>NW_027117785.1:1244224-2488449 GCF_038497815.1 [Lipomyces] oligophaga | reverse complement strand
TCAGAGATGACAACGTCAGCCTCTTGCTTCAAGTCTGTAATCTCGGATTTTTCAATATTCACATTCTTTTCACCAACGGCATATTCGTCACTTTTCTCGTCGTATTCAGACATTTCCAATGTTTGCTTTGATGGAATTGAAAACGAGCTAAGATCTAAGGTAACGGGCTAGTAGATAGTAGTATCAAGACATGGCAAAATGCAGGACTCGGCGAAACACCGAACTTAAGTATACACAGTTCGCAGTACGCAAGTCCACATACCACTCATAGCATTGATACACGATAAGTTAACAAACGGTAGATAAGAAATTGGATTATTGTGAGACAGCAAGGCCACGCCGTGGCGCTATAGTGGGGTCCATTATGCTGAATCTTCTAACTTAATTCGCGCAAACGGCTGCGTTCTCAATCGTGAGTTCCACAATGAGCGAGTAAAGAATGCCGGAAAGGGTATCTTAATACATAATTTTAATCGTAATTAATACGATTTGAAAAAAAAAAAAAAGGTCATAATTTGGCTGCTATAGCTATCAATCTTGAGTATAATCTTAAGTTTAACCCATGCTCTTAACCATGACAAAAGATAATTAATTTTTCAAGAAAAAGAAGTTAGAAGTAGGTCGGTGCTTGGATTGCTCGGGCAGTAAGTGCAGCTAAGAGCACCCTTCGTTATCATTATCTTATCGGTCGCACTTTGGCTCTCGCGGTGCTCCGGGAGCTCCACGGACCAACTGCCATGTATTTTGGCAATCACCAAGACTATTGGCAAACCCCGAAACCAACTTTTTACAACCAGTTGGACCTTTAAGCAATTTCTTGCTCTAGAGCCAAGCGTGGTCTGGAATACAAGCAAGTCTTGTAAATTGATCAAAACTGGAAAGTCGCTTATTTGCCAAGGATCCCCGGTCAGGATTCTAAGAACAATGAGCTGACAATAAGATTCAGAACAAAGGTGGCATCGGGATTCGACCCCACCTTTTTTGGTTGGCTGACCTGGGCTTCAACGTTAGCTTATCTGGGAACACTTATGTTGCTGAGAGTCCATCACGGCAGTCGTATCCGGGAGTCTGATAGTCACCGTGACTCTGACCATCTGGCATTTACAAAAAAGATAATAATTTTGACAATCGGCTAGTCACTTTGACTCTGATCGACTGGTAGTTAGTTACAAGAAGATAATAATTTTGACAAACGGCTTTCCAGTCGGCCTTTCAAAGCGAGCTGGCCAATTAACAACTGCCAATTGCCGCTCGCGCCATAAAGCCACTATTCAACGCAATTGAGGTAGTTAATATTGATATAGTGAGCGTCTAATTGTACTCTGAAAGCTCGAGAGATATAGTTACTCTAGCACCATAAAAATATACTTTTGATGAGCTTGATAAAATGATCACAGCGTTTTAACACTGGCCGGGAGTACGATTTTTCATCCCGGTAGGTGGTTGGTGTCTAAGCTATAGGCTTGTTTTGCATTGCTTATCGGCTTATCGGCTTATCGGCTTACCGGCTTATCAGCATCAGCCTGGTAAGGTTTACATTGAGTGGGGCCAAAATACAAGACACTTTTAAGAAATTTAAACAGTCTATATTATTTTCTTAGGTCTGACATTTATGCAGTATATTATCTGTACAATTTAATTGACAGGATTGTCTTGTTAAATACGGAGGCATAAACGTTGCTAATCGTCACCGCTTATAGTGAGGATCAGCGACTCAATAAAGAAAAGCTGGTCTCCTCTGGACTTTATTTAGCATTTTATTTTCAAGATTTAAGAGGGTATTTTGGTGTACACGAAAGATCCCATAAATAGATGGTTTTTGGCCTAATTTTCATTATATTTATAAGTAAAAGACTCTGCAACTCGGAACCGAGGCAAAATAAATCACTAAGTTATTTAGTAGTTCTTGCTTTTAAGTCTAAAGTGATCAGCTTAACCTAGATATTGAGTAACGCAGGTTATAGCTTATATGGCCCACAGTCCTTGTATCCCGTACCCTTTACAAAGCTCTGCAACCATGGGCCCTGAGTCTTTGACTGTGCCAGGCCCCAAAAGTGATTTGCGTGTGCATCACCGCTAACTCTAAAAATAGCTGATCCATCTGGTTTCCGCTCATCAACATAGTAGAATCTTCAAAAATTCGTTAGTCATCTATCAGCAAACAGAATGTTCACTAGCAACTAGAATCTTACTTATATCCTCGGTCTTTATATGCCTCAGAAGCGGCCCAAATCAAATGTGCTGCACCAGACTTTCCGATACCTGGCTCCAAGAATCCGGGAAGAATAGCTACATTTAAAATATTACCGGTGTAAATAAAGGTCTTTGAAGCAGACTCTGGAAGTTTTGCAAATCCTTCGACAGCCTGTTGAGCAGCTACAAAAGCACTAGTGACATTGACTGTCAAGGTTTTTGTAAAAGAGGCTATAGGAAGAGAAAATGGGTCCTCTGCAGGACTAGGCGACATACTGCTAGCTGTTAAACTTGTTAGCCATGGACTCAGATTATGTAGTTGGGATATTAGATTAGTTACCATTGTATACAACTACACTTGGGATTCCAAGTTTGCTATTCACTTTCTTGAACACATTGACGACATCGTCTGTGTTCGAAAAGTCACTTGCAATATGCAATTGATTTTCAGTGCTATCTGCTTCATTCAATGAACGCGCTGCAAGAGCAACTTTGTAGCCCTTCCCAGCGAAGAACTTGCCAACTGTTTGGCCGATGTTTGATCCTGCGCCGAGGATAACAATAACTGGGGAAGTAGCAGACATATTTTATAAAATAAAACTGGATCAATGTAAGAAATTGTGATTTATAAAAGTTAAGAAATCATGGATTTTGCAATGATATTTATAATTAAGACAAGTAATCAACTTTGCACTGCCAATTGTGATTTATAATGAACAATTAAAAAGCCATTCTTACTAATTGCAAATAGTAGGGTTTGAAGATCGTCAGCAAAGTCAGCTTCGTTGGAATAGTTATAAGATTTGCAATTTAATATAACTCTTTATATTGAAAAAAGAAAAAAAAAATAAAGTCTTAGCGATTTGAATGAAATATTTGGTCTTTGAGAAACAATAACTTATTTGTTTATATGAGCCTGTGGCTCAAGTCTTAACTCTTAAATAGTTGTTTGTTATCCTCTTCTTCTTTTCTTTGGTTTAGAGCGAGTCAAACTTTAATCTCCAACATTATTCTTTTTCGAGGCTTGCTAGCAATACCATGATATTTGAAATTGTGCCTTCACCTCTTCATATTGATAGAGGAATATTTTTTAGTACACTTGTTTCTATACTTTATTTCCGAAAATTTCAATGTTTGATCTTGTCATTCGTTTAGCCTTTGGGAAAACTAAAATTCCGACTGATAATTTTTTGCCTGTTATGTTTATTCGTTATTAATGATTGTCCAATTCTGAATTTGGTTTTTGTATTTCATCCAAGCCCATTGGATCCTGTCGGTAGATTTGGCTTGATTGATTATTACTCGATACAAACCCCCGAATATTTGCTTGGGATGTTTAACTTGTGCTGTTCTCCCAACCTGCGTGATTATGTCTGGGGTCTGTACTTGTTGGCCATTCCAGCTTTGATCTTCGGCTTGGGTCGGATCGGGTCCGCTTCATGCCTGGAATTTCAGATTTTATCCGATCACTTTCGTTCCTCCCATTACTAAGCCACGAGAACTAGAGACAACTTCATGAATCCCGCCCGCATTTTTAGGTATCGCTCTTCCTTCCCTGGTTGATACATCTGGCTCAGACTTACCGTCGTACTATATCTACCCCCGCTCTTCATCAATTGTTTAATTTAAATCTGCCTTTTGTCTAGAAATTTTGGTTGGTTTGGATTCTGTCTTTCTCAACTTCAATTATGTTAAGAAGCGTGCTAGAATTCGTGGTATCAAACATTTCTGGCTTGATGTCGTACTGATTGACAATTTGTTTTGCTTGCTTGTATAATTAGTCATAAATAAACAGAAATTATTGACATGGAATTTAATTTTAATATAGCAGTGGTGTTGGATGAATATAATATCATCTGAGTTTAACGAATTTTCACCTATTTGTCGGTAACTGGACTTAGGTCCTTGCACTTGGCCATTTCACGTGCAATTATAGCAATTAACTTTAATTATTAAAATATCGTAAATTACGTCTCAGTTCTATTATTTGGTTTGATAAGTTATTGTTAATTATTTTTTTGTTGTTATTCAATTAACTAGCTCTAATTTTGTACTAATTCAACTGTGCCTTTACTGGACAAGTATTATCTTACATATCGTAAAGTTATAATAAATTAGCTATTTGTCCATTCTTATAAGATATTTAAGTGAATATGAGGCAAATAATTGAATAAACTAACCTGTTATTGCGAATCTGCTATGGAAGCCACGCAAAATCAGCGATAGATTGGATTGCAATTAACCAGGCCACCAAATTAATGAGCCGAATGAGATTTACATATAAAGAACCATTTTTGCTTCAAAACAAAAATCTTTGTCTATCGACTCATTGGTATAGTATTATTTCGGCAAATAAGTAATGGATATCTGGATATATTGCTCTAGGGAGCTATCAGATCGTGCAACCCTGTTTCTTCTGCATTTACCAAATGCTAGGACGAATTGATTTTGGAGCGGATTTCTTGAATATTTGAATCAATTTATTTCTCCACTTTTGTACCCAAACGCTTCAGCAATTGTGGTTTTGTTCTCTAATTGCAATATGAGCTGCTGCTTAACTACAGATTGGTCATTCTTGCACATTCTCTTTGTTCTCTATTGCAATTTCAACTTTCACGCGAGAAGTTAAACCAATCACTCACTTTTTATAATTTTAGACCAATCATCAAATCAACTGTCATACCCAAACCAAAAATTATACCAACAATAAAGAGATTCCAATTAAATATCCTCTCGCGAAAATGACTCCATGCCTTGTTGCCTTCATACCTCAACCACAATGTTCATGTTTTCCAAAGTTTTACTGTACACTTTATCGTTTAATGCAACTAGGCCGTGCCGGATCAAGAATTCATAGTTATTTTCCTTGCGGAATTATCCTTTTCAACAAGATATTTAATCAAAGTCGCATTCGTAATTATGGATATCATGAGTAAAACACAATTCGCCAGACGAGAAAGTTGATCGTGCCCGTTAAAGAATATGTTTAATATAGCTTTGGTTGTCGATCGTATCACTCGTTTCTGAGAATTAATGTAAAACGGGCTGTCGCGAACGTTGCGATTAACTGGAATCGTATGCTCCCGTGACGTAAACCATTTCCGCAGAACTTTGTACGAGGACACCTCTAAAGGCGAAGGAGGCATGAGGTAGATATACAATCGACAGTAAGCACGAAGAGAGACCGTATACGACCCATATGCGACGCCATATTGTAGGATCTCCAGCTGGACCGATACTGATAACTTTGTAACTAACAAGAGTGAACACAAGGTCAACCAAGACAGATGCTAGTTGATGCCAAATCTTTATCTACTCATGTCCTTGAAATGTATAAAATGGGTTCATGCAGCAATCGGAGAAATAACTAGCATAGCGTCTAAGTGCAAAAATTATGTGAGCTAGGACTAGGATGGGAATGTTGCTAATCCAATATTGAGCTATGGATCCCAATCCTATTGCCAGAAGACTTGTGCTAACCAAACGGCGAGGATCAAACGTATGCGAGAGATATCGTGAAAGAATCTCGGTAAGGGAATAAGATAATATGAAGACAATCAAGTTGGCTATCTGAGCCTGTTCAGACAGAGATATTTTAATGAACATAAATGACATGATGATTACGGGTAATCCAGTAAGGTTTCCACCACAGAAGAATGAAGACAGAATATAGAAAATCAAGACTTGGCGATTGATCTTCCGCATAACCCGGCGCTCTTCTCTCAACGTCCAGCGTGCCTGAACATCAAAAGGAGGCAACCGTTCGTACAGTGAGTTGAGTCCAAGTGCCTCCGACTTTACCGGATCATCGGAAATAGACTGCTGAGTTGCCACGCTATCCAAGAGCTGTCTCTTCGCACTAGCTGACATCCAGAGTCGGAATTTGGAAGGCCCACTAGAAAGTTTGGGCCAGTCTTTTGGAATATTCAGGATATTGGCATCTTCTCCATTTAATGCCTCCTTGTCGAACTCCGTGAGCATGACCTCACAGTGAGGAAGAATGATCGATATTTCAGATCATAAATGTTTCTACCTCAGCACAAATCCTCAACTATTAAAAATTAAGAGATTGACAAAAATATTTGTTTAGTAAATATACTGCTGACACGAATATTAATCTCTCGTGCAATCATTCAAAGCCACTTCGTCTTCCTCATCAGCCTTTACCAGGTTCGAACCAAATTCTTACCTGTAATCAGAGCGGTTTGTGCTAATAACGTTAGGCATTTACTTGATCTAAGCGTGTAATCTCAGCTTGTTTTTGCTCATCTTTGTTTCCGCCTGGTTTTTATAACTTTTTCTATTTATTCCTCTATTTCACCGTTATTTAAACTCTGATGCTTATCGCACTGTTTTTTTTAATTTCACATCGGCCTGGAAACCTCCGCTGTACACTGTCCACAATACTCCACTAGCCTTCGCTCCGGCTCGGGACTTGGCCAACTTTCTCAGGGTGAGTAGCTTGTTATTTCTATATCGTATAAACCCTCGTTCTTTTCCAGGTTAATTTCTTTGCTATCATACTTCTTTTTTAGAATTTTATATTTTCAAGCTTCCATACACCATCCAATCAATCAGAAACAAGATCAGAGCTATTGACTGATAAAGTTGGACCATTTGCTAAAAATGGACTGGTAACCTGTTATCTGGCTCTAGTGTTATATGCATTTATGGCCTGTAATAATTTCTTAGATTTACTTATGAATTGGCTTGTGGATTTGCTTGCACCTAAGATTCATTCATAGCACAGATTTATTATAATTATTCTGCATTTTCCTGCGATATTGGCCTATAACGAATGGAGCTGCAATCCAAAATGTCCGCCCTTATCCACGCTGTACCTGTTGGGTCTCCTCATCTGGCCCGAGATCGGATTGAAAGTTATCTACAAAAGTCAGAAGATCTGAAGCTGTTCAATTTTACGCATATCTTCTAAAATAGATTTTGGTAAAAAAATTTTATTGTAGAGTTTTGCTTCGTGCAGTAGAGTCGCTTCTTCTGACGCATGTTCATAATGTCATACTAATTTCTCATCTCTGATATCGAAATTACGAAGCACAAGTTAACATTAAATGCTCGAATTTACGATGTAAATCTAGCACAGCCAAAAACACAGGAATAAGATAGTTTATAGAAGGTAATACAGTTTGAAGGCATTTCACTTTTCTAGGGAAGATCAGTGAATGTGCACAGCAGTTCGGTTTGTTGATGGTAGTTGCATGCTATTATTGCATCCTCATAATATTTATGTAGTGTTGATGATGATTGACAATACTTAAGTGTTCGGCTTGGCTTGAACTGGCAATAGCCAGTTTCTTGTCTTTTCAAGTTATTACCGAATACGTTAAGCGTTATTCCAATATGGAATAGCGTGCATTTCGGTCCCAGATACTAGTGGGGTTATATTTATGAATGGATGTTCATACTATTTGTCTTCTCTTGGTCTTAAATATTTTAGAAAAGTTGCTCCACCTGATGAGCTAAGAAAATAGAATTGCTTATTAGTTATGGTCCCTCGTTTATTTACTGCGTCGCTTGTTGCAATTCTAGTCGGAGCACCTGTTGCTATTGCATTCTTTAACTCAACCATGGTACAATCGAAGCTTGGAGCCGGCAATCTTGATATATCTATTCTTCAGGGACAGCGAGTAGTAAAAATAGTTCTGAATACTCCGCCATAGATTACTACTACTTGGCTGTTTTTCAATTTGTTCGAACCACTGGAATTTACAACCGATTTTCCGGACGATTCAGAAGCTTGCGTCGGTCACGAAGGTAAACTTCATTAGCTTGGCTCGAGCGATTTCAAATCAAATTTTAAATCTAACAAGCTTTTAGGCTGCATCGTTAGGATTGTTAAGTTCCCTAATTCAAAATCTCTGACTGTGCACACTATTCCTCTGGATAGCTCTAATTCATTCGAATCGTCCACTCTAATGGTTCTCTTGGCGAATTATTTTTGGGCTGATATTTCTAATTCGCTACTTATTAATTTTTTATGCAAAGAAAACGTGATCAATTCTATTAAATCTGATATTTCTCCCATTGATTCAGATGAATCGGGATTTTTTTCAGAAGTCAGTACGAGAAATAGTGATGCAAACATCAGTTCTAACTTCCTGGGTATCCGGGATTTTGAATCTTTGGGCAATATGATGTCTCTGCATTTAGAGAGCAACATCACATGTGAAGATGATCTCAGGCTATCCGAACCTGACTCCACTGAGGCTCCATCATTCAGCTGGTGGGGTGCTGATATTATCATAATGTTTGTTCTCACTCTAGTTGTAACTTTTTTTGCGAGATCAGCTCTTGGAAATCGGCGACCAGATTAAAATAGTTTGATTTTTATTCCTTGGTTGAAAATTCTCATAATTTTTCTTACTCTGGCGAAGAGGGGAATCGCTAGGTATCCTGCAGTGCGAGATAAATGCATATCTATCTGATGATAACGATTACTACAAACAGGTTATACAATGAATTCCATGGCACCGTTTTGATATCGGAAATACAACTCTGACAAAACCTCTAATTAGGCAGTCACCGACTAGACATTGGTTGCTGCATGAATTGATAACTTTGTTCGATAAAACTTCAAGAAATGTTAGCACCTTTTCGCTATGACTATGATTGTTGTGACTGACGAGAGTAAACTGGCCTTATATTACAGACTCTTAGTATTACATCGTACTCGAACAAGATCTCTAGTATTATTCTCCCATAAATAAGCAAAAAATGCCATATTTGAAAGATAAACAAACAAATTGTTTTTTCTCGAGATCAATGAGATTCAGTTTGATTTATCCACAAATTAAACGGATTATGCCAATGAGATTATTATTATCATTAAATAAAAAATGCTAAACGCCTAAATGCAGTCTAAAAATACAAATCGTGGTGGAAGATATGAGATAGAGCTTAGAAACCCTGGTGAGGAACAACCGGATTCTCGACCTGGTAGACAACCTTTTCTGAAACAGACGAACGAGTCGAGCCGACACAGATCGAAAAGAGCCAACAAGTGCTAGCTAGCAGTGCTGCTGCTGCTGCACCCCAGCCAAGACCAACCGCAACCTTGCCAAACTCGGCCGACGTGTTGAGAGTGTCATTAGTGAGTGCCTTTGATTCTCCATAAAATACTGCAGTAGCAATAGCAACGCCGGCAACAGCACATACAGAATTGATCATCGCAAAGATCAAGGCGCAGAGAGAACCACCCCGAGAGTGGAATGAAAACAGACCGGCGCCGACTTGGAAAACGGCAAAGATGGCGCTGAGACAGAACAGAATCGCCATAGCATAGGACAGAATCTTGATACTCTTGAGCGCAGTGTCAATGCTGGACGGATAGTTTTCGATTTTACCCATGCCAATGGCATCTTCAAGAACCGTGATTGGATTGAAGTAGAATAGGCCATGGGATTTAGAGCAGTTAGTGATGCTGTAGGAATATCCGGTTGTACTTTCGCTGGCGCTGTCATATTCGATTCTGGAACCCTGACAGTAATTCCAGAGGCCGACTTGGTAAAAGTCTGGGAGTGTAGAGACGTCTCCCTTGGTGACGGTGTTACCGTCGATTGTGACAGAGAGCTGGGAAATGTCGAGACGAAGCAGGAACAGCTTTCCAGCAACGGAGTCCTTGAAAGTGGAAGAGATGAGAACAAAGACCGAGAGCACAAAAATAGCGACGGTGAAGAGAAATGGAAATGTAATGATAAAGCAATTGCGTCCGGCGGCCATTATATAGTGTTGGTGTTGATGTTGGTGTTGGTGTTAGTGTTGGTGTTGGTGGTAGTGGTAGTGAGTATTGAGAGAAGATTGGTAAAAGTAAAAATCTAAATGCAATTGATTGATTTGAGAACTGAGAAACTGTTGACCTGATGAGAAGAAGGGTTGATATGCAAAGGACCTCGATTGTGTTATATATTCGTACAAGCAGCTGAGGCGTAGTTTGAATATGGCACATTCTTCCTTTGCACTGCCTGCCCTTGAACTTCCCAACCGCACGACCAGAAATAGACTGCCCTGAATTACCTGCACCGCCCGCCATCCGCAGTCTGCACTGCCAAGTGCCCCCAGCTGCGCCTGCACAGTCTGTGGTGGCTCAGCTGCGCGCCGCAGGAGCAATATCCTCTTCTCCTAGTTCGTGGCGTTTCTCTCATACTCTCCTGATGCCTATGAAAACAGTCTTTCTCCGGCTGGCCAAGTCGGATTCTTGAGAATGCTAATTTTTGACTCCGCGTCCGCTCTGACCGATTTTGTTTAGTTATTTTTACATCGTTTAGTCCATTTGTATCTTGACGCTCATGGATTAGTTAACTTTAATTACCCATACCCTGGTTCTCTAATCGTATCTCATTCCCCTGAGTCCTTGCGCTCTCCACCCTTTCGTATTTCATACTTTTCCAATCTCGGTTTTTCTGACAAGTGAGACTGGTCCCTCAAAGCGATTCCAAGCTCTCTGCAGATCTTAATATTGCAAGTTTCTTTTTGTGTACGGCCACGAGGCGAGAAATGTTAACACATCCATCACACTACTATAATAAATCATTGGAATGATCATTGTTATAGCCCAACAATAAATTTTAATGCCATTAAAATCGTTACAGTCAATATACACATACCTGCATTCTCCACCGACAACTTATTTCGTCATCACAGCATCCTGTTATCTTATACCCATCTAACTAATGCAACTTGGTCAAGTCCTGACTAGGATCCTAAGATGATTCCTCAGCCAACCGATCTAGCCCCACTACATATTCTTTGACCACTTCACTCAAGTTGATCGAAGTAAAAACAAAACTATACTCGCCAAAAACACCATTACGCCGGAAAAGTTAAAAAACATGACCCTCAGTGTCTTTCTGAATTTCGGCCTTTTAAGCCGTGTCTGCGAATTGTCATAAAGCGGGTTGTCTCGTAACATACGATTAACAATAATCGTTAACTCCCGTCGGGCGAACTACTTCTCAAGAACTTTATACGAAGACACTTTCAGAGGCGAGGGTGGCATGAGATAACGAAATGAAATCGCGACAATACAGCACAAGAGACCATATAACAGCCAAGCGCGACGCCAACGTGCAGGGTCCCCAGCTTCGCCCATCCTAATCACTCCAAAAGCAGCAAGTGTGAACGCAATAACAAGCAATGCAGATACTGGATAGACCAGAGATGAATATAATTTATATTCTTGATTTGTATAAAACTGGTCGTCACTGGATGTGAAAGGTAAAGCTGAGCCTGCAAGTGTAATAATCGTCTGAGTTACGTACGAACCAATCATGCTTATATTCCAGTACTGAGCAATAGATCCAAATCCCATGACAAGCAAAGAAGCGCTAGCAAGGCGGCGAGGACCAAGTTTATATGAGAGCAAGAGTGAGAAAGCCCCACCTACTAAGTAAGGTAATAGATATACTATTGACGAGGAGATTGTAGGAGAAATCTTGAGTTCAGATGTATCAGAATTCATAAATAACATAATTAATGTTGCATTCACCTTCATGTTCATAAAACTAATCGAGGTGAAAAGGAAATTCAGGACCAGAACTTTGCTATTGACCTTCCTCATAACCCGGCGCTCTTCTCTCAAAGTCCAACGCGCCTTGGGGTCGCGGTGGTAGCTGCTCGTATATCCGATTGAGCCCAAGTGCCTCTGACTTTACCGGATCATCAAAAATGGATTGCTCAGTTGCCACACAATCCAAATATTGTTTTTTTCTCAGCAGAGGACATCCAGAAACGAAATTTTGAATGCCCGTCCCACAGTTCGGGCCAGTCTTGCGGAATGTTGAGGACGTTGACATCGCTGCCGTTCAATGCCAAAGCCTCCTTGTCGGACTCTGTGAGAATAACCTCACAGTCAGAAAGTATAATTGACATTTCAGATCAGAGATGATTTTGGCAATATCCAAGAAACAAATTGTCAAAAAATCCAGTTAACAAAAATGAGATTCTAGTCAGCTGTACACCTCAAAACGATATACATGCCTCGTGCTTTCATTTGACATCCGTCCACAACTTAACCGCAGCCAGCCGTTACCATATTCAGACCAATTCCTACCCTGTAAGCAGAGGTGTTTGTACATCATCAACCGGTATTTAGCATCCAAGATATTTCTGATCAACCTACTAAATAGGAAAGAACTTACGGATATGATTGAAAAAGGAGAAACGTCCATTATTTCGCTTCAAGGCTGATATTTCACTCGGCGATATGGCAGATTTTGCACTGGTTCAATATTCTGTAAAATATAGGAAAATTTAATTCCAAGTTTAAAGCGCTAAAAATGACATTCACGAAGGATAAAGTCGACATTTGTTCAATCCGAAACAAACAAGAATTGATCTACATACATTCAAAAATGTGCCTTCACCCTGGATTCTTCCACACTATTTCACCTATTAGCCATTGAAGCGGCTGGACGTTGAAAGTATAAGGGCTACGGTTTCAATCTATTAATATGAAAGGCATTGCCAATCCTTGTACTTCTGGAATCTAAGCTACATAAGACTGTTCTCAAAAATTTCTTATCGATTTCGTATTTTCTAGTCGATTAATTATACGGTTAAGTAAGTTGATCAGAACACGACGTAGATATCATGAAGGTTATTTACCTCTTTGAATCAGAATTATCGGAAGGCTCCAACTTCTGGTCCAAAGCCGTTCGCAGGAACTTCTAGTATGCCAGATGCTCTTTCATAATCCACTCCAGCTGCGTACACACTATTACCCCACCAATTCAATTTTACTTGAGGATATTGGAGAGCTGCAAAAATTATAATACCAGAGAATGCCACACCTGCCGAGAGACCAGATGTTAGAACGTAATTATATTTTGTCCACCATGCAATATATCGCTGGCGGATATAGTGCATGAAAAAGTACGAAAAGTAGATGCCTCCTATATAGTATGATAAATTGTATGTGCTCCCCCAAATTATGGTGCCATATCCAACTAGAGCAGGATTGATCCGTTTCATTCGGTCTCCCCATTTCAGTTTAGCCAGTGCAAATGGAATTCCAATCAGCGCACCAATCCAAAATGCATGTTTAAGAGCAGGATATAAAGTTCCCAGAACTCGGTAGGGATTAATAATACCAAACAGGATGGCGTCAGATTCCATTCGACGAGGCATAGTACAAACAAATTTGTCAGGTTGAGTTGGACTGCAAAAATCTTTTACAGATTTGAACAAAGCTTCTACTGCGCCAACCGTACAGCAGCATTGAATTAACGTTGCCCAAAGTTGGCACCTGAAAGCAGCTCGCTGAGGAATTTTTGCATAATGAGCAATTTTTTGATCTCCAATAAAACTTTCCGACTGTTCGTCAATATTGTATCCCCACATTCGAATAACAAGATTTGTAACTGCATTTCCTGGATCCATATAGCCAGCCAAGATAACTGCAAACGCCCCAAACCCGTTACTGTAGCCCGTTTGTGATAGTACTACCATCAACGGGAACAACATTGCGATATTAAACAAAAAAATCGCAATAACAGTCCATACTGAAACGGTTGTTGGCCAGGCACAAACAGCAGCTAACCCGGTTCCAACTCCAATCAAAAATATTGCAACATACCACCAATCTGGTACTTCAGGATAAGCTGACATCATCTTGCAGTGAGGATCTTGAAAGTCTTGTAACGAATCTCTTGTAGGATGCCGTGCAGATTGGTACAACTTTTTTAAAGTATCCCATAAGAGCTTATATTCGCTTATGCATACAAAGACAAATGAACACGTATAAATTGCCCATAGACTGCCTGTATGAACTAAATTTCCTGCAGACATGAACGGAGGAGAATAGTTCAGGTAAACATTTTCAACAAATACATTGTTCTTCACAATTTTGGAGACGTTATATGTCGCACCATTACGATCATATATAGTATTAGAATTCATTGGAAGATAGGCTGTCCATTTATAATTTTTCCAATATAATCCAACCATAATAAATCCTGCCAGTAGCGTACCAGTAAAATGATTCATAAACGCATAGAACGGGTAGACAAGAGGATTTCCATAATTGAGAACAGCCCAGTCAAATGAAGGAACAGGATTGAGGCCTAGTCCAATATATGAGCCAGTGATAGCTGCTAATGTAATATTTTTGGGCGAAATCCAGGTCATCCAGTTAAAAGTACTCAATGCCTTAAAAAGATAATCAGGAACAAAGAAATATATAAAAGAAATTCCAAATGTGAGGAAAAAAAACTTTTGCCGGCCTATAGTCCATCCGCTGACAGAGGTCTTCGTCTCTTTAATGACCAAAGCTCGACTCAAAGCTAATGTAGGGAGAACATTTGGAAATACAGCTTTGACCGGGTAGATGCACAATTTCCGGCAGAGACCTGCCAGACCATATCCAAAAAACAAACTCGCAAAGTTCATTAACCAGACAAACCCTGTATCAACCCAGTCATAACCAAAGAAAATTTTGTGTCTCAAAACAACGGTCATTTGCATCCAGTTAGAGGTTTGTCCGGCAGCATTGACCATGATTGTAGCCAACATTTGCTCCTTGATGGTCCAGGGGCCAGGATTGATACTATATCTTGTCTCAAATAAAGTGAATCCCCAATCAGGTAGAAGTTGTGTTAATTTTCCAGATGGATACATCAAAAGTTGAACTACTGTGGACTTCAATGCCAAAGAAGGCTGTCGAAATGTAAAAAATTCATTGATAAATGCTGCCACTGCTACCCAAACAGAACCGATTACATAGGCCCGAATAGTTTCAACAGGGACTTTTGGATCATCGAACGGATCAGTTACTGCTCGTACTTCGGCATAAGGGGAGTGATAGTGTATCACTACGGCCTCCAGTTTCGCATGTAGCTCATAGCTTTCATAGTCTAGCTCATATTTTTCAGGACCAAGTGAGAGCAAAACTAACTTGTTATAAGTCTCATCGTCAAAATTGACGTCACCATAATGATCTTCAAGGGCTTGATTGATGATATCAAGAGCTTGCTCTAAAGATGTTTCGACCAGACGATCATATAGATACTGTGAAGCCTTATCAGCTAATTCATCTATATCTGTTTCAATACCAGTTTTGTTCATTGCACGTAGCTGAGTCACTACCTGATCACGATAAGCTTCATCAACAGTTTGATGTTTATATTCCGAGCTGGACGTTCCTTTCTCCGAAATCTGGACACTCTTCTCATCGTGAATGGAATGTTTGTCCTCCATTTTCTTTAACTCGTGCATTCCGGTTTTAATAATATAGAATTCGCAAATTATTTTTCCGATAAAGCCCTGCTAAATTAGGGCTGCAGAGTGTACATTTATTTATCAGTTTGCAGACACTCAAAACATGAATGCGAATTCTGAAAGTAGCTGGAAGGTGATGCTTATATATCTGGAAGACAAAGGTTATCCCAAAATCAAAGGTAAACATGCTTGTAGACAGTGGTCTGTTCTCGACTAAAATGCTTTTTCATACTGATATTCGGAATGAACTATCCGAACTAGCTTAATCATATAACGCGAGCACGATATACATTAGAAGATAACGCAACTCTCGGCATAAGCAAAAGGACCATATGTTGCGAAAAAAATTTGCAATTATCAATTTAATAAATCCTGTAGGTTCAAGGAAGTCAAAAAAATATTTGGTCGAAGCTTTTCAGAGAGTCACACAGCTATGGGCCTTAATCATACAAAACACAGGTACTGAAATCTCCAAATTGGTGCGCCACGAAGACTCTCTGGACTCATAAAAGCTATTTCAAGAGAGATATGACACTATAAGGTTGATCATGCTTAAGATAATGATGTTTTCTAGTTTTGTATTGGGTATTTCGATAGTTGTAACACCTTGTACAGAGTAGATGGCAACATCAGCATCTTCACTGTGCAAAGCATAGATCTTATCACACTAGCTCTAGAATTGCAGCTAGCTACCTTGTTCCAAGGTCAAATCCATCCGCATTCGTCCTATCAAATTGGAGCTATGCTGTCGTGATATAATTCTAGTCACTCCTAATGACACAGACCTTTCGATGAGAACATACTATACCCTTTTCTCTGCCCGTGCTCATTCCCAATCTTCGCAAAGATTTGTCGCCATATTGCACCATTTCGATTTCTTGGCCCTTATGGTGAGCTTCGTTATGCAAATCGATTTCAGAAGGTAACATATAGCCACTCTAAAATTGGAACAACTATACTTGAATTTGATCTGGCTCATGATTGGTTCCCCTTTTCTGGAAGCAATAATAAATTTCTGTTATTATGCCTAACAATAACTGTTTCTTCATTCTTTAGGATTGATATTTCTCTCACTGTTGTATATTAAGATAGTAATCAGCTCTTCGGAAATCCCGATCTTAAGCTATATCCACGTGAAATTTCAGCTGGGGCTATTAAATACTCTTGGAACAGATTGAAAAGGACTGTTGGAGTAGTAGAAGCTACGGTCACTCTTAAGGAACTCTGGAAAATCTTCATAAAATATTCTGCTGTGTTGTTAAGTAGCGAGTGAAGGAAAATATAAAAAATTCTCTATGCCGATTGAGAACTAAGTTTATCATTTGATAACTCTGTCAACCAGTTAAACTTAGCTTGTAAGCGCTTGACCCGTTTCCGCTGCTTCCGCTCAAATCCAGCCCCAGTCTACCTCCTTCGTGGTGAAAATTTCTCTGCAAAGATCCCTTTATACAGCACAAGAATTTTTATTAATGGAGTTTTGTTTCATGTTTCCATCTTATGGACCGATAGAAGCGTCACTTATTTTGATCTATTTTTTTTTTTTTTGAGAAAGCTCTGTGATTTTGCTATGTTAGGAATCTCCAGATGTTAACTGGAACATTCACTGAGTATTTGCAATACTACCGATATCCATATTGGCATGAAGCCAAATAAACGGAGATTGCTCAGGGTATCAAATACAGCTTATCTATAATTTCCCTAAACTGAAATTCTGCATTCAACTTGTTGCAATTTGGAAAATTCGGATTAAGATGTAATTGGAATTTTGGAAAATCCTTAATGAGTTGTTAACTCAGCAAACACTCATTCAGATTTATAATTTTACCTATTGAAGAATAAAGATCAGTATTGAAATTCACTCAGAGATAAGACTTCTTCATGATAATACGGGTATGGAATGCGTTACGGTCCTCCCAGTTTGATAAGTGAGTTGGCTTTTAAATTTCAGATGGCGTCGCTCCCTCAGACAGATAGTAGAGTCGGTGGGGGGGAAGAACATGAAATTAGGCTTGAAAATGAAGAGCCATTAGTACGAAATTCATCCGAGATTTTCGTAGAGAATCATTCCATATCAATATTGATCGATTGATAATGAGAAGAATGGCTTGAGCTCTCGATGAGCGTTGCTCACTACCGTCTTCGAGACATCGGCAATCAACAGTATTTCAGTCCGCACGGGCCCTTACCCGGGACACCGAGCTCCAGCCCTCCTTACACTCGGACCTAGTCTCGGACTCCAGGGTGACTTCAGAGTTGCGATTAAACTTCTGAAATCTTTGTTATGCGGGATTCGAACATACGGTATTGAATAGATAATCAATAAGCAATATTGGATCTATAGTAGTTATAAATTTTGAACGAATCTGAAAGGAGCCTCATTTCATATTGAGGGCTGGATAAACATCAGTAAAGATATGGCGGACGATTGCACCGCCAAACTTTATTGATCATGCCCAGCCGGTTTGACCGAAGGCCACTGTGAGATTAGCGAACTGGGCGTACCAATCGTGCTAAGCAGAAGAGCCCAAAAATGAGATACTGACTAAAGAATTTGGTATCATTGCGATAAGTTTGATCTTCTGACCAATTTCTTGGTGGAGATTGGCGCCTCGACGGCAGCTGACGTGGCTGTGATGGATTTTGATAGCGATAAGCTGCTTTGGATTATGTATCGGTGGTATCAGTCTGCAGTGAAAAATTTCGCGTATAAATACTCGCAACTATTTCACTACTTTCCTTTATTATTCACCAAGAACGCCAATATTTTCAAGCGTTGCCAATATCATTATTAGTCTCCTTGAGTAATCTCTTCAGTCTTGGTGCTTTATACTTAGATTAACCTCTTTGAGAACCTTCTGGTATGTCTATAAAACAAAATAGATTCAGTTTCACGATATATTTTATTAATCGTGCTTTCTTAAATCCGGATTATACTGAATTATATTCTAGCCGGTAGAAGCTGAAATGGATGAGAAAAAATTTGTCCAAACAACGGTTGAGGAAGTTTCGGCTCTAGATCCTGTTTCAACGTTAGATTACAACGAGAAAATCGATGATATTACAGTATCCGTTTCGAATTGGATTAGTCATGATCGAGAAGCAGTCATTGCTCGAATTTTAGAGTCAGATGATATGGATGATTTGGCAAATGAAGATGCAGACTTTATTATTGATAAAATGGAGACCATGGACCCCGCTGAAGCTATCGAGATTCTGCGTGAAGCTGAAGATTATCACTCAAATGATATTAACTTCCCTGCTTTAACATTGGAAAAAATTAGAAATCTTCTTGAAGGTCCTAAAGCTTATGATGACAATGAGTCGCTATATGATTTAGATTTACGACTTGAGGCATCTATGATGAAATTCTATTCCCCATATCCCGAAGTTCGATCGGTTTGTCGTCCTACGGATGATCCATCTCTACCAGTTGAGACATTCCGTTCCTATCTCGTTGGCATAATCTGGGTCGCGGTAGGCGCATTTGTGAATCAGCTTATGTCATATCGAAGACCTTCGTTTACTCTTTCTTCTCAAGTTATTCAAATTCTCATTTATCCTTCAGGGAAGTTCCTTCAATATGTTTTGCCAAAGCGCCAAATTGGAGTTGGAAGATTTAAGTTTCATCTTAATCCTGGCCCATGGTCACAGAAGGAACAGCTATTTGCTACGATCGTCACAAATGTTGGAGCTCAAGAAGCCGTTTTTATGTCATACATGCCAACAATGAGACTGTCGATGTTTTACAATCAGACTTGGATGACATATGGATTTTCTATAATTATGGGACTATCATGTCAATTTTTTGGTTATGGGATGTCGGGTTGTCTCAGAAGATACGCAGTGTATCCTGTCAAAGCTGTTTGGCCAACTGTTCTACCAGTGCTCCAGCTTAATCGTACACTTTGTACTGTCGAACAAAAGAAAACATTAAATGGATGGACGATTACAAAATATAAACTTTTTTTTATTCTTCTTTGGGCTTCGCTTATCTATTTCTTTGTTCCAGATTATCTCTTTGAAGGCTTGAGTACTTTCAATTGGATGACATGGATAGCTCCGAACAATAAAAATCTTGCTTTTGTCACTGGATCATTAATTGGAGCTGGATTTAACCCAATTGTTACTTTCGATTGGTCAGTCATTAATTATTCATCTTGTCTCGTTGTTCCGTTCTATGTGACAGCAAATCGTTTCTTTGGTTGCGTAATGGGAGGTATTGTGCTGCTGATTCTATATTATACGAATTACAAGTATACGGCATATATGCCTCCAAATACTAGTAGTGTCTTTGATCGATTTGGTGAATCTTATAATACTTCGCGGGTTTTAGTGAATGGTCGATTTGATCTCGACTCTTACATTGCATATTCGCCTCCTTATGTTTCTGCTGGTCAACTGATGTATCAGGCTACTGCTTATTTGATTTATACTTTTGCATTTGTTTATATTTTTATCACTGAATGGTCGACGATAAAGGAAGCCATAATAGGTTTTTATCAGGGTTTGCGTTATCGAAAAAAATCTACGTATGAGCGATATACAGATCCAATTTCAGTGTTAATGCGTCAGTATCCAGAGGTTCCTGACTGGTGGTACTTAATTTTGCTTGCGATTTCAATTGTTTTCGGCATTATTGCTGTAGCTTGCTATCCAGCAGAGACGCCCGTCTGGGTAGTTATTGTTGCAATTCTCGTTACTATAGCATTGCTCATTCCTTTCATTGTCTTATATTCCACTACTGGATATTTCATGTCTATCAACAATCTGGGAACTATTTTGGGTGGCTACATGGTGCCTGGAAGTGGACTAGCCTGCATTTTTACCCGAACGTTTGCCTATGGAGTAGATGAAAGATCAGAGACTGTCGTCGGAGATTTGAAGCTGGCGCACTATGGCAAGATTCCTCCTCGAGCAGTATTCCGCGGGCAAGTACTCGCAACTATTATCATGATCTTCATTACTTCTGGAGCGGTAGAGATGTTGATTACTGGCTCAGAAGACTTTTGTTCATGGACAAATCCGTCGAAGTTTGTGTGTACGTTTGCACACACTCTATATGCTGATTCTCTGCTTATGGGAGTCATTGGCCCTCATCGTACATTTGATCAACTATATCCAACCTTCAAATGGGCATTTTTGATAGGGGCTTGTATTTCAGCTCCAATCTATGTTGCAAGAAAGTATTCTATGAGGTATACGAGATATTTCCATCCAGTAATATTTTTGGGGGGAATTATCAGATATGGATCCACTTATAATCTCTCGTATTATACAGAAGGTTTTTATGCCAGTTTTATCTTTATGTACTATCTGCGAACAAGATATTTGGCATGGTGGTCAAAGTATAATTATATCATTTCATCTGGACTAACTGCAGGAGTTGCCTTCGGTGGTATCTTAATCTTTTTGGCGCTTCAATATCATCCCAAAACACTGGACTGGTGGGGAAATTCCATTTCGGACGCAGGAATTGATGGTGCCGGTGATGCTACTTTGAAAGGTCTGCCTGAAATTGGATATTTTGGCCTTGAGCCTGGTTCTTGGTCTTGAATTCTGACGATGATTATAAATAAGTCTTTTGGTTATATTCGTGAGACTTCTGCTTACCAAATTGATGAACTACCACATTAAGTGTTTTGATTCGGAGGTCATATGAGATTGGATCATAACTTATTAACCAGTAAACTTGATGTAATAGGATAAGAAATAAAATCAATGAACGCTTGTTAAAGCAGGTTATGAGTTATTTAGGCTCTGATCGTAATGTTACTGCATACGGTTTTAAGTATGTTTAAGTCGGTAACCTAAATATATAAATATAATTTAAAATCCAAAAACAGAAAAGAGCACAGGCAACTCAAGCAGCGAAAATAATTCACATCCACGTTCCATTCGCAGGGCCAAACCAACCGGTCGTTGGAAGTTCGAATGCGGTTGCAGTATTCTCACCATCGACATTAGAACTAGAAACGTTATTTCCCCACCAGGAAAGTGATTTAGGATGATACTGTAAGGCAACGAAAATGAGAATACCGCTAAATGCAGTTCCCGCAGTAAGACCTGACGAAAGAATATAGTTATATTTGGCCCACCAAGTAGCATATCTTCGGCGAATGTAATACATAAAGGCCATGGACGCAAACACGCCAGGAGTATAATAAGTCAAGTTATATCCTGATCCATAGCGACCGACGCCAGCAAGAATCAATACTGGTTGACAATAATGAAGATACTTTGGGAAAAATCGACGGAGAAGAAGGCAAGGAATAACCATGCCAACTCCCATCAAAAATGCCCACTTCAACACTGGATATAGCGTATTGAAAGTTCTAGTAGGCCCAACTACACCGAGAATAAGACTCTGCGAGTATAGAGTATGAGCAAACGGACAAGTGAACTTCGAGGCCTGAGTCAAAGAGCATAGATCGGGAAAGCCATTGGTTAACATTTCCCACGAAGCGTTAGAAACTAGCACCTGCAAAATTGTAGCTACAATCTGTCCTCTGAAAACAGCTCTAGGCGGAATTTTAGCGTAATGAGCCATCTTTTGGTCTCCGACATAGGTTTCACCTTGCTCATCCATACCGTAACCAAATGACCGAGTGAAAATGCAAGCTAGACCACTTCCAGGAACCCAATAACCTCCAAGAAGAGTTGCCAACAAATAAACCGTATACATGTATCCTGTTGCAGCATATAGAATCATAGAAGGAAATATTAGTGCAATAGTAATTGCCATGACAGCAAAAAAAATGCCAATTGGGAGCTGAGTATCCCAGCATTTGACTGCAATGATTCCAAACACAAATGATAAAACAAGAATAACAAGAAACCACCAATCTGGGACTTCAGGATACTTTTTCATCATTTCGGAAACGGGGTCTCGGTAGCTTTCAAAATTTGAACTATTTCGCTCTTTCAAGCCCTTATAAAACCCAATAAGAGCCTCCTTGATAGTAGACCATTCACCAATGACCACGTATAAGAAGCCGAAAGTCACTAGTGCATATTCCGATCCATTGAGGACTAGGTTACCAGCTGAAAGAAATGGAGGAGAATATGCTCGATACTTCTCTACATCAAAATAGCCATTGGTCAATACTCGAGAAGTATTGTACGTGGATCCATAGCGATCATAAATTGTAGCCACGTTAGGAGGAAAATAGCCAGTGTAATGGTAGTTCGTGTAAACCATGATGATAATAATGACTGCACCAATCACAGTGCCAGCATATCGATTCAAAATGGTATAGAAAGGGACGATGAGAGGGTAGCTATAATTGATCACACTCCAATCAAACGTGGCAATAGGATTCACACCAACGCCTGCCTTTGAACCCATCACCATTGCCACATTATTGTTATTAGGTGCAATCCAACTGGGCCAATTAAAAGTTGAAAGAGCAGTGAACAAATAATCGGGAAGAAAAAAATAAACAAATGAAACAGCAAGCGAAATGTTGAAAAGTTTATACTTGGAGATGGTCCAGCCATTGATATTCTGTCCTTTTTCAGGCAACAAAAGAGTTCTGTTCAACTGCAGGGTTGGGAGAATCGTAGGCCAAACCGCCTTCACGGGATAAATCACCCATCGACGGAGAACACCAGCCATGCCAAGACCAAATAATTGGCAAGATAGAGACATCACAGTATTAAAGCCATAAGTCATCCAAGTCTCACCATAAAACATTTGCATACGCATGGTGGGCATGTAGTAGATGAAAGTAGCTACGGAAACACCTGCGTTTGCAATAATTGTTGCAAGCATTTGCTCCTTAAAAGTCCAGGGACCAGGATTAAGTTGAAACTTGAAGCGACCAAAACCAATTCTCCAGTTAGGCATAATCTTTGAGTATGCTTGACCACAGGGATGAATAAGAAGCTGAATAACTTGAGATGATAAAGTAAAATGAGGCTGTCTCCAGTACATCATGTTATTCACAAAAGCAGCAAAAGCGGTCCAAATACCAGCGATCAAATAGACACGAAACGTTTCACACTGCATTGTCGGATCATCGATAGGACTGCAAACCGAACGTACTTCAGGATATGGAGAATGATATTTGATCAAGCTTGCCTCAAGTCGAAGATCAAGATCATAAAGCTCATAACTAAGACCATAGGCCTCTGGGCCCTGCAGAAGGGAATGGATTTTTTCCATTGTTTTCAGTGGAAAATTCATGTCACCTTTGAAATAAGATGTCGCGTACGTCAATACCTCTATAGCTTCTTCATGTTCCATACCGGACAGCTTGTCAATGATGAAGTCAGCATCATCATCCAAAATATCTTCAAGATCATCAGACTCTTTAATTCGGCTAATAATAATATCTCTATCGTCAATTCTTTGAGCAGTTGATACATTGACATCAACTTTGGATTTTGAAATAAAGCCTTCTTCGTCATAGTCAATGTTCTTAACACTGACCGAAGGATATTCTTTTTTCTCGTAATCCATCTTAAGTTCGTACGTCTTCTGGCGGCCAGTTAGGTTCCGCTATCCGAAGCCCTGAAAGTTATTCTTACCTCACTTTAGCAATTCAACTGGATACAACGATTTCGCTTGGCACTCAAATTGGCGAAATGCTAAGCTCTTGGATTTGATTCAATCAGATAAATTGAATACAGCGGTATATCCTATTCTTTCCAATGCTTGTAAGCCAAAGGATAGATATGAACAGTGTCAAAACAGGAAGAAAAGTCGGCAGTGCCTAGTGGAATTCAGGTTGGTCTTTATAGTTATCATCTTATGTTGGTCATTTGATAGATAAAGCGGAGCTTGGTGGCTGAAAATTCAACTTGATATCAGACTAGATATGTTGCAGGTGATGGATACCGGTCTCGGTCGGCTTAAGGGGGGGGCCACATCAGACATGTAAGCTGACATCGACAAGACTATGATTATAGTAATCAAAGTGATGGGTCCACATATTGCAAATGCCGGACAAGGAACTGGAAAAGATAATCAAGGGTGGCCACTAGAAAGGTTCTGCATAGACCCACGATAAGAAGAGGGCCCGGCTAATGGCACGGGACACTGAACCAACGATAAATGATCTAACTTCCGATAGACCTCCGGCGCTTTGACAACTCGCGGTTTATCCTAATGTGTTAGTACTTTCGCTAATAGAACTTTTTATCTACTTGGTTGACAAGTTCTATTTCGCATCATTGATAGATCCTGGTGCTAGCGAACTGGCACCTTTCAAAGACTACAGACAATAAGCTGTTCTCTATCCAAGGATTTCTTAAAATTTTGAAAGGCTTGTAGCTTTCATTTAGTCTTGGCAAATGCCCGGCCAAGGTAGACCACTCGGCGCGGCAACTAGGAGGTTCAATGACATTCTGTGGCTATTCGTGCAGATAAACAATTGGCCAGTAGGACATCCCGACCTATAACAACGGCTATGATAACCCTAGTTTATGTCATGGAACCTATCTGCGTTACTCAATTCGGGAAAAGATAGATGAATTTTGCAGAGTCTCAGTGATCTTACTTCAGTCGACTATGCTTGGCATAGACAGAGATGCTTAAAGATGTTTACTGAAGACTAGAAGAAATGATTTTATGACGGGTTCGTGCGTATGACTCTGCACGGGCCGTTCGGGCAGATCACCCTGGCATCCGTACGGTCCTACAATTCTTACCATCCTTAGATTCTACCTTTGATTCAATTTTTTCATTTCTGTTCTCATCTGCTAATCTAATCAAAATACTGGATAATATTCATTTTCAGCGCAATATTCTCGCAATATGGCTCTTAGTTGATTGTCGTCATTGCGAGCGAAGCATCTCAGTGGGAAAATAACTCAATCTCAACGTTTCAGCTGCGCATTTCAACGTTGGTTTTTGGGACATTCGCTATCCGCGCCCTATCTATCGTATTATTAGCTCTTACACAATAGGTAGGATAAGCGTAATCTGGATAATTTGTAGCTAATCTTTGTATAATAAACTAAATTAGTCCTTATCACATCCTACGTTGAGGGTTTCTCTCTAGTAAATGCTAGAAAGCGCTCTGGTTGATCATATAGCAAATTACGGCTCGAAGAGATACATGTCCTAGGTTTGTATGTTCGGCATTTTCGGAAGTTGTTTATCTCTTTTGGCTGAAGTGCTATTGCAACTCAATTAGGGCTATTACAGACGTAAAAATACTCTCCTGGAGCAGTCGATGGTTTCTATTATGTATTCAATTGGTAAGGTTTCTAAATGTTGTTTAACTCCGTTGATAAAAATATCAGTAGTTTTGGCGATACATTCTGAAGATAAGATTGAAGCGCCTAAGATGAGAAAGCTGCATCGGGTATTCCGAATTCGGCTGAGAGAGGTTACGGGTTAACTATCTCATGCCATTTGGCAAAAACGTTCTGCATTTCGGGCCGGTACTCCCAGTATATCCCGGACAGCAGGAATTTCAGATTCATACGATCATTTGCAAAGCTTTTCCGTTAGCTATATTTGTTCGATAGCCCAGCATGCTTTCTACTCGCATTTAATTCGCCTGGTCCTTCACGCTTGACGGTTCGCAACCTCTCAAATATAGAGCACTTCCAGTGTTGCGAATCATTGTTACTTATTTTCATGTGAACCGATCCTTCGTCGGCTTTTCGGGAGAGCATGAAAATTTCTTACTATTCGAGAAATTCATTATTTTTTAGATGGAAACAATCTCAATTTAGAATGATTGACTGATTGACGGATTGATGATCAAAAATAAATTTCAATGGAATCAAAAAAAAAGCTTGAACCCGGATTCGAACCAGGAACCTCGGGATCTGCAATCCTACGCGCTGCCATTGTGCCATTCAAGCTCGAATCACTGAATTAAGTTTTTGACAGCCAATTTATCGTTAAGCTCATAAACTTGAGAGTAAACAGAGCATGGATTTGGAGGTTTGAACTTCATTTTCAAAGTTCATGCAAACTTCTCATTATTGAGCTGAAAGATTTAGGTGCTGAAAGATTTAGGTGCTTTAGCAAGCCTTCAGAGTCTATTCGTAAGTAATTCTTACTGTACAAAAGCAACAAATAACTTCTGATGAGTACAAAATAGAGTGTCTCTCAGCTTCGTTTCAACTACAAGCATATTGATTCTTCATGGTTCTGACTGGTCTGTGCAGGCGTAAATTAAGAAGGAGAAGCGAACAAATCAGCGGCATAGCCCATATATTTTGGTATGAAATTGCAACTGCGTGCAGAATTCAGAGTTTGAGGTTAATCTTGGCTTGCTCAGTTCTATTCATTTATCAATTATTTGACGATAACTGTCGCTTAGGTTCGGAGCCCAAAAATTTGTTGCTCTACTGTTATCGATTCTTAAGCTTTATATTGTCTCTCCATAAAGCATTCATTCCGTGTTCTATCTGTTCAGCTATTCCGGTCTGTATCCGAAGGATTCGCAATTTAATATAAGCTTGGCACTGTTTGTTTGACAGAATAGTATGTATATTCTTCTCAGATTTATTCAAAATTGAGTTCCTTCTTGCATGTGAGATTGCAGCAGTAATAACAAGGTACTTTGATGCGGTAGGCTGAAACATCTGAAACGAGCGCACATTTGGGAGAGTTCTCTGTGGGGCGGCGTCTTCAGAACACAAACTTACGTTGCGCTCAGCCTGGAATAGCGGGCGTTAGCTTTTCAATGATATCTGAATCATAGTGAAACTTAAAAATTAGTTGACTCGGCCAGAGCCGCTGGATTGTTGACGAAAAGGTGATCAGAGTCCCATTTTTGCATAAAAGCAGTAGAATTGTCGTTGAACAGTGCTGCACGTCCGTACGAGAGAATTACTATTGCTGATGTTAACTGATGAGCAACACTCCATGCTGTTAGTGCAAATCTCCATTCAAACTCAATTCGTTAAGGGCATGTAAAATATCAGAAACTTCTATATAATCTGTATTAATAAGCAATGAGCTGTGCTGAATAATAGTAGTATGACTGAGTAAGTGAGTTTGTTGACTCCCAAATGTTATACATTGGGTTTTCTCCCCTAACAAACAAGCATTAACTGCAGTACTTCATTCGTTGAGAGTAATATGAAATTTTAATTGCTTATAATCTTTTAGGCATATATCTGTTCATCAAGCAAAAAGGAATAATTTTATATTTGTATAAAAATATGCACTGTTAAGCATTCAGAAACTAGCATAGAACATGAATATGCTTAGTTCAGAATGCTGAATTTCTTGCGATTTTTGAGTGCTAGTTTCTTCGAAGAGTTGATCTCATTCCTGATATGCTCGCTTTTGATATGAGCTTTTTCTAACTAAGCATTTGATCGTCAATTCTCGCTTCGAAGAAATTTTTAGACATTTTCTGTCATCATCGTCATACTGGAACTCCGAGATCCTCTTAACATATCTGAACTTCAAAGCATTACATCTGACTTCATAATCAAAGACAATACCAAATAGATGATGATGAACCTTCACTTCCAGTTGCTGAGAGATTTTTCGTATAACCTGAGACTCTGGGTGACATTCTGTCATGAGCGTCACATTTTACTACCTTTTCAAGAAAAATGACGATGGTCAAGAATTTGGAGTTTGCTGAACGTACCGAAGTACAGTAACTGTCGTGAAAAATTGTACGACATTCGACTTAGTTACAAAACTAGATTTGAATATACTCATTATGTCTGAGGAATGAAGTCATGACTGCTAAGTCTGAACTCCCTTGAACAACCCCGCTTTTCAGGGTTCACTCTATATACTCAAAATCATACCTCAGAATGATATTACGCATCTCATGACCTGAAACTAAGAGATTTTACATCTTAATGAAATCCGAAACAAAAAACTCGGAAAATGATTTCAAGACATTTTTGTCTCAAAATACTTTGAAAGAGAGACTATTACCTGTCGACTTGTGCCTCCAAAGACAGTTTGTTACAAGTCGACACATCTGCTTGCACATGATTAGATCTCCTGATCCAAAGAAAGATGACAAAATATATGCCCACCGAAGGTGATGACCAGTGGAGCCATCGTGATAGACAGGAAACCTGACGCTAGACTCAGGTACATATGTAAATTCGGATCTAGTGTACCTACCTCCGGAACTAGCTACTTTAGCCGCTGTTATGCGAATATTCACTATCGTTTTGCGGTGGCTAGAATAATTCGAGTTCCAATAATGTGACGTCAGGTAATGTCAT
Source organism: [Lipomyces] oligophaga (assembly GCF_038497815.1). Classification (NCBI taxonomy): domain Eukaryota; kingdom Fungi; phylum Ascomycota; class Lipomycetes; order Lipomycetales; family Lipomycetaceae; genus Lipomyces; species [Lipomyces] oligophaga. Next base: position 2,459,856 of record NW_027117785.1, on the reverse strand, counting down.
TCACTCAGGAAGAAGATAAACCTGGACTAACCGTTTGTATGCTTTTTGACATTTTGGATTTCTAGATTTTGAATCTTTCGCTTATGCAGACTTTTAAGCAAATTTGGCAGAGTTTGGTGAAGATCATTAGTAAATTATGATTTATTTGGAGATTAATGGACTGAGCTTACGACTAAGTGTGACATTGCATTTGCGGGCCAGTGGCAAATCTGCTTTGTACGCATACAGCAGAGGAAGACGACCGGAAAAAATTGACAGATCCACTTCCGAATCAATGATTGCTTTTTGTCATCGATCCTAGGTTGAATTCATAGAGTTATGGGCGAACACCAATATATTCCATGGGGAGACAGATTTTATAGTGGATGAAATCCGGATCCGGGGAGATTTCGCATCTACATCGTGACGTTGAACTAAGCTTGGGCTTCAAGCAGATAGATCGCAGTAGCGGTAAATGTAAAGCGATTTCTTCGGTAGACGTAACGGTTCTGTTTTTGGATGGAGGCTGGGAGATTTCCGTAAGTGGGGCGGGATCCACAGCGGCATCTATGTGGGTAGGGCGAAGGATGAGCTGTCACTGGAAGGAGGGTCCCACCGGGCACAATAGTAGAACGGAGACCAACTTATCACTCAATTTATTTAACACAAGTTCTAGCATGCCAAGAAGAGGTCTCAAATACGAACGTACAATAGTCGGCCATCAAAACAACTTCAGATGCTTAGTTGCATAGGCTCTAATAACTCAGTCACGAGTGAGTTGGCGCTGTATGAAAGGAGACGGGATGGAGGGGGATCTGCGATCAAAACTTTCAGCTGCCAAAAATTAAGAAGCTGATGAGCTATTCGGATGGTTCATCGAAGCTAAAAACGATTAATGATCTCCAAATTAATTAACCACGATTGACAGACATCAGAGTAGATCATCTCTTCTGAATATGATTCAATCGTAGTGCCCACCCTTAAAGTGCATTTCGAACTGTGTACCCAGCTTTGAACGGTTTTTGGAGATCAGAGATGGGCACACAGGCTCCAGATTTGGCTAATACGCTTTAGCGTTAGTCCCGGATCCGGGCTATCATGACCTCACGTGATTATTCTATGCCCAGGTTTGGGACAAGAAGGATGTGCCGACCTTGCGAATGCGGCAGATAAATCACAGTGGCACGTACTTTAACTACTCTCAGTAAGGATCGCTTGATGACAGAGTCCATTAAGGGTTTAGCTCACATACTGATCGGCAAAATAGATTGAACTGTGTCTGGACAGGCCAATATAATTCCACTAGATGTCCTTTATATGAATGACTGCTTACTTTCCAATTAGGAACCATGCTATAGATTCATCTGTTCGAATAAAGAGGAAGGGTGACGCGTAAGATGTCAGTCAAATCAAAAAATACCTATCGCAATAACTGATTTTGCTTCATTTTTTTTTATCGGTGTCGACATGGATGGACGGTACTTGGGGGTAAATTAGCGAACCCTCAAACCATTGCGGCGCTATGGACGAAGGACGTTACATAACCAAACCAATCGGGACGTAGGAACCAGGTCCCTGAACATTAACAGCCGTAGTTAGCAACAGTAACCACTCGAGCAATAACAGTAATATCATCGACTTGAGCGGACGGATTTGGATCGTTCTAAACCGCTACAGGTGACTAACGGATGAAGTAGATTTTATTGAGAATAACTGGTCTATCGTAACTTTCGCTCGGCCCACGTAGATGATATACACGGACGGAAGTAGATGCTATCATTGGCGGGTGTGCATTGGCAGATGATGAGCATCGCTGCCGCATTTGTGAAAGGACTACAGCGTTGGATAACAAAACGTAAACATTGGCAGAACCAAAATCCATCTGAGAGAGGTATAAGCTCTAAGCCGTAAGGATATAGCGTGTGCTATAGAGAGGGATAATTCAATTTCAGTAGCCTGATCGCTGATCGATGTCGTCTGGCGGGATTTTGCACTTACTGAAGTTTGAGTCGGCTTGCTTCTGAGGTGGCGCTCAACTGCTAGCGTATGATGCTCGATTTTTTTATTTTTTTGGGTATCTGCCGCTTTCTTTTTTTCGCCCGGTGTGTCAAACTGATACAAAATAATACCGCGACCAAAACGTGTTATCACAAAATTGAGATCATTTGCAGCTTTTCTCGATGTCAGTTGGTCAACTAGAAAGGAAGTGAGTTATTGGGCTGTTTCACTACTCTCTGTCCTCGGACCACCTTATAGTTAGAATCGTATTAGTCAGATATTTCCGGAAGAATGGGCAATTCCCAACCTTTCGCAGCCCCTCAACTGTTCAGATTTTAATTGCAGAGTGCTCTCCTGCAATGTGCCTGGGATGCGCTCCTTTTTGTGCGAGGAGTGGTCGGAAAACTATGATAGAAGGTAATTAGTCAGATGAAACAGGCACAGATTAAAAGAATGTAGCACGGTAAACTATGTGCGTAGCCGAAATTGCGAGGAGTGTGCCAGCCGTGCAGGTGTGCAATGCGCATGGTTAAGAGCCGCAGGGTCTCAGGTTACACCTGCGCGACTTACGTGCCAGACAGCCCAATTTCGGGACACTGACTCAACCTTAAACTCCGCTAGCTTGAAAATTGGTATTTGTTAGAGTGCTCGGCACGTCCACCTAGGCCCAAAATTACATTGTAAATTTGATGCTTGTCAGTTGTTGCTAAGCCGGTTTGGCCTACAGGCGGTCTCGTACCAATTTTGAGGCCTGGATTTGATTGTCTGATCTCACTCGATCAGACTGGACCTGCAGATCTTCGCTTTCTACGTTTCCAAAGATTTTATTCTTACGTATGTCCAGCGATGATTTGACTAGTTCGGAGATTGCCTTTCTGATGTCGAGCAACGGCCTTCCTCGTATGTTCTGAAATCATCATTCGAAGTACCGGGTATGGCAAACAAGAACCGGTCTCGACGGGAACACAACAAAGAGAATTTCAGCCCTGGCCAATTTCCGCTTCTGACGCAGGCTCCAGAGCATGGACATCTTTCGTCCCCTACACTAGTCTCTTCCTCACAACATCCCCAATAGGTACGGCTGGTGAGCCACTTCTGCTCTCGAGTACCACGATCAGGGCCGATACTTCGACAAAGAATAACGCCCTAGCCTTTTCACAATCTTGCTACTCCACCACCGCCGCTATGTACCAACATTTCCTTCCCTCCCGCTCTCTTCCATACTGTCTAGTCTCTCTGTCTCGCATATGCATAACCCACCTTCCATTCTGCTGGTGGCGGACTCCGTTGTTCCACTTTCTTACGGAAGGTCGACTAATATATTTCTTATAAAGGCACATCCATTTCCTCCTTTCCCGAGATGTTGATCATCTTGAACTCACATCTTTCATCAGCAATCTTTCGTCAGCTACTCTTAAGATTGATAACCTTCAGTGATCTATTCTCAAACCATTGATCTTTGGCTTTTCGTTTCTATTCCTATTCATATTCCTACCTTTGTTGTTCCGGTTGATTTTGAATCTCACTCTACCTTCGTCTGCCCTCAAAAGTTTCCAACCATGTTGCAATTCATTCGCACCACCATTGCTATCCAATTGGCTGCTCTCGCACTTGCTGTCGATGCAGTTACCTATGTCGCTTCGACAACTTATCCTATTCCGACCGCTCTCAATCCTGTCAAGCAGTACACGGTTCCCTACAACGCTGGTACAATGTCGCGATCCGTTTCTGTGAAAGCCACCACAGTCTTAGGTCCGATTACTGATCCCAGTAACGGATATTCAGTTTTCAGAGATAATGGCGGTTCATGTACTTTAGGTAATCGTACATTCTTCACTTTTGCCGATGCGAATGCCTATGTTGGAGGTACATGGAAAACATTCAAGAGTGCCCAGTCCTCATTTGTCACGGACTTTGACACGCCGGAGGATATGGAGGACTACACCATGAGCACAGAATCAGGAGCCTTCCAGGCAATTCCATTCACATCGGCAGAGTCGGCAGTTTCAGGTTCACCATCAAAGCGGATTGCCATGTGGACTTGGACAAATTGCATTCCGCTTTCAAGTAAAAAGGCCATGCATTTCTACAGTGTCCAACAGTTCACGACTTCTTCGCATTCCTACTCGCTGGGTAATACAATGGCAGTTTATACTTTAACGTCTACGACTGATCCGACTATTGATATCACTCGGGCGAGTCAAATATTCTTTCCCAACACGACATACGGCTATGGTACTTTTGCGAGCGTCGTGGTAAACGATACGATTTATCTCTATGGTGTCGATAGTCTTTACTCTGGAAATTACGATGTTCATGTAGCACGAGTATCTAAGACTGCGGCCTCCGACATCACCTCATATCAGTATTATGACGCGGGAACAGCTACCTGGGGATCTACAATGCCGGTTCCAACTGCACGTCGGCAATCTGCGGCAACGGTCAAAGGAAATATGCCGTTTAGTACCGGAACTGTTTACTATTCTGAGTATCATAACCAATATCTGATGGTGTTCTTCAATAATTGGATCGATAACAAATTACGATATAACACTGCGCCTACACCTCTGGGCCCATGGACGACATCTAATCAAGTTTTATGGGTTACTCCATCTGGAGCCTCCTACAACTATCGTGCTGTAGCCCATCCTCTGATCTATGCAAGCCCTGGTTCGACGATAGGTCAGAAGATTGCTGTTCATTATTCATATCAGAATGGAACGTTTACATATCCGATGATGGGTACTGTCGAGTTTCAGTGAAGTTTCATGTATTGGGTAAAGGCGTTTGTTATTGACTTCTGAGGCTATTGGTTTGATTTAGTGTTCTTTTCATATCCTGTTAAATTATTATTCTTGTTACCATTATTTTGCTTATGATTGCGTCTTAACGCCTCAATCTTGGATTGGGAGCGTGGACTTTATGATTTGTTATGACTAAACTTACGATAATGAAACGATTGATTTTGATTTTATAAACAATTTTTTTTTACGGATGCCCTCATTTGCTTTTGGTGTCCTGGTATGTAAGAGCTTATCACTGTTTTTCACATTTTTGTAGAGTTCGTCTGCACTTTAATTAGAGTGCAGAATTCCAGTCGTAGCGCCTTGCCAAACATGCGGTTGCTCCCAATGTTGCATGGCGGATTAGATTGCAAGAAACGCAGGCACACGCACTGTGCAGATATGCACAGTGTAAACACAGCCGTTTGAGTTTCGGGTAGTAGCGGAAACCCTTATCCGCAATTGAACGCCGTGAGGCCAGTTTTGCAAATATCTAAGAAATTTGAATGACCTGCTTTATCTGCTGCTGTAACTTAAGCAATCGAATTTTTCGCGCGTACTTTGGAATCTTGTGCCTACGACCTACAAAATTACAAGATTGCAGGAACTTGCGGAAGACTAAAAGTCATCAGAGGCTACATTACTGCTGTGATAGTTGCTGATGTAATCAACTGGATTAGGAAATATTAGAGGACGATTGCCAGATTGGGAAATGAATTTTCTCAGAACTCAAAAGAAAATTTAAACCGGAATTGAGATAAAGAGAGTTAAGTATATGCATGAACTGTGGTGGTGTTGTTCTTAGGACATCAATCTAACAAGCTCTTTCAAAATATTTTCTCCAAATGAGTATCTTATCCGGACTCTCATATATATTAAGGGATAACTAATGTCTTACCTAAGCATAACTTCTGTGTCAAGGGTTTTGAGATTAGAATAACGTGATCATTAATTAGCTCATCACTGTGACATACTCTGGGGATTCACATCGGGTATGGGTTATATCTCCGAGCATCCGAAAGACTGGTAGGATAATTATCTAATAGGCGAGATTAAAAGTAAATGGCTTAATGGTTGATGATTCGCAGAAGGAATATATTTGGACTGATATTACATTCTATTTCTTCAATGCACTGAATGCAATTGTGCGAATGCAACTGTATTAGGCAGATTGTTTTGAAAGAATGACCACTTCAGGCTCGCAAAGTCTAGTCGAGGATCGATCTTGGATATCGGAATTATCAAGCCCTAAGTGAATCTGTGCTCGGAGTTTAGGCCGAACACCCTGCTAACCGGAAGGTGATTTCTAACATTGCATGGAACCGCGTGCGTATATAATATTTAATCCTTGCTTGTCCCCTTAACTGGAATTATTTAAGGGCGTATAAGTATTTCGTCTATCTTTTTCACAAATTGTTCAAAGATAGCAAGATCTCGGACATAATATGTCTGAAAGCGACAGCGATGAGCGATCGAGGGAGATGGATGATCCGCAAGACAATGACGATGCTGTGGAACAGTTCTCTCATCTGTCTATAGGAGAGATAGAAGAGGCTCATGACGAGCATCTTGGCAGGCTTGAAAAAATTCTTAGTGGACATTCACTATCTTACAAGGACTTTGGATTACTGAAGGAGATTCTATTTGTCACCGTAATTGCGATGGCACAATTTTTGACTCAGGCCGGTCTTGCGCAAGCCATTGCTCCGTTGCATTACATCGGAAACTCATTTAATGTCACAAATGCTGGCGAGCTTTCATGGTTCGCTGCATCCTACTCTCTGACTGTTGGTACTTTCATTTTGCCAGCAGGTCGGTTTGGCGATCTATTTGGATCGCGAAAGATATTTATCATTGGCTGGGCATGGTTCGCCCTGTGGACTCTCATTGCAGGATTTGCTGTATATTGCTCTAGTCAAATTTTGTTTCACTTTTGCCGTGCGTTGCAAGGAATTGGACCTGCCATGTTACTTCCGAATGGACTTGCCTTATTGGGCCGATCATATCCTTCCGGTACCATGCGCAAGAACATGGTATTTTGTGTGTTTGGTGCTGTGGCTCCAATTGGATTTCTAGTCGGTGCGGTATTTGATGGAATATTTGCACAGTTTGTCTGGTGGCCCTGGACGTACTGGGTTGGAGCCATGATAATGGCACTTATATTTGTCCTAGCTATTGTAGTTGTTCCAATCGAGCTAGACAAACATGCTATTACTAATTTTCATTTTGAAGACATCAAGAGACTCGATCCTTTTGGAAGCGTGGCAGGTGTATTGGGTTTGGTATTATTTAATATTGCATGGAATCAGGGCCCGGTGGTAGGATGGACTACGCCATATACGTACGTGTTGCTCATTCTCGGAGTTCTATTTTTCATATCATTCGGCATCATAGAATTCAAGTATACCGACTATCCAATACTTCCTATGGAATACATCACAACTGACACTCTCTTTGTGGCAGGATGTATTAGTTTGGGATGGGCCAGCTTTGGAATTTGGATATATTATTGGTGGCAGATATCTGAGATGCTAAGAGATCACTCTATATTACTTACAGCGGCACAACAAGTTCCTGCTGGAATTAGCGGAGGATGTGCTGCTATTCTGACGGGATATCTATTGGGCAAAATGCGTCCACAAATTATTATGATTTTTGCATTAACAGCGTTCTGTGTGGGAAATATTTTGATGGGTACGGTACCTATACATCAATTATATTGGTTTCAAACCTTTTTTAGCATGTGGATCATGCCTCTTGGAATGGATATGTCGTTCCCGTCTGCAACCATTATTATGAGCAATGCCATGCCTAGAGAACATCAAGGACTAGCGGCTTCGCTTGTGAATACGGTTGTTAATTACTCTGTTTCGATTGGCTTGGGTATAGCAGGCACTGTGGAAAGCAGGATCAATCGCACTGGAGACGAGCTTCTCAAAGGATATCGAAGCGCTTACTATGTTGCCATTGGTTTAAGTGGTGCTGGGATCATTCTTGCGTTTCTGGGAACGTTGGAGTCGTTTCATGAGGATCGTGTAAAGGCTAGATTGTCATCACAGGAGGGAATTGAGGAACTCGAGAGAAGTGGAGAGACGTATGAGAAAGAAGGTGCATAATTTCAGGATGGGGATAGTTGTTTTATTTTAGTTACTATATTCGTGGGTTTGTTCATGGATAAAATTTCTGCATTCAAATTCATTAATTACTGGCTTCTAATGCAAATAAATAATTCATAACTTATAGCAAAGAATTTTCAATAAACACTCTAATGTCATCATGTAAAATATTTAGCAAATGAGATAATAGCAAATATAGAAGGATTGATTTTTTCGTTGTATATTCAGTCGAGTGTAAATATGAGGTAAAATAGATCACAGATCTCCCACTTGCTGTGACTCGGCCGAGTCACAACGACGTAAATGGGAATAATATGAAATCAAATAAGCAGAGCAGATTTATGACCGAAGCTGATGGATTATGAATGATGAATTTTTAATTCCTGTTGCGCTGATATATCATGGAGTATACTTTCACAATTGAAACCAATGAAGATAATCTGAAACGAAAGAACAAGCAAAAGCGAGAGCCGATCAAGCGTCCGCGACCATCTACCATTTGCAAATCATGCGCCCAGCGAAGAATAAAATGCGATAGACAAAAGCCAGCATGTGGCACATGTCGTGAGAAAGAATACGAATGTGTCTATGGAAGTCCATCCGCTGAAGCCGAGATAGAGAAAAGCAAAGAGAAGTTGGAGACTGCTGAAGCTTATCACCATGCTCCTGACAGAGAACGGGCAACTAATATTGGGGTTCTAGCGGCAGATCGAAGAACTGGAAGTTTTAGATATGCTAATGCGTCATACTGGCCGCTGCTATTCGAGGAAGATATGAATGTCGATAGCATTGTTCACGTTGTTGGAGACGAGTTTGACCGAGGAGATTGTTCGGAAACACGACTCAGATTCACGCAGCTGTTCATCACGTCGTTACCGACTAGGCAAGAAAGTGACGAGCTGGTGGCGGAGTATCTCCGGTCGGTCTATCCGTTTTGCGTATTGATAACTCGGCGTGAGTTTATAGATATGTATGACAAGTTCTGGCAAGACACGAGCGATCAATCTAATTATCTGTTCATTTGTGTCTTGTTCGCGGTCTTTTATGGAGCGTCGGTTGCCAGGCATTGGAGATTGAAATTTCCGAACGCGCACTTAGAAGATCGATCAAACGGGTTCACATCAGTTGGACGAGGAAATGCATCTTGCGAAACCCAAATGAGAATGTATCTCGAAGTGACCGAAATGTTTTTGAGATTGTGTCAATTCGAATCCAAACCGTGCATGATGTCTTTGATTTCAGCGACCATCTTACAAACCAGTCGTCAGCCCTCTGATTCATTTGCACACGCGTCCGGAGTTGTCACTCATCTAGTCCGGCTCGCGCAAACGATGGGACTCCACCGAGACCCGAAGCTGTTTTCGGCCGCGTCCAGATTCAAGACGACATTTACACCAGAAGAAGCCGAGCTACGGAGAAGAGTATGGTGGCATTTGATAGGCTTAGATGCCATTGTGTCTATCGGTAATGGGCTGCCTCTGTCGGTCAATTCCAGCTCTTTTGACGTTGATCAGCCGAGTCTCGAGGTACTCGAAAAGCCCGAGCAGCTTCTGGTCGCGTACGCGACCTGTCTGAGCCACGCTGTGCGGCTGATCGCGGAGAACTGTGCCTCGATGACTTCTGCTGAGTATGATCTGACCACGCACGACAGAGAGCAAGAAGGCGATAAAACGGCAGGAACCGGATCAGAAGCTGGCGCGCACGAAGATGGAAGGCGATGCGTTATTGAACACGTAACTGCAAAGGTAAAGGCACAGTTTAGCAAAACAGTTAAGATCATCAATGGACTGGAGCTCACTACAGACTCTTCTTCAATGGAACTGCCATTCGACTTGGAGACCGTGAGACGCAACACTACGTTGATGCTTGCTCTCGTGTGCGATCGCAGCTTTCTGATGATGTATCATCTGTTGTATGAGCATGATCGTGTGTCGGCAGATAGAAATTCGCAGCTGCAGAGACAGGGAGCACGCTGGACTGTTGGAGACGACGAGGGCAAGGTAGGCGAGGAAGCCAGAGAACAGGGCAAGACTAGAGCATTATTGGCGCAAGTTGGACGAAGACTGATTGCCGAGGCCGCAATGCGGTCGCTGCGGGTCTACGAACAGCTTATGGAGCTTCCAGGGAACGCTGCATACAGATGGTATCACGTCGGATGGCCGCAATTTCATGCCATGGTCGTCTTGCTTCGCGACGTGTGTATCGAGCCCGGACGGGCGCTCTTTGTGGACGATTCTACATTATTGACCGACGTAGCGCGCGATTTTGTGTGCCGTGTTGGCGAGAACGGCCACGACGGAGTACGGGAGAGAGCGGACGACCGATTAGCTAGGGTCGAGCGAGCGATGGAGATTAGTGAGTACTACGGGCAGAATCGGGAGCTCTGTGCTGGCCGACAGTGGAGCCGGATGAAGCAACTGAAAGAAGCTGCCGTGCGCGCAGTTGGGGCACACGAGAATGCCAATGTTCAACATGAAACCCAAAGCTGTACACGAGATTCTGATATTATGATCATTGATAGCGATGAGCAAACCCGGGAGGCAGGGATCGCGAAAGGGGAACTGTCGGATGACGAGTTATGGTTCAAGCAGCTGCTAGACCAAGACGTGGAAGCAGCCGTAGCCGGCTGGTGGATGGACGAGTCTTGGTATGAGGGACTAGTTTAGCATACACTGAAAATGAATGATTGACGTGGCTTGGGGACGCCAAATCTGAGCTGGAGCTGTCGCCTAAATTCAGGATTTTCCGTCAGGCAAGGAATCTAAGGAAGAACTCTGTCCCGACGAACATAGACGATGCATACACCAGTGCAGGACCAACGGACAAGACGCATTGCTAACTCCGTAAATAGGCGCGAATTTGCGCTAAATCGAAGGCATGAGCACGACTGACCTAAAAATTGTTCTGGATATTCGGCGTGCGAAAGCCGGCGTAAGGCCTCCACTCTACGAACAATAGCCTTTGAGTGCTGCCAATGTGATTACGAAACGAGCCTCCTGCACGCATGATCAGCAGCACTAGCACTAGCATGGCACTGGCACTAGTAACAAAGGCAGCAGCACCAACAGAAGCAGCAGGAGAAATCAAAAATCTAATTTTATGGAACGATCTGACATCCTGTTGTGCTAATAAATTGGCAATATCTACTAACTCGGCTAGTAATCAATCCAAGACCATTATGGCTGCCCGCCCATTGTTAACTTAAGCATCATAAAGATATATTCGTGTCTGTCGTCACCGGTCTAGACTCCCATAGCCAAGACTGCCGTTCCACAAGCTGAGTGAGAGGTTTTTACGTGCGGGACTCGTACTTGGTTCCATCAATTCTCTCAAAGCCTTGGGTCTTAGATATTGGACTTCAAAACTCGCATGCTTTCTTTTTCGCCTCTTCTTCCGTCACCGCTCCATAAATTCTTTTATTTTTTTCAATTTCCTAATCGTGTAACTATCGCCAACGTGCGTTCCATCCACGTCCGCCCCATCCACGTCTGCGCGTGCTAGGGTTCGTCTTCGTGCCCTACGCAACTCCCTCTCCCTCGTAATTAGCTAGTCGTCGCCACATCGATCTGCCAGCCGCTCACTTCTCGTTCCCGTCCTCATTAGTCTGTTGATGCACCTCTCTGAGCATAACGCCGCCGTTAGCGCCGCACAGCTGTACCGTGCTCTGTTTCTTGGGAGTAAGTAAGGGCGACAGAGAAGAGCAGAAGTAGGGGAGAAAGGACTGAGGAAAATCTATGCCCATGCCAGATATGTGGGCAGAACTTCTGTGAGAGAAGGGGCAAACCAAATGTACAAGGACGAGTGGAATTAAATTAGACCGCAGATATGTCTTTGATGTCGTCCTTATCGCGTGACTGTTTCCGGAATAGTTCGGCTGAATCCTGTAGATTACGGTTTACCAAGTGCCTTGGACTCAAATCAAAAATTTTCTTGCTCCATGCTCGCTCTGATCTGATAATCTTGTGTAATCATGGCTAAGTCCCAAAAGTAGAAGTCATCGGCGTCTATTCATCCCAATCCAAGAAATCGGATCAAGTCCCGTCAGACGAGCAGCGCACCTTGGTTGCTGCTCAACGACAAACCAGATAATCTTAATATGAAAAGAATAAAATTATCGCACGTCGTCAGCTGAGATCTATGGAAAATTATCTGCCAAAAAATCTAGACATTCCAGTAGAACCACCCATTAACTTCAGCGCGTGCACTGCCGAGAAAACTGAACGGATTCCGATTTCCCTGGTTACGAAACCTAGCTTGATCTCCCGTGTCCTACACCTCCCCACCTCGTCTAAACCTTCTGCTTCTCGCAGTGATACTGTCACTGCAGAAGAAATTTCCTTTCTTAGTTGGACCGGTCGCTGTCTGATCTCGGCCGTCTTGAGACTTTTTTGCAAATATACTCTCTGTTCTTGTTTGTGTCTATAGGGCTCTCGCCAAGATGGCAGGTACCATTTAGCACACGACTCTCTCTGTTCTGTTGCGGGTCCAATCCCTGGTCGCTGCACGCAAAGCTGTTTCTGCTCTGTTGTACGTAGGTCTGACATGGCTCGTTCATCACCTCCACCGCCGCCAGGTACTTGACTCCTCACTCTGCTTGCCGTTGTTTGCCTTCCGCCTTCCGCCTTCCACTTCCTGCTGTCAACCAAGCTACAACACCGGCAGAACGCACTACTGATTCTGATTTCCTGGCTGCCTTGCCAGCAGCAAAACCATTTAAGACCTCCAGCTCGCCCCCCCTTGTCTGACTTGTTCGCGATCTTGCTTCTCTTCTCGCTTATCACTCATCTCTCTGTCTTTCCCTTGCCTTCCTCACTCCTGTTCTCCTCTTCCTCGTAATGGCTGCTATTGATGCCTCCTTGGACGAGAATACTTACACCAAGCAAGATGATCTACCTGCTACATCTATCTCCAACTCTCACTCAGTAGAGGAGAAGCATGGCGAGAACTCTGATCTCGATTCTCAGAAAGATCTGGAAGTTGTTCCCTATGGTGTTCGTCGTATCGAGATCATCTCGGATCAATACAAGAACATATACGGTAGAGTCCTTGTCTACTTTTGCATCTTCTTGGTCGCTTATGGCTATGGTCTCGATGGTACAACCCGATACACTTTCCAGACCCAGGCCACCGCGTCTTATTCCTCTCATTCCCTGCTTGCTACCATTAATACTGTACGCAATACTTTTGCTGCTGCTGCACTGCCGTTTATTGCTCGTCTGTGTGACATGTTCGGTCGTCTTGAGATTTTCATCGTTGCTGTTGTGTTCTACGTTATTGGAACGATCATCGAGTCTCAGGCATATGATGTCAAACGGTTTGCCGCTGGTGCTTTGTTTTATCAATTTGGCTATACTGGCTCCATCGTCACGCTTCAGCTCATGTCTGCTGATTTCTCGTTCTTGAACTGGCGTGTTGCTGCGTCCTTTGTTGTCGCTCTGCCGTTCATCATCAACACCTGGGTCTCTGGTACAATTACTGGCCGCCTTGTCGATGCTACGGCTGTGCCTCCTATTGACCGCTGGTCCTGGGGTATTGGCATGTGGGCTTTTATCTATCCCATTCTTGCTCTTCCTCTAATCTGCTGCTATCTCCACATGTACTATCTTGCCAAGCGCTCTGGAGCTCTCAGAGCAGCAAAGGATGAATCTGCCCGTCAGTTTCCTCCTTCCGGATACGCCTGGTACCACTACCGCACAATTGGAAAGATATGCTGGGAAATGGACCTTGTCGGCTCGATTCTGCTGGCCGCTGCGCTTGCATGCTTCCTGGTTCCATTCACTCTTGCCGGAGGTCTCTCTGACAAATGGAAAGAAGCTCATATCATAGTTCCGCTTGTTATTGGGTTTCTCATGTTTCCTGTTTTTATCTTCTGGGAGTACTATATCCAAAGCCGTGAATTTGTATGGTTAATCAAGCCGTTAATGCCTGGCCATATGATCAAAGACCGAGGAGTTTGGTCCGCTCTTGGAATCGCCGTATTCATTGATTGGGTCTGGTATATGCAAGGTGACTATCTCTACACGGTTCTCATTGTTGGTGTAGGAGAATCTGTGAAATCCGCTACACGTATCACTTCTTTGTACTCGTTTGTTTCTGTCGTCACTGGTAGCATTCTTGGACTTGTCATTGCTTATTTCCGTCGCTTGAAAGCGTTTATTTTGTTTGGTATCTCCATGTGGTTTGTTTCATTTGGACTTCTGATTCATTATCGTGGAGGAGACTACGCTCATGCGGGTATCATCGGAGCTCAATGCCTGTTGGGATTCGGTGCCGGCTTCTTTACTTATCCAACTCAGACTTCTATTCAGACATGCACGAATCATATTTACATGGGTACTGCAATTTCTATGTATCTTGCTGCTTATTATGTTGGATCTGCATTTGGAACTTCTATTTCCGGTGCTATCTGGACGCAGTTGGCACCTAAGCAGCTCTTGCAGAATCTGAATGGCAACTCGACCCTTGCTGCAGCCGCATACGGAGATCCTTTCACGTTTGCCGCTACATATCCATTTGGAACTCCCGAGAGAGATGGCCTAGTCCGCTCTTATCAGCATGTGCAAAAGATTCTTTGTACTGTTGGTGTTTGTCTCTGTGTCCCGTTGATTGGGTTCGCTTTTTGCCTGCGAGACCGCGAGTTGGGCAGCAAGCAGAGCTACGAGATGGACGAGATTGAGGCGGATAAATCGCACTCGAACAAGTTCTCGGACATATTCAAGTTCGAGCTAAAGCGTAAATCTGCGTCAACCGTTTGAGTATTTGCTAAAAGAGGGACCGTCTTGTTGCCGAAACAGCGCATGCATATGCAGTGACTTGTTTGGTTGGATGTTAATTGGATTTGATTTTTCCTGCCCAGAGAATGTTATAATTTTGGAGATTAATTAATTAGTTTATTTCAGTATTGATTTGTAAGGACCGCTAAAATCCGATGGCTAGTCAGTCTAAAAATAAAGTGATCAGTATGGACAGATTATTTTCGGGCATAAGCAGGGCGAAAGAAAATTATTGTCCTGACCAAAAAATTAGACTGCTGCAAGATTAGGCCAAGAACACAGTACTCTGTAGAACAATGGTATAACTAAATGTGGCGCCAGAACACATGATGGAACCTAGAAGAGAGATGCAGAAGATAAGATAGCCAGAAGACGGGAGACAGGAGAGGCTAATTCGGAGGAATATGATACAGAGCAAATGGGCCCGGAATTGCTGTTTGAAGACCCTGTCAGGATACGGTTAGAGCGAGCGCCTGAAGTTAATATCCGTAGGGCTGAAGTTATTAGAGTTTTATGATCGAACGAACGATGCACGATATACGATAGAAGGCGGACGATAGACGGCGGACGGTAAAGAAAGGATGCAATGAAGCGAGATCGTCTGATAAATATAGAGAGCAGTTTGGAATATATTATAGCATAGTTTCCAGCATGGCTTCGATGTTGCAAGTCAGGGCCAGTAGCAGCATTGCTGGGTCTGCAATTCTGTGTTTCAGTGGGATTCTTGACCTGCTGAGCCAATTGTTGACTAGAGTGCGGGATCTGTACGACTTCAGATCGGGCTGAGAGGGACTCAACATGCTATGCTGACAGCTACGATCTTCGCACGCACAGTGCCTTTTGCCGTGCTAATTAACCACGGACAACAGCAGGCGTGGCTCGTTATTGTTGGCACCATGTTGTCTTACCATTGCGCGCAGTGCTGACAGCAATGACGGCTGTTTGGGGAACTTCAGCAGCTGGGGTTGTGATTTGTATGTAGGACGCCATGAAACTGTAAAATGCGTGCTTTTGCCGTGTCAGCAGGGGCTGAATGGCTGTCTCAAGATGTCTAGCAATCAACTGTAGGTGCGTATAACTTCTTATGTGCGGCTGCTTGCATCTCGCGAAGCAGAGTGAACTCGCTTGATCGTCGAGGGTGAGATTGGTGGACCGCAGCGAAAGTACTCATTCGTTGCAACAGGCTGGAGCGGATCCTACAGCTAGCAGCCAGAGCTGCTATGCAAACCGGCGTGAATCTGCCTGCTGGACGTACAGATACACGATTAAACAAACAAGACTAAGCACGACTTGGACTAGAGCATGGCGAGATAGATCGGGCTGAAGGAGACTAGCCTCGAAAGATGAGCTTGCTGCTGCAGTCAAGCGTACTGGACAATATGTTAAAAAGGACTGTTCCACTGCCCATTCCTAGTTCCGTACAGAAAATTAATTAGAACCCGTCTATCCGTACGCCACGTTCGCTCAGGCTAGCCCCAGACGGTCACTATGCATTATATATACAGGACAGCGACCTGGACCTGGACAATGACAAAAGACAAAGACAAAGACGTCCAGCCCAAAGAGGTTGGTTCACCTCAAAGGTCCCCGAGGTGCCTGCCATAGAGCCCCCCACAAGTGTCCGTTCAGCAGTGTAGACCGATAAATACCAGAGTCATGCTAGTCTATGCATTTATTGAAGCAATCATACAACACCATCAAACATAAAATGCTAAAGTTACAATGATCAGGATATGGCGATCGGAAACGAGTCCAACACATCGTCGTAATCGTCAAAATCCGGACGCGTACTGGACAACTCGACTAACGAAACTTGCCTGCTCTCATTAGGGAGCTGCTGCATATACTCAGAGTCGTATGCCGGACAGCCTCGACAGTTTCCATACACTGTCGAGTGGCTGTTGACCCATGTATTGACTCTTGATCGCAGCATTTCTTCGTCGGCCAACAAGTAGAGCTGTTGCGCGGTAGGCAGATTATAAAAGGTTGATGACTGTTTGCGCTCGATGTGGTAGGAACGCGGTTTCCATTTGAGATTGAGGTCTGATAGAGATTCTGATTCAAACGAAACCGAGTCGGAATATGCTGTTCTCGACTGTCGGGGGTGTACGAGATACGAAAGCACTCTGATGCACCAAGACTTGGAACGCGTGATGATCGAAGCTGACTGTTTGCTCGACTCTGAGAGACTCAGCACTAACGAAGCAGGAGCAGCAGTCGAATAGTGTGTACTGTGTTGAACTTGATCTGGTGATTCACTCGACATTGTAATTTCGTTTTGGTAGCCAGGTTGCCGCTTTGTTCGAGGATGAACGATCGAACTGGATTTGCAGTTGATATTTATACAGTGCGAAATCATCACCAAGCCCGAGATCTCTTACTCGTCACTATTCATGCAGATGTTTGCATTTGTGTCACAGCTACAGCTTTCCAGAAACAAGACGTGTTTAGCTTTGGCCGCTGAGATTCTCTGATCCTCAGCTGCTTAATTTTAATTTGCGTCGATCGACGCGACTCTTAAACTCACTGTTCGTCGACGTGGGTTTTGCTACAAGGATGTGGATAAACCAGGAATGCGTGAATTGATGAACTGGGTAGAATTGGTTGGATACAGTCCGGATGGATTGGGTAGTAAGCGTCATGGACAACAAGCGCAGATCTAACCTGATTGAAACGTGAATGTGATCCAATTAACGTTGGCTTCATATGATCTGACTGATCGTATCTAGCTCGGCTGCCAATCCTGATGCCCATTACCATGAAACTATCCCCAGGGGTCTATTGTCAGGGATCTTACAAGGATCTACAGCGTACCCAACTGTAATTCATTTCTGCATCAGGTGACTTCGCGGTAAACAATTGGATGACAAACGGACAAAAATGACTAAATGAGAATCCAAATTATATACCAACCCCTCAGCTGTGTGAGTTGTTTCCCTACGGGTTGTGACAGTTTCTATCCCGCGGGGTGATGGGGGTAGTATAGGTGGGGGAAGACACTAGACGCATCGGCATCTAAGAAAAGGAGTGCAACTACCGAATTGTATTTCCGCATTCGGCCCGATAGCCGCATTTTGTTTGCTCTAGTATTTATATGTAATTACTGCTTTTGGCTTTACCAGATGTTTGATTTCTATCGGTTTTTACAATTCTACCGAGCAGACTTTCCCCGCATATGGTATTTCATCTCCGTGTTTACTCTCAAGTCATTTGCCGGCATTATGCCTCTCAGATCGCGGCCGTCAGCCGGGACCGCGGACAATAGTTTCCCAACACGGGAGTAGAATTTCTCTTTCTGGTCGGAATTACCAAACTCGGTACCGACTCCCAAAGCTACGACGGAAACCCCACCGAGGTAGACTCTCTCACCAAAGTCGACCGCGTCCATTTTCTGTCTCGGTCGGTTGCTCTGGCTGCGTCCCCTCCTTTCTTCTCCTTCTTTCACTTCATTATAGCTTTTCGTCGTCGATATCTATTCAATTGTAGATTTTTTTTCTAATTTTTTGGTTTGAGTGACAAAAAGCCGTGTACGCAATTCCTCTCGCAGTCAGAATATGTCTTCTACTATTACTGCCTCCGTCCTTGTTGGACCCAAGAAGTTCGTCATAGTAAGTGTTCTCAATATAGCCTGTTCAATCTAAGAACGGTCTATTCGGTCTGTATGGAACGATTTGTCTAATCCATCTTCAGGAATCTCGAGAACTTCCTCCTCCTGGTCCGGATGAGGCCCAGGTTGCTGTTAAAGCGACAACTCTGTGTGGATCTGATCTCCATTACTACTCACATTACCGAAACGGTGACTTTATTGTACGCGAACCGCTTTCGTTGGGTCATGAATCGTCTGGAGAAGTTGTTGCTGTCGGTTCGAACGTCAAGAATCTCAAGCCTGGTGACCGTGTTGCGTTAGAGGTTGGTATCTCATGCTTGACCTGCGACCAGTGCCGTACTGGACACTATAATCTGTGTCCCAACATGCAGTTCCGTTCGTCGGCAAAGTCGTATCCGCATTTTCAAGGTACACTTCAGGAAAAGTTGAATCATCCTGCTTCCTTGTGCCATAAAATCCCTTCTAATATCAGCTTTGATGCTGCTGCATTGATCGAGCCACTCTCCGTCGCTATTCACGCATCGCGTCGTTCTGGCGTCGCGCCCGGTATGAAAGTCCTTGTCTTCGGTGCAGGCGCCGTCGGCTTATTTTCGGCTGCCATGGCAAATGTCGCCGGCGCCTCCACTGTTGCTATCGCTGATATCTCTTCTGGCCGCGTAGACTTCGCTGTCGAGAATGGCTTTGCTTCTCACAAGTTCGTCGTGCCTATGGGTCCTCGTCCGACAACTGTCGAAGAGAAGCTAAAGAGCGCACGTGACACTGCAGAGGCGATTTGTGCTATTCCATTAAGTCCCTCTGAACCCGAGGCTACTCTCGAGTCATTCGACGTTGTTTTCGAGTGCACTGGTGTTGAATCATGTGTGCAAGCCGGTATCTACGCAGCCAAGGCAGGCGGTAAACTCATGTTCGTGGGAATGGGTAATCCCGTCCAGACTCTGCACATTGGTGCGGCGGCAGTCAAGGAAGTCGATTTACTTGGTGTGTTCCGCTACGCTAACGTTTATCCCACTGCGATCAATCTTTTGAGTGCAGACAAGATCAAGGGATTCGAGAAGCTGATCACACACAAGTTTTCGGGTCTGGATTCTGCTGATGACGCATTTGCGATCGCAGGCAAGACAGCGGATGAAAAGGGCAATCTTGTCATTAAGGCTGTCATGAACCTGTAATTTCTTCTGATTGCGCTTCGGTTTTGTTCTTCACCACGAGTGGAAATAGATAGATAAAGGAGAGTTTTCGGAATGGGCGGAAATGTGGATTTCTTTCTGTAAGAGGATAGTTAATGTCAATCTGGATTATGATATCAAAAAAAATGAAGGCACCAAGTTGGTCGTGTCCTGAGTTTTGCCACTATCGGTGGTGAATTCTAGAGAACTAAGGCCCTGTTCTTTATGCTGTTTGACGTCACAGACCACGGTCATGTGAAATTCTATTGTGGCGTACGCGATGAGATCTGGACATATCCCAGTGGCGCACGTGTATATGCCATACAAATAAACTTCCGAGGCCACAGCTGTTCCCGGCTCGCTTGCCAGGTTATTCCGATGATAGACGGATAATCCTGGTCTCGAGGCCTCGACGATTGAAAAGCGCGACAAAGTGATCTAACTCATGATGACATGAACGCGATCGAGAGTTTCGGCTGTAGGTTCTATAGTATTCTTTCATTCCGAAAATGCCGTGACACCACTAGATCACCCTGTAGGACTTGAATATATATTCATTTGCTCGCTGTCTTGCTTTTCACTTCTGCATCATTTTGTATTCACAACATTACAAATACAAATTAAGTAATTTATAATAAGATCATGTCATATTCTATTAAGGACAACGAAGCAGTGCAGATCAACGCCCCAGCTTCAGATATCACAATCCGTCTGACTGAGCATGGCTCGGACTGGTATTGGGCTGCGTTCTCCATTCTGGCTGTCACGACAATAGCTTATGTTGTTTCTTCGGCCTATGTTCCTCGTCGGGAACGCATATTCCACTACTTTAGCATCGGAGCAGCAATGTTTGCCTCTCTTACCTATTTTACGATGGCGTCCGACTTGGGAAGCACTGGTATAGCAACTGAGTTCACACACTATCAAGGTGGAGGGATCCGCCAAGTTTTCTATGCTCGCTATATCGGGTGGTTCATGGCATCCCCATTGATCCTCGCAAATATATTTTTATTTTCTGGTGTTTCCTGGCCTACTATGTTAATGGCTCTAGCGGCCCAAGAGGTTTACGTCGTTGATATGCTTATTGGATCATTGGTTTCCTCTTCGTACAAGTGGGGATATTTTAGTTTTGGCGTTGCAGCCTGGTTATTGGTCATGTATCATTTGATTTTCGTTGCTATGCCAGTCGCCAAAACGCAAGGTGCTGATGTGTTTAAGCATTTCATGGTAATGCTATGTGGTGTTTCGTTTATCTGGACCTTATATCCAATAGCATGGGGTTTATCAGAAGGAGGAAATGTGATTGCTCCCGATTCAGAAGCTGCATTTTATGGCGTTTTGGATATGATAACATTACCTGTATTAGGTTCATACTTCATCTACGCAAGCAGAAAAATTTCGATTGAAAGACTAGGTCTTGTCTTCGAACGTGGTTTTAAATCGTCGGCTGCAATGACTTTACCAATAACTGAAAAGATAGTTGAATCTAGTTCTCAGCCAACTCAGCCTGAACAGCGACATTCAAATGAAACAGTTGTTGTTCCTGGTTCTGGGGCCACCGAGCAAACTGTCTAATTCAACTTGTGTGGGGTTTCTGGAGTTTTTTTTTGCAAAGGAATGCTGTAATAATGGTTTTAATCTTGAATAATTATTATTGAATTGAAATCTAATTGAAGACTTTATGATATTTAATGGTGTAAATACTGGGCGGACCGTTTGTTAGATGCGGCTGAATATAATATTCTGATTTCTAAATCAGTCTCTGCTCGATCTACAACGTAGACAAATCATTAGCAATGATGTATCTACAATATTCTTACATCAAATCTGAAATGTTAGCCAATATCAAAGAAATAGAGACGTCTTGTCATATGCAACCAGTTCAATGTAAACTGCATTCGATCCCTCTAGCACCCATCTCAATTACGGAATGGTCGGCATTTGATCCACTGACAAAATTCGTTCAAGACGGACCGGAAACGGAATTCGGCGTTGTTGATATGCCGAAGGATGTCGACGGTTGGACAGAGCTGTTTGGTTGTCATGCGCCTTTTTTCGAGCCTCTGGTTAGATTACCTGTTGTTTTGCACAGGGAGAACGAAGGAAGGAGGAAGAGTGCTGAGGGTCGAATCACGGAAAAGTATTTGACAATTCTTCAGTATGCAAAAGATCGCTATCGATCGCTGTTTTCAGCTCGTCGCTGTGGGCAACAGATCGAGTCACAAGACAAACTAGACCTATGTGACGCTACATTTCAGCCTAAGGCTGAAATGGAATTCGTACATGACTGTGAGAATGAATATCAGTTGCTAGGAGCCGAAACGGTTTTGGATAACTCCAGTGACTTGAGCAATGACCAGTTCACATCTTCTTCCGAAGAAAAATTTTCTAATTGTTCCTCAAAAGATTTAGACCTGTTAGATTTAGATTTGGAGCTCGGTAGTGGACGTCGGGAGCTTATAAATCAACTTTCAACATCAAAATTTCCCTTCGTCCAACCGGATCACCGCATTTTGGTATCCCTAATCCCTAATTCTGAGTTTGAATTTGTTGACAATACTGATAGTGATAGCAATATTGATACCGATACCACTCCCGATGCTGAGTTAGACGATTTGCAATTTCCCAATCGATTCACGAATAAATTATCATTTCTAATTAGTCAAAGATTTGCAACTTCGTTTTATACGTTATGTTTATTTGCTGAATTCTGTGATTATTTTTCGACCTTTCTGATTGATGTTTCCGCTACTTCGCATGTAGCTTGGGCTGGATATGGAATGATTGGCATATTTATGATTTTGAACTTCCCTTCGCTTGTACATGAAAATGGGATCGCGGTTAAACTGAAAGTTCTAATCATTTTAATTTGTATTTTCTTTGTCAACACGACGCTGCTAAACTGGATGTCCTCGTATCTGTTTATGCTTATTGAGCGATGAAGAGTTAAAGATAATATGTTTGATGGTGAATATACATTGTCTCAATTATGTCGAATTAGTTCATTTTCCGCTTATAGTCAATGGATTTCTCTCTGCGAGAATATTTCGGCCTCGAAAAATCATAGCATCCAACACACCACCTTCTTTCAATGCCCTATAAAGTTCATGGTCGCATGTTCCTTCGTTGAACAGATAATGCGCGTCGAGGCCATCTAATTCTTCTTGCTCAGTGGAGCGGACGTGCAGACCTGGTATCAAATTGATGATATACAACAGACCAAGAGAAACAATGAATGAGTAAGTGGTGATTGCGCAGCACTCTGCTATCTGGTAGGCTAGCTGAACGTAGTTGCCATCTATCCAGCCACTTGCACTCGAGAATCCATCAAGAGAGGTGACCCAGTTTGCCGCAAACAAACCGGTCATAACAGCGCCAGCGATTCCACCTATAGCATGATTTTTAAATACCATAATACCGTCATCGATACCGATAAACTTATTTAACCAGTCGTCCATGCTGCGGACGATTGCGGAAGCAGTGAAACCAATGACGGCGGCAAAGTAAATTGGAACGAAACCAGCACCGGGAGTGATCGCTACCAAACCTACCATAACACCTCGACAACATCCTGCGACGGAAAAGCGACCCTTGTACATGATATAATCAACGACACACCAGCCAAGAATACCGGTTGCGGCAGCAAGGTTTGTGTTCGCAACAGCATAGAACGAGCGAACTGTTGCGTTAAGTGTTGACCCTCCATTGAAACCGAACCAACCAAACCAAATAAAAATTATGCCGATATAAATTAACAAAGGAGAATGAGGGGAATAATGATGAATTTCCCGTTTGGTTCCGTCGGGTCTGATTCGAGGCCCGAGAAACAGTGCGATAGCCAGCGAGGCTGTACCGGAAGCAATGTGAACTGGGCCACCACCAGCAAAATCTAGCGCACCGAGTGTGTAGAGCCATCCGTTTGCATTCCAGGTCCAACAGGCAACAGGACAGTAGACAACTGTCGCCCAACAGATAGCAAAGACTATTGAAGGAACTGGACGACACCGCTCTATGCATCCACCGACCATGATTACCATTGTCTCGATACAAAACATACCCTGAAAAAAACAAAACAATATTTCTGGCAAGTATCCATTTGGCACAGCAATGACGTTCCTCAGACCGAAGGCTTTCAGAGTACCAATGAACGGAGAAGCGTCGGGAGAGTACGTTAGCGAATAGCCCCAGAAGAACCATTGAAATGGTACAAGCCCAAGAACTGCCATTGTTTGCCATAGAACTGTCATTGCGCTCTTCCGTCTAGTCTCACCGGCATAGAACAATCCCATACCAGGCACAATCGGCATAATCATACCTAGTAAGCTTAGATATGATCAAATCTACAACGAGGGAGGGGACTTACATCCCGCAATGAGAATCCAGACTTGATGGCCAACACTGCCAGAAAAGGCAATATTCACATTCATGACCTGTGAGTTGCCGCCAGCACTTGTCCAGTCAGGAGATGAATCATTGAAGATTGAAGAGGGGTGTTCGGCCATAACGACGTTGAATAGAAGAATAAGAGTATTCAACCGTAAAATAATAAAAAGACAACTTCATAATTGCAACTTAAGCAAAGAAATAAAATTCTCTTGTCAGAAAAAAAAATATCTTGCCTTGCGAAAAATCGACACAAATGAGCGAAGACTTCCGACATTGAATTATCTCCGAGCCATTGCTTTTTTCAAACACCGGATCACTGGCATTTCAGTTCATCTCTTCAGACTCAGTATCACATTGGTAATATTTTTAACGAATTGATAGTTACTTTATAGTAATTCTTTAAGAAATGGGGTATTCTAGGATTCAAGAAAATAAGTATTATATTAGAGATTCTATCACATAATTAACCAAAACGCCAAGAACAAAATCAGCAGTAAAATCAGCATTATTAATTACAATAAAAATATTATAAAGTCAATTAATCAAGTTTTGGTACTGCTTCAATTGTAGACTCAGACGCAGCAGCACCTTTAGCGTTGAGAAGTTCCTGTCCACGAACAATCATTGCTTCCAAAATACCTGCTTCTTTCAGAGCCATGTAAAGTTCATGGTCGCCCATGCCTTCATTAAAAAGATAGTGGGCATCTAGACCTTCTTCTTCTTCTTGATCTGTAGAGCGAAATTTCAGGCCGGGAATGAAGTTGATCGCATAGAGCAGAATCATCGATACAACGAAGGTGTAACCAGTAATTGCGCAGCATTCTGCAATCTGGTAGCCCAGCTGCACGTAATTCTCGTCGACCCAGCCGCTTGCACTGGAAAATCCATCAAGAGATGTGACCCAGTTTGCGGCAAACAAACCAGTCATAACAGCACCAGCGATTCCGCCGATGGCATGATTCTTGAACACCATTAATCCTTCGTCAATGTGAAGTAATTTATTTAACCAGTCATCCATGGCGCGAACAATTGCAGCAGCAACAAAACCAATAACGGCGGCAAAGTATATTGGAACAAAGCCAGCAGCAGGCGTTATTGCAACTAAGCCCACCATAACACCTCGACAGCAACCGGCGACGGAAAAACGACCCTTGTACATGATATAATCAACGACACACCAGCCAAGAATACCGGTTGCGGCAGCAAGGTTTGTGTTCGCAACAGCATAGAACGAGCGAACTGTTGCGTTAAGTGTTGACCCTCCATTGAAACCGAACCAACCAAACCAAATAAAAATTATGCCGATATAAATTAACAAAGGAGAATGAGGGGAATAATGATGAATTTCCCGTTTGGTTCCGTCGGGTCTGATTCGAGGCCCGAGAAACAGTGCGATAGCCAGCGAGGCTGTACCGGAAGCAATGTGAACTGGGCCACCACCAGCAAAATCTAGCGCACCGAGTGTGTAGAGCCATCCGTTTGCATTCCAGGTCCAACAGGCAACAGGACAGTAGACAACTGTCGCCCAACAAAAGGCAAAGACCATAGATGGAAGCAGCCGACATCGCTCAACGCAGCCACCAATCATGATGACAATTGTTTCGACACAAAACATACACTGAAAAAAACAAAACAATATTTCTGGCAAGTATCCATTTGGCACAGCGATGACGTTCTTCATACCGAACGACTTAAGTGTACCAATAAAGGGAGACGCATCGGACGCATATGTCAATGAGTAGCCCCAGAAAAACCACTGAAAAGGAATAAGGCCGAGAACTGCCATGGACTGCCATAATAATGACATTGCACTCTTTCGTCTAGCCTCACCAGCATAAAACAAACCAATTCCTGGAATAATAGGCATAATCATACCTTCGGAAAATTAGATTATGAATATCATTGATTGAATTCTGAAAGTACTTACATCCAGCAACAAGGATCCAAACTTGGTGGCCAACACTATCAGCGAATGCCACATTGACATCCATTAACTGCGAATTCCCGCCAGCTGCTGTCCAGTCCGGAGACGAGTCATTGAAGATTGAGGAAGGGTATTCAGCCATGCTTTGTATTCTCGCAAATCGTATCAACCGTGTATATGCAACTTGTTGAAGCTAACAGTATAAAATAATACGCATGCAACGCAGAGTATTGCAACTCTCAGTATGGGATTTTCGCAAGAATGAAGAAAGGAAGGAAGGGGGAAATGGGGATA
The DNA here is from genome assembly GCF_038497815.1 of [Lipomyces] oligophaga. Taxonomy (NCBI): domain Eukaryota; kingdom Fungi; phylum Ascomycota; class Lipomycetes; order Lipomycetales; family Lipomycetaceae; genus Lipomyces; species [Lipomyces] oligophaga. The sequence goes on along the minus strand of NW_027117785.1, from coordinate 2,433,830 downwards.
TGTTATATTTCTGCGAAAAGTCGACACGGCGAACACAATAGGCGTTGTCGGCGACAGGAAATAGAGGACCCAGTCCAACACTGCTATAACAAGCTCTGAATAAGTTAGTTTTGTTAAGCAGCAGAAATGTCTGGTAGATAACAAGCCAGACAGCGATTTCCTCGACCCGCTCGAGTTAATTCCAGCTCGACATGGCAAATCAGAACATTTAGCGTCCAAGTCAGTCCTTTTCGAGAACCGTGTCTTGTCTCTGCCAAAAACTTAAAATTCTGCTGTTCCCGTGGCTCGTGGACGTTTCTTTGGGACTTTGCTGCGGCGTGATAGCCGTGGATGCGGCTTTCGGCCAAATTCGACTCAGCCCAGTGCGGCGAGCACTACAGTTTACCAAATATGTAGTATTTTCAGATGACGAGACGTATGGATGGAGGGAAAGGATTTCAGGATCTCATTTATCCATTCAATTTTTATTTAGATTATTTAGAATATTCAGAGTGAAATAGAGTGTCTTTGGTATGAGGATTAGGCGAAATGGTCTCAGAGACTAGAGAAAGGTAGTGAATCCACGACCAGATCATCAGGTCTAGTTAAGTCCATTAAGCAGCGGACCCAAGTTTGAGAATCGGAGAAAAAGTTTCTTGTTTGACTCTCTGACATAAAGGGAATTCTGTCTCGAATACCGTGCAGAATTTGGTAGGATTACGGCTTTGTGGAGGAGATGACGGTGAAACTGTGAGGGATATGACTACATGTCATTCCTGGGTAAGAAGATGATAAACCCGCTGAAAATGGAAATGGCCTATTTGTTTAGCTATTTGAGAAGTACTTCTCTGTACTATTGTCGACAGATTTGTTAATGCAATTCCAAAGATTGGACAGAATTGCTATTGCCAAACTGTTCAATCGTAAGCAACATATGTGAAAAATTTTTTAATACGTTAGCGGTTTCTATTTCTCAAGCTCGCTGATATCCAATTGGGTCATCCTACTGCAGTTGCTTGTTTCATCAGCAGTAGATTAGCGGGTCCAAAATATCCATATGTCGTATTGTCGACTTCATTCTCCCTTGAGCTGTACTTACACTAGGAGATTCTACATCAGCTCTACTCTCGCACCGTTCATCCTCGCCTGCGTTTTAAGACACCAGCTTTGTCTTGTATTATTCACATTATTTATAAATTCTACTACCATTTCAGGCATTTATTTAATGACCAGATCACTTCTTGAACATAATTCCTCTACTGCGACAATGTGCACGTGCAAGCTGCTCCCACACCAATTGCTTATCAGTGGCGCGCCGGGCCGAGGCGACTCGTGATCAAGCTGTGTTAAGAGCGCAGCCACTGTCGAGTAGGGCCAGTAGCAGTGCTAAACGCTTTTGAGTGCAATCTAGCCGAATCCTGAGTAGGAAGTTCTTTCGTAGAGTCAGCTTTAGAACTGTAGTCCAACCATCAACAAACAATACAGAAATATACTCGAGATGATCGTCGTTTGAGCGGCGTCAGACGTAGTGGATTAAACATTTTAGGTCTTCTATTTATTGCCCGCCGAAAACATACTACAGAGGAAAGACATTGAGGAAAGACTTGCAAAGGACAAGCGCAAGGGGGCGGTGGAGGTTCTCGGCCAATCAGATGCTAGCAGTCGCGTCTCTGTCGCGCTACTGTTCAGGGTCAAACGCGTGCCCACGAGTGTATTTGTCTTTGAGTGTATAGCGAACAGCGGTATCCCTGTAATAAAAGAAAGAAAAAAACGCTTGTTTAAACGAAAAGTGAATTTCAAGCTGAAATTGAAAATCTGATAATTTTCGATTCAATCAAAATTAGTGCTACACTTTTCGCAGTCCAGTTCATAATTTTTATATCAAATTGGGTTTCTCATGGGCTATTCTGCGCTTAGTAACACGAGAATGACGCCGCTTAGCCACCTAGAGGCGAAGTATGTGAAAATGTCGACGGGCCGGCCAGAGATTGCGTTATCAGAGCCGACATTGGCCATGCCTTTGCCTGATTTCGCTGAATTTGTGTCTGATCAATTTTGCTGCTTAAAAAGCGGAATTTTATGACATTTAATTGAGTAGAGTTGTAAAATTTCATCAGCTTAGTTATACGCGAACTAAAAACTTTCTTTCCAAAGTATTCTCTTAGAGCTCTACATAGCGTGTCGAGCAGTCAAGATTGACGCTTCTTAATCTGCTACTTCAGCAGCCATGAGCTATGCAAGACTGTTCGTTGACAGCATTTGCTTCTTTTCAGTCCACAATAGAAGTAATCACCCTAAAGCGGAAAACTTATTCGTTAATGGCCGTTATATTGTGTAGACTAAGCCATAAAGGCGAGTCTCGCTATTGAATCCATCGACTCTCCGAGTTCGGAGTCATCTCGTATTTCTGATACGGCCATGTCGACAATTTAGTTGATACCCGGGTGTATCCGAAACAACCATTCGACCATACGTTATCCATCATACATCTTCCAAAGGTTACGAGCTGGACATGCACAAACTTCATGTCCGCTGAATGAGGATCGCTGAGCTTCCCCCCTCAGTATCACCGGTTGCAACTACTCCTAGTTCCCCTTCTTTCAGACTGTATAACAGACTAACTAGCATTCGTATCCCTGAACCGCCTTCAATTTCACCCAATACTAGGGATCCTCCCTTGCTGTTAACCTTTTCTGATGGTATCCCAAGCTCCTGCAGTAGATGCAGACTGGCCAGCGCACCCACCGCCGAATGTTCGCTAATTTCGAATCGAGAAACATCATCCGCAGATATTCGCGCTTTTGATAAAATATTTTTAACTCCAATACTGACTGCCGAAGTTATCCCATTATGATTCGGATCAATACCTTCTGAGAAAGCGACAATTTTCCCGATTGGCCGAATCAAGTCATCTTCCAATGCATCAAGACGAGACTCCGATGCAAGCAATACTGCTGCCGCTCCGTCGCAATCAAAATTCGTGAGAAAGTCAGGCTCTAAGGGAATCCCAGGCAACTCGTCATCTTTGATCAAGGTTTCCTCTGAGTCCAAACCATCTTCGTTACTGTCATTTTCTTGTAGCCTGCTAACACTAGATGCCTGTCTATTTGGAATGGGAGAAATTTCGAATGTGAATCGTCCTTCCTCCTGCGCTTCTTGGTATTGTTTCAGGCTATTGATGTAGTATAATTCTGCCTGTTCCTCAGAGATGCCGTAGACAAGTGATAGTTTCTCTGATTGGTCACTAGTATCCAGTTAGCAACGTCCTATAAAACTCTCACAAACTCAAACGATACACACCTGAACTGATCAAGTTGTCGACTAAATCCAGGTGACTTTTTGTCAGAAAATGATCCGCTTCCCATTCCTGCTGCAATGGCTAGATTCATTTCCCCGCTCTTGACACTTCGAGCAGCTAATATTGTCGCCTTCAGCCCCGATGAGAAAGACTTGGAAATTCCCGTTCCATCTGCTGTAAGTGGTAAACCAGCAGCCACCATGGCATGTCTTGCAATATTAATAGTCCCTCCAAATGTATGACCAATGAAACCTTCTGTGATCTCAGTCGGGTCTCGCAATCCTGATTTCATGATCGCGGTGCGGATTACATGCGCACCTAATGCCACGGGGTGAAAATCTTTCAGCTGGCCATCTCTCTGTTACGATATGAGTATAGTTCAGTGCATTCAGATATAAGCCTACCGCTCCAATAGCTGTTCTGGTCGCCGCTACAACGTATACATCGTCACCTTCCCGAGCCTGACTCTTTGATCCATGAAAGAGTCTGCAGGAAATTGTTTGCCGAAAAATGAATATATCAGTAACTCGTGAAAAACAACTGCGCTGAACTCTTAATATTTGCTTCATTACTGCACTATTTCTGTACATATAAAAGCTTTCAACTTTCTGCTGATCTGATCTGATCTTACCCGTCGAAACTTGACGATCGAAGAGGAGAAATATACAAGGGGTTCAAGACGTATCGGAGTAGGGTTACACTACCAACTGCTCTTCAAAAGTCGATCTCTTTATAAAATAATAATGGTAAAGTTAATGTAAAATTAAACACCGCGGTTTACAAAGTCTCAAATTACTAAATATCGCCAACAGCATATTTACTAAAGGACCTGATCTTTTTGCCCCAGATATACAAAGCGTATGGCAATGGAGCAAGCAAAACGGTAAGACAAGCCATGATTGTCAACGTCCAGTGAGTGCCCATGTTCTTATAAAAGGGAATTCCAACTTCAGTCATACCTCCAGCAACTGTATAACGCATAAATGTGACTAGAGTAAGAGCCGAAGCAGCATAGATCTCGTATGAGTCGATCACGTACATATACACAGAGGTGAAAATGCAGACAATGCCATAGCCCAAAACGACTGATGCGACTAAGGGAGACCATATACTTACGCTCGCCTAGAAATATTCGTCAGAAAAAATAAATATGATATGTTATTATAACTTACGTAGTCTGTCCATCCCATCCAGAATAATCCGATTGGAATTGAAATAGAGCCACCAAGCATTCCAAACCACAAACGGACCTCGGGATCAATGCTTCGTCGGCCCTCGCTATGAGCTTTCTCGAGATCTCGTTTGGTGATTCTCCAGATTGGATATACTAAGAAGGCTGCTAATAACATACCAATCTCGAGTCCCAGGAAACAAATATTTGTTAGACCTTGTCCAAGACCATACGTGTCTCCAAAGATGAACGAGTAGCCATTTAAAAAAGTAAACAGCGCAATATATAAGACCGTCAGATAGAGCGCCATTAAAATTATAATCGGCTCTAAAGCCATCAGAAACGGACGAGTAAATGCAACTTTGAGACGTGCCTTCAGCGACCGATGCGAAACTTCAATTTCAGCTTTAAAATGATCTTGACCCGTTTGCTTTCGAATCTCAGCTGCCTTCCATTTTAATAACAAAGGTCCAAACGTCTCAGGCATGAAGAAAAAAACAATTAGCCAAGCTAGAATAGTCATGAATACGTTCATCCATTCAGCCCAGCGCCATGAGGTTAGATGGCTAACACCTATGAAACTAGTGATGACAGGACCTACGATTGGACCACCAAAACAAGTGATTGAATATAAGGGAAAGGCATAAGTTTTCTCCATTTGATTCCACAAGTCAGCTATCGAACCGCCAGAGCACACGAGCGGAGTAGACCCAAAGAAGCCAGCAATGAAACGAAGTACGACTTGTGCCCCAAAGTTCGGGGCCAATGCTGAAGCCATAACAAACAAACCAAACAAAAACAATGTCACTATATAGACGAGATTTCGTCCCAGCGCCTCCGAAAATGGTGCTGCAAAGACCGCACCGACTGCATATCCGAGAAGAAATGAGCCTGACGAGTTCAAATTAGGATATCTACTGTTTTAAATAAATGCAGGGAACTAACCTGTTGCTAAACTTTCTGCAACCTCGGACACATGGAGGTCTTTAGCAGCCTGCTTCAAGACAGGAGCATCTGTCGCACTTGCTGCTGTGACAACAAATGCAATCAACGAAACTAGGAGAGTAGTCCGTATCTTCTTCGCGAAGGAGAAATTTTTAGGATTCAAAGGATCATCTGGTCCATCCCAGCCGACAAGGTAAACATCATTTTCCTTAAAGTTGACAGGCTCGTCAGTCGGCTCTCGTTCCAGACGCCTGGCGCACGAAAGAATATACTTCTCCGGCTTGTCGACCGAAGCATCAGAATGGGAAATATGAGTACAGTGTCGGTCAACACAGCTTTTGATGCTTCGATACTGCAAGTAAGACTGCATAGCAAAGTAAAAAATATAAATGAGAAAAGCGAGGGAAAAGTAGCAGGCGAGAATAATTGAGACTATGAGAATGAACTTTGCTGTCCGGCGTCCATGAGAATATTTTACAATCAGAAGGTTGTAGGGATATTTTAGAGACTTTATATTCGTTCAAATAGTTGGTAATCTTACTACTTCTCGAGTAATGCAGAGTAGCTATGTGCGAGTCAATCTGATGATGTAATTGTGGAAATAGAGCTCACTTAACAAAATAGGAAAAACATTTCCCCTCTAGTTTGGTTATATCCGAGAGCAGTGGGAGCGACTCTCAATGACGACGATGACTCCCAACTAGAACAAAGAGCTAGTCTATTGTTGTGGGAACAAATCGGCACCCGAAATAGGAAGTCCGGCGCTCCCTGTTCTCTCTGTCCTGGGATTAGAGGCTTCAACTGGAAACTTTCTACTGAAATTCCTCTTACCGCCAGCAAAAACCTCCGGAAATATTATTCACAAATTATGACGTCGCGAATATGTATTTTTCCATTAAATTGGTTTGACGTTTGAGAGACTAGAATTCTCATTACTCTATGTCCGTGAGAGCGGTCCAGACTACTCTCTGACTTTCGATTGATTGCAGACTAAATGTTAGCCGGGTTATCTTGTCATACAGATCATGCTGATTAGTTTGATCAATCTGAAGACTGGAAAGTATTGAGTTTTACAAAGCCTCCTCAAGCATGGCGGCTTGGTCGGAGAAGTAGACTGCACTCCACGAGACTCAGTAAACTTGACACCTTAAACTGATTATGCTTATGCTTATTTTTTATTATTTGAATTGTTTTTAGAGTAAAAAAGTTATAAAACTCAGACGGAATATGGCATTTTGAGGCATAATGGAAATTATGGCCGACTAAACTCCCTCGGTACTCTTGCATCTTTTTTTGCGGATTTCTACCAATATTTTATGAAAAAAATGAATAGGTATCAACCTGATATCCCCTCATCTATAGTGAAGAATTTAGCTGTTCTCCAAAGTAGATTGTACAAATAATCGTTAAAATATCACATCTTCATATTATTCCAGGGTCATCGAATCATTTGCATAAATTTTCGAACACTTTTAATGTTTTATGCACCAAGTTACAATACCAAATCACAAGTCATTCTTAATCTTCTCTAATGTAATACAAGTCGAAAAACTTGCAATCTCCAAGATTCGTCAGCCAAGTGAAATATATTCATTACGAAATATACCCTAACAAGATTGTCAGCCCCCACTGAGGGGGCCGATCGATGGCGTTATCTGATTCTCCCAGTTCATAGATAACGTCTTTCGGACAGTCAACACCGGCTTGAAAAAATGGTAGCGCCTGTCTTGCGGCTCCACGCAAGGTTCCACATCAATAGGGCGATCTAGATCCTTTTACTAGTAGTATCGTCTAAAGCAAGGGAGGTGCAAGCTTTCGTAGGAATTTTATTTATCGTATTCGAGATTTTAGATCATAAAACCCTTCAATTTCTTGAGATCCTTCGATTTAAGGAAAGCTATTACGACCATCGTAATAACTCGACTTGATTCTGGGTCATCTGGAGGATTCCTTGCCGAGAGTGTGCTGCTTTCATCATCAAATAGATTACCGATTAGAGTAAGCTAGAAATGCTCTACTTCTGTCCATAATTCTGTTCCAACAGCTACAGTCTAATCGGTCAATATTCCTACATTACGAAGTAACAATGGATATGACACCTAATATCCAGGGATTGAAATATTTTTGAGGAATAAGTATCAAATTTCCTGGATCCGATGAGCTGTACAAGTTCCTCGTTTCTATGAAATCACTGAGTAAGTAGTTCCGTTTCTACTTTGCACTCTGCTTATATTCAGAACTGCAATGTTAGAGTGGATCATACGTGAGACATGAACCATTAACTTCTCCAGTCTTCTTAGTTACTGAAGACTATTATAAGGTACTGGAGCCTAGTATTTATTAGGCAGTCTCTTACTCTTATGGCCATTTAAGTGAAGGGAGGCATTCGTGTTATTTCCGCTTTCAACTCAGAGAGCACTCAAACTCTACGATTGTTCATGGATTGTCTGCTAGCTTTCTTCAGACTTCCCTTTTACTGGATTGTCTCTGTAACTCTCAAGTCTGTTGACCGGTTCAGTGAAATGCATTGAATTATTTTATGGCCATAATTGCGTTGATCATCATTGCACTGACCTTTCAGAGTAGCAAAATACAGCGTTGGTCTCATCTCATTCGTTCAATTTTTATTATCATATTTTTCTACAGATGTAATTTGCTCTGACTCTGTGTTTTATCCGACAAATATATCTTCAAAGATTAGCGAAGAATATTACGATCAAATTCTTCACAAATAACTGAAAAAAATTGATTTGGCTTCAGATAGTTTATCATGATGGGATATACTGCTGTTGGAAATGCATTACTTGTGTGGCTTAACTTTTAGCCAAGAAGTGCTTTCAAGTTACGAGAACCCAAAATAGAGCAATTTAGCTTTGCATGATCTCTAAAGAATTTTTGCTTTCTCTCAGTTTGATCTTTTCTGGATTGATCCTAAAAGTTTTTCATGCGTTCATTTATCCATTATATTGCTGGCACAGCGATATTTATTACTGCTGTCTCAGCGAAACTAGTTCAGCGAGACTGGGAAATAGGCTGGTTGTCGAGGAACCCTGATGAACAGTTTGAGCGACAAGTTATAGGAATAAATGGTGAATGGCCCCTTCCACTTTTAGAATGTGACATCCATGACCGTATTATCATTAATGTCACTAACAAACTTGATGAGCCGACTTCTCTTCATTTTCATGGTATTTACCAGAATGGGACTGCCGAGATGGACGGTCCCGTTTACGTTACTCAGTGTCCTATTCCGGCTGGGTCAAATTTCGTCTATAACTTTACTGTTGAGCAGGCCGGCACTTACTGGTATCACTCGCATTATACATCTCAGTATCCTGATGGTTTGCGTGGTCTTTTTATTATCCATGATTCGGATGAACCATTTGCTGGAAATTACGACGAGGAGTCTTATCTGACAGTCAGCGATTGGTACCACGACTCGACTGCCTGGCTGTCTACAAACAAATTTTTGACTCTTGCCAATCCTACGGGTGCCGAACCTATTCCAGATTACGGTCTTCAGAATGACACTATCAATCTCAAGTGGTCTGTTAAGCCAAATACAACTTACTTAGTTCGTCTGGTAAATATTGGGGCACTCGTTTCGCAATATATTTGGTTTGAGGATCATAACATTACTGTTGTTGAAGTTGATGGTGTCTATGTTGAACCTTACGAGACTAGCATGATTTACATTACTGTCGCACAGCGGTATACCGTTCTTCTGACAACACTTTCTGACACCTCCAAAAATTATCCCTTCGTGACGTCGTTTGATCTTGATATGCTGGATACCGATCCTTCGTTTAACGTGAACTTAACTGGCTGGATAACTTATGACGAGTCTGGAGACTTTCCAGATGCACAGATTATTGATGAGTGGGATTTCTTAGATGATTTTTATCTTGTTCCGCATGAGAAAGAACTTGCCTGGGAACCTGATTATTCGATTACCGTTCAGGTAGCCATGATCAATCTTGATAATGGTATCAACTACGCTTTTTTCAACAACATCACATATGTTGCTCCTCAAGTTCCGACACTCTATTCTGTGATGTCGTCAGGAAATGATTCTACAGATGCTACCATCTACGGGACAAACACCAACACTTTTGTTCTTGACTATTTGAATGTAGTAGAGATTGTCGTCAACAATGCTGACCCCGGTAAGCATCCGTTTCATCTTCATGGTCACACATTTCAGGTTGTGGAGCGTTCAGAAGCCTCGGCCTCGGATGATGACTATATTACTTATGACGCAAGCAGTCCAGGAAAACGTCAAAAATATCCTGTCAGAAGAGATACTGTATATGTTCGACCAAATGGCTATATGGTGTTACGTTTTCAAACTGACAATCCCGGCGTTTGGCTTTTCCATTGTCATATTGAATGGCATCTGGAGCAAGGACTTGCACTTGTCCTGGTTGAGGCACCACTTGAGATGCAGAAAAAACTTAGCATTCCTGAGGACCATTACGCGGCCTGTCGTGCTGGCGGATACTCATATGAGGGAAATGCTGCTGGAAATATTGACGATCTATTTGATCTCACGGGTGAGGCAGTACAACCCAAAGATCTGCCGGCCGGTTTCACCACCCGCGGTGTAGTGGCCATGGTGTTTTCCTGTATTTCAGCTTTTGTAGGCATGGGGTTCCTTTCTTGGTACGGAATGTCCGATCTGAAAACGACTGAGCGAGAAGTGGAAGAGTTTTTCGGGGAAGAAAATAGCGCGGATGAAGAAACTGGGCAGACTCAGGAAATTCGGGACCAAGATGACATCGAGCTTAGTGCTTCCGGATCAGACACAATTTCTGAGACCAAGTGAAATGTCCGGAACTGGTTTGATTTAACAAAGGGATTGCAAGATTAAACAGATGTCATTACTAGTCATTAATTGAGCCTTTGATATTTATATGCGCTTGAGTCACTTCGACCCGCACAATATTCATAATTTAAGATGTAGGTATTGAACAAGTAGAATGTTCAGCTACAAGGACGGACCACCGATGTGCCGTTCAAGCCGCTGGACATTCTAGGCCAAGTGAGCACTCTCACAGTTGATTCCAGAGTGCACGTAGCACTCGAACTTCTATGGAGGTTTATTAAAACTAGAATTAGATCAGAATTGGTTTCAGTGGGGCAATATTAGAGTGGAATATTACAGAAATATTAAAACTACTTGACTTTATTATATGGAAGAATCAGACTATTCTTTAGGTATATAATCAAACTAAATATATTGTTGTCAGATGAGGGCACTTTGGCCGAGTGGTTAAGGCGAAAGACTCGAATAGTTTAAATTTGATATCTTTTCTCGTTTCGAGGCGCAGGTTCGAGTCCTGCAGGTGTCGTTTTTTTTAGATTGACAATTGCTTGTAAACCTTACTTATGGGTGAATGATCAAAAATATTACCCTAAGCCGAGAGCTAGCAATGATCTTTAGATAAATAGACATGCATCTAACTAATATAATATTGGTTCACGGAATATTTTTTATTTAAATGTCAATTGAATTTCATTAAATTGTTCAATTTTCATATTTCTGACGTATCCAGAACTGTACAAAGATGAAATGAGAACGACGGAATTGCAGATATCTAGACCAAGGCTGAAAATTAATGCACAGAAGCAAAATTTATATGTTTGTACAAAGATTAGAAAACAGAACTAAAAAGCGGGGGCTCTAGTCTAAATATTACTTTTTCTCTTCTTTCAGCTTTTGCTGGTATTCCGCAACTAGTTGCTTTTGCAGCTGAGGGCTTGCCTGAGCGTAATGTTTGAATTCGAGCGTAAATTCACCTTTTCCCTGAGTGTTTGCACGGAGGACGCTGGCGAAGCCAAACATTTCATTCAAACTGCATTCAGCCATCATGGTGAATTCATCAGAACCGATTTCTGTTTCAGTTATAACAGCATTGCGCTTGTTCATAAGACCGATTACGGTGCCTTGGAATTCATTTGGAGCCGTGATTGAGACCTCCATAACAGGCTCGAGAATGACTGGGTTGGCATTCATGAAAGCTTCGCGAAATCCGTAAAAACCTGCAGTTCGAAACGAAAACTCTGATGAGTCTACAACGTGAGTTTGGCCATCGTTGACAAGCATGTGTGCACCGAGAACCTTGTGGCCAATCAACGGACCTTTTTCGCAGCTTTCTTCAAAACCTTTTTGAACAGCAGCAAGAAACTTCTCGGAGATTTTGCCTCCCACAACTTGGGATTCAAATCGATTTTCGTCTTTCAATGCAGACAGTGATCCCATGATCTTTGCAAATTGCCCTGCGCCTCCTGACTGGCGTTTGTGCGTATAATCGAACGTAGTAGACGACAATGCAGCCTCGCGATAGGCAACCTGAGGTTGGCCTGTAATACATTCGACATTATATTCTCGTTTCATGCGTTCAACGTAGATTTCTAAATGAAGCTCACCCATGCCGGAGATGATGGTCTCTTTACTCTCCGAGTCAAACTTCACCCGGAAAGTTGGATCTTCTTTCTGGAACCTGTTGATTGCTTTAGAGAAGTTACCATTGTCACGAGAATTTGGCGTGATTGAGAGCGAGATAACAGCCTCAGGAACAAAAATTGATGTCATTGTCAAAGCTCCAGCCGTGCCGTCAGTGAACGTATCACCAGATGAACAATCGACTCCAAAAGTAGCGCAAATTTCACCAGCATGGATCTCACTTACGTCTTCCATCTCATTGGAGTGCATGCGAGCCAGTCGTGACAATTTGGTCCGCTTGCCAGTACGCGTGTTGAAAACTGTCATGCCTTTCTTCATAACACCTTGATATACACGAACATAAGTCAATTGGCCAAATCTGCCTTCTTCAAGCTTAAATGCAAGGCCAACGAAAGGAAGACTTGAAAACGGAGGTAATGCGACAGGAGCTTCGTTATGGGCGGCATCGAGAGCAATGTTGGCAACCTCGGAAGGATTAGGCAAGAAATCACAAACAGCATCCAAAACCGGCTGAACCGATCTGTTGGCCAACGCAGAACCCATTAGAACTGGAGAAAATTTGTTTTGGATTGTCGACCGACGAATTGCGGCCATGAGCTGAGAAACGGTAGGTTCCTGTTCATCAAGATAGACTTCCGCGATTTCATCATCAACATCAGCGAGAGTCTCGATGAGCAATTGCCGTTTTTCTTGAGCAAGTGCTTTCAAATCTTCCGGAACCTCTTTTTCAACAATGCGCTCACCACTTTCACCTTCGTTGTACAATGCACGCATGTTGATGATATCTACAACACCTTCCAGGTTGTCTTCTCGGCCAATGGGAACTTGGAGAGCAGCAGCCGGGGTTTTCAATTTCATGTTAATCTGCTCAATTGCACGCCACGGGTCAGCACCCATCCGGTCCATTTTATTGATGAAAGTGATACGAGGGACATTATATCGACGCATTTGTCGGTCGACAGTGATTGTCTGACTTTGCACACCCGATACAGCGCAAACAACCAACACAGCTCCATCAAGTACACGCAAGGCGCGTTCGACTTCGATGGTGAAATCAATATGTCCAGGAGTATCAATCAAATTAAAATGGTAATTTGTCAATTTGCCATTCTCCATTTTCTCCCAGTTACAGTAAGTGGCGGCAGATTGAATCGTGATTCCCTTTTCACGTTCAAGGTCCATTGAATCCATTTTGGCTCCCACATTATCTTTACCACGAACCTCGTGAATCGCTTTAATACGGCCAGTATAGTACAAAACTCGCTCTGTAAAGGTCGTTTTTCCAGAATCAATATGCGCCGAAATACCAATGTTGCGCATATTAGCCAGACGAGCTTTATCCTCTTCGGGCATGCGGGCAAGCATTGACTCCACTGTTTCTAGCTCTGGTTGACTTGTATCAGACTCTTCGGAAGAAGCAGTAGCCTCGGTAGCTAGATTCCGATCGCTAGACCTGAATCTGAACCTGTTAGTACTCGATGGTGGTGAGTAGACATTTCTTAAGCTCCCGCCCAAAACTGCTCTTCGCCAACTCGCACCCACCAGAGCGACACATCCACGGAACGAATTGCTATTCATGATTATTGCGGACACTATCATACAAATCAGTAAATAGCAATTTCGTGCAATAACCACAACCACAATCGACCCAGAAAGAGCAGCTTCCTTAGAGAATTTTTAATACTTTACAAAAATGGGATTTCATGGCAATTCTCCCATTACCGATAGTTTTCGCCGCACTGGCATGTGAACACAGCCAATCAGGCTTAGAGATTTGAAGGTCCATCACGTGTATAAATCCTTTTAACCACTTGCCTCTCATATTTAATACAGCTGAATTTTAGTATAATTGAAACTTTTATATACCATGTCCATACACCAGTTGTACAATATATATACAAAAGCAGACATCATGTACTGCAATAATTCCATACCCATCGTACACTTCCCCAATTCGTCCTATTGTTTGTAATTTGTCTGTCTAAATCTAGTTTTAGCTCAGCGTCTGGATAAATGCGTCCAAATTGTATTCTTCCTCGTACTCGCGCTCGTCCCAAAGTTCGCCTAGACCATGTGTTGCATTCTGACCACCTTGCTTCAAAATATGGCCTTGCTCATCTACCAAATCTTCTTCAGCGGTCTTGGCAGAATTAACAGGCATGGGTGCGCTACCCGAACCTTTATCCACTTCAAATAAGTCTAATAATTGGCCTGTATCCATTGTAGCCAATCCAGCGTTCTGTTGATTAACAATCGAATTTGCAATATTCAACTTAAATCGTTGCAATCCCATGATCTTCTCTTCAAGCGTGTTTCGTGTAATCAAGCGATAAACGTTTACAACTTTCTTTTGGCCAATACGGTGTGCTCGGTCCATAGCCTGAAGATCTTTCATTGGATTCCAGTCATGTTCGACAAAAATAACTGTGTCCGCACCTGTCAAGTTCAATCCTAACCCTCCAACATGAGTAGTCAGTAGTAGCACATCGATTGACGGGTCCGCATTGAAGGTCTGAACAATCTCTTGTCGTTTCCGCGGATCTGTACTTCCATCCATCCTCATATAGCTAACGCCTGGGAGCAATCTTTTTAACAGATCATTCTCGACAATATCTAGCATTTCCTTTAGTTGGAAAAAGATCAATGCTCTATGCTGTGAAATTACGTCTTCAGCACCTGGGGCAATACCGTCATCAACACGTTCACCGTTTATACCACAGTCAAGCAACAGAGTTCGAAGTGCAGTAATTTTTGGAGCAAATGATATATCACGAATATCCTTTTTCTCCCGCGCAAGTTGCTTTGTTAACTTGCCATACTGGGGATGCTTATTCGTGAGAACTAACGCGGGATGATCACAAAGCTTACGCATATATTGCAGTGCTTGGAAAACATGCTGTCTATTTTCCTTCTTTCCAGAATCCATTTCACCCTCAACGGTACTTTTTTGAGATTTGGCAAAGTCCTCATACATTTCTTTCTGCAGATCAGACAGTTCACAATAATAGTCTTGAATGATTTTCGGCGGAAGATCAGCAAGAACCTCTTCTTTCAGTCTGCGCAACAAGAAGGGTAGAACTTGTTTGTGCAGCGCCTCTAACGCCAAAGCACCTGCTTCCTGCTCTTTCGACGTGCTTTTGCTATTGCGGGACATACCAATTGGCTTTGCAAATCTCTCGTTGAAAACTTTTTCTGTCCCCAAAAATCCAGGCATCAAGAAATCAAACAATGACCAAAGCTCCAGGACGTTATTCTGAATTGGGGTTCCAGATAAAATCAGCCTGTGGTTAGCATTCACTAATTTGACAGCTTTTGTGAGTTTTGAGTGAGCATTCTTTATGATATGGCCCTCATCCAGAACACAATAGTTCCAAGCCTGACTACTGACCACATCGACGTCATTTCGACAGATGTCATATGAAGTAACAACAATATCTGCTTGTACGAATTGAGATGCGATGTGAGATCGAGAAGATGGGTTCCCAACGTATGTCACAACATTAAGAAACGGCGCATATTGAGTTAATTCATGTTCCCAATGACCAGTCAAGGTCGGAGGACAAACAATCAACGACGGCAAAGGACGCGTTTCAGCACTAGCTGTCTCGGCATGTTGCTGAGCGCGTAAATAATGATCACTAGCTACGATACAGATAGACTGTAAAGTTTTTCCAAGCCCCATATCATCACACAGAATTCCATGTAGATGATATTTATTCAGGAAGGCTAGCCAATTAACGCCTTCTTGTTGATACTTGCGCAAGTCCGCTCGGATCGCCACGGGTAACACAAAGTTCTCAACCTTCGATGGATCAAGCATCTGTGAAATGAACTTGCGCTCTCGATCACGACCTTCCAACAAACTTGTAGGCAATCCTGCCGGATCGGGGATATTTGCCTAGTAATGTTAGTAAATTAACAATCTTAATCTTAATGAAACATAATTCTGTCGCACCTCCAAAGGCACCAATTTAATCAACTGGGCAAATGTCGTAGTCGCCAAAAGACGAATTCCGTTATCAGAATCACTCATTCGACCAAGAATCGGGACCACCAAAAACACAACATAGGGTAAAATGTCAGTCTGCATCGTGTGAACAAGATGATATACACATTCTACCGCTCCTTGACGAAAATTCAAGTTCAACGCATCATTAATTTTAGGCAAAACTTTTTGAACCAGGAATACCATACCATCCACATTCATCACACTGCAAATCGTGGAAAAACATTTCGCAGCAGCATAACGCAATACCGAGAACTTTGATTCCAATGCGGCATTAATTAATGTAAAATATTCAGTAAATACCGAGAGTAAATTCACATTTAGTCGAGGAATCAGCGCACGGATCACTGATAAGCCATCAACAAGCTCTTGACCAAGAGTCGACTCAGGAGAAGTGATGCTATCTGGTAAAGGCTCATTTAGCGCAAGAAGAGGAGATAACATGGAATCACGTAGTTTCGGAACTTTGGTAAACAAGTTCGAACCAAAACGATCAGCTAGAATTTCAAGCGCAGTTCTGGCTCCGCGCCGTTTTATACGAGCTTTGGCGAGTTCACGCGCATATCTATCGGCATCCTTGTGGTCTCGTCGATCTTCTTCCTTTTGCAGAGACAATATAACTGACTCTAGCATCTCATTTTGATGAAACTCAGGTACTTCTGAAGTGTCGACACAAAGGAAGGCACAGAGATTTTTTATCATCTTATCAGCGGCGCCAATTTTTCTTGATTCCGCACAACGCTGTACTAGAGATGCTATCGATCCGGCAGATCGTTCTTGCAGATCACAATTAATCTCTTCCTTAACGGAATCCATAAGACTGCGGATTACAGGATTAAGCTTTTTTGGGAGACTTGAACCGAGAAGAGCTATATTGGCACCAGCTACCGCAGCTAGAATACTTATATTCCGCATTTCGATTGCCTCCTGAGCTGTCTGGATCGACATCGACAAACTATCCTGGGCATTTTTCAACGGCTCGGCAATAGCAAAACGATAACTTGCTTGAATACTCTTTTTCAGTTTAGCAATATCTGTGGAAATAACTTTTTCCGCATCTGCTATCGAAAAAGCATCGGGGCCCGCATCCGGCTCGCCCTTGACCACGACCGCTAGTCGAGGAAGCTTGTGTGACGATATATGACCAACATCAACAAATACGTTGAAAAGGGATTGGGTTTGCATCCGAACAACTTTCATATACGGAACTAGATCCTGGTACATAGGCCGGTTAGCAGATTCTGCCAGAGCATCGTTGAGAATGTTCGAGACTGTGAGAGTGAATTGAGACTTAAAGTTAGCATGTCCATCAGAAGTAGTGCGTAGTGCAATTCCATTTCCGTACTCCTCCAATATCATGGCAGCCACAAGTCTGGAGGTAGAAAATTGTGGAACTTTAGTCGTCGAACCCAAGTAGGATTTTAATGCGCTTTCAAAAATATGAATATTGTCATCGGGCCAAATACTCATGGCAAAACCGAGTGCTTTGGCGCTCGCAATCTTCATTTTCATGAGAGCCTCCACTCCAACGAGTTCAACGTCGCCCAAAAACACTGGGCTATCAATGTTGTGAGTTGACAATATCTCCGACGTATCAGTCTTTTCGGAGCGACGACGGCGCTTCTGTAGCGGTCCGTCAATTGTTGAATGACCATTCGCAGAACCAGTTGTCTGTGCAGAACCATTACGAACAGTCGCAGAAAACATCACTCCAGACGGACGTAAGAATAAAGTCGTGTCCATCGGGAACGAGTTCCGATTAACTCCAATTGGTGTCATCATAAGGGCCAACAAAGAAGCTACATGAGGACCAAAGGTTTCTGAAAACTTGGATTCGGACTGGTACGCTAGATTACTCGCTAGAGCCTTAAATACTTCTAGAGAAAGATCTAAAACATCCTATTAACTAGTCAGATCATTGTAAATGCAACATTAAATTCCAAAAGAAACGAAGAAACTATACCTCATTTTGCTCGACCAATAAATTCTGGAACAGAAGTCGTAAAGCTTTCTCATCAACCCAACGCACATCAAACTTGTCGTCAATGTTCAAAAAAGTGAGCAGTGCGCGTAGCACCGCCTTACGAACACTAGTGATAGAGTGTCGCAAAAAAGGATAGAGTCTAGGAACGAGCATTTCAAAGCTCGAGTTCGGATCTTCGATCGCGTTTTGCCTCATCTGGTCTAGTACCTTAGGAAAAGAACACAATTTCGCGAGAAGATCCATGACAGATCCCGTGCTTGCACTTAAATCATCTTTTAAATGAGCTAGACATTCCCACACAACAGTAATCAATTTATCGACGGATTTTGGGCGGAGAGAAACAAATTCTTGTGCAATTGGGATCAAAGTCGCTGCCGATACAGCACGCACGTCATCATCCTGCTCGTCCAAGCCATGCAAAACACATTCAATAACTTTATCCAATAATCCTGCAGAAGCAGAATTGTCCAGCAATAAATCTTTACGGACAGCAACAAAGTACCGCATTCCAAGCATTCCGCCATGGCACGGTTCCCACACAGGAAAGTCCAGTCCGAATTGGGTTTGCATAACCAAATCATACAAAACGGAGAAGGTCTTGAGAGCAACGTCACTAGGCAGGTGAACAAGCAAAGCTGCCAGAGTCTGCGCCACTGACTCTCTAATCGGTGCAATGACTTGATCAGAGACGTAATCTCCAAATCGATCAAGGCTGAACACACAACAAATGCGACAAGCCAAATTTTCAAGCCACGACTTATTGAGCACATCATTTTCTGTTTTGGACTTCCCCAAAATCCTACCGGCGCCAGCGCCATGAACTCGAATAATTTCACGCAGACCAGCTGCAGCACCATGTCGCGTTTGCCAGGCCTCATCAAATAAATCTATCATGAGCAATTCCGTGAGACCTTCGAAAGGCCAGACTTGGCCTGCCGCGTTAGTGTTCTGTATGGTTTCAGAAGAATTTATTGGAGCGCGGTGTTCAATTACGACGCGATCGGATTGCGACTGTGGAGTGATAGAAAAATAATCCTGACCTTGCTGCTGGGCTGACGATTGGATACCGGCGGATTGAGCAGTTTCAGAAAGTTTCCTAGAAGTCGAGCTTGCTGAAAGATCAATATTTCTGATTTTATTTTGATTTTTTGCATCTGCACGAGCTTTTCGTTTGGCCATTGCGCGAGCACGCGAACTGATTCCGCCGTCATCCGGAGTCTTGACATCTGGCTGATTGGAGAACGGCGGCTTAAAAGTGGGAGTAGAGCCATTACCGGCAGAAAGAGGAGTTCGCGGCGTACTAACTACAAAGTCGGATGCAGATACTATGTCTTCCATGTATTCACCGCCAAGACCTAACCGAGCCGTGACATTTCTCTTCTGCAAAGCAAGTCGTTCTGCAGGATCTAATTCTGCCCAATTGAAGTCGTACTCCCTGCCACCACTGCCCAGCAGTTTTTTCCCATTTCGGAGAACAATACCAATGTCAAGGGTATCAAATGTCAAAAGTAAATCCTCAGGCGAAGTAGTTGCAGAAGAAGCTGCTGTGGATGACTGATCAGAAGCGAAAGTGGAGTGCAGAGGGGGTAATATCGGCTTCTTCTCTAGTCCTAAATCTTCCTCTTTGATGTTGGAATCTGAATTTTCTCGCTTCACCTTAGTATTTGGAGCGACAAACATAGAATCAGAGACGGCTTCTAGCTTAACTATTGGTTCAGACTTGAGCTTCTTTGGAGTTGCAGACTCGGATCCAGATAGTTCCGCATTCGGATCCCATTTCGCTGTATTATCGGCAATTCCACCAATCGCCCGGGCAGCAGCAACTCGGGTATCCCATTTGGTAGACCGCAGATACGGCAGGACACGACCAAGAAGGTTGTAGAGTTCGTCTGGATGCGCCTTCTGAACGTCTGCAAGCTGATCCGCAGCAGTATTACGAACCAGCTGCGTCGACCCGGTGTCGAGCAAAGAAACGAGTCGATCTAGTCTGGGATATATTAGTAATTTTTCTAAAATTCCGCGGAGTCATTCCGAAATTCAGTGCAGACTTTTCTTAGACTACAGATCATTTTCGTGCATTGATCAACCTACCTCGACATGACGCGTGTCTACTGTACCAGGCGTCCAACAAGCAAGCAACAGCAACAAAACCCAACTCAGCAAGCAATAACCATATTACTACAACCCGAGAAGGGCAATAGCAATAGCAACAGCAACAGCAATAAAAAAGAGTTACGAGTAGATCAGATCAGATCACTCAACAAATCTAAGCAAAATTAAAAATAAATCTGAGCCCGGAGTCGAACCAACAACAGCCAGTCAAATCAGGAAATCCTCAAACAAAACTAATAGATCCACGTCCCAGATCTTAAGCTGCGAGCTCCCTCGTGCGGTCGTGGTACGGGTTTTCTTTCTTCTCCTTTGTACTACGGGCCCGGGGCGGGTCGACCGCGGTGTTTATATAGACTGTCCAGCCTTCCGCCTTGTGCGAGCACTTGGGAGGGGCCGCCCAACTGGCCACCCAACTGACGCCCAACTGACGCCCATTGCGGCTAGAATGATGCCGTATCAGGTTTAGCTAATAGCCCTTCGGGACAAGAGCTGGTAATTACTTAAGCAGCATATTTCCTAATCGAGTATAAAGTAATAGTTATTAATTAAGATACAAAATAAGCTCCCCCTCACAATATTTTCCTAATACGTTCCTTCATAGTCTTTGTTTACTCGGTCTTCGGCCAAACTTGATTATGTTCCAAAAAAATATAAATAACAAAACAAAACAAAAATTAGAAACAACCTGGATCCAAATATCTTATTCAACAGTCACTGCTTTTGCAAGATTACGCGGGAAATCAACGTCGTATCCCTTCTTGACTGCAAGCCAATAGCTCATCAACTGTAGCGGGATCACATTTAGCAACCCTTGCAAGCAATCGACCGTCTGAGGAATTTCAAGCGTCCGATATGTCTTTCCCAATTTAGAAAGAGCCGATTCACCCTTATTACAAAGAATAATTGGGTTCCCACTGCGCGCAATCACTTGCTCCACCGCGCTCATAACCTTCGGGAATAACGAATCGTGCGTTGCAAGGAAAATAATCGGCATCGTAGCGTCGACAAGTGCCAAAACACCATGCTTTAGCTCACCAGCTAGAACACCCTCTGAATGCATGTATGAAATCTCCTTAATTTTCAAGGCACCTTCTAAAGCAGTTGCGTGCTGGTATCCTCGGCCAAGAAGCAACAGCGACTTTTGCTGAGCAAGATCGGTCTCAGCAATCCCGCGAATAGTATCGTTAAGCTTCAAAACCTCCTCTACTTGACTGGAAATCTTAGACAAACCATCAATGATGCTTGTTCGGCGCTCGTACTTAGAAATGCTATCGTCAGACAACAAAAGGGCCATCATAACAAGAGCAACATATTGTGAGGTGTATGCCTTTGTAGAAGCAACACCAATTTCAGGACCAGCATTGATATGTACACCGCAGTTGGTCTGGCGTGAAATACTTGAACCAACACTGTTGACAATACCTACTGTGAGAGCGCCGCGCTCTGCACAATACTGAAGTGCAAGCATCGAATCAGCAGTCTCTCCAGATTGAGATACAAAGATGCAAGTATCATCTCTGAATACAGGCGATCTTCGATCCAAAAAGTCCGACGCCAGTTCAACAGTAGTGGGAATCTCTGTGAGCTCTTCAAAAATAGCGCGAGTAGCCATGCATGAGTGATACGAGGTACCACAAGCAATCATAATAATACGGCGGCATCGTCTGATGGTGCCCAAATACGAAGATAAGCCACCAAGTGTGACAGTTTTTTTCTCAAAATCAATACGTCCTCTCATGGTATTGATGATTGATTCAGGCTGCTCAAAAATCTCCTTCTGCATAAAGTGGTCAAATGAGCCTTTCATGATCTCATTGAGTTCCATCTCCAGAGTCTGGATAGATCTAATAGCAGGCTCACCAGCCTCACGTCGAACACGATGAATATGAAGCTCACCATCATAGATATGAGCAATATCATCGTCTTCAAGATAGAGAACCTTTTTGGTGTGCTCGATGATCGAAGCTGGATCAGAGGCCAAGAAGAACTCGGCGTTCATCGGAGTGCCTTCTTCTGAAATAAAGGCGCGTGATTGGGATCGGCGAAGATCAGAACCATCCATGGGCATAAGCAAGTTGCTGGTCATGAGATGTGGAACAGTCAAATTGGACAGACCAGCAGATTCAGGAGTGGTAATAGTAGGAATGTTGTTGGCAACGGTGATGTCCGGAAGCTCAGGGAACTCGACATCCACGAAGTCGACCTTAAGTTTCTGCTCAGTCTTGATGCCAATAAGTAAAGGCGAGCCTTTACGAGTCGCAATGATCTCATCAGGATAGTGCACAGATTTAATAAGGAGACCATAGGAACCTTGTAGTTCGCGTAAAACAAGTTTTGCAAGAGCAGTGAAATCAAGAGGACGAGCGGAGTCCTTATTCAAATCGTAAACATATTTGCAAAGCTTAGCAATGCACTCAGTATCGGTGTCAGACTCGAACACGAAGCCTTTAGAAGTGAGTAGGGCCTTGAGAGCAAGATAATTAGTGATGATGCCGTTATGGACAATTACAAACTCATTATTAGGATCTGAACGATGCGGATGTGCGTTGATTGGCGACGGTCTTCCGTGCGTCGCCCAACGAGTGTGAGCAATTGCAACATGTGAATCGAACAGACGGTCATTGTTGATTTTAGAAGAAGCATACAGCTTGCGCAGAGCAGCGACCTTGCCGACCTCCTTGAAGAGAAGGACCTCATCGGGCTTGTCACCGTCAATAGCGAGACCAGCAGAGTCGTATCCTCGATATTCTAAACGCGCGAGTCCTGCAAAAATTTAGCAGATATACAAAATAAGATTAGGAGACAGTCTTAGGCGAGATCGGAGATGGTAAGCAAGAACACTGGATTAGCAAATGTCTCACTGCCTTCCGGATATCCTAGCACGCAAACCAGACGAGGGAATAAAACCGACCATTAAGAACAGTGTCGACGATCTCACTTCTTGATCGCTGGACGTAGTAATTGACGTAGCCAAAGATTCCGCTGCAGAGTGTTAGAGCCGGCAGCCTGGAGCGTGTCCAAACCGAAAAACTTACCACATGATGAAGCTGAGGGAGGAAAGGAGAGCTAATTTAAAACGCGCTGCAGATAGCAAACTCGAGGATAGCCAAGGAGGAAATATTCAAGACAATACAGCGCAATAAGAACAAATTTACTGCTAGCTCAAGAACGTGTGAATCAAACTATCAGCAAGAAGTTTTGCCAATTATATGACTTTTTCGCACCAGAAAGAGCTCGTCGAGGAGAAGCAGCTGCTGCTGTAGCTGGCAAAGCGCCTTATAAACTTAGAGCGGCAGAGTGTTTACATAGCTCCAGAGACGCGGGGCGCATGCTGTGGCGCTTCCTGCTCAAACAAGCAAAGTGTAAACAGCTATTATTAGGGTGCTACCTGAAAGTGGCTCTATTGGTGTGGCTCAGAAGGCAGTGCAAGGCACTACGGAACAAGCTGGGAAGGCGCTAGCTAGATGAGTTTGCACGTGATGGGCAGTTCCTGCGGATATAAAGTAGAGAGAGAATGATGTAAGAAGGTGTAGATGATGAACCGGATAGAGGAAATGAAATCACGGGGAGCATAGCAAAAAAAAAATACTAAACTATATATATGTAAATATTTGTACATATATTGACTGAAATCTCGTTCATGGTTCATATTCATTAATGCAGTACAATTAGCCGCTTCAGAGTAGCCAGAAGAGAGGACACCGAAGGCCCACTAAGGAGTTGCGCTTGCAGCCATTTCAACAGGTGGCCAGTTCGGCAGGAACAAGAGCTGAAGGAACGGGCGTTGGAGAAATAACCTGCTGTTCAGATTCTCTTTTCAACAGCCCCCATAAAATTAGTGTTAATTTCTCACTTAAGTGTTATATTCTTCATATTCCGTTGCTCTTTGGCAGGTCTGCCACCATAACTATCCAGTCAGATGTCCATTTATAAACCCTCTAATTTTCCAAAACCTGGATCTCTGTCTTTATCAGTCAGTTCGAACAGCAGCAGCACGGCTTAAATACCCGTCGTATTCCGCAGCCGTATTCGGCTCCAGCTAACCGGTCTCCCTGTTGTTTCTGCTGGAACTGTGTTCGGCTTTAGTTTTCTCGATTGCTCCACTTCCTGTATTGAGCCTGATCTGCCATTTTCCCTCTGCACGTTCCGCTTTAGGAACTCTGTACACAAATAATCCGACCTAGGATCACCCTGGTCCCATGCAGAGAGGCCAGTATCCACCAATACCCACCGGAAATCTATTTTTGACCTCAAACACAACTGTTCGCTTATGGTCCCTTTGATTGCGGATCATCGCAGATCGCGTGCAGGGTATGATGTAATTTTAGACATTTCCAAGTCTCCTTCCTCGCTTCACATTCAGACTACCCTGTTTCACAGTTGTTAATAATAGTTACTACTCATCGTTATTAGTTTACATCTTCCTTAAACATTAATATAAAAATCTCAAATAATGTATTGCATTATCTCGCACTTTCTAATATCCATCTATCTACTAGAGCAAAATTACATCTTGTTGAGGATATATTTGCCATCTTTCTCTCAAAAATCACAAATCAACGCCATTTGCACTTTCGAACATAAACCAAAAGTGCTTCATGTATACACATATATATATATATATATATCAACAATAAAACAATAACCACACAACAACTTGCTGCTGTCGCATTGTCTTCTTATTTCAATCAGACAGTCTCAATAGTTTTTGCGTCCTGCACAATTCATCAACGACGAAAAAAACAATTCAAATAGCAAAGCGAAAACAACGTAAACAAGCAAAGAAAGAAAATGAGATATAAATATAAAATGAAAATATATCAGAGGAACAGGTTCGCATGAGAAATTTTTCTCCGTCCTTAAATTATAATGACGGCGTCTTATACTCCTTCTTCTGAACTGCAACTCCTTCGACCGCCGCGCTATCAACAAACCATGTCACCTTCCCTCGAGCACCTTCATTAACTAACGAACATGGTAATCCCGAATCTGGATCCTCAAAAACCGTTTTCAAAATGGAGGCTTTTGAACCGCCCGTCGCGACAAAGGCAATCCGAAGTGACTGGGTCACAACAGGTAGAGTCAGCGTAATTCGTCGCGGCGGTGGTTTTGGAGAGTCCTCAATAGGTGCAACCCATGCAATATCCTCTCTTAATAATTCATGGCCAGGAAACAAAGAACAAGTATGCCCATCCGGCCCACATCCAAGTAAAAGTAAATCAAATGCAGGTAGTCTCACAGAATCTGTAATAAAGTCAATAAGTATAACCCGCGTCCAGTTGTTCACATATCATCCATGCATACCTTTCGCTGCAAAGCTCTTAATCAGTTCTTTCTCGTACCCATCAGCCGCCTCAGTAGCATCCTCGAGAAGACTATAATCAATTCCATGAACAATTGGCTGCGTAGTTCCTTCTGGTAGCAAGTCCAGCAAACCAGATTTCAATAATCCATAATTGCTCTCCGGATCTTCAAGTGGAACCAATCGCTCATCCGCAAAAAAAATATGCCTATCACGGTCAGTGGAACCTGTTCTCCTTCCTAAACTACATCTCGCACTAATCTCATACCACTTTCCCCATTCAACTGCAGGATTTCCTAGTAACGCCTTGTTCAGATTGGCAACTAACGAACCACCAGAGACCCCAATTTTGAATGCCTCGTGTCGCTGGAGGGCCGCAGTCTGGGCAGACAAAACGTAATCAGCAAGAGCTGGTGCCATGGCATCCGGATCATTAAAAACGTAAATCAAAGGAAGAGATGGCATCTTGAGTCCTTCAAAATACTTGGTAAGTGAACCGAAACAAATCTCCAACAATAATAGCAATAAAGCCGAATAGATTTTGCAACTCAAAATTGTTCCAAAACTTGAATCCACCTGGATCGATCGCAGTCCTCGTATTCTAATCTTCCACACGCTTGACACCTGCTCACTCCAGTTATCCTGTACTGAATAATCGCAAAATTATAACTATTCGCTCAGACTTGATGTAATTCCGACCTTTCGCAACCTTTTTCGACGGACGATGGATACCCGCTGGAAACCTCGCATTGCTGGAAGCAGCGAGTCTTCATCTAACCTACCGTTTTCGGAAGCCCTATCTCATATCACGTGAATATTTATCACGTGAAGATTAGCGAAAGGTGGGCGATCTAGAGAGAATCAATGGAGTACAGGGAGCAATAGGACAGGATGTTTTGTTAGAGTATTAAGCCAAATAAATTCAATTAACAATCGGATTGGCTTCTAGTCTTCCATGATTTGCCCCCTTTGAGTCAAGAGCTTGCTCCATGCATATGGGTCTGTTGCTCGTGGGTCTACAAAAGTTCAAGATAAACTCAATGTGAAACAGAGCAGGCGAGCCATGTCGTTCAACAATCATTTAGTTAATCGTGAACAAAACTATGTTTCCAGTAGGGCTGGACTGTATTCTTCAAAGTATTTTGTTAATCAATTGGAGCTGACACATCAACTTTATGGGTGAGATATTGACGCTAACCTGGTCAGCCAGCTAGTTTTCTGACAATCAAACATCTAGGCATCGTGGTTGTGTGAATGCGCTCGAGTGGTCTGCCAATGGCCGTCTATTGGCTTCAGGTTCGGACGATGTTCATGTGAATATCTACTCTACTGACAGACCTGATTATCCCCTGATTCACAGGTTTCATACTGGTCACGCCTCAAATATCTTCACGCTGTCGTTCATGCCCAATACTGGCAATTCAATAATTGTTAGTGGTTCAGCAGACACAACAGCAAAAGTATTTGATCTTCATGAAGGAGTAGCGAGTTTAATTTCTGCCTTTACTTGCTTCAAAGACTGTGTGAAAAAAATCATTCCAGATGGTTCTAGTCCATCCATGTTTCTAGCTTGTTCGGAAGAGGGAATTATTAGACATATCGATCTTCGAGCGCCAAATCGTTATTCAAAGACAAATTCTCAAGGTGTTTTGGTTGACTATACTAGGCCTGCCCTGGTCCCGGCCGCATTTGCTATGGCGGCCTGTCGACCGCAATATTTTGTCATAGGTGGAAATCGTCAGAATTTATATCTTCATGATCGCCGGTTTTTAATGTCAGACATTAAGCGCAGCTGGAGTATGAACACTTGCGACTCAGACATTACTCAATGTGTACGCAAATTTTCGCCCCGAAAGAAATTTACGCATACCCTCACGTCAGCTCGATTTTCAGAATCTAATCCCAATGAGCTCTTAGGGAGTTGGGCCGGAGATGGAATATATCTATTTGATATATCCAGCTCCGGGAGTCGCATTTTAGATACTCATTCTCAAATTATGCCTCCCGATTATATCACGACGACAGTTTTGCCTGCTAATTCGGATAACTACCTGGCTTCGCTGGACGATAATAATAACATGGTGGTGCTCAAAGATGAATCTTTATACACAGAGCCAAGTCATTCAGCGGGAAAAGCAATTTTAATCTTCCCTGAACTGTTTCAAAGAAGTACTGAAGAGGCTAAATGCAAATCAGTTAAGCCGAGGACACATCAAAGAGAATATGATAGCAGTGATTATCCCGAATATGGACAGCCTGTTTACTCCCCTTATCATGGGCCTAGAGGTAGGCATGTTGGATCTCTCGAAGTTAGTAATGATGATGAAATATTACCTGGGTTGCCCGATCATCTTGCTGATCGGTTTGCAGAGCAATTTTCAGAAACTTTTTCAGGATATATTGCTGACTTGCAACCGGGTCCCAACCTTTTTCCCAGATACACTGCGGACCACATTGACGAAGGCTTTTCTGAAGAGGCAGATAATTTCGAGTATTTTCAGCAAGGAAATAGTATGTTTGTATCTGCAGAGTTACGTGAAGATGAGATGGGCCCACTGGAATCTGAGACTGAACGATATCAATTTCCTGATGTCTCTGATGGAAGCAATATACCTGAGTTGCAGCGCTTGCTTGATTATATCATACAAGATCACTCTGGACTTTCTACTTCTTCAAATACTGATAATCAATACAATCAAGAACGCGAATCTATTCCAACCCTGGAATCCGCCCTTTCTACATCGGGCGACATCAGATTTAGTGATTTAGAGGATCAAGAAGCAGATAGTTACGCAGATAATATTCCAGATTCTCAATCGAATATGGAAGACTTTGTTATGCAGGATATTTTCGAAGAAGAAATTCCTATACCTGGGAACTGCCAATGTCGATACCATAACTTAGCTGTGTTTTTAGCTCGTCTGAAACGAAGATTTGTATACATGCGGAATTATACGGAGACCAATGCGTATGCGACACTAGCCAGAGTACAAATGGAAGCCCAAAATAAGATTCACACGCCTCTTCAATCTGCGGTGCATCGGTTTTTGATTGCCCTAAGTTTGTATTGTCGTTGTTGTATGAAATATCGTGCATTGGAGTGTTTAGCTGTGCGTGAGCAGTTTGAGGAGTTTGGTCTAAGAGTTGGAAATTTTCAGGAATTCAATTCAAATGTATCTAAAACTCTCTTTGAAAATTTTCACATGCAGGCTTGGGATAAGATATATGGAACTAAAGTGGGCGAGCACTTCCGAAATCGGCTGATCTTCGACATGATTGAACATGCTTTTGATCTTAAATTGCCATATAGGCCAGTTGCTAAAGACGAATTGTATACAGATTATGTAAAGGCCAATTTTGAAGGACTCCGATCATTCTGTTCTAAAGCTGATGTGCTCCAGAGCCCCTCGAGCTCTGTATATATGACTTTTGAGCTTCTTCAGCGACATCGTACGTTGAAACCTAAACAAAAACAAAACAGATCTGAACTTTTGGCCGAAATAGGACAGTTAACAGAATATTCTACTGAATTTTCGCTAGATAAAATGCAGATCCGGTCCAACATTTATTTAGAGCCAGTTTGGTTCACACATATTCGAGCATATCTTCGATGGGAGCTGGAAGATTTATTAATGTTTGCCAAGTCACATAATGATTATTATTTGGAAGGTCAAGGTTTATTTGCTAAGCAGGAGTCGGAAGAGTTCAAGCGACATTGTGCGACAATTATTCCAGGATCGTATGCACTCAGTTCTAGTGATATGGAAGGTATCAAGAACCAGATGAGAAGTTTTACGCTATGTCTTCCTTATAAGTATCCGCTGGATCGTGTTTTGGAGTGGCACGATGATATTAAGTCTGGAAGAGAAAAATCAAAGAAAAAGACAATCCCAAGTCTGAAACATTTCTGGACCAGAAGTGATCAACGTGATGCTTATATTGAGCCGATCTTCCAGACTCTTAATGAGAAGATTGCTTTATTGAGCTATCGAACCAATGCTGGAGAATGGAAGATAGATGACGTTGACGAGACTCAGTCATACTTCAATGCACCCTATTATCCAAATAGCGATGAGATAAGAAGAGAAGATCAAGTTAAAGATAGTGATAGTCGTCGGAGAACGTCAGTCCAAGATATTTTTCATGCGCCGAACAGTTCCTGGCGGACTGCGCCGCTAGTATTTGAGATTCGAGGATTTCATGGTATTTCAAACATATTGACAGTCAAGGACGTTAATTTCTACGGAGCAAATGATGAATATATTGTATCAGGTTCTGATTCTAAGCACTTGTTTATCTGGAATAAGAAGAGCGGGGCTTTAGTAAACGTTTTGCAAGGCGATTGCGCAGTTGTCAATGTTGTGGAATCCAATCCAGTGATTCCACAGCTCGCCGTGTCAGGTATTGATTCGACAATCAAGATATTTAGTCCGCTCTCAATAGATTATAAGCCGATGGCAGTTACCAGAATGGGCAAAAGTCGCGTGGTGGAGAGCCGGTCTGAAATCGAACGAAGCCGCTTGGGGTATCGGTCTGTTTTAGACTCTGACAGATTTGACGTCTGCGTTGAAGAGGATCCGGTGAACAATGCTAGCTACCGCGAGCCTACCGTATCTGTTTTTGAAGTGGACCCTCAAGCAGTAACAACTTTTATGTATCCACGTTTTTCATTTGCGAAATGGCTCGATTACAGCTACATGTCGGACACGCACGCCGCGATTCGCAGGGGATTAGTCGACGAGAACTATCGTGCCCCTCGAGAGTTTTTAGGACCAAGTTTGAATGTTATGACTCGCGCACCATTTATCATGCGGACTAATGAAACCAAAAATAGGCGCGGCATGGAAGAGTCAGCATTTTCGAGAGAATTGCTCGCCAGCATGGCGAGACAACTGCGGATGAATGGCGACCATGACGACGATAGTCGTATTGGTGACAGTGACGAAGAAGATATCGAAGAAGATGAATCCGAAATGTTTTTGCTGGTGTAGATCTATATCTATGCCAATTATTGCTGTCATTACGCATTTATTATCGGGCGTTTTCTTTGCGCCATTTATATACTGCTTTAGATTTGTATATGTTTATCATTCTAAATAGCAACTTAGGGAAGAATATGAAATTTGTTATCTCAGTTCTCGCTCAGGATCGCAGCAAAGATAATAGTAAGAACTAAAATAATAGTAATTTAAATTATTGTATTAATCACTAAATGAATAATCGAATCCTGCATTTCCGCAATCTAGTAACGCTCTATAGACGAGCGGCAAGTTCTGGATTTACCATTCCTATTCCTAGATTTGGCAGCGGCTATATCAATCTATATCAAGTTTTCTATTCTTCTACTACAGAGCAATATTCCACTCGAACAAAACTTTTTATTAAAACTTTTCCGAAATACAAATAAATATAAAGTACATCCGATATTATTCTTGTTTGGCTTTTCTCTGTCTTATTTTGATTTTGGTGGACATGCCAATTAAAAAGTTCTGACAAATACCAACAAAGACAGTATTCTAACAAAAAAAACACAAGATTAGGATACCCTTTTCCGAAACGCCGAATTTAATATAATGAATGATAATAGAAGAAATAAGATCGGAGACCAACTTAAACGAGAAAATGCAGAAATGTGAGGAACACAATACCCGAATAATTACATGAACAAAAATGGATTTAATCTTCCCTCTCTATCATTATTAGTATCGGGGAAATGATTCTGTTCAATTGAACTAAATCAGATTCGTAAAGTATACTCTAAGTAGTCGAATGAGATAGAATGCAGAAATAGCCAGTTCAGATATTCATTCCGTCACGACAGAGTTGCTGGAGACAATCACAGGTTGTACAAACGATGTCGGCGATTGATCTGTAGGTGCTGTCGCGGGCTGTGAGCGGTCAGTGGAAGGCGTCGACGACTCATGACTGGATTCGTGATTCGAAATACTGTGGCTATTGGGACGCACATAATGCGCTGCATACAAAGGCTGACCAGACATGGACGATGCCGTTGCTTGCGACCCCATCACTGCAGGAACAGACGTGATTAAATATCCAAACCGTGGAACTCCGCCCAAGGATATATTCTGAAATTGCGCAGATAAACCTTGAGGATAAAACGAGGCAGCAGCAGCATTCATCTGATGCGCAGACATTCCATTTCCCGGATTAACCCCATGGATGCCATTCGAAGCTGGCCAATAGCCTGCTGGTGGCTGCCAGTGTGCTTCAGACCCTGGAGGTCCGTATATATTGCTGTTTCCACTTGATGTCGACGAACTATTGCCAGTCGAGGAACTACTCGCAGATCGAATCGATGTATGGTTCGGCAAAACGGGAGAACCGGGCCAGTGATATGCAAACGCTCCGGTTGGATATCCCATTATTGGCTGACCTGCAGAAACAATATAGTTGTTTCCAGATGGAGATGAGTCTCCATTAGGCATACTTCCCATCATCGAATTATTTGCAGATCCTGATCCATAAGGTTTAGAATCGGGATAACGATCATACCGAACAGTTAATATGCGGCCTTGGAAATCTACTCCATCAAGTGCCTCGATTGCTTGCTGAGATTCCTCTTCGCCAGCAAACTGTGCGATAGCAAATCCACGCGACAATCCTTCGTCGTTCATGATAATTTCAATCCGCGTGATGTTGCACCGCGATCTGACAAAGTCGTTCAAGTCATCAAGAGAAGAAGAAAATGGAATGTTACCCACAAAGACTTTATGCTTGTCAACTGGCTGGGCCGGTGGTAGCGAAGAAGTACCGGAATTGGAATTTGGAGACCGCCTGCTCCATGCATAATGACTGTTCGCCTGATGCTGATTGAAATGAGGAATGTGACTATGCTGAGAAGCGAAATATGGAGGAGAGAAGGAAGTTGACTCCGAACCGAACTTGGCAGGACCTCCGATCAGAGTAGGGGATCCTTGATTACCTGCAAAATACTCACCAGTTGCAGTTGGGCCCATGGCAACATGGCCATATGGAGCGCCGAGGTATTGCAGCATGGCAGATGAACCTCCTCCAGACTGATGTTGCGCACTTGAAGCCCAGAGAGGGAACGAAGCAATTGGTGGAGGCCAAATTCCCCCGGTCATAGGGCCATCTGCAAGACTCGGCATTCTGACAATCAGCTTGCGATCATGCCATTTGTAGCCATTGAGGTTATCTGAGATATAGTATTAGCAAAGTGCGAAAAAATTGGACAGGCAAATTGTAAATCATACCAAAACACCGTAAGGCATTTTCATAACCACGGACAATCACTGTTCCGTTTGCGTAAGGACGCTGAGTGCCGGTATCGAACACGCTAACTTCTGCTCGGACAACTGAATCCGCGGATGGGACGACTTCTTTAACTAAGTCCTTGAGATCTTGCCATTTTACAAAAAAAGGAAGCTGGTGAGCAAATTAGTAAAGGAGCACCAACTAAGGAAATGGGGTTTGAACAAATATCGTACATTGAAAATGGAAACCGTCGTCGGTGTGTTGTCGTTTCCATCGAGTGCAATCTCTGCTGAATCAGGATCAGGAAATGCAGGCAGGGGAGCGTCCGAGATTGTCATGCCCTCCGATTGAGAGGGCGAGGCGGGCACAGAAGTCGAATTCTCGGCTGGATCATCTTCCAGAACCGGCGAGGAGACGATGGGAACTTTGGCAGCCGGCTGCTGCGCTTCTGGAGTTAGCTGTTCATCAGAAGTCATAATTTCGTGCGCAGAAAAGCGACTAGAGACAGAAAGTCGCAAAACAAAACTCCGAGATCAGAAAAACTAATGGGCAAACGTATGAGCGGAATTCGCAGCTGCTAGGCCTGGGCTGCGGCGAGAACTGGCGAGAGCGGTCTGCGGCTGGAATTAGGCGGGGTGCAGAACGAAAGGTAAGAGCGGTGGGAGTACAAGAAGCAAGGTCAACCTGAAAGGGTGAGGAGGGATCGGCAAAATGGACAACGAGTGAAGTTCGGCAGATAGCTGAGAAAAAAAAAAGAGTGAAGAGAAAGATAGAGTCGCGGACAAAAAAAAGACGGGTCGAAAAGATACACGAAGGGCAGAAAAAAAAGTTAGTGATTTAGTGACCTCTCGAACCGGTCGATGTTAGTAGGAGGGCCCTTGCTAGTATTGAACTTGCAGGGCTCGTCCACAGTCCACGGTCCACCCACATTTTTTCTGCCCTTCAAAAACCTGCCCTGTGGGCGGAATTCTAGCCTTGTGGGTTGCTGCCACTCGGTCTCTCCCCGCCGAGCGTCGTCATTGCCGCTACCAAACCTTGGTCTGCACGAAAATGAGCGGAACTAACCCCGCTCTAAAACAGCCACTCAACCCAGCACGTGTGACATCACGTGGTTCGTTGAGTCAATCTCAGCTTCTACTCTTCAGACGCTTACCACGAATGAGATCGTAAAATGCTCGCACAGAGAAACGAGGCACGTTAACCACAACGTGTTGTGCTGTCCCATTAGGAGAGTTGCTTTGATTTTATGCTGATATCTTGGTGGCGCTGATACTGGGAAGCCAGCTTGGAGCATTGAAGTGCCCGACGAGACTGCGTCTCTAAAATTTCATTCTCACAGGTAGTATGCGCTGGTATATGTTCCTCGTTGTATTCCCCATTCGCAAATAAACGACCGCGGATCTGTCCCACGTTTACTGCTACAATTACTGTGCGACGACGAATTGCAGCTGCAGCTCGTTTGGCTCGATAGAGATGTCCGAGCAAGCGCAACGGTAGCTCAGGAAGTGTGTACTCAATAATTATTGACTCGGGCTGCTCTCGGACGCAGATCCGTGTCCTCTCAAGGGCATTAGAAAACACGGTAAATTGCATACCGTGTAATTCCATAGAAAAGTATTCTTCACAGATAGTAATCACGCCTGAAGTTGTTTTTACTCTGGCATATGGCATTCCACTCAAATCCAAACCATATTTCTCCTCTAATCGCTGTGCAATTTGTTGCGTGTTGCATCTAGCCAAATCTTTGTGTTCATCAGACTTTCCTCCTATGAGATCGACAACTAACCTGCAAGAAACATTATTAGGCAGAGCAAGTTTAACCACCCTGATCAGGTCGACTTGAACTCCGGCTGCTGTGCAGGCTTCTTGCACCTTTTTTTGATCTCGGCCTATAGACAACGATGATATGTTGTAAATATCGTATACAAAGTAGACCGAATTCGCATCTTCAAATACTTTTATTGGTCGCAGAATTTGATCACGGGCAGCGTTTTCTCGCCCTTTGGGTCCCAGCAACCACGCAATTAGCTGCACACCTTCTTCAAAATTTACTCTCACGACTTGGTTTGCGGTAATGACTTTCTTAGATACCTGTTGTAGTTAGAACAGTGATATATCCTAATCCTTCTTACGAAGCGTACTATCTGCATAATGAACCGCTTCATATCTCGTAAGCGCTCGACGATCACCTCTTTACCAATCGGAGTTTTCCTCAATAGCAAAACAATCTGATAGTTCTTTCAAATTAATTTAATATCGTCAATAAATTTATAATTCACCCACCGATATGAGATCTCGGACATGACTTTGACGATGTTCCCTATGCTTGCCTGCGCTACCCGAGGAACGAGGATCTCGCGGATCTCGCAACGTCTGCAAATCTACATTGTCACTCAGACGATTTGCACCTAATGAAAATCGCGAGGGAACCTTCAGACGGTTGAAGCAAACTTTAGTATCACCATGATCTCGGTAAAGATCCATGGCTGCTCTTTCATAAGTCTCTACTCTGTTTTACACAGCACCCGCGTTCAGTCTTCATTATAGACTCTATAAATTTGTTTACAATATCACGTGCCCAGATTATCCCCTCCGTATAACTCTGTGTGCATTATTTATACTGAAAGGACATCCTACAATCACTAAAACAAAAATATTTCAAACAGGTATCATGGGGATCATATGTATAGTGAATGACGAGGAATGTGCTGGAACGACTAGATGAAGCATTTCGAACTTTCATCTGTACAATACTTGCGACGCTCATGCATTACCCCAGGGCAAGCATTCCAAATCGAACGAACAAAAGATGATTCCGAAAAATCTTCTTTATCTTGCAGGTTATATCTGTGTTTATGATCGGTATTATGTGGTATATTGCGATGTTCTCGATCAAGTTTGCTCCGTTTTAGCTGCAGTGCATTCGTTTGATTAGTACCTTTTGACAGTTTTTTATCTCTGTTCAGCAATAAGGAATCTCTGGTCTTGAATGATGCAGGACCGAATAGTGAGTCGTCTTTTCCATGCAAGCTTTCGGCTGTCCAAGATCGCATAGACAATATTTCTTTATTTGGTCCGGTAGATAGGTATTCTTGCGCGCAGATCCGAACTGGAGTTCTTGCAGTAATCCACCGCCATCCAATACCATTACAACCGAACGAAATATCGACATAATAATTGACTGTCAGTTGTGACTTGTCAGATTCACAGTGTGACATTGTGGCACAATCATCGGGTATTTTAATTAGGGTATTAAAAGTTGCTTCAGCACCTGCATGCAAGACGGAGATATGTCCTTGGCTAGCAAAATAGTCTTCTGTGGATAGTATATTTTCCACGTACTTCGGTTTATTTTGCTACGATCAATGTTAGGTGCTGTTCCAAAAGAAAATGCTGGTTTTCTTACCGTTGTAACGAAGTCAACGCATTGGATAAGCTGCAGTCGTACTCTGGTAATCATGCGACTCTTTGGTCCGCTTCTTACAATGCTGTGCATCCAACAGTCATCGCCGGCAGATATTTTATATCTGACTGGCCTAGCTTTAATACTCACAGTGCAGTCCCTGAGAGATCCGAAAAGGCCGAATTTGCCACAAAAGTGAACGTTGTTCCGGATTGCGGATCCATAGACTTCGGTGTCGAGCTGTATTTCTGCGGGCGCATTGAAGAATTTAAGCCACTCAAATTTTGAGTAAACTTTAGTTTCCCCTACAACCTTGTCTGGACTAACTCGATGATGAGCACATGTAACAAACTCGGCCTGGATGGCGTAGTAAATTTGCATTCCGCGGCGGCCACTGTGAAGGTACCCTGGACCAAAAGTTTTAGGCAGTTCGAGTTGGAATCCCATTTCCTTGGAAGTTGAAGGTGGTGGCGAGGTATTTCTAAATGGAGACGACGAAGATAGTGGTTGAACACTAGGATCGATAGCATACTGATATCCTAGAATGCCCTGTACCTGTTTGCCTTGTTCTAAATTGATGTTAAAAATTGACACTACAAATCAGAAAGCGCACAAACCTTGATAACACAGAAGTCTAAGATAGATCTGAGAAATATTTTCTTGATAGCTTTTTCCTCTATATCTATTTTTCCGAGGAGTAAAGTTGATTGATAAACTGACGATATCTCCGCCAATATGCTTTCTTTCTTGCCCACCACTGTGGACATTGATTTCAAGACCAAAAATTTTCTCTCGAGGAATTTTGCGTTTAATTAAACTGGTTACCTTGCTTCCGTCAATATATATTCCATCTTGACAATTTTGAACTCCAGGACGAGCGATGCCGTTTGATTTTGGTCTCGAAGGAGATCGCTGTAGACTTGTCGCTGGCGTTGAAGGTCTGATCCACTGTTCAGAAGATAAAAATACATTACTTGAGCCGACAGAAGCCTCATTAGATCTGGCTTTTGTAACGTTATTGAGCTGTTTCTGGCCACTAATCAGTGCACCCAAGTTGAAGTCTTGGCCAATCATCTCGGGCCCGACGATGGCAGATATAGACATACTCATTTCGAATGGCGGCGGGGGAGTTGTCTTGCTCCCCCTTCCAATAGAAATAGAACCATTGTGTTTGGGTATCAGAATAGATTTTGACCCGAGATCAGATTTCATCAAAGTACTAGTGACAAGAGGATCTAGCGATGGATTGCGGTCTGCTTTGAATCCCGGAGAATTATCCCGAGTCAGTCGTCCAATCCCCAGACTAAGAACAGTTGATTTCTGAGGGAGTCGGTATTCGAATTCCGGGACTTTGGCCATCATAAGAACACTAATACTCTAGGCTGCTTTTCCAGATTTTTTACTCGGCATTGTCTATTATATATTGTCCATTTCTGTTTACTATATCATTGACACGACTATTCCAGTTTGGCCCATCAGGTGTTTATCCTACCTGGTCGCCGTAGCAACCCTACACCGAAGTTTGCAGATCATCCCAACGTTCGATTTGTTTACCGAGCTGTATTCCGATGGCCCTTTTGCCGTACACACGTCACTGTCCGACGAGGGAGAAGAGACAGAAGCTTACATGCTGCATGGAGTTATCTTTTGGAGGTGAAACGTCAAATTTTTAGTCAGATTTGTCTTCTGATGAGTAAAACATGTCAGAGTCTGGATTTTTGAGACAGCTTTTGGCGGAGACTTCTGCCTCTCTAGCAGAGAGTCCTGTCAAATGCGTGATATATCTACTGTATTCTGGAGCCGTGATAGTTTTGGTATATGTTATTATGAACGAGCTGTATCGACGATCTATTCGGATTCCTGGATTTGATGGGCCGCGTGGATATCCTTTGATTGGTAACATTCCTCAGATTCGTAATAATGCCTCCGAGCAGTACCGCACCTGGTCTGAGAAATATGGACCGATTTTTCAGGTCCAGCTTGGAAACAAACCTGTGTTAGTTGTGAATTCGGCAGAAATGGCTCATAAAGTGTTCATCACTAATACCCAAGCAACCAACTCACGACCGATGTTTTACACGTTTCATAGCGTTGTTTCCAGTACAGCCGGATTCACGATCGGAACATCACCGTTTAACGACTCGCTGAAGCGTCGGCGCAAAGCAGCTGCAAGTGCGCTGAATCGAAATGCAATCCATACATACGCCCCTTTTATTGATCTCGAGACCAAAGAATTTATTGCTGATGCGTATAGAATTGGAAAACGTGGAAGCGCTGCTTTTGACCCTGTCCCATTGATCCAGCGACTGAGTTTGAATTTAAGCTTGACTCTCAACTGGGGTACTCGTATTGAATCCCTGGATAACGAGCTGTTTGAAGAAATAACTGAAGTCGAAGAATATATTTCACGTTTTAGGAGCACTACCAGTAACTGGCAAGATTATGTCCCGCTGTTGAGATGGAACTTGCTTGGCAAATCGTCTGCTCTTGCAAGGGAAATGAGGGCTCGTCGGGATGTATACATTAATCGGCTCAACGAAGAACTTAAACAGCGCATTGCTGAGGGTACATATGAGCCTTGCATTCAAGCAAATGTGCTTTTGGATCCTGAAGCTAAACTGGACGAAGAGGAATTGAAATCAATTTCTCTAACTATGGTTGCTGGAGGTTTAGATACCATTACGACTTTTGTGTCATGGGCTCTTGCTGTACTTTCTGTGCGTCCTGATATCCAACGAAAGGCTTATGAAGCAATTTGTCAACTCTATACCCCAGAGCAGATGCTGTGTGATCCGTTTGACGATCAGAAATGTAAATACGTAGCCAATCTTGTCAAAGAATTTTTGCGGTCGTTTCCGCCCCTTCGACTGGCTCTTCCACGAGAAACTACCCGAGAGATTATGGTTGAAGGAAGAAAGATTCCAGCTGGTACAACTATTTTCCTGAATGCCTGGGCATGTAACATGGACCCAAAGGAATTCAAGAACCCTTATGAGTTTCGTCCCGATCGGTTTATCGAAAATAAATCTATCTTTAGCTACGGTCAAGGATCTCGAATGTGCGCTGGCTACTTGCTTGGAAATAAGGAGCTCTATATCTTGATGATGCGAATCATATCGTGTTATAAAATTGTCGCTGATGGCCATGTGGACTGTGGTTCTCTCAGTGGAATCGACGATCCTACGAGCTTAGTCACTACTCCAAAAAGATATTCGGTATATTTCATGCCACGCGATAAGAAAGAGCTGCGTCGGGCTTTGAATAACCATATTCCTGTCCAGATTTCTTAGACACACTCTATTGTTGAAGGATTATTATATTATTATTTTAGAGTGGTATTGTGTATAATGGAGCGATTCAGTATTTAAGTAAAATTTGAAAGTAATTATTGGGAGAAAACAACAATCTTTGTACCCCAGATGTTCCTGAAATTCCAGGTCCACCGGACTTAACTTGAATAATCTACATTAATAATTGTTCATAGAAGGATTCGTTACACGCATTAGTCAGATTCATTTTTTATCATCAGCTATTCGAGTGGTTCTGAGTTCAATGGCTGAGAAACGAGCTGCTGATGATCTCGAACCAGGGGAATCAAAGATCTTCACAAGACGTGTGCGGATCAACAAACAGACTTCTGAACTACAAACAGGGACAACTGAAAACGTCAGCGAATCTGAAGATGAAGATACTTATGATGCTAAACGCGACACTGTAGAGACCGAGACTTCGGATGATCTATATTTGGAAACGGTGAGCGGATTCCGTTTGGGTCAGGTCTAGCAACTTGTTAATGGAATTTAGATCAACAGAAAACGATTGGATTTTGATTTTGAAAAATTATGCTCCATTTCACTTTCGAATGTAAATGTTTATGCTTGTTTAGTGTGTGGAAAATATTTCCAAGGTTTGTTTCAGTAATTGAAAAGATGTTAATTTTTGCTAATTGTTCCAGGCCGT
Source organism: [Lipomyces] oligophaga (assembly GCF_038497815.1). Classification (NCBI taxonomy): domain Eukaryota; kingdom Fungi; phylum Ascomycota; class Lipomycetes; order Lipomycetales; family Lipomycetaceae; genus Lipomyces; species [Lipomyces] oligophaga. Next base: position 2,393,968 of record NW_027117785.1, on the reverse strand, counting down.
GGGAAATCTTCGTATGCATATTTTCATAGTGTTGACGAGGATCATCATGTATTTATCAATCTACAATCGTTAAAAGTATATGTCTTGCCTGAATTATATGAAGTGAAATCAAGTACTCTTGATGACATCAAGTTTGTTGTCAATCCGACCTTTATCAAGGCGGACATAACCCGACTCGACAAGATTCCAACAGAGGCTTTTGACTTGGACCATAAACACTATAATCCTGGCTTTGTGGGGATGAATAACATCAAACAGAATGATTATCTGAATGTTGTAATCCAAAGTCTTGCACATGTTGGCCCGGTAAGGAATTTTTTTATGATGGAAAATTTTCAGGGGAAATCGGAATTGATTCAAAGAACAAGCATTTTGATACGGAAGCTATGGAATCCTCACGGATTTAAAAGTCATGTTTCACCTCACGAGTTGCTTCAGCATGTATCTGCGATTTCCAAGAAGCGGTTCAAAATCACAGAACAGGCGGATCCGTTTGATTTCATGAGCTGGTATCTGAACTCCCTGCATCTTGCACTGGGAGGGTCGCGGTCGAAATACCACTCTAGTTTGATTCAAAAAGTTTTTCAAGGGAAATTACGAGTCGAGACTCAGAAAATCACCGCACATGCAGATGCAGGAGATCGACTGAGATTCGAAGCAGATACGCAGATTCAAGTGACCGAAGTTCCATTTATGTTTTTGAATCTCGACCTGCCACAAGCACCTCTATTCCAGGATGAGCTCGACAAAAACATTATTCCTCAAATTCCTCTACAGTCTATTTTGTGTAAATATGACGGAGTGACGACGCAAGAGCTTGCTGGTGACCGAAAGCGATATAAAATCATTGACCTTCCTCCCTTTGTGGTATTGTTTATGAAGAGGAAAACGAAGACGAATTTAACGGAAGAAATTAACCATACAATCGTAACATTCAATTCGGTGGCACTCGATTTGTCACCTTATGTAGAAGGCGCTCGGGAACCAATTCTCTATGACTTGGTTGCAAATATATCTCACGAATCTCAAGGCGAAGACAGACATGTCTATCGAGTGCAAGTTAAGGATAAAAGTCGGGATGAATGGTTTCAGATTCAAGATTTATATGTCGAGAACGTGCGTCGTGAATTGCTTTTTCTAGGTGAAAGCTGCATTCAGATCTGGGAACGAAGGAGATGAAAACAAAATGTATTATTAGAAAGTTGTATTTTGCACTATATGACTACTCAATACCATCAGGAATTCCCATTACAATACCTGATTTAGAAGACACCCATCGGAATACGTGCTTAGTTAGATAGGGGTCGATATGGTGTAGTCTTTGATCTGTAGGAGCATTTTCTGGCATTGGAGTTCCTGGACTTCCGGGCCCATTTTTAACTTTTCCTTTACGTTTTGGCGCTTGTTTTTTGAGAAGTCTGTTAATTGTATCCATCTGGAATTATTAGCTTTGAATTTTTCGTAAAAATGCGTGCAGGACTACCTTTTCTTCTTCCTTCCGCTTTTCGGATAGGTTTTTGCGCCGTCGGGCTGTTTCAGTTCTTCGCAGCATAAGCTCTTCCTCCGTGAAGATTTTCTTGCGCACAGCCTCTGAATTAGTTTATTAGGAAATGTATAATAGGGAAAACGTTATTGAACGGACAAACCATTTGGAAGAGCCTGCAGATCGATCGATTCATCGAGATATCGAGCGCGTTGACGATCCGTTAATCTTGAAATGTCCGGATATTCAGCCTGAGAGCTGTCCTCAATTGCATCATCGCTGTCATCTTTCATCACCTTCGGTCGTGACCGTTTCGATGGTTGTTTCGGTGGGGCTTTCTTAATGCGAATCCGAGAGCGCTTCGATCGAGCCGTTTTAGAGCCTGGGACGCGTGTCTGTTGTGCTTCATCTTCACCTTCGTCACCTTCAAGCTCTTCAAGGTCTTCGGCATCCTCAATATCGTCTTGGTCCTCTATGTCATCATTCATGGGTTCATCTTCATCTTCAACAGGCTCGTCTTCTAATTCCTCAACTTCATCAGGTTCTTCCTCTACTGGCTCGTCATCTTCTTCATCTTCCAGTTCCTCAATGTCTTCGTCTTCGACTTCTTCTTCTTCTTCTTCTTCTTCTTCATCTTCTTCCTCCTTATCTTGATTTACAGGAAGAGTGATTTTGACTTTGGGAATTCTTGACGATCTTGTTTCCCCGTCTTCATCTTCTTCGTCCTCATCTTCATCTTCTTCTTCCTCGTCTTCTGCTTCTTCCTCGTCCTCACCTTCTTCTGAATCATCTCCATCTGCCTCTTGATCTGGTTCTACTTCATCGTCTTCTTCATCTGCAGCATCTTCATTATCTTCTCCACTCTCTCCTTCCTCGTTACTCTCATCATCACCGTCCTCTTCTACTTCATCCGATTCATCGACCAAAGACTGCTTCCTCTCACTTTCGCTTTCAGGTGTGTCCGCTAATTCGGATAGATCTGACGATTCACCTGAATCTTCTGCGTGATATTCTTTGACCATTTTCGTGATTGGCGTTTGCTAATTTTGTCGGTTGAGACTATGCTGGAGACTGCAAACTTCCAGTAGGAGGCTGCGGCAGCAGTATATAGCTTAGTCCCAATCAGTAGACAAATTAATTATTTATTTGGTGGATTACAGCTTTTGGTTGTAGATCATACAATATCTGTAATAGTGAACATCCGCACTCAGATAAAAATTACAATTGAATAACTTTAAAAAATAACTAGCTGATTGATATCTTATATTTTTCCTTGCGTCTGCACCAATTAATATCTATCAGATCACATCAAAGAGATAAGCTAATAGCAAGTGACTAGCTATTTCTGGCCCTTTGTTAGAATCACTGCTTCTATGTCCTTACAGAACTTAGCTTTACACAATATCTACCGTAATCATAAATATTCTATGATCATTTTAGTATATTACGATACGAGCCTACAAACAAAATTACACGTGACATGACGCAACTTACACGTGCGGTTCGCTAAGATGAATGAATCTGGCAATTGGAGATGGCCCGAGGACGTGATCTCGGACGATATACGAAGAAGTCTGAATTGGCTTTCGTACTCCGAAGATTTTACTTAGATTGAGGTGATGTTCCGACCTCATTTTACGGTTACTAGCACTTTGAAACGCGTTGCTTTTGTGTCGCGTTGCGGGCCTGCTTTAACTAGAGAAACAGGGAGATTCAACCTATCTAGTCTACACCAAGAGCAAGAGCCAAAAATGAACGAAGAATTCAAACTGTTCAAGTATCCAAAGCCGTCGCCTAAGATTGCTTCGCAGACAAAGGACGTCTGGACAATTGTTAATGAGGCGGCTGCAGAGGCACAGAGTACACTCCCTTTTCCCGTGTTGAACCTTGGCCAGGGTTTTTTTTCCTACAATCCTCCGGAGTTTGCAATCAAAGCAGCTCAGGAGGCTCTGAATGATGTGTCGTGCAACCAGTACTCGCACACCAAAGGTCGTCCGTCGTTGCGACAGGCCTTAGCAGCAGCGTATGAGCCCAGCTTTGGCCGTTCAATCAATTGGGAAACGGAAGTTGTTGTGACAAGCGGAGCGAACGAGGGAATGTTTTCCGCGTTCACGGCATTTCTCGCTGAAGGCGACGAGGTTATTGTGTTCGAACCTTTTTTTGATCAATACATTTCCAACATTGAACTTCCAGGGGGAAAAGTAGTCTATGTTCCGCTACAACCACCCACTAACGACGACGACCGTTCTGCGTCCTCTAGGGAATGGACAGTTGATTTCGCCGACCTGGAATCGAAGATCACTGTAAAAACAAAAATGATTGTTGTCAACTCGCCACATAATCCTGTCGGTAAGGTCTTTTCGCGGACGGAGCTTGAACGAATAGGAAAATTGGCTGTGCAGAATAATATTATTGTCGTTTCGGATGAAGTCGTAAGTTTTTTCCTGCATTTGCTACCTCTATTGGCTTTTCTAATTCGAAATAGTATGATCGGTTGTACTATACAGACTTCACGCGAATCAACACACTTTCTCCGGAATTGCAGAAACTGACACTTACAGTCGGTTCCGCCGGTAAAACTTTCAGCTGTACCGGCTGGCGAGTCGGTTGGTTGATTGGCGACGCTGAGCTTATCAAATATGTTTCAGCGGCTCATACTCGGGTAAGTCCATCGTAAACACAATGTCCATCATCCCCGATTAAGTTTAACGATGAAGATCTGCTTCTGCGTCAACAGTCCTCTGCAGGAAGGAACTGCAGTTGCTCTACGAGAAGCCATGAAGCCTGAAAACACATTTTTTGCAGATCATGTGGAATCCTATAAAAGGAAATTAAAGCGTTTCAACAGTATTTGGGACGAGCTCGGTCTTACGGTAGGTTGCAACTTTTTCAAAGAGGCTATTTCTAATGAATTCAAAAAATGCAGTATACCAATCCTGAAGGAGGTTATTTCGTACTCGTCAACTTTTCTAAAGTGCAGATCCCAGAAGACTATCCGTTTCCGGAAGAAGTCACTGTCAACCGAGCCAAGGATTTTAGAATGGCGTATTGGCTGATCAAAGAGCTTGGTCTCGTAACAATTCCACCGACAGAGTTTTATCTACCGGAACACGCCCACTTAGCTGAGAAGTATCTTCGTTTCGCTGTGTGTAAAACGGATGAGTATCTTGAACAAGCTATTGAGAGATTACGTCTGTTGAAGCCATACATTAGAAAGTAACTTTTATTAAATTTCATATTCATTAGAATGTGCTCCTGGCTATTTACTTCTTGAAGAAGTTGGTTTCGGTCGCCGTCTGGCTGCTGCATTGGAATCCTTCTCTGCTTCATCGGTCCCTTTCCATTGACGCCATCCTTCAAAATCAATTAAAGCTTGCATGCAACCCCACTAGAAATATTAATGTCAAATATCTTTGCCGTCAAATAGTACATACCTCTGTGATTTTCCGTTCCAACCAGACCAAGTTCACAGGTTTGATTAGGAAATCGTTGCATCCAGCAGCTAGTGCCTCCTTACGATCACTATCCAGCGAACTAGCTGTCAACGCGACAATAATAACTGGGCTCTTAAATCGATGTGGGGCCAACAAGTCTTCCTCTTTTGTACCTGTAGGATCTTGATCGGCAAATACGCCGATTCGATTTCTTCGCTCAAGTCGTCGTATCTCCTTGGTTGCCTCGATACCTGAAAGGACTGGAAGCTGAATGTCCATCAATACTAAATGATATCCTCCTTCGCGCCATTTCTCAATTGCTTCTTTGCCGTTCTTCGCCACATTGCACCTAATTTTACGACGTCGCATAAATGTTTCTAGAATCTTTTGGTTGATTATGTTGTCCTCAACAATTAATACTTGAATCGGTGGGATAATCCCGTCTAGTAACGACGATGACTCGTTTGATGTCGGTGGCTTGCCGATTCCGCTCGTTGACTTGATCATTTGCGACGAGTTAGTAGCTGAAGGACCAGCTGGCTTCTCCATCGCATCTTTATCTGGCGACTCCAAATTATTTGACTCCACTCCAGATGAGGATCCATCTTCGCGCAGAGATTCAGATTCGGGCCCATTCTCGGAATAATGTGACGTAACATTCTGTAAAGGAGATTTATTTAAAAGATTGGACGCCTGTATTTGAGCAGTCGTTCCCGAAGACACTGAATGGGCCACTGAATGGATTGATCGCGCCGAATGTCGGTGTGGAGACTGCGATCGGCTTGTGTGGTCTTCCTCTGCCAAATGCTTATTGTTACCGTAATGCCCCATAAACGAACCATGCTGCTCTCCAAGCTGCTGAATTGGCTGTGGTTGTGGACGTACAACAGAAGCACCAGCTGCCAAAGTAGCTATTGGGATCGAGGACTGCGCAACGGCAGGTGATCGGTTTCCAAGGGGTCCGGAAGGCTTGCGACCTCCATGCGTATCTCTGTAGTGCTGATTATTATTTTGAAAAACCAGATCACCGTTTTCTTCGCCGTGTTGCTGAAAAGAAGAATAATCCGGTAAGGATTGCGTAGATTGAGTGCCGTCGTGACCATATGTCTCGTATCCTTCGACTTGGCCAAAACCATTGGGGTACGAATCGACTTGGAACACCTCGATGATAAAGGCGTCTTTCATTTCCATACCAGATGGAAAATACAACTCTAAAATTGAATACACAATTTCATCCGGTTCGAGAATCCGGTCATCGTCCTCACTAGGACTGCCAGATCTATGGAACCGGCGGGACGTATGTGCTGCTGACGAAGATTCTATATTCGCAAGCTCCCGCCGAACAACATCTCCTCGTCGCCTTCGTCGGCCGTGAGGGGAGTTGTGATGCGTCGAGGGCCGATGCGGGAGTCTTATAATCAACTCCGGTGCATCGTATATGCGTCCCAAACCAATCGCGTATTTGTGTATCAACGCTGTCTTCAAATCATCCACAAGATCATTCGGCGCAACCATTATCGTTGTTGGAATTCCGTGTGGACGCCGAACCCAGACGCGACGTGACTCCATGAGTTTGCTTTGATTTCAATTTGTTTTAAATTTTTTTGTCGTTTGCCTTTTCACTGCTCATTTCTCGGCTCGTATCCGCGAGCACCTGGCAGTTATTGGCCACCGTTCCGACTTTTCAGTTCGCAATCAAGTCTGTGCACTTCCTTTGTATCAGCTGAGATTTACCGCGAGCTATATATTCGATAACTATTTCCACCGAACAAAATTCTCCCTTTAAAACAAAGGTGCAAACCGTAACGCTTAGTTGAAGTGTAAAGATTCCTAAAATATATCTTTAAATTTGCTAAATTAAGGATCAAATAGAACTTCGCCCAATGCAGGTCTAAAGCCGCGCAGATGGGACGAAAATTTGGGCTGCTGCCCTTTCTCTGATTATGTCGGCCTTCCAAGAAAATCAATCAGCTGCATTCAGAATTGTTTACTGGCTAGTCTTCTGCTCAATATGCCACCTTCTGCAATCGTGCACTCAATCTCAGATATCCCAGAAAAGACAGTTCGACGATTTGTTGGTCGGAAAAGTCGCCAGAGTGGAGCAAATAGCACGACAACCTTAGGTATGTCGACTATATTGTGAAATAATCGACAGTTTCTTACAGAAAATCTTAGTGACTCGAACAAATCGGAAACAAACTATTCCACTGATAAACCAAATACCGGATGAGATTTTACATGACTCGGAGCTGAATGCAGCGATTAGATTGTTGCCCTCAAATTACGATTTCGAAATTCACAAGTGTGTGTGGAATATCAAGCGATATGGATATGGACGTGTAGCACTTCAAATGCCTGAGGGACTCTTGATCTTTGCCTGTGTTGTGTCTGATATTCTTGAGCGGTTTTGTGAAGTTGAAATTGTTATCATGGGTGACGTCACATATGGCGCCTGCTGTATTGACGATTACACGGCGAAATCGCTTGGGTGCGATTTGCTAATCCACTATGCACATTCCTGTCTTGTGCCGGTCGATGTCACTCAGATGCGCGTTCTATATGTGTTTGTGTCGATCACAATCAAAGAAGATCATTTGATTGCAACATTAATACAGAACTTCCCTAAGGGCACACGATTATCCCTTGTCGGGACAATCCAGTTTAATGCTGCACTCCACGCAGCCAAACTAGCTACAGAAGAAGATCCCAATTCTCCTATCATAATCAATGTTCCTCAAGTTGGACCTCTTTCGAGAGGTGAGATTTTGGGTTGCACGGCTCCTCGTATTGACAGCTCGACTTCTGACGCACTAGTCTATGTCGGCGATGGTAGATTCCACTTAGAATCAGCCATGATCCAGAACCCTGGCCTGCCTGCATATAGATATGATCCTTATTCGCGCAAGTTTACAAGGGAAGGATACGAACATACTGAAATGCTGCAGAACCGCGACGATGCCATTCAAGCTGCTAAACATGCTAAACGGGTGGGTATTATTTTAGGCACCCTGGGCCGGCAAGGCAACATTGCTACATTCCAGAAAATCAAGAATGACCTGGCAAATAAGTCTATCGAATACACATTAATTATGCTTTCCGAGATATTCCCGCAGAAACTCAAAGAGTTCCAGCACATCGACGCCTTTGTCCAAGTTGCGTGTCCTAGATTATCTATTGATTGGGGCTATGCGTTTGCGAAGCCATTGTTGACGCCTTACGAGGCTTCCATTGCATTTGGTGAGGTGCAAATGTGGAGCCGACTGCAAGATGTTTTGGAGGGCAAAGGTAGTGGCTACCAAATGGATTATTACGCGTCGAATGGACTCGGCCGGGCGAAAGTGGATTCTAGATGAATCAAACTAACAGACGAAATTAATATACATTCATTTAACTCTTCGAGCCAGAAAATTAACTATAAATTACATTCATTCTTACTCCAACAAACTGATCATCTGCCAAACGTCCGCACAGGTGTGGCTATCGACTCTCGAGTCGGCTTCCTAAAACTCTTCTTACTAACCATACCCACATCATCTGGTAACACTACGATAACGTTTTTGTCGCTACCAAACTTGAAATTGTCCGCGGCTACCTTATCGCCATACCTTCGAATAGTGTACGAGCTCTTATCGCCTTTAAGAATCTGCTTCAGCCCCCATGTAATTACATACGGTCCTGAGCTAGATACAATCGTGGTTTCTTTCGAATTCAAACCAGTATTGAAATGGCCCTGTGTGAAAGATAAAGCCTGTCTAGTTTCGGCCTGCATTTGAGCAACATGCTCCGGACTAAGCTGTAAACATTTCGGGCGCGGCTTATTGTCCTTACCGAAACTTCGCTGGAATCCTAACTGGCCCGCATACTTGCCTTCTTTGATCGTCGCATCAATCAGTAACAGATAGGTCTTACAAGTGGCCAGAATCCAGTGGCCATCTGCAGAAACGTCAAGTCCAATAATAGGCTCTCCCAATGCGGGCAACTGAGTCTTGGCTCGAATTCCTAAGCGATCATACAGTCGAATATCTCCTTTTGCAGATGCAACAGCCAAGTAACCCTGATCTGAAGTTGCAACAGTAGAAAAGGCATTCTTTGTCGCATATGATTGGTGTTCAGAAGATACCAATTTACTCTGTGATAGCCGAGGATCTACACGGAATAAACTGTTATCTGAAATGCCAACAAACGTCGGTTCAGAGGTCATTTGAGAAAACTTTTTTGAAGGTGTGAATGATGTGATTTCAACTTCATCATCAATTTTCCATTCATCAACAATTTTGCCATATTCTAAGTCCATGTTAAAGAGGCTGTGCTTGTTATTGGGATCTTGCAAAATCATAGTCGAATCCTCTGCGTGCAACATAACTTTCGATGGACTGAATGTCTTTCCATTTGGCGTTCGCAGATTCTCAATTGTAGTACTGAATTCAAGATTATTAGGCGTATGTTTGAAGACTCCAACTTTATTACCGCGCACGACAAAAGAACGATCATGTTTATAGCCCACGGCAACTTGACTGTTTTTACCTTCTCCGCTAAAATTGCCGTTCCCAAGTTCGTCTTCATATTCCTCGTCCTCATCATAAAATTCTTTAGCCTGAACTTCATCCTTGGCTTGCTCAGCGATTTTCTCTTCTTCCTCTTCTTCCTCTTCTTCTTCCTCGAGATTCTCAAGATCTTCCGGAGTAGGCTCTAGCGTAAGATTGTTGAAGGCATCCAACACATAATCTCGTTCAGTGTCTGTTGCTTTGATCCAGCTCTGCTGGTTGAGAGTCTCCCAGAGTGATCTCATGAGAATTTCCTGAAAATGTTCCAACACATCTGCATCTTTGAATCGCAATAGCCAGGATGAAGCTGACCCATCCACCGAGAAATAGTTAAAAATAAAGCACCGTTGCTCGTAGTTAAACACAGGGTTCACCTCAGGAGTAATTACAAAGCCAAGCCAGCCCTTAACTGAAGTCGAAATATCAAGCCAGTATTTCCAACCTCCTAGATCTTGGACTGTTGCCACAATCTCTTCTTCTTGAAGAAGAAACGTACCGGTGTTAGCGTCAAAAACATGCAACTCAGCAGTATCGGATCCCAAAACCGATTTCACCGAATATGCATCAGGCATCGCATGAGAAACTGTACCAGGAGTCGCAGGAGGCTGTGCATTAATGACGGGAGAAATGTCACGACGCTTTTCAGGCGTAGCAGGTAGAGGCGTTGCCACGATCGATGACTTGCGAGACACTACCTTAGGAGATGGAGGAGATTCAGTTCGGCCACTTAAAAATCAGCACTCAGCCCAAAATTTAAGATACAACTTAAACTTACTCGTGCATGAATTGGGCTAGATCTTTGTCGGTCGCAGATTTGGACGTTTGGCCAAATTTGCGTTCAAATTGACACTGCAAAGCCGTTCGAAAAAAATTCTCAATTGTACTTCCATCTGTAGACTCGTCGCAAACAAATTCAAAGAGATCGCCCGGGTCCTAGAGAACAAGTCTTAGCATATGCACACAGTACGTAAAAATTCAAATACATACGCCTGATAAATCAATCCATGCAAAAATTATTTGCCCTTCGTTACTAGGAAACTGTCGGAAATTTAAAGCCTCATCGATCAAAAATGTGTATTCATCAAACGATTCGACATCCGTATCATCCTCTAATTGCTCTTCCCCTTCTTCATAAGCACGTTGGATCACAAGCTGGTAGTGGTACTCTGTAGTCGTTCGCCTGATCACAGCTACTGCATCTTTGAATCTAGACTTGTTAATCGCCACTATATTCACACAAATTTTAACATATACTCACATGCATTCTGAATATCCTTTCACCGAATTCTGCGATCGTGAAAGATATAACCTTCCGCTTGGGATCAAAGCGACCTCTTGCTTGGGCGAGCTACCCAACACGCGTTTCAAGAAGTTCATGGAAAAAATTCGTCTGGCTGTGAATTAGACAACACCTAGCTCACAGAACATAAAATATTAAGACACGAGAACCAGTTTCTCCAAGCAGCACGACTCAAACCTTTCAGTTAATGAGTGCTCTGGGTAATATGGCAAGATGGGAATCGAGGAATGTTTTGCTGTTAGGCTGTCCCTGGATAGATCATGTGATCCAGTAGCAGTACAAATACCTTTATTACATCTGATTTTGACATCATAAGAGGCCGCTTCTGTTATTAAATGTAATATGAATCAAGATATCAATTTTAAGCCTGATAACTGCACTTTAAGACTGAGTTTGAGAAATTTCATTTCACTGTTTGATCTTACTACGGTAGTAGTGAAAGTGCTGACGGTGGCAGAAGGCATAGTACCTCTTATTCAGTTAACTCTCAATCGATCTTTTTTTTATCGCAACTATCACTGAAACTATATCGATCAGAATAATTAACTTATAACCAGCGATTTAAAGGTCGCAGTGACCTGATTCATACGGCTGAGAGATGGAAGACAAAGTCTTCACGTTTTGTTTGTCGAAGGACATTAACCTACCCGTCCATGTCAAGATGTGAGGATATTAGATTTTGTGAACTGCCGACGACTAAACCAAATAGTAATGAGCTAGAAGGCTGGAAACCACCAGTGCCTCTTAGTCAATCTCTTGAGGATCCGAGATTGCGGCAAATAGGGTCAAATATGAAGTATTGTTGTCTTTGATTTGACTACTTTCAAATAACTAATTGAAGCAGCTCGAACTCAGACCTATTAGTTTCAGTGCAGTTGTTTGCCGACTCTAAACCGCTTACAGGGCCAGTCAGAACAACCATCAAGAACGCCAATAATGGCCGAAAGTAAGAAAACTTGAATAAATGAAAATTCTTAGACTTGCTAAATCTTTTTAGATGGAATGAGTGGTTGCAGTTACCCATCTCTTATGCGCACATACCTATAACCGCCCAACTGGCGATAACAATTTGGGATCTCGCAGGTTCGCGGCAACTAGTGCCCTACGGTGGTACTACGGTAAAGCTGTTTGAAGAGAAAGATTGTGTACTTAAGCGTGGACGACATGATTTGCGAGTTTGGCTAGGACAGGAAGCGGATGGCATGTCTCAAAGTAAGACGCCTAGTTTCCCACTACAGCGACAGAATCGGGTAGAACTGGTAAGCTGATTTGTAAGTTAAGCATTAAATTGAATTAATTGACATTTCATAGATATTGAAATGGAACGACTCTACAGAGATGACGAAAACTACTTGGCACGACCGTCTCGCGTTTCGACAATTAGAAGCGGAGCAAAAACAAATTCTAAGCGAGATGTCTAATGTCGACAAACAGCAGCACTCGTTAGTCGTTGAATTCCCCAAGTTTGATTTTCCAGTTTTATTTTCAGATTTCAAATACATCTCCACAGATAACCTGTTTGAATATGATTCCAGAACGGATTCTGCCGTGGAGCGATATCCAGTCATAACAGTTTATGATCCTAATATGGCCTTGGAGAATGTGGAGGAACGGAAACATAGAACACTGCTGAGAAGTCATCCGGATTCTTTGGACAAAGAACTAAAGCCAAATCCCAATATTCGCGATGAATTGAATGTGATTTTGAATTATTCTCCAGTTCACATCTTATCGGATGAAGACAAGGATTTGATTTGGCGATTTCGTTATTATCTAACGAGAGATAAGCGTGCGTTAACCAAGTTTGTAAAGTCAATCACATGGGATGAAGAGAAGGAAGCACAGAAGGCCACTGAATTGTTTTCGAAATGGATAGATATTGACGTTGATGAAGCTCTGGAACTCCTTGGACCTTCTTTTACATATCCAGCGGTGCGCTCTTATGCTGTAGATCGACTCAGGAAAGCTGATGACAATGAATTACAATTGTACTTGCTCCAGCTTGTTCAGGCACTGAAATTCGATCGAATAAGTAATGCTCGAGGACGAAAGTCAAGTTTAGCTCGGTTTTTAGAAGGAAGAGCGGCAAAGAGCGAAGTTTTAGGGAATTCTTTTTTTTGGTTCGTATCAGTGGAAACTCAAGGTGGTCCAAATAAGCAGTTATATATCAAGGTTTTAGATGATTATCGGAATACTCTTGCTAATATGGAAGATGGGTCTGTCAGACTAAAAACTCTTGAAAGACAGCGGAAGTTCATGACCACGTTTGCTCGGCTGGCAAGAGATATTCGATTTTCAAAAGAAAGTCGGCCAAGGAAAATCGATAATTTAAGGAAATTTTTGTCTGATCCACAGAATGACTTGCTAAGTTTTGCGCCGCTACCTTTACCGCTTGATTATTCGGTTCGAGTCGTTGGAGTTATCCCCGAGGAGTCAAGCGTGTTTAAATCAAGTTTACTTCCTCTGCGAATTGCGTTTAAGACCGAAAGGGGTGACAAATATCAAATTGTATTCAAAAACGGAGACGATTTGCGACAGGACCAATTGGTGATTCAAATCATTTCTCTAATGGACAAACTGCTAAGACTGGAAAATTTGGACTTAAAATTGACCCCATACAAGATTCTTGCTACGAGTTCGGTTGATGGATCTATGCAGTTTATCCCAAGTACATCATTGGCAGCGGCCCTAACTGATTATCAAAGTATTCAAGCTTACTTGAAAGAGCATAACCCGGATCCCACTGCTCCTTTAGGTGTACGAGCAGACGCCATGGACACGTTTGTAAAGAGTTGTGCTGGATACTGTGTAATTACATACTTATTAGGAGTCGGCGATCGACATCTGGACAATCTTTTGCTGAGTCCGGATGGTCATTTTTTTCATGCAGATTTCGGATATATTCTTGGACGTGATCCCAAACCATTTGCTCCACTAATGAAACTACCGATTCAAATTGTGGAAGCAATGGGCGGCGAAGGATCTGAACATTATCAAAAGTTTCGGAATTACTGTTTTACAGCATATACTACGCTGCGAAAATCGGCGAACCTGATCCTAAATTTGTTCGCCTTGATGCAAGATGCCAATATCCCAGACATCAAGATTGAACCTGAGCGAGCAGTGCTGAAAGTCATGGAGAAATTCTGTTTGGATATGAGCGAAGAAGAGGCGATTTTGCATTTCCAAACGCTAATCAACGACAGCGTTTCAGCCTTTTTTCCGATGGTTATCGACCGACTACACAATTTTGCTCAGTATTGGAGAGCATGAAATATATAGAATACCACATTTTTATAGAGTGAGCAGGATTAAGCTGCAACCTACGGAAGGGGGACCTAGAACATAATCGTCGTGAGCTACCCCAATCAGGCAATTATGTAATTAGTAATCTCTATCAGCACGTGGTCGATCGCTCCATGCTGAAACATTCTCGCTCAGTTCGAAAGCTACGCGTGATCTGAGCTCTGCCAGCACGAATGCGGTATTCAATCGCTTTCTCTAATTGCAATGCCCTAAACCTATGACATACGTTGCTTCCAAGGATCTCCCCGGAACAAAGCTGAATTACGAGAGGAATTTAACCAAGGCAGAGAGGTGAGATATGAGATGCATTTCGGCTGTGTAACTGTCTAAAGCTTACCATCATAATTGATTCGAAAATGGCATATTTTGGGCTTCTTTTTCCGCCGTGATCAGCTAAGATATTTTACAGTATAGACAGCAAATGAACAAATCTCAGGCTGTCAAGCGAGTAGAAAGCTGCCTTGTAACTCCCGCTAGCCTATAACTAGAGCACTAAATTCGGATATGCGCTAGCTGTTTCCGGTTGAAAGGCACGTGTGACAGTTCTCTATAAGTGGATGGAAGTTTTATCATGTGACAAGGGTCCGACTCCTGTCGAGCTCTGACAGTTCGCTTCGCACAGCAGAATGAGCTGTTTGTAGCTAACAAAGCTTCCGCTCGCTCACAGTACATGTCCTGTTCAGCTAGCTAGTCGGGCAAGGCTGTCTCACTCAACCCTTGGTTGTTAGCAGCGCTCGTAGACCGCCGTTCTAGCAACCTTAACAGCAGTAGCAAGCAGCGTGGTAAGCCGAGTCAAACTCCCTGGCACAGGTTATCTCATCCATCCCATCTTCTTCTTCTTCCCTTCTTTCCTTTCCTTCCTTATGACTTTTTTTGTATACATTTTGTTTATTTTCTGAACTCTTTTGCATTTTGTTCCGTTTTTTGCTAGTACGGTGATCTTCGTTCGTCTGTTTGCCGCAGCGTTCCGTCTGCATCTCGTCTGTGCCTCCCAAGTCTGAACTACTCGCCAGAATCCCGAAATCTAGTCTCATCTCATCTCATCTCTTGGTTTTAATTATTAACTACCGCCGCCGCTCGCGTTCGCCTCCTCATACTCGCTTTGGTCGAGTTTTTTTTTAGTGGTTCTAAATCTCTACTTATTGATTGCTGTCTTAGGCGAGCAAGCTATTTAAATAGGTTTTTGCTTTAGCTTTCTTCGAGTTTATTTTTCGACCGCGCTGGATCAGCACGTCGAGCCAAATTTGTCTCCGTCGCGTTTTCCTTTATTGCATAGCCTGCATCTCTTATACTTCATATTTTGATAATTCAGGTCGATAAATTCTCCTGATCCTATATCAAATTCTATCTCTACTTTTTTCAGTCGATCCGTTTAACTTTGATTCGATTTCTCATCGCGTCTTCTGGACCTGCGTGTTACGATCCGATTTGACTGCTACTCTCGCTCCGTATTTATTTCATCTTCACAACAGCTATAACTGGTAAGTTTTTCAACTTCGCTATTCTTTTCTGCTTCAGCAATTTTTTTTTTTGCTCTCTTCCCCACGATTTTCGAACGTCGACAGTTCATCTACACTACTATCATTCACCCTTAACCGGCTCATCGCGCATGTTCAGCTCCTGCACTTTTCCCCGGCGCCACACTACTCGCCGGCGTCTGGGCTCCCCTTCCGCGCTCAAAGAGGAGAGAAGAAGGCGACTGGCGGAATGGGGTTGGGTTCCTTCGCTCTGGGCCCCCCTTCTTCCCCATCTCACCCTCCCTGTTTTACCCGGCTTTACAAGCCTAACCCTTAACTTTGCTGAATACCCCGTACCCTATGTGATTTGCCCTAACCTTATAAGTTGCTTTTAGACTCATCGTTGGGTTTTAGTTCAGTGATCTATCAAGTCGATTAACCGCCGGCGAACCTCAAGGAGACCAACCTACTTCCGTCTTCAATCCGTCAAATTTTTACTTTTTCTCTTCCATTTCCTGCGCAATTGGTTGCCCGTTTTCTCTCCGAATTCTCAAAACAGATTTAGTGAGCTCGTTTTCTTCTTGCTCTCGTTAGAATTCGGCTGTGTCTAGTCACTCTCGCTCACTACTCCAGCGCGCCACAACTGCATCCCTCTCTATTTCGAGTAGGATCCCCGTACCCTAGCACCCCTCCCATCGCCATCGCACAGGGAGACACGGTCGGTCGCTTTTCCCTCTGCGCCTCCTTCTTTCTCTGGTTGCAATTTTGATCAGTCAAATCAGATCCGCTCGGTGCGAAGTTCTTGCCCATCCCAGCGCCAAATTTCATTGACTTTTGCTGGTCACTTCACAATTATCACTTTTTATCCATTTTTCTACCCTCATCATCCTTTATTTTAATTCAATTTTCTTTTGAACTATTGTTATCAGCTAACTTTTCGAACGCTTGGTTAAGTCTGGGTGGTTGCTGATTTCACAATTATTATTTATTTGTCAAAAGACTTTATGCGCTCTTTTCATTTTTGATCTCTCTACATCTTTTGATCAAGGTACGTGTCAACTGCATGTTTTCTATACATATGCCTTGTTTTGTTTAACGATATTAACTTTTACAAGCAGTCGAAATGCCATCGCCGGCTTTAATGATGGCTCCTGCGACTTCTAGTAGTATAATGAATCCGCCAAAGTTTTCACCAGAAATGTCGACCTTTCAACCTATTTCTCCTGCAGAAATTCCTTCCATCTCGTCCCTGAGCGTGAGCTCGAATGCCTCCATTACTTCTTCTCCTCCGTCTACCGCCTCTTTCTCTATTCGATTAAAAAATTTGCCTCATGATCTTTCGCCTAGAGAGCTGAAGTTGCTCTTTACATTTGCAAAAGATTTTTCTCACTGCGAGTTGCTTAGTGATGATTATAGTGATGGTTCTAGTTCAGTTATTGGTATTGCATATTTCAAGTCTTATGTGGGAGCGCTTGACGCTCATGCTGTGCTGAACGAAAGATCCGATATCTTCGAAACCTCTGATTCCGGTTATTTAAATGAGCCATCTGCCTCTGGATCACCAGCTCTATCACCGGCTACTTATCCCAAAATGCTGATTTGCGAAATTCTTCATAATCCACAGCCGTCGTCTACATTCGATCATCCGGGCTCTGTTTCTCATGGTTCCATTTCCGGCCCATCATCACGAGGTCTACCCTTTTCGAGCCTTTCCTCTGCTGGTATTTCATCTCCTACGATTGCGCCTTCATTTAATCAAGTTAATTCGTTCCCAACACTTCCTGCCTTGTCTCCGCTGAGTGCTCCAAATGGGATCCGTAATGGCCCTCAATCTGCTCCGCCCGGAAAAGGTTCGAGGTTCAATTTTCCAATGTTTGAGCCTTTGTCTCCTACTGCTGCTGCAACAGTTCCGCCAGGATCAGAGCCAGAATTTTTCCATCAATCCACAGATCTGTTTTCGCCAAATTCTACATCTCCCCGAGGAGCCTTTTCAAATGGTACAGGCGACTTCCCTCGGCTAAGTGGGAAGGCTGTTTTGTTGGAGTCTGCTCGCGGAGACGATGAGGAATATGAAAATATCGTGAAAGATATGACCAAAGATTCGGCTGCCTGGTATTCCAAGCCTGGTAGTAGAATCCAGGCTGTCAATAGCGTCCTCCAGCCACCTGGTACTCAATCTCAGCAGCAGCAGCAGCAGCAGCAGAATTCCTCTCATCAGCAGTGGCAGTCTCAGATTACTTCAGCCCCGCACCAAACCAACGGAGGATCTCCGACAGGTCAACCACCATCTGCTCCTACAAGAGTTATTCAGCAACAGCAACAGCAACAGCAACAGCAACAGCAACAGCAGCAACAGCAACAGCAAGCACAAGCACAAGCACAAACTCAGCAACCACAGCAATCACAACAGGTGGCCGATAGAAGTAGGCGTAACAACAGTTCAAGCGTGCCAACCAGGGCGTTTGGGTCGATGTCTCTAAATCAGAATACTTTGTCGTCGCAATATCCGCCTTCAGGACCCACATCTATGGCTGGTAATGGCTCTATTGCGTCTGGATCAGTGCCAATCGTTACTCCACCAGCTGGATCCCCAGCAAGCCAAGGTCAGAATGGAACCAATGTCCATCCTCTCCAAACCGGAGGACGAGTACTTCCGCCTGCAAATCCGGCAGATCAGAATCCGCCATGCAATACATTATATGTTGGGAATTTGCCTATGGATACATCAGAAGACGAGTTGAAGTCTATTTTTAGTAGGCAACGTGGTTATAAGCGATTATGCTTCAGGACCAAAATGAATGGGCCAATGTGCTTTGTTGAGTTTGAAGATGTGGCGTACGCGACGAGAGCGCTGACTGAGCTGTATGGATGTGGACTGTCGAACAGTGTGAAAGGCGGGATTCGATTATCGTTTTCCAAGAATCCTCTAGGGGTTCGGTCGAATCCAAATAACAATAGTAATGCTAACAATGGTCAAGTAGCAAATGGAGCCGGACCTGGAAGTGGACATGCACTTGGGTCTACTGGTCTTCCTCCTCCAAATGGAATGAACTCCTTGACCGGAATGTCGATGGGTCATATGATGCCACTAGTTTCGCCCGGTGGGAATCTGACTCACAATCAGCTTCAATCTCCGGTTGGCGGCGCATCGCAACAACAAGGCCAGATGCAGCAGCTGGCGAACCATGTATAAGAATCCAGAATTAGCATATCGAGGCGTGACTGTTTTTTTTAGTTTTATTTATGTATCGAATTAGGTTCCGGTTTTTGTTTTGTTTTTAGTGCAAAGGATATGCATAAGTTAGTGTTACTTCGATACGAAACGAAGGTAAATTACGCAGTGTGGCCGGCTTTTTTTTTCATAGGGAATGAATTTGGCTTAAGGTGATTTGCACTTTTTTTTTTTGAATTGCTCTGGTCTGGATCATTAGCGGCGCTTTTGCAACATTGTGTTTTACTATATTACGAAGGAAATTGGGATTGAAGGAGTGTTTCTGCGGACTTTTTGATTATATTATTATATTGTCTGGTTGATAAGTATACGGGATCATATTCATATACATATTCGTTTCATTATCATTGACTTTGGCCGACGTTGATTTTATTTCTGTTCGAGGTTGAAGGTAGCAGCATTTTCATTTTATTATTCTTATATATGTATTAACTTAGTAGCTTGGATTATTATACTTTTAATGTTTGATTACTGTTTTATTGTGTTACTTTTTTGTTGTAATAGTATTGTATTGCAGAGAACATTATACGGAGTTACATTGTATCACCTGTTGTCACCTATCAGTTAATGGAAAATAGTAGTAGTAATTACATAAATAAGAATAGATAAGATTACGTAATTATATCGGGTAAGGGATAAATTGGGAGGTTTCGCCACAGGTTGGGTAGGATGAACATGAGGGACTGACCTTGTAACCTGGATCTTTGTGGAAATGCGATGGGGAAGTTGGATGGAGATCAGAGATTGGATGGATCTTGAATCTCTTGGTAATTTATTGGCAGTTTATTGATAGCGGAATTTCCAAGCCGTTGAAGAATACGTGGTAGACCGAAATTGAGAATAAATAGAACCGCGAGGCGGGAGCGATGCAGAGACTAGCAGAGTTGTTGCTCGTTAAAGGTGATTCTGCAAATAATGACCACGAAAATCCTATTATATGGACTGGCGGACGTTTGTTTAATGCTGTTCCCGATTCGGAATCGGATTCGGATTTGGAATCGGATTCGGAGTCGACGCCGAGGTCAAATTCGAGATCTAAATTGGATAGCGATGAAGTGGCTTTAGATCAACAGGATGGAGCTGATCTGGATAGACGAGAACGATTGAACTACAGGAAAGTTGAGACAGCGATGATGGTGACATCAACGACAAGTGAGAAAGTAGCGATTGCGAAGAGTCGAATTACGAACTGGTTTTCTGGGCTCACGACTGATCAAGATAGCATTAACCTTGACGAAGGAAACGAGTCATCTGGGGTTCATATCAATGTTATCGGAGGTACAAAGTGGCCAAGAGAGTTTTCGCGATGTGTGGAGGAGTTAGTTTATCTTTCATATCGAACTGATTTTCCTGCGATCAAGCCTGTCGAGGGTGGTCCGATGCCAAAAAATGTATCTTCGTTGTTCGGCCTAGAGAGCTCTGGTTTCACTAGTGATGTTGGTTGGGGGTGTATGATCCGTTCAGGACAGACTTTACTTGCAAATGCTCTTCTTCGTGTAATTCCTTTAGACGATGTGGATCGAAGGAAAGAGGCTGTCAGCTGGTTTGCTGATGATCCTGGGGCACCGTTTTCGATTCATCGGTTTGTTCATTATGGATATATTTCCTGTGGGAAAGCTCCTGGTCAGTGGTTCGGGCCCTCGGCCGTTGCCCGTTGTATAAAAATTTTATGTGGTCAATTCCCTAAATGTGGGCTCCGAGTCTACGTTGGCGGCGATGCTGGAGATGTGTACCGGGAAAACCTTATGGAAATTGCGACGAACTCCGGCGCCGAGCTGTTCACACCGACTCTGGTTTTGCTCGGTATGAAGCTAGGCATTGAAAAAATCACGCCAGTATATTATGATGCACTTAAATATGTTCTAGCTTTACCGCAGTCAGTCGGAATTGCTGGTGGACGTCCTTCGGCAGCACATTACTTCTACGCCTATCAGAATGATAATTTGTTTTACCTCGATCCCCACTTTCCTCGCAAGGCCCTGCCATATTATTCCAATGTGCAGGAATATAACTCTTCAGATTTCAACTCAGTTCATTCCAATAGAATTAGGTACATCGGTCTCCAAGGCATGGATCCGAGTATGCTAATTGGGTTTGTTATCACAAAGATGGACGATTGTAATCAATGGACGCATAGCTTGGACGACTTCCAAGGACGGAAGTTTATTCATGTTTCAGAGAAGGAGCCGGTTTATGATAATATTTCGTTTTGAAACTGCCGGTGGTTTTTGAAGTTGCTATTACTTATAAATATACAGATGCAGGATTAATAGTCCTGAATACCCGTTTGCCCTGTTAATTCAGTCTCGTCGACGATCCAGCTAGGTTGTTCTGAGTCAAAATATTGATCCTGGCAGTCTCTGGTAATTTGATTGTAATCATCCCAGGTTTCAGAGTAGTCAATATTATTGTAGTCGATATCTGTCTATGAAATAGTTGTTAGCATCTGCTGATGGCACGAGGCCTGTCAACTTATGGACCTCACGTCATGCCCATTTAAAAACCGGATAGTCATTAATCTTTGCCATTGTCTTTCCGCTGTCGTTTTGTTGAGTTCTTCTCCAGAAAAGAAGTCCAATTCTTCTTCATCATCGTCGCCCACTCTTTCCGCGGCAACATGATGATCTGCGGAGTTTGCGCGTTGCAATTCCTCAGCTCGTAAGCGTTCTACTCTTTCCAGTCTCCGCTCGGCCCTCACCAGATCCTCATACATTCGCGCCGCCCATCCCCGTTTATCTTGCACGATTTGACGCTCAGACAAACTTTGGAATTGACGAACAAGTCGATCATACAGTAATGGATCTGCTTCGGCGAGCCCGGAGCCTGAAAAGTATGTGGACGAATGCTGTTGGAGATAGTGCCATCTTCGGTTGCGAATTCGGGGATGATGTCTTTCTGAAGCTGGAACTTTTTTAGGAGGTAAATCTGAATTCATATTAATGGATTTTGTAGTGATAAAACTACATGAGATTACGTTATCCGTGGTCAGCAGCGGTTGACGGACTTCATCCTAGTGGGATTGGGATATCAGATCTGATAATCTGATATTCTTTTGTATTAAGTTCTAAATTACATAAATCATACTTTACAAAACAGAATAATTTACGTCTTAGTTCATTGTACTATATTATATATTGTATATTTATTATAGTAAATATATATAGTACTCAATAATAATGTCGCTAGGAATAGCTGCGGTGCGTCTGCTAGCCCACCTATTCCACTTAGCGGTCTCGACCTATTCGGCTAAGATCTGCATCATTCCGGTGTTTGGGTCCGCGTTTGTCGACAGCTATCGACAATTATTATTGACCAGTCTGTTTTTGCTGTTTTTGGCGTATTTTTTGAATCAGAAACGTGTCTCGAAGGTCACAGCTGAGCGAGTCCACGTTCTGACTGTGGTATATTCGACGGTGATCCCAGTCAGTGCTCGGTATATTTCAAACGCCGTTGGCCTGAGTCTGGGTCCTTGGTATGGTGCATTAGCTGTGGATTTGGCCACCGCATATCCGGTTGTAATCGGAACATCATATCAGATTGCTCGCATATTTTCCGTGTCGAATCGAGAAAAGTCTGTTGTCCGACTCGTACTAATCGTGCTTGCTTCAATCCGATTACATTCAATTTTCGAATCTCGAATAGTTTCTAGAGTGCTCGTGCAATTTGTATTCCCAGATTTATATCCAAATGCATGGACGGCACTTGAAAAAATTTCCGTGACGAATTTCGGATCGGCATTGCTGATTGCGCTCGTGTCGCAGCCGAGATTGCTTGCACTTTCTGCGCTCTTGGTAACTTTGTCTCTGTTTGCTGTTCCAAGAGTTGTTCCAGGCGGTGATGGTGTTTTTGAAGGAGTTGAAAAGAGTACTGTTTCAATTACTGGGTATTTGTCTGTTGTCCGAGATGCTAAACAGTCTCTTATCGTTTTGCGAAATGATCATTCGTTATTAGGTGGTTACTTCTATACGCCGCCGGCAACGATTAAGCCTTCTCTGTCGGAACAGGAAGTCGATAGCTGGGTTCCTGAGCCGATATATTCAGCGTTTGTCATGCAAGAAGCTATTCGTCTTGTAATTCCTGCGCCAAGATCTCAAAAACACAATATTTTGATTGTCGGATTAGGTGTAGGCACTTGTGCAGATGCCATGCTTCGTCACGGCTTGAAAGTTGATATTGTTGAGCTAGATCCAATGGTTGTTCAATATGCGGTTGACTATTTTGGATTTCAGATGTCTCAGGCTCGTGTAACGGTCTGCGATGGTGCCTACTTCATTCACAGTCTTGCGCATACTTTTATACATCGGCCGGACGAAACCCAGAGGGAAGACTTACAGAAATACGACTATATTGTTCACGATGTATTTACTGGCGGCACGATTGCGCCGACGATGTTTACTGCTGAATTATGGCAAGATGTGCAGCACATTATGGCTCCAGACGGTGTCTTGGCTGTCAATGTTGGAGGTGACCTTTCGAGTTCACTGGTGCAAGCCTTAATCCGAACTGTTGTACAAAGTTTCAAATCCATCGGTGGACGATGTCGAGCATTCCGGGACTCGCCACGTCAAGGAATTTCTTCTCCGGATTTCGCAAACGCGGTCTTGTTCTGCCGTCGGCAAGAAGGTGGACCAATCCGGTTTCGACCATCGCAAAAACTAGATTATCTCAACTCAAAACTCCGGAAGCAAGCCCTCGATATGGAGATTGAAATAGAATTGCCTGTCTATCTTGACGATTCCCAGGAAATTGTTTTAGATAGCTCAAGTCAAATAAGTCTTGACCGACATATCAGTGAAGCGAACGTTCACCGATTCGCTTCAAAATCAGTCCAGGCTGAGATGGAGCATTGGTCCTTAATGAATAACGTCTTGGACTGGAATATTTGGGTCGGTTGGTAATATGTATATATGTATAATAATGTACTATTGTAGCTACTGCTTGATAATTACATAAGAGAATAATTTAAAGTTGATTGCGTAATCTCACGATTACATAATCAATAATCACATGCCACGAGACGCTTATGCAGCACGAACGGAAGCCGCCAAAGCCGGGGACATGACTCGGGAGGTGAGCTAACCAACCAGCCAGCCGGGCAGCGCATAACGAGCGGTAATTAGCTGCGGAACTGAACTGATTCAGTGTGCAGACAACGAACAAGATCCGGAGGTCGACAGCAGGACACGTCAGCTAGGTTTTCAGTTTCGTATTTTTGTAAGCCCAGAAAACCAAATCAAACAAATCAATTGGTCGAGATGTCGCTACGCGGCATGAAAAAGGCTGTGGTGAGAGCACCGCATGTCTTGATCGGCAGCAAATCCCCCGAGGACTTGAGCGTGATTGAATGGCATAAAGCTGTTCAGGAAGCCGATGATGGGCTTAGCGAGGTCAGTATTGTATTTGCTTTGATTTTCTATTGTACGTTTCTGTCAGGACCCGCAATTAGATTGTGATGGAAATGGAAATGGAAATGGCCTAGCTGCAGTGCTGATAAGCTGACACCTATCAATGTTAGATTGTCGCTGCTGCCAAAAAGTTTCGGCAAACTTGGATCGAACTGCTCGAAAGTCAGGTCGCAATGGCAAAACATTTTATTTACTTGTATCAACCTATTCCCGATGAGACACCAAATAAAGTCGTTCGCGAGACTCCTGCAGCGCTCATGGCTGCCGTCACAAAGTACTGTGACGTTATGGTAGAGATCCAGCGAGCCATTGTGCCAATGTTGGACGGCATCGATCGAATGGTTGTTTCGCGATGTATAACCATGCAGGTATGCTATTTCTTTTGATTATCTGGCAGGAACTAATGTTCAGTCACATTTGGAAAGCGTGAAGAAACTGCTCAAAAAGCGTGAGCATAAAAAGGTTTGTATTTCAGCACGCCAGCTCTTTCTTATTTAACCATAACTAGATTGATTATGACCGTTATCACAATTCGGTGGAAAAGCTGAGTCGGAAGGCGAATCCGGGTGAAAAGGCGCAATACCATCTGGACAAGTCGAACCGCGAGCTCGAGGCTGCGACTGAAGAGTTTCAGAAATTTGATGAGCAGGTTCGAGATCTGATGCCAAAAGTGATTGACCAGGTTGGCGAGTTTTTGGGTCCGATCACAGTGATCATGTTTAATATTCAGCTAGCGGTGTTTAGCATTTTCAATGACTTCATGTTTCCTTATTCGTTCCAGCATGGCGATTATGCGATTGGTGATGACGCCAGTACGACTGGCTCTTCAGTCATTAGCAGTTCTGTAGTGAATGAAAAGATCACGTCCGAGTGGATCAAGGTGTTTATTCCTGTCCAGCATCAAGTCGAGGAGGGTCTGACGATACTTCGCAACGGAAAAGCGTGTCAAAAGCCGATGTCACTGCCTGACAATAAGCCAATCGATGAGAAAATCAAAAAAGTTTTTACTATCAATAAGAAGCGAGGACCCGCTGGAGTCAGCAAAGATGGTAGTTATCGAGCGTTTTCTAACTTAAATCGCACAGCAAGTATGAGTATTGCTGGCGGATCGTCCGAAACTGGAGGATCCGAGCATGATCTGACTGGATTTTCTGTACCCGGCACTCCAGAGCTGGGAAGTAGTAAGTTTGAACGTACTGGCACGATGTCCTCGATCAGTTCGTTGCCGAAGTATCGCTCATTGTCGGATCACATGGATGTTGTCGCAGGCACACCTTTGAGTGGCGATTTGACAGAAAAAGATGAGGATGCCGAGCAGTATGTGCCACCATCACCCATTAAGCTGGTTGATAATGCCACCGGATCTGGGGAAGGACCTGTTCATGAGGACACGAATGGCGATTTGAAGTCAGACTTGAATGGTACTTCGAGTGTTGTTGCTTCGTCGGCGACTGAACCATCGGGACATACTTCTATCGAACCTGCTCCAGCCTACTCAGAGACTGCGACCGGAGAAGATGATACCGTTCCGGACAATGCGAGTGTGGAGACCGCGGCCGAAGAGCTAGAGGATGATAGTGGAAAGTATGTGATTATGACTGCCCTGTATGAGTTTGAAGGTACACAGGATACTGACCTGTCGTTCCATACAGGTGATAAAATCAAGGTATACAAGAAAGGTGACGACGATTGGTTTGAAGGTGAATCGCTCGATGGCCGGCGCGGAGAGTTCCCTGGTAATTATGTCAAGTGAATCCATTCTCCAGTTTGTTTGGTTCATTTGTTTCTTCCTTTTGTGATATGTATTTTTTATTTATTATTCATTTCAATATTAGTTTGTCAAATCTCATACATTACATATTATATGTTGCATTGTATAAATAATCGCACTTCAGACTGATATGTGTCCCCTAGCTTCAATATTGTTCAGACCCTGAGATGTCCAGATTAAGCGAGAAACAGACATCGGACCGTGCGTAATCACGTGTTAAGACTTTCATGTGATAGATGTAGATAATTCGATGTTCTCCAGTGCCTTGAACCAGACGAAAACATGATTGCTACGGAGCGATACCTCTTTCGCAAATACAAATTTAAGATGTGCAAACGGGAAAAATGCTGGATTTAGTTGGTTTGATATATATAATCAAAGTAATATAAACGGAAGACCTTAAAGCTAGGCCATATACACGGTATGTACTGTATAATGTATTATTTGGTGGTGCCACTATATAATTTCATCCTTTCAAAAGTCATGGTCAAGTTATTTAATCTTTTGTCTGCAGAATAGTGAAAAATGAATTTTGGTCATTTCAAACATTGCAATTTCATATGGATTTTGACTTTCCCGTTATCCACTCTATTCCTCTTGATACAATGCAAACGCTCACCCTTCAGGATCCAACATGATTATATGCCACCCAAGTTAGTTAGCAATAGAAGTTTTGAATGATTATTAGTATCTGCGAATTTATAGAATTTTTGATGATTGTGTGATAGCACATGACCATGATCCTTTCTGTCTTCTGATACTAGTTTAATACTGATGTTTATCAGTGCTGCAGGACCACTGGCTGAGCAGCATTTGCATAGAGTATCTAGTTACCATGTTTTCAGTAAACTGAAGTCGTCAATCACACGATCATTAAACATAGAGATATTCTACAATTACTTTAGCTTTCAGAGATGACTGTGCTCGTCGAAACGCTCTGTTATTCGAATTGCTAAGATAACGAAAAACTGCGTCATTAAAGCAATCAACGTCCAAATTGCTTTGCGAGTACTTAATTTTTTTGCCTATCGGTAAAGAATTATCGGTGTATATATATTGGCATAATATTAATAGAATCGTATCAAGTTGAAACATAAATTAAAGCGCTCCTCTAGATCACATTTGCCGATAATCTCAAAACATTTTGATTTATCGTCCGAACTGACTGTGTGGTTCAGAACCCATTATGGATTATGACAAAAGTGATAATCAGCCGGAGATTGCTTATGTCGTCACTCAATTTGTACAGCAACAAAAAATCTCTTGAGTTAAAATATTACATAAGCCGAGACCCGAGATCGGTGACAGGTCCGGTTTGCCGCCGGAACTGATCCACCGGAGACATCAAGATATATTTTTTATATTATGGTATTATAGTGTTCTAGGACTATAATACTATAGACGTAATAGAACAATAGTAAAATATTTAAATAGTTAGAGCATTATGAATAGCATAGCAATATATTTATAGACTATTGTAGTCAAACTGAATAATGAACGGACAATTCGGTCTTGGAGCGATGTCGGTCAGATGGGACGAGGAAAATCTGGGGTCAAAAAAAATTTATTCGCGGGAGAACGGAGATGATTTCTGAAGCGAATGACGATCATAGAGTAAAAAGAGAAAATTTAAACCGAAATATAAATAAGAATAATTTTTTTTGATTGTAAAGTGAAGTAACACCAATATGCGAAAGTGGGCAAGGACATCGGCGAAAAAGTGACCATCCAGAGCTCGGATTACTCACACGCGCCAGAGCCAACGTATAAATTGAAGTCGTTTTTTTTATTTTGTATTTTCCTGAGCAGCGCTGCGTAGCTTAATATTGAGCAAGAATAATTATTACTGTGGAAGAAAGATCAAAATGAGCTCTAGTACAAGTA
This sequence comes from [Lipomyces] oligophaga, assembly GCF_038497815.1. Classification (NCBI taxonomy): domain Eukaryota; kingdom Fungi; phylum Ascomycota; class Lipomycetes; order Lipomycetales; family Lipomycetaceae; genus Lipomyces; species [Lipomyces] oligophaga. The sequence goes on along the minus strand of NW_027117785.1, from coordinate 2,366,152 downwards.
CATCAAGACGCTCGCAAGCAAATCCTCCGATTCAAGCTGCTATGAACGAGTATTTTTACACGCCGATCAGTGGATCTCGCGATGGTGATTTAGACGGATCGTCATCGACTACACGTGTGCGACGAAAATCGCCATTTCGGTCGTCGAATGAGTATTTCTATACTCCAGTTGCTGCTGAGACTTTGACTCGGTCAGATTCGCCTACTGGTGTATTGCTATGTGGGCCCGGTGGAGGAAGGGGAAGCGCAAAGGTTTTGACGACCGACCAAAGCGACTCAAGTGATTCGAGTGATTCGAGTGACTCAAGTGATAGTATGGCTAAGCTTTCTACAGAAAACAAAGCTGCGTCTTCAAGACCTATTCTGAGAGGTCCGACTTCGTCTTATTCAAGATAATCTGAATAGTGGTAGAATTTATTCCTGTGATTGTATTTGTACTTGGAGTTGGTTGGTCATGAAGAAAAGTGTTTTAGTATGTCCATATGAATATTTTAATTACATAAAGTTTTGGTCTGTCTATGTGAAGATTAATTCAATATAGTTATATACCTACCCCGTCAAACGCTTCCTCTAATCCCATAGATTTGTTTTCCATTCTCATTCTCTTAACAACTTCTTTCACTGTTTTAAGATGCTTTTTACTTTTTTCGTGTGCGTCTAGTTGTTGCTCAGATTTGAATGATTTCCGGCACATGACGCATTCATAGATTTCCACTTGCTCACCTTCGGAGTGCGAGTCCGAGTCCGAGTTTGAATTAGGATCGTGAACTGTAGTGGTGGTGGTTGTAGTAGGTGCTTTTCGGGGATCAAAATATGGTTCATCCAAGTCATTATATAATTCTTCTTGACCTTGGCTATAATTCGGGCTTTGGTTCTGTTTTTTGTCCTGATCTTGATCTTGACCCCGATCTTGCTCTGCCGACCAGCCCGTTTCCCGACCTTGATCTTGATGTTTTCTTGTCTTCCTACTCTTGAACTCCTGATTCCAAAATGCCTCATGAATATCCTGTTCTCCATGATCGGCCCAATCTGGCACCTCATATTGCTGCACATTTTTCCAATACGCGGCACGTTGTCTGGCTGCCTGTTCCTTGACTTTCTTTTCCTGTTCTTGCTTCCGCTTAGCACGCAATTCTTCGTTCTCGAACACAACTCTTGGATCACGTTTACGTAAAAACTCGACAAATGCTCGTACGGTCTCGCTGTATTCCTTTTTCGCACTCTCCCGCGATTTCTGATTCTCTTTCTCCATTGCTCGTCGAACTCGGCGGTCCGGCGCATTAGCAAGGTTATATAGATCACACCAGGCAAATGCTCTACGAGTCGAAAACGAGCTCCATACATCATAAAAATATTTGACTTCCTCTGACCATATACTTTTCCCATTTCCAAAAGTAGGCAGTTTATATCCGCTTTCGCTTTCAGATTCGCCATCTTTAGATTCGTCAGCATCACGCTCTTCCTGAGCTAGTTGGTCGAATATCTGGCGTGCAATCGTAAAAAATCCAATTTTGGAATCGTTCTTAATTGCAAATAAACTCGGATCAAAAAATCGGAGGATGTCCGCACTCGTCGTACCAGCGTCGACGGGTGAACTACCACCACTCGGAGTACTATGTTTACCAGATTGTTCATCTCTTAGAATCTGCTCCCGATGCGAATCGTACCAAGCACGCTATTCAGTTAGTTTATATCATGCAAAAACAGTGTTCCATAATCACCCACCTCGTCGGGATCTGATAGAACCTCGTACGCTGCTTGGACAACAGCAAATTTCTGAGTAGCTTCCTCCACATTATCTATGTTCTTGTCTGGATGAAGCAACAGGGCTTGCCGCCGGTAAGCCTTGCGAATTTCGTCCGAACTAGCGTCACGACTCGTCTCCAGAACTTCGTAATAACATGTCTTCATCTCTATTCTTACTGTTGTCGTTGTTGTTGCTTACTGCTCTCTGCTTAAGCTTGATCTCTGCTGAGAAAAAATGTAGTCAGTAGCACGTGAACAAATATTTTCTCCCAGCCATGCTTCTACGTTCATTTACTTTGACGGGATCTTTTGCAACATATTATTTGTCACACTATATGATTATATCATTTATACAATCCGATTATGAAAATAAATATGACTAGAATAAGGCGAGGATTTTGGATTGAGCAATATTTCAATAGTGCAAATTATACGACCAGAGCGAGTTCAAATAATAGCGCACGGGAAAGAGGCAAACGACAATTCAAACTAGAGCTCCCCGACCCAGAAGTTCAAGTTCCCGACTGGGAGCCGGCTGAAACTAAGGTTGATCATAAAGTGCCCGAAAACTGGAGAGATATTCCACATTTGCCTGATTGGAAGCGCAGGATATACCTATCAAGAGAGAAAACAGGCAATCACGTCTGGACACCGCGGAAACGGATCTCACCGGAAGCACGTATGTTACTACGTGCGATTAAAGCAGATAACCCAGATCTGAAAGCGTCACATATTTCAAAATATTTTGGTATTTCGCACGAAGCTGTTCGCCGGATTTTGCGAACGAAATGGACTGGAGTTACGCCAGAGGAGCAGGACAAAATTCAATCGAGATGGGAAAACAGAAAATGGGACCTGCTTAAAGCTTGGAGTAAAACCGGAAAAACTTCCGTAGTTCGGAGTTCAGATGAAAAATGAATGCATCTAGACATCATTCAAATCTCTATCTAAATCATGCTTCAAACGATCATAACAATCCTAAAATCAGCAGCCACTCCAGCAATGCAAAATTTACTCACTTGCAACTGATCTAAACAGCTAGTGATACTAATTTCCGTTTTTTTATACTGTAAATCACTTAAAGAATCGGTAATTTCGTCGCATTCATTGAACTTGGATTTACTCTGTTCATCTAGTCGTTCAAGCTCAAAGCTAGCTAGATCGATAGCTTCTTCCATCTTGTTCAGCATTTCCCTCAAGTTCATCTCTTTCTGTTGGGTGTTAATATTGTCTTGGAAGTAAAGTGAATATAAAATTATTCTGTTACCTTGTTATTTAAAATTTCGTTATAGATTTGTTCTGTATCAGCCTCATCTTGCAGTCGCTCTCTATCAGGCTTTCTAAGCTTCCTGATTGTTTGCGCAACTAGTTTCTCAGACATTGCACATTCCAATCGTATGTTCCGTTTCACTGTCCTCACTGCATGTTGTCTTGTTCTTCGATAATCATCATAAAGTGCTTTGATTGCAACATCCTCCTGCTCCGCAAGAGTGAACAGTCTGTCGAATTGAGATCGCGAGATTATATCTGGAAAACTGGATTCCTTGACTAAAAAATTCAGTATATCCTCCTCCTCCATTCTTTATATCGCACACTTCTAAGTTCTAAAGTAGAGTAGTTGTGAATTCAGGGAAATACGCAGCAAGCGATGAGGAGTCGAAGAGAACGCATCGAGAAGCGCGTTGAGGAGCACGCGTCGTCACGTGTAACCTTAACGCGTCAACATTTCTGAATGTATTATTATATGTATGTAATAGTATATGTGATCGATGCTTGCTTTCATTCTCCTAGGCCGAAGTTATTGAATTCAATTGTATATTGCATTAACTTTTATTTAGAGAAGCATGCGGACTGAGATCCCAGTCAATGACTCTCATCTACTTGGCAATTATACTACTAACTTTCTATGTTTTTCAGTAAATTTCTAGTTTAACAATTGTACATATTGTATTAGATGGAATTGGATGTAGTCCCTTTAATCACACTAGTCATAATCTAAATGTTGCACTCATACGTCAAATCGGCCCGGCCATTGTTTACAGGTCAGGACTAGAGCGACATTTTTATCCAAACTCATTATATTCTCACTGTGATTTTATATATTATGATATGATCTAATTTTCTCTCACTAACATGCTAAATATCATCCAGTACGACGGCTTCTCTCATGCCTACAATTTCCCGCCGTTCTCGCCTGCGTCGACAAGGCGGGCACCAAAAGCGGCATTGTTGGTACCAACCAAGTTGTCTTCGATTCATAAGAAACAATCTTCACAAAATCCTAGCACGAGACGAACCTCAGGGGTAATATTTCCTCGGAAAGTCGAATATAACAGTCATAAATATCCGGCAATCCGGGATTTGAACTCAAATGGATCTTGCACACCTGGGTTCGCGACCTCGATGTCTTCGATGCCGAAACGAAATTTGTACAATTATGCATCACCGTTGACATTTGGAAATATAAAGTCCTCCTCGTCTCGTATTCCAGTTCTTAAAAGAACAAGAAGTCGAGTAATTAGTCGAACAAGCATTAACATGCGATCCCAGAATCATGTCGCTAATATTGGAAATCGTCCAAAACTTCAAATTTCGCAAGTCAAAAGTCGTCAATGTTCAGTACAACACCGCAAAACATGCTTCGAGTCCGTTCCTGTATTTCCATTCATACAAAAAAAAGTAGATTTTCACGCATCCCTCCGACAAACTGCTCGCTCGAATCGAATTCAAATTAACCTGGTGGGTATCAATGATCATAAGAATTCAGATTCATCCGTGCAATTTACCTATTGGGTCAGATTGAGTGTAGCAGTTATATTTCTGTTTGTTTTAATTTTCTTCATTGGTTTCTTTTCTTCCTAATGCACTATCGCAGCGGTTCCTAGCTCTCGCGGCTATTTGGATTAGTATAGTTGTATGGTTATTCAGATACATATTTTGTTCATTATCGTTATGGTATTCAGTAGGAATGTATGACAGTTTCAAACAGCAGCTGAATGAGTAAACCTGTAGATCATCGGAATCATGTCTACATTTTTGACAATATTACGTCTTTAATAAAGCGTCTTCATTAAACTTTAAACAGATTGCAAAATATTATTATGTAATAGTGCTAACCGCAGAGCGCTAGGTTTAAGGGTACATTCTACCCAGTTCCACCAGTTCTTCCAATATACTAGTTCCTCCAATCCACCGATTTGTTCTCTTGCTTTTAAGTGGATATAATAGGTTACTGCGTCAAATCGAACCAAATCCACGAGTCCGAAATGACGGCTTATAAACTTTCGCGTACATTAGCTGGACATGAAGCCGACGTACGTGGAGTCGTGTTTCCGACCATTGATTTGATCGCATCAGTTTCTCGCGACTGCACGATGCAAGTCTGGAGTCAGTTTCCAAGCAGTTCGTCCTCTGGTCGTGGCGCCGAGTGGACTAGTGCCTTGGGTATTCAAGCTTCGGAGTATTTGAACAGTATTACGTGGATGCAGGATGAAGGTGAGCACTGATGGAAGGTATTCCGACCATGCTGATCAGGTTAGGATTGATTGCCTGCGCGGGACTAGAGGCCAAGATTTCAGTTGTATCGCCCACAGAACATCTCGAACCAAAATATGTTCTTACAGGACATACAGGAAATGTTTGCGCTCTTAATTACGGTTCAGGCCAACTAATCAGTGGAAGTTGGGATAAGTATGTCTTGATCTAATCTCAGATTGCTTATTCAATATACTGATCATACAGGACTGCAAGAGTATGGCAGAATGGGAGCTGTAAATACACTTTGACGGGCCATGAGCAGGCTGTATGGGCAGTTCTCGTTGTCGGTCCCGATGCATTTTTAACTGGTACGTGTTCTTAAGTATTTCGTATGATTCTATGTTTAACCATGAGTTCTAGGATCGGCTGACAAAATGATCCGGTATTGGAAAGGATCTCAACAGATTTCCATTTTTCGAGGACATTCAGATGTCGTAAGAAGCCTTTGTCTGGTTGGAGAAGATCGCTTTGCAAGTTCCAGTAATGATGGGTAAGTTTCTAATTTCTGGTTAATGACTGATTACAAGGTTGACATTTTAGATCTATCAAGATCTGGGATCTCAAAGGTACCATTTTAACTGAGCTCTATGGACATACAAACTTCATCTACGCTGTGGCATATAATCCAACAACCAATGAATTGGTCAGTTCGGGCGAAGACCGATCCATTCGTATCTGGAATAACACTGAGTGCATCCAAACAATCACTTTGCCCTGTACTTCTGTTTGGTCGGTTGCCATCTGTTCAGAGTCGGGTGATATTGCGGCCGCTGCAAGTGATGGTAATATTCGTTTGTTTTCTCGGCATGAGCAAATTTGGGCTACACCTGACGAACTCGCGAAATTCGACAAACAAGTCGCTGGATATGCCATTTCGTCGAATCAAGTCGGAAACGTAAATAAAGAAAAGCTTCCTGGTCTTGAAGCGCTAGAAAGTCCGGGAACAGAAGTTGGTAAAGTGATTATGGTTCGTACGCCGACCTCCTCAGTCGACGCGTATCAGTGGTCTGGGACTCGATGGGACAAAGTTGGCGAAGTGGTTTCTGCAGTTGGATCAGCGCAGAAGCAAACCTATGAGGGTAGGGAATACGATTACGTATTTGAAGTGAATATCTCAGACGACAAGCCTGTTCTGAAACTACCCTATAACGCAACTGAGAATCCGTATGATGCTGCTCGACGGTTTCTAGAGAAGAATGAACTTCCTTTGTCATATCTTGATGAAACGGCTAAGTTTATTGAACGAAACACCGGTGCTGTACAAATTGGTGAACCAGCTCCTCAAAGAGTTGTTGATCCGTATGCAGATAGTTATAGGCGGCAATTGCCATCGTCTTCAACTTCATCATCCTCGACCTCAAGCAACAGACTTTATCCACAAAAGACCTATCTATATATTAAGAAGGCAAATGTGCCAGGCGTGCTTAAGAAAGTGAATGAGCTGAACCAAAGCAAAGCAAATTCAGGTGCAGTTTTATCCACTGAAGAACTAGCTACTTTAGCTCTCGAATTCCCCAAAGTTGCCGAAAATGCAGCGTCTGCTGATGCATATGTCGCATGCGCTAAGATTGGACTGAAAATTGTCGAATTATGGCGACCTCCTAGTGAAGCATTGCCAGGACTTGATATTCTACGCAGCAGTGTAGGTCAATTAAGCAGTTCAGCCGGAGAAGCCATTGTCAAGCAATTTCTTGCGAAAGTATTACCGGTCAACTCTGATTTATTTGTCGGTGCTCCAAATAATGCCATGATGGCCGTTCGAGTGCTTGCAAACATGTTTGAAATTCCAGACGGTGGACGACTCGTAGTTGGGTCAAATTCTACGAGAGAAAGGATTCTCGATATTGTTCGGGAAGCTATTGTTGTGGGTGGCGGAGGTACTGCAAAGATGAGCAAGGCGGCAGCGATTGGAGTAAGCACACTGATTTTAAATACATGCATCTATGCGGCGAATGGAGGGGACGACTCTGGAGCAGATATCACACTGTCGATAGTAGGAATTGCAATGGAGATGGTATCTGACGTTGCAGATAGCGAAGCAGCATATCGATTAGTCGTGTCGTTAGGAACACTAGTAGCTTCGACGACATCGAACTGTGCGCGGACGGCGAAGATGGTAATTGTCGCGATGGAAGGTAATACTGCATTTCAGCAAGTAAAGGCAAAGTTTTCTTCCGAGGAGCGGATTAGCACTGCGCTTAACCAACTGCTCCAGCTAATTTGACCGAACTGATTTGGATTAAATAGAATATAAACTAATACAATGTCCATACGAGGAATAGATTGTTTGACGCTGCCATATGACAGACTTTCAAAACAAACCCATTTTTCTCTGCTTCGGGAATTATTTCAGACTCTAAATCTCTGATCCCCCATGATTGATCTCGGCGTTTAAGATCTAAGTCAAACAATCTGTCACCCTCACTAGTAAACTCCCCGTTTCGCTTGAATGCACCGTATACCGCCAAAAATGCAGAAGCAGGAGTATAAGCATACTCAGTTGTTGAGTCAGGAGAATTGGTCGTCGGCCCCGGGGGATATGACTTCATTACTTTCGCCGCGTTTCGAAACAACGATACAGTGGAATCCCAAGGAGAGATATGCAACATATTAAATAAGTAGATACCGTTATACGGTTTACCTGCGACCTTCAAAACGGAATTCCAGTGGTCCTCGGAGAGTACATTGAGCTCGAGAGGAGTCCTAATACGGTTTTTCAAAATATCTGTAGATTCTGCAATTTGGCGAGATATTCCAGAGATACATTCCTGCTGGGCCTCGGTTGGTTGGAATTCGACCGAATCCGAGGACGCTTGCGATGCAAAATATACGACGTGTTCACCAAATCCAGCGGCAAGTTCTAGAATAATTCGTGGTCCTTGGACAGCTGACTTTGTTAATTCCCCCGAAGAGCCAGTCAAAAAGGGCTCAAGCAGTGGGAAAATTTCGACTTTCGTACGGCTAGCGGATCCACCAGTTGCCCACGAGTTTTTTCCAGGTGTCCATATACTTCTGGTCATCAGGTGCAATATAAGTTCAAACAATTTCAAATTGTTCCAGAGAAATAGAACTGTAAGAATAATTGTCTGCAAATGGGATATCGAGGATATCGAGTGAACTCTTTCGTTAAGTCGGATTAGGGCCGCCATTAAAGGACGATAAGCCCCTTGTCGACCTTTGCTGAAAATGATATGATCACGTCAAAATATATTATAAATTAATCAAAACTCAATCATCATCAATAACTTCGAAAACCAGCATAACAAAGGTAACATAATTAGATTCTACATGATACAACATTTCAATTCTCTCGATTCTCCGATATTAAATTGCTCCCGAACAATCTCCTTCTCTGCCACAGCAAGCTTCTGTTTCACTTCTTTCGGAAAATATAGCTTCATATGATTCTGTAAAGCTGTGTCAACGTTCGCTCCATTTGCTTCTAATACAACTTGCTGCCGACAGATCGGACACTCGTCTTTAGCTTGCCGCTGAAGTTTCACAAGACACCTAATGCAAAACACATGTCCGCAGTCAAGTCGGATCGGTCTGTAGGCAATCAAATAACAGACTGGACAGATGTAGTCATCAAGTTGGGGAATCATACTCAGTAGCTGATCAGCCATGGTATAGCATACTGCCCGAGCAATCGACTGACCATGCTTCCATGCATTGTTAGTGGCAGAGTCCGCGGCTGAGAGAGCACTATTTGTGAAGAATTCGGGGAATACTTCCCGTGCGGACAATGAAGTCTGCTTGTCAAATTTTTTTAAGATTTTGGTCGTCGCTGTCTGATTAATATCATAAAACTGTAAAGACTGCAAAACAGACAAATTTAACTGCCAGAACGACTCAAAAATGGCACGGCTCTCTTTGCGCTTGAAGTTTCGGATCAAGTCCAGTTTTTTAACTTCATTTGTGAACCAAAGCATTTGCTCTTTCGCTCGTTCAACACTGCGTTCGCCATGATCTTGTTCAAGCGAAGAAAAGAAAATACCAGCATCGAGATATAACCGGAAAATCTCGCGCCAAACGTATAAATCAGACCGTTTCTGCAAAGGTGAAGAAACATGCGGAAGGCGACTGGCAATGTCAGAAACAGACGCCGTGAGTGATTTCACTTGTTCTTCTTGAAGCTGGTCTAATGCCACGAGCTCGGAAGTTAGCATATGAAAAAACTCGGAATCGGAATGTAGATGGATCTCTATTTTGCTAGGGAACCGCCGCGACTCGGAAACAGTCCGGGGACTACTTTGAATGAGCGCATGCTCGGGAGACATGAGCAGGTTATGTGGATCGCAAGATCGCCTTCGCTGCAGGGGTGTAGGGGAGGAGGATCGCGATGGGAGCGAAGACGGTGAGGTAGGAATCAGCTGAGGGGAGGCTATTGGGGACAACATTGGAGATGCTGTTGAAGACGGGCTGTCCGAAATTTGAGGTGAAAGGTACTCGTTGAATTCCTCGGAAATATTTGCGACAGGAATTCCGCAATCGTCTGATTCTGGGGAAATGTCGTCGCTGTCTGAGATAAATACGCGAGCCGAGTTATGGTCCATTTCTTCGTGAATTTCTCGCGACAAGTCTGCAACAGTCAGGATCTCGCTATCGTCGCTGGTTGAACGGGACAGATTTCCAGGCCCAAATGTGCTACGCTGCTTTGCTGTGGCAACAAGATTCTCCAACACAGCTCGTGTAGACGGTGCAATATGAGCGTCAAGCGGCAGACCAGATTCCTCGGAGAGAGAAATTGTGATTTTCGGTACGAACTCGGTCGCAGCAGATCCCTCAAAAGAATACACAAGTTTCGGCCGATGTGCGCTGTCTGCTCGTTCTGCGTCTCTCTGAGCTCGTTCGTATGCTAACAAAAGTCTGAGTGTATCTTTTTCCAGACCAAGCTGTTCAAGCTCAGTAACTACACGGGCAATGCACTTCTTAAGTGCCTTGTATTGCACAGCAGCAGCAACCCACTCTGGGGGTAGATCTTCACTGTCGAGAACGTGCTGAAAAACTTTGGCAAACTTCATTTCATCGCAAAAAGTTTTTATCTCTCAATTGTTCTCTGATCACACTATGAACCGGTCGCCTTCGACTTCCAATATCGTTCCTAGCTGCTAGCTTCTGCAGGTCCGCTGCTCCGTATAATAGCCCAACCAATGCAGTGACGCAGCAATCTCTTGATCAAACTTTTTTCGCTACTTTGCTAAGTTACAACAATACGATTGTCGCTTTTTAGATCTCTATTATGTAAGAATCTCCATACTTTCGGTTCTTTTCTGATTCATCTCAAGATTAAATCTAATCTTCTCCACATCCAGCTCTTCAGCTAACCAACAGTCTGAGCACGTGCTGCATCGCTTGTTAGATTGCTGGTTGTGGCGTTTGTAGATTAGGGACAATGGAGACAAGAAAAACCTTGGATTACGTAATAGGAATGATTATATAATACTATTCGATAAAGACTAAGCAACGGAGGTAAATCGCTGAAAAATATTTGACTCTTTTTAATATCAATAATTTCCAATATAACCTTACTTGCCAGCGGATATACTTGTCGAAGTGGTTTTCCATTTGTCCGTATAACCATTCTCTCCACCGTTGAATTACAATAAAACCTGCTGCATTATTAATTTTAATTTTTAGTTCCAGCTGTGTACTAATCGGCTTTAAAACTTTTGTAATTTCTTCGGAAAAAGCCAAAGAAATGCTAGTAAATACAATACAATGACTTATTTGGACGACCTACCTGGTGATGTATGGGTTCATATCTGCGCGCATCTCCAAGATTCGGACGTCGTGTCGTTGAAGTTGACTTCGAAGCGACTTCAGTCTCTAGTTTTACATCCGGAAATTTGGCGATGGCGATGCAAAGCTCGCTGGAACGAGTGGAAAAATATCGGCATTTGCCGGAAGCTGTACGGTTTGACTCATGACTACTCGGATATATCTGTGAGCATGTTGAGCATCACAATCGATTGGCATTCTCAATACGTGGGTCGCGCGAGACTTGATCGAAAAGCTACCGAATTGACGCGTTCGTACAAAGCCCATGAGATGTATGATATTACCTTTGACCAGCTCGTTGCTCTAGGTCAGGATGCGCTACCGCGACTCTATGCACTTTCTCAAGGTGAAATTGCAGACACTAAATTCATCTGTAACTCTGACCATCCCGATGTGGAATTCGATCAGTTTTGCTGGACAAGCTTCGGTAAGGTGAGAAGTCTTGCGGTAATGTATGTTGCTTCTCAGGCAGAAGGATTTATCCGCAGACGCTCAGCGATGGATATCTGGCTTGATGGAGCAACCGACCACAGGCATTCTGAGAAGATCGCGAGAACGAAGTCTGAACGGATTCTAGCTGCCGTGTCATATTTTGCAGGCAGTTCTCCTTCGGCTCAGTTATTGGCGGCGAATAGGCTTGTCAGACTTGCTAAAAAAGACTATCCGTTTCTGATGGAAGCAGATATAGGAGCCGATGAAGTTGCCAGAGCCCTGGTCGATCTATTTATCTCTTGCAATACACTTAAAGTTACTTCGCTGCCACTGGAGCAGGCTTCAAATGTTATCAATTTTCGATCTAATCAGTGGTCGACAGCATATTTATTCTGCGAGACTGCTCGACTACTAGGGTTCAAATGCACGTTGTATTCGTCTACCCTACTAAAACTATCGACACATAGTCCCGTTGCAAGGTTCAAATCAGCATATGTGAATTTATTGCTCGCGCAGAGTGGTAATTCTTATGAATGGGCAATTTCTTCACTGGGGCAGAGTCTAGGTGGCTTCTTCCAGCATCGGGTCGAGAAGTACGCATCGCCGTATTCGATATTGGTCGAAATTTGTTTCCTATTTTCGATGAATTATCAGGATGAATCTGTATCACAGAACTTCCAATTCAATGAACTTGGACATATCAACGGTCCATTCACAAATCCGATGCAAGGTATGTCCGTGCTGCGAATCCTAGATAACATTCTTCCTAAATTGGATTTTCGGATCTCAGCTGGTAGATTCCCGTTCTCGGTCTTGAACAGTCCTCTATATTCGCATTACGTCTTGCTAGATCAATTCAGGCGCGTTCTATACATGACATGCCGGCGAGAACTCGATCTCTATACCACAGATCAGTTCTATGCCGTTTTCGAGCAGGTCTCGAAGACACAAATCTCGTCGGTTGTTCGTGACCGCATTTCTATTGTCGGCCAAATGGCGCGTGATAGTATCGAGCACGATTTAAGAATCGGCCATATTCCTGAATATGGCAACTCTCTTGCAAGTCTTGATGCAGAGCCTGAACATGTCGAAGAAGGACCTTTTCGGATTGGCGAATTGGTATATAACCTGCATTATTCTCGATTAGCTGTCATTCTCTCGTCTTTTGTGATGCCTCGCCAGAGTTATCCACAGAGAGATAGAGATGAATTGTTTTATCGAGCTCTGCATTTTGGTGCCACGTACACCTACTCTGTCCGTCGCCAGAATCTCTGTGACTTCAAATCAGTGTTTGCTGGACATCAGCAATTTGAATTCTTACATGACCCTGTAAATTCACATCTCTACCATCGCATGGATCCTTTGACTACATTTTTGCGTGATCTCGGCTGTGTTTTCAACTCATTCGATCTTGAGACGTGCTCATTCTTACCACTGCCATATTCAATTTAGTAACGAGCTTAATCTACAAATGTAGAATGTTAAAAATAGTATATAATATATTAATATATAGTATAATATTAAGCCATAGCAACAAATTCATGCAGAGCATCTTGAATCTCCTGAGGGGCATTCTGAGGTAATTTCAGTCCACCGGACATGGATTTCTGGATCATTGAGCCCGTAAACTTCTTCAATGAGGAAATATCCGATGCAATCTCGGGCGCAGGATCAATGACACTGACAGAGACAGTCGCCAGCTTGGAAAAGGACGCGCTGAACACAACATCTTCATCTCCTCTATCAAGCGATAAATCATCCATGGGATCCGTACTCTCAAATACTCCAACTAGCGAATCTGATTTAATCGCATTGACTAGCCCCGAGAGTCCTATTTGCCATTTCGTCGGGTTTGACTGGAGGAATCCAGGCGCATCAAACAGAATCCGCGCAAGTCCTATCACAGCTACTTTTTTTTCGGCTGAAGAGTGAAGTTTCGACGTCGCAGGAACCACAAATGCGGTAAACACTTCTCCGAATATACCTGCTTGCGCTTGATCGACCAATCCAATACTAAAATTTGGACCGAGATTTTTCGCGGGATCCGTCACTGCTGATAAGAAATATACCAAATGCGCTACTCGAACGACTAGTTTCTCGGTTCGAGACGTCTGAAGCCTCTGCAAAATCAGCATCGCAATCTGTCGTGTATATTTCTGCAGATGTTCAATTGGAATGTAATATAACACATATTCTAATAGTTCGATGCCGAAATGGTCATTCAGTCTAGAGGACAGCAGTTTCTGGAAGACGCCTAAGACTGGCTCAATTAATCCTTCCGTGACGAAAATCTCAGGATTCCGGGAAAGCATACTCTCCAATAGGTGGGTCAACGCAGGTACATTGCCTTTAGTCTCCCATAACGATGGGGCTAATAACGGTCGCACCAGAGGCGCAAGGGCAGAGGGAAACGACGCATCACGAGGTGCAACATCTAAAAGCTGAGCTAAAAGCTGGAATACATACGGGATGAACTCAGTCACGTCTTGGCCCAAAATTTCCAAGAAAACAGGAATTAAAACAGAATCAAAGGATCCAGAGGGCTTACTAGGCGCTGCAAATCGAATTACTGCGCTCAATGATTCGAAGGTGTAATGCGTAAACTTAGGATTAGACGGATTCTTACTCGTCTCGGTGATGATCCCAACAAGGTGAGGTAATATTGCATCGGAATATCCCACTATAGATTCTTTCGCAGTAATTATCACCCTCATGCAACATCTCATCAGAAATTCATTCTCTGCCAGCTTCTCAGGAGTTTGGCCTTTTTCAATCAACCGGAATAGATTTATCAATAAATCTTCCGCAATGGGGGCAATATCGTTTTTGTCAAACTGCATCTGAGTCTTCTGGATCGAGTTTTTCATAGACAAAATTCGCTCAATAGTGATAGCTGCATATGTAAACACAACGTAATCCGGCGACAGAAACATACTCGAAAGGACCGGAAATGTTTCTGCTAACTGCTGCTTTGTGAGTTGGTTTCTGAAAGTATGAATAAATTTTATGGCATCGACTTTAAGAATTGACTGAATGTTTCCGGAAATTAAATCTGGTGCAACATTTTGAGAAAAGAATCCAACAACATCTAGTAATAAGTTTGTTGCCGAGACTCCAGAGGCTGTAACGGTACCTTTGACAGCAACAGACGAAAATAGATATACAGCAGTATCCTTTGATCGCCAGTTCTCAGTAGGATTGGCATTGTACTGCTGCAGATAATGCTGAACATATGACATGACAACTTCAGTAACAAGACTTTCAAACCGTTCCTTCAGTTCTCGTAAGAAATCTGTGGCCGCCCGACGACGAGTATCACTATCTGATCCTTCCAGATCCCGTCGCGTGTATTCAATCGGATCATCCTCAAAAAGTTCTTCGTCACTTGGACGGAGAGACATGTTCGGAAGAACAATCTTTTCCACAACTTGTTTCAAAATGTCTTCGGAGCCAAACATCTTTGCGCGCTCGGGTGATTTGCAGATAGCGGTCAAGAACCCTAACGCTTTACTGATTAAGACATCGTACTTTGGTTCCGGTCCCGTAGTGGTCAACAAGTTCCATGTAGTTTCTACAAAACTGGGAAGTAGATCTCGAAATACGTCGTCGTATCGCTGGGAGTAGAGCTGTATCAATTCGCATATAGAAGCTTTACTCTCTTCAAGCGGTCCTGATTCATCCTCATCCTAAAAAGACTTAGCGATCAAAACTGCAATACATCTAACCGTAAAAACTAACTTCAGTGATCAAAAGTGGGTTGGTATAGCTCAAATATTTGTGGACAAGACCCATTAGTAATGCAATATTATCTTCGAAAAACTCAGGAATATCCTGGCAATTCAGATCGAAATAAACCTTAAAGATCAGCTGCATAGAATGAAAAAGAGGAAGTAGGGCATCCTTATTGTTCTGATTCTGGCTAATCAGAGCGTCAGTCTGCTGAAATAAGCTCATAAAAGGAATGCAAAATTTGTCGAGAACAAGTTTGATCTCGGAAAACAGCGCATCAGATCTATAAAGAGGCCGCCATCGCTTGAAAATGGAATGGGCTACCTGAAGTACACCATTATTACTAACTACATCAGTTGAACTTAGACGAAAAACCAAATCATCAATCAACTCAGGCCATCGGTCGGGGAAATCACTGTCCGCTATAATACTGACGGATTCTCCGAGTTGAACTTGTAATGAAGTTGGAAGCGTGATCATCAGACCGATAATTTCCTTCTTCACGGCCTTGGCATCTTCGACAGGTATCAAATAATTCCTGTTTTCGTCCTGGATTTATTAATATTTCTTGCTTGTAGCCAAAAAAAAAATACCATACCGTCCATTTTCTTCGAATGAAGTTCTTAAAAAATAGCGCCCCAGCCAGTCGTGAAATCTGAGGTAAACTGCTCGTGGCTACCACATGAAGCAGAAGAATCGCAAATCCGGACTGTCCTTCATTTAATTTAAGAGTTGATTCCGCTTTCTTCAGGTTAGCGTCCTCAATCTCACAAAACAGATCTACTGTGTACCTTGTTTTGCTGTTGCCGGATTCAGTGACGACTCAAGCAGTGACGCGATCTGCTGAATCTCTTGAGCAGAAGCCATGTTCGACGCGTCGTTCGGAATTTTGAATGGAATGCAAATGCAACTGTCGAGTAATGCAGATCACAAATTGTAAGCAGACTATAGAGCCTTAAAAAATCGTCAGCCAAATTAATTCAATTGGACTATAAAGAGAAAATTGCAGTGGTCTTCGAAGAGGTTTGTTTACATTTTCACGCCGCAGGCTGTGATTTTCTCTCCATCAACCACCTCACTACAAATCAATCTGTACAAAAGTTTACTAAAAAAATAAAATCAATCTTATATTATTAATAAAATGACATTTCGAAATGTCAAATCAAGAGGATACTGTGGAAAAATTAAAAAATGCCACTTCTGCGTCTCAAATCAGGCTGATATTAATTAATTTGGCTGATAAATATGACAATTCTTTCTCAATTCCTGCTCCTATAGTTGTGACTCTAATTAATACCACGTTACCTCTGTATTACGATTCACTGAAACATCTGAGTGGGGACATAGACGAGCTGCTGCGGAAACTGTTAGCATCAGTGACCGGTATTAGCAGTTTGGTTGCTGCATGTGGAAATCTGTCTTCTCGACTGCAGGAAACTCCGCAAGATGATGCATTGCGACTATATTTAGAAACAATTTTCAGAGTATTATCTATCATGCTATTTCCTGGATTATTGAAGGAGCTGTTTATTCAGCTTCCAAGCGATCGCACGGGCTCTGCGTATTTACAGGAGCTCAATACAATATTTGGAGGAAGCAAGCTCTTGACCGTTCTGTCAGAGGCCTCTAGTTCGCTTGACATAACATCTTCAGATTCTTGGTCATGGATAATTGATGGTGAGAAATATGTCGGCTATCTAGCTCGGGAAATTATTATTTGTGGATCGACGAAAGCGGTGCCTCTTGACCGATTAGTTAGATTTTTGGCAAGAGTGATGAAACTGGGCTACCCAGGCAAGTATCTGATTAGATGTGAATTTCTAAAAATTTCTCTAATCTGTTCCAGATTTTTTATTTAACGAGATGATGAATAGACAGAACTTTAATTTTTTTGTGACCGTGATCAACTCATTCCAGCCTCTTGAAATGATGTCGTTTGTGAAGTTCTTTCTAAAATACGTTCACAAAAAATATTTAATCGTATCTGCGAATGAAAATTTTAAATTACGAATTTCCTCGATATCTCGAATTTTGATAGACACTATACCGTATAATCAAGATCGGATTTTTTTTAAGTACATTCAATTAAGTTCTGGAAATCTTCTCTTGATGAGGTCCTATGTTTTATGGCTTGTTTCTTTTGGTATGTTGTGCCATTGGTGAATAATCAGCTTTTTTTGACACTCATAGATGCCCAAGAACAAGTTTTCGAGACTACTGCTCGGCTTTGGGGAGACAAAATTTTTATCAAAAGCGAGCAGACTTCTCGGCAGGAAGGTAAGAGAAGTAGGGAGTGTCAAATACAAGAAAATTAACTCAAGGTCATAGTTTTGACCCAGATATTGCTGTTATTACTTTCTCATCTTTCTCAAGAATTCATTACGCGGTTTGCCCAAAGCAGTGTGTTTCTAGATGGGATTTCTCACCGACTGGAAGCAATGTCTTCCCCTCTTCGGTATATGGGAATGGCATTTGCTCAAGCGGTAAACTCTCGGGACTCTTCAGGAGTTAAATTAAATTTCAATGAGGTCAAGGGATTTTTGGAAGAATCTGATCAGTGGTCTCGTATGTTGGAAATATGTGATGAGCTGGATGAGCTGGATGACTCAAAAGTTTTGATATGGGACTGTCTTGAACCAGAAGAAAATCTTCATAAATATCAGAGTGATTTCCATCAGCTACTTCCCGAAGCAACTGCCGACCATATAGAACTTCCTGAATCGGATTCAGATAATGAAGAATCTGAGGATCACGATAACGAGTTTCCGCCGTTTAGCATTATTGATGACGGATCCGATGACTCTGACGATGATCCAACATTAAAGCGAGAATCGATAAGGGTGCCCGTGTACATGATTGATTTGATCGAATATTTAAACGAATCGGACGATACCAAGGCTATTAGAAAACATGAATTAGCTTTGCAATTTGCTGCAAAAATTATCTTAAGGAAAGCCTCATTTGGCCGGGAAATAGACATTACTGCGAAAGAATTGGCTTTGATTATTATTGGACTAAAGGATAATTTTGCCCTTCCAGATTTTGAACAGCGCCGACTAAGTGCAATGGTCGCTTTAATTGTGACAACTCCTGCAACTGTGGGGCCATTATATGCCGATCTTTTAACTTTTGGAGATTACTCTTTACAAGAACGACTTGTTATGCTCTCTGCTATGGCACTCGGTGCGCTACATTTGAGTGGGAGATCATTATACAATTTCGAGATAACGTTGGCAGATTTATTTCCCAGTAAATTGTTACCGTCAAATGTTCATACTCGATTCTCTTCTAGAGATGTGGCTATGGAGTTGGCGCACTATGGGTCCTCGTATATTGAAGATTCTGTCAAATCGATCCAGTCTAATGCTACGAGAGAGACTGTCAATAATGCTCTATTCCTAGATCCGGGCGTTAAATTTATTTCTAGTCGATTACGACGCGAACGGCAAAATCAGTCACTTGACTCTAAACAGAACGTCTTAGCTCGACTAGCAGGACCAAATTTTTTTTTACCTCTTGTCGCAAGCTATAAATATTTCATGAAATCGATAGTTCGGAACTCATTTGGGGCCCTGTTACTTAGTCATTATATTAAAACACTGGCCATCGTTCTCAGCTGCAGTTATCCTTCATCGCCGGATATTTTCGACATGTCTCGAGAGCTATTAGTGATTTTGTCCTCAATCGAGCGTAATGGTGCAGAACCGTCTGTTTTGGAGGCAGTATTCACTGCAGTCCTCGTAATTATGGAAGTCAATGATCAGGATGTGTTAGTAGACTCGTTTTCGCGTCAATTGGTTGATATGAAGGAGTATCTTGAAGCCACTTGGGAAACCATAGGTGACGATCAGGCGCGGAATCTGGCGGCGGGATTGTTGGTAAAAATTTCGGAGCTACTTGCGAAATGGCAGCGCAGATTAATTGGTCAGGGCTCGATTATGTGATTTGATCGGAGTGGGCTCACTTCATTTTCTTATCTGGTTGACTTGGCATTGTATTGTAGTTATATTTGTGGTTGATTCGTTCCGTTCTGTATATAAATTGAAAGACGACTTCGTCATTGCCTGCTGATTTAGTTTTGTTAACGGAATGAGCTCATATACTCTGTAAATAGCCAGCCACCCATTAGTTCACCTCTAGGTTCTGTGGGATTATCATCTCATTTTAGTTCAACAGAAAATATAATCTGAAAATCGTAGAAAAGTGAAATGTTTGGATACAGCACATTCCAAATAGCTTTACAGTTCAAACTGCATCGTCCTGGGATATCTTAACTACTTGATACTAATAAATCGTTGCAGCAGCTACAAATGAGCGCCTCGCAGTGTTTTAACTCCCATTGTCCAAAAGTTCAACTACTAAAACCGTCAGTCTTCATCGTTATTTGCTCAATATTACAAAATCTGGATAAATGTCAGCAAAAGGAGTGACTTTCATTCCTCGAGAGACATTTCCAAACTATCGGATACCGAGGTCATATTTTCTTGGTCACCATGCGAAAACGATATCGCGCATGCGGTCAATGATCCGGCATGTGGATCTGATTTTTGAGATTCGAGATGCACGAGCACCGTTTACGACTCGGAACCCGGTATTCGACGATATAATAGCTCTCAGAAGTAAAGTTGTGGTTTATACAAAGACCGACATGAGTGCGATACCAGAGTCGGTAAAAATATTTTTTGTCAATCTGTGGTTTTCATCTGACTGGTTTAGAAATTCGCAGAGTGGCACAAGGGAGAGGAATTTTGTTTGTTAAACGCGAGAAACCCAAGATCTTCAATGGCTCTGCTGGGTTTGGCAGAAAGTATGATGGTTCTCTAGATCCAAAAACAACGAAAACTGAGAACGAAGATTGACATATCTAGAACATGCTTGGGCAAAGCAACGTGAACAGAGTAGCGAAGTAGATATTACTGCAGATACAGGGTTGACTACAATGATTATGGGTATGCCAAACGTGGGAAAAAGTACTTTGCTCAACTCTCTTCGAGTTAGTGGGACCGGGAATGAGACCAAAGCTGCACAAACAGGTGCAATGGCTGGAATTACTCGGGCAATACCTACACTTGTAACTATATCTAAAGAACCAAAAATAATGCTTTATGATACACCGGGGATTTCCATTCCTCGGGCCATGGATCAAAATACAATGCTCATTCTGACACTGCTTGGATGTACAAAGACTTCCATGGTAGATGCTCAGATACAAGCTGATTTCCTCTTGTATCATTTAAATCGGATAGATCCTAAATTATACAACGCGTATAGTGATCCGACAAACGATATTGAGGAGTTCTTAATGAGCTACTGTAAGCGAAGAAGTAAGTACGATTTATTTCGAACAAAAATCCAACTAGATAGCTAATAATATACAGGAATGAGAAGTCGTGGTGGATACCCTGATTTCGAGGGCGCATCATTGCAGTGGGTCGAGAATTGGCGAACAGGTCGAGAAGGAAAAATAGCTTATGACGACTGGCAAGATCCAGGCATTTACGAGAAATGGCAAGATCAAACCAGACTGAGACAAAGACGAGATGTTAGTCGGCCGAATATCAAAAATATGAAGATAGTCTAAACAGAATGAGGTCTTCGAGGTGAAAGGTAAATATGTTACAATAATACAATAATGAGCAACTGCGGTCATAGTCATTATGATTCCGCAGTCAGATTATATCGATCCATAATCCGTTGCTTCCTTCTCTCAAGCAGCCAAGTTTCGACTTGGTTCCGGTTAGGTATAGATGTCGGCCGTTCGATGCTGACCCAATCTTCAGGTGGATCGGTTGAATTTCGATGCAGACTTTGGGTTCGATTTTTCTCCACAGCTTCTTCGTGTAGTAATAAATTCTGGTCTTCTTCGTCTCGATATCCGTAATAGTCGGCATTAAGATCGGTATTGTAAGAGTTTATTTGGTTCTGTGTTGAATCATCCGGCTTTATAGGCATTAAAAGTTCTTTCACCCCTGGCAATTCTCTTGCTCGACCAAAATATTTGTAACCCCGAGTAGAAGGTAGTTCTCGTCCTTCGTCGTCAAACATTCTCACGGCCCGCTGAATAATTAGTAATTTCAGCTCATCCAACAGCAGAGTATCACTCACACTATAATTAGGTCCGCCTAATTCTCTAATTCGAGCCTCCCAAGCATATTTTTCTCTCATCATCTTGTTGATCTCATCATTTAGATCTCGTATCTCATAATTCGAAAGGCTCTCTGGACATGTTAATCCTTGCAGATGTTTCCTGTATGTCATATTCAACTCACCGTCCTGAATCTTCGAGACCTTCCGACTGATTTCTCTGACCAACTGATTTCGCCACTTTTCACACTGTACTACCGAATCAACTGTTGAAACGACTCGAGGACGGCGTTGTCGTCCAAGATCCATGATACCTGTTGCGTCGTTAGGCCATTGGAAACGTACAATGTTCCTTACATAACTTACCCATCTCAGCAGCTTCCTGCTCCCGAAATCGGTAAAGCATTGACTGCGCCTTCTCACTGTTTCTCGACATTTTGTTTTTTTTCCGATACTGTACTGATTATTTGTGAACTCAATTAATAATTAACGTAAAACTTGCAATGTATAAATAATATCATTTTGGGAAGTTAGAAGATCGCACACTGGGGCTGGTGTACGTCTGGAGATCTCCACAACACCAATCTAAAAATCTAACAAATTGTATAATATCGCTACATATCAAACAGACAGGAGAAACCCGTTAATGACAAGTATTTTGAGTTCGCGATACGTGCCATTGACGTGTACTGGGCACTCTAGGCCGGTGACTGATTTGTGCTTTTCGAGTCGATTTGAAGATGGAAGTTATTACTTGATTAGTGCATGTAAAGGTTTGTTCTATGGATTGTTGTGGTTAAATGAAGTATCTTTGGTATTACAGCATATTAACTGTCGTAGATGGTGCTCCCATGCTTCGCGATGGAGTTACAGGTGACTGGTAAGGAATGTTCGAGTTGCATAGTTCATAGGAGATTACTGAAGTCTCTGGAGGATTGGAACATTCACAGGACATCAAGGAGCGACTTGGTCTGCAGCATTCAGTTTAGATGCCTCGCATTCAGTTACGGCTAGTGCGGATTTTTCTGCGTATGTTAATTATTCTTGAATTGAGCGTGAAATTAGACTGAAGCTAATGTGGATTTGTAGAAAAGTATGGGAAACCACGACTGGAAAAGTGTTGAATACATTTCCTCATAAGCATGTTGTTCGCACCGCTCAATTTATACCAGCTCAGTCGGCTCCTCCATTTGTGATCACTGCCGGACATGAAAAGCTGATTCGTATCTGGGACGTTGCAAGCTCAACCTCAAATCTAGTTATGGCGTGGCAAGGATCAGAATCTACAATCAAATATTCCTTATGGATTGACCAAAGGTATTCAGAGTCCATATATTGATTTGTACGTATAGTGCTAATTATATATAGCACCGTAGTAACAGCAGGTGATGACAAGACAGTCACTTGGTGGGACTTGCGTACCAAGAACCATAAGATTGAGTCTGTTATCCTGGAAGGTCCTATTTCTCAACTTGAAGTACGAAATGGCATAATCAGTATTGCATCTGGACATTCGGTTTCATTTTTTCATGCCGGAAATCGAAGATTGATGCAGAAGAAAGCGGTTTCATACGGAACGTCTTCTGCTTCATTGCACCCATTCTTGAAGAAATTTGCGACAGGCTCTTCGACAGATACATGGGTCCGAATCCATGATCTTGATTCCGGAGAATTACTAGGTAAGCAGTTCAAATATTTAGTAATGCAAAAAGCTAATGATCAAAAGACACGTTGAAAGGGCATCATGGTCCTGTTCATTCATTATCGTATTCTCCCGATGGACAAATTCTTTCTACTGGTGGCGAAGACGGCACTATTCGTCTCTGGCGAAGTGAGCCTGGTCCTTATGGCCTATGGACTTAATCTTCAGAATAATAACATCATATTGCATTGTACTTAATTGGTAATGAGTTGTGTAAATATCTATCTACACTTTTGTTTTTATAAACCTCTGTAGTCTGCCCTAAGCCTATGTTTATTTTAGCAAACGCGTGAACATGTAAATACGCAATCCGGATCAACACTAATGGACAAAATCGCTTTTCTGTCGCAAATAAGGAATTACGTTGATTTGAATTATGTAGCCAATTATGAAGAATCCAGTAGGGGACTGACGGCAAAGTTCCCTGTCCTCGACGTGGAACTGGACTTGAGTGAAGCTGCTGATATGCTTGGAGCAGATATTGGTCGGTCGAGACCTTTCACTCAAAAAAAAAAATATGAAGCACGCGAAGAAGATCTGAGTTCAAAAGAAATTCCCGAAGAGGATGGATCTATAGATACGAATATAGATAAATATCTAGAACAGATAAGGGCATTTCAGACTCAAAGATTGATTGCAAATGGCAACTCTCTATCAGCATATTTACAGACAGAAATAAATACACTTAAAAAGCAAATTCACTTCGAAGAAGCATTATCGAATGAAATGCAAATTACAAACAAACTACTAGAAGAACGAGTTTACGAATTGCGAAACGCGCAAAACTACAATGTAAATCAAAATGATACAGTGGAGCAAATGATTGGACAACTCGAGAAAACTAAGTCCGAAAAAGAATCAAAACTTGTGTCTTTAATGCTTTCGGTTCGAAAATTAATCGATTCTGAGATTTCGCAGATGCTCGTGAGCCAGGAGACAGAAGATCATGTACATTCATCGAGAAAGCGGAAGAACGGTCGTGATTCTACATCGATTTTAAATCGCCAGAAAGAAATCGCACGAGAGGCTAAGCTTTTACTAGAGGCAAGTCATTATTTTTTCATCTTCGATCCTATCAGAGTTAACAAGTTAGAATTTGCTAAATGCTGAGTTCGACGACCGAGATCCAGGCTGGGTTCCAATTAGTGATCCCGATAATGCAGCTGTTGATCTGCTAATTCGTTCAGATTTAGCGCTCCTAAATCCCGACGATGTTAAACAAATCAGACTACGAGATTTTTCGAAAGCCCTATAACTTCATTAATTTTGATGAAACAACGTACAGTTACGTAATCACCCTCTAATATAGAATATGCCTTACCCTATGATTCTTGGAATTTTAAGCTGTATACAATTACATTATATCATGATTAACAGTTTGCTAATCAGCATTATTTTTAAAGCTTATTGTTGATAGGATTCAAATACTCATTTGTACGAATATATAGAAGCTGTAGAAATTTTTGAGATCTGTTGGCTTACCGATCTCAATACTCATTCTATCAGTTTTCATCTTGTCGAATATTATGAGTGAAGCTAATTCGGAACTGGAACCTGCAACCGCAGCTGAACTTATTTCTGAAAATTCTCAGCCTTCTAAGTTTGGAGATATGGAGCAAACAGATTCAGTCAAAGCAACTCAAGCGGAAGAAACGGTCAAGCTTGCCAATTCAGCCGAGTTTGGGGAGCCTGTCAAACCCACTGTGGGAGATCAACAACCAGATGACAAACTACCACAAAACCAGGAAGGCCAAGAAGTATCGTCAGTCACAGAGAGCTCGCTGGTTGAGCAGAATATTCTTATACCAAGTATAGAGTCTATTTTAGGCTTGACGGTGCCTTCAACAACTGGCAATGCCACGCCTGCCGCACCTACGCTGCCTGGTTTGAATGCGACAGCTACGAATTCTACGGAGTTCAATTCAAACCAAAAGCATCCCTTTTTTTTCACCGATGATGATGCTGCTGCTGCTACCAATTCCAATATAGGCTCTGAGAGTGATGGCGAAGAAGACGAAGGCGAAGAAGAAGAGGAGAGTGATGACGGATACGATCCTGAAGAAGATGCTAAATTGCCAATTGGACAGTCAACATCAAATATTTCTGAAGCACAGAATGACAAATTATCTGACTCGCATGTAGATCTAAAAGCACCTTTTACTGTCGAAGAAACGTCACAATATGACGCGTTTTTAAAAGATGAGGCCGAAACAGTTCAACGAGGGGACTGGGAACGTTTTCCTGTAGGTGCAAGACTATTCATAGGTATGTACGTTAGTCTTTTGGTGGATCATTCTCGAGAGTTAACCTGTTGAAGGAAATCTTCCTAGCGAGGCAGTACAAAAAAAAACCTTGTTTAGAGTATTTAATAAGTACGGGAAGCTAGCGCAGATATCTATCAAACAAGCGTATGGATTTGTGCAGTTTTACAGCGCAGAAGACTGCTCTCAAGCTATTGCAGTTGAACAGGGTGTTTTAGTGGAAGGACGTAGACTTCGTGAGTATACCATAATTTTGTCACTATTCTCCGTCTGATAAATTCTAGATCTTGAAGTGTCGAAACCTCAAGCCCGTAAAGAAAGAAATGCGCCACGGGAAAAATCATATGGCCGTCGAAGTCCTTCTCCTAGAGGCAAATCACGAATTGGCGGTAACGGAGGATCCAGTTCAGGCTCATATGGCAGCTATTTAAGTCAAGACGGCCCAGACTACGGTTCAAGACGAGGAGACCGACGTGATAAATCTCCAAGACGAGGGCGAGAACGAGAATATCGCGAGCGGTCGCCACCTCGACGAAATCGATCGCCATCCCCTGTTTTAGAGTGGCCGCTACCTCGAAGACGCCCTGAAGACGTTCCCGATTGTCAGATTCTCGTAGCGGATAAGCTCGATCGGTAAGACTCACTCTGCCAAATTTTTTTAATGTCTAATTGGAAGTAGAAATTTTGTTTGGTATGTTCGTAAGGCTTTCGAAGACCGATTTGTGAAGGTAGATGTCTTGGACGTATCTCCGAATTTGTCAATGTCCGCTACTGTTCGACAAATGATCGTCGAAGGAATTTCCGGAGTTGTCGTTTTGAACTTGAATCTTCAGGAACATTCGAAAGTTTCTATGCAGGTTTTTGAGCGTACATCTGGTTCAAACTCTGTTCGTTATGATGGTTAGTACTACATTCATCTCAAAGTATACGAACTAACTCTTTGATAGAATACGTCGATATTGAACCGTCCGTAGCAGCTGAAATTATTGTTCGCGCGAAGCAGAAGAATTTGACTCAGTCTGCTTCCGTAAATGCTGCAGCTAATCCAGCGTTGGCTCAGTATTTGTTGGCTTCACTGGCTCAACAACGAAATTAAATTGTTTGCATGTGGAAATGCCAATGTATTTAGCGGCATTGTAGTATTATGATGTATTACAACGAGAATAGTTCTCAATTTTATATTTCTTCATAAATAATACCAAAGATTTGAATTACTCGACAGACAGTAAAGACAATCAAAAAGAAAATTGAATTAAGGATAAAAAAATTGATTCGACCCAGGATCGAACTGGGGACGTTCTGCGTGTTAAGCAGATGCCATAACCGACTAGACCATCGAACCAATCCGTGTTTCGTAATATTTTGCAGCTTCACAGAATTCAGAGAAAAATATGGGAATAGCGGATCTTTGTTCGTCGTACTTGGTTAATCTTATCAAATATTGCAGTTACTTGCGAGAACCGAATCTAGAAATAATAGACTGGAAATCTAAATTTGATGCATCGAATTATGGTTGATCTTATGTTTAGCTGATGGTGGCTGGCTAAAATGCACTTGGTTTGGATAAGCACTACATTCAATTCGAACTGCTCGTACTAGAATATTTTCTTGGACGTATGGCCAGTCGAACTCGAATAAGTATTAACCCTCTGCAGAGTACTGATTCGAATTCTGCCAACAGATGTGGTTATATTATATGGATAGTAGTTTTGTTGCAAGGAATGAGCTAGCGGTTTGGTCAAAATTGAGCCGTGGATACTAATTACTTAGGTTTTCGAAAAGTCGGTCTGCGCCCTGAAAAACATGATAACGATCGTACGGCGCTAGACAACCTAGACAAATAAATTCTGAATTCTCCCCGGTATCGGATTTGAGATATTACTCTTCGGAATTTTGCTGCCGAACTCGTAATTCATATCTAAGACTATATGCGTTGTACCAACCCAAAAACTATTGCCAAACTAAAAGTTTCATATGCGTTCATTGAGCTATTTCTCTCAGTAGAGCAATAGGAGACCGAGCCATAGTTCATCAACTATCCCAATATTGACTACACTACTCACTACAATATCTAGCCCTTACTTTCAAGTTGACTGGACCGATCACAAGCTTTTACGTGAGTTTTCGAGTGCCTGGCTATCTGTCCAACGGTCTTCTCCTGATTCATCGTTTCTATGGATGTCTTCTATGGGATGCAGCTTCGGCCACAAACTGTTGATTGCAGAAGACTATAGGTGTCAAAATAATTCTGTTTCCGGCTGAAAAGTTCATTTATTATAGTATCACCACCTGGTTTCCTGAAAAAGGTTATCTGTACTAGGATCTGGCTAAAAATCCGACCTCTTGTCCAGAGTGAGCAAGACTCAGGGGCACGACTTGTCCCCCTATTCATTTTGCTATATCAGAAGGTTGAGAGATCCCAAAATATAACCAATATCAAGTTTCCAAATTAGTATGGTCTCCAATGCATTTAGTAAAAAGAAAAATAGCGCAAGAATCACAATTTCAGCGCGCTGATCATGTTCTGTGATTTGAAGACTCGGCGGCCCGAGGTTGTCTTGTTTTGGTCCACTTCTGCTCCCCATGATGACCTGATACCTATGTTTAAAAGGATATATAAGCAAGCAATCTTTCCGGGAAATTGCCCGTTATGATGTTGTTATATTCTCCTCCTGGTTGAGAAGTTGCGTTTTGAATCAAACCACTTTATTAATCATGCAGTTCCGAACATCCGTCATGACCTTCTTGGTCTATTTTACTCTACTTCTCGTCCCTGTGAATGCCCAGAGCTGGTATAGTTATACCAGTGGTTGGAACTGGTGGAACTGGTATAATTGGAATAATTGGTGGAATTGGACGTATGGTTATGGTCAGGCTACAACTACGACAAGTAGCTTGTCAGCTTCAATTTCGACTAGTTCTACTGCTTTGTTGCCGATGACGACGAATACTCTCACGACTTCGTCTAGTAGTATTTTTTCAACATTGGTGACGTCTACCTTAACTTCAACTTCTTCTTCGTCTTCTACGTCTACTACGTCTACTACGTCTACTACGTCTACTACATCTACTTCGAGTTCCACTTCTTCCTCTACTTCTACTTCTATTAAATCTTCCTCTACTTCGACCTCCAAGTCAACCTCTTCTACTACATCTACTACTAGCTCTGCTTCTTCTTCTTCTTCTTCCTCTGTTAGTACCTCTGCCAGTTCGCTTTCATCGACGTCGACTTCAAAAGTCACTACTGGCACTTATACAACCACGATTCCAACTCATACTGGTGCGAATGTGATTCCTATCAACACTCAAACGGGAACAGGCTATTCCAGCTTGTTACAGGGCGAGGTTACGATGAACTTCACAGAGGGCCCATCTGAATATATATTCACGTATCAATCTGGCAACGTCACTTACGATAGTACTATGGGCATGCATTTTACAATTAATGGAGAAAATCAATATCCGAATATGCAATCTACGTTCTACATTTTGTACGGAAAAGTTGATATGGTGGTTCAGGCGAACCGAGGCAAAGGAATTGTTTCCGCAGCTTATTTACAAGGCGACGATGAAGATGAAATTGATTTCGAATGGATTGGCACGCTGAATAACTACTGTCAGACAAACTATTTTTATCGTAAGAACTCGTCTACGTCAGATCATAGTGTTCGAAACGCAGTCGAGAGCCCGAAAGATGAGTTCCATACTTACACTATTGATTGGCGAGAAGATCAACTGGACTGGCTTATTGACGGTGTCGTTGTGCGCACCATTGTGAATGGTAAATCAGATGGATATCCGGACGAGCCTCAGCGGATCAAGCTATCGTTATGGATTGGAGGCGATTCGAAGAACTCTGCTGGTCTCATAGCTTGGGCTGGCGGCCTGGCTAATTGGGAAGATACTCCGTATAATTTGTATGTGCAGAGTGTGCATGCAGTCTCTTACTGATAGTGGAATCTACATCGATTGGTTGTTTGGAACATGTGCACAATAGGTTGATCAATAGAGCTCAATAGAGCTAGGAATTGCTGTGAATTCGCGTTATTTCGTAGGTAGTAAGTGAATTAGAGTAATAATTTATCAATCACTAGAAATAGTTGATATAGAAAATGGCTTAATCAGCATCTGGCAACGTAAACATTCAGAAGCGTGTCGCTTGAGTTATCACATGTCCAGTTATCGATTAAATGATTTTGAATGAGGCCGAAAACCAATCTGCGATTAGAATTAGCTTTACTTGGACATTTGAGCTTCTAAGGTGAAGATCTCCCAATATCAGTGATTCATATTAGCATCTAACTTACATTGTATCATTATATCGCTACAACGCTATATCCACATATTTTTACATGAATTTGCATTTATATCTGTAAAGTAAATACATATGTCGCCCGCACTCGACGCAATCGGTTCCTATGCGGCTGTTCAGTACTTGACGAAGATGAAGTCAGCGCTCGAGCAAGCCGAGAAAGAGCGATATCGCACTTGCAGAGGATAAATTGAGTGGCCTAAATCGACATAATCAGATAAATGAGAGACTGTGGAGTGGGCTTTATCTCATGGCATGAGTTTCGGCTGCTGATTTGAGGAGCCATCCTGGAAAAGGGAGCAGCAATCACGGAGAAGATGATGCTGTAGACTGCACGTGTCAGTCAACACAAGGACACAAACATCGACGTAATTGGTCGAAATCTGCGCGAGATCTTCGATGTCAAAGAGGTAAAATAATGCTTACCCTTGTTAGCTGCACATCGGTGAAACCAGTAAAGACGAACAAAAGAGTCGCGTGCGCCAGACGTACTCCGCCAATGAAATGCTCGAGAACGCGCACAAGACTGGTAATCATGTTGGGAGTTGCTCCTCTTGTCCCAACGAGCCGCAGACTCCTTCGCACGCGACAGCCAGAGTCCGGTCAAAGATTGGTTTCCATAAAGATCCAAACTTGTCCTTTTCATTTCCATTTTGCTGCATACCTTAGGATTCTAAGACAAGCCTGAAGACAAACGATAGCTCCAATAATGATTTGTAAAGACAACTCATGCTCTCCGGCGATATCGCCTAGCATGACTACAGCAACAACTGCCTTCATTACTCCTCCTCCTTCGGCAGATATTGCCCCTCGAGACCCATGTTCTCCAGATATCGCAGCCTTTGCACTGCCGCCGGCGGCCACTGCTAGTACGGCCACCTCCACGCGCTCTACAACGTCTGGTTCTCGTAAGAGATCTTCGTCTTCGTCGTCTTCGAGTAAGCTGCCTCCTCCGCCTATGCGATCCCGTCGAATTATTCAGATGCAGCCTGTTCTCCCCAAGCCTGGCAAATCCAGAGCCTCCTCTTCCGCGCAAGTCTGTGACGTTGAAGTATCGACCTCCTCCCACTCGTCGGTAATCAGCACGAGTGCAACGGCATCGACAGCCGTTGCTACCACGACAAAAAGACGATCAAACGGATCTACAGCTGCGACACGAAAAACAGCACGCAAAATCGCTCATTCTGCCATCGAGAGACGGCGCAGATCGAAGATGAACGAAGAGTTCGACTCGTTGAAAATCATGGTGCCCGCTTGCAGAGTAGCTTCTCAAACTCATGGAGACGCCAGCTTGCATAAGTTGGGGATTTTGCAGGCAACAGTGGAATACGTCCGATATCTTGAGGAATGTATATCTCAACTACAGAATCGGGTGGAGAGCTTGGAGAATGGCAGCGAACCACAATCGCGAGCGTCCCCCGAATACCCTCAGAGCACTGAGCTAGACGATGAAGGTGAGGAGGAAGTTGATGACGATGATGAGGATGAGGATGAGGATGAGATTGAACGTATGGAGCTTGCGTCGGAACCACGACATCCGGAGATCATTCCTAAGCAAGAGGTCACAAACGAGCCTCCGTTCCCTCCGTCAATACAATGGGACCCTGTAGGAACACACACCCAGACCGAACCTCCAAAGCACAGCGAGGCTCCATTTGACGACTCAGAGATGGAAGAAGCAGGGAAAGAAGTTAGTAGAACGCTTTTGATGCTTCGCCGTGCAAGCGAAGTCGCCGTGCAACCTGCACAAGCTGTACAATCTCAACCTGTTCGTATAGGAATTAGGGTTTGCGATCTTCTTGGCTGATTTAGCATTTTGCGTTCTCTCTATATCTTGTATTGTCGTAATCTGTGCGTTCTTGTTGGAGTTAAATTAGTATTAATGGAGTCATTTGGTAGTTTGTATTCGCTTGACATAATTCCCTAAAAATATCTTACATTTTCAAATATCCCATGATATTATACCTCTGACTAAAGAATGAGTACCAGTCATCTAATACTTGTTTTTCATCGTCTGTGAGCGCGTCGACATCATTGTTTGCGTCCTCGGCTTTCAAACTGCTCTTGCCTAGTCCCTTGCTACCGTCTTTCCCCGCAAATATTGAATACGATCCACCCGGACCATATACTTGCGCTTTTCCGGTCACATCAAATATTGTACCTTTCACGGCAACATATATCCGTGGATTCTGAACTCCTATAATCAATCTTAGTTTCATGTGGGTCGAAATTTGTGCTGCAAGCGAGCTTGTTTGGGTTTACCGTCATATTTACTCAGCTCTGACGCCGTATAGACGTCATTTTTTGGAGGTTCAAGTTCAACCTTTTCTTTCGGCGCGAATTTCCTTGACATTCTTGTATTTTTGCAAAATTAATCGATGATCAGTGAAAGCTCTGGCAGGTTTAAGGTAGTCAATGGTGGAGAAGTATAGAACTAGTGACGGATGAGATTGGTCATGTGTTGTAATTCACGTGTTCTACGAAAGGAAATGATGCCTAGATATTTATTGAAAACTAATGTCGGATTAGCTATTAGAATCCCCTGAATTCGATTCTGAGATTACTTCGCCAGCTTCAACAGAGCCTGAAGGCTCTGTAGTTGTAGTTTCCGGTTGAATTTCTGCCTGACAAGAGTCATTGTGATCAGGTATCTCTTCGTGCTGTATCTTAGATACTTCTTCATTTGGTTCCATTCGTTCGGGATCAGTCTCTCGAGGTAAGTCCTCCCCTAATAAATTTGTTTTCAGGTTATTATCCAGTGCTGGTTTGGCCGTCGGCACCTGTCCAGGTGAAGATGCATTCGGAGCTAAATCCAACAAGGACAAGCATGCGTCCGCAGCTGCCTGTACATGCCCGCGCTTCTCCAGTACAACATCTTTAATCACGTCTATTTCAAGGTTTGGAAACATCTGAACCAGCACATTGACCGCAGACTCGATTGTTTTCTGGTCAAGACTATTGGTCCGGGTCCGGGTCCGCGTCCGCGAGTCTCTTCTCGTTAAATCTGTTTGGGCAGGTGTAATTGTTATTGCAGACCCAGGCTGAGAGCCAGGTTGCACAGCTTCAGGATCACCTCCAGCAATCGGTGTAACCGTAGACACGGAGCGTCTATGTTCATTTCTTGGAGTCGACTTAAAGGCTTGGGAAAGTGGTCGAGCAGACGCTATCCCCATTCTGCCTGGAACAGGCGCCAACATACTTTTTGGCCGACGAGAAGCGGTCTGGTTATCATCCACATCACTACCGTCGAAAAACCTAGAAAATTGCCGGAACGGTACCGTGAATGTAGCACTTAGAGCTTCTTGAACTTGTGAGGCAACATCGGAAGCTACTTCGGCAACATCAGCTGGAGAAAACGGACGTAATGGTGGTGTATTGGTCCGTAAAAGATTAGGATTTGTATTATTTCTGGCGTTGCTGCTACTCGTACCAGCAGTACGAGGTCTAGTAACACTGGGATCTGTAACTCTAGCTGGACGGACCCGGCTCGATCGTTCTTGCTCATCTCGAAGCTTTTCTAACCTGGTGAGATCACCCTGAGTCTCCTCATCAATAGCCTTGATCAACTGCAAGGATTCATCCACGTTTCTAATTCAATTAATACGACCCTTAAAGTTGAAATTAAAGCGCACTTACTTAGCCAATTGAGCATCTTTCACTGTAAGCGAACTTGCGTCAATGGATTCTATAAAACTGATCGCTCCCTGCAGCGAAGACAAATAGTATCCTGCTTCGCCGTTTAGCTTTTCTGCATTACGAAATCGAATAATGAAATGTACGTTTGAAATAAGATTTTTTGGCCGCGCCTTCAACACAACATATATAAGAATCGGCAGAAACTGGTCTGCGGACTCTTCTGTCTGTGTCTGACGTAGTAAACCAAAAATAACTTTGCACGAGTTTAATATGCAAATGACTTTATCTCTCGGTGCACGATAATTGTTAATCTTGATCAGCTCTTCTTGAGCAACTTGCATAAACCGTTCGCCGCTTTCTACCAGCGCTTGATCAACATCAAGTTGCGCCGGCTGAATCCATGACCACGCGCGCATTTTCTCGTCCAGAATTCTATCTTTAAGCAAATCAACATCAATTTGATAAGTCCACTTCCGATCTTCAATCTTCTTTGTGATTCTTGGAGAGAATGTCTGTTCGTACAGCCGATTCATAATTAATTTCTCGATACCTTCGTGAGCATTTGCCAGTTCAGCTTCTGACTGCTGTGAAAAGGGTTCGTATAATGGCATCCGATCGTTGATGAAGTTCTGGAAATCCTGAATAATTTGAGTTTGTTCGCGAATAGTCCAATTTCGTTTGCCAAATTCACGCAAAAAACTTTTTAAATATCCAGATAATGGAAGCGCAGATTTATGTTTGAGCTGCATCAAAAAGTTTTGAAAGTCAAACGGCAGTTCACCTTGACTTTCATTTTGCGGATTCGATGTCGTACTAGTCGTCTTCTTAGACTGTATTTCCTCAGAATCACTCGTTGGAATAGACTCGTCACGGCTACTAAATCCCGAAGGGTTCCGACGAGGTGTACCTCGTTGAGGAATAGGAGAGTTGATTGCCGCGGAACTCGTACTGCGCACACTCCTAGACGACTGAATTGATGAGTTGCTGCTCGTTCTAGAAATAGACCGTGGCCGTTTCGTCTCTTCCGGCAGTGCTGATTGCAGAGCCAATGCGAGCGGGTCAAATTGTTCTAAAATACTTTGGGCGATAGGCGTCGAAGTTCTGCTGCTGTTGGCACTGTTGCTGCCATTAGTTGAACTTGAAATGCCAGTGCCGACAAACGGCTGCGGTAATGGAAGCGGTTTTAATATCGACCCTGATGGCATCGAGAATGACGATTCATCTAGGTCTGGGGTGTGTGTGTGTGTACTTGACGAAGCTATATCAACCAACTCGGAGGAATCCTTGAGTATTGGTCGTCTAGAATATCCGGTCAGACAAAAATTCCGTAATGAATCTGGAGTACTTACTTCAATTCCTGTTGTGCCGCTACATCATTCTCAGTTTGCTCGGCTGACAGGACACCGCTCCCATCGACGGCAGAAATCTGTTCTGAAGATGAAGACGCCATTCAACCACTGTATATTACTGGTATCAGTCTGATACCATAAGGGTAAGCTGAAAATAGTGAGTGAGTTTGTTGAGACGATAATACGAGTAGGTCCCGTAGAATTATTTGTAATCACTAGGACGAAATCAATGCCAAATTAATGGGAATCCAGTAGATTACTCGTCAATAGAACCTCAAAATATTTTTATTCAATTCACAGTTTGATACGAATTTCCAAAATATGACGGTTGCAAAAGAGATGAGAAAGTAATAAAGGGCTTGAGGGAGTTAGGCCTGGAAATAACTACCTAAGAGATTGGGTCACTACGCTATCTATATATTAGACCAACATTGAAAAAGCAAGATTTTCATATATTTTTTTCAGGTTTAAACCACAATTAGGTGAAGATAATGGACAAATATTAATGATTTGGTACGATGTGTGGAATTTTTTTCAGCTACTGTCATGGAGACGATGTGGATCACAGCTTGAACCTCGACTGTCTCGATATCACCGAGACATTACGGTGTCGCGGTCCAGACTTTGAAAAAAAAGTAGTCATCAAGTATGGCCGTGAAGGAGAAGGACAGAATGCTGAATTGACTTTTTTTTCGACAGTATTGTCAATGCGAGACCCCTTCACTGCACAACCGTTGGTGTCTAGTACTGATTCTATTCTACAATTCAATGGAGAAATATACGCGGAGTTTGATAACAAAAGTACCGAACTATCAACTGACAATGATATTGTTGATAAAATTACGGCCAACGATACTGAGTTGGTGCTAGAATCTTTTCAAAGGACAGGAGTGTTAAATACTTTAAAGAATTTTCGAGGCGAATACGCCTTTGTTTACTTCGATCGAAAGTCAGACAAGATTTTTTGGGCTAGAGATTGCATTGGACGACGAAGTTTGCTAATGAACATGAGTTCAAACCAGGGACTTGCTCTTTGCAGTGTCCCACCAGGTGATCTTGGTTTGCGAAAATGCTGGACAGAAGTTCCAGCTGGCATCGTGTTTTGTCTTGATTTGACAGATATGGAGATTGCTCAATTCAAATGGGGAGCTGATTTGGTTTATCCCTATAGTGAAATTTGCCAGAGCACGACTGGCACAATCAACCGTAGCCTTGTTCTGACCCAGTTCGAGTCTAAGCTTCATGATGCAGTTTATTGCCGCGTTGCTGCGCATCGTCAAACCTTACCTGATTCGCAACAATATTATTCTGTGCTATTTTCCGGCGGAATAGACTGTACTTTATTATTGTACATGCTGCTGAGGATAGTGAAGGGGCGCAGCAACGTGACTATCGATCTTTTGAACGTCGCATTTGAAAACAGACGGATTGGCGGCGGATTCGAAACCCCTGATAGATTACTAGGACAACGGAGCTTTCAAGAGATTTTGGAGTGTACCGAGTTCCAAGATATGGAATGCGTCCTTAACTTTGTCCAAATTGATGTTCCTTTCGAGCAAGTTCAGAAACACCGTGCAAAAGTTTGTCAACTCATGTATCCAAAATCGAGCGTTATGGACTTCTCAATTGCGGTCGCGTTCTACTTTGCAGCTAGAGCGACAGGAATCATTTCGTTGTCCTCGACGAAGGCTGAGAGGGGTTTTCAATATACAGCTCCTTCTAGAATTTTATTCTCGGGTCTTGGTGCGGATGAGTTATTTGCAGGGTATACACGGCACGCAACGCAGTTCCGCAGAGATGGGTATATTGGTTTGGGCGCGGAGCTATCGCTTGATTTTGGCCGGCTGGATGAACGAAATTTGGGTCGCGATGACCGTATGTGCTCGAACTGGAGTAAAGAGGTGCGATACCCGTATTTAGACGAAGCTTTTGTGGAATTCGCTTTATCTTTACCACTGGATTGTAAAATGGCAAGAGTGTCCGATCAGAAAGCCGATTTTGAGGGGAAAGCTACTTTGCGATGGTTTGCCAGATCGGTTGGTTTGATGACTGTAGCGCAGGAAGCTAAACGGGCGGTGAGATACAACAGCTAGTAAGGTGCTATTTGTGCTAACATGTTAGATCCAATTTGGAGCACGCTCGGCGAAAATGGAAATAGGCTCAGGAAAAGTTAAAGGGACAGATAAATTTATTTGAACATACTGACAATATACCCTCATGTACGATATAACATTCTAACATAATGATATTTGCAAGGCAATAAAGTTGACATCGATGATGATGAAACAGATACTTCAGATATGCATGAGTCGACTTGCGAAACCTATTCATCAGCATCTAAATTATGAGTGTTTTTGAACATAGTGTTTGCTTCATCCAGTCGCGATGCATAACATGAATGAAGGAAAGGCAAGTCTGAGATGTCGTGGATATGAGTTACACAACCTTTTCAAATAATAATTGGATTATTCCTGAGTTAATCAGCGGACGAAGGAAATAATCTAATCTGATATTAGGAAGCTGGATTGTCATGGCACGCTCACAGTTTCTTACCTATAACTGTTCCGAAGGCACGTAAGGGATGAAGTGTTAAGCTTCTTAGGAGCCACCAGAATAGCCGGAGGGGCAAGAATACCAGTGCAATGATATAGCGAAGGATCAGCAAGATCAGGGAGAGTAGAAGGAAGATCATGTCTTGACTGATCGCGTGAAGAAAAAATGGTGGTGCAAGATGATAAGTGCCCTGGGAAGTAGCTGCGACGCTGTGACTGAAATATTTGAATTCAAGACTTTTGATCTGCTTGGTTTTTGATTCTCTTTAGCTTCAAGTATCCATTCAGTACTTGATGTTTGTGCGTTTGAACTGGCTTGTTGATTCATCTTGTAGGTATATTATTGCTAGTCCCATGCTGCATGTTTTACAGTCTCTGCATAGTATAGACTACGAGTTACACATTTTATAATATATTCTATACAACATCATCTCTATGTTAAGTTATTTGATATAATATAATGTATTCGAAATAAAATTTATCTACTCTATAGCATTTGGTGTAACAATTGTATAATGTATTGAAGACCTGGAACCAACACCTTCACTTTACTTAGCGCCACCCCGCATCTAGAACTTCGCATGTTATCTGGATCGCACCGGTCGAAATTTATTGAATTCAGCAGACCAATGAGCACTAACACATTAAATTTTGTTAGGCGGTTTCAAGTGATATTAGGTTGTTTTTAACGATATCTAAGTTCAGAATATTGACCTGGTGAAATTTTTCGAATTTTTTTTTGCGAAAATGGCGCATTTGGGTGATCAGTCTAGAGAGACCAACGAGGTCCAGCAGGCCAAGAAGGTTCAACAGGTTGCGCAGGTAGCGCTGGTCCAGAGAATAATGTCGGCTTGCACGGGATCATTAATAACATCGCTTTTAGGTGAGATTTATGGTGTTATGTTGTTGAAGTTGGATCTTGTGGGTGTATTAACCGCTGTAGTAACTCCATTCGATGTCATCCGTGTTCGGTTGCAACTACAGGAATCGATCCAAACACCACAGTCGGCATTCACCGCAAACACGCTTCCGCGGAAACTAAAGTCATATCCTCTTCCAACCCTTTCGACACCGGCGGGCGACTTGGGTGTGACAGCCTGTTGCCGAGATGTATTTAATGTTCCGTCGTCGATCAATTACTGTGTCGCATCGCATTTCGACGAGTGTGCCGTCCAGCAGTACTCTCAACGACACGTCTTGACTGGAACTTGGGACGGATTTGGCAAAATATTTCGCAACGAGGGTGCGGGCGCCTTATGGCGAGGACTGTCGCCAACACTTACAATGGCGATTCCCGCGAACGTCATTTACTTTGTCGGATACGATCATTTAAGGAGTCATATTCCCATCCACAGCGACACGCTTGCACCTTTAGTTGCAGGTGCAATTGCTCGAACAATGGCGACATCCGCGATTTCTCCAATTGAGCTCTTTCGAACCCGTTTACAGTCTCTAGCGTCACCCTCTGCATCAACATCCTCTTCTTCATCTGCATCATCTACATCTGCACGGACGCCGCGGACATCGCGTGAAGCATTTTCTATGACTTGGGAAAGTCTTACGGTGATGGTAAAGCAGCAAGGCTTTGCTTCCCTATGGCGCGGACTGACTCTGACATTATGGCGAGATGTGCCGTTTTCCGCGGTCTACTGGGCTGGATATGAAAACATGCAGCGCATGCTGACTTCATTCAACAACGACTCGCGGACATTGTCCTTGCATACGTCCAACAATAGTAGCAGTTTTGATGCCTTTTTTCAATCTTTTATTGCTGGCGCTACTGCAGGCTCGTTTGCTGCGTTTGTTACCACTCCATTCGATGTTGGTAAAACCAGACGCCAGGTTCTTAAAAGCAAAGATCCAAAACTGGACGGAATGGTCGCAATGCTTCGAGAGATTGTACGTGATGAAGGCACAGCAGGACTTTTCAAAGGTCTTGTGCCTAGGATGATGAAGGTCAGCGTGTCTTGTGCGATAATGATTTCGATATATGAGATGGGCAAGCGCATGTCCATTCCTGCGACAAGTGGTAATATTGGGCAGCATTCATTTGATTCTGCTCATGGAGTCAACTTTGACGATGATAAAACAGCTGTCATAACTGCTGAAGCGGATTAAAATACTCCTCCCCTTTTTTCATATTTACTGTTTGGATAGAAGTTGGTGTTTTGTAATAATGGGCATTGGTATGGGATTGTACAGTTATTTGGCTATATATTTATTATAGATTCCTTAGATAAATAGACCTCTGATAAATCCAGGAAATTAGAAATCATCATCGTGGAAGATAATACCCCAGTTTGGCTTGACGACACGTTTCTGAGTAGTCTTGTAGATCTGTGAAATCGCGTCAACGTCTTCAGACGAAAGAACAATATCTTCAAAATTACTGCGAACGCGGTCAGGAGTAACCGATTTCGGCAGAACAGAAGTACCACGGGAAACAGCCCAAGAAATCAAGATCTGAGGAGATGTTTTACCAAGCTTCTCAGCAATAGCCTTGACAACCGGTTCGTTTTGAAGAGGAGCTGATGTAGAGCCCAGAGGTGAGTAGGCAGTCACATGGATTCCCTTTTCCTTGCAGAGGGCAAGAAGCTTATGCTGTGGAAGATAGGGATGGAGCTCGACTTGGTTGACAGCAGGAATGACTTTACAGATTGATGACTCAAGCAGAATATTCAAGTTGACTGTAGAGAAGTTAGAGATGCCGATCGCGCGAGCTTTCTCCTTTGGCAACTTCTGCATGAGCTCCCACGTCTTACAGAAATCCCACGATTTGTCGAAAGCCGTTGAACCGTCTGGCAAGGTCGGGAACAAGGACTCTCCGGGCGCAAACGATACGGGCCAATGCATTAGATAAAGATCCACATAGTCAAGTCCGAGATTCTTAAGCGAAACATCGAGCGCCTCTGCAGCCTTGCTATGGTCTGTACACCACAACTTGGTCGTTACAAACAGCTCTTCTCGAGGAACTCCACTGTCAGCAATGGCTTTTCCAACCTCTGCTTCATTCCCATAAACCTAAATTATTAGTTCCGAAGAAGAGAACAGAGAAAAATTGACAGAATTCGTAGGACTTACAAAAGCGGTGTCGATATGACGATATCCGGTCTTGATAGCAACCTATACAGATTAGTACCGCATTTACAATGGTCAGAAACTCCAGGAATCATACCAAAACAGCTTCATAGACCTCGTTAGGCGCAGATTGCCAAGTTCCTAAGCCGACTGCAGGAATCTTAGCACCAGTATTGAGAGTGAATGAACGACTGTCTTTGTCAGTGCGAATATCCTCGATAACAGCATTACAATAATAAGCATACCCAGTAGCCATTGTGAGTTTCAAGTCAGCTAAAAATTGTTAATTCTCTGTTCACTCAAAATATATTCGAATATCTACTTTATATATCAATTGAGTTAGTGTTTATGTACTTATATCTGAAAGAAAAATAAATCCGAAAAAGTTCTAGAAGAAATCTCAACAAGGTCCTCGACAACAAACTCCCGACCTCTAGTTCCTCAAGCTTAGACCGGGGATCACTACCCTAATCAGGAAGTCGGATACTGATTATTAATAAAATTCATACAATTCATACGGTTAATCTAACTAATTATAATATTAAAAATTATCTCGCCTATCACAGTTCCTTTAGCCCATTACCAAACCACTCCAGGTTATTCATTAATGCAATAATAAATTTAAACAGTTTTCGAGTCGATCGTCGCTGCTTGAAGTTCCTTCTTCCTTGTCAATTCCCAAAATACTTCTTCTTCAAACTCTCGCAGCGCGCGGATCTCATTCCGGCCAAATAGATATCCTATCAAACCGTCCAATAAACCAGTCAGCGCAATAATCACAGACCCGAGAAGAACAAGAAAAACTGGCCATCCCATCTTGACCCAAAAAACTCCAATATGTAAAACGACGAGCGCCAGAATTGATACAAAAAAATGCATGATCCGGTAAAATTTCTGAGCATGCGCCGTTGGAAGATATGTTTCGATGATATCCAAAATCGCCTCATAACGGTCGAGTGGAAGCCCATTTTGATCAGGTCGATTTACTATTGGCAAATCTGGCGACTGATTTAAGCCTGCCACATGTCGCGCTGCTATAGAAGGCAAAACGCGCATATTCACAAGAACCCCGAAATGATCCGATGCAGACTCATTCAAAACTGGTACGCGATCTGTAAATGCGACTTCGATCTTAGTGGCTGTGGACAAATGCGGTTCGTGGAAAACATAATCCAGTCGCTGAGCCTCAGAAATATCCCGATCTGAACGCCAGGTATTTAGCTGGGAGTCGCAAGTAATACCCAACAGTTCAATCTGTTCCAGGGGATCTAATGTAGATGCGAGGATTCCTTCTCTTCTAGTACCGTGAACAGTCGTCCAGCTATCCTCTAGCCCCGCGCGCTTCACAAGTAATGAATAAGTCAGGCTGTCTGGTCGAGAATTAAAATCGCCCACCGCAATCGCCAAATGGCCTCGCTCAACCGCCGCGCGGATCTGGCCTGAAAGCTGCCAGGCCTGCGCAGTTCGATGGCACACGTAGGAAGCATCACCAGGACCGTACGGTGCATGCATATGCGTATTGAACAGTTCAATCGCAACGCCACTTTTAGGATGTCGAATTACAGCGCTAGCAATACCTTTTCCAACATACCAGTCACCACGAAAAAACGCTGACGGACGGCCATTGATTGTGTAGGGAATCATGCTGACAGATTCAATTGGAAACCGCGAAATGACAGCAAGTCCGGGACCAGCCAAAATTCCAGAGTAGAAAAACTTTCCGTACGGGAAGATTTTTTCGGTCTGCTGACGAATATAGACATAGTCGTCGTGAACCCAGCATTCCTGTAGAGCAACAATGTCGGCTTCCGAATGGGCAAGCTCATGTGCGATATACTGCATCCGGGCTTTGCGATGTTTCGACACGAATTTCAGACCCCTTACTCAGTTAATAAGAGAACTATATAATTAACTTGCAAACTCACCAGCAATTTAAAGTCAGTACTTTGAATTCAAGGCCATCTTTACTGCTGCTGTCTGTAGTCATGTGGGCTTGCTCGACTGACCGGCTAGATGACAGACCTGTGGTCACATTTTCAAGCGAGATCGTCGACGCCATCGCAGAATCTGACGAAGATATCATCCAATTCACTCGGTTTCCCGATTTTTGCTGATCTTTGAGACTGCAATTATAATATGAACTTCGCAATAATTGCAGTCGCAGCAGTGAAACAACATATACAATCCCAGACCCGCCACCGTAACAAACCCCATTGCTGAGTTTTGTCCCGTGACAATATCCCACAAACGTGTCCCAGTCATATCTCTAACTTCAAGACAGATATTTCTCTCAACTGTGCTCTCTAAAAGGTCCGAGCAAGGGATGAGCGATGTGGAATTGCCAGATGCGCAGGACTCGCCGGCGTACAGAAGACGTTCGCAGTCTTCAGATAGTGGCGACACAACTGACTCAGAGCTGCCGTCGCATCCAGGCGACGCGTTGAGACCGGGTGGGACGTCATTGAATGGAGAAGAGCACGCGGTTCGTCGGGCACCGGTTGCAAGAGCTGATGCACCTAGATATAGGCCTGTGTTTTTGCTCACTGGACATACAGCAGGAATTTCGTGTGTAAAGTTTAGTGCTGACGGTGTGTGGATCGCTAGTGCATGTAGGTGCTGTTCAATCTAATTTCTGGTCATTTGATCTTACTAGATAGCTGCGGACAGAACAATCAAAATCTGGAACTCCAAGACCGGAGAATATGAAATGACAATTGAAGGACATGGAAGAGGAATTAATGATATATCTTGGTCTCAGGACAGTCGGATGATTGTGTCGGCGTCGGACGATAAAACTTTGCGGGTGTGGGATGTAAC
The DNA here is from genome assembly GCF_038497815.1 of [Lipomyces] oligophaga. Lineage (NCBI taxonomy): Eukaryota > Fungi > Ascomycota > Lipomycetes > Lipomycetales > Lipomycetaceae > Lipomyces > [Lipomyces] oligophaga. Next base: position 2,323,137 of record NW_027117785.1, on the reverse strand, counting down.
TACGGTTAGTGAATTGGATTTGCGTTGATAATGATTCGCTCTAATCGCAGCTAGGGCCGCATTCTAAGAGTTATGAGAGGTCACACGAATTACGTATATAGTGTTGATTTTAGTCCAAAAGGGAATTTAATTGCTTCAGGAAGTTTTGATGAGTCAATAAAGATTTGGGACGTTAAGAAAAGTACATGTTTGCGTACTCTTCCCGCACATTCAGATCCTGTCTCGGCCGTCAATTTCTCTCGTGATGGCACGATGATTGTCTCGTGTAGCCATGACGGCCAGATCAGGTTATGGGATACGTCAACCGGTCAGTGTTTGAAAACACTGATCGAAGATAACAACTCTCCTGTAACCGGAGTTCAGTTCTCGCCGAACGGAAAATACTTACTCTCCGGGTCATTGGATTCTTCTTTGCGTTTATGGGACTATTTGAAGGGTCGACGAGTGAAAACGTATCAAGGTCACATAAACGAAAAATACATGATTGTCGCCACTTTCTCGATCAATAGAGGTGTATGGGTAGTTAGTGGGTCTGAAAATGGCAAATTGTTTTTTTGGGATGTGCAGACTAAAGAAGTCGTTCAATCGGTAGAAGGACATGATGGACCAGTTTTGGCTGTCGATTCGCATCCCTTTGACCGGAAGTTAGTTTCTGCGGGCCTTGATGGGAATTTAAAAATTTGGATCGAGCCATAGCAAAATAAATATTCAACAATTAAATATTTTCCAAAATAGCCAATTCATACTTCCAATCAATGTTAATCTGTTTATTTCCGTCCAAAGCCAATGAATCCAATTCACCTAATCCAACTCTGTAATCCAATCCACTCCGCTTGACTCCACCTTGTACACTCAATCATAGTATTCCAATTTCTAATTTTTAGTTTTCGTAGCAATTCGTGAAAAATCGTAATCAGCGTAATAATATAATTGTGTGATCGTGCCAAAATTTTATTATGAAGTGAATATAAGCAATATCGAAATCTACTTTTCAGAATGTAGTGTTATAAAGATCGACGAGATTTAGACACTGCCATTTTCCGGGACTGGTAAGGAATACCCTCAGTAAATGGAGATTTTAGTGATCGAGACAAGCGAGGCACATGGAAATCCTTGCCTGCATGAGCTAATGCAGTCAATTGTCGGATAGGTCCACTGCCCACGTCGCGCAAAACCGGGCTTGCAAGCGCTGATCGATCTCTTGACGAGCCATTCAAACAAGCAATTCGTTTTCTTATATCACGTCGCGAATAGGGAAATGTAATTCCATCTTGACCAGCAAGTTTGATCGTTGTCTTTGCGATTCGGCGCAGTAAGGCTGGTGGAGGCACCTCGCCTACAAACGGAGCGGTTCGCGGATCATTGACGTGGATCTCCAGTGCCTGAAGTAATAGAGAGTCCTGCTTTGGAGTCCACAACACCGAATTAATAGTCAGACAAACCATTTCTTCCGGAGTCTCGGGCTCGGAAACGGTGTCTAAGTCATCCGAGGAACTGCCGCCATTACAGCTCAGATACCAATCAGATGCGGTCTCGATAGGTGTTTGCAAGGGTCGATCTTGTAGAGTCGAATTCATAGTTCCATTGAAATTTCCACTAATATTTATTGATAATTTATCCGGAAAATATGAAGCTGAATTCCTTCCGACGTTAGAAGAAGCTGATGAGTAATCAACTCGCGTCCGTTTATTCGACGTCTCCAAAACAGGACTATTCATAGATGACTGAGAACATGACTGTGCGATCGCAGATGATCGGCGAATAGTTGATCGGCGAAGACAAGTTGGCGTGTGTAGAGGCGTACGCACTGGAGCGGGCGATCGTAGCACCCGACCAGTCGGCGACGACGACGTAGTCCTAGTAAAATCGACCGGTGCAAACAAAGGAGGAGGTAGAACAATATCTGGAGGACGAACTTTTCTTTGCTTCATTGCTGCTGAAATGGAGAGTCAAAAAATTTAAAATAGAAAAAAGTAGAAAGAATTGAAAGCCCAAACCAATAAATTCAATCAAGTAAGGCTATCCTGGCTCGAACCAATTTGCAAACAGATAGTAACTCAAGCCAGGGGAAATCGGTCGAGCTCATCACGGACGCGTACTGAGCCGCACTATGACGCTTCTTGACGCGTTCCAGGACAAACAAAGAAGGTAAGCGCGTCAATATACTGACATAGGCGAATTGAACCATGCAGGGATGTATGAGGCATAATACTAGAAATAGGGTAAATGTATAACATGGTGCCTATCAATGCTCTGCGATGCTCGCCAACTAGCACAGAAGGAGATAATCTGTAGGTTTGAAAACTCGCGCGGTGTTCAAGCACTTTCGGATCCGTCTTGCTTCGAGCAGCACTGTAAGTCAAAACACAATCCGCAAAATAGAAAACACGAAGTATAACTCCCCAAACAGGAGCCCTATTTTAAGGCTCGTGATATGTCGTGTTCAGAACAACCGCTTGCGAAAAACCGTCGACGGCAAACAAGACTGAGCATTCTGAAGGGCCCATACGATGTGATTCTTAGTCCGCAGCAATGCACATGTACGCAACCGGAAACAAGCGTTCACAATGCTAAACCGGAAACTCAGCTCCGAGCTGCTACTGCTGTTGTAACCGGTCTATTTTCTCCAATTACGTCAATATCTTGATCATGCTCAAGTTCTCAGTCATCCTTACCCTGTTCGAGGTCACGACATCCAGTGTGTATTTGACTTGCCGTTCTGGGATCAGCCGCGTTGACATAGCAACGTCTCTTGTACCATCGTGGTCTTCAGCTGCTATAAAAGCATCCAGAGAATCTATCTCCGGCCCGATCTGAGACCAGATATCAAGTTTTAGATTAAAAACTAGTCGGTGAAAAAATTACTCACCGGATAATCCAGATATTTGATTTATTCCGAGAAAAACCTCGCTCGTTTCTAAATCGATAAGCTGTTCGCAGCTAAGTTAGATCTAATGGCTCCGACTTCTTCGATCTTGGGTGCGCTCACTCCAGATCAGCGCGGAACTCCGTCTCCACAGCCCGTCCATCTGTCTGTTCCAGGTTCGGTAAAGAGCTCCATCATTGGAGGTCGTCATGTTATCAAGGAATCGCCGTTCTATGTGTCCAAGCCTTTTGTTGGAAAGGAGGCCCAGATGGAAGAAGGTATGCATTCTTTTGTTTGTTTAACTTGATATGCTTGGAATAGACCGGATTCTAACGCGCAGAGCAGTGATGGACGAACTTGACCGCAGTGCTTTCGTTCCTGATACTCTCATTCAAGACGAGACAAATGTATGTGATGGCCTTCTCCTATATTCTTGCTTGATGATTTGCTTTGATTTGGCAGATTCTCCCAATTCTTCCCCAGATATTCCTATTCTTGGTCTATTCTTGCTACGTTTAGTTCCATCCATAGCACTCAACCGCGCATTATTTTACGCCAGATTTTTACTAATATATTTTCTAGTGGTTTTACAACACGCTAGGGATCGATGGTATGTTATTTCCTCGTTTCTCTTATTTTTCCATACCATTTGTCCTTGTTTCCGCGTTTCATCAGAGCTTATAGTTCTGGCGCCACGACCTTCAGTGTTGACGCACGTGCCTCCGTGGCGTGCTCATCGCGCATCGCTCACCATTTCATTTCATGTGTTCAACCCCTCTTAGCGAATCTGAGGTACTAACAGTATGTTGTCATAGATCAGTACTTTGCGACGGAATCGGTCGAGAACATTGCAAACCACATTTTGTCCATCTATGGTGCCAAGGTTGCCGCATTCTCACGCAAGGATCACTTGTTTGAACTTCGTCTAGACCGTGAGGACGAAGATCATGCTGTCTACATTGACACTTCCGTGCCTGGAGTAACTACTCTAGATGGGCCCTTGTACGAGCAGCGTATTGACGAGAAGTACCTCAATGGATCTTCTCCGGCACGTGCATATAGGGTTGAAACTTTTAGATCTCGAGCGGGTATGTCGGGCATTGTCAATGGAGACACTTCACAACAGCAGTTTCGCTGCTATTTTGTGTACAAGTGTGAGTTTCCCGAGGGTGATTACGATGAAAATATGATAGATATGCAGAAAATATCCGACAAGCGTTTTCTAGATAAAGCGTCAGATAATACAAAGACGATATACAAGTCTGTGATTGAGCTCGCTGCGCGTCAGACATCGGGTCCAGTGATTGACATGTACGAGATTGAGGGAACTCGAGAACGTCGTTTGATTATTGCATATCGCCAGCGTTCTGCGAGTAACTATTTTTCGGCTCTTTCTGATCTCTACCACTATTATGGTCTTACTTCCACTCGTAAATATATTGAGCAGTTTAAGAATGGAATTACAGTCATGTGTGTGTACCTCTCACCTTCGCCTTCGTCGTCGAGATATCCTCCAATTGAGCACTCCATTCATCAGGTAACAAAAGAGGCTTCTCTTTTGTATTGTCTGCCCAAGAATCTTTTTCAGCATGTCTTTGCTGTTGGTGATCTTAGTCTTCAGGAGGCTATCTATGCACACTGCGTGACGATTTTTGTGACTCATTTTTTGAATCGGCTTGGTCCCGAGTACAATACGCTACTTTCGATTTTGAATCCAGATCAGACCAGTCACCAGGAAGTGCTTAATAAGATTAAGCGCCGGCTGCGTCAGGAGACGTTTACGCGAGACTATATTTTTGATATTATTTCTTCTCAATTGGATCTAGTCCGCCAATTCTATTTATCGTTTGCTAGTACACATTACGTCCAATCGATTGGTGAAAATAGTGATTTTCTTCCGACTTTGTCCTACCAGAGACTAAAGTCAAGTACGATTCTTACTGATAGTGAACTTTCCAAGTTAGTCCGTCGCAATGCGGCGAATGATCACCATGTGTTAGTTATGGATGCGTTTCACTTATTCAACAAGCATGTGCTGAAGACTAACTTCTATACGCCTACAAAGGTTGCACTGTCATTCCGACTAAATCCTGGATTTTTGCCTAAGATTGAATATCCTCAGCCACTGTTTGGCATGTTTTTAGTTGTTGGTCAGGAGTTCCGAGGATTCCATTTACGGTTTCGTGATATAGCCCGAGGCGGAATCCGGATTGTCAAAAGTCGAAGTGTGGAGGCATACAATCTTAATGCACGCAGTATGTTTGACGAGAATTATAACCTGGCAAATACGCAGCAACGTAAGAACAAGGATATTCCTGAAGGTGGGTCCAAGGGTGTAATTTTACTGGACTTTGAGCATCAAGATATGGCTACAGTGTCTTTTCAAAAGTATATTGATGCCATGCTGGATTTGCTACTTCCCGGAGAAACACCAGGCGTTAAAGGTCCAATTGTGGATCTGTATAAGCAGCCTGAAATCATTTTTATGGGACCTGATGAGAATACGGCTGGGCTAGTTGACTGGGCTACCGTGCATGCTCGAGACCGTGGTGCGCCTTGGTGGAAGTCGTTTTTCACGGGCAAGTCGCCAGCACTTGGAGGGATTCCGCATGACGAGTACGGAATGACCAGTTTGTCAGTTCGTGAATATGTAGAAGGAATCTACCGCAAGCTTGCAATCGACGGAACAAAGGTACTTAAGTTGCAGACAGGTGGTCCCGATGGAGATTTAGGGTCAAATGAGATTCTACTTTCCAATGAAAAGTATATCGCCATAGTAGATGGGTCTGGCGTCTTAGTTGATCCAAATGGTCTTGATCGTGGGGAGCTTGTGCTGCTTGCTCGTGAGCGGAAGATGGTTTCCGCGTTTGACCGGTCCAAGTTGAGCAACAAAGGATATCTTGTTCTTGTCGATGAGAAAGATGTTACTTTACCAAATGGGGAACTGGTGGAGAATGGCACAACCTTCAGAAACCTATTTCATTTACGTGCTGGCACGATCGGGGCCCAAGTATTTGTTCCCTGTGGCGGTCGACCGGAGGCTATCAATATCAACAATGTGGATGAGCTGATTATAGATGGCAAGAGTACGGTGCCATATATCGTGGAAGGAGCAAACCTCTTTTTAACGCAGGAGGCCAAGTTGCGGCTAGAAAAGGCTGGTAGTATTATATTTAAGGATGCGTCGGCAAACAAAGGCGGGGTGACATCGTCATCATTGGAGGTTCTGGCGTCGCTCGCATTCGATGACGCTGGCTTCTATGAGCACATGTGCGTGAGAAAAGACGGAAAGGTTCCCGAATTTTACAAGCAATATGTTGCGGAGGTGCAAGCTATGATCAAGAAGAATGCACGGCTTGAGTTTGAGGCGCTCTGGCGAGAACATGAGGCGAGTGGGCGAGCGCGGTCTATCCTCTCTGATGAGTTATCCAATGCGATCACTGATTTGACGGAAGAGCTGGAGAGTAGCAGTTTATGGGCCGACGAGGCTTTTCGGGATGGTATTCTACAGGAAGCGCTACCTAAGCTGTTGCAGAAGCAGATCGGGCTTGCCAAGATCGTCGAGCGCGTCCCAGAGCCGTATTTGAAGGCGATTTTCGGATCTTATTTGGCGGGTCGTTTCGTTTACGAGCGAGGCAGCAATCCTGGGCAATTTGCGTTTTTCGAGTTCATGATCGAAAAACGTAAGAGTATTACCAGTGATTAAGGCTAGGGATATCAATTGAGGATAGAAAGGTTGAGAAAGATAATAAATAATTATATGGTACAAAGATGATTTCAGAAAGCCGACTCTGTGTCATCGAATAGGAATATGAAAGGGAATAGAAAAATATATTTTAGATAATCATGGAAAATGATCGGAAAGAGCGGTCCGTCCGGATGTTTTTTGGCGGTTCATTAGATTACTTGTTTAGGAATCTAGTAAATAAGCCAAATAGCGGCCGATTGGATAGAGGTAAATGCGATACTATATAAATGTATTTAGCTTGAATATTTATATACATATAAATTTCATTACACATCGTAGGAATAATGGGTTAATTATTTTATTAAAATACAGGCATTACAAACAAATTAGATAATCACTCTAGACCCTGGATTCTGTAATTTGATGGCTGTGAGATGGCGGCGCAGCAGTCTTGGGTTAATTTTATAATTGCAGTGAATTTTAATTTATAAATAATTATGAACACCACCTTCATTTTTCAGGATTCAATATTTCTTGCGAAATCACTATACCATAGGATTATTCCGAAATTTAAGAGACCTATAGTACACTTCACACAATAAATAGCTCACAATTCGCACACCATAATGATGTTATTGAATTCATTTAATCAGGATATTCAATACCAGATGCTTGCGTCATTAGTGAAGCGGAACACATCTGACGATCTTGACGATGCGAAAGATAAAGTAGTTTCATTTGCTGAATGTTAGTCTATCCAGTTCTTCAGTTCTTCTATATTTTCTTATGTCGGGCAGTTTTACTAACGAACGAGCAGCATTCAAACATTGGGATACATGCATGGACAATACAGGCTGCAAAGTAATTGCTATAGTGGGAATCATTCTTGCAGTGATTGTTGCATTCACCTTGTTGACTTGGATTTTTCGGATCGTGCTTTGTGGCGCGCAACAGGCCTGTTGGTGCTGTAATCAGTGTGCACATTGTTGTCAGTCGCGGTCGGATCCAAGAGCAAGAGCGACGCCGGCGCCGAATAACGCATATGCTATTCCAAACCACCAGCCGTACTATTCGGGTCCACCTGCTCCTCCGGACGATCGGTTCCGCAGAAGTTATAATCGATTCAAAGGCGATGATATTGAGATGGGCACTGTTGGAGGCTATAAACAGAATTATTAGATGGGTATTACAAAGTGGAGGTCGGTGTTCTTGGAGAATAGATTATACAAATATCGAATATATTAAATCAACTAAGGAAATAACCAATTAAACCAAAAATAAAGCACCAAAATTAGATAGATTAAAAGAATAGATATATAGTTCACTTTACATGAACAGCTGGCGGCGGGCCCACTGGAGGTGGGTAGTCTCTCATCTCATAGTTATTGCCGCCATTAAAGGTCCCGGTCTGCTGGCCATTATTTCCAGCACCGTTACTATAATAAGCTTGCGAGGCCGGGTCGACTGGAACGGGACTGGGATGTGTAGCTGGATTATATGCAGGCGGAGGACCTGGAGGAGGACCATAGTTTTGGGGTCGGTTGGGGTAGACTTGACCCCCTGAAAAAGGAACCCAGGCTGTGCCGTACGCTGGAGGAAGGCCCTTCTTCGATCTTCTTCGATTGCATGCGCATCTGATTAACAGCGTGAGCATATGAGTAAGAAGGAGGATAGAGGTGTACGCGTAACTTACATGCAAAGGAGTAATGTTATCAGAGCAACTGCAACAACAACTCCTAATAGAACCCATCGTCCCCTAAAAATTAGATATCCTTCCACGCTTATATACAAATTTGACATAGAATGCCGAGAGCATTACAGACTACATACCAGTAATACCTAAAGAGTCAACAACATGAAACACGAAAATGCAGAAGACTTACCAAGTAGAACAAGTTCCATAATATGAACAGCCTACAAAAATGTAAATATCTTTTCAAGATTCCATAAATAAAGCATAAAAATACTTACTATAACCCCAATATCGCTTCACAAGTGATATACTATTTCCTGAAGTCGGTAAAATAGTTGGCGCCATAGATTGTTGATTTTCCCCGAGCAATAATCTGATTTTGACTAAATCTTTAATCCAATTGCAATTGAAGGTCCAATGAGTCGCAAATCTATCTCTATCTGTTTATTTAACGTAAATCAATATCGACTATATCTTATGTTTAGGAAAAGTATCACAACATGATATGTTCCGCAGTATATAACATGACACAAACGCCTTTGCTTATCTCCCCTTGTCCGTCGCCGCAAGGCTCAGCCACGGGCCGCAGCACTCATCGAGCCGTGCCAAAATGACGTAGCGTAACGGGTCCATTGTCTACCTGTACGCTACTAATTCAACTATGAAATTTCTCATTTAAAGGAAACGAAATACATAATATAGAACACATAATACATTTATGTAGGTACGTAAATGAATATTCAGATACATGTATGCACATTATTATATTTAATTTTCTTTTACCCTTCCGTACACGACTGTGTACTACTTAAGCTCTGTCGTAGTTGTAATACTATTCAGACCAGTCCAGACCAACGCTGATGACCCTTACTGGTTTTGAGGGATAATTGCAAAATAACCAATTCAACCTTCAACTATCGATTTACCGGCTTGAACTTCAGAAATGTCAGCACAAATTGTCATTATAGGAGCAGGACTGTTTGGTGCGCTACTGGCTGCACGTTTCCGCGACGCGCCGGCAGCAAAATCAAACCATGTCTATATCACTTTGATCGATGCTCGTCCAGATTTTGTGTACTTGCCACTGTATATCCGGAACTGTGTTAATGACGTCTCGCACTATCTCGTGACACCGCTAGATAAAATTTTTGAAAAGCGTCCCGAGATTGGGACCGTAGTCTGCGGACGGGTCGTTGAGATAGATCAGTTCAGGAAGCAGGTTCTGCTCGAGCACGGTGACCCAATTAGTTTTGACTATCTTGTGCGTATCGCCATGTCGTAGCATGATCTCTAACTGATCAGATTCAGGTTTTGGCTACCGGATATTCCTTTGATGAGCCGATCAAAGTGCCCTTATCGACCCATTCCGAGATTATGTCCTATCTCGACTCTCGGCGAGAGATGATCAAGCAGAGTCGCAATGTCATTATATTGGGCGGCGGGCCGACGGGATGTGAGTTAGCCTGTGAGATCGCTCATCAATACGGCACAACAAAAAAAATCACGTTGGTTCATTCGAAAGAAAAACCGCTTACTAACATTTACTTGGAGAAGCTCCGCCGCAAAACGGAGCAAATACTACTCCAGGAGAACGTCGAGCTGATTTTCAATTCCTACGGTCGGGATAACAACGATGGCTCGGTAACGATCACGTCCAACGAAAATTCGACAGCAGTGACCACCATGCTGGCTGATTTGGTTTTCAACACCTTCATCGCAACGCCCGCCACCGAATGGGCGCCATCCGAATGGAAGGACCCACAGTCGCGAATCAAAGTGACGTCTACACTTCAAGTAGAAGGTGCAGACCCTGGGATATTTGCCATCGGCGATATTATCAACACAGAAGACCTGAAAATTGGTATCAAAGTCAACTATGCGGTTCCGGCTGTGTTTAATAATCTCATCGCACTCTCGACCGGACTCCCTGCGACTTCTATGTACTCTCCCCCAGTATCTGAGTCATTTGTGCTCACATTGAAGCCAAAAGTAGCAGTGGGTCAACTAGCTCTTCCACTCTTTGGACTCATCTATCTGCCATCTTGGTTTCTCAGAACATTGGGCCAAAATGTCGGTGCAGAAAGGGCAATCCGCATTATTGGCTATTCCACGTGACTCACTTTCCGTTTACAGTAATTTGTTTATGATCAGTAGATCTTGTTGGCCCTTTTTCAATTAGCTCTTCTTTTGTACTCATTTTCGTAGTGTATCATGTTACTTTCTGCACACTTCATATGAATTCATCTATACGCAATACTGAACAATGTAAGTCCCTTTAAGCTAAACGATTACACGACTAATGAATAGGCATCGCAGTCTCTCACATAGGTCGAGATCTGAGGAATCTCCTGCTTCACCATTAGCGCCGACACAACTCAATTCAGGTCGGCGGCCGACGCACAATCGCAAATTTTTTTTCCTACCGAGTTCCAAGAACAATTTTTCTCTTTCTCGCGTATTGAAGGCAATCAACGGAGTATGTACGAATACAAGGGCAGTGGTTGCCTCCAACAAGTCTACAGGAGTCACGTTGTCGAATTGGGCAGGCACATCAAATGATCCTGCTGTTGCCGATGTTGTTGACAAGTACGCATGCTTGATTTCTGAACTGGGAGGCCTGGACATAAATTATATTGAAGGCGGGTTGGAAATGATGGCCGCATCCTTGCAGACTATCCACGACGTTACATTGTCTGTCGGTCCGGTGGAAACACATCAAGCCAAACTGCGCGACCAAATCGCCAAAATTAGCGCCTCTTCGGTCTCTTCCTCTTCAGCCTCTAATTCCAGCTTAGGACCAGGGCAACTGCCCTCTGGCTTGTCGTCGTCACCCGCAGGCAAACCAGAAGAAGGTATTCTCCGGGCTCGAAAGCTCGCGCAACTGCGTCGTGAACTTGTCCGCGTCGATGCGGAAATGCTTGTTGCCCGTGCTCAGCTAATCAACGTGACTCGTGAACGGCTCGGGTTCGCTCTAAAGGCGCATTTGAATGCTCTGCAAGAACGATTTGAAAAGGGCTTGATGATCATAAATTCTGGTAACCATCTTCTCGCACTCTTGAACGCTTCACAAAGACTAGCACCAGGAGACTCGATCCCGAGCTATCCCCATGAGCAATTAACGAGAGATATTCTCAACACTCTCGACAACGATTTGCGTGCCTGGACTTTGAAACCGGCAGCTGTCGATTATACGGCCCAATTTTGGAGCGGATATCCTACTTCTTCACCCACATCTGGTCGGTTCACGTACGCCTCTGAATTCCTGCACCAGCCGCCCCCCATGTCCCATTCAAGTATGACTTCCCCAACTATAACAGATCGTGAAGTCGAGGAAGAGTTTGGTGAAAATTATGACAGCTCTATCACTGCGGCCCGTGTAGCGGCTAGTTTCGATATGCGGTCGCCGCTGTCGTCGAGAAATTGAAATCATATTCAGAATTTTTCGACAAACTTTTCCAAAGTATTCTTTCTTTTATTCAGTAAATTGTACAATTAATATTAATATTCAATGACTCCATCATCTCCTACTTCCTTGATATGTATTTCCCGGTTCAGGAGCGACAGGCTTTAGTGCCATCACTGCATTCAACAGTTTAGTCCCGTATCGACCCGTGATGGCTTCACATTCCGCCAAAAATACACGAATGACATTATAAAAGCTTGCAAATGCAGCCTGGTCCGGAAATGAATCTATGTCTCGTCGCACAGATATAATTCGCACAGTCCGTGCTTGCGTGATATCCGCCGCGTCGCCAATGAGGTCCGACAGATCTATAATTCGATCCATCGAAGAGGTGATATCGAGTAAAAGCTTCTGATGAACGGATAATCGCCGCAACAGTTCTGAAATACCTGTGAATATCGAAACTAACAAGTCTTCGAAATCATGCTGTCGCATTTCTCGAAGCATCCGTTCTAGCTGCGCAGCCGTCGCAGTCCGGTTTGTACTCCCACTCGAAACTGAAAGATCATCATCAAAAACGTTCGAATGCAAATTTCGCTTGATAAGATTTTTTACTTCCCGCATAATGGCGTCCCTATAACGCTGTACTCCAGATTCGACTGAGTTGACTTTCTCTAACAAATTCAAGTACTTCGTCACATTCGGTTTTAGGTCCTCCGAAAGGATTAGATACGAGTTGTTGATCGGCGGAGGAGTCCCGGACGGCGTATCGATAGACCGATTTAACTTTGAGTTTGTATATGTCCTACTTAGTCGATCCAGGGTTTCTTGCGTCGGCACAGACGCTACATGCCGCCGGATATCATCTAACAAGCATTTCGTGAAACGAACTTGATATTCATTGATGACTCGACCTTTCAAAAACAAGATCTTCTCTTGTGCTGCTGATATTGCAGGTACTTTACTCAAATTCGAAAGTTCGTATTTCCAATTACTAGTTGGCTTGACTTGCATGCTATTCAATCTCACACGATCAATGTCGCCTCGGATTGCAGACTCAACATGCTTGATCTTCTCCCAGCACCTGTCTGCGTCTTTCTGGGTCCAAAGATCTTCGGCCTCAGTAACTAGATCAGAAACAAGATTCATCTGCGCAACAGCCTGCTCAAATTTGCACACATTTACTCGTCGTTGTTCTAACCGAACAATCTCCAGACCAACAGCTGCTTGTTCCCGGTCCACCCGCGCGAGATCTTGCCGTAGTCCTGATATCTTGTTGATTGCGTTCGTCGTTTCCGTGTGTAAGTTTCTAAGGTCGCCCAATGCAGCGAAAAACGACGGTGAAGCTTTGGAGATCTCATTGATCAGATGAACTTCAACGGTGTCAAGATACCAAGATAGTTTTTCTTGCAATATCGCATTATTGGCCAGTGATTTCCGAACCAGCTGAGGTCGCGAACTGGTACTATCGGTGGACTGTAACGGCATAGAAGTAGAATGCATATCTGTCTTTTCCGTCACAACGTCAAATATTCGAGGATTTTCAAGATTAAAATTTTTCTCGAAATAGACACTGGGAATCGTTGAAAGTGGCGTCCCTTGAACTGATTTCTTTCTATTTGCCGATGCTGATGTCGTTGCTGGGGATGTTATTGTATCTTTTGAAAAGCCATCATTAATCGCAACCTTTAATAATCTGGACTCAAGAACATCAAGAAACGAGGTTGAAGCAGTTCCAGTGGCAGCTAAATTAGCCAACGAGTCTCCCCGTTGAGGAACTGAGGATTTCGTCTGTCGTAATTCTTTGATATCACTTAGAATTGCATTTCGACGGCGTACATATTGATCATATTCACTGGCTGTACCGTCGATAAAAGGCTGAAATTTCTCTGTCGGGACAATATTTATGTTTGGCAAGGCTATCGGTGGGATATCCCTTGTTGTCGGAGGCCAAATGGATGCACGTGCGGAAGGTGAATTGAGTAGCGAGGCAATTGCTATATGGTTAGAAAAAATTAAATGTAAAATTAACAGTAAATACCGTTCGAGGTCATGCTGCCATGATTGAACCCCATTGCAGCTAAATCCCGACGTTGGCTCAAAATAGAGGTATTACTACTAGCCGACGTCCGACGGCCTCGGTTACCTAAAATGCTTTCCGAATACGAAGCGTACGGGCCCGAAGCTGTCATAATTGAGGAAGATTTTATACTTTGAGCAGGAGAGAAAGAAACCGAATCATATGATATTGCAGAAGAAAGACCCGGTGAAGGGGGAGGATTCAAATCAATCGGCATCGACACCTCCTGTAGCCCCTCTTTGGATGACCGAGGGCTTATTGTGCTAGGAGCATATAATGATACATTACTTCTGTTCCCCTCTGAAGGAGCATCGACGCTTATTCTTGGTTCTAGCGCCGAAGCTGGAGAGGCTAGAAGACCATCATGAACCGCATCAGCTCCAGCTCCGTTGATCTTACCTCGGTCGATATCCACTCGAGACTCACTGTTTTTCAGCAATTGATGATTCCCGTGAGCTGGCTGCTCTTGTTTCCGCCTTATTTCTATCGATGCACTTGATCCTTCTGCTGCTGATGTCAATTCGGTTGATGGCGTAGTTGCTGCTAATGTTGCATCGTGCTGCTCGGCTGGCTGTAAGGCCATTGGCGGTCAAAACAGCTCATACACACTGTCGCACACCAACAATACACAAAACACAAAACACGAGTCCAGAGTATTGACTAATTCCCAAGCGGATCGATGTGTACTCCCGTTTAAGCCAATAAGAAAAAAGGTTGATGATTAGATAATCGCTTTGGTGGTCAAGGTGGATTAGCACTCTGTCGCAGACTCCCTCCTAAGGCGGCTCTGCACGGCCTACTTGCAGGGCCACATAAGGCGGTGCAGGTAGGGTAAAAGCGACACGAAACTGACGCGGTGGCTCTACGCGTTAACTGACGCGTTAACTTTATCCATCTAGCACTCGGACCCATCCCTGTCTTCCAATCTGAATCACCATTTATTCATATTACTTTTAGATATAATTAAGGGTATTTCCACTTCTATGTCATATTCATTTTGATAAGATCATAATACTTGATTTTTATTATAAACTGAAATAATCAATATGTCATTCGATATCGGTCGTGTCTTCTCTGCTACTGTTCTGGCACCAAGTGAAGATCCAAATGAGCATGCTCGCAAAGATACAGAAGACAGTTTCCGGGATTTCATTCTCGAATTTCGAATTGACAGTGAATTCATTTATAGGTATGAATTCGAATTCTACTGAAGTTGTATCAGAACTAATAAAAGCAGAGAACAGCTCCGAGAAAACATTCTAGTCAAACGATATTGCTTATCAGTGGAACTGGCTCATTTGATTTCGTATAATGAAGAGTTAGCCCATCGATTGACCAATGATCCTGCAGATCTTCTACCTATCGTAGGTTAGCGTAGCATTAATTAAGAGTGAAGTTTCTAACAACATTAGTTCGAAGATGCAGCTCGGGAAGTTGGAATTAGAATTCTCTTTTCAGGTCGTCATTCTGAGAAAAGCATACAAGATATCGAAGACGGACTGCGTCGGGAAATGCCATACTGTCAAGTGATTTTGCAATCGAATGCTAATCCGCTTGCTATCCGGGATCTGGATTCAACCAAAGTCTCAAAATTGGTGAGAATCCCCGGAATTGTGATTGGCGCCTCAACTTTATCGTCGCGAGCTTCAATGCTGAAATTGAGATGCAAATTTTGCCATCACATTCGGATTGTTTATGTTGGAGCAGGGTTTTCTGGGGTCCATATTCCAAGACAATGTGAGGCACCTCCGGGACCGACAAGAGAAAAGCAATGTAAATCCGATCCATTTGAAATTGTCCATGATGGCTGTCAATTTGTCGACCAGCAAGTTCTAAAGCTCCAAGAAGCTCCCGATATGGTTCCAGTTGGTGAAGTTCCCCGACACATTGTCTTATCAGCAGACCGTTACTTAACGAACCAGGTTGTACCTGGCAGTCGGTGCACGGTTGTTGGAATCTATTCCATTTATCAGTCGAAGCATGCTAATAAATCTACTGGCAAAGCAGTTGCGATTCGCAATCCATATGTCCGAGTCGTTGGTCTCCAGATAGACCAGGACCATAACAGCAAGTCAACCTTATCGTTTACAGAAGAAGAAGAGGAAGAATTTATTCAGCTTTCCAGGCATCCAAGATTATATGAAATCTTTGCCAACAGCATAGCCCCGTCGATTTACGGAAACAATGACATTAAGAAGGCTATCACATGTTTGCTGATGGGTGGATCGAAGAAGATACTTCCTGACGGGATGCGACTACGAGGAGATATCAATGTTTTGCTGCTTGGAGACCCCGGTACAGCGAAATCACAACTCTTGAAATTTGTTGAGAAAATTGCGCCGATAGCAATTTACACGTCAGGCAAAGGCTCCTCTGCAGCAGGTCTCACTGCATCTGTTCAACGTGACAGTGCGACGCGAGATTTTTATCTTGAAGGAGGAGCTATGGTTCTCGCAGATGGAGGTGTTGTATGTATTGACGAATTCGACAAGATGCGCGATGAAGATCGAGTAGCTATCCATGAAGCTATGGAACAGCAGACGATTTCAATTGCTAAAGCTGGTATTACAACAATTCTAAACTCGCGAACAAGTGTGCTTGCAGCGGCGAATCCCATATTTGGAAGATATGACGACATGAAGACGCCAGGAGAAAATATTGATTTCCAGACGACAATCCTGTCCAGATTCGACATGATTTTCATTGTGAAAGATGATCATAACGAGAGCCGTGACCAGAGCATTGCGAAACATGTCATAAATATTCATATGAACCAGCAGGCCGTGTCGACCGAGGAAGTGTCAGGAGAGATCCCAGTTGAGAAAATGAGAAGATATATCTCGTACTGTCGGGCGAAATGCGCTCCTCGGCTATCCCCTGAAGCTGCCGAGAAATTGTCAAGTCATTTTGTTGGTATCCGGAAGCAAATGATGCAGGTTGAGCAAGACTCGAACGAGCGGTCCAGTATTCCAATAACGGTTCGTCAGCTGGAAGCAATTATTCGGATTTCAGAATCACTCGCGAAACTTCAGTTATCGTCAGTTGCGAGAGAAGAGCATGTCGACGAAGCAATTCGACTGTTTTTGGCATCTACGATGGATGCTGTAGGACAAGGTGCTGGTTCGCGGCAAGAACTTGTTCAGGAAGTGACTAAAATTGAAGGCGAGCTTAAACGACGATTACCAATCGGATGGAGTACTTCATATCAGACTTTGGTGCGAGAATTTGTCAATGGCGTAAGTTAGCATTATTTCTAAAGATATACGTGGTTTCTAACTACTAGAAGAAGGGATATTCACAGCATGCACTGGATAAGGCGCTGATGATCGCTGAACGAAGAGATACGATACAGTTTCGTCATCAGCGTTCTAGTATTTATCGTAGTGGAGTTTAATTGTACTTGATGCTAATCGTTCATTTCATGTCAGGCTGTAACATTTTCGTAGTAAATTAGACTAAGTTTAATGATGACGGCTCAGACCAGACTTATCGCATCTCTGGAACCAATTTCCTCAATGGGATCTGTAAAGCGACAAAGCAACTAACTTCTGAAATTTAAATTTTCAGCTTCATTTTGGATATCTAACTGTTTCAGAACTTTTGTCTGATTATTGATGAACTGGTTGTTCTTCTAGCTGAATAATCCTAGATTTCTTATCGTCGTGCAGGAGTGTGTATCGACTTATCATTGGTGAATCTATTCATTTAGTGGTCTGAAATTTCTGGAACCGAGGTGCAGTTACAATAATTTTTAGTGATGTCGTCGCCTTTTTCTGCTGCTTCATCGGCAGCTGCTGCGTCGTCAGCTGCATCGGCCCTGAACTCGATATCTTCCTCGTCGCCATCATCACCGACTCAAAATTCCAGCCAAGACAGTACAAGTGGTAGTCCGATGAAGTACCAAAGTCAGTCCAGACGTCTTTCTGTCTCTAGTTCGATACGCTCATCGATATCAACGGCTGTAACTGAAATGGATGCAGACTCTATATCAGATAACGATCGAAGTCGACTGATACCCATTGATACAGCAATGACAGATCCAAATGGACCTGCGACACCGGCCTTTTTCGCAACCAGGTTCGTTGCAAAAGTGTCTTGGGCTGAATATAAACGACTCTTCAAAATGTCAGTGCCAGTGATCTTGGCTTATATGCTACAAAATTCGCTGCAGACCGTTTCGGTTTTGATTGTTGGGCGACTCGGTGCCTTTGAATTATCAGTATCGGCTTTCAGTTATATGTTTGCGATGAGTACCGGCTGGTTGATCCAGCTCGGTGGAACGACGGCTATTGACACTTTGGGGTCTGCTACTTATACGGCGAGTGAGGATCCTACCGAGTATGTATTACTAATGATCTGAATCGAGTATGGAGCTAATTGACAGGCTCGGTATTCTTCTTCAACGTGGCTTCTTTGTTCTCGCAACTCTCTATGTTCCAATTATTGGTCTTTGGATATTTGCAGAGCCAGTTCTTATCCATTTGGGGCAAACACCGGAACTGGCAGCGGCAGCGGCCAAATTCCTACAGACGCTGATTCCGGGTGGTCTGGGTTTTATCTACTTCGAAGCATTGAAGAAATATCTACAGGTACAAGGTCTCGTTCAAGCAGGTTCTTATGTGCTTCTTATTACTTCGCCATTAAATGCTCTTTTAAATTATCTGTTTATCCATCCACTTGGATTCGGTTTATATGGAGCCCCGTTAGCCACTAGCATCACCTACTGGCTTTCATTTTTCGGTCTTTGTCTGTTTTCAAAATATTCCCGGGGATCTAAGGCTTGGGGCGGCTGGTCTTATAGAGCTTTTACGAACATGGGCATTTTCTACAAATTGGCCTTACTAGGAATTATTATGGTAGGCACCGAATGGTGGGCTTTCGAGATTGTAGCGCTAGTATCGGGTCGGTTAGGTGATATAGCGCTCGCTGCACAGAGCTGTGTGATGACCTCTGATCAGGTCACTTTCACGATCCCGTTTGGAATTGGTGTTGCAGCTTCGACGAGAGTGGGTAATCTACTTGGAGAACGACGCTCTCGAGCTGCTCGACGTGCTGCATATACCGTAGCACTCTTGGCTGCTTCTACCGGTGCATTTGCTATGATAATTATGTTGCTAGCTCGTAACTATTATGGCAAGATTTTCAGCGACGATCTTGATGTGATCCGGGAAACTGCTAAAGTTGTCCCTTACGTTGCAATATTCCAGATCGCAGACGGTATCAATGCATCTTGTTCCGGTAGTTTGCGCGGAATGGGCCGCCAGCATATCGGAGCCTTGATCAATTCTGCAGCATATTATGTCCTTGCATTACCGCTCGGTATTTATCTTGCCTTTCATGGCCGTGGATTGTCTGGATTATGGGCCGGCCAATGTATCGCGCTATATATTGCAGGAACTTTAGAGTTTTCTGTCGTCATGTCGACCAATTGGACAAAGGAAGTTGACAATGCTTTGTCAAGATTGGACGATTACCCTGAAAATTCGGATCCAGAGGACGATGAACCAGAGGAGTATATGAGCACTCATAGCCTTGATCCGGATGCAATTCATATCCATCGTCGAGATTCGCTCGAGTTGTGATTAAATGATGACATATCTGAATTTAGTCTATAAATACATGATCCGACAAAACCGTTTCGCTAACATTCGTAGCACTATTAAGCAGTTCTCACTTCTTACACCAAGAATACCGAAGGAACGAATTCCAAAACAAAATATAACTTTATAAAACAAACCAAATGCAATTAACAACATGAATTCCTCCGCATACCCAATGCATTACTTCCTTTACCGCCAACCAAACTAACAACTCCTCTTCCGCGACTTTTATTACCAGGACGACGAACACTACCATCACCCCAAGTAGGAGAATCTCCGTACTGGATGCCAGAACCGATATCATCAGGATCTAATTCGCCGAGCTCGATTTTCGTAAGAATCATGTTTGCAAGTCTGGTAAACGTTTCATCGATGTTTAAGCCAGATAGCGCAGATGTGTGAATTATCGGAATGGAACCGTTCTGGCGCGCAAAGTCGACAATTTCAGAGTCCGGAACAATATCCGCAGCGTTAGCTTCCTGTAACTTGTCGGATTTGTTAGCGACTAATAATAGCGACACAGTCGGGTTTGCTAGGTTCTTCAAATCCGAAAGGAAGTGTGGCAGCATCCGGAAAGTATTCATGTTTGCAGTGTCGTAAATCAGTAACGCTCCGGCAGAGCCTCGATAATATGATCGGGTGACCGCTCGAAAGCGTTCCTGTCCGGCCGTATCCCACAGCTGACTTCAATTAGCAGAGATAAATCTAAATGCTTTGCTTAACTAACCTGTAGCTTTATACGTTTCCGATTCGCACCTGTGCCGACATCAATTACTTTCGATGAAAACTCTACCCCAATAGTCGATGAATTCAAAATTTTCCCTAATTAGTTAGAGTAAGTCTGCTGCGAAGAGCTTATTCTGACATACAGCTTCCGTCGATAAATCGATGTAATATACTTGATTTGCCACATCCAGAAGGGCCGATTAAAATAACTTTGGCAAGATAGTCATACACATTATCCTGATGTGTCAGTATCCTCAAAACTTGATGGATAATGTGTACACATACATCAATCCGTGCACTCGTCTGCGATATTTCCGACACATTAGAGTCGGCACGTATTCTTGAGTCTTTATTTTTCGACATGTTATAAGTCGAGAAGAGATTTCAGTAAAATTACTTGACGTTGCATCTGCAAAGCAGGTGGAGCAAGATGATTCCTGTGCTTCCTAATTTCCACGTCTATCTCGTCTTTCCGTCAGTCCACCTCTATCAATAGTTATGAATGACTTTGCGAGTAGACTTTCGCAAATCAATCGATGGATATTTAATTGTCAAAGGGCTGTGTTTGATTCCTGATATCAGCTCTAGCCAAACCACAGAACATCACGACATTCACTGACCTCGACTGGCCGTAACTTCAGGAGACTGAGAGCAGTAAATCAGTAGCAACTCAGAACCAAACAAAAATATCAAGCGAAGCACTATTAGAACACCAGAAACCGCAAAAATCTCGATGACCTAATCGTCCACACATCAATTTTAATTTGTTTATCTCGACAGACTCATTGTGGATTTAACCTCTGGCCGGGACCGGCAACCCTACTCCTGTTAATCTGGGCGTATGGATGGGTGATACTCTCATGAGATTATGTAATACCCAGAAAGAGGATTTGAGAGATAGAGATAAATAAAAGTAGATTTAATCCAAATGAGATTCAAATTTGAATTTTTGTTATTTTTGTTATGATTGTATGATGTACAGTTGAGTGAGTGAACAGGGCGAGTAAAGTGAGCATGGAGAACGCTGTGGATAGCTAAAGAGCTGAAGAGTGAACACGATGAATAGTGAGTTGGAGGAAAGAAAAAGTATAGCTCAGTAAGTTAAACTCACCGAAGAAGTTATCAAACTAAAGAGAGAAATTTAATATTTAATTAATGTGAAATAATACGGTAATAAATTGCCCTCCAAATAATAAGTGGTCCACGAGATATCGCGTTATCGCGGCCTACTTCCCCGCAATATCCCACTCTTATATATATACTGTTTGATCGAGCGATATGCCATCAAATATTCCTACAAAAATATAACAATCTATTTGGAGTGAGCACAATGGTAGCTTTTACCGAGATCCCAGTAATTGACCT
The DNA here is from genome assembly GCF_038497815.1 of [Lipomyces] oligophaga. Taxonomy (NCBI): domain Eukaryota; kingdom Fungi; phylum Ascomycota; class Lipomycetes; order Lipomycetales; family Lipomycetaceae; genus Lipomyces; species [Lipomyces] oligophaga. The sequence continues at coordinate 2,301,716 of NW_027117785.1, read as the reverse complement.
GGCTCTGGCAGACGATCCAGGAACCAAACCGCAGCTTCTACGGAGTCTACGCCATGCTCTGCTGGATGTAGGATTTTTGTACATCAAAAACTATGGCATACCTGCCGAACTGACTCAGGAGGTTATCAGGCAGTCAAAATTGCTGTTTGAAATACCTGAAGGTGAAAAACTGAAAATAGAAATGAAAAACTCTCCTCATTTTTTGGGTTACAGCAAACTTGCAAACGAAATTACCAAAGAGCAGATCGATTGGCGGGAACAGATCGACTTGGCTACAGAGTTACCTGCTCCGGGGAAAGACGAGCCTCGGTATAGATGGCTTCGAGGACCTAATCTATGGCCGAATGATGAAGTTTTGCCTGGATTTCGTGAAACATTCACAGAGTACATCAGTCGAATGAGTCTTGTGTAAGATACATCCATAACAAGTGAGTGTCCTTCTGACGCAGATCCAGCTCTACGAACTTTACGCGACTCGTTGCAGAATCGCTCGGTCTTCCATCCACAGCTTTTGATGAATTTTTCGATCCAGATCAGCAACATAAGCTCAAAGTCGTTAAATATCCTGATTTGGGAGAGCTAGGCAGTGCTGCTACTGGACAAGGAGGTTGGTGCTACTGTGTTGAAATTCGTTTGCACACGTACTGATAGTTACAGTTGGTCCTCATAAAGATTCCATGCTCACGTCATATCTCTTACAAGTGACTAGTCATAGGGGACTTCAAGCGCAAAACTCGGATGGCGTTTGGGTCGATTGTCCACCAATCGATGGAACTCTAGGTAAACTACATGAATCTTTACCTACAACTCATCTAATCATACAGTGGTGGCCATTGGACAAGGGCTAGAAGCTCTCACTCAGGGTGTATGCGTGAGTACGACCCATCAAGTAATTTCTCCCCCGCCAGGTTCCGGTCCTCGCTTCTCCGTTCCATTCTTCCAAGGTGTCTCTTATGGTGCAAAGTTTGGCCAAATGGATCTTCCTACAAGCGTGTTAGCAATGAAAGACGACTCCCGCGCGGCTAAAACGGATATCGGGTTGACGTTTAAACATGAAATGTTTGAGAATATTGGTGAAGCTACCTTGTTGAACCGAGTCAAGTCACACAGAGATGTTGCAGAGCGATGGTATCCTGATCTCCTGAAAGTTGTGGATATCAAAAATGAGGAACTGCGCAAGCAGCTTTCCGTGAGCTGAGTCCATTTCATGTGGTAGTTAATTAATGTCATTCAGTCTAATAACAGTACAATGCGTAATATGAAAGTAAATTTAGCTTCACCTAACAATATTCGATTAGATTATCATAATGATTATATTAATGATTATATAATTTTGTACGAATTATTACTCATCATACTTCTCTAGGGTTTCTGGATTCGTGGGAAGGGCTACATAGATAGGGCTTTGAATAGCAGTCACGACATCACGGGAGCACTTGTGTCGAATTCTGTGAGACTGTTGCGGCGAGTTAATGATTGAAGAGCAAAGCATAGATTATTGGAGTGCACATAGCTTCAATAATTCATATCTGAGTTCTGAGAAATCCTGATTATTTTTTGCATAAAATAACCAGAGAAAGTATACGTTAACAAGTAAGTAACTTTTGTATTTGAATCGGCTTTTCTTGTTCATAGCTGTGTTATATGGCAAGAATTGGTTGAGGTATCTGGATAAGAGTGAGCAGAATACTAACTGTTTATTCAGTGGGTCGTCTTTCTGAATACGAGGTACGGATTAAATTTGATAATATGGTTTAGTCGGACAGAGTGAAATATGGGCGGGGTTCGTTTTTGGAATTGTGGAAAATTTCTCTTTCATGTATCACCGAATGAAATACTATTGATTGAGAAATCGACCCCAAGATCTAATAGCGCTCATAACCACTCAAGCCCGCGTTGAGATGCATAGAAACTAATAAGCTAGGTCATTGGCCGCCATCTTCCTACTGAAGTTGATCCCGTCCCCAAGCTTTATCGTCTGCATATTTTCGCGCCTAATGAGGTTGTGGCCAAGTCTCGATACTGGTACTTCATGAAGCAGCTCCGAAAGGTCAAGAAGTCGACCGGTGAGATTGTTTCTGTGAAGGTTGTTTCTGAGAAGAAGCCAGGCAAGGTCAAGAACTTTGGTATCTGGATTCGTTATGATTCTCGCTCAGGAACTCACAACATGTACAAGGAGTACCGTGATCTTTCGCGTACTGCTGCTGTAGAAGCGCTTTACCAAGACATGGCTGCTCGTCACCGTGCTCGTTTCCGCAGCATTCACATTCTTAAGGTCGTTGAGATCGAGAAAACTGAGGATGTTAAGCGCCAGTATGTTAAGCAGCTTCTTGTTCCCAATCTCAAGTTCCCACTTCCTCATCGTATTGTCAAGAGCAAGCAGCTCTACAGCCACAGCCGACCTTCTACGTAAGTTAAAGTTTTGATTGTCGTGGAGATTGATATTAATGAGTTCAGGTTCTATTAGGCGTGGACGTGGTAAAAATTGTATTTGTTTGATTCACATTGGGTGTCTTAGGATTATCAAAAGCAGAGGAAGCGATGTGGGGATTGTAATTATATATAATATGATTCTATGATTGCTGTAGATTATGCATTTATTGTAGATATAATTTGGTGTTGATCAATTCTGCCCAAGAGCGAAGGATTTTGTTTCCTGACGGGGGAATTGACACATCATCAAGTTAAATATAGCTGTAATTCTGTCGAATATCGTACAATCTACATTTAAAGGTTTCAGAGAAGTCATCAATAGCATTTTATTAGGAATAAGCCACTGATACTACATCTAATAGTTATTTCATTCTTTAAATTTCTCGATTCTCAAAGTTTTCACCTTATCACTCTCTAGTAGCACTGCAAGATGAGTATGGATGACGTAATAAATTATATAATAGCTCGTGGAAACATCTTCCAGCTGAATTGGCATTGGATCCACTGTCCAGGTGTCCACAGTTTTTGCGGTTTGCTTTAGTTTTATTATATTTATAATATAATAGTAATATTAATTGTGAGATCGATATTGCTTTATAGTATAATAGTATTGGATTTCATCTATTGAATTTAATTGAGAATAATTTGATTGTTTGTCAGAATGGTGAGCTTTCAGGAATATATTACATATAGAGACATAGAGACAGGAGTATTCAACTAACAAATCAGTCTGCTCCTGCTCCCGCACCAGGTGGTCCCCGAAGTGCTGTTCGGTAAGCGCAATCTAAATTTTCATCCGAACTCTCACTCTTCGAACAATGCTAACGCGCAGCGCAACGCCAGCCGACGCGCAACACAACAGCACCAACAAGCGGTCGCAAACCAGCGGCCGAGCTCGACCCGGGCAGCAGGTGCCGGCGGGTCATCGTCGACGATGTTGAAGCTGTATACAGATGAAGCAGCGGGCTTGATTGTGGATCCTATGGTCGTCATGGTCTTGAGCATCGGATTTATTCTAAGTGTCGTTGCGTTACATATTATTTCGAAGATCACGAACAAGATCATTGGAAACTGAGCCATTGTCTAGTGGTGGATTGATCAATCTGTTGTATATTACATATTATACATATACTCATCACATAATCATGCATGTCTCATTTCCATACTCATACAATCTAGACTGTTGCGATCGGGACACCAACAATAGGCATTTTCGTCGCTGACGCCTTCATTGGCTCTCGCAGCGGCACGACACAAGGTAGCGTAATATTAGTAGCCAACGATTCAGGTCTATCAGTCACACTAGTTTCTCCCGTTCCAAGAATATTTACGGCCTCGCATTGCGCTGTAAACGAGAATTTTTCCTGAGTGACAACCTCTATGCTGGCCTCCTTCTCTTTCTCTTTCTCTTTCTCTTTTTCAGATCTTGTTCGAGGGTGGTCTACCTCACATCGCCGATAAAATAATATCACAGCACCGGATTCTGCGAACACCTCCTCCCGCGACGCTTGCCGAACGTCTTGATCAGACGCCCGGATCCACCCACCTCCATGTAATCGTCGATAGCATAGGTAGTGCCCTGAACTGTCGTGCCGTCCGTAATGAACGACGACGCTGGACAATTCATACTCTGTTTCGTCCTTCATTTCGAATGACATCACTGAGGCTGATGACGACGGCGTAGAAGACAAGGATGCCGTCGAGGAAGAGTAAGAGGAGGAGGAGGAAGCTAATGAAGAGCGAGACCTTCGAGAATCTTCTCGCGAAGGATTCAGTGGAGACATGAATTCGTCTAGCGAGAAGTATTCTGGAAACTTCACTTGTGTGAAGCATTTGTCCGTATTATAAGACCGCGCGTCGTAGACTAATCTGTTAACATGGATCACTAGCACTCGGGGTGCGCGACCAACTGCGACTTGCTTTGTCTTAGTCGTCGAAACGTAGTCTGATGGCTTGATCCGATCAAACTCGGAATCCAAAATTGAAGTACGCGCTAACGCGGCGAATAGCTTGTCTCTTCGGTTCTCAAGAAGACTGAGCTGGGTGTCTGTCCGCGAGTTTGGATCTTGCGTCTGCAGACAGGTCTCAATCATCTCTGTTGTATGCTTCAAGTATTCATTAAGCGTACATCGTTGGCAGTGCACTCCTTGCAGCGGCTCGGGGTCTGTATGTGATCGTAACATCGCCATCAGCGAAATACTTTTCTCGGTATAAACATCATAACTAACTGAAGACGACGGGAAGACGAGCTCAATCGACGAAAATACCTGTTGTGTTAAGAAACGGCCCTCTTCACACACATCGCACCGGATCCGACTTGCCATCAGCCCTTCGAATGGCAAAAGACCGTATCCAGTAAACTGCTTGAGCTCCTCGCTCAGCTTGATCCGCAGCTGGGACTGCGACACTTTATTTTTGAATGCATACGCCAGTTTCTGCAACGAGATCGTCATCGTCGTCGCAAGCTTAGATTTTCGCATTAGCGCCTTGTTGCGTTCGGCTCGCAGCGCTTCAAACAGCACCAGTAAAAATTCGTGCGCGTCTTGTTGTTCCGTATTGGGTATCCATCGGCGCGGGCCAACTGCTGACAACACGCCAGAGCAATTGTGCGTATGTCTATATGGCAAAAGCGTATTCAGCTGGTCAAACAAGGCTCGCAGTTCCTTATTCACTTTCAGCCTTCCGTGTTCGAGCGGATCATCAGATACCGTCAGCGAGTCGAACGTATCCGACAGCGAAGCCAGAGACTAAAAAAATTTGGTCAGTTAATTAAAATCCTTCGGTTGATTCCCGTATCAGAAACACTCACTTGCATAATAGAATTCATGTAACAGGTATTGCCTGTGTTAATGATTCCGCCAGCCATTTGATATCTCTTTATATCTTGCTCTGATCTCGGGTTGTGTTTCCAGTCGAACCAACTTGGCAGGTCTTTAACAGTAAATACGCGTGTGACTGAGAACAAAAAGGCTCCCATTATTGCAGATAGTAAGAGCGTAAATAGAAATAGAACCAATGTTTGCGGGGATATCCTTGAGGATATTGAATTTTGTTCAATGTTCTGGTTCCGAATAGACTGTAGCTCAGCTCCCACAGAGCAGACAAGAATGGATATCAGCCAGATCATTGTGCTTTTCAGTTCTACCGTCCTTTATTTATGTCTTTATAATATTCCATCCGCCAAATAACCACTCGCCAGCAGAAAAATCTATATGCAAATTAATTCCATTCGTGACTGGAGCTTGCGTGGGGAATTTAGGCTCTTGGGACTAATATGCCCACGTGAAGGTTGATTATCCCACGATATCCGCTAGAATGCCCCAGATTTCACAAATTTCTAAAGATTTCACACAATCTCTTAGACAAAATCACACAAATGGATTACATGAACTACAAAACCAGACATTTACCGACATAAAACTTCCATGCGAAACTCGGATAACCCCGCAGTTATCTCATCCACATGGCAATTTGAAGCACAATTTGCACATCGCACCCCTTAGCCACAGCTAGCAGCGAAGAACTTAAACATAAGTGTATTTAAATACGGAGCACACAAGCACACACAAACAGCACACACAAGTCATATCCCCGCGCTATTGATATTCTGATCTAGCGAGTTGAATGACCTATACACGTAAAAGACACTGTGACTTGCTAACGTGGAAATGAACTATATAATGGTGATTTCTGAACCATGATCATTGATATAAAGTCAAAAGCAAGTAGAGAATGAGATAAACGAAGTGGGGGAATGTTAATGGGTGACACGATTATGAGAGGCAAATGGCAGATGAAGTAAACAGTGGTGTATAATACTAAGAATAAAAGACGATGAAAAAATGTATGCTGGAACCACAGGCAGATCCCCATCACCAGGTAACGCTAACTCACTTCTTGTGAATAAAATAAGGAGAATTGTTCATAAACACTACACTCGCGTCTAAAACCCACTCGCCGACATCGAGATATTTCGTCACTGCCGTTCGCACGTCGGAATTTTCGATCGCTTCTGATTTGAACCTAATTAACTGTTAACTATCCGCCCCGGTCCAAGCATCTGTAATAATACTCACGTTATGCCCGTCGATCGCTTAACACCCGCAAGAACTGCGGAAACGAGAACGAGGTCAACTGAGAAATGAAACAAACGACCAATCTGTCGAGTCAGTGATCACGTCCAAGGTAGCGCAGAAGACCGCACAAAAAACAACTCATAAAAAACTTACTGACATGACTGACATAATAAAACTTCTCCAATAATACGAGTGAAATTAAATATTGGTGCAAAACTAGTTCGCTGACAACAGTCTCACCTTTCTATCGGATCATATTGCTTTCCCCGGGGTATTTGCATGCGTAACTTTCAGTCTTACATTGCGTACGTTACAGAACTAACAATATCTCACGTGACCTGACTGTTACGTGTTCCATCCTTTAAGTGGTATGAACTGATGTTAGTATATTTAACTGAATAATTCGATTATAGGATCCAATTGATATTGAAATAATAAGTTTTCGGACTCAATTGACGATACTATGAATCTCAGTTTAAGGGCGGTTGCAGCTGTGTTTCTGTGGACTGCTGTTGTGGCTGCGTGGTCTTTTTCCGAGGGATCCATCGCGATTACTCAGAAATCAAGCACCTTAGAAACGCGATCGTGGGTTTTTCTTGTGAATAGAGTATTTATTGGCCTCAAGCTTGATTCTAACACTTCCAGATTCTCTATTGATGATGTGAATACCGAGCCACTAGTTTTGCCGCAAACTGCTGCGATCCGGCTTCGATTTCTAGTGAACAGTGAATCAGAAGAAACCGTCGCGAAACCACATCAAGTCTACGCAATTCTGTATGATCCCGCGTCTGGTCTTGAAACTGCTTTTCCGGCTGATGTCCGCGATGGAGGTCGTAGCCGTCTTGAAATTGTATGCAGCTTGTAGCTATACCTGGATATTTATCTAATTGTGCATCTTCATATTGACTTACATTTCTAGGATTATAAACTGATCCCGTCTGCCCTACTTGGTCCCTCAAAACCGCTTGTCCTTAAACTCGTGGTTGCCTCGTTTGGCGATGAGAAGCCATTATTGGTAGAGATCGCAACAGTGATCCCTCAGTATCCTGAGGAATCTGTGTCCAGTCCGAGTCGGTTCGGAGCCAAGCCAGAGATCATTCACCAGTTCAAGCCGGATCCGACATTTGCTCCAAGGAGCATCACTTTGCTTGTCAGTGCTGCTATTGCCTCTCTGATCATCTTGCTTTTCGGTTTGGTATGTTTTATTCATCTTTTCTTTCTATTGTCTTAACTACCCTGGAACTAACTGATTAGTGGTCATTCATTGGTGTTTCTCCCCTATCATTATCTTCATTTAGCTCGCTCCAATTCCTGGCTGTTATCGTCATTATCGAACTAATATTTGTGAAATATTACATTGGTTCGACAATATTCAGTTTGATTGGTCAAGCCAGTGTTCTTGCTCCTCTTGCGTTTTTCAGTGGCCGTAATGCTCTGCGTGACTTGCAGACTCGACGGTTAGCTGGCAAATGGTAACCACACAATAAAAGAGGGTGAATAAAATTACTAAATTTTTTGATTGAATCGGAAAGTTAAAATGCAACTAATTTATGATATTTGCGTATTATCCTGGATCTGAATTTTGATCGATCACCTACCTTTTGAGCCATGAGCGAAATCCGCGAAAACTCAATACTATTCAAATAGGCGACTACTCTGTTCTCTACGATTAACAATCAAAGCAGTTCAGTATTTCATAGCCTCCGGTCAGAAGTTATCCAAGTCCAATCAGAGCGCCTAGGCTTAAACATCTTTGTAGTTTCCAGGACTCGTAATAACCCTATAGACGACCCTGACTTGGATCGCTTTGGTTCGCCATCCAAAAGATGGCTACAGAATACTTCGACGACGTTCGCTTTTGAACTCCTCAAAGTTAAAAACCGGAGCTGCTCTTTCCCATCCTAATTGCATGTAAGAGTACATCTGTGGCTGTTCGATTTTGAAACTGTTGACGTAATTTTCCAATAGACATTCTGCAGGGCATGTAACGCCGGGTATACGATCCGCATACTTTTCTCCGTACGACAATCATAGTTAAGTTTCTTGGACTCTTGAATCAGACGTTGATTTTCCTGTCCGCTTGATACCGGGCGAACTAAACTCATCTGGCTGTACCTGCCCTCATTCCATCAGCTTACTGTAAGAAATAAAACATCCAATTATTAGCATTTTCTCATTTTATGATTGATACCTACCAACAACTATCAAGCTCAACTCTGAGAAAGTGTAATATTAAAGTCGCTAACAATTGACTATCAGGTCAGAACGGATGTAGCTTCCGTGACAAAGTTTCCCAAACGGCTGCGAAAACGGATATTGTAACCATTAGCGAGCGAGCATTTTCTTCTTTCCAGATGCGTGAACTTTTGTCTAGAGTTTCGTACCAATGCTTGAACACATGTTTAATTATCATATACTGAAAAATCTGGAAAAATGTTCGGTAAATGTCAATTTTAAACACCGCAGAATTGTGATTAACGCGTGCGTCGAGCCATAGACTTTCAGAAACGTGCTTATTTTCGTCACCATGCATTCATATTCGTTTAAAAATACTCTTCGTGCGGATATACGCTCCGAATCGACAGATTGATAGATAATACCTCTGCCAGATAGATACCACTGGTAAACGTTGCCTAGCTCCAGGGCGCCATACCACAGTATAATGCCGCTCAGAGTTCGCGCCAAAATTTGAATCTAAACCAATCAATACCGCAGCCCGATACGGATGGCTAAAATTTATCAGCGCCTCGCGCAGATAATACATCCACATTATATCCGGACAGCACTGCTGAATCCGGCCAACCTTGCTCTGACTTCTCCACTTTCGCGACCTGGTCTTTTACTTGTTAATAACTAATATACATTAGCGAAATGTTACACTGGCAGTACTGACTTAGACTTACTATTTTTAAGAGAACGTATTTCTGTTCATATCGTTGCCGAGTGCGTGGTACATGTACAATGATGGTAGAATGACGGCATTATTTGTACTTTTCGATTTGCAAATGTACTCCACCCTCACTTTCTCTTTCATCAGGTTTACAAAACCCTGCATTTTCATATAAAAGCTTGAATTTCCATTGTTTGTTAAATCTAGATGGAAATCCACTACTATCTGGCTTGTCTGTTTAGTTGCAACATTTCGTAATTCCGTACTGCGCCGTTTCCAACTCCAGGTTGGAAAAACCAGCATAATGATCTCAATCTGTTCTTCATTCGTCTCTAATACTGTGAAGCAATAAAAACTTTCCATTTTAGTCCGCTATAACTAAGCAGGGATGCGATCTCGTTGGATAGATGCATTTCCGGACCAAAACTCTTTCAGCATGGTCATAGCGAGTTTGTTGAAAAACTGTCGGATCTACAGCTAGACTTGCCAATCAACAGCACAAGCTCTGCCCAATTGAAAATCAATGGTACCAAGCTCTAATCCGCTTCTCTTTCAGCGTACTACCTGTAATCGGGACAGACTGGCATTCAAACATTGTACGAATCCGAGCGATGATATTTCAAGTATCAAAAGCGCTCTTTGTGCAATTGCAAGTCTGCTGATTCCCATTAAACTAGACTGAAAATCAGCCTTCTATAGTCCAACTCGCTCAATCCAACGTCAGGTATTCAAGATGTCCTCATGAAACTTCGCTTCAGATCTGTCAGTCAATCATCATCTCATGCTGGCTCGCAGAAACCATTGAAGTCGGTATCTACAGTCTCTGACAAAATCAGATTAGACGACATAAATTTCCTCTCAAAGAATGACAAAAGTTCGTTAGCATCAAGGCTAAGTCCACTGTTGAGTCCGGAAGGTGAATAGTGGAAACGGAGCTGACTGGGTTGAAGATATCAGCATATTAACGGTGAGAGGAGCGGCCTGACAAAATATTCCCATATTTCCAATGAAATTGCAATTTTAGTCAATTGCTGGCCCTGACTCAAGACAAAAAGTGAAATAATTAAGTCATGCACTAAACCAACAATTTCGCTGAATTGAACAATGGCGATGGTAGTGTGGCATTGAAATTCATCGGATTTTAAACCAGCATTGAATTAGGAGTTTCTGTACATATTTGAAATTCCAAATCAATCAGATTATCGCTCAAAATCCATTCTGCACTTCTTCCGACCAGTATATATTTTGCCCTTGTGCTTGAACCAAGAACTTCTGCAATAGTTTCGCGCGAGTTAATGTAAGGGATCTACCGGCGCATTTGGCGTGGCTGCATCAACATCTATCAATCCGATTGTACACTATAGCATTTCAGATATTAATTGACCAATGCGCATGAGATTCATATGTCAGGACTCAATTCTAGTGAATTAAAATCCTTTGATCATTCGCTGTGCGACAGAGCTCATACGGCGTTCGAACTGACTAGCCATGAATAACTCACAATCCGGTATAAATATTCTGCGAAGTAAACACATAGTTATCGATACCTGAAGACTCGGAAAATGCACTCAAGTTATTCGATAATAATCTATGTCTGGACGACTACCTGGACCAATTAGACAGGAGACAAACAGAACTACAGGCTGCAGACCCATCCTGCTCGGAGACAATGCAACGTCGGCTTTCCGGCCAGTTAATACTTTGAATGTGGTGTAAATCTAGACTCCGACACCAACTAAAAGTCAGAATGTGTAGATGAGATCTCAAATTCTTTAGCCTTTTCGAGAGAATGAAGGTTCTCATACAGCAAAACAAGGAAATTTAGTCTCGAGAAGTATCTGAATATTATAAGCCTGTGTCGAGCCATTAAAACGCACGGAATAGTCTGAAACCCTCATTACATCTGAAAAGATTCACATAGCATTTATATTTATCGAATTATGCTGCAGATGAGTATAATAACAATCAAAACTTGGACATTCTGGTATCAGGTCTGCCCTCATGAAAACAGGAGCTCTCCCAATGCACGTGAGTTTCAGTCACGTGTTAGAAAGTCACGATCAAGTAAACTCCCAATGATAACACACAGAAGAATTAAGGTTCTGCTTGCAGTCAACGGCCACGCAGATTATTGCTTGCAATGATGATATTTTACAATAAATAAGGGATGTGTATGAACTCTAAACTCTCTTCACTGTAACCTTAGCGAATAGCCTGACCAAGTCCCGATTGATGACATATTAACGCGTTCTCGCTACTCTCGTGTACAGCAGCTTGCTTTGTATCACTCCTCATCCAGTATTCATTCAGTTTCCACACCCATATTCCAGAGACTATTTCTTTTCTATTAAAAAACTAGCATTATCGCGAAATAGTTTGAGTTTGCAGACTATTCGGAAGTTTCTAGATCCGTTTTATCGTCATTTCCGATCTCGATCTCATCTCTCCTTTGGACTACTTGATACGTAATATTCTACTGATAGACACTCTGTTACCGCCATGACAATGACTCCTCCGCCGGACCCAGTGTCCTATATAATGGACACGGTCTATAATTTCAACATCTATACAACCGATCTACTCAAGAGAGTTTCATTGGACGTTGCAGAGAATCCGACGATCCAGTCAACAGTCGACTGGATCATGCAGCAGAAGGACCAGATTGCACACGGACTCGAGCACCTTCCAAATACAATTAATCTTAGCAAGGTGATGCATTCTCAGGCTGTTCCAGAATCTATGGCCCCGCCTCCGGCTGTATCTCAAGGTGTTTGGACCAGGACTGCCGCCTGGATCACTCAGCACAAAGTCCTGTTCGGAGCTATCGTGTTAGGTGTTATAACCCCTTCTGCTGCTAGTTATGTCTACTATTCTCGCAAAAGCGTACAAGCGAAGAGAAGGAAGCGACATGCGGGAGCTCGTAGAGCTAATAATGGTGCTAGGATTGAGGCCATTGGTATGTATTGATGCTGATTGTTGGCTTGTAATGGTTAGCTGACAGCGATGATAGTTCTGGCGTCATCTCCCCGGGAACCACTTGCGAAATACATTGCGGCCGATCTTGAACGACGTGGATTTATTGTATTCATGACCGTTCAGCCTGGTGAAGAGCATCTCGTATTGAAGGAAGATAGCCCGGACATTCGACCTCTGATCTTACCTGGTCCTGATGTCAGTAGTATTCGTGTGGGCTAACTATAATAGACAGCTAACTGTTCATAGGCGATTGATCGCAGCACTGTTGTCAACAAGTTCGCTGATTTAATTGATCGACAGCAGCATCTTGCCGGAGTAATAATTCTGCCAGATCTGTATTATCCCGCCGGCCCCGTGGAGTCTATTAATGCGTATGACTGGTCCGATATTTTGTATACCAAGGTAGTGGGATCGGTAGCACTTTTATCGCAAGGATTCATTCCTTTAGTTCGCCGACATAATGCTCGATTCATTATGCTGACACCGTCGATTATCTCGTCTCTGTGTCCGCCATTCCATGCGCCTGAATGCGTGACAGCTACGGCGTTGTCATCTTTCGCACTTTGCATGCAGCGCGAGCTTGCACCGCAAGGCGTTCCTTTTATTCATATGAGATTAGGATCATTTGAAATGTCTGTTCCTACACCTTCTACATACATGTCTGCTCCTGCATCGCCATTTATGATGCCGGAAGGTGGCCGAGGAGCTACTACGCCGTCGCATGTGCGTTCTTATTCGCCTGCTACGACAGCAACATCACGATCCGTGACTAACAGTATTCGTGCTGATCTTTTGTCCTGGCCAGAAAATATTCGTAATGTGTACGGACGAGCTTATAGCTCTGCAGTTCGTGCGTTGAGCGGAACCGCGTCCTCGATTGTTTCAGTCACAGCGCGTACTTCGTCTTCGTTCTCTACAACGCGGGGCAGTCCAATTTCAGATCTAAATGACGCGATTTTCGATGCACTCACGTCCGATAGTCGCAGCGCTCTTTGCCGAATGCAGTTTGTGGGGCAAGGCAGTTTTCTGTACTATGTTTTAGGCGGCATTCTTCCGGAAGTTGCAGTCGAGTGGGTTCTTGGGCTGACGAAGACGGGTACTATTTTGGAAAGTGGATCCAGTTACTATCGTAGTATGAATCTTGACGACTCGATGGGAGGGGATAGCAGCAAGCTGTATGAGCAAGGGAGTCAAGAAGCGGGACAAGGAGACCATGGAGAAGCGCATGATACCGAGGTCGTGCCTGATTCGCCGTTTTCGAGTGGAGTCAGCGGGTCGCCTTACCTTTCCGAGACTGAGTCTACGGCGCAAGATTTATCTTCATCGTGGGAACGAGTTTAGCGCCAGAAGATTTATTTTATTTTATTTTGTTTGGATTGATTTAAATGAGTTTGTTTAAGGCGATAGGAATGGGAAAGCACGGTTGGGAACGGTCTGGATTTCGGGGCGCTTATTTGTAGTGACTGAATGAGATTCTCCGAGTTGAAGGGGGGTCAGTTTATAGGGATTTGAGAGGAGCCGAGGTTTTGATTTCCGGTTGTCTATAGTCTATTCTTTTTCTAGTGGGTATAATATATTTATTTGATTAGTTGATGTAGCTGGCTGCGATCGAATAATTGGGCTTTCGAGTGAGTAAGACTATGTTGACGATGCATACGGCGCTTTAACTGTTTTGGTAAACACAGACCGGTAAGTCTGACCAGAGAATACCATATAGATGTCGACCGATTGCAAGTAGTTGCGCGCGAGAATCAGAATTGATTGCAGGAAATCGCTAGGGAGCAAACCGCGAGCACGAGGTTTCAACAAGGTTGGAAACGAGTAATAACAGAAAGAGGTGGATGGCAGTCGAATGTTGTAATTCAACCTAGATGAATTTGCAATGGAATAGGCGTAGAATTGAGAGGACAATCAACAATGGAACGGACTGAAGGCATACTCTGGGCAAGTGAAATTTCGAGAAGGGTCGTGCGACGAAAAGGAAGATTTCTTTTTTTGATACGTAGATTCGACAAAATTGATTTTTAACACAAACTTAAGAATTTCTTGATTTGAGACGAGCTATCGAATTCGAACTTTCAGTTGCAGTGCGAAAGTAGCTGAGCAGAATCCATGGAGTGAGTCGAGTGTAAAAATTGTAGTAATTGCATTGGTGTTGCCGGACGTGGTGACGATGCCGATCATGAACATATTGAAGATGCTTATGACTAGCTTGATGGAATGAAGGAACTTACTACAATTCATGATCAGTGTGACATTAATCACGATCTTGTTTACCGTACGTCAGATTAGCTTGCTGCTCGTATTGCGGCTATTCCACATTCACCCCGATACGAGCCACGAGCCATGAGCCATTACAAACTGCAGTAAGCGCGGTCTGAAGTCGTGACAATATCAGCATACTTTCGCTACAGTCATAGACAGTCCAATCGTACGTAAATTTAGTATGCATATTTGCGACACTAATTGCTGGCAACCAAGTTGTTTCCAGCCTGGAAAGATTCTCTCCCTTTCCCTTCTCGCCCCACAGGCGGCGTCGAGGTTAGTGCATGCAGCAGAGCGTTTTGCAGCAGAACCATTTAGCATGGCCAGTTGGCCTTGCTAGGCCTAGTCTGAGTACAGGTCGCTCGTGCTGCCACAGTCTGATGAGCCCACAGCAGATCTACTGTTTCAAAACAGTACACAACCGGTATCTCGGCCCAAGTGTGCATGTACCTGTTTGTCTCCGGATTGTCCGTCCGTCGACCGGCAGTCGATTGGCGCTGAACTCGGTTGGAGCCTTGCTACTTCAACGTTTTTCTTGTTACAGATATTATATGTTTAGCTAAGAGTAGTGCCCACTTTTTGATCGGGCTCTGAGTTAAAAACATGACCGTATTGTCTACTCTCCACTAGATTACGCCTTGGGTTTGCATGGTTCTCTCCTCTCTGTTAACAACATAGTCAAGGTCTCTAGACAAACAAAATCTACGAATCTATTATCCGGAATTTTTGTTAATCCAAAGTATTCAAGAAATGATGACGCACGCAGAACTAAGAGCTCCAATGTTTTTCGCCTGCTTTCTCCGCTTTTTGTTTCAGCAGTCCTTTTAATGCAACTATCTGGCTATCTTCTGATCCTGCCCACCCATTCCCCCGCTCCCAGCCCTACGTTGAGCCTTCTCACGGCTGGCTGTTCCGGTTCAACATCGAAGTTCGACCGAGGTACAGTCGGGTACTTTCTATTTTTTTTTGCCACGGTTGCACAAAATCGTGTTTTCAGTTAATGTAACGGGATTTGAACGAGATTGGAGATTTTTGTTTTTTTTTTTATGTGCTCTCGTGCATTTCATGTCTTAGTGGCGGTTGCATTGGTGATATGCACTTGCAATGTCTTGAATGTCTCAGTGGGCGTTCCGAAGAATCTTGGTCCCAGTGACAAGTTCGCGAAACTACTCCTTTTGATCTGCACGAATATTGTCGAGAAGCACTCAGAGCTCCTTTTTACGTGACGGAAATTTAAACTACGCTTTAACTCAAATACATAGCAATTGTAGAAGATCTCATACCGCAAACAGGATATTTTACGGCTCGCAAAACAGCCTTGGATTCACATTATACTACTAAAATTACTACTAAAATCCAGATGCAAGCATGTTCGCCGTTCGGTCGAAAGAGGTAATACGCCATCACAGGCTGATCTGGGCAGTTTATTCTAAAAAACCATGTGAGAAGGTAAAATAAACCGGTACAGTCAGATTGTTTGACACAGATACACGTGGCTCGGCGACTATGAAAGCTGCCATTGTAACTTTGAGGGCATGTCAACATTCACCTCACGAGATTCAGTATCCAGTAGATGAAATATGTCTTCTGCTTCATATATTTTGCTTGTGTTCTAGTGCAGAAAATAAAATTAGTGATGAGCGGATTGGTATTGTCCTTTCCTTAAGGGCAGAAGCAAATTTCGTCAGCCAGAGAAAAGTGGACAGTCTATCTTATCTGCATGACCTTTATTTTCTCTTTGATCGGTATAGAAATCTGTATAATCTGTATAATCTGGATAATATGTATAGAAAATATAAGCCCAACATTTGGTACTGTCGTTACAGTCTGTAGATCTAATATGTCTAGTCAGTCAGCACAAGCAGGTCAGCCAGCACAGCAAGACAGCAATCTATCAACACAACAGAGGATCGACAAACATCGATTCAAAAGACAACTTTTAACTAGCTTTGGTTTGGCACAGTGTTTCGTGGTCCATGTATGATCATCGTTCGGTAGTTTATTCAGCGAGAGTCAAATCACAGCAAACATTGAATCAGAGCAGATCTTTCATCGCTTGCCTCCAGCCTAATTTCACGTTTTAAATAATCCATTTCACATTAATCGCGGTCATCGTTCAATTATCTAAATCGTCAAGTAAGCTTTCACGCAACGTCCTAACTCTCACTCCAGTCGACGCGTGCCAATAGAGCAAGTGAAAGACAGATCGTCGACGGTTGCTCGAACTTGATCTTTGTCAACGTAAGCAGTCAGAAGGAAGTGACTTAAGAGCCCTAGGAGCCAGATAGTTCAATAAATTATTCCTTGGAATTAATGTCGAATTGAGATGGTTTGATTCGCTCACGCATTGCCTGATGGCGTAGTCTCTGCAGCTAATTGTAGTCTGCAGTATTGATATTTGATCAACCAGACAGCATTAATTCATAAATAATCAAATATACGAATACGAGAGATACCTGTGAATTGAAATTTAAAATTCAACAAATCTATGAATAGACCGACCTTTCTCACACAGCCTGCTAGCAAGAGCTCAGCAAATATCGGCACAGTATCTAGTTATAAACGACGTATCTTCAAACTCAAATCATACCATAAATCATTTTATAAGAAATGATTGAAAAACGATAATATCAATAGAATAAAAAGGCCGAACTGCACAAGAAGCATAGGGATACGCTATCTAGTGGACCAGTCGCGTCAGCCTACCGACTATTCAACGACTACATCAGATAAATCGATATCTTGAAATCATTGCTATGCAATAAAAAATATAAAAGTGTGAAAGACTTATTCAATTGATCAGTTTCCAGGGTCAACCGATCAAGAACCAGCTTTCAATTTGACATGACCGAAAGTCTAGTTTCGCGCTAACTGTCCAGAGCTAAAAAAAAACGCACATTTCGGTAATATAAGTCTCACACTTGATAATCAAAATAAACCACCAATACCAATTATATATGAATTTGATAAATACCTTTGTGATTTCAGTTCTGGTATCGGTCTTTCTTGTAAACATACCATCACGTCCTTTCTATGTATACTGATAGACATGACGATGGCCAAATACTTACGTAGCGAAATAGCAACAGAAACAAGACACCAAAGTAATCCTTGACTAGATGAAGATCTTGATAACGTAGAACAGTAGACAACTAATCACTCATATCTCCTCACAAGTGGAAAATTTGACTGCTGGGTAGATCTATTAACTTTCGGATAAATGTAGAAGGGTTTTCGCAGGATGCGGGTCTGAATACGCCGAAGAGTCTACCTGCTATGAACGAGCAAATGGAACCAGACAGAAACCTAATTTGCGAAGCTGGATTCTTTGAAATTCTAATTTCAAATATTTAGCGTATGCAATTGACTGTCCTTACAAAATTTTGTGGACCAAATTTTAGAAAATAAATAAATACCTTGGCCGACAATGAGAAACCACGCGGCTGAGAGATAAAAACATCAAGCGAGACGATGAGGGCAAGGATGAATAAGCGATATAGAATGAGCAAACTCAGTTACGGAATTTTCGGAGAAAGAAAGGACGATCTAGGATTAAATTTACAGCTACGGCAGAAACAATTTAAGACAGCGATGACGAGTTCCCGAGTTGGCGCTCCGTTAGAGTTAGAGACTATATAGTCATACGATAAGACTGGAAATACTCTCAAGATTTCAAAATCAGAGCAAATGCATGACTTTCAGAACTGTAATATCAGAATCTGAGCTTTATACCGTATCCAATCCGATTCTTGATCGATGTCTAGATTCAACAGTGGCTATGCCGGTCGCATCTAGCGAAATTCACATATGCTTGTCTGCAAAATCGTACTATTTGTTCGATCCAGCTGTAACTCAATTGAATCTACACAACGTGGAATTACAATGGTGGAAATCAATCTATATAAATCTCATCCGTCCGCTACCAGAACAATGGAAAAGTACAGTGATACAAAATTTGACTGGTTAATCTGAATCCAAGTTAAAATCCGACGAGCATGTAGATCAAAGATTTGTGCAAAAAAAAAAATAACCCATACTTATCAACGACAATTCCATGCATTCACTCAAAATTTTAATTAAAAAAGAAAAACAGAAAAAAACAAAGAAACAAGAAAAAAACAAAAACAAAAACAAAAACAAAAATGAATTGCAAGGCGTCCTATGTGTACTAGAAGGCCAGAGAGCACAAAACAAGACCTACCTAGAACCCCGCAAGCGCAAAACAAAGACAGCCACTGCTTGATTGAAGAACTGATTCGTAAGGATCCCAATTTGAAAGCAGTTTGGCTTTGTGGTCATCATGTGTACAGTACACGTCTGCCCTGGATTGGCGTGGGATTCGGGTCGGACGATATTCATCTGATGGTCCTAAACATGACATTCCGGACTGCACGAGAAAATTCACCTTATCTATGACTAAAAAGATAAGCCATTTTTCGACTAGAAATTTTCCACTTATCACTTCAATTGCTGCGGTCTACAACGACAAGCAAGAGACTGTATAGGTCAATCGGCAAAGAATCATCAAAAGATCTCGTAGTAGTTCCAAAAGCGTGAGATTGAACAGCACATCTTAATTAAGGCTTATCGCAACTTTATATTTGCGCGAGGTCTGAAGCAGTATGCAGCTACTAACTGTACTTTAGCCTAGTGGGAACTGAACTTTGTTTGGGTACATAAAGCGATTATTAGTATACGTAGATAGAGTCTACAGAAAGGGTTAAATAGTTAAAAACATGTCGCAAGCGGTAGATTGCATTTATTAACTTGGTGGAAAACATTAGGTGATTTCACATGGTAACTTTTTATCGTATTTCGGCGGAAACTAGGTCTACGACGGTGCATATTCCGCGGCCCGCTAATTCACGTGTCGAAATTTCAAGTTATCATTTTCTTAGTTGTCGACTATTGGGCTGAACAACTTCTCAGTATCTATTCAGTTTCCAAAATACGATTTAATATCGATCCGGATCGAAGTCGTCCGACCGAAAAGCACCAGGCCGTAATTAATAATACTCTGTAACATGTTTGCCGATGTCGAATTTTGCCCAGGATTTTTAAGCATAATACTTGGTCATATTGGTTTGTGTGCGAGATCCAAGACTGCCAGTTTGGGGTCTCGGCCGCCAGTTAAGGGGACGTGAGCGAATCTCGAAAACGGGAACACGATTCTGGTAACTCGAGCTTGAATTAATCCGCAGGGAATCTGTTTCGTTTGTTAATCAGACTAGATTTATTCAAAGCTTGATTATATAAAGCAAATCAAGAAATCAGACCGAATATGCGAACTTACTGGACCATAAGTATTACTGTCGATAGAATGAATGTTATCGCCTTCGACCCAAAAATGACATTTCGGAACAACGCAAGTCGATTCGGGATAGGGAAATCTGGTTTTCACGGTTTCGCCCTCGAACGCAATTATGCGTTTAACGACTGCTGCAGTTGGATCTCGTGGGTTTCTAAATTAGCGTAAATAAGACAGCCAAGCTCAAAGTAGACACAGAATATCTCCAGCTTACGTCAAGACTACAACTTCCCCACGTTGGTAGGAGTTGTAGTTTTTCGCGCCAAACTTCCAGAGTAGAGCGACGTCGCGAATAAAACCGTTCGACTCGGGGTTCAAAGTCGGTCTAGTTGGTATTTGTTCAGCTATGACTGGCACACAGAAAGGAGTAAAGTTAGAAACTCACGTCATTGACGAGCCTTCGATCACTCCTAGCCAGACAACATGGTTTGCGGTATAGAGAACCACAGGCAGCCATGTTAATGCGAGCAAGCTTGTTTTGGCGGTATACGTAAAGGTCGGATTGCGGAGGAAGGATTTGAATGCGAAATTGAATGACATGGCTGATCCCGGGTTGCGACGGAAGTCGAAGCAATTCGGCTCAAACAATCCCGCGTGTCCGAATTACCTGCAATTCTACAAACAGTGCAATCAAATATGTATTGTAAATCAAAAAGATTGTCCAACTCTATTAGTTCAGGATAGTTTGCAGAATCATGCTATTATCATATGAGGAATGGACACTCACAGCTGTCCGGTCCGGGTTTAGGGTGCAACTGACAGGGCAGGTTGCCACGGTGGAAAGCCTCGAAACAAGCCTGACGGATAGAGCAGACAGCCCCTACGACGAACACGAGGAGACCGAGGATCAAACAGATCGTCATCATACGAACGGGCCATCAATATGGCGAACGAGGATGGACACGACAGAGCGCCTTCAGGAGCAGGATCTGAGAACTGATTTGCGGTGGGTAAAGGAAATGTGCTGGCATCGTTAGGTCAGAGCTAGACTAGCTTTGCACATCATTCATCCGGTAGATGAGTAGAACTAGGTAGACCATCGACCGCTTGGGGGCTTAGAGATGGCTGCGGTGGATTTGGACTAAATGGGATGGGCAGGGAGGGGGAGAGGGAGGGGTTTCGACCAGGCTGGAACTTCGGTTCGATATCGATCGCACTGATTCGGCTGGAGCTTAATCGGTCGCACTCGGTTGGACAGCAACAGAAGAATACCCGCATACCGACCGACTTGGATACTTTACGGTACTTTAGAGCCCATGTCAGGGTGGAGAAGAAGATGCAAGTGCTACGCACAAGCCGAGGCAACACGGTGGCATTCAACTTTCTGGTCATACCCAGATACAGACAGAGTTCGAAAATTAGACAAGATATTTTGGAAAGATTTTGCGATGGGAAACTAAGCTCTTTGAGCGCGAAGTTACTGTGCATCAGCGATAGCAGATGACAGGTAGGTAGATGACTGATCCACAAAGCGACAAGGTTCCAGATTAAACAGGGCAGAGAGAAAGAAACTACGGGCCGTCTTCGCACGAAGAACGTAGCTGGCGCCTGACGACAGCCGGCTTCGCTAGCACGAGAACCTGTCCAAAATCGCAGGCTCATTTGAATCCAGTAGATGTAACTGCGGGTACGATTGACAAAGTTGAAATAAGCTGAAATAAATTGAATCAATTGAAGCACATTTACATATATTAGAAGCCATTTAGGAGAAGACAGAGCGTGAAATTAATTTTTGGCACATGCTAAAAGTATTTATCCCAGCTAAATAAATTCAGCTCCCCTCCTTCCCCTCCTCCTCGATGGATTCCTAGATCGGACTGGCATCGCTTACAACCCAAATTGCTGTTATCTGCTGTTGACACCCTCATATGTCTGCTGCCTGCTCTTCACTTGCGCACTATTTTCACTCTGTTGCACCGCATTCCATCATATTTTTTCTGCAGCTCACTAAATCGGCAATCTCCAGAAAGTACCGCAGCAGCAACTGCTCTGCAGCTTGCTTATTCGCCGAGCAATACATGACGTCAGCCAAACTACATTGGGACGCCCAAGGAGACACACGCACCCTCGTTAAATGAAGGTATGAGACTCTTCTGTGTTAAACTGGGGCGGCAGCCCAGTTTCGTCTTGGAATTGGGTTTTGCTCGCGCCTGCGCGCTTTTCAAACCACCTTAGGCAGGTCGGCCGAGGCCGGAGCAGGGCCAGCAAGATTATACAACTGCCTGCCGAAATTTACATCTACATCTGTGCCCGTAGCAATCTGGCTGCTGCTCTTCCACTCTTCTGTGCTTGTAGATCTCCCGCAGGAACACCTCCCCCCTCCTCAATCCTCGCCTCCCTCTATCTTGCCTCGCCACCGGTTCACTACCGTATCTGCCTCCGCACAAAACCCACCCCTTTGTCTCAGCACTACTTTAGCGCGAAGTTAGAGCTCAGTGCCACGGCGTCCGCCGCACCCCTCATACGTGGTGGGTCTGAACTCTAATATAGTGTTTTCCACTGGCCGCCCACTTTATATACCCAGTTTACAGTACTCTGGCGTTTGTGTGCGGGGGAAAGTAACCACTTTAGTACCCCGGTACCAACCGAGTACAGAGGCGGGAACGGCCGTGGAGCGAGCGAGCAAGCAGACAAGCAATGGAGGGAGGAGGGGAGCGAGGGAGGAGGAATATGATATAATAGAAGACCATCCGGTCTTGACAAGAGTTCTATTTCTCTGACACCAAATCTAGCAGACGCACATTCGCATTTCCTGGACTTACTGCTCCTACAGCGACTGATCTTGATCTTGCTGCTCTGACCGATATTGCAGGTCCTGGTCTAGCTTGCTCTTCCTGCTCTGGTCCTTTTACTCGGCTTGTTTATCGGACTCCCACCGTACTACTTACTACTACTACTATACTACTGTTACTACTACTACTAGTTCTACTCCTACTTCATCTCTCCCATCCTCACCATCGTCTCTAGTTTCGATTATCAAATCTTCTTATTTTCTGCACTGTTCTGCGCGATCTCCAGTCTTCCAAGCTCTGTGTGTTTCTCCGACTGCACAGCTCTTTCGTCATGGCTGCTGCAGCAGATCGCTCGCGCGCCCTCTCTTCTGTTCCTTCACTCTCCTACGATTCTCAGACTCGGCCGAATTCTCCCACTCCGCTGGCCAGTTCCTCCTTCTCCATTGCCGGTCCAAACCTCCGCGAGATTGTCCCCGACCAACCTACACCGCGGTTTGTCTTGACTGAGGAGTCTGCTGTCGCGTTTACAAATTCTTTGATCGCCCCTCGTTCGGCCGCCTTTAGCAGTATAGGCAGTATTGGCAGCATTTGCAGTATTGACAGCTTAGCCAGCATAGACAGCTTCGACAGCTTCGATAATTTTGACCACGCCAACGAGAAGAATCTCTCACGGCAGAGCGACCGACTAAGTCTAAGTCTCTCTCCCTCTCATCAAGCGGAACCGACCGTGTTACTCAACACGACTTCGGCTACTGATGGAATTGTTTCTGATTCGTTTGAGCTTCACCATCAACAGGTAATGGATCCCTCTTCTGACATTTTGTCCGTCCAGCAGGCTATTGCCCACTCCAAGCCGCCAGATGGCCAGCCAATGCTTGACTCGGCCACTTCACCTCTCTCTCCGTTTACCTCGGTGGGCGGTGCCGGAGTCGAGCAGTTTCAGAATCAGGCTCGGACGCAGTTTATTGACGATCCCGCGTCAATGTACTTGCAAGTCGACCAAGAGACCAATCTGGAATTACACCAGCAACTGAAACAGCAGCATGAGCAAATTCAACAACAACTACAGCTTCAGCAACTACAAGAACTGCAGCAACAGCTGCTACTCCAGCAGGAACGACTGTCCACTCCTCCTCTTATGTCCAATTCACCCGTGTATGACCAGCGCCGGTCCACGTCACCACAGTCACCTGTATCCGCAGAGTTCACGCCAGTAATCCGACTACCTGATTCTGGGCCACTATTGGCCGGAAGTACAAGTAAACAACAACTACAGCAACAACAACAACAGCAACAGCACAGGCAACGGCAGCAGCGGCCAAAAACTCCTCTCTATATTCGACGTGCGCAAATGTTGTTTTCTGGATCTCGCCAGTCGGCCAGTTGCCAGTACGAATCGCCCCACTCTAACGCAGAAACCCGCGATTCTATTGCATGCTCCAGCGCGATCCAGCAACATCTAGCTGCGTATGACGGAAGTGCTTTTACATCTTCAGGCTCCACACTGCTGACG
Organism: [Lipomyces] oligophaga; assembly: GCF_038497815.1. NCBI lineage: Eukaryota > Fungi > Ascomycota > Lipomycetes > Lipomycetales > Lipomycetaceae > Lipomyces > [Lipomyces] oligophaga. Next base: position 2,277,523 of record NW_027117785.1, on the reverse strand, counting down.
CTGCCTTATTCAGCGTCCGAGTATGAGACGATGATGGCTCGCTCTTTTCCTCCTCCTCCTCCTGGTGCGGCAGCAGCAGTAGCAAATCAGATAGCTGTTGATGCATCAAATGCTGTCCCAGACTCCTTCTGTGTTGGTCCCGGTAATATCACTACACAACCAGCGAGAGAGAGGCTAGTTGCTGTTGTCGACAGGGAAACCGAGGAGTTGGTATTACCTCTGGCAGCTGGAGGTTCCCAGATACAGATGAAATCTAACGAAAGCGCTTCTACGATGACGATTGAGAGCGTAGATGAAGAGGCTGCTGCAGCAGAAGCAGCAATCACAAGCCAGGCTGCTGCAGCTGCTGGAGAAGCGAGAAATTTGATGACCACTTTCAGTTCACGTACTGTAGGTGGCGCGACCAAAAAGCACTGCTGTCATTTGTGCAACAAGCGTTTCACAAGACCTAGCAGTTTACAGACGCATATTTTTTCACATACAGGTGAACGTCCATTTCGGTGCGATGACGACAATTGCGGTCGTCGGTTCAGCGTGGTGTCGAATCTACGCCGACATAAGCAAGTACATCTATCAGGGAAGAAGGACAAGCGTCGTTTATCGGCCACCTCTGCAACTTCAGTTTCTACTTCTTCGCCCAAGTCGGAGGTTAGCTCCCCAGAAGCTTCTGTGCACGGCTGATCTGGCCATCTGTCTTAATGATCTGGTGTGACTTTTAAAGTTTTGGTGGTCATAGAGCAGAGTTATATTCAATATTCAAAGCAAAGTTAGGGTCTGAGTTTTACATGAGCATTTACGATATTGAACAAAAGACGATCAAGTCAAGTAATCGTTCTTTCAAGTTGGAAATGGTTCGTTTTTTCGTTCAGACAAGATGATTACAGTGCTTCGCTCGGTTCTAAGGAGGATTCAGTACTGGCGTTTTTTATGTTTTGTTTTTTTTTCCCATTTTTTCCATTATTTGCTTTTTCTCCTTTTCGTGTATATTCAGGATTCTTTAGCTGTTTTAATTTTTTGGTGGATATCAGAATCAGAGAGGGAAGGTACTGGTCTAGTAACGATCGACTAGGAAGAAACTGGGTTAGCGGCAGCAGATGTGACGGATGAGTATTTTCGGACATGAGCGCATTAGTATGAGCAAAAGGGAGAAATCAGTTGCTTATGCTTAGCTTAGTGTGATGAGTGTTTTGGCGTTTTTCTTTATGTTGTATTATCGCATTAAAAATTGGGTTGCATATTGTTTGGATTGTTTGGATTGTTTGGATTGTTTGGATTGTTTGGATTGTTTGGATTGTTTGGATTGTTTGGATTGTTTGGTTGTCTGGGTTATTTGGATTATTTGGATTGTTTGGATTGTTTGGATTATTTGGATTATTTGAGGTGTTTGAATTGTTCCACCTGCGTGGACTGTTTGGATTGTGGTGGGTTTGGATGATGTGGATGATGAGGTAGATGAGGTTAATTAGGTTAATTTGGTTGCTATCTGTGTCGGTTTTTGCTGGCATCATTTTGGGTTTCGATTTCGGAGCTCGGCTTGTGCGTTCCGGCGTTCGTTACGGCTAGTTATCGTGATGGCGTGGACTTAGTGGTGGACCTGATTTCGACATATTGTTAGCTGATGATGGAGCAGCAAACTGGGGTTGACAAAGGCCTGAGGGAGGTGAGACGGCGAAGAAGAGAAGGGGGAAATGGACCGTGATTGAAAACGACGATTGAGAATTGAGTATTGAATGTACTTCTAGTGTATAATATAGGAAGCCTGGCTGCGGGCATGGTGTACCCTAGTGTAGATTTAACGCTCTGATGTATACGATTACGATCGACTATTCGGAAGAAGTCTGTTTGGACGTGTGATCAGCTAAACGAGCAGACAGAATGCAACCGAGATCTTGTCCTGAAACTGAAAATGGTGATCGATCGCGAGCATGATGGTCCTTAGAGGTCCTACGAGTCGATCCGGCCTGGATTTCATCGATTCTCCTCCTCTTCCAGCTGCCGTACTACTGTACTCACCGGAGGCGGGAGAGGGGAGGGAGGGGGTACTGGGGTACACAAAGGTATCAGAATTCCAGCATGGCCGTCTGTCTAGACAGGGCTGGATATGCTCAATTCTGCTATGAATTTGGAGTTGAGATCGCATGTTATTTCTGCTGCTCGTGTCTGTCACATGTGTCAGGAGTTGATGGCTGTTCTAGATAGTCGTTGCGCATTGTAATTTAGAGATTGTACACTTAGAATAGGCACCAACTCAGAAACCCCAGTCATCGTTGCAGAACGAAAGCACTAAAAGAACCTTAATTATTGCTCAAACTCAGCCGAATTTGGTCTCGTTTCGCCCTGCGCGATCAGTTTCCTACATCTGTCGTCAGCTCAGGACAAAGTAGGCCAGCGCTACTGGTATGTACACATCTCGTTGAACTTCGACAGTGCAGTGGTCCGGTCACCATACATATATCGTTTATTTCACTTGCCTGCCTGTTCCCTTGGTGGTCCATGCCTAAACAGTGTGTCAATATTCTTAATCGGCCCTACAGTGAACAATGTTGAAAATTCGCAGATCGGGATTAGAATTAAAAATTAAGATAGAGGGAAGTTATTGCGCACAGAACGGAATCTGCGCACTACGAATATACAGCAGTACTGTGACTAATAGATGCATTCTCTCATATAACGTTCATAATCGCGCGAACCTTGACAGGCTCGGACAGAATCTCCGCCTGGCTTTGAATCAAGCGCAGCTCACCATTTTTCATATCCATAATCCGCCGCTCCTTCGTGCCCTTGGCCGGTCTTGCGACCCCTGTTATCTGCGCCTTGGTGTCCTCTGTCTTGTCGTATGCGGCCACCGCATCGGCCGTGTTCCGCAGCACGGCTTGCACGGCTGCAGACGCTTCCTCAACCGCCCGCACAAATGGTAGATCTTCATCTGCAACAGTTGCGTCTGCCTCTTGATCTTGCGTCTGTAATGCTTGATAGTGACGGCGACAAAACCGGTCGGCCACCAACGCACCAAATAGGTCTCCAGTGCCCGTAAAGTAAGCGTCAATGAATGGCAATCTCAGCAGAAACTGGCATCTCGTGCCATCTTTGCGGATCGTTTGCCCCGCACAGATAAACTCTGCCGGCGCTGATTTAGTCTGGGCTTCAGTCGCCACGTTGCTGTCACTACCATCACTCTCGTCCAAAACAGCAGATGAAATGACAATATTAGGAGTCTTGTATTTTTCGTAGATGGCATGCAGTGCGTTAAATACGTCTTGCTCAGTCTTTATCGGCTTGCGTTCGGACGGGATAGTAGTCGAAGGACTCGACAGCAACTCTGCTTCGAACTGGTTAGGCGTGATGACGGTCGCAAGTGAGATAATCGACTCGTAAGCCGGAATCACTTCAGGCGCAACATATAGCTTATCTTCGTCACCCATCACCGGATCCAATACCCAGACTACATCCCGGCCGGCATCCTCTCGCAGAAGGCTCACCACACGACCAAGTTCACATACGGCTTCCGCACCAGGAATATACCCAGTCAATACAGCATCATATCCATCCGCAAGTGTGTTCATCCTCAATCCTTCAACCATCGTCCGGATCTGCTCGGCCGTCGCCCGCTCGCCAGTCCATTGCGTATATCCTGTATGATTCGAAAAGGAAACCGTGTTCAGCACGTCCACATCCCAGCCTAACAATTGCAACGGCAGAGTCGACGCTCGATTTCCCACATATCCGTGGACAACATGAGACGAGATTGCAAGGATTTTTTTGTCGAAATCCGCGACACGTTTCGTCATTTTGCTCGAAAAAATTGTGTTGGCAATCCGGAGACTGCAGTTTGACTAATTTATTTAGCCGCAGGACGTTATGTAATACTTAGTTTAGGTAAGCAATTAATAAATTTACTGTAATTTCTGCCAAAGACTTTCAAATCATAAAATTGGTATTTGTAATTCTATCAGACTATATTCAATAAGTCGTCGAGTGGATTTGCCAAGAAGCCTAGTAAATGTCTGGTACAACGAAACTGTGTTTTGTTCAACTTCCTTTATCCCTGGCAGTAACTTTCTAGATTGAGTGAGATTTTATTTTATACAATATGCAATACACGATACGAAAACAGGAAGTCAGTTTATCTTCTCACTGACGGCATTCAATTATATTCTCATCGTTCATTTTCCAGGTTCTTGTGTAATATATTTGCAAAATACAAATAAATGCCTGCCATTCCATTAGCATTAGTCAGCAGTTCTTACCGAACAGCCATCAGAGTAAGGACATCTCAGCCTTCAACCTCACTCTAATCAGACTTCTCCGGATCCTCATTAGTGCTTATATAATCACACAATCCTAATCAGGAAATTTTTTAGTACCTTGCCTAATTATGTCGTAACTGAGTAATTAATTAAGCGAGTCGAATCAATAGAATTTTCTGTGCTAAACTTCCATGAGCCACCTTTTTTGGTTGCTGATCTAGCATCAGGCTTATCTAAAAGTACTGATCCCTCGCTAGGGTCAATTCTCCCAATCCGGTATACCCATCCAGTTATCTCATCATATTCATAATTTACCATAATTCATTCCATAATTTCATAAATGGTGGTTTGATGTACTGGACTCTGCTTCTAAAATGACCGACTATGACATTTCCATTCAAACATTTTCTACTGATCCAAGTCCAAAGCCACATATAGTCTATCATGTTCAAGTCCGGCTACCTCTGCGGTCTTACACCGTGATGAAGCGGTACTCTGAATTTGTGAAATTGGTTGATGATTTACAAATGACCGTGGATGATGACCTTCCCTTCAAGTTACCACGAAAGCATTTATTTGGCAACTCAGTCACTAATTTGGATCTTGCCGAGGAGCGCAAGCAGGGTTTGGAGAAGTTCCTCCAGGAGATTGCAAAATCTCCAGACAATAGATGGAAACTGACTGATTGCTGGCGGACATTCTTGAATCTGTCAGGCTCGTCTATATCGGGTGGTGGCTCCAGCAAAGGAGGCTCATCTTTGCTATCTTCAAATTCTTCATCAAATACTTCAGCACTATTTCTACCGTCCGGAAAAAATATCGCAGATCCAATTGTCTGGCTCGACACGTTGCACGAAGTCAAAGATCTCCTACATGATGCTCGCAAATACTTATCAGACCGTGACCGGCTTGCAGGTTCAGGTGCACTACGTGGTGGTGCTCTAGAATCTCGCTCAGCTTCTGCAGAAGCTAGTAAGTCGCTTGTCCAAGCAGGAACCAGAATTGTCATGCTCGACCGTGGACTCAAAGAGCTTTCATCTTCGGTCGGCTCCGGTGAGCTTAGGCGAAGAACGGATATGCTAAATCTCGTTCGGAAGGAAAAAGAAGGTCTTGAAAATCTCGCCAAAACAGTTTCAAAGTCAGAGGCTAGCCAACGCGCTGCTGCTGCCGCTGCCGTTTCATCCTCCTCCGAATCAATCTATGATCCTGATAGATCTGCTTTATTTGCCGGAGCATCCAAAAACCGTGCTCCTTCAATCATGACCACAGCATCTACTACTTCGACCACGGCCTCTGTTTTAGGTGCAGTTACTTCCTCAGCAAAGCGGGTTCTGGGTCCACTAGCAGAGACCTCCGAAACCCGCCAACTAGATAATCGCGGGCTTATGTCACTACAAATGAAGAAAATGGACGAGCAGGACCAGGCACTAGATGAGATGTCGAAAATTTTAAGACGCCAACGACAATTAGGCGTAGACATCTCAGATGAGTTGGAATTGCACTCGGAAATGCTCAAAATGCTGGATGAAGACGTAGAGAATTCAGATAACAAACTGAGAAGAGCGGAAAGACAATTACATAAAATCAAGTAACTTTTTCTTGAAATTTTAATTTTTAATCATATCATATTAATTACATCATATTTCGGCGTATGGTAATTGACTTTTACTCCTTCATCTTCTACATTCTTAATGTCAATCAATTTAGCAATCAATTTATATGTAAACTACACATATCCGAATCCTTCTACAAAACCGTTACTGACTTGTACATTGTGCGCGGGGCTCTCCACCCTCTTCCTCTTCTTCATCTTCTGGGCCCATCGATCCGGCCTGCGACGAGGGATCAATGTCCGCCAACACTACATCCTCTACCATTGCGTCCGCTGGAAGTCCTAGCTCAGGACGAGCAGGAAGAACTGACTCCAAAAGCGCCAGCTTATCTGCCGTAGTGAAATTATCGCCTGGAAATTCGACTTCAAACTGGATATAAAGATTGCCTCTGTTGTGGTGTCTATACGACGGCATACCACGGCCCTTGATAACCTTCATCTGGCTCGGACGAATTGTCTCACCCGGAATAATGTCTACTTTCAACCATTCGTTATCAAGATGCTGAATCACAATGCTGCCTCCAGCAAGTGCCGTCAGCAAATCAATCTTCGCCTGATAATAAAGATCGTCTTTCTTGCGCGTGAACCGCTGATGAGGTTGTTCGTCGATAACAAAAATGACATCGCCAGGCTCGATGTCTGGACCCTGATCCCCTTCTCCAGCAAACGTGATCTTTTGACCATTCGCCATACCCTTATCGATATGAACTTCGAGGATCTTCTTTTCACTGACAGTTTTCTTGCCATGACAATTTGTGCATCGATCTTTCTCTTTGATAGTCTCTCCCTCTCCATTACAGTCTCTGCAAACCGTCTGGAATTGCTGGATGAAATGGCCCATTCCTCGCTGGAATGTAACCGATCCCGTACCTCCGCAAGTAGCACACTTCTTGACAGATCCCTTCTTGCCTCCTAAGCCATTGCAGGAAGCACAAGAGATCGTCCGGGTGAGTGCAAGCTTAGCTACTTTACCCTTATAAAGATCTTCAAGAGTGACTCGAAGCGCATGCACAATATCTCTGCTGCGACGAGGGCCTGATGGTCTGCCGCCGTTACCAAACATGCCTCCGAATCCTGACGACCCACCAAAGAACTGAGAAAACAGATCCTCGGCTCCCATACCGCCGCCCATGCCACCGCCAGCAAGACCTTCCTCGCCCATGCGATCGTAAATATCTCGTTTCTCTGGATCAGATAGAATCTCGTATCTAGTTCAATCAAGTCAGAAATGTAACTGAGAAACGCCAAACTAGTGTCAACTTACGCATGAGAGACCTCCTTAAACTTTTCAGCAGCCTCTGGATTGTGCTGATTCTTATCAGGATGATATTTGAGCGCATTCACTCTAAAATCGGTCAGCCTCTGATCTCGCCAATATCAAAGAAAAAAATTCCAGTTCTATACCTATAAGCTTTTTTAATCTGAGCATCGCTGGCTTCTGCTGGAATTCCTATATGAAGTTGTTAGAATTCACGAAGACTCCTCAAATCATCACCGTACATACCCAGAACATCATATAGCTTTGATTCTTTGACCATTCTTGCGTGAAAATGGAAATGAACTCGTGGAAATGCTTGTCAATCGCTGCTGACTTGCTATTAAGTCGCTAATAAAATCACTGCAAATCTAAATAAAACTCCACTGACTGAAGCTGAAAAATCGCAATGAAAACAATGTTATAGCACACCCAAATCGAAATCTATGAAATGTGTGACTATCCAGCACTTTGTTTTCTTTATTTTCTTCTTAACCGAGAATATCGATACTAAACTGGAAAAGCACTCGATCAGGGCCTGCTCGAATCGATTCCAACCTGACTTTAGTCCTTGGGACGTCGATTTCTAAGAAAAAATTGTGGCCAACAGACAGGGTAAGCAATGACTAAATCATTGGTAAGCATATATTTGACGCTTATATAATATATTTGCAGTAGAATTCCGCTTCGTTCTATAACGTTCTATGGGACCTGAGCATTAAATGTCAAATAAGCTTGGGAAATATGCAGAATAGGGCTAGTCACGTGTAAGTAGGGCTTTGGCATTTGCGACTGCTGCTGGGATGGATGCGAGAGAGCGTACTCTGAGGCTGCGGCTTGTAGCTTGCGAATGTTGTTAGATTGAATCTACTTTCGCATTCATAAAAGTTGTTAATTATCATTCAACTATTAACATATATATAACAGAGGTAAGTTTTGAGATTTGAATATTTTGGAGGAACTAAGAGGCGGATTTCTGACAGATTATAGCGCCTTTAAACATCCTAGCGTCATATAAATAGTCGAAATGGGAGGCACTCGTGAAAAGAAATCCGAATACTTTGTCAAGCTTCACGATCTCATTGAGGAGTACAAGTCGATCTTCATTGTTGGAGTCGACAATGTTTCTTCGCAGCAGATGCATGAGATTCGTCGTGCTCTTCGTGGAAAGGGTGTTATCTTGATGGGAAAGAACACCATGGTTCGTCGTGCTATCCGTGGATTCCTTCAGGACTTCCCTGAGGTTGAGCGTCTTCTTCCTCACGTCCGAGGTAACGTTGGCTTTGTTTTCACAAACGACGATCTTAAAGATATCCGCGAGATTATCGTTGCCAACAAAGTGGCTGCTCCCGCTCGTGCTGGTGCTGTTGCTCCCAAGGATGTCTGGGTCCCTGCTGGAAACACTGGTATGGAACCTGGTAAGACCTCTTTTTTCCAAGCCCTTGGAGTTCCTACCAAGATTGCGCGTGGTACCATTGAAATTACTTCCGATGTCCAAGTCGTCGCTGCTGGTACGCGTGTCGGTGCCTCTGAGGCTACTCTTCTCAACATGTTGAACATTTCTCCGTTCACTTACGGTATGACTGTTTCTCAGGTTTACGATCAAGGCCAGGTTTTCGCTCCTTCTGTTCTCGACATCGAGGAGGAGTCGCTTGTCAAGAGCTTTACTTCCGCTATTACTACCATCACCTGCATTTCACTTGCTATTGGATATCCTACGCTCCCGTCTGTTATCCACTCGATCATCAACCACTACAAGAAGGTTCTTGCAGTTTCTGTTGCTACCGAGTACACATTCCCTGGCTCTGAGGAGATCAAGGATCGCATTGCCAACCCTGATGCCTATGCAGCTGCTGCGCCTGTTGCTGCTGCATCTGGTGCTGGAGATGCGGGAGCTGCTGCTGAGGAAGAGGAAGCTCCTGCTGAGGAAGCGGATGAGTCTGATGATGATATGGGATTCGGTCTGTTCGACTAAACGTAGATTAAAATTTTAGTTTGTGTATATCTAAAGATTGAATTAAAAGTACATTTGGCTTATACTCGATTACCAGCGGAACTTTTCTGTATTTAATGCACGCTTGACGATATTAGTCGAAGGAAGATAGACTTTTAAATTATCTGGTAGACTGTCGGGTTGGTTTGTCAGGATGGCTTTTAACACGGCTTCCAATCTTCCTGTCACTCGGTTGACCAGATTGATATAACTATTAAAGTTAGCCAAATCGTACTAAAAGTATTAAAATTACATACGAAGTAGGAGGCTGAACATCAGCTGGAGCACCATAGACCGGCAAACGAGTTAGAGACTTTTTCAAAACATAGCAATCGAGCAGCATTTGTTCTGAGCAAATTTCTGTTAACGGTTTACATTTCGCGATGTTTGGCAGGTAAGAGTTGATAGTAGACTCGACAACGCGATTGCAGAAAGATCGCACAAATATATCCTTCGGCGAGTACTTTGTGACGACAGCAACGTCAGTTTCGATGGCCTTGATAAGCTCTGTAACATAATTGCTCTGATCTCCAACCGCAGAAAGCTTAGCCCAATTTGTGTTCAGCATTTCTCTCCAAGCTGGTTTCGTATCTGACTCGACTTTGCCCACGAGGCTTTGAATAGCGTTACTAGCAACGTTCAGAAATTTATCTTTTTCAGCCTCAAAGTTGATCTGCGTCTTGTATTCATCGTCAATCACGCTGATGATTCGCTTCTCTAGTTGTTCGCCCGTTGTGTGGCAGTAATTTGCCGTCGCGATGATCAGGCAAGTATTTTGCACATCTTGCTCAGTGACTACCTTTTCCGGGATATGTGTGGATAATACACGGTCGGCATATTGCTGAAGATATTTTTGAAAAGTCTTGGCCAGACTGAAGAGTTGTTTTCCGGTTGAAATTTTTGCACATTGTGCGAGATATTTCCGATAAGAGAGAAACAAATCTACCGAAGAGGGCAACACTTGGTGCGGGCTTCCGTCGTCTGCTGTCGCAATCATCATTTGATTACTATATTGAGAAACAAGAGCAAATAGCTTGCGATCCTGCGAGTCAACCCATAATCCAAGATATGGCTCGAAAGCAGAAGAAATTGATCGACCAAAAATCGAGACAGTACTACTCGACTCACTAACATCAGTAGTACTATCCATCGAAGCCCGAACTTGGGATGTGGAAAACTTTTGCTCGAGATATTGCTCAAAATCCATTGTCTCCTCCATTGCACGAAGTAGCAAATCGACATCGATCGCTTTGCCACTCTGCGAAAGATTTAGCTTGTAGTCGTCTCTGGTAGTTTCGCAGAATTGCTGACAGAGTGCTTCAAGAACAGCCCAGTGTGGGGGAAAGATGCGCTCGATTTGCGGTTGTAGTCCGACTAGCATCCGCTTCAAATATGAGTATCGCCGCGAAATATTATCGAGCGAGCCCGCTTCCTCGCTGCCTCTGAATATACGTCTGTATTCGCGTAGCTGTACATTACAGTACCAAGTTGTTTGCCGTGTCTTATACATTTCTCCCAGGGCATCCAAAACTAAGCAAGCATCATGCAAGACTGACGGTCGTTCGCTTAAAAATTCTCCATTTTTACCTTCAACTGAAGCCTCAAAGTCGGCAGACACTTGGTCAGCTATGCTGGTCTGTAGGATCGCAACATCTTTGCTTAGCGCGGCGATCTGGGCTATTGACCGATATGGCTTGAAATAAGCTACAAGCTCCATAACAGCACTCAATAGCTGGGATGCATCTTTGTATTCTCTGTTCTTGAGGAGCAATGAGAGTTGGTCGAACGCAGTTGTCAACATCTGCAGTCTCTTGAGAACAGTCATGGACGCAGTCAGGTTCCTTTTGGTATCATCTAATTTCCTGATATCGGCCGTCATGGCGGTGATTACATTCTCGGCCACAACTGCGCGCTGTCTGACAGTCTCGATATTATCAAATATTTCAGATAGTTCGGCATGTGCACCTGCAACTCGCTGCACACTTGACTGTGCATCTGCCTGTGCTGCTCGAAGCTCCTCCAGTTTGTCATCCAACCCAAGCGCATAAAGATGCAAATTTGTCTGGACATCGGCCACACTGCCAAATGCACTCGTACTGGCAAATACCTGACATAGTGACTCCATCGGATCATAATTCATTGCATCTAGCGGATCAAGAATCTCGACTTGATCATGCTGTCGTGCGCGGTCGCCAGTGGCCATTCTAAAACACCAATTTAAATCGTGAGATGCGCGTTCAAAAAGTATTTAACATGTTTTTGCCAAACTAAGATTAGCCTGATCTAATGCAATATAATTCAATGTTTTCTATCCTGATTCAGTTATCAAGAAACTACACCAATATTCTAGCTTCCTCATCAACTCAATGTCCCGGCGGTCTCCTGAAATCACGTGCGAGCTAAGTCTAATTAAAAATTTGTGTTCAGATAAAGCGAAAGCAATAAACAAGTTTGGTAACCAGTTAATCAAGCAGCGCAGTTACAATTAATTAAATCTAGAACAGCAAATATGGACACTTCCGGATTCAGCGCGAAAGAGCAGCAAAAGGCCTCAGAGATTCAGATGGAGGAGCTGTTGACCAGTGTCACATCTGTAAGTCATCATCGAAATGCATATATTTTCGCTCTGGTGGAATTATTGACACATTTTCAATAGGCATATAACTTTATGACTCGTACCTGTTTTAACAATTGTGTGAATGATATGTCGTCTTCTGCGCTGACTAGAAAAGAAGAAACGTGTCTTAGAAGCTGCGGGGAAAAATTTACCAAATATCAGCAACGTTTTGAGCTGCGATTCAACGAGGAAGGTTCCAAGATCCAGCGAAAGTAACTACTCCGATTCCAATCAGTTGTACATATGTTCTAGCTTGAAATATATATTTCTACTCCTAATTGAAAGTAAATACGATTTTTCGTGCCTTATGTGCATCAAAAAGGTCGTATGCTTGTTGGTATTGCTCGACTGGCATGATGGCGTCTACAAATCCATCCAGTTTATTTTTATTTTGGCGAAGAACTTCTAACGCCTCTGCAAATATCGATCGAACGGGACAGCTGTTCTGCGTCAGCATCTTATTGTATCTGTGCTTGAATATATATAGGTAACTTACCGGCCAAACGCAATGGTTACATTTTTCCCATAAGCGTCCGTAGCCGAGAATGGGATTCTCGAATTGTGAACCCCTAGAATGTGAGATTACAGCTGAAATTAGAGGGAGTATACTTACCGACAGAACTGATGTATCCAAACGGACGAACAAGATCATAACTCAGCTGCAAAGCACTGGGAGCGCCGACAACTTCAAGTGCAATATCGACACCACGACCTTGGGTAGCATTCAAAATGGTTTCTTTCGTTCTTTCATCTTCATAATTCAGCGCAATAGCTCCGAGTTTGGAGGCCTGATCCAGACGCTCAGGCACCGAGTCTAGAGCAAACACGGCTTTAGGGTGGAAGCTGAGCGCTGAAATGATTGCACATTGGCTAGATTGTTAGTATATTTCGGTCGTACTTTGATATACCTACGCTACTGGCCCACATCCGACCACTGCTACAGTGGTCTCCGCGAGTTTCTCCGAAGGCAGATTCTTTAGAAATCGTTGCGCGGCAAAGTATCTATATTATTAGCTTGAACGCTAACAAAAGCATAAATATGTAATAATTCAACTCACCCAGTCGGAAATATATCTGCCATCAAAGGTAGAATGGAATCATCAACCTTTTAATTAGTAAAACTAGCCATCCAAGTCTATGTAGCCTTGTACATACTCCAGGCGGAGCCAGCGACAAGGTACTATCAGCCAAAGGAATAGCAACGTATTCTGCCTGACAGCCCTGCAGTTTTGGCGATCCAAACAGTGTCGATTGCACACATCTCGAAGAATATCCATTTTGACAGAAATAGCAATCGCCACAGCTAATCGTGAACGGGCAAACCACTTTATCCCCGACCTTGAACTTCTTCACTTCTGACCCGATCTCGGTAATGATTCCGGTAACTTCGTGGCCCATTGTGAAGTCATAGCTATTTAATGTTTCTGTACCTCGATATACATGCATATCGCTGTGAAATTAGACTTAAATCTGTAACTTCGCGAATTTGGACTTACCTTCCGCATAATGCAGCTGCCGTTGTTTTTAAGACCACAGATTTGGAATCAGCGGTTGGAATTGGAAGGTCCGCTAGATGAATCTTTCTTGGTCCAGTAATCACAATAGCCTTCATTATGTTTGAATCCAAAAACGGTATATATATATATATAGAAATGCTAATTAATAAGATACGCCGGTAGCCGTGGACTTGAATGGTTCGGATCTTCTGCCAAACTAGGAAGTTCTCCTGCATAACTCGTATTTGGTTTCGCAGTTATGTCAACTGTTTGGTATAATTTCAATCATTATTGGTTTTCATAATAGCTGAACAGCACAGAATATGCTGATATTAATGTACTAATTCTGATAATACCAACTTACGAATCGAGAACCAATCATGAATGGGCATACAAATAGATCATTGATAATTCAAGAACCTGAGAAACATTCGAACCAGTCGATAGAAAGAGATCCTATAGTGATATCCTCACCGGTCCCTGAGAGCTCGCAATGGCGAAGTCCTGAAGAAAATGCGATGAATATTGCTATGAGAAATGAGAAATCTGAGTTTGCGTCCAGTAGCAATTGCTTTACAGGTTTCAGCAATTCCAGATCAAGTTTTGCCTCTCCCAGCACAAAGACAGAAGATCTTAAGTTATCCTCGCCAAATACACAATCGTCGAAAGCACCAGACTCTTCCTTCCAGCAAATCTCTTCTAGTCTGACGAGTCAGAGCCAGACCCAAACTCAAAGCCAAAGTCAATCCGCTGATGACAAGCCAATAACGTCGTTGAACTCGTCGACCTGGGCGCGGAAGCTGGCTTATGAGGCGATAACGGCTAAACAAACGTTTGAGTCGTCAGTCGTTAGTTTAGAAAAATATATAAGTTCTAGTCCGAGTCTGCGCGATCGACAGATCGAACACTGTTATGGGAAAAGGCTGGAGCATTGTAAATTTCGAAGTAATCTAGGTGATTTGACATATGTACTGACATTTAGTATAGCATTGTCGGACATTAATTCTCAAATCCAATTGTTATCGGAACAGGTCAACGCAGTTAAAAACGAACTCTCAAGTGTAATACAGAATTGTGTGCATGAAATCAGTATACTGTCACGCAAATTGGATACTACATCACCCGCTGATCTGTCGTCTTCTGTGCCACATTCTCCTACCTCTGTCATACCGTCTTTGATTCCACCAACTGCACCGAAAAAGATTGCAAAGCCGAAACTATATAATATTCAGCTAACAAGACAAAAATCAGCACAACGCTAGCTCACACTGACTTTATTTGCTTCTTGCTCAATGTATATTCCAACTAACGATCTATTCGGCGACTAACGCCGATTAAAAAAATACATCTCCTTCGACATCTTGGGCAACCTGTCTAACTAAATTACGCTTTGAATGCACCATTTTGTACGGCTCAAGAGCTGAATACTGGTTGATAAACGCAAAAATCTCCTTATGCCATCTACGCGAGTTTTCCGGCTTCAAAACCCAATGGTTTTCATCTACACAGTTAATAAACAAGTTCGTGGTGAAATAGCGTTGAAAAAACTCACCAGGGAAATGCAAGAGTTTACTAGGAACACCAAGTTCCTGTAAAATATTAAATGCAAGCAGACCCTCACTTTCAGGTAAACGATAATCCTTCGCATTATGGATAATGAAATGCGGAGTCGCCCAGCGATACATGCGGTTCATCGGGTTATATTTGTAATAACCTCTCGTGTTCTCCATGAATGTGCCGCCGAAGTCATGCGTAGGAAAATAAAGTTCTTCGGAACCATATTGATTCAAGGTCGAAAAGACACCGTCGTGGGTAACCAGGGCCTGGAACACACGGCCTAAAGCAGAACCTTGTATCCAATTAATCATGTATCCACCATATGACGCGCCAGCAGCGATCATACGCTCTGAATCGATGAAATCATAGTTTGCAAGCACGTATTCTAAACCCAGCACGAGATCAATATATGGATATGAACCCCAATTATTTTGAATCTTGTCGCAGAAATCCTTGCCGTAGCCTGTAGAGCCAGTAGGATTGATCGTCACTACTATGTATCCATCAGGCCCGTTGTCGGCCCAAACGGCCGGATTCCAGCGGGTCGACCAGCTATCGACCCAAGCAGACTGAGGACCTCCGTGGATTAAAAAAGCAAGAGGATACTTCTGTGTCGGATCAAAGTTCGAAGGATATACAATGAATCCATGAACCTGTTCGCTCCGGGAACCAGTGAACCAAAACTCGCTCACCCGAGTATCCGACAAAACAGTGGCCGCTTCCAACAAAATCCGCGTGGAATCCGAGGATGCATCATACAATTCGAAATAGGTTGATTTGACAATGCCCGTGCTAGAAAGAAGTAAAGTCTTTGAAGAATTTTCCACGAATTCCAAAGACGAAATAGAATGCGTCGTTTTCAATTTAGTCGGTTGTCCACCAATTTTCAGTTTCCAGACCACCTCATAGCCAAGATCTTCGCCAATCAGATACAGCGTATCTGTTTCATCTGGAGACCAAACGACCGACGATGGCGACCGGTCAAATTGGCGACCATTTGTGACGTTGTACGCAGCTGAAGCAGTACCATCGCTATTAATATCATACACAAACACTAGATTCTGGTCGGACTCGTAGCCATTTTCGAGCTGTACTAGTCCTACTATCTTCGATCCGTCTTTGGAAAACGATGGTGATGAGCACGCTCCGTATCCATTCTTGTTCAAAGGAATTCCAGGCACATTCGTATCGGAATATTTCAATACATAGAAATAAGTTGCCGTATTATTTGCAGGTGTAAGTTCCGGAGCTTTCGCATTTACTACAAACTTATCATCGTATAAGTCAACGTCGTCAGCGCTAGGGAAAGGCATAATTGGAGACTCGAGTCCAAGTCCTTTCAAGTAGTTTGTGAATGGCTCACGGACAGAGTTCAGATCTGCGGAGAAAAGCAGCCCAAATACGGAATTGCGCTCATCTGTGAGCCAATAATCCCAGTGTCGGACAAAGATCGAGTCGTACAGTAATCCAGTATCAGGACTTTTGGGCTCGTCCGGAGACAACAATGAACCGTCCGGCTTCGCCCATCCAGAAACAACAATTCGAACACCGGAACCAGAAACACGTGTCTTAAGCAATGATACAGTCCCTTCGAATTGGTAAATCTGGCGCTTTTTGCTCGTGTGCACATCGATAGCCCATAACGAGGTATAATCTGAACTCGTGTTGGTATAGACCAGCACCGAGTCAGATGCCCATGCAAAGTCGCCGACATCCACGGCGTCTTGAAGCACAGTTGAAATGGTACTTCCAGCAACTGCAGATATCAAGTAAACCGAACCGGACCATGAATGCGTTCCAAATGAATAAGTTGACTCGGAGAAAACAGCCTGTTTGCCGTTAGGATTCAGTAGAGCCGGAGACCGGCGCGGAGCCTGAAGGAGATCATCATAGCTGAACGCAGACACGGCAATCACTGAGACTAGCAAACTCAGTAGGTTCACCATTATTCAATCAGTGAAAATATAATTATGAAGAGAATTGAACTTGGAAGATATGATCTATGATATGGGCCGGTGGGGATATATATTACGATCCATAATAGCATTTGTTCTGGATTTCCAGCAGAGCCACACTTCCGGGGACGGCATTACCAAATTAATTTCTTGGCTCACTTACGCTATATCATACTAAATTCGAGTCGACATTGATCAAGAATATCCAATTATATTATACCTAAAATCTAGATTTGGTTTTTTACGTTTGTAAGTCAGAAACTACAATCATAATGTCTGGGGAATTAGGCTGTGTGACCAATTAAGGTTTTTGTCGGTCATTCCCAAGGGATATCAATACAATATCATGATACAAATTAACAATTGAAAGAGCGATTATTTAAAGCAAGCTTACAATATTTGATTGAATTGAAGATTCCTTTATTGCGTTGCGCTAGTTTTAACGAGGTTTTTGAATCGCAATACTTGTAAAATAGCTTTAAAACGATACATTGTGGATACTGTGGAATACAATATGACTTTTGCCAATTTGTATAATTAGTCCAGTTTATTGATCGTCTCGAACTTCAAATTCGTCATACAGGCTGAACAGAGAGAGGTTGACAAGTATCTGGAAACATGATCGACCAAGTCTTACTTTCGGAATGCGATAAGATCCTCAATAATCCGGCTGTGCTTGAGGAAGAGCAAGCGGACGAGATTTCGAAGCTGATCTCAAGTCATTACGCAACCCGAGATCAGGTATTGACTTCCTCTGACCTCGAGGAACTAGTATTAAGTGTACTATGGCAACATCGCGAGAGTGTGAATACCAATATACCAAGCGGTATTAGGTCTACCTCGAGCCATTCACTACGGACAAGGTCGTCTTTCGGGACAAACCCTATCAACGCAAACCACAGTTCTCAAATACTTCGAAAGAAGGTCGTGCGTGGCCGATTCAATTTTCCATCTCCGACTTCGGCTCCCGTTCGTGTGATCAGCGGGTCAACAACATTCATGCTCGGTTCTTTTGGTTCAGACGCTGGTTCGATTCCGTCCACACGGTCTGCGTCGCCAGAATCTCCATTTCTACATCACAGTCATAGCACCGCAAGTAGCCAGCAGCCCATACCGGAGCCTTCATTTCCAAACCGACACTTATTTTTTGATCAGTCTGGCGTTGAAGATTTATCGACCGATTTTCGGGACATGGATTTCTTCCCGTCCGTGCATGGTTTCTACGACGACGTGGACAACGAGAACGTGGAGAGGTTACAGACCTATGAAAATCACGACCGGCCAGTTGAAGCGCATCTTATTGACTCATTCCAGGCGGCGTACGACAATTCAGAGCTGAAAGCGGTTTCCAGTTTGGCCGCACCGGTGTCGGTGTCCGTTGGTTCATCGCCCTCAACATCTCTCTCATCTTCTTTCACGGTTGCAAATAATGGCGGCCATGGTGGCTCGAACAATACTACTCCGGTTCTTACATCATCCTCACTGGCCACGATATCACCATCGTCAGAAGATATGTCCTCTCCGTTTGATCATGTCCGCTCCGCACTCGGCTTGTCTGGGCCATCAGACATGTCTGACACTGAAATAATAAATTCTCTTGATAGAAACGGATACGATATCTACATTGCCTTGACGGAGTTGATGGACAAACTTGAAGGCAAGCTGCCAGATATTCCACAGGACATTAAGGTTCAAACGATCGGTCCCGCTTATAGTATGCAATCAGCTCAATCAGCAAGCAAAGAGCACTCCAAGATTCCGACCGTCTGTCGGTATTTTCTCACAACCGGACAGTGTCTGCGTCCGGACTGCCGATTTGCACATGATCTTTCCGCTACTGTATGTCGGTACTGGTTACAGAATTCTTGTCTGGCTGGGAGTACGTGTGTGTTTCTACATTCGATCCCACCGGAGATGCTGTCACGACTTGAGGACCGACGGAACGGCGGAGTATCAGCGCTATTCGATGCTGCGGTTGGGATCACACCTAGCGCAACTAGTCGAAAAAATCTCACTTTAAAAGACGAGTCAGAGTTTCCTGCACTGCCAGTATCAGGTTCACCGGCAAATTTCAACAAGAAGGCTAGTACAAGCCGGTTTAACAGTCCCTCGACCAGCTCGATTCGGAACTCTGACCCGTTCCCAGGTTTGAGCGAAATGAAGGGAGAAAAGAAGCCTTCTGCAAAAGGTAGGAAGAAACTTGTGAAATCAAAGAGAATAGGTTGAATATATGAATTATTAGTAATATTTGTAATGTCTGTAGAATCGGATTCTGAGCAGCTTGGAGAAGTTGAAAGTTTAGATGGGACCTTGGACTATTAGATGTATCAACAAAACTCCATGTCGCAGGCGCGGCGCGTTGTTCCTATTATGATCACCTCAATCGCTGTACTTTTAAGATTTATACACCAAAATTACTAGAATGCCGATTCTGGAAAAATATCAACTATTACCAGATCTTGTGAGTCACATTTTTATGAATCACTGTACTTGGAGTGCTAATTTTGTAGGATACATGGTCGCCAGATGTCTTTGAGACTCCGGATCTGGATAGTTCGGCTTCGACTTACGTGAGCGCGATTGCAATTTCGATGGTAACGGAAAATAGGAATTAACTAGATATTTAGGACAGTACAGAGTCTGTGTACGCGACAAATGAAGACATAGACATAACAGCTATCTCCGCAGACGCAGCGCGAGAGCGGTTTTTGAACACAGCCTTCAAGCCGGTGCAGGTTGAGAGTTTCAGTGATCGGGTTCTTGAATCTACAGAAATGAAACTTGAGCGATTGAAAAGAGAGATCACCGAGTTGTCTGTGCAGTTGAACGATAAGCCTAATACGCAAGATGATAATAAACCGAGAGATGAAGACGAATTGATGATTGCGGGTTTGGCGTGTAAGCTGTCAGAGCTCGATTCGCGGATTCAGAAAGACGGCAGTGCAGTTGCACGAGCAAAATCTTCTTTAGCTAGGAAGCCCAAGGTTGCCGTATTGCAGCTGGATTCCAAATCCCCATTGGCAACGCCATCAATATCTACCACACCAAACTCTGAATGTACCAGTCCTCGTTTTGTGGATTTGGAAACAAGAATTGCGACGCTGGAAAATACCCTCGGAAGCACGAAGTCAAGTTCAATTACTCAGGCGCTCTCAGGAAATACGGGTCTAGATAGGCCGCTGATGCCAACCATAGAGGCATTAGCTCAGAAGTTAGATATCCTAACAAATACAGACCAACTACAGATTGCGATCAAGGCAGCACAGGAACTACCAGAAGAAAGAAGCCGAGTTGTAAGTAATATGTCGACCGATGGACAGGTGCTATCTGCAAATCGAGTACGATCCTCTGACTCCGAGAAATTTGTACGGGAGAAGGTAGATGCCATCTATTCATCGCTTTCAAGTGTCGACGCTCTAGTCCAAATTGTGCCGGGTCTAATCGAACGTCTAAAGTCCCTTCAGCATATCCATGCGGAAGCTGGTCAGGTCGTTGGCACGATCAGCGATCTGAAATTGACGCTTAGCGCAGCAGAATCATCTGCGACGAAATGGGTTTCTACTCTAGACGCTGTCGAACAAAGAATTGATCAGTTGGAAGCCAATGAGAAGCAAAATCTCGATACTGTGGAGACTTGGATTCAAGCTCTTGAACAAAAAGTAGCAACTTTGTGATTTAGACTACGAAATCAATTTAATTATATAATAGTTTTACCATTTTATTATGTAATATTTTACTTTTCAGATCGTAATATAGACCTAAATTAGATAGTAATTAAGGTTTAAAGACAGGGGGAAGCAATTGTTAACCGAAGTCGTGTTATTCATTGTAACTTCCAATTAATTTGATCGTTAAAAATCAATTGCTGAATATCAGAAATTTCTAGATTATATAATTACATAGACAATATATTTCACAAAATATCAAAAATCTGCAGATCAGAAGTGCATTAACTGTTCCCAGTTGTACACTGTGCTCTGTTTGCGCAAGTTGATGGTATTCTAGTTTCCGATACCAAGTCGTCGATCAAAATACAACCATGGACGCGATAGGACAAGATTGTCCTGTGCTTGGTCCACTGCTTCGGAAACTGGAGTTTGAGCTGGAAGATGAGGATGAGTTTACAGAGGAGTCGAAGGAGAACAGCGCGAACGGTATCCAGACTGGAGACAACGACGGCGAGGAAGCAACCTTGGACAAAGATTTAGAGGGCGAAGCGGACGATGAAAATGATAATAACAACGATAATGATACAAAGGAGGCAGCTGTTGGAGCAATGCCGTTTAGTATTATACGTAAGTCTAGCTCGAGCAGCAAGAAGCAGACCAAGAAGCGGAAGGCAAGCAGTTTACAATCTGATTTTCCGATCTATCTACCGCCCGAGGACTCGCCGGCTTATGAAGTAACACCTAAAAGCGAATGGGAAAAACTTGCGACATATCGCAATTTTGTTGGTACGTGTAGTGGCTAGTTGTTAGATCTAGACTAAATGATGCAGTGTCGAAAGAACGGTTCACCATTGGAGATTACGTGTTTGTCAACCACAACAAAGTCGACATGGATCTCACAAACGACGCAAGCAAATTTTGGATCGGTCGAATCATTGAGACCAGAGCTAGTGCTCCTACACATGTATACGTGCGACTGTTCTGGATGTACTGGCCTAATGAACTTCCAGGTGGGAAAAGGTAAGTTACTTTTGTGCTAAGTCACGTAGAATTATGTCAGCAGAACCTGATAATTATAGGTATTACCATGCTCAGAACGAGCTCGTTGCTTCAAATCATATGGATATTGTGGACGCCATGTCTGTCGCAGGTAAAGCAACCGTCGTGTACTGGAACGAGACTATGGGTGATTTGGAAGCCATTATCCCCGAGTATTCTCTATTTTGGCGACAAACCTACGACTCATATACGAATCAGCTGCAGCCATTAGCCACGCATTGCAAATGCAACCGGTCTTATAACCCGGATGAGTCCATGATATTTTGCAAGCACTGTAAAAACTGGCTCCATGAATCCTGCATCATCGATGACATCCTTGTCCGTTACGGCGACGAAACACCTATTGCAGATATCCCGACTTTTTCAGGAAGAGGTCGCAAAAAGAGCTCGGGAAAGTCTAAACAAGGACCGAAATTGGATCCGAATAATGTCGACATCTCATATGACCCGAGCGACAAGTCTGTCAAGGCATTCTACAAAACCAAGTCTACTGACAGCGGCCTTAAGAAGGTACCTATCATCTGTTTGTGTTGTGAAAAGGAGATTGCTTAATTTGTTCAAATGCTGGTGTATTTTATGTATTCTAGGGAATCAAATATGTAATGATAAATCTCGATTACGTAATTTGCTTATATAATCGTTTAATCCGAATTGGGAAACACGGCTGAACTCCCAACGGATGAGCTGGATTGTCCCAGCGCCGAAAGCGTCAAAATTAGAGATAATTCTGTGATTTGAACCTCTTCAGGGTGAAAGAGCAGGCGAACAATTGAAAACTGGCAGAGCCAAAGCTGAAATCGTTGATTTGAGAGTATTTGGTCATTCAAGTTATTTTTTGCATAATCGAACTAGTTTTAGTTGTCGAATTGGTGGTTGAAACCAGACTGAAACAGCTGAGATGCAAGAGCCAGTCGATATAGCAATGGACGATGCTCATTCGCTTGCAGAACAGCTACCGATATTGCATAAGCAATCCGAGGATCATTATGCGGATGTGTTATTCTTGATGCCTGAATCTCCGTCAGCAAGTGCGAGTGTAGGAGCCGGAGTCGAGCAATTGTCGTTGTCCCCGTCGAGACGAACCAGCCAACAAACAATTCCTCTGCCGAAACAGATCTGGGCTCACTCATCACTGTTAGAGATTACGTGCACGAAGCCATTATCAAGGATTGGTTCTAGAACGTTCGCAAGTACTGATAGAGCGGCCTGCGAGCAGTATGGGCTCCCTGAGCTGACCTGCCGGGGACTGCCGTATACGGCTGTGGAGGTTGCACCTGAGGACGACTTGTTCGTGAGAAAGCTGGTTGCAAGCTGCTACCGGCCCGTTGTTCTGCGAAATCTGTGGGAACAGAGCAATGGCAAGCGGCAGATGCTTGCCGCTTTAGATGACGACGTTCGATTCGAAGGCCAGCACGCGGTTAAACCTGTCAAGCCGACAGTGGAGGAGCTACGAAGTAGTGGAAGTAGTGACGATGATAACTCAGTACCGGCAGGAGATGTTACGCTTCGAATCGAAGGCGAGAAACTCTCGTTTACGATTCACAAGTTTTTATTAGACTTACGGGTCCCCTATTTTCAAACACTTTTCCGGTCGGCGTTTGCAGAAGCCGATCAACAGACACATACACTTTCGTCCGAGATTTTTACACCCTTATCACTTGTCGTGGTTGCGCAGTACATATATCTAGATTCCGCGGATCTCCTATTTTCCTGGAAATGGACAGATTTTGCGCGGTATATGACCTCGCCCAAATGCACGAACGAAATCAATGCGCCAAGACCAGAGGTCATGGATTTATTTGTAGAAGCACTTGTAGCGGCCAAGTTTTTGCAACTTGAGAGCTTGGAATGGTGGATCGTCTCATGTTTGGCCAAAATTGCTCATAGTTTTTCCTGCTCCGGTGTCCAATGTTCACGAATTTTACCGGTCATCGCCATGATTGGATACCAGTACGATATTGCTCAGTTGTATCTACCTGCTGTCTCTTGGCTGTCCCGACATAGCAATATTTCTTCATTGTGGAAACGCAATCTGCTTGGGGTCGCTCCAGAGGTCAAAGACGATCTTATTGATGAGGTTTGCCTTAAAATCAACGTTGCCTCCGTGATTCCGCTATATCTACGGATTTATAGTCTCCAGCAGATTATCGAGACTTCAGTATTTCGCGACGATTGGAAAACTACGCTAGTAGGGCCCATTATTAATTCTTGTGTCGAATTTGTCTCTCTACATTTTGCAGAGCCCCGGATCGTGTTTTCAACATCTCGCTGTTTACATAAATTGCCGACAGTCATTTCATATGTGGCCATTGACCACTTGTTCTGCCAGATCGGCCAACATATTTCCAAAGACAATGTAGCTATTATCTGGAGAGGGCTGGAATGCCATGCGAAATTGATTTCACTAAATCCTGCTTTGGACTCATTAAACCATGCCGTTGTTGCTTGGCTGTCAAAACATTGGCGGCAATTAGCTCCGAACAAAAGGCAGATGCTGGTTTATGAGCGGTGGCAGGAAGATTCAGGCCATCAGGAAATCCAAGGATTTAGTACATGGGCAGACGAGGATCTGCAGAAACTTAGTCTACAGATAAACGTGAGTCTGAATGAGCTGAAGGGGATTACCAATGAGCCCAAGTTGGTGAAAATGGATACATCCATTTGGGTCGATCAATGCAAATGAGACTGATTCTCTTCTTATTTGGTAGTTGTTGTGCATGGAACTGGTTGGAGTTAGGATGACTAATGGATGATTGATATATTAAATCTATCGTAAAACTTTGACTACATCGTCTGCACTATTGTCAAATTTATAATCGTTTGTCTGATGATAAGGTGTTATAGTCGTATTGCCGCTCTTCGCTTCCACATTTGGCCGAATGAAACTTGCATCACCCTCACTCCACTTCGGATGCACTTTTTCGCAGCTAGGTCCGCTGGGACAAAATCCTGCCAAATACAACTCACAAGGAGTACGTCGAACATGTCTTTTAGTACATTCGGGCCCTAGTTTGCAGAAGCCACGCTCGTAGTTTGGACAGAGCGGGATTCGGGACTGTGGGTCGATGTGCAGATACAAGCAGTCTGGAGACTGTGTGCAGAACCCATTGCGGGAGTAGAAAGTGCATTCGGGCATTTTGCGAAGATTGTATTCGTGCAAAAACTCACAGGCGTCACCTTTTTTACATAGTCCTCGAAGCCAGTGCTTGCACACAACGCTATTTGGAGCAGGCGGGATCACATGTTTGTCCGGACACTCGTTTCCAAGCTCACATCGGCCTTGCACGTACTTCTTGCAAACTGGCCGCGAGGGATCAATTCCAAACTGATATTCTTTCCGTAAAAAAGGTTCAAATGCAAATTTAGTTTTGGTCGATATCGATGGTGCAAGTGCAAGCACGACCAGCGATTTCGGGATCTTTCTTGCCTGTGTATGCGCTTGTTGTTGATTTTGTTGTTGCTGTTGCTGTTGTTGCTCGTTCTTGTGTGTTTGATACGATTCTTGCTGTTGAGTTTGTTGCTGTACCGTTAGTGGCATCATCTGTTGAAATTGATATCCATCTCCATTTTGTCCGCTAATATGTGGTTGTCCTGATCCTGGGATTCCTTGTCCCGAACCTATCATATTTCCATAGAATTTCCCTGAAAATGGGCTCTGTTGGATTTGCATTTGTCCATGATTCTTCTGTCCAAGATTTTGATTTGAACTTGTCTGTTGTGATCCTGTCCGTTGACTATAAAACGCAGTCCCACTCGCCATTATGTTAAACTGTAGTAGAGTATGTTGTATAATAATATCTTCTACCGTATTTACTGAAGCCCTTTTTAAAAATATAAATGATGGATAGAATGGTAATGCAGATTTCATAGAAGGTAAAAACACCTTGATTGGTAAGCATTGGTACATTATGTAATATCTCTGTCATGTGATTATATGATTGCTAGATCGTGCTGATACAAATCAAACTCATACTTAGATGGTAGTATAAAAATCGAATCAAATGCCGCTAATAGAAACGATCAATTCAAAAAGCAAAGCTGGAGCTGCACGACCCGGTCGTAAAAAGCGTATCCCCGGTCAACATTCGGCAAGCGTGCATTCAATATCAGCCCAAACCGCCTCTGTGAAGAAGGCGCTGGTCCGACATTTGCAGGAACTAGAGAAGGATGGATATAATGATAATTCCGTCAAGATAGAAATTCCACGGACGACACTGACAGGCAATTCAGGTAGACAGGGCATCATTGGAGGTGCAGGCGGAGCTTCGGGAGTCCAACAGCGACAACTTCATCATAACAAAGCTTCCAGCGCGGCAAACCTGATATTTTCAACGCCGTCCGTGACAGGACGGACGCCAGCGATCAGGAAACTGATATCTTCTAAGAAAGTGCTATCTAATCTACTTGATGAAGATAATATCGGAGCAGCGGAGATTGCTGCGGTTACAGTTGGGCCGTCCAGGTATCCTGGACGGCACATTTGCAGCGTTTGTGGATATTGGGGACCAATTACCTGTATTCGCTGTAGCGCGCGGTATTGCTCGATGGCTTGTGAAGATGTTCATCGAGAAACGAGATGTTTAAAGGTTTACGCTTGATGGTGGTATCACTAATTGTTCTAAGGGGATTAAATTTGGCTAGACGATCTGCTTCGTTTCGACTGATTAAATTATAGTCTTCTATAATTAGCTACTCCCTGCCGACCGCCGGCCTAGAAAATGTGGTGCGATTTTCTGAATAGCGTCAAGATCTATCGGAGTTACATTCCTTGCATACGCCTTCGTCGTATAGATCTACATCGTTAGCACGCTTCTCATCAGCTATGAGGATACTCACGTATTCCGTATACATGATTGCGCTCGACTTGGTCCCAAAGACCGAGGACGATGGATGAATATTAATAGACTTCCATTAGCACATTTTAAATATTCTATGTATATAATAAACGCATCTGTGCTCACCTGCCCTGTAGCAATCGTCTTAAACGTCCGGCCGGTAACTGCTAATGCAGTGTTGTTTACATATCCTTTCAAAAAGCATTCCACTATTCGATCGTTCAACTCGCCGTTCGGAGCGCTTCCTTCGTTTGTCGGTGTATTCTTAAGGTATCTAGCCAATTGATTTCGAATATCCTATCTCCTTAGCATTTATATCTATCACGACCTCTTTGTCATTTCATACCTCCACATTCGACATTGCTCGAGCATTGATAAATACCTCCTTGCACCAGGCTTTTTTCTCGTCAGCATTTTTCAGCGACTTGTAATGTAGAATATAATTGCGCAGTACAATTAAATCTCCCATTCCACCAGCAGCAACCACAAACGGAAGCCGACTTTCATTGACTTGATCTCGCTGATCTGGACGCGGATTCATGAGCAGATTCTCAATTGACAAGCAAGACACAATATCCAAAACAGCATCTGCAATTCCGGCTTCTTGCGCAGTCAACAGAACTACCGAAAGATGCGGGGGTAATGGAAAAATAGCCATTCGCGTACCAAGTGGTGTAATGTTTCCGGAGTCGTCTAATGCTTTTAATGCGTATAGCTGAGTCATTGCTGAAATTACTATCCAGTTGGCGTCAAAAGACAAAAAACTATAGGAAAAGAAGGGGAGTTCAAATAGTACTCACTAGCTCCTTTGGTTGGTCGCTCCAGCCAGGACCAGCCCATTATATCTGCAACACCGGCTGATTTAAGAGTCAGAATCGGAAACGCAACATCCGTTCTCTCAATTTCAGGTTCACTCTGATTGTTCAATTCCGTGTAATCCTTCTCGGTATAAAGCCGGAAGCATTTTCCTGGTGCCTCTCGACCTGCCCGACCCAATCGCTGAGCGGCATTTGCTTTCGCAATCGGAACCGTCAGTAAGGAGTCGAGGCCCAAGTCATGCCGCCAGACTTTTACCTTATGGATTCCGCTGTCAATCACATAGCGTACACCTGGAATAGTCAATGAAGTCTCAGCAATATTGGTCGCAAGAATTATTTTCCGTGTATTGGCCCCAATTCTATCGAACACCTTCATTTGCAGCATCGGAGCAAGTGCTGCATACAAAGGAAATACAACCATCTAGTCGATCATAAGAGATTCATTCAAGGAAATATAATCCAAAACATACCTCTGGCACGCCCTTCGGCATCGATGGCTTGATCTTATTCAGCATATCGACAGCTTGGTCGATATCTTCTTGGCCAGAAAGAAAGGCCAGTATATCGCCCGACTCCTCGCCAATATTGATCTGCACAACAGCCCGTACAACGGCATCGACAATATCTTGAACGGGTTGATCGAGATAAAATCTAGCAACAGGAAATTTTCGCCCCTCCACATACAGAACCTGAGCGCCATTGAAAAATTTGCTAAACCGCTCAGCGTCAAGTGTTGCAGACATGATAATGATTCGCGGATTAGACGAAGATGGGCTAGCTGTTAACTGTTTCAGAAAACCCAGCAGAAGATCTGTCACAACTGTCCGCTCATGTGCTTCGTCTATGATAATGGTCGAGTAGCTGCGTAGATTCGACCGAACCAGTAATTCACGAAGGAGCATTCCATCCGTGAGAAATTTAATTCGCGTCTGCGAACTACTTTTATTTTGAAATCGAACCGTGTATCCGACCTAGATTTTAATTTTATTAGTCTTGACTCCGTATACGATCATTGATATAATCTTCAAATATAGCATGCCTCTTGTCCTAACTCTGTTTTTGTCTCTTCTGCAACTCGTCTTGCAAGATTAATTGCAGCGACTCTTCTCGGCTGTGTGATTGCAATCCTTTCATTTCTGTCTAATCGGTAGATGATTTGTGGAACCTCTAATTTTGTTAGCATTGTCATGAATATTCTTTAACAACACTCCACGAGGTCGCCCTTACGCGTTGATTTTCCACTTCCTGTTTCACCGACAAGAATTGTTATCTGATTTCGCTTTAAATGCTCGACAAGCTGTGTTTCGACTATTTTTCTGTTAAATACTATGATTTTATTTTAATTATTTCACGCTTACTCTTAGTGATTGGCAGCTGTTCGTCCATATTTGGTCGATATTTTTCCAGGTTCGACTAGGATTGTTGGTCCCAATATTTACAAATAGGACTATACCAAACCGTTACACTACTATAACATTATTATTACATTCAAGTGCCAACTATACTATATTTAATACACGCATATTAATTGCAACATTAAATCAACTATCAACCTCCATCTTGTTGTCGTCCTTGACAACCGTCTCCTCGAAGATGTCATACGCAATAGGTTTCGTCGCAATCTTGATTTTCTCACTGAGATACCTTGTCGTTCCACGCGCAAACTTGTAAGAATTTTCTTTAATTGCACGCTCATTAGGCGTACGGTAATTGCGATAAAGTACAGCAGGCTAATAAGTTAGTGACAACTAACTCGACAATACTCTAAAACTCAACATACCTTATCTACCTCCATCACGCACATGTCCACATTCGAACCGGAGCCAAGCTATAGCTGCGTCAATACCATCTTAAATATCAGTCCGCATAAATACATACATCGTTCCATATACCAGCCTCAATAGCTTCCGCGCACAATGCCATAGCTTCGTCCTTTGTAATTTTATTATGCCATTTAGACTCCAAAGTTGCCATTGCAGCCATCGAACCTGATCCCAAGGAAAGATAATATCCGACATCGGTTGAGCCATGAGCATGGATAGAAAACAGTTTAGGTCCTAATTTGTTGGATTCATGTTACACAATACCACCACATGACAAATCACAACATACCTGTAGGATCAACACCAGCAACAATCAAGTAAGCACCGACATGGCCTTGATATTTAAATAAATGCTGTTTCAGTAGAGTTAGACAAGTCACTACCCTTGGCTTTCGGCCAGTGCTCATAGAATGTAATTCCAAAGTGGACGAGATCAGCTGCGTGACAAATTCCTACACCAATCAGATAAGTACCAAAATTCACACTGTGCGTAGAACATTAACATACACAATCTGCAGCAGTACCTGCACCAGCACTTTAGAAATTAGCATCAGACTATCCTCAAAAGAATCACTGAATCAGAGTTTCTCACCACCAAATCGTAGGCGACATTCGATGCAATTTCTCGCAGTTCTTGTCGGCAACGATATCTCCGGAGGTCGCTCGCGTATCTGCCGCAATCTATCCAAAAAATAATTAAATTTAATTCAAATGATTCTGATCCAATCCGATTCAACATACAACTACTCCGCCTTCAAATCGACAGCCTACGATCGTGGTTCCAGTCGCAGTCGCCTTTGGGACCGGATATCCTTTCGCGGTCAAAAACTTGTTTCGTTGATAATTTTCAAACGAAAAGCCACCCATTTTGATGTTTGTATATATAAATCAACTATCAGAAAGAAAAAGAGAGATGAAGATAGCCAAATCTATATAAGATTCCAGTGGTCATCAAACTACACAGAATGTCGGGTTACAAATACCTCGGCTTACAATGGTACGGCTGGCTTACTGGCTTACTGATTATGAGCCTCTACAATTGTGTAATTGTGTGATTTAGTTGGTCAAGGTTATGACAATTTTAAATATATTAGCAGGATTCTGAGCTGTATTCATACATCGGCAGAAAATTCAGTAGGGACATTATTGAAAGAACCTTCGGCTTCTTTTGTTTCCCAAAACAACTTACCTACATCGTAATTGCCATGATAGGTCCATCCCTTTTCTTCTACATGATAAAGATTGACGGATCCACCAGAGAAAGCATCACTATGTTATCAGTAAAATACAAATATCTAATGGTTCAAAGACTTACCGATGAGTAGCTGCCAGAATACTTCGCTTTCCCAGTAGAAGAGCTTCTTCAACCGAGAGATCCCACCGATATCCGCTATCAAGCACACCATATGCAAACGTCTGACCAGATCCAACACAGAACAAGTCGCCTTTCAGACGTGTTCCATCAGAATCAACATAGAAAATAGCTGGGTCGTTCTTTGTGTAGCCACAAACCATCGTACCCATAGACAAGCCCATGCCTTTATAATTGTAGACCAAATTCGACAAGATCTTGCTGGCCGCAGCAACGCTAATCCGGCTCTTCTCCCGGAGCTCATGTAATCTGCATTGCACACCCAACCAGGTTTCCCAGAACTGACAATCGGCAGCACCGCCAGCCATAGTTCCAAGCATATACGGGTTGATCTCGATAACTTTTTTGACCGTCTGAGATGCGATCCAATTTCCCGCTGTCGCGCGCGAGTCGACAGCAACCACAATTCCACCTTGAAATCGAAACGCGAGCGTTGTAGTTCCATGGGCAATCTTGATTCGACAGTCAGGATTAGACATATCGTCTGTATGAGCTCTTAAAAACGCAGTGGGCTGGCTCGGGTTAGCGCAGCTCTCGTTATAATAAAATGTTCCAAAGGTTCCATCAAACGACTTACTTGATTTATCGGCGGCAAACTGAGTATCGGCATCGATGGAAGAGACATCATGTCATGTTTCTGCTCCTCCGTCAGCAGTTCTTCCTCAAAACTAGAATGCTTATTGAATCGGTCGACAATCGTATCCATATCTAGTTTTATTGTCACAGTTAATGTTGATGTATATTATAGTATGGGTAATAAGCAATCTGCAATACGCCTCATATAGGTACAAACAATGTACATATTAATTAGATGATTGATTCTAGATACAAATTAAGATCAAGCCAACTTATACAAACGCCATTAATTACACTCAAGCCATATCACGTGATTACGAGTAAAGACGCGTCTATGTAAACATGCATAAAATAATAATTATTCGGTTTTCAATTATGTAGATATATATATACCTTTTAATAGATATTTATATGACTATACAATAGAAGTACGATATCATATTTTAAATCGACTTGTTAGTAATGTCATATCTACGGAATGAATCGATTGCCTCTGAACAATTTTGAAGTTCACAAACATTGGCTACTGACCACTCGAGCACAATATCCAACCACGGCCGATGTTCCAGTTTCTATCGCGACAAATCAAGCAGCTAGTGGTGTTATAGATATGTCATCGCGTCTGTCGTCCTTGCCTTCTGTCCCAGAAACTATGAAAATACCGAGGCCCTTACTTTCTATTGCGAGACCGACATCGACTGCAACGCCCGTACGATCAAAGATCCAGAATACAACAGTGCCGATGGCACTATCTATTTCGGATCACAATAAATTGAATCTGTCAAGTGAGTATTCCGCAATCGGCTGCAGGTTATTTATACTGATTGGTAGCCATTACTACACCATCCGCGGCGATCAAGAGTCAGGAAATAGCCGCTAGCGCATGCACGATTGATCTGATTAGTGATGACGAGGAAAACCTAGACGATCTAATAGACTTAGCGATCGACCATGATGCTTCACGACGGTTTAGTGGCTCGCCGAGGAAGTCTCCCAGTAAGCGGTCCAGATTCATGCCGCCAGATTTGACACGCGAGTCTTCTCACATGTCTCCAAAAATATCTGGGCAAGTATCAACCAGTCAAACACCTCACAGCGGTAAATTCACGAGCGAGTCGAACAAACATATGGCCCTCAAAACAGATCCGGAAATCGATGGTGAATCGCAAGTACCAGATAGCCATCCATTACCGAACGGTGATTTTACTCGGATTCCAGATTCGGAGCTAGATGATGAGGAATATGCTGATTTCGATGACGATGAAGTATTTGAGGAATTACAGTGCAACAATGGATCTATTTCTACTTCTCACAAGAAATCTTTCACATTACCGTCAGGTTCAAGTAATAGACTCGCAACGTTTTCGGTTCAATCTGTTTCCGAACCAACCGCCTATTCGCATCTGTCACAGCATAGTAAAGTACAAGATTTGTCAACACTTTCACGGAATGAACTAATACTCGAATGTCTGACACTAGCTCGGCAACGGATGGAATTGATGGAGCAGCGCATATCGATTGCGGAAAACGAAAGCTTCTCGTCTCAGGAGAAAATTTTGCAATGGACCCATATAGTATCACAATACAGTCGGATTGACAAGCTGTGGAAACAAGGCGATGCTTTGTTGAGACACGGCGAGCCGAACAATTTTGCTAAGACTACTCCTACTGCATCAGAACTTGAATCTGCTCTTAACAGGCGGGAATTAGATTCACTTCCGGCTCCAGAAATTATTGATTCCTTAGATTCTAAAATTGGTTATACTTCTACAACTGGATTTGATACCAAGAATGGATTTGAGTCCAAGCAGAGATCTGATTCATTAGAGTCGGCGCTTAGATATGATAGCCGACAAAACTTTACGACTATAGATTCTATAGATCAGTCCTACACACTGGGGGACATATTTCCCACTGCGGAAGAAGAATCCGAGTGTATAGATATCCGAGATGATTATTTTGAAGAGAACAGTCGAGCACTTAGTTTAGTGGATCCGGTTGTAGTTGAAGACGAATACTATGATATTGATGACGAAGAGGAAGATTTAACTGTTGTCTTATCTGAAAATGTTACTGATTCAAGTCTAGTCGAGAATCCGGCCAAAAAAATGACGCATTCTGCAATATACGATAAGAACGAGCCACAGAAGGCATTTCCATGGTCACAGGAGGTGTGCTCAGTATTAACTAATGTATTCAAGCTCTCTGGTTTCCGACACAATCAGCTTGAAGCGATAAATGCAACGCTTTCAGGTAAAGATGTGTTTGTTTTGATGCCGACCGGCGGAGGCAAATCGCTCTGCTATCAGCTTCCTGCGTTGATATATAGTGGGCGTACAAAAGGGACCACAATTGTGATTTCACCTTTGATTTCGCTGATGCAAGACCAAGTTGAGCACTTGGTTTCTAAGAACATACGGGCGGCGATGATCAATTCGCGCGGTGACGCAGCCGAACGAAGACAAGTTCTACAGCTGTTCCAGTCCGGACAGTTATCGCTGCTGTACATTTCGCCCGAGATGCTTAACACAAGTCAGCAAATCCGACGGGTTGTTTCAGAGCTGAACCAAGCGGGGAAGCTCGCGAGGATTGTGATAGATGAAGCGCACTGCGTGAGTTCGTGGGGTCATGATTTCCGACCAGATTATAAAGAGCTGGGTTATTTTAAGACCGAATATCCAAACGTGCCTATGATGGCGCTCACTGCTACAGCGAATGACCGCGTCCAGCTTGATATTAAGCATAATTTGAAGATGGCAAATTGCGATTTTTTCAAGCAGAGTTTCAACCGTCCGAATCTGATGTACGAAGTGCGCGAAAAGGGGAGAGATGTGATCGAACAAATCGCCGAGATGATGAATGCTAAGTATAAGGGCCGATCTGGGATCATTTATTGTCATTCGAAAAACTCGTGTGAGCAAACAGCTGAGAAGTTGCAGCAATTTGGGTTACGAGTTACGTATTATCATGCAGGAATGGACGCCGAAGAGCGACTGAAAGTACAGAATAATTGGCAGAACGGACGGTACCAGGCGATATGTGCAACAATTGCGTTTGGTATGGGGATAGACAAAGCGGATGTACGATTCGTGGTGCATTACACGATTCCGCGAAACCTAGAAGGATATTATCAAGAGACTGGACGGGCCGGAAGGGACGGGCAACTCTCAGAGTGCATATTGTATTATGCATACCGAGATGCAACGTCGATGATGTCGTTGATAGACAGGGACAAAGAAATCGATTTCCAAACGCGGGAAAAGCAGAGATCGTTTTTAAAACAGGTTGTGCAGTACTGCGAAAACCAAACAGATTGTCGTAGATTGCAAGTTTTACGGTATTTCAACGAAACTTTCGATCCAGCACAGTGCCGTGGTCATTGCGACAATTGTTTAAATGCGAAGAAGAGTGAGTTCGAAGTCAGGGATGTAACGGAGATCACAAAAGACATTCTACGGGTTGTGCGCGAGCTGCAATCTGAAAACGTGACGATGTTGTATTGCATGGACGTGTTTCGCGGGTCGAAAACAGTGAAAATCCAAACTGCTGGCCACGACATGATCCAAGGTTACGGGGCCGGCCAAGGTCTGAATCGGACTGATGTGGAGCGAATTTTTCATCATCTGGTCACCGACGATGCGCTAAAAGAGTCGTCTATCGTAAATAGCGCCGGTTTTGCGTCGTCGTATCTGCGAATCGGCGGTCAGGCAAACTTATTTCTAGCAGGAAATAAGCGCTTGCTGCTTCCATTTCAAAAGTCAAGACATAAGAAATCAAAATCATCTATAACTGCCACAAGCAGTAAAGTTGCTTCCAAGGTGAAAACAAAACCTAAATCAAAGGCTGTGAAGAGCGGGTATTCATATTCGAATGGAAAGAAGAGATTTATTCCTTCTCGAGTTCGTAGGACAAAGGCATATTAGTTTCATTATACCAAGCTATCTAATCTGCTTTAAAATTTTCATTTTCATTTTCATTTTCATTTGCATTAAATATTTTATATTCTATATCAACTAATATTATAATATGTTAAAACTAATCGGGCAAACAAAGAGTGGAAATCATTATCAGATAGGAGCGAAAGACATGATGGCTAAGATTCAACATATTTGTTCAGTTGAACTATGCATTGAGGATCATCATTTTGATTTCATAGGAAGCACTTACTATTAAAATATTACGGAGCGACAAATATCAGACATATTTAAAACGATTTCTAGAATTCAAAATCTACCGAAAAAAAGTCGAAGTGAAAAGTTTTATGTTCCTCGAAACACGTGATTGCGATAAGATGGTACATTAGACTAGACAAGTGCTATACTGTAGAAAAACCCATTCTCTACTATATAAAATAATAATGGCCGAAACAACAGAGAGAAGGGTGGCTGCCATCAAACGCAATACAAATGAGACCAAGATTCGAGTTCAATTATCGATTGATGGCGGACCGCTACCTGAGTTTGTCGAGAATTCAACGAGCAATGGAGCTGTAGAAGACGACAAGACGACCGAGCATGCGACTCAAAAGTCTACTAGTCAAGAGATCGTTATTAACACAGGTGTCGGGTTTTATGATCATATGTTGCATGCATTGGCAAAACACGCGGGTTGGAGTTTGAACATCTTCTGCAATGGAGATCTCCATAGTAAGTCGTTTCTTGATAAATATCAAGAAAATTATACTAGACTCCTTCTAACGATCTCCAGTCGACGATCATCACACTACGGAAGACTGTGCCATTGCACTTGGAATGGCATTTAAGCAAGCTCTTGGGAAAATTGTTGGCGTTAAGCGCTTTGGATACGCCTACGCTCCACTTGACGAGGCACTTTCTCGAGCAGTTGTCGATCTTTCAGGTCGTGCTTACGCAGCTACCGATCTTGGTTTAACCCGAGAGAAGCTTGGTGCTTTGTCGTGCGAGATGCTCCCCCATATTTTGCGCAGTTTCTCAAATGCTGCTGAAATCACTATTCATGTTGACTGTATCCGCGGCGAGAACGACCATCATCGAGCAGAATCTGCATTTAAGGCACTCGCCATCGCTCTCCGCGAAGCGACCTCAAAGACTGGTCGGAATGAGATTCCAAGCACGAAAGGTGTTCTGTAATTATATATATATGTATTATGCATATGTGTATGTATATACATATTTATTCGAGATATCACGTGAATTCCTTGTAGTATAGAAGATTTAATATTGTTGAATAATTATACAAATTCAATTAGCTAATTCACTCACTCAATAACAATGATAATAATAGAATACAGGATTCAAATAATTGCTGGATAATGCGTCCAAATTACTCCAAATTCAAGCTTCCTCCTCGGCAGCCCTGGCCAATAGCTAGACCTCATGGCTCTACACAACCATCTCAAAAACCATTACGAGTACTGGCATCTATTTTACAACCTGCTCTCTCTAACAGAATTAATCTCGATAGGAAACAAAGAACTGTTTTGGATGTTGTTGATACAGAGAATATTCGTAATTCGAACGAGGTTATTAGACGATTGAAGAATGAATATACTATTCTATATGATTTATTGTCTGGATCCAGAGGGCTTTTTGACTCCATATTTGGAAGAAATACAAAACTTTCGCATCGAGATCCAGTTCATAATGTTATTCAATCATCCAGTCTCCAGAATCTGTCGCAATTGAAGTCTACTGTTGATGTTGTTTCATTTACGAGCCATCAGTTAAAGAGCGATCGCAGCGACCCTATTCAATACTGTAACGAGCTGGAACTGTTGCAAAAAGTGCATCCTCTTCTGACTCCCCACACCGGAACTGTTTTTTTCAGTTGGACATATGATCCATCAATTTCCCGCTTGCTGTTTCCTGCAGAGTCGATGTCCTCGTGCAAGGATTTCATATCTGACAAACCATTTCCAAATCAACTAATTGACAAATTACTCTCTGATCTGCCCAATCATGTTGAGTCTGTTAAACAATCAGTCACGGATCTTCATTCACCGTCCTCAAATGCTACCACTGAAGGCGACATTGACATCGATCTAGCAGACGAAGACTTTCTAGATTTACTCATCCGACCGGCTGAATCCCCATTCACTCATATCGACGCGATTGAAGCGAAACTCAGAGACTTTTACAAACTTGGAATCACTTCACTCGAGCTACGGCGACGGCTTATGAACGTACTTATCTTTGCATACACTGAGAAGCTCGAAACAAATTCTAGAGCACTCTCATCTACCGGCGACTTGCGGGCTCCAAAATTTGAGCAACGGAAATACCAAATCTCAGACATTCAGTTACAGGTCGGTTTAGAATTAAACAAATCGCTTACTAATGATCTGGGAATTTTTCCAAATCTCCCGTCTCAGTCTTTCACTACCGGAATTTCTCCAAGTGCACCATCATTCTTGGAATTGGCCACGAAATATAGATTACCAGCTCAGAAAGCAATTGTACAGACAGTACATACCATTCGGAAAAGAGATCTGTTAGACATTTGGTATTTGTCGCCAACCTATCGGCATCTATCTCAGCAGCAATTCCAGATGATTCGGAACCGGCTGTCTCCGGTTGTCAAATCAGAACACTCAGATACGATTTCATTTATCTTAGAGTCTTGCATTTATTCTTTGACGAAATTGTAATCTTATTTAAGTAAGGCGCTTTTGAGTTAGACGAGGGTGTGCCAAAAAATTAAAATAACTGATCTAAGATTCAATGGCCACTAATTTCGTCATCGAACTGCATTTCGGAGATGTAAGATTTAACTTTTCAATCTCATTGAACAAATCTAATTCGAACTATTTATATTTTTGTATATTTCTATGCGCTTTGTTAAAGCAAATTGCACAAATTGCTGCGGTACATTGACTTGCTTTGACATGACTTGGGCAAGATTCTGGCTCTGTTTGCGGATTTCTTTTGAACATTTTATCATAGGGCTGTCGTATTTTGAAGGGATTGTTCAGTACACCTCATGAGGTACGATGCTACATGTCACTAATACGCCTGTTGAAGAGAAAATTTGAGCGCAGTCACTGGCACTTGCATTACTCTTCTAGTCAGGATCAAAACGGAACCTCTCCTCGCGAGAATATTTCATTCTGGCCATCATACATAGTTGCATAGTTTTGATCATGACATCCACAATTAATTTTAATGCCGACAACTGGAAACCTAACTTTTCCGCTCGGAAAGCACTTTGCGATGTGTCAAAATTATATTTCACCGGCCTGATGTGGATCATAATTTTCGGCGGATCCAGCAAGTAACTGGGCGAATGCTTTATGCATGGAGCACTGTCAATGTCAAACGTACTGTTTGAAAGTTGATATCTTTGTATTTGTCACAGGAACGGAATGAACAAGTTAGATATAGTGTACACGCCGAAGGAGAAGTTCGTATGCAAGATCATATGCTGTTGCATTTCTGCCAATTTTCGCTGCTAGTGAAAATATTTCAAATGCTGCTGTGCTTGTCACAAGGAACATTTACATATATTGTTTTGAATATGACGTGATACTATCGAGTTTTAACTCATATTCAGATAAATAAATTAAAAATAAAGAACTACAACACGTATGATAAATAATACATATATTACTAAACCTACTTTGAATAAGCAGTGATAACATTCAACACCCACATCGCCATTCCAATTGACAGCAACCGCAGCCGCAAGTCGCCCATTTGGTTCCATGTCGCTTCGAAGGAAGGGTGCGCCAATAACTCGCTAATGATTTTATTTGTCCGCTCAAGCACGTCACCCGTGGTTGTGTCGTTTCCATTGCTCGCAAACACACCGTCCTTCTCGAGATCTGAGTTGGCTGCATTATCGATAACGGGCTTTCCAGAAGAAGCTTCGCCATCGGTAGTGACTCCGGCTTGTGCCATTGCGTCAACCGTACGAGACTCATCTGTCGTCAGATCTCTACTCTCAACTGTCACATCGCTTGTTTTTTCCTCCAAACCAACAGGTTCAGTCACAGGCAGTAAAGACTCTTGGTCTTGGTCTTGCTTCAACGTAGACACATCCGTCTTTACAGCCTTCGCGGCAGCTGATCCACTACCCTCAGGCGAATTTCGTTTTATGCCACTCACAATTAAGGAGGTCAACGTGCCAGTGGCCTCTGAAGTGACATTCGAAGCAAACAAAAACAACGGCGTCATGATCAAGAAGTTCAGTAGTCGGTGGCTCGACCCGACAACTTCAAGGATACCTCGAGTGTCGGCTGCCATCCAAATGTGAAACTGCAGAGTAAACGTTTCAAGCGAACAGGTACCAACCCATGCAAATGCAGCCGAGTAGGTGTTCCGTAGTGTCGAGTTCGCATTTCGCAGAAATAGAAACCCTAGAATTGGAATAAAAGAAATAAATGGGTGAAACTTGTTGTACACAGGCTTTGCTTCCCATCGTGCCTGCATAATTTGGTATAGAACTAGCCCGACCCCAGACCCTACTAGCACGCCGATTCGCACATTTGGCCACATCGGGTGATTGCGCAGGCTGAGCTCCGAAAACTTGATCGATAGCAAGCCTCCTAACATACCAATATAGACAATATAGATATCTAGTAACACGCGGAATCGCCACTCACGAAGGTCCCAGGTAATGAAAAACAAGTGCTGCAAAATAAACCAAATCGATTCTAGAATTCCGGGAGTCGCAATTATAATATGCGCGAACACAGCTGAAAAAACAATCTTTGAGCAGACAAACACGGTATCCTTGTTGCGCGATGATTTCACTCGCATTGTAGCATAGACAATCAAAAACCAGAAACTGGAGAGCGGTGCGAAATAATAGAACAAATAATCGGTATTCATAATATACGCAAGGAAACACGACAACAAATTCAATCGAACTAAGACATTAGCCACTCGTTTCAGCGAGAAGTCGCCCTTCTTGTAGAAAAACACTGTATGACCGTATCCAGTCATAAATAAATATGCGGCAACCATGACACGGATATACTTGTAAATAGGCAAGACTTTTGAGGCTCCAGTGATATGGTAAATTAAAACCATGATCTGCATCCAGCCCTTCCACTCGTTACTCTGATCTCGGCCCATGAATCCTTGCTCGGTCGTGGATCGACGGATCGTCAAAGCGCCTAGAATGATTGAGAGAAGAGTCATAATAACGAAATTAGAGGTCCAAAACTGCTTCGCAGCCTTGTTGAAAAGTGAGGTACGATCAGAAAGAAAGCAATAGGCAAGAACTGTGCTGAACATAAGGCTACCGGTAATGACTGGACCAGACGTGGGTGCGTCGCGCCAGATTCGAGGTGACGAGAGCATACCAGAAGACTTGATGTAGAAACCGGGAATGATGATCAAACAAAACGCGAGGATTAAAACCTGGGAAAGATTAGGAAGAGGATATCGGTAGCAGCATGTCTTGTTGAACGGATATCCAGTTTCGGCCATAATCTTTTGATTGCACCGCATGTTAATCAACAGATTCGCCTTTGCACGAGCCACAGCCTCAGTGGAGTGAATGCCACTTTCATCGAAACTTGAAGGAATCGTCATCATTTCGTTGAATGCAGTTGGAATGAGAACGTTACGCTGCTGGGAAATCCATTTCAAATAATTGTTCATGTAAGACACCTCTGCTCGGAGAATGGTTGATGTACGTGCCTCGTCGAGACGTTCCCAATCTGGCACAACAATCGGCAGCACAAAGGGTACTGTATAATACGATGCGCACGACTTCAACGTCTCAACAATCAAATCGGTATTTGTCTTCCAGAGACTTGCACCGTCATCGCCGAGATATCGTGAATACCAAAGTCCGCTGCCGACAACGATGTAGGAATTCGGTTTACGCGACTCGGTCGGGTTGTTGCATGTGTCTAGGGTCGTGACGATCGAAGAATTCAGATAAGGATCCCACAGAAACCGAATAGAAATGCCATTATGAGCAAAGTTCACGTCGGTA
The DNA here is from genome assembly GCF_038497815.1 of [Lipomyces] oligophaga. Classification (NCBI taxonomy): domain Eukaryota; kingdom Fungi; phylum Ascomycota; class Lipomycetes; order Lipomycetales; family Lipomycetaceae; genus Lipomyces; species [Lipomyces] oligophaga. The sequence continues at coordinate 2,236,716 of NW_027117785.1, read as the reverse complement.
TGCTTCTTCTGGAGAACTTGCACATTGGGATCGATGAGTTTGACGGTCTCCCAAAACACCTGGCGCACGGTCGAGTCACCGGCGAAAATGATCTCCTGGCTCTCAAGACAGGAAGTGGCTTCTGCGGTTGAGTAGGAATGGAACAGACATCCTTCTGGCTGCCAATTGGACGGCGAGGTACTTTCGTCGCCCTCGTCGAGCCAGCTTCCGGAGGAAAGCAGTGATTTGCACTTGTATGAATCGAAAATATCTGTCGGTGTTAGTCGGGGGAACGCAAGAGAGAGGGGAGTTTCCAATTAGCAAAAGAACATAGGACGTACCAAACAACGCATAGCGATAGATCGCTAGAAACAAGACTAGAAATCCGTAGATCGTGAGCGTCCTATGCGGATGGTCTGTGAAAGCTCGCAAGTTCACGGGGAACGAGGATACGGGAGAAGACATGATTGTGCCTATGCAAGCAGCGCGTCTGCAAGAGATTGGTTGCTCAAGGGAAGGGAAAAATACGCGGATGTATCGTTAGTAAACGAGAAAGAGAACCAAAAAACAAAAAAAGATAAGTAGAGCCGGCAGACTGTTGACTGATTGGCAGGAACGCTAGACGGCACAGTAGAGAAAAAGAACAAGAGAATTCAGCCAGGTAGGGGCGATTGGCAACACTGAATGGTGTGCAACAAGCAGCAACACGCAGCGGCGGCAGCAATTCCAGCAGGAGCAGCAGTGGTAGCGTCGTTTGTGCGGCTTGTTTGTGCGGTACAGTTAAGGTTTAGCGAGGTAGATTTGAGAGGTGTTGATCTGAAAGAGATCTGACAGAGAGATTATAGAGGCACGAGAGGAGAGTCCAATACGAAAACCGAGTCCGGTGGAGCGTGGTGAGATGTGAAGCTAAATGGTGCAGCTCAGAATAACCACGGCAGGCACAGTAAGCTGCAACAAGAGAAACGTCGACCTGAAAGCTGAAAGCTGCACAGACGCGTCCGGAGCAGCGCAGCAGCAAGTACAATCGAGGGGGTAAAGGCACAAGACGCACAGTGGGAGGGCGCTGGGAGAGTGATAGGAGCGAAGCTTAAGAGGGTTGAGAGATCCACCAGAACGGAGCAGCCAACGAAAAAAGCCAATGAGGCCAGAGAGGAGGAAACCAAGGGTCCGTCCAACGAGCTCGGCACAGCAATGTCACACCGTGCAGACACAGACCCCGCGAAACGTGACAAGATGAGCGTGGATGTGCGAGACCCACGGAGCGAGATCTAAAAAGCGGACGAGGTGCACGATCGGCCGGATCCGCCGAATGGACGTGCTCGAGAAGTCGTAAAAGCTCAATAAACAAAAAGAATTAGCTGCGGCAAGACCGACACTGTTGCAGAAGCACTAGACTAAGAGGAAATCGATAAGAGCTGAGCGCGTGGAAGTTGTGATCTGGCGAGCTGGGCTGCGTGACACGTGCGTGAGTATGGAAAGAGTGTAGATAGAGCGAGCGCAGAAGACAAGCTGAGGCAAAGCGGGTACAACGAGGAATACGATCGGACGTACTGTATATTTACTTCCAGACAAACTGACAACAGCCTGTATTCAAGCTAAAAATCCGCTGGTCTGCTACCGAATCGACGATGTCCACGCAATCCAAAGAGAAGTGCGGCATACTGATAGTAGTAATTCAATTTTAACACGACTGCAGCGGTAGCCTACCGATCGACAACCTCGCTTGGGACAATCTGGATCAGGTTGGCTAAGCGGAAACCGGTTTAAACGCCCACTAGGCGTATAATCTAGACCGCTTGCAGCGTAGTTTTTGGACGCTGCTGCTTCGGCATTGCGCCAGAGAGGGCAAGCGTCAAGGGGGTGGCGTGCAATATGCAGAGGTGTGTACGATGTTTGTGCAGATATGCATCCTCTGGAAGGCCAACCCTTCTCAAGGTAGAACGCAGTTTTCACTACAAAGCCCTCGTTTCGGCAGGTCCGTAGACATCCACATATACCCGCAGGTGAGGTTGGTTCGACTACAAGATGAAGTAAGGAGATCGACTGGGCTAACTATAATTCGAAAATGAGCAAGATCGAATCACAGGCTCAGACGCAGCCAGCTTTGCAGCCAAGTCAAAGGCTAGAAAGCACACATCAAGCTGCATCCAGTTGATTTGCTGGATAGGCTAGATAAGCTAGATTGTTTGATTGAATCTGTGTCGGCTGTTGCATACCCAGGTCAATAAATGAAATATGGTTGTAAAATTCAGCTATTATATTATCCTCATATCTAGATGTGTATCATTGTATTAATTCGCCTTCTCTTTCAGCACGAGATGTTCCGGTTTAGGTCCATATCCATTTCCATTTCGGTACATCTTGACGCCCTCAGTGCCCTCAACAAACTGACACATACGAACCGCCCGCCATAGGGCAACAAACATGTTCGTCGTGTCACGACGGTAGTGTTTGCCCATGACTCTCTTAATGGCCTCAGTGGCCTCTTCGCCGTGGTAGAACGGAATGCGCGAAACGTAGTGGTGGGCAACGTGGGTCTCGATAATTTCGTGAAAAATATGGCGACCAACGAAGCCAAAGTCGCGGTCAATGGTAGCTGCTGCACCTCGCGCAAAGTTCCACTCGGCAGCGTCGTAATGAGGTAAGCAAGGATCCGTATGTTGGAGATAAGTAATGAAGACCAACCAATGGTTGACCCAGAGGTATGGGATGAAGTAGAATAGAATATAGTTTGCCCAGCCAAAGTTGTGGATGGCAAGATACGACAAATATCCAGCGCAGAGCATGCCAACGTCAGAAACAATGACATCCCAAAAGTCCTTGGGATCAAACATAGGCGCAACCGGGTTGAAATGCGACATGTACCACTTGCTCGCACCGTTGTACTTCTGGCCAGTAACATTAATGGCAAGATAGGTAGGCCAGCCAAACAGCTGCTGGACTACAAGCCAGTAGAGCGAGATAATGGGCGCTTCCTCGGCAAGCTCAAGAATCTCGCGAGACTGCAGGTAGCGTTCCTGGTCCTTTGGAACAAAGACCATGTCCCGCTGGAGATGGCCAGTCGCCTTGTGGTGCTTAGAATGGGTGATTCTCCAGGAGTGGTAAGGCACGAACAGCGCCGAGTGTAGAATCCAACCAGTAATATCATTGACGAGACGCGAGGGCGAAAAGGCTCCGTGGCCGCATTCGTGCGCGAGAACCCAGATGCCGGTACCAAACAGGCCCTGCACAATAGTGTAGAGCGTCCAGGCAACGAAACGGAGACCGACCGAAGGCAGCAGCTGGATTTTGGTTCCAAGGTAGAACACCGCGGCAATGCAGGCTAAGTCGCGCGCGACGTACGAGTAGGAACGTAAATAAGACCGCTCGTAGCAGCGCTTGGGAATGGCATCGAGAATGTCCTTGATGGTGAAGTCTGGCGGGGTGAAATCCTGACCATAGGTATCTTTGTAGACCTGGGTCGTAGTTGTCGTGGTAGTTGTGGAAGCCATTTTAGCGACGGACAATTGGAAGCTGGCAGTTACCTGCTACGAGGAAAGACTGCACAGAAGTTGCAGAGACCGGAAGAAATGAATAGAGACAGAGAGGACTCAATTGAGAGCTACTGAAAGGAAAGGGAGAAGAGAAAAACTGGGCGAGACCTTTTCATTAAGAGTGGGACAACAGTCGTTTTTGGAGTTGCGGGTGGTGTGAAAGACCGAGGGGTCAACCGTCAAAGTTTTGTTCTGTGCTATTTCCCTATTTTATGGCTTGTTACGTTACGCACTCATACTACTATGTCATACTACATTTCACTATTCTACTATTAAAATATAGATATAAAATATAATCTACATTGTCGAATAAAATCCACTCAAAATGAAAATACATCTCTTCAAAATTTCTCGGCGGTTGCCTCCCGTCGGCTTCCAGTCCCAACGGGCTCTGTTCAATCAGTCGCCAACTCTGACTGTTACAGCAATTTTTTTTGCCTGCGAATTCAGTCGCCACTATCAAAAACTTCTCTTTATTCCGTGCATTTCCGATCCCTCATTCTAATTGTTTCCTAGTTTAGCGAAATAGTCATACCATTGGTCGTTTCCGCTGCTGTTGCTGCGCTCGCCTCTGCCTCCTTGGCTTGCACGTTCCCCAGACAAAATCCATATCTCCACCGGGTCAGACTATCGGCTCACCCGCTGACTCAAACAACAATAAGCAGTTATGTAATTCTTTGTCTGCGACTCCCCAACATCAAATTTCTGTACCCGACAAGCCCCCAACAGCATCATGTGATGTGCTATCCCGGGTCGGCTGAACATCTGATAAGCTTGCTGCCGGCTGGATATCATGACCCCAGCTTTTCTTTTTGCTAGTGAACTGCAGTTACATTCGCTATTGGATAGAGCAGCTATACAGATACCACTTGTGAAATCGAGAATGTTCAGCTGGGTGTGTCGCTCTGAGAACCGGACTCACGACGCTATGTAGCATCAATTTGTAATGTCACATAATTAGTTGCCTTGCTGGCTATTACGCGTACACAGCTCGAATTGCGAGCTGCTTGTAGAATAGAACACGGTGCAAGGAGAAAACTCAGCGCGCTCTGTTCCCTTCGTGCACCGCTTGGGCATCGATGCGACTTCGCCCCTCAAGTTGCTCAGACAGAGCCAGTTGAGGAGAGAGCATTTGAGCATATCAACTATTCTAGGAGGGCGGTGCGGAACCTTATCGTGCTATCAGTAAAATCGAAAGCTGTCTAGATCTATGGAGGATACGGAACTATTAACTTGCCTGCATCCACTTGTTTGAGAATGGTATCTACATGTCCGAAGTCTTTGAAACTTGCAGCCAAAGATTAGGATCAGCTGTTTCCCACCAATAAAGTGGGGAAATTGGTGTCATGCTTATTTCGTCTTACAGCACCAAATCAAGACATATCCAAACATATAGATGTCAATAATCTTGCAGTCCTAACATCTTGTTTATCGTTTGATCTGTATACATTCTATTACTATGTATTTTATTGCAGTCAGCTGCTGTGTATATCTGCCAGCAGATCCAACCCACATGCAAAACTATCTAAACCATAATTTCATCCTCGGCGTTATGTAACATAGCCTTCATTTCGCCCTGCACAAGCTCGACATCGTCGCGCGCCTGCTGGACTTCCAATTTATACAACTCGATATTTTCGCCATCCATACTCGCAAGTCCGCGCAATTTTTGATTGCGCATCTTTTTCTCTCTATTGATGCAAAACAAAAACACCATCAATGCTGCGAAATCAACAACGTCAAATATTGATGTGGCGATGTATCCAATTTTATAATGAGGTGCTTCATATGTCGGAAACAGAACGAGTGGTAGCCATAGAATAAACGCAGAGCCCAAAGTATTTCCGACAGCCGTCAATAAACCTCGGAGTTCAGCATCATCCTGAAATGCTTCTGCAGCCCAGGTGATTAGAAGCGACCAAACCGGCTCGCCTAGGTAGCTTAGCATGTTTGCAAGAAATATCACCCAGACAGGTAGATACCAGATCGCGAGCAGAACCGAGCCCGTGAACCGAAACAGCGTCGCGAGAAACAGCCAGGGCCACCGCGCTTGAGTGCGGTCGGAGAAATTGGCAAACAAATATGCCGAAATAAATCCAATCGCATATCCAATCGACGGAATCATGTTGATTTGTTCCACCGAAAATCGGTTCAAAGATTTCAGCCAGAGATTAAAATACATGGTTGTTCCAGAAATCCAGAGCATAGTGTACGACACGAGAAATGGCCACGGCCGCCAACTGCAGCAAAACATGTCATAGAACCGGCGGAACGTCAGTCGTCGTGGCTCCTTCTTGCCCAAGGACTGCATTCGAATGATGCTAACTGCGCGCTCATGCTCATCCAACCAGCTAGCTCTGGTCGTCGTTGGAAAATCCGGAATTGCCGAAAAACCCCAGAGTGCGATCGGAACTCCTATAACGCCATCGACGACAAACATCCATCGCCAACCAGCTATGCCTCCCACTCCGTTTAAGGCGGCATATGCAGCAGCTTGGATCAGCCCCGACAGCACTCGTGCTACGTATCCTGCGCAATCGTAGACACCCATTCGTTTCGCCAGTTCATCGGGTCCGTACCAACTTCCGAGAATATATGCAAATCCAGGATATGACGACGACTCGAAAAGTCCTAATAGTAGTCGGATCACGTAAATCTGTTTCGCGCTCGTAACCAGCGCTAACAGCACTACTAGAAAAGACCAGATCAGTTCGCATGCGGGAATCCAGATCGATGGTCGGATTCGATTGATGATAACTTGTGACGGTGTCGAGCCTATTAAGTATCCAACAAAATAAAAAGAATGAAACAAATTCCGCTCTTGCCCTTGTAGATTCAGCTATCTCCAGTTAGCATATGAATAAATATGAAGCTTGAATCGAGCCAAGAAATGATTCGTACTTCCTCTTCCATCCCAGATACATATGCATTGCTCACATTACTTGAGTCAAGTGCTTTCAGTCCATAGGATAGCAGTGCATAAACCAATATATGACCGTCCAATTTCCGGATAAATCTCCGTTCGTTTGGCGGTTTCGCAAAGCTGTCCCACAGATTTCCTAGAAACGCCATCGCTTTCGAAGGAACAAAACCTGGAAGATCACCATATATATTTTCATTGCTGATTGAAAATGATAAGTTCGATTCGGACGCGTTATTTAATAAACCATCGCCATAGTCGTGATATCCATGATGTTCGTGATAGTGATTATCGTCGTCATAATTATTGCTATAGTTGTCATTATGGTCGTTCATTTCTACATTAGAGACCAACATGTGGCCAGCGTCTGCCGTATCTGCGATATAAACAACAGAAATGACTACTCCGTCCACTCGGTCTACTCATTCAATTGATCTTAAATAATTTTTAAACAATCCCATACTGAAATAGTAAACTCCTTGCCAACCCATGCGGAGAGATCAAGACTCTCCCAAGGATCCAGGGGTCACAACGCAGCCATAACTGCTCTATTTTGCTCTCTAATTATGTAATTTATGACAAATAACCAAGGGCAATAGACATCACGCTTTGAAGAATTGGTCAAGCGGAAGATTGATTTCCCGAGATATCTCCAACACTGTATTCCACCCTACATCAACTGACCACCGCGCTTTAGAGTCAAGTGCATCTGTTGTTGTTGAAGATGTTTTGTGTCGTGAAATCAGTCTCATGGCCGATAACGTAGCGATCTGACAATGGAATTAGATGTTAGGTACTAAACATCAAACTGCAGTACGTTCAGAAAACTTACCTGCGTCTGAATATCGATATTAGAGGTGATGTTCTCCGGAGCAATACATTTGAAAATCGCCAGAAACCGTTCATATTCAAATACCGACAGGGACAAGTGTCGCTTAGTTGCCTAGAAATTAGTAACTTTCTTTTACTGCTTCAAGTAAGCAATGTACCTTCTCAGGAGCTACCGACCGGGGTCGACGTTTACGTCGCTCTCTGATTCTGGAAAATAGCTGAACATCGAATTTGGGGTTATTGTAAGAGGCTAGATAGGCAGCACACAGTAGATATTTTGACAATTTCGGCATATCTTGATAATCCGATTTCATATTAATTTTGCGGTTACTGGCTGTATATGTGGTCGATTTCGTTGTGACAGAGTTACCAATTAAATCCTCCGATGCAAGTAAATGCTTGTTGGTGCTGTAGAGTTTGTACCAGGCCGTGCTCCCTAATTGTGCATTGATCTCGCCTGAGGCGACAGGACGAGCATAGACGGGGAATATCCGATACGCTATAGATTTCATTTGCAAGACATCGGACCCACAGAGTGAAAAAAAAGTATTAACAACGATACTGACAAAGGACGCCCACAGAGATAATAGTTGTTCATCTGAAATAGCGTGGGATGATGATGATCGGGAAGATTGAAAGGTGCAAGCTTGATCAAAGAGAATTGAAATGTTCTTGAGCGATTCGACGGAAAGTACAGCAACCATTTCAGGTTTTGTATAAGCAGGGAAATATATCTGTGGGAATACCGACGTTCGTACCTTCCGCGGTTCGTTTGTAGCGTTGGAGACGAGAATGAACGTGAGTACCGGTCGATTTAACTGACGATATTAACTTGGATATCAATTTACCAAAGAAACCGCTAAAATTACCGGTTATTTATGATATGTACGTACCATTTCTGCGATATCTGATATGAATTGGTAAAATGCCTCCATGTTTTCGCCCAACTGATCTATTCGATCGAGAACAATAAAGTGAGCTTGCTGAAGTGGACAAACATCCAGTAGATCATTGATCTGTTCAACGAAAGACGAAAAAGTTATGCAAGGAATCGAATAGTCGAGACCTTTTAGACCCTGCTTCAGATCATTGTCTCGATTCAACCATTGACTTCGAAGTGAAGCAGTGATCCGCTGCAGCAATGTTCGAACGGATGTGCATTCATCGACTGAAATCCACGTATGCGAGTATTTCGTGTTTTGCAGGAACTGCCGTAACACTGCGGTCTTTCCAGTCGCAGGCTGTCCATTAAGTGAAATAATAGGAGGATTGGTCATCGGGTCCTGGCTAATTAGTAAAATATATGATATTCAGATTATTGATCTGATCTGGTCTGATCTGGTTAAGCTTACTTCAGAGAGAAGAAGATTGAGAAGATTGAATTGGTGATATCTTGCTGGACATAATTTTGTCAGTTTTAGAATGCAATCCGTTGTCATCTCCATAGCTTGATGTTGAGGTGCCATATTATTACAATATATAGTAGAGATAAATGGATATAATTTATATATATATTTCCTTCAATATACAAGTCACATGATCCCGGGTAGTCGCGAAAATAAATCTCTGCTCGTCATTCTGAATATTATACATTATTCTATTATATATATTTGGAGTACATATTGATACGGAAAAGTTTGGAATAAAATAAAAATCGGAATGTCGAGTCGCCCACCTCTAGAACGGCTACAAGCGCTTTTGAAGACGACATGCTACGTGTTTGACAACTTTTACAATCCAGAACATATTCGGTCGGGCAACAAGATTCTGCGGAAACCGCTTCGCGGTCCGGCGCTGATCAAATATTATCCGCCGAAAAGTCCTGTGACAAAGCGGGATATCAGACAGGCTTTCCCGTTTTTGGATTTCAGAGAGGCAGATCCTGTCGATGCGTTTAGAATCGCTATTAATGATGCGTATGTTTTAGTCTTTTGTTCGGAACTGAAAAAATGCGATTGAAATGAAAACTAATTTGTCTAGACGTCGGAGAAGAGGAAAGGGTCCACCTAAGAAGAAGGAGGTGAAGAAGAAGAAATAATCTGTACATAAAACATATTGTATATTCAATAGGATTAGGACTTGAGGATAAGGAATTTTGAGTGTGCTCTCTAATAATACTATTATATAAATTATAAAATATAAAATTATAAAATTATAAAATTATAAAATTATATGAGTTGTTAAAATTACATAAACTTTATAAAATATAAATATAGATATAATATTGTTGATTCATTATCAAGATATGCATTACACAGCCAAAGATAAATCCGCCGGCAAACATAAACGCAGACAATAAGAATAGATATTATATAGCATTTGCACACCAAATAGCCAATAGCTAATATGCAATGCTTATACAAATCTACTGCGGACAATCAATACAGCAATAAATAAACTAGCAACAACAAAAGCCAATACCAGCCCGGACCAGAAACCTAGAACGCCATCAATAGAACAAGATCTTGAGCCTCGTCAACCTCGGACGATTCAAATTATTTAGACGATCCTGTCTCTACTTCAAACGAACCAAAAGTGTTTTCGCCCGAATAACTGAATGATGATGGTTAGACAAATTTCACCAAAAGCCTAAGATAAGTGCTTGCGAAAACTTACGTGATGTACAAAAACCCATCGTCGTCCTTATGTTCCTTATAAATAAGTCCCATTAAGGCGGCCGTAGGCGGCAACACCTCATCAACGTATACGAAAATCGCTTTTTCGGCCGGAAGTCGAATTCTCTTTCGAATCACATACACAAACTGGCCGACCGTGAGGTCGGCAGGAACCAAGTATTTCTTATTATCGATTTCCTCGATATCGCTTTTCTCAACTTTTTCGCATATGACCTGAAGTATTGTCAATATTAGGAGTAAAACAGTTCCATATCGGATCGAATGCTGATCGAAATTAATGGACTTACAGGTATACGATCTCCGTATTTTGCGCGAATACGGTCAGCCTCCGTCTTTCGCTTCTCTGAATGAAAACAGTCATGTTAGTAGATGTTTTGCAAATGCAGTATTCTAGAAATCGGGGAACGATATTTGCAGCTGACAACCAGACATTTGCATCACCGTCATCGGCCCAAAATGCCCAAATTTGGAAACAACATACCAAACGAATGCTCGTCTTTAAATTTCGAGTGCATCTTTTAATATAAAACGAGTCTTACTAAATCCTTTGTTCGTATGAAAGCGTAGTATTGCCTTTTACCGACAAATACGTGTATCTTGACAATCTGGAGCAAAACCGTAGCTGGCTTAGTTGTAGTCTCCGGAGGCGAGAGGGTGAGCAATCGGTATCTACTGTGATGCTGTCACCTGACTCGGCTGTGTGATTATGTAAGGCCAAGTATAGCTCTACTTTCTTGATTGTGCCGGACTATTATTTAAAAATTCGAGAGCTGGTCCGTTTGCCAAATTCTACCGAATAATATACAAAAAGATCCAACAGTAGCTTCCGATATAGGACGTGTTATTGCAGTTTTAGATTCGGTCAGCATGTGAGCGATTTCCCAATATATTAAATTGTATATCGCTGTAATTTATATCTTAGCATATAATAGAACAATCCTATATTTCATAATATTATTTCATATATGCAGCAATCGCAAATCATTAATTTTCGTCTACATAGACATGATCATAACGTATACATAATCTTATTCCGGCGATTAGGTAATCTGATTATATAAGAATTCCTAGTAATATGGTACATCCGGTAATAAAATTCATTTAATTCATTTAATTGAATTTGGAACTGATTCTAGTAAATAATAGTCATCTTCCGTTATCTGATTACTTATCTACTGACTAATATTAATTATCTTACTTGATGTACGATTATTGCCAGATCGATTCCAACATATATCATCAGATGTCATATATCATACAAACATAAATGTCATAATCTATCAGTAAATGTTTATTTACTAGTATCATAGAGTATTGAATATAGTTTTTTCTCTGCAAGTTTACTGTATGTAATTTGATCGTAATATCGCTAATTCCATATTGTATCATCTGCCGCACGTTGAATCAGGAGACAAACGGATGATAGCAACAGTCGATTGCGACAGACCACCGTGAACTGGAGACCCGCAATTGAAGACTCAAATTCTTACATAAAGCACAAAAAGCTTGACTTTCGATTGCATTGTCTGTTAATTTGCATCAATAAAAAATGTTATCTGTCTCAGCACTGCGAAGACGGATAGTCGGTCTAGCTGTGGGAAGAAATGTATCGAGTCGTGGATCTACCCTAACGAGTATCATTCGAGAGCATTCGACATTAACAGGATCTGCCAAAAGTACGACTAGTTCCAAGTCGGCGCTAATTCTTCTCGCTGGTGGTGCTGTCACAATTGCATCTTGTTTATATACTGTAAGGATTTAAGTTGAGATGATTGAGACTGTTATGGACTGACAATACAGACTAAGCAAGTGCTTAATGAATCTACACCAGTACCAAGTCCATATGGAGACATTGAATACGATTTGACCGAATTCCCGACCGGTCTCAATGCTGAACTTATTCTCAAACCTCTTGGCACCGTCTACGAGCAGGTCCCTGGGCTTGACCGTACGCTTCCAATGCGCGAGCAGATGGAGATACTACTACGGTTCTACCAGGATGAAATTATAGCCGGACTTGAGCGCGCAGATTCGACTGGAAAAAAGTTTATTCGAGATGAATGGTCTCGTGGTGAAGGTATGGGAGGAGGCATTACGCGAGTATTCCAGGATGGTCGAGTCTTCGAGAAGGGCGGAGTTAACTTCTCATCCATCAGGGGCGAATTACCACCTGCTGCAGCGCAGAAAATGAAAGCAAATCACAAGGATCTTGTGATTCCGGAGAATGGTAAACTGCCCTTTTACGCCTGTGGTTTGAGCTTGGTCATTCATCCTAGACACTACCTTGCGCCATCGGTGCACTTGAACTACCGATACTTTGAGACCAGGAATGCTGATGGAACACCGCAATCGTGGTGGTTCGGTGGTGGTCAGGATTTGAGTCCCATGTATTACGATGAAAGCGATGCTTATTACTTTCATAAATTGTTGAAAGACGTCTGCGACTATCACGATCCAGGTTACTATCCACGGTTTAAAAAATGGGCTGACGAATATTTTTACATAAAGTTTCGCGGTGAGGCCCGCGGTATCGGTGGAATATTCTTTGACGATTTGAACAACGACGATCCGGAAAAGATTTTCAAATTTGTCGGTGATGCGCTATCTCGGTTCTTGCCTTCTTATTTACCCGCTGTTAAGAAAGCATATTTACCTTCAACCGAACCACGTCCGACGGCGGAGGCTGGTAAACACTGGCAAGGGCTTCGCCGTGGCAGATATGCTGAGTTCAATCTGGCTGTGGACAGAGGAACTCAGTTCGGTCTCAATACGCCGGGCTCTCGTGTAGAGTCGATCCTTATGACTTTGCCAAAACATTGTTCGTGGGAATATAATTATCAGCCAGTACCGGGTTCTTTGGAGGATAAGACCCAGCAGGCGATTAAGAAACCCACTTCATTTTTTGAATAGTTCTTCTCTTAGTGTTGTCATAGATCAATATTGTTCTTGGAGAGGATGACGTCATATCATCCCAGGCTTCCTCACAAATTAACACTGTATATTTAAACCAAAATTCCGATGTCTTCGAAAAAAAATTTATAGTAAAGATCAAAATGTCTTCTAAATCAGGTAAAAATTATGGAATGCTAGTTTCTGCTATTCTTCCAGCAAGCTGACATTCTAGACGGAACAAACTTGCAAAAGTTCATTGATGAAAGTCCAACCGCATCTTATTCATTCAACGGCACTAATGAGCAGTCAAAGATCTGTCGATCTGATCGGGGCGGTCGACAAACGTGAGTTGTCTTGCTCTTGATATGAATTTGATCAGGTTTAGACTAATGTCTGTAGATGTCTTGTGTTGGGGATGTCAACAAAGGAGCTACTTGATCGAATGCAGAAACTGGAATTCATTTGTACGTTAGGACTTGACGTCGGCAATACTGATCTCGAATGCACGAAAATTTGATCTCAGAATTTGTTACATTCGTTTAGCAGTCTGAAATCTTAGATTGAATCAAACAAATCATGTAAATCATGTATGTGATTCACATCTTATTTATCTTACTCTTCATGCAGATCATAGAATATTAAGCAATCAAAATCCTTTCTAGCTACGTATGCTAGCGTTCTACTACAAACAATAGCTCGCTTGATCTACTGAAAATTCCATCTCCGACGAGTTTGGAATTATACGACAAATTAGACTGAATGTTGTAGAGCATATAATCTAGCCAGATCTCTGACCGACATAATCCTAGTACTAGATGTGTTCGACATAGCAAAATATGACTGAAAATTTATTATCAGGATCGCACAGATCTGCCATAAGGATCGATTTCCAGATAATCCCGGTTTGATCAATACTGCGAGGATCTTGCCTCGCTGTCACGTTAACAATTATCTTCAAAATCCTTTACTGTAATTGTCGAATCAAGAGATGAATCAAGAGATGATATTTTAATATCAAATGGTGCAGTCTCTTAGTGATCTCTCATGAACGAGTTGAACTCTAACTTGTCTTGCTTTTGACTAAATATCAATTCCATATGAACTCCGTTATCCAAAGTTAATATATTTGAGTACCAAAGATTCGATCAATAAATTTCAATATCCGAATGCGGCCAGCTGCGCCTCCGCAGATTCGACCTTGAAAGACTCTCGAGCGCTCTCACGCTGTAAACGACTCCAAGTAATAATTGCTTGTCGTTTGCGCTTCTGGATCGAACGGTCGTCGTCGTCGACCTTCTCCAGTTCCCTCTTGATTCGTAATATTTCCTTGTCAATCTCCGGACATAATGATGGTAGTCGCAGCTCCGTTTGTCGAAATTCAGGAACACGAGATTCTCCTGGCCGTAATTCCGATATGCGGGTATCCGTCGTCCCAGCCGACCCAGTCGATCGTCTCACAAATGGAATTCGAGTACCTGAGGATGGGGTCACCGTCATGGCTTTGGGTGCTACTGGAGAAGCAGGAGGCTTTCCAAGCGAGTTACCTGAATGCTGTGTAGAAGCCGTATATGAAAATGACCGGGAGGTGTGTGCAACGAAGCTACGACTATTCGGTGTCCGAGCAGAATTAGAGCTTGAGCTATGGATACTCGAACTGGTTACTGCTCGAGGAGTTGGGCCTGGACGCGTAAGGCCAGTAGAAGTGCCAGAAAATCCACGCACAGATGGAGTAGTTACTTGATGCTGTCCCGGGCTCGACGACCGTCGCGAACTAGACGGACTATATGAAGACCGACTCGGGCTTTTTGATTCACGAGGAGAATGAGATGTAGATTCCGGAGATCGTCGTTCTTGATGCTGGTCTTCATTCCGGTCGCGAAATTTACTCCAACGAGATGGTTCCTTTGGAAGTGGAGGGGGCCGATAACTTGCGCGTCTCCAGTCTCGATCGGATTCTCGGTCACGGTCTCGATCTCGATCTCGTTCTCGATCTCGTTCTCGTTCGCGCTCGCGTTGTCGGTCATCATGATATCGGTCATCTATATGCCGATCGAAATCATCCTCGTGCCATGGACTGCTCGGTCTAGGATTTCCAATTGGCGATCTCTCTCGCCTGTATTCCCGTTCCCTGTTATCTCTATAGTCTCTAGAATCTCTATATTCGCGACTTCCAGAAGCTTGCACAAATCCAGAACCAGACCTAAATTCAGAGCCATATCCAGACCCACTCCGATATTCGCTCGATTCGCGCCGATAGCCAGGTCGACTACTATTATATTCTCTCGGTCCAGTTCTACGGTCGTCGTACTGTTCAAGTCCTGGCCGATACGATGAAGAGTTCCTTGCAACCTTAGTCCCATATTGCATTCTATTGTCCTATAATGCACTCACCTGCCGAAATTTGGATATCTTGGACTTTCAGACATTTTTTGCGATGTACAGAATATTTTTGACTTCAATATCCAGCAAAGAGAACTATACAAATTGCACTACTAGCCCCATTCACGTGACTGTGACATCACATAACCATTCTCATACCACAATATCTCTATCTTCTATCAACTATTTTCCAACTCTGATATAATATTACGTTAGTAAAAAATATAAATAAAACCACTAGCAATATTATTGCGATAGAATTTATTTATAGTAAACATCAAAATGTATGGAAAATCGCGATTGTCGGTAATCACGGTCGTTTTGCTTGCGTGGCTCGATCTGGCTGATGCTGTTGATCCTCGACGAGCAAGACTTGGTTGCAGTCGTCGGTGTACGCTACTGTCCTTCGTGATTTTCTTCGTCGTTATGCTGTTATCAGCCGGTGTGTTGTTTTCGAGTCGGATGCCTGTATTTCCGATTACGACGAATGATAAGGCGTCTGCAGTAGCTGCACAGATACAGGTAGGATCGACGCCTGCAGACGCGACGACGAAAACATATATTGTGACGTTTTCCAAGGACAAGGCTCCTCCTGCAAAGTGGGTTGAATTAATCTGTAACTCGGGTGTTATACTCGGGCGGAGTTATGTTTTCTAATAGACTAGAGTTGTCGATGCTACCATGGAAAAGTTCAAGGACATTGGCGGCAAGATCACGCATAAATTTGATACTCTCTTAATGTAAGCTCGTGTCCAATTTCTTTTATGGCTTACTGACATGTCAGTGGGTTCACGGTTGCATTGCCGACGGAGGTTTTGTCGACCAGTACTGAAGACGTGTTCACGACATTACAGAATTCCGACTACCCTTTCACGTTCGAAGAGGATCAGCCAGTTTGTAAGTCTTTTGATTCAGATTCTACGCGCAGATTCTAATTTTATAGCGATTAATTCGGAAGATGCATAGTTATAATATTTTGCTCTTGGCTGGGTTGTAATTAGTTTGGATATAATTGATTTGTGCTTAGTTAGGTGTGGCTTGCTATGGGTTATGGAGTTGATCGGCTGGATTCGTTGGAAATATTCGAATGGATACATTATACTACATTATAACACAGTATTTTAAAAGGAATATGTAACTACTCGATCGTATTGAATGAAGCGTATACTTGTATAAGTTCTGGCTAAGTCTGTTATATAGTAGATAATGGTTAGATCATATATTCTTTGAATAATTCGTCGTAGTTTATTTTCTTACCAGCCTAACCAGAGTGTGACTATATTTTATATAAATTATAATATTGAATTTCTATTGTAATATTGGCCGGGTATCATCAACGCAAAGCTGTGTGGCTGTAGCCTCAAAGCTCTTATCAGATCAAGTCAGATTTGTATGCTAGGCCATTCACTTAAGATCCAGCAAATGCCATTTCGCTAAATAACACATGTTTTCCTGATCATTTTATATGACTGTCTGTATAACTAAATTTTAATGCAAAGCTGCAACCAATAAGATTTATATAATATTCATGTCAAATCTAGAGACTGCGATATATTCATGGGTAAGTTCTAACGAAACATGACAAAGCAATACTAATAAACTCAGATCCGCATAATCAGTTCCCGGGCAGGACTATCGGCTCCAGACTCTTTGGCGGAATTATCGAATGGTCATTTGATTTCTCAGATATTAATTTTTCTCGATGCAGCTCGGTTCCAAGATTGTGAGATTGCAGACGACGGAATATCGCAATCGACTTCATTCATGGCCACGGTCCGGAATCTGAAGAAACTGTATAAAACTATCCAGCAGTCAAGTCCAAAATTGAGCGCCTTGGACGAAGGAATTGTTCCAAATATAAGCTTGATTGCGAAAGATGGCGATGTCGAGGAGATTGTCAAGTTGTTGTCTTTGGTCATGATGGTTGAAAGCGAGATTACTCACGATGATGCTCTCGATGATATTAGCCAGTTACCCGAAGAAGAACGGCCTATCCTACTGAAAATTATTGGACAGCCAGATGACGAGAAACCTGATTTTGTTGCACCTAGTCCAGTGTCTTCGGATAGCTTAGATTATCGTGCTCTGGAATCTTTGTATGCCCAACTGCAGTCGCAATTCAACCGAGTCCAGGAAAAGCTAGTAAGCGCAATAACAGGTACACCAAAATAGACATTTACTAATGAATGAGGATCAAACCAAAATTGAAAACAGTGATCTGAAAGAACAACTATCTAAGAGTGACTCAAAACTCCAATTACAACTTGAGATTCAGCAAAGCAAATCCAAAGGTCAGATCGAATATTTTCAAAAAGATATTCAGCATCTTGAAGAGCAGCTTGTTGAGAGGGATAAGAAGGTTACCGAATTCGATTCAAAACTGTTGGAATTGACAAACGAGATTGAGGGACTACATGGCCAGGTCGATTCGATCACGGATTACAAGGACCGTATTGATGAACTTAGTCATGACAACGAACGCTTGCGCAAAGTGGCTAGTCAAATTGAAAAATACAAAAAGCAGGCACAAGAATGTACAGAACTTTCACAGCAATTAGTCAAACTAAAGAACGACAATGCGTATCTACAGGAGAAGTCGCGCCTGCTAGATCAAGATACCCAGCAGGTGTTCGGTCTTCGGAAGCAGGTTGAGATCTTGCAAACTGAGCAGGAGTTCTATCGGCGCAAAGCCAAAGAGGCTGAGAAAGCTGCGGAGTCGATGACGGAAGAACTTGAGTTTATGCGCGAGAAAGTCCAAAAACTCGAATTGAAGCTGGAATTAGATCGTCAACAGGCAAACCAGATCACTGCTGCAATGGATAATGGACCTAGCGTTCTGGAAAGATCTGACTTTGATAACGGCGAGAATGTTGCGGATTCGTTAAGACTAGATCAAGAAAAGGACTATATTCGTACCATTAACGAATTGCGTGTGAGATTGAGTCAACTGGAAAGCAACTCCGCCACCGTGATGTCTGACCACCAGTCCTCCCTCAAGCACCAGGATACCGGAAATATTGACGAGCTGAAGAAGACTCTCCAAGACACAATAGAGCATAAAGAGAAATTACAGGAAGACTTCCTGACTGTCTACCATGAGAAATTGGAGCTGCAGGCGCAGATTCAAGCTCTTGAAGATGGATCAGGCCGTGGTTTCGAGATGTATGCCGAGTTGCGCCATGAGTTCGATAAAACAGAGATTGACTTAAAAGCTTCCACAACACAGATCAAAGAACTCGAGGCTCAAATAGCAAAACAAGATATACTAATCGAAGAGTTACGAACTGATCTGGCACTGGTCGATAAAGATAAATCCGATATGCTTAGCGGACTCCGTCAAAGCGTTTCAAAACGGCTAGTTGTGGTGGAGACTGAGATTAAGGGACTGCAGCAGGAAAAACGATCCGTGGAAACAGATAAATCACAGACATTGCAGCTACTTGATAAGGCGCTACTCGAGAAGGAGAGTTTATATCAAAAGCTGACGGCGAATAATGAGGAGTTACTGGAAGTCAGCCGTGCAAATACAGCGTTGCGCATGTCACTAGCATCTTTAGATCCTGCTGCTGCGGGTGGCGCTGGACACGATTCAGAGCTACGAGGATGGCTGGTTGATCTACAGCGAAAATCGGAGACACAACGCGAAAAGTTGCGCAAAGCGCAGGATTATATCCGGAAACTAAAATCTGAGAACGATATGTTGCGCAAACCCGTCGATGCATTACGGAAAAAAGTATTACTGCTCCTGCCATTCATATACTGGATTTTAGAATAGATGCTAACTAGATCAGCAAGTGACAATTACCGCGGAGCAAGCTGCGATACTTAAAAATGAACAGCGTATGATGACAAGTGCCTGGTATTCGCTTGCTTCTAGAATCCAACACAACCGAATCATGGTTGCTAAAAAGGGCCAGGAAAACCCGGCTAGTTGGTTAAGTCGGCAGCGAAAGATATTGGAGGTCTGTTTTAAAATTGAGCTTCGTTTTTATGAATCTCAGAGTTTTAGTTAACAACATGCTAGGAATCGAAGTGATAAGTCGTAGTCAGACTGAATCAGTGGTCCCGGACGATATTAGTGGTAATAGTTTTGCAGGCATATGTTCTGTCTGCTCTCAATTAGCAGTATTTTATAGACACACTGTTATATATAATAATCAATAATTTCCTAGGACCATTTTGTACTCGAACAAGTTGGTTCATCCACGCAAAACAGTTCTACATAGCCTACAACAACCCGCGGATTTGCAACTTATGCACAGCCGGGAGCAATAATCAGAAATGAAAACAGCAAGAACTGCTGATTCCAGCTAGCTTCTAATAGCTCAACTTCGGCCTTGCTCAAATGAAGGATTCAAGAATCCGTAGTTGGATTTTGATTCCGACAAATCAGTTTGGAAGGCTGCCTGAACAATGGATAGCAAAACCTATATAGCAGATCACACAGAGGAAGAAAGAGCAAAATCTATTAAGCATTGATAGCTTAGCAGTGTTAAGCTCAAATTATTCAAGCTCGTCGGGGGTCAATACACAAATTCAGCAGCATGATGTTTGTGTCTGAACCCCAGATCTACACGACCTCAGCGCGCTCTTACCTAATCACAAAAGTAGTTTTCAGACTGGCGACCCAACGTCAGACGACCCCGCGATTTTGGTCACGTGTGCGGGGCATCTCGGGACAGCGGCTACGCTTGCAAGGGAATTTTGGCGAAGCTGACAGACCGGGCGTGGGGCTTCTGCGAGCGGCGGGGCTTCTGTATTTGAGCAGGAGATGTCGCCCCTGCCAGCAATAGTTTTTGAAAGAAGCAGGATAATCTTGAGAACCGTCGCGGAAACACACGGGCAATTACGTGAAAACGCTACTCAAATATATCCCCGACGTCTGAGAGAAAGTGCACTGCTAGTCAATTGAGTTGGAATTGCGGCAGTAAACGAATAAACTCGGCAGATACATATACATACACACACGCACACGTTCAGTTTTGCTACTGTAGGGCTCGAAACCAGATATCACAAGATGGCGCCAGCGAAAATTACGGAGATTGAAAACGAAATAAAGGCCGAGGTTGCAGAGCTGAAAGCGGAGCTCAAGGCGGATGTTGTGGAGATCCAGAAGAAGCCGATCAGCTGGTCGAATATTCTTCTTGGTGCTGGATTGAATATGTTTGAGTACGTTGCAATGAGGACACGCACACGATGTGTGTCTGTACTTGTGTGAGCTTGGTATCTAACAATGTAACAGAGTGACCACGCTTGGTCATCCTTTGGAGGTTACGAAGGTATGTTTTAGCAGTATCACGCAGCTGCGATTGCTGTTGACTACGTTCGCTTCGGTTTCGTATCTCATGGCGGCATTATGCGGTTCTTCTCTCCCCGGTGCTCAAGAGTGGTCGCACTCATGTTTGTCTTTTCTGTGCTTTCGCTATCGCCTCTTTCTATCCTATCTTGCCGCGACAATCTCTGATATCAGACTGCCAGGCATAGGACACGACCGCGTGAGCGCCAGCAAATCAGATCCGGCGGATCTCCACTGCGTCTGAGGTCTTTGGCCAGCGACACCGCCGAGTCTGGCTCTTGCTCGGTCTCGGTGAAATGCTCTTGAGTTCTATTCGGATCCAGGTATACTAACAGTTTTCTTTGCAGACCACGATGGCGGCTAACCGAGGCGACACGCTTCCGGGCGCCATTCGACGTATCTGGTCGCGCGGCGGTCCGCTTGGGTTTTATCAGGGACTTATTCCATGGGTGAGTTTATATTAGTGTTAAGTGACAGTCTGTGCCGGTGGTGTGTTTCCAGGCGCCTGTGATCGTGGTGTCGGCATCCCAATCTACCAACATCCGTTCGAACAGCAATTGCTGGTGTCCTTTCTGTGTTGGCCAAGATGGGCTGTCTTGCTCGTCCTCACGCCCGTCTCGGTGTTAACAAAATTTGCTGCGTTACCACGACAACTTCCCCTCGTCCTGCTTTCCTCAGGTCTCCACAGTCTCCACAGGCCTCCGCAGGCCTACATCGGCCACTCCTGCTCCACTAATCCATCCTCAGTAGGCTTCGGATCGCTGCCTGCACGTGACCAGCTTCCCCGGCCTGCGGTCGGAGACGTGAGGACGGGCGGTCGTCCAGAGAGCGAGGTCCGTCGGCCCCGGCGCCACTGTTCCGGGTTCGAGGGTTTGTCTGGGGCTGGCTGAGACAGTAGTGAGCAGAAGATGCCCACAGTAATCAGAGCGACAACTGCGATATGGTACGGGCGGAGACTGTGGTGGGGGTTTCTCTGTCCGGGCTGAGGCTGTTAGTGGGTGCTCTGGAGCACGGATTGCCGGTGGGGAGCCTATCGCGGGGTGAGGATTAGCGGTTGTTGCGGTTGGACTGGTTGGTCGGCTTCCGTATATAATTACGTAATGCAATTGACTGCGAATGCGAATGTAATTACGGATTGAGAAGGCAATTACGTAATTACGTAATTGCCTTCGCGATTGGGGGTGCAGCTGGATCTACACGGTGCAGACATACATATACGGCACAGACAAACACTGGCGCATGCAAGCGCAGATATGCAATAGATTGTACTAACATGATAGGCATGGATTGAAGCGTCGACAAAGGGAGCAGTTCTGCTCTTTGTCTCGAGTGAGGTCGAGTTTCGTTCGCGTGTTATTGGCGCGTCGCCGTTCGTCGGGGGCATGGCCGGTGGTTTCTTTGGAGGTCTTGCGCAGGCATATTTGACGGTCGGCTTCTGTACATGCATGAAGACTGTGGAAATCACTCGTCATAAACAGGCTGCCGCAGGTATCAAGCCGCCGTCGACGTTCTCTGTGTTTATGGACATCTACCGTCGTGAGGGAATTCGTGGAATCAATAAGGGAGTTAACGCGGTAGCCATTCGTCAGTGCACAAACTGGACGTCGCGTTTCGGTTTGTCGCGACTCTCCGAGACCGCGATCCGCCGCGTTCAAGGCAAGTCTGACGACACGCCCCTCAACGCCTACGAAAAGATTCTCGCTTCTGTGTTTGGCGGTGGTCTGTCTGCCTGGAATCAACCGATTGAGGTTGTCCGGATCGAGATGCAGAGCCAAACCGAGGACCCGAATCGGCCCAAAAACCTTACGGTAGGCAAAACACTCAAGTTCATCTACGAGCAAAACGGACTGAAAGGTCTCTACCGAGGTGTCACCCCGAGGATAGGTCTCGGTGTCTGGCAGACGGTTTGTATGGTTGGTCTGGGTGACATTGCCAAAGAAATGATTGGCAAGATGACTGGTGAAAAGCCTGTTGGTGGTCATTGAATAGAGCATATAGTTTTTTATTATTTGTTGTTGTTACTGTTATTTTCTCCGTCATTTCTATTTTTATTTTTGTTATTACTGTGTAAACTGATTTGCCCTTTCTGGTGATATCAATCCATCGTCAACCGCTTCGGCCAGAATTTCTTTGTATCTGGGGATAGTCCTGACTTGATCTTGGTCGTCGAGCACTAGAGCGCATTTTATTTTCGCTTCATTTGCCACATCTATTAGCTCGGCGTCTTTGCTCCCGCTTTGTCCATCGGAAGCGATTTTAACGGCGTTACGATAATATATCTCTGCATTTTTGCGCAACACTCGTAAATTCGTTGAAGCTGGCAGCGACAATGGTGCCAGGTTCCCTCGTAGCAAGTCAACATCGCCCCGAGTGATCCAAATCCGTGCCTGTTCAAGACGACTGTGAATGGTAGAGTTCGAACCGACGACTAGTGCTTGCTGTGTGGGACGACTGAGAAGACTTGAAAGTGCCTGAGACAGATATTGGGATGCCAGTGATAGAGCCGCCCAGGCGTTTGAAACATCGACATCCAACGTCCGTGATGCAGTACTGAGGAGTCCAAATTGGGTAAACATGTCTGCCTGGGCCAGATATCGACTACAAGAGGTCGGCACCAGTTCAAGAATCGTCCGCGTAGTGGTGGGAATGAAGTTTTCGGTCGAAAACTCGACTCCGACATTTATCTCGACCAGAGGAATCACAGTATCCAATCCATACAAGTCTGAACTCGAATCAGAGGTCACTGAAGCCGATGCTGGAGTGGTGCTCCAGATCGTTTTTAGTCGGTCAAGATTCCCACCGACTCCCGAGCCAAATGGAAACCCGCTAATTGCAACATACCGCATGACCAGCAGGGCAGCATCATGGATCTGGTTTTCGGAGTTTGATAAGCCTAGTAAAATCCGGAACGACAACAACGTGGCGATTCTCTGCATTAGCTCCATGCCTTTCGCTTGCATGTGCTGCAAAACATCGTCTGCAATGCCTGTCCGAACAGCTACAGGCGCAAGAACCATATGGACTGTGTAAATTGGAATCAAACAACTCAACCCGGCGGCTGCAGTTTCTAGAAGAGATGTTGCCGTTGTTGCCTCAATCGCAGTCTCATATTGCACGCTTTCATCAGTCGTCGAAGTTTCTGTTAAGTCCGAGCCATCGCCTTGCCCAGCACGATTGAAATCCAACAACTCGTTCAGCTGAGCCGACCAGGTCTGGTCGAACAATTCCAGTGCAGTCAAATACGCTGTATGTTCAAACTGTTCCTCGGCAAGCGAGAGCTGCACTTGGCCCATATTAAATAACAGATCTGACGGGACATGTCCCATAGGTGCCAGGGCACGCGCTTCTTCGTGGTCTTGTAAAATTTTGGTTAATACTTGTACTCTGTCCTGCCGTTTAGCATTCAACACATTTTTGTCCACATCTGTCGTTGTCGTGAGAGCTAGCCGCGAGTAAAACGATTGGAATATATGAAACTCGAGTCGGCATCGATTGTAGCCTGCATCAAAGGAATCGGGATATCGTCCTAGACAGGTTCCGTAATACTGTAGCGCGACTTGGTAAAACCGTAGGGCCTGGAATATCAATAACAGCTTTAATATCGTCTATTACCTTCTTGAAAAATTCTGTCTTACCTTCTCAGGATCATTATTCAACCATCTGTCCCCGTGCTCCTCCTCAACAGATCCGATATAAAGATAGTCGTCCTCAGAATCTGGAACGAACTGCTTCTTGGGTTTCTTTGCTTTCTCATGAAATCGCGGTTTTCTGGCGGGTGGCATCTCGATGTGGATTATTTTTTATCTGAATCTAATAGCAAAAGACTGTATACGTTGATAACATATATTGTTACTTATATATCGTCCAATTATATTGAGATGAATCCAATCGTCGCGGCTCAATGCGGGGGAGGGGCCCCATGCACCATTCAATTTATTATATTTGCTTGCTACTAGAACATAACTCTGTAAGACAAAATATGATATTTAACATAATATAATGTTCGTTACAATTTGGGCCAGTACAAAAATACAGGTTAACATACGTGTACGCGTAAACAGATTATTGATACAAATATGATTCATAAAACACTCCACATCGATAACAGTGCCGGACTATACTGATCAGATTTAATATAATCTGATATAATATCATATTATTATGCCATAGATGTCATACCGTGAGCAAATCTCTCTCACATTTTACACGTTTCGGCGTTGGTAGCGAGTCTTTCCGAGATCAAACGGTAAGTATCGGTACTTGATCATATGCTGAATCTGTCTACGCATGGTAAGTGTGAAGAGGATGCAGAAATAGATAACCAGGATCGGCCAAAATACTGCTTTAGTTAGTATTATCCACAAAGGCCACGCTGCCTACATCGTATACATCATATGCTATACACACACGTATTCTGTGTATTGCGCTGTATACCAAGTCAGATTCAAACTTACCTGGAACATCGAAAATGGAAAACCAAGTACAAACGAAGGCAATAAAGGTCGCGCGAGTGGCAGCAAACCAGAATTTAAATTCGGGAAGCCGACGAATAAACGGCCGAAATTCCTCGTCCTGCTTTGTGGGCAGCTCCCCGCCGCCTTCTTCAGATTCACGTTCTCGAAGTTCCTGTTCGAGTGAAGGATCGAATTTCGGCTGGAGAAACGCGAGAAACAAGTTTAATAGATATATTCCGAGAGAATAGCAGATAATGTACCAGCCATGCGAAAGTACGACACGGAGCATAAATAGTAGAAGCAGCACCGCAGAGCCGACCCATCGGTAGAGAACAAACGGGGTCGACTGGTCCAGATAGAATTGGAATCGCTATTTTGTTAGTTTTGTTATTGAAAATGCAATATGTGTATTGCAGATGGTTGCATTGTAATACTCAATCTCCACCTAGGTCTGCAGACAACATCACGTATATCTGCCCCACAGCAGCGCACGAACATTCAATTCAAACGTACCTGTGATACTTGCGACACCTGTGCAGTCGCCGAAGCCAGCGGCGTATTTGAAGGCATTTCAGAGTCCATTATGATTTCTTTTCAGTAAAACTATAGTCCGCCTCTCCACTCGTCGTAAAATGAACACGCTATGCTATCTCAGCAACGCTAGCAGGGTACTCAGCCAAGTTATGAACAACCGCAAAAATAAACCGTCTCACACTGCTCGGTATCAAGCACGATCTGATCTGATTGATTCGCAATGTCTAGACAATATTGTTCAGCAAAATCCACCTATAAACTCTTTTGGTCTCCTCGCTTCAGTCGTCATCTCGACATCTGCTGCCCGGCCGCCGTCGACGCCCTTGATTACGCTTACAGTACCGATACCTTAATGCTTATGTGTAATACAATTGCGCAGTTATACTTATGATTATGTCATGCTACATATATGATTAAATTATTATGTAATATTACTTACTGTTCAGATATTAAATATCCTACTAAGCAATTTCCCAGCATGCGGTCATAGTTAACCCAGGAATGAGTTAGATCTGCATTTATTAGTACCGGCTTTACAGCTAAATCAAAATACTCACTGAACAGCTTTGTTCCATCTCGACCAGCACAACGCATCAACTCTTTGACACCTCCTGGATGATAGCGAACGTAAGGAGTAATATTATACACTTTTCCTCCCAGAGCTGTCCAAGCATCTTCAGTTGACCGATGTTGCCGCAGCTCATCTTTAGAAATTCGCAGAGTAGGAGTGCCAGGTGGTCGACCGCTGAGATCTATACCTTTGCTTTTCAGCATGGCCCAGTCTAATTGAGAGAATCCTGGATCAAGTGCTACTTTAGCTCGTCGTCGCTGTGCAGATGCTAGAGACTGAGAATTAGTGGCATCCGGAGGGGCGAGATGTCTGCTCGATGGAGTAGCTGTTGCTGGTGTGCGACGAGATGCATTTGAAAAATTGAACGTAGGAAGTGGTCGTTCTTGTATAACTCTTCCAGAAGTAATTGCGCTTTGCGATCGATCAGGAATTGTCCTTGAGTTTGGTGGAGCCATATTAGATATTGGTGGCTTTAGCGACGGCTGTGAAGGCTGTTGTTGTACAGCTGATGCCGGCGATGCTCGCTGCGATGAATTAAGTGCTGGAAAGGGAGATGGTTTATCGGCCTCTGCTTCTACCTGGACTTTCGAATCGGGACTTGTATATGACTCTGTAGTTGAAGAGTTATCTCCAGCCGCCGCTTCAATCACAATTTCGGTTTTGGCTGATGTAGTGCTTTCAGATTCAGTATCCGACTCGCCAGACAGATCGTCCCGCTGCTCGGTCCTGCCAAGTACACTGCGAACGGATTTCCATAACGACATGATTCAATATCAATTGTGCTTCTTCTGCACAATATTTGCTATTATAACTTATTCCATTGTAATATTGAATTATGTGGTGTGTAGTGAAAGTTACAATTGGATATCTGCGAGCTCCCGGAACGGTGGGGCTCTCTATTATATTAGTAGCTACTCCCTATTAGATCCTACAGCGCCAAATGCAACATCTATCATTTTGATAGTACAGGAGTCCTAATCAATTTAAGGTCTGTCATATATGTACTATGATTCCAAAATCCAAACACCGTATATTATATACAGAATATCATAGATAGCAATAATATGGCTATTATGATATATCAACAAGTCAATTCTTGGGCCTTCGCTCGTCCCCCTCATCCATATCTGCAAACGGAATTATCTCTCCAGTCTCCGTGATAATACCAATTTGCTTCCTTTGTTCTTCACCCAGAACAACTAATCATGTTAATAACTCAGTATATGCTATCTCTGGGATCCAAAAATCCTCATTGAAAGAAGGCAACTTACGGCGCTTATATAACACAACGCTCGTAACTGCTAGTAACGGAATCGACATAATCATTAGCCGGTATCTGGAAAGGTTAATATTGCGATATTTTCCGCCTTGCAAAATTCATATAGACATTACCCCAGAATTGATCGTCGTGTGGCTGCTGCAGATTTCGCAAGCTGTTCTGCTGTATTGGAGTCCTTACTTCCTGTTCCTGAAGTGGGCTGGCTATTTCTCGGGCTGCTTTGAAATCGAGGAGGTGGCAGTTGTGTCTTGGATGTGTTCGGCATTTTCATACGAAGCTTTTAACTTCTAAATGCGTCTTATGCTCGTGATAAAATAATGAACTAAACAAGCAGTTTACTGCATATATCTTTGAACAAATTGGAGTCTGTCCCAATTACTTCTCCCACTGCCCAACATATGGTCGTCGGTTAATTCCACTCACAATATTCCAGGAAATATAACTGCAATATAATGTCTTGTCAGTGTTAGCACTGAACAACACTTCATTGTAAACAGGCTAATTTAATTTTCTAATTATTCTCAAAAATATCAAGATAAACCGAACATTCATGAATTTATCAGTATGAAATTACCTCGACCACGACTGTCCAACAATATTTCTACGTAATGTATATAAATTGATTCTCTTCAAGTAATTTAATGAACAAGATAGTCTGAATGAAAGAAAGCCAAATGAAGCGAGACATTCAAAATATTGTTGTGCCATATTTCCTAATTAGGCAAGTACTAAACATGAAATTGACCTCCTGGCCAACTATAACATTATATTTAGTCAAAAGCTTTGAGGGCCTGGACTTATATTTAAATCTATATCTGTTTCCAATTCTAAAAACTGAGGACTGTGCGTGTTACAATGTAAAGTGAGAATTGTTCAGATTGGTAATACAAATTATGTCAGAGAGTTTGAACTAGCAATCTGGATACTACTCTCTCATAGTAAGAGACTAGTCCTAGGTAACTCCGCTCGTCAATTTGAGTTACTTATTTATTTATCATTCAATGATAACGAATCGATAGCAATAAAAGCAATACACTAACCGCTATATCCAATATGCAAGTATCCCAGTCCGCCAATTCTATGGATCTGATTTATTCCGAATCAATTAAATAGAGCTACAGTACTAACCACAAGCATTCAGGTCTTCGAAACGAGTACTCCTGGCCTTATACCCACAAAGTGTCGATGAAAAAGACCAAAAATATCAGGGTCTGGTCGACTGGTTCCATGGGTTATTAGCTGCAGATGAGGCAGATCAAGAAGATTATTTTGCCTCGAATTCGAATGAGCCATTGTATCAGTCAATCGAATTGGCCACAACAAAGGCCGTTGTCGGAGTAGAGGATGAATTTCGATTCTCCAGTGATGCACTTGCAGAATTTGCTTTCACAGAAGTAGAATCACAGGTTTCCAGTGATGGAGTCCTCGAATCTGTCTTTACAGAGCTATCATCGCAGGTTCTAAGCGACCAAGCCTCGGAAAATAATTTTACAGAGATCTCTCAATCAGATTATATTCAGAGACCATTGAAAAGATTAGGAGCTGGTGAACCTTCTACTGAAATAATATCTGAAGTTATACTACAACAAGTAGAGTGTCCTGCATTTGAGTCGGTACTCTCTTCTGGTTCTGACCATAGTCTTGAAACTAATCATGATACCTATGCATTCCCTGACTTTGGATATCCACTTTCGTCTGCTTATACTCTTTTGCAAAGTGATATCTCTGTTCCTGTTCCGCGAAGTAGTAATTCTGAAACTGCTCACTGTCCAAATCAATTTTCCTGTCCTGCCCCCATTCCTGGGGTAGGTCAAATGACTGATCCTGCACTACATTCAGTTCCACTTCTATTCCCACATTCATTTCAAACTGCACCCGTACAGAACGAGTCGAACGTTATAGTATCTCAGAACACATTCCGACATATACCCAATTCTGTAGTTTCGATATCGTGTGGCCGGGATACACTCCAACACATTCCGCAGGCTGGCTTTGATCAACGAGACTTAACATATACCTACATGCTGAATTTTGAAGTTCCACAAAGTAATTTATCGCAGGAATATCATATAACTTCCAGCATTGATAGTGACACATCGATCGCTGCCGAAGGTAGCGATGGTAGTGAGGGAGTTTGGTCAAGCACAGATTCTTCTGTGGATAAACCTTTGAGAGGTGATCCAAACATCAAAATGCCAAATCCTGAACAGATGAAATCTTGGCGTCTATATACATCTGATTCATTTATTCAACCTCAGATCAGACTTACAGGTGTTAAGTCTACAAGGGAGACATCTTCGTGTAAAGAAGTGCTCACAGATGGACTTGCAAAAATCTCGGTAAATTCTCTAGCAATGTGTCCGTCAATAATCTCTCGAGATCCGCCAGCAAAGAGGCGCCGAGTCTTCCGACTATCGAAACTCTCAGAAGTACGCATTAATGGAATTGCAGTTTCAGAACGATTTAGCGGATCAGACCTAGCAGGACTCCGTCGCTACATATCAAAACGCGAGCTTCGTCAGCAATCACCGGAAAAGCAACGACTTCCCGAGATTTGCGTAGATCAATATTTTGTCGTCCCAGAATCTGAGGAGCTAAAACGGCTCTCAACACTCAAGTTTGTCTGGTATAACAATCACCAGACAGATAGCGAACTTCGGCGTCGGCGGAAGTGGCCCGAGGGACTGACGGAGTCTGCTAGTGACATATTTCCAAACCTAGTGACGCGGGTCGAAAATCCAGCTGATACTTGGGAAGCATGTCAGACGTGTCGATTATTTGTGACCACACCAGAGTATCGCCTCGTGTTCGACGCGGTCAAGCATTTGTATCGCGGGTATGAACTTGTGCTGGACGAGGTTGTACCTAGCGATGAGCTGCTTGGAAGCCTGGAGAGAAAGGTTTTTAATCAAATTGTTCGTCTAGCCTGGGTAGACAACATCATCGGAAAGGTTCGCATAATCGTGTCTCCGCTGGCGTGTTTCTGCAGGTGGAAAGCTCGTGCCGTCCCTGGTAATGCAGAAGCTTGCGAATTATATCCTAGCCGACCAAATAATTTTTGGTTGACATTTCAGCAGATATTTCATGATGCATGTGGATATGCACTTCAAACAGGCAGAATTGAGAAGCCTATTAGTTCGACAAATATCGGGCTTGCTTGCCGATGTCTTTGGAAACTGAACCACGATCAAATCGAGCCTGTGTTGATGCAGATCGCAAGGGAGATCAATTTGTTGCAGCACATCATTTATCCAAATTATCAGTTTAAACCAAAGCCAAAAGCAGATTCAAAATCATTTCAAAAACCGGGCAACGAAAGGTCCAGGAAAACGAATCGAAACTTCGCGTGACTTTTAGATCAGCACGAATACGCGACAAATTATCCTGATACTTTCAAGTGTAGTAGTCTAAATCCTTCCTTCGCATTCTGATCTTGCGTTGACTTTATAGATCAAACTAAATATATCATTTCCCTTGTATTTTAAATTTGTAAACCTGAAAATTTTCTTACCAAGTACATTGATAATCATGGCAAATCAATTGAAGCAACACATTCATAGGTGCCGTCAGGTCTGATTCCCATCCGACACAACTCCAAAACCGGTAACCTTGTAGTGCTCAACAATTGCCTGCACTCAAATTTTTGGATCAAAGGTCTCGGATCAAATTTGGAATTCACATATCGTGAACGACTGTCTTTTGAACGACTTGAAATTTTCCTTGCCATCTTAATGACTGTAGCATGGAGCGAAACAGGCCGAGAGGTACGTTCGTCCAAAATAACAAGACCAAGATTAATGAAATAGTTTTTCACCGCGTCAGCGAACGTTTGGATAGCACCATCACCGCTCTCATCAACTACTTTTGCAAACATGATTCCTGTTGCATCAGGTATCCTACGTCCGTAAGATCGCCAAACATCTAATCCTCGCAACGACACGACTAATGGCGCATTTGGCCAAATGGAATCATGCTCTTCTTCGAATCGTAAGCGTAATTCATAAAGGCCATTGATAGCTTTTTCAACAAGTTGTGAGTTGGTCAGTGAGCAAACTGCCAGAGTCAAATGATAACTACTACTCGGCAATAGGGCCTCGGAGGGAATGTCTTTGAATTCTCTCATGATTTCTTCATGTAACGATACAACTGAACCAGTCAAACTCGAACTTTGCGGAATTCTGAGTGAAAAAAAATGCGTCAATCTTGAACCCGACTTACCAGACATATTTTGTAGTTTGAAATTATTTTGTCTAAGTTTGCATGGAACGGGGCCGTTCTTATCCCAATTCCTCTTTTTAGCGAACAGATCGGTACTCTTATCTGTTACTGTTTAGTTTTTAATTACATATTATTATAATATAATAACACCACGCTTTTTACATTTTCATGTCCAAATATAATACAAAGAACTTTCAGTTCCAAAATGTTGAAATAACTGCGGTATTGCCGTCGAATGATCTTTCTCGAACTATGAACCAAAATAAATAAACCGAAAGAAAATCCAGATAACATCTCTGAGTTAAAAAACCAAAGAAAATGCATACGAGAACCGAAATTAGAAAACCTGAATGCATTCATAAATCAGTATAATTCCACAAAAAGAACATTGAAAAGCAAAACGCCAAATGCACCAGTAACATAACAACATTAAAATTAAAATACAGACCAAGATAATGCTTTTCTGAATCTCGACAACTAACTCAAAGGATATATACAACAACAATAAAGATTGCTTTGTTAATTGCTGCCAAGTGCGAGAATACCACTGAAAACCAAATGAATATGCACAGAATAATATATACAACAATCATGCATAGATTGCCACTGGGGCCAAAGAAAAAAAATCCTTCGCAGAAAAGGAGAGTCCACTTACAGCACCATTAGAAATAAAGAGTCTACTCTCTTCCCGCTTGACCCACGCGATAATTCGATCCATACCGTTAGCAAGCGTAGCCTTCGACGTCTCAGCGCTCGCTACGCAATACACTTCAAATGAATGCGTAGCCCACGCAAGAGCAACTGTGGTACCTCGAGAAACGTAGAGAACCTTGAGATGGGTATGCCGCGTGTGAATGGCGGCATGCAACCGCCGATAAAGACACATTAGATCATGCTGAGATTTACGGTCTGGGAAATGTGGCTCATAATTGGGCATCGTGAACTGTACGTTCGATCGAGACTTGTAAAGAAAATGTTGGATCGCAGGTACTCCAATATCTTCAGTTCGATAGCGCACTAGTTTGACAGCCATTTCAATCGGAGGAATACACCTTTCTTGTTTAAGATTCTCAAGAATGTCTTCCTTCGACTTGCGCAGCTCATAAAACGAGTCCTTGTTTGCACTAATCA
Source organism: [Lipomyces] oligophaga (assembly GCF_038497815.1). Lineage (NCBI taxonomy): Eukaryota > Fungi > Ascomycota > Lipomycetes > Lipomycetales > Lipomycetaceae > Lipomyces > [Lipomyces] oligophaga. Next base: position 2,204,063 of record NW_027117785.1, on the reverse strand, counting down.
GTACTAAAGCAACCTTAGGCCGGAAAAATACTATATATGCATGCAAAAAGCCGCGATTGTTAAACTTTGGCAAACATATCGGAATCCAATGCTCCCTCCCGTCGTGAAAAATGTTGTTATGGAACAGCATTGAAAAAATGACTTGCAAGTCTAGTTGAGTCAGAAAACAAATTATCCCTGAATTAAGGTCAAAGTCCACAAAGATTACTGAACTTACCGGGAGGATGTAAACTATGACGTTTTGGACGAATAACACTTACTAACCGTCCATCTGCAACCAAAAGGCCATAGAGTAAAGACTGTGTGCGTCCTGCCAGAAGCGCAGTATTGATTCTTTCCCGTACACTATTTCTGAGTCGGAGACATTCAACAGAATTGAGCAGAATCGCAGGAGATCCAATAGCCATCTCCCGAGCCAGAGCGCGGAGAAACATTTCGGTTCCTTCATTAATTCATTAGAAATCAATAACGACGAAAAATTTAACGATTGTCAAAACTCACCTCCAAGAAGTTTCCGCAAATCGAAATTAGTACGACCTCGGAATACTTTAATAATTTGAGCCTTGGTAAGAGCAGAAAGCAGTAGTGTGTTGAGAGCATCCATTTGAGTCCGTAGCTGCGCTTCAGTTTCACCCAATTTGCTAATTGCAACGAGTATCAAAGGATCCTCGATCGTAATTGCAAAAGAAGTAGTTCCTGCGGTAAAAAAACGTAATTGGTCATGTGTCTGATCTGTGGGAAAGTCATCGGAAGGCTGCTCAAATCCAGCGACTAATGCCTGAATAATGGCCATATGGGCGGAAATGAGGTCGTCCGATCCATGAAGTGAAAAGATAGGTTTTCCAGCATATGAGAGAATAAAAAACTGTTTTCGCTGCGCCAGAAACCGATCCATCTCATCACCGCCAATTTGGTCATCGTCATCATCGTCCAGATCGTAGTCATCAAATACAGTAACCGAGTCATCATCAACCTCAGTCTCTATGAAAGAATTGTTGAAGGTGGAAGTGTAGGGTCTTCCTAGAGGGTCATATGAATTTAAGATCCGACCTAGCATAGTCTTAATGTCTGGAGCACTTGAAATGGATGGAATGATGGTTCTAGACCCAATCGAAGGCTTTGCCGGAGATTTGCCAACATTTGGAGACGAGGACTGCACAACCGAAGGAGAGACTAAGTCTGAGCCATCTTTAGGAGGTGATGATACAGAAGAAGCAGGAGATGAAGACGCAGTAGAAGAAACGCCTGTGGACGATGCAGATGGAGGAGAACCAGGTCGAGCAGGAGGAGCAGAATAGGATGAAAGAGCAGTAGTAGCTCGAGATTGCAGTCTAATAGGGAAACCTTTCGATAAGCTAACTAGGTCTGAGGAGAGCTGAGTACCGGAAAAGACGTCGGAGAGCGAAGGCGGTATCAGACCTTTTGCGGAGGCCTGAGAAGTCAAGGTGGCGCCGTTAGAGGAGACCGTGGGAGAAGAAGAGTACATCATGGAGTCGGGATTGCTGGCAGTACCATCGATGATTTCTGGAGAAAGAATAAAGTCATCTGCCACTACCATAGTGGAGATTTGGTTAGACGGTGAGCTAGACGGGGGGGTAGGATAATCTGGAGGGGACATGGACGAAGAAGTACCGTTCATGGTAGACCGCAGATTAGACGAGTCAGCCATTGCCGCGAGCACGACGAGCCCATTTGTCTAAATTAAATGGACAAAAGCTGACGAGATGTAGAACAGGACTTGAATATAAATATCAAATCGATCTATTATAGCAACCACAGCGCACTTGATGTTCTCTTTCTTCCAGGAGAGACTCCAAGCGTACGTCAACCAGAGCAGGTTCGAAAGCAGCTACTAAAAACGAAATGAATCTAACAAACTCAACCAAAACTGCAAGAAGAGCACAAAAAGCGTTTCCAAGGCAGAATGACGGTCCAAAAATAATCCAAAAGCAGCAAAATGACGGCAGAAGAGAACCAGAAAAACAGAGAGAAAGACAGCGAGAATCTGATAGGCGGCTATCGTCCAAATTGAGGAGGCTGCCCAGCGGAACCGAAGACGAAAACGAGACCCGAAAGCACGATAAGCCTGTGCTTGTCATGTGACGTTTTCGAGTTGTGCAGTTGCGGTTGCAGACCCGGAGTTGGAAGAGCTGCTTTGCCTATTGCTCTGAAATATTTTACGAAATATTGAAATATATACAGCTTATATTGCTCATTGTTGTAGATATATATAATTTTTTCAGTGCTAGTACAATTTGATTAAATTAAAACCAAAAACGCTTCAAACTCGTGTGAATTTGACCACCGATATGGAGGTACCACGGTCTTACTGCTGACAGCTCGGCCGCCATGCTGTGAACCGCTTCTCCTTCCCAATCAACCCGGTTAGCGATCGCAATCAACTGGTCAATTTTGTCAATTCTTTTACCAGTTTTGCCTGGATTAGTTCAAAAATTTACCTGAACATCCAAATAAAACGCTTGTTACTGCTTTAGTTGGTTTAATTGCGTTGTTTTTGGCCCTCTGGCTGATCTGGAATCGTCGCGACGTCGCGATCGTCTGTCTAATACGGCTTATTTCTCTATCTAGTAGCTTACCTGGTCTGTCGGACTTCTTTTCCGCTGCAAGATGGCTCCTTCAGCTCCTTCGTCGTCGATTCTCCACACTATCTCGCCGCTACCATTCATCCTTTCCAAATCCGACGATAGTACGTATCTATTTAACTCGACAGCCGATATAGGTCCAGCTGGGTCTGTTTCGGATTGTCCGCGTGGTCGCAGTTTACCAAGTATTTCTAACGTTATCATCTAGCAGTGCGCAAGAAAGATCCAAAGTTCAAGCGGTATGCCGCAAATCTAGATCGTGCACTTGCTCTTTTTGAAAGCGTCGAAGAATGGGCGGATTATATTTCATTTTTAGGAAAGCTTCTGCGCGTAAGTTTCCTTTTTGGTTTTGGCTGGTCGGCCTGGAGTCGTGACAGCCATCCTGATCTACTCTGGTTCATACATATTTAATTCATCCATACTAACCAACAGGCTCTCCAATCCCACAACGCAGACCATGTCCCTTACGCACCTATCATAGCAAACAGGCTTGCCCAATCTCTCCAACCTGATCTACCCTCTGGTGTCCATCAAAAGGCGCTTGAACTCTATGGTTACATTTTCAGCATGTTGAAGGTCAGTTCCATGTCATTTCTTAATTTTTCCATCTAACCAATTTTATAGAGGGAAACTCTTGCTCAGGAACTCAACATCTGGATACCAGGTCTTCTCCCTCTCATGGCGTACGCCAGTATCAACGTCAAGGTAGATATGTCTTTTTTTAGCGTCAATTCAAAACTAAATTATTTTCATTTAAGCCTCATCTTCTCCATATTCTCGGTACATATATACTTCCTTTAGAACCTGCCTCTCTGCGTCCAATTTTGCGTGCTTTGCTTTTGGCTCTGCTCCCTGGCATCGACGACGAGACCTCTGAATCGTTCAATGCTACCCTTACTTTGATCGACAGTTTTAGAGCCCACATCGGCGACGATGAATATTTTTGGCAATGCTTCTTCTTAGTTGTTCTAGGCTCTTCGGATCGACGACTTGGTGCCGTTGTTTACGCCAGTCGTAGATTCCCAGCAATCAACTCCATTCCCAATGATAAGCCCAAAGATTCACTTTTGGAAGCACTGCCACTCGAACTGAAATCCATAGTCTCTCCTGAACCAGGCCTTCTTGTACGCGCTCTTGGAAAGGGTCTTGCTGACGAGCAGGTCCTCGTCCAGCGCGGATTTCTTGAACTTCTCGTCCGCAGCGTTCAACTGCACAACGGCGCACTTCAGTGCTTGGTTCCTGCAGACGATCTGACTTTACTTATGATATCAGCCTCTTCCGTCGTTCTTCGTCGAGACATGTCCCTCAATCGTCGACTTTGGACTTGGTTATTGGGTCCCGAACCTACATCTGACAATCCGACGCCTACCTTCAACAAATCAGATTATTTCAAAAAGTATGGCAAAGATTCTTTAGTGAATGGCCTCCTAGCTTTAATTTCTTCCACTGCCCCGGATCCCATTACTCGTGCTCGCCCATACAGAATTGCACTTAGTCTGATGGATCGCTGGGAGGTTGGCGGTGTGATTGTCCCTGATATCCTTCTTTCCGTTGTGCGCAGCGTTCGCAGATACAAATCAGAAGCTCCATCTGAGAAAGCTTATCAGGAAGTATTGAAGAGTGCAAGCTCTTTTTTTGACGGTGTGGAAGCCTCGAATATCTGGTCTGACGGTTTCAATTTGGCTTGCAGTGAGCAAGACTTGGACCTACTTCTCTTCATTCTTAAAACATTCAATGTACGCGAGGAGGAAATGATTATTGTTCATCTGCCTTTGGTCTTGGTTACATTGTTCATTGTGAGATCTAAACATGTCGAGCATTTGGACGGTAAAGTCTGGCACGAAGTCGCTTCTGAACTATTGGACATCATACCTTCTCGAGCTTTACTTCCAACGGCCAAATCTGAAATTTCAGTGTTCGAACCTGAAAGTGTTCTCAACAAAATTGAATTATTTTATCAGCGTACTCCAGATGATCCCTCTACGCCTCCATTTTTACCGGCAACAATCTCCTGGCTACTACTCACTTCCACTGCTGAGCTGGTAACAACTTCGCTTCTAGATTTAGATCCATGCGCCGGCGATGTGTGCATTTTGACTGTCACTCTTCTGGCCAAAATTCCAGGAGAAGTGACATGGCGCAACGATCATTTGGTCAAAGCATTACTTAGTCTGAAGCCGGATAAGCAGGTTCCGTTTAATGTGCTTTATGGTGCTACTAGACTACTGGGTACTGTCATAGAGCGAAATGGCATGACTCGCCAGGAAATTGATATTTCTATTCGAAATTTCACGGAACTCCACTGGGGCTATTTGAGCATCCCCACAGGAAAGTTTCATGTTGAATCGGTGACTTCACTTTGGGATTTGCAAAGTAAATGCAAAGACCATAAAATCGAGGCTGCTATTTCAAATCTTGTCGCTGATGGCCATGCAAATCCGAATGCAGGATATGCTTTCATAAACTTATGGGCTCATAGTGTGGATTATGCTAATTTTGAAGCTATCTTGACGAGACCGCTGCTGCTGATGCTTGATTCTTTGGAAGACAAGTATTCTCCTTTGCGGTCAGTCTCACTTGCTTGGCTGGATATGCTCGGAGCTACATTGACTACAAATAGACTCTATGCAATTTTGGTATCGAGGATTCTAAAGTTACCATTTTTGAGACGGAAAGAATACTCATTTGGCGAAGATGATGATCTGGAACTTTTCTTGTATTATTTGAAAATTCTAACAAATATTCTCGACATGGGTCCTCCTAGTTTGAATGCAGCGCTGGCTACTGATATGATCAGTGTTGATGCTTCGCGAAGCAATCTATTGCAGCATATCGGACTGGAAGATGGTGATCCGTCTTATCGAGGATTTTTTATCCGTGTTATCTTACAAACACTCAAATATGATATTCCACAGGAAAGTTCTGCTCAACTTCATGAAAGTCTTTCTAAAGTTCTTCGCGGTGCTTTGCAGCTCCTCGACGTTATGCTCACTGATAATGGTCGCCATCGTGAACCAGAGTTGCATATCGAGCAAGCCTTAACAGCGCGGCTGTCTTCTAATCTACACAAAAATGATATTTATACTCAGACATTAATTTTAGACGTCCTATTCAGGACGCTTAAGGTGAACTACGGAACTTCTTCCACTGATAACTCTCAAATTCCGAATGACAGTGTCATTAAGCTTCGTGAATCGATCGATGCGCCGCGACAGAGTGATACGGCTTTGCAACGTTCTCCAACTTCGAGTCTTATCCAATGTATCATTGAGGGTTTGTCAACTGATGAAAATGAACCTGTAATGGATTCGTGGGTCAAATTTCTAATTGATATCTTACCATTTTTTTCCGATGTTCTTTTTCAAATATTGATTCCAATTGTTGAATGTTTCTGCACTCAGATAAAGAAAACATTCGAGGAGCTTCGGTCTGTATATGGATCTGCAAGCTCAAGCTCATTTCTTTCCGAGGAAAGTGCAGGTGCCTCCGAAAGTGGATTGTTTGCGTTAATGCACGGACTGGAGCATTTGATGGTTGCTGCGCATGAGAAGTTGCTTGAGGACGAGACAAAATCTACAAATCCCAAGACTCCTTCAGAGCCTGGATTTTTTGGTACTGTCATCTCCGGCGTTTTCTCGTTAGAATCTCCTCAAGCAAGAAGTGCTGCTGCCAACAACAGACTCACTGTTCTTCTCTGTTTTCAGGACTGTATCAAGATTTGCCACGCCATCTGGCTATGGGGCGAAGAGATTGCGAAGGGAGTCAAAGCTGATCATGACTCGGCCTCTAACGAATCTTATTTGTATATTTCATCTCGCATGAAGTATAGAGCGCGTCGCATTTTAGAGCGCTTATACTTGTCTGAAACTTTGGAATCATTAGAGACGTTAATTGACATTCATCGCTCGAATACTGTTTTTCGGCTTTTACATGTTCTTGATGGCTCTCGTCCAAAGTTGACATTGCCGTATATCATGAACGCGATATACAGTCGAGTAAACCCGGTGTTATTAGAATCTAGTCAACGATCCACTTTGACTACTGATCTGACAGAGCCTCAATTAATTGAGTTCTTAGTGGATTACGTTAAATCGCTTGAGAACGATGCGATCGAGGAAATTTGGTTTGATTGCATGACGTTTGTGAAAGATGTGGCTGGTAATATTGGACTTTATCGGCATGTTTTGCCGTCGGTGTTGATATTCATTGCTATTTTGGGCAGTAAAGTTGATTCTACGAATTTTGGAGAGCAACGGAGATTGCGAAAGGAATTGGCGGACGTATTTTTGCGGCTATTGAACTCTTCGGTTGCTTCACGACAAGTCTCGGGAGTCAACGCACCCGAAGTTGCAAGTCTGTCCCTTGCAGAAGAGAAAGGAGAGTCGACGGCGGATGGCACGCAGACACCTGTATCTAGTGCGATGAGCACAGCATCGACCCTGGTTGCGTCCGTACCCTCTCTGAGACCTCAGAGCTCATTTTCACAGCTTGGACTTGCAGGAAATGACCGAAACGACAATTCATCTCGACCGAAAGTGTCACAGGAAGAATTATGTCGTGCGCTGGCAATTGTGGTTCCTAACCTGCAAAAAATATTACTTGAGAGTGATCGGGTTGCAGTTGCCTGTACAGTGATTGGTGCTAGCGTGATCACGCCAGCCTTGAGAAGCAAGACATTTCCGACCAGTGTTTCTGGTCCAGTTTTGGAAGTGCTATATTATTTGTCGAGAGTGCCGAGCACACAGAAATCGTGGAAGCCTTCGGTTACGGATGCTTACTATGACAACAAGTTTTTTTCGATTTCTGAGACACAGTTGCCGAGATGGAGAGATGTAATTCGGCAGTGGCTGACAAATGATAAGGAGCGTATTCCGGATTTGATTTCGCGAGTGTCTACGCATTCGTCGAATACAAATGTGTTATTTGGATGGTCTGATCAGGAATCGGTTGCCCGTCGTTTAAATCTACGACGGATTGCGTTTGCATACATGTGCGGAGAAACAGACCAGTTTATGAACAATTTGAAAGAGACCCTAGTGAAGTTGAGTGAGCTTGTGAGTTCCAATGTTGTGGAGTCGATCCGGAGTGATGTATTTTTGTGTCTAAGAGCGATTATCTTGAGAACATCGCCGGTCCATTTACCGCCTTTCTGGACGTTTATTTACACGGAATTAGTATCAGTTTTTGTCCAGTTACAAAATGATGATATCAATGGACTCCAGAAAGAAGCGTTGCAGAATGTGTTCGCGGCGAGTAAATTATTGGATGCGATTTTGGTTCTTGGGCCGGAGGAGTTTCAGCTGCATTATTGGTTGTTTATTAAGGACACAGTGGAAGCCGTTTTCCCCCGAGCAGAGGCGTCACCGCTTCCGTTAGTAGACCGACTTTCGTTTTTGATGGGTGTGCCAATGAGCACAGAGCTCCCTGCGGAGATGGCGACGAGCTCCTTGACGGCGCAGGTGAAGCGGAAGCCGATATTAACGGGCAGACAAGTGGAGAATGTAGAGCAGGTGAAAGCTTTTTTCAGCCATCTAAGTGCAACTAGTTATGGGCGGGATTATTCATTAGCGAAAGTCGACTACGAGAGTCTCGAAGCGGATGTTTATGGCGATATATTTGCGTGAATTGTTGTATAAAGGGGAGAGAGGTGTAGCATTGATGTATTTATTATAAATGTTATTATTTGATTATTAAAAAATATGAAATAGGAAGACTATAGCGGCTGAAATACGCGTGTATTCAAATAGAACCAATCACCTTGAAAATCGTAGAATTGACAGTATTTCCCATCGCACCTTGCGTTCACCGATGCAAACAACGGACCAGCCGCGCAACTGCATCTGACGAGCAACCGCTTGAGGATTATTCCGTTTACAAAATAAGATGTATGCAATTCCGCGGGCGGAAAGTATCGAGTCAAGGTTTTCGAGCACGACTGAGGTGATTTTCATTCCGTCTGGGCCACCTAGTAGTGCAAAATCGAGCCAGTCGTCAGATTGCATTGCAGACTCATATGAGGGTAGTGAGTCGTCCGGAACGTATGGAGGGTTAAAGAGCAGGAGGTCGACAAGATTTGGTTTTAAGCTGTCCATCAGATTTGTGCGGATTACCTCGAAGTATCGAGTACCTCTATTGGCAAGTGAAGTCGCGAGAGCAGAGGTGCACGCGTATGGATTAACATCTGTTCCAAGAAATAATGCATCGGGAAGAATGTAGTTGTGCACGAAGGTGATTACCACTCCAGTTCCGATACCTAGCTCTACAACGATTGGGGAGCCAAATGATGATGACGATGCGAAATATTTTTGTAGAAAAGGCTGCTCAGCTTGGAGAAGATCCAGAAAAAGGAAGCTATCTTCCGACGGTTCATAAACGCGATCATAATCGACGTGAGATGTGGTTGGAGTGGAGAACATGGATATGGTTAGATTGTGATATTGATGCTGATGATATAGAACTAAACAGAATGATGCTAAATCTTTTGGTACGCACAAGTTGAGCAATAATCAACCAGTATGACCCGGAAAACCGCCAGCACTAAGCCAACTATAACTTATTGGAACATCGAACTATAAAAATGTTTTCAAAAGGTCTTAATCGGACAATATTTCGGCAACGGCAAATAAATATATGTAGAGTTGCCTAAACAAGGCAAATCCAAACAACGCCAAATTGTCCCAACTCCTTCGTGTCTAGGTTTGAAGTTCGGTTCAGCGCTGGTTCCAGCTTGGACTCACACTCAATTGACTTAAAAATTTTGTAAGAAAGCGGAACGAAAACAGTCGGATTTGAATTCGAGAGAGATCGGCGAAATGACGCGCGCAAAGACGTGGTGTCGCGTTCTTTCACGCTGTGGATCGGCCACGGTCGGTAGGCGGGCTCCGAGCGCGAAACTCAGCTCGTGCAATCTCGAACGGCTCGTTACGAGGCGGGCCGAAATCTGGCGTTATTCAGTGATTTGCAGTTTTAATAAAAGATCTTATAGCACTGCTCTATCCGTTGAAATTAGGGAAGAGAATGAGGAGGAGGAAACGGACACCAACAGACTAATTGTTCGCAAGCCCAAAAGAAAGGCGTCCAAACGATCGCGTAACTCGCCCGACCGGATTCCTCAAGGAAATCTTGATCCAGAGCCTGGGTCTGAAGATGGAGCACCGCCCGATCCCAAATCCGAGTCAACTGTCGAATCAGAGGTCGATAAAGTATATCCTACAGTTCTAAGAGAAGTCAAAAATAATATGGAGAAAGTGCCAAATTGTGTGCTTCTCACCCGTGTCGGCTCTTTCTATGAGGTATGATATTTCATACTTGTCCCACATGCGTACAGTTTTAAAACTAACCTTAATAGTTATATTTTGAACACGCCGAAACATATGCACCGCTTCTTGGGCTTCGACTAGCGAGCAGGCGAACAGTTCATGAACAGGTACCCATGGCCGGGTTCCCTTGCATACACCTAGATAGATATCTCAAGATTCTAGTACAGGACCTTCGAAAATACGTTGCATTAAGCGAAGAGTTCCCCAATCCAGAAGCAAACATCGCGACACGACGGTTTGCGATGATCAGTCGCAACATGAGCTCAGAAGCTGATTTCGAGGAGTACAATGATGTTGTGTTCGACAAACAATCTGTACGCGGGAATGTCAACATGTTTATTCGGAAAATCTGCAGAATTATTACACCAGGGACTCTGATTGATGAAAAATTTTTGAACCCGCTCGAAAGTAACTATATTCTCTCTGTATCGCTAACTCAGAAATATCAAGATGATGAATCTGACAAATTCAATGTTGGACTCGCTTGGCTTGACTTCTCAACTGGTGATTTCATTACCCAGACAAGTACGCAAACTAAACTTTCGAGCGATATTGCACGGATCGCACCAAGTGAAATTGTGCTGAATAGCGGAATTAATGAGGATCCAATCGTCCAAGAAATATATCAGTCGATTGAAGAACAGCAGTATTTTATTTCCTTTTATAAATCCATGCAATCAAGCAAGAGTACATCAGATGATTTATTGAATGAACGGGCCCATTTTGTAGGCTCATGGGGTGACCACTTCGAATCTTCCGGTACCTTGAAAGTATCTGAAATTAATGATCTCAGCTACGAAGAATTACGGGCAGCAAGCGATCTACTATCGTACGTTCAAGACAAATTACCTGAATTTGCTGTGAAAGTACAGATACCTGTTCGGCGGATTCCTCGAGAAAATATGATGATCGACAAGCATTCGCTGCGCGCTCTGGAAATCAAAGATACTTTACGTGACACAGGCCTAGAAGAGACGTTAGTTAGTAATATCCGACGGACTGTGACGAAATCCGGTACACGATTACTGTCGCAATGGTTATCTTCGCCGACAACCTCTGTTCAGACGATCACGGAACGACAGGATCTAGTGGAAATTTTTTTGGATGACCTTCATCTGCGACAGCAGATCCAGGATTTCCTGCGAATGACACATGACTCCCATCGAGTTTCACAACGGATAGCACTAGGCAGAGGGGAAGCTGAAGATATGATTTCATTACTGCAATCAATTCAAAATACTGAAAAGTTGCGTTTATTACTCTCTGCGTATGCGGAATCACGCCGAGATAACGTAAAAGTTGTTGGGGCCATTTCTGGGCTGATCCAAAAACTTGTCGACTTAAGCTTACTGGAAAAATCGATTGCCAAGACGTTTGATCAAGATGTGGTCATTCGACGGATTATAGAGCAGTCGCGGTCAAATATGGAGGACTTAGAACAAGGGGATGTAAAGAAAAAGTCGCTGATCCGACGCGAGGCGCCGGTGGAAACCATGGAGATCATGAAACCAAGGTGAGTTGTACTTGCGCTTTCGTTGACGAAAAATCAAGAAGTGAACCCCTTTGATTGACGTTTAAAGTGCATCGCGCATATTACAGAAATTACACGAAGAATTAGTCCAAGTCAGAATAAAACGAGATCAGATGGAGAAATCACTTCGGCATGAATGTGAATCCCCCAGTGTAGAGCTTCGCTGGGCAGCCGGTCTTGGCCACCATATTAGCGTGAAAGCACGAGATTATAAGAAGTTTGAAAGTAGCAAGTTCGGCCTAATATGTCAGGTTGCAATATCTCGCAAGTCTTCTCGAGTATATCATTTTCCGGTGAGTTGTTTTAACTAAAGTGGAATAGAAAATACTTAACTGTGGCTGCAGGAGTTTGCACGTCTTGGAAATGAGATTGACAGTTTACGGACACTGATTCGGTTTGAAGAACGGAAAGTATTTCAGCATATGAGGAAGAAAGTGATTAAATACAAACCAAGCATTCGGGAAAACGCGCAGGTATTAGACGAATTGGACGTCTTATGTTCGTTTGCGACTCTTGCTCACGAACGGAAACTTGTTCGACCAGTGATGCATGAAGGCACCACGCACCATGTAATCGGGGGCCGACATCCAACAGTTGAATATGGACTGTTAAAGAACGGAGTTTCTTTCACGACAAATGATTGCTATCTAGACGAGAACGAGCGGATGTGGGTGATCACGGGGCCTAATATGGGCGGGAAAAGTACATTTCTGAGACAGAATGCGTTGATCAGCATTCTAGCACAGGTCGGGTCCTATGTGCCCGCAGATGTGGCAGAACTAGGGATTGTGGATCAAATTTTCAGTCGCGTGGGGTCGGCCGATAGCCTGTATCGGAACGAGTCTACTTTTATGGTGGAGATGCTAGAGACAGCAAGTATACTGAATTTAGCTACAGAGCGTTCATTTGTTATTGTCGACGAATTAGGTCGCGGAACAACGCCACTAGAGGGCCTGGCAATTGCCTATGGAGCTCTGCATCACTTATACCATGTGAACCAGTCACGGACGCTATTTGCGACACATTTTGCTGAGCTGGTAGATTTGACACAAGACATGGAGCATGTCCAAGGATATTGTACTAGTCTGTACCATGATGAACATGGAATGCATTTTGATCACAAGCTTCGCAAGGGAGTCAATCGACGCTCGCACGCTTTACATGTGGCCCGCCTAGCAGGTGTTCCGGACAAGGCGTTAGAGGTAGCTGAAGCAATGTTGAGCCGACTCGAGCGGCCTGTTTTGGATCACTCCGCGGTTTAACTACTGCATTACAATAAATGATCTTAAACTTTTCAATTATATATTTACATCCTGCATTTTTAACCATTCAACTATGAAAGAAAATTAAATATATAGTATTCTATCCATTATTCTATAATCAGTCGGCTATTCGTATAAATCAACGCTCACTCGTCCTTTTTCTGTGCAGGCGATTTCGTAACTAGTTTCGGTACTTCCAATTCCTGTTCGACCTCGTCTGGATCTTCATTGTCAACCTCATCGTCTTCATCGTCTTCATCGTCTTCATCGTCATCGTCATCGTCATCTTCGCCTTCGACCTTCACTTCGCCATCGATAGGTTTATTTTGCTTCTCCATTTCTGCTTTCATTGCCTCAAGCTCGCCTATAAACCAAGTAATCGCTGCCCACAATGCGCCGGCAATCAATGTTAGGAAAAAGAAATGCTTGTTGTATGTCGTTACAAACAGTGCGACCAAAGTCACGACCAGCGCTGCAAATGAGTAATGAGTCGCCTTAACGAGTACCGGTGTCGTGCCGGGCGTGAAAATCGACTCCCAAAGTTCTTTGAAAAAGGTAGACATTTTTAGTTATTAAAAATAAGACAAATGTCACAGAAATATTACACTTCGCTAACATTTATCGCTATCAACCAAATTAATTTAGCTGGCATCGCCGCAGTGCTGATGACATAACAAATGGGGAGATATTATATAATCGAGGTTTACAGCAGAACTAAAATTACAAAATATGCTGAAATCTTAAACCTAATCCATTTATTAATCCTACTCAACTCCAAGATTTAGAGATTCATCTGCTTGTGCCAGAATGTCGCCTTCCTCAACTTCCACGTCAACCTCCTCATGAGCTTCGGGAACTACAGGAACTTCGGGGACTTCAATGTCATCGACGACATCATGATTTTCAATTCTCTCATCTTCAGCTCTAGCAGCAGCCAAAGCTTCTTCGCGTTCACGCTGTCTCAAAAGTCTTACTTCCTCACGCCGCATTTCATGGCGATGCCACATGTCATACACTGACGGAATCAAGGTTCCGATAAACACCACCACAACTCTCTGCGCTTCTTCAAACAAACTCCGCCGTCGCAGACGCTCAACATCATCGTTTCTTCCGTCTTGAGCAAGCGGTTCTCGAATATCAGTCTGATCTCGGTCCTGGTCTCGGTCCTGCCCATTAGCGTCAATATTGTGATTAAGATTATTCTCTTCCTCATCGGGCTCTAAAAGCATGCGTCCCCATCGATTGCCAATAATCATCCGTCTCAGCCGTCCTCTAAACCCATTTGCTTCGTCATCTTCATGCCGTCCTGCTCGCTGCCCGTTCTCACCATCAACGCCGTTGATCTGTTCCGCCGCCTGGTCCTGCTCCATACCTTGGAAAAAGACATGCGTTCGGTAAAATAAGGCAATCACTGACAACACAAGCGACACCCAGTACAACGCACTACCGGGCTCTGTGAATAGAATAAACAAGAATAAAATAATTTTAAAGACTATTCGTCGGTTATCCATGCGGTTTCGCGCCCCGCCAAGTAAATTTCCTAGCCGGAAGAACAGCGATTGCAGTAAACTGAACATGAACCGTGGCTGTCGATGATTGTGCTGCTGCTGTAGTCGCTGCTGCTGTTGTTGTTGTTGTTGTTGTTGTTGTTGTTGCATTTGTTGCTGAAAAACATTGTGATGAGCGAACGTAGGCCCGCCGGTGCCATTGCTATGTGCTTCGCTTGAGTTCATGAGTGCTGTGAATATTGAAGCGCCCCCATCAGGTGCAGAAGCTGCACCACTCTGGAAAAACTCGTTGATTTCAGGACGAGTATAGGCGACACCGGCTAGGTTTGCCGAATAACCTTCGGCGATCATGATGCCGGCCGATGCAAAGTTAGCAATTGCCTGGGGTGACAACAGGATGGCAAGATGACCGGACTCGGTTACGATAGGGAGCGAAGTCAGCGGTGAAAGCAGCGGTGCAGAGGCCTGTGGATCTTGATATATAACGATGTTTGTGCCTATCGGAGGCTGAGGAATGGATACTGCTGGAATAGTCTGCGTGGACACCGTCGACGTACCATAGAGAGGTCTGGCATGCGGAGAGGACGCGGTCATGGATCCGGGTACAGCAGCCTGAACAGAAGCCAACGGCTGATCTGTCGGAGCAATTGCTGTTGAGGGATTCAGGCGCGTATGCCGACTAGAAGGGTCATATGCACGAACAAATTCGTCGGCAATGGACTGCTTTAACACCATGTGGAATGTTACTTCCGTCGCCTTGGATCAGTTAGTTTGATGAGCATCCCAGTATATTTTCTCGCCAGCCAGCAAAAATAAAAAAACTCACATCTCTAACGAGTTGTTCTAGCGAAGATTCGTCTTTCAAGAACCGGCCTTGAAAAATCAAACGCATAACCTTATGGCCGCGAACATCTCCTAAAAGCTCGTCATTGACGGTCTCGATCTCGGGCGTATAGACCGTCGAGGTCCATGGCTCGCCCGTCGCAAACAACAAGTCGTCCTGTAGCTGCGATGCTATGCGACGTTTAACCTGCTCGACTGTTGTACTTATCGGGAGCTTGAACCGCAATCCATCGAGAATTGCAGACGGAAGAAACGAAGGCGACGCGATATGAAGATCGATCATCGTCTGTCTGCTCGTCGCCGATCCAGTTCCGGATCCATTTCCGACACCAGATTCCGGAGCAACATCGCCAATTGTAGCGTTGTTGTCTGCCATTTTCGGCCTTAAAAATCTGCTTCGGCAGTTTGATTCCTCAATAATGGCTAAGAACCGATACGTTTCATCAATTTACTTACAGACACGTTGGCGATATCCAAGCAAGGTGCTAATTAAATCACGTGATTATTATGTAATTCTAAAGTTACATAAACATGAGTATTGTCGCTGACACATCCGACAAGTAAATAGTTATATGTCGGAATTGGCACGAGTTAAGTGTGCTATTGACATCCATAAAGAGCCAAGGCATAAATTAAAGCTAATTATGCGGATGTAATTTCTCTATACCTTATCATTCGGACAAATTCAGATTGGTGAGCTTCAGAAATCACCAAATAGTGGTGAACTACAGATTTATTTGATATTCCGAATCAAGAATAGTAATGAAAGAGCTGGAAGTATTAAGCCAGTGAGGTGCCCACTGCAGTTTGTAAAAGAATAAATGCTGGAATCAGAATATGCACAATTCAGAGCTAGAAGTGCTATATCTTTCCCTAAAGTGAGATTTTGTACGCGCAACCTTAATGACGTACGGATATGAAACGATGAAATAATATTTTCTACAGATGAAGTTCCTATATTCAGGCATGCATATGGATTCAGAGTGTCAGATTATTCGATTCAATTTGTTAATCTGTCCTTCTGAAATATTTTGAAGTAACGGCAATAGAATCAATTTCGCACCAGTTTGATTCATAGTAGTGTCTATTACATATAAGACAGCCGTCCAAAATGGAATTCTCCAAGCAGCTGCATCCAGCTAGACTCTTAGAGAGACAAATCAGCATAGCATAGCCATATAACACCGTATTCCTCTGATTGTCTACAGAATATATTTTTAATGATGTCCACAAATTAGTATGATTTAGGAATTGGAGAACAGTAGCCTCTCACTAACACAAGCACGTGATGGTACCAAAGCCGTATTTACAGTGTTGTGGTGTGTCCCGAGACGATGTTTTTCCGGACCAGAAAAAAAAGGACCCTAGTAAAATTTAGTCAACGACACCAAAAAAACTGTCGCAAGCAAGGTAAATTGCGGATCGAACGAAAGACCAGATAGTCTTGAGTTGATTTACGCGGTCAGCTCCGCTAAATTTACAAACACAGTGCGCGGATAGCGGACATTTGGACGAGGAAGACGAGAAGAGGACGGTACCATAATTTGAAGATGGCGATGCATAAAATATCGAGCACCGGCGGGCGGCTTCTGGTAGAGTTGTCTGGTAGAGTCCAGATAGCACGATCAAGTCCGATGCAGACGCTGGTAGTCGGCCGGAATAGCAATAAAATGGTTTCGTTCCAGGTCAACCAGCGTCGGGCGTTTGTCATGAAGGGACTACGGATGATTCTGGGATTCGCGGATGACAAAGACGGTAATAGTCCTACGTTTGAGAATCGGTTTCATCCTTGGGACGCGTCGCCTTCGCTAGTACTGCGCAATCGGGCGGCGACCATTAAGGCGCTTGCGAAATGTCCAGTTACGGGCCAAAACATCAACTTCACCTGTCCCAACTGCGGGATCCCGACACACCACGACGAAGAGGCTTGGAAGTCCGATAAGCACCACCACGATGAAGTGTGTGACAAACTTGTACTGGCGAACGTATTTGAACACGACATCCGTTCCGGACGCGAGTTTCCGGAGTTTGAGATGCCGCCCGAACAGGACATGGACGTTGCGGTGAACTTCGCCGACTGGGACTCATTTCTTTATACGCGCAATTTCAACTCGATGGATACAGAGTTTGAAATGGCCCACGCGAGCAAGGTGCTGACGTATCCGGTCACGATTGGCAGTGTTTTGCACGAAGGGTCTGGATATACACGACAGTCTGGACGGTTGACGTTGGAGGGATTAAAGTCGCTGGCAGCGCTTAGATATACGCTGTTCCCGCGCGAGCGACGTCAGGGCAATGCAAGCAACAGCCGAGATGTCGGCGAGGCGACACCCAATCCGCAACCGGTGAGGGTGTTCATTCTCGGTGCGCG
This sequence comes from [Lipomyces] oligophaga, assembly GCF_038497815.1. Classification (NCBI taxonomy): domain Eukaryota; kingdom Fungi; phylum Ascomycota; class Lipomycetes; order Lipomycetales; family Lipomycetaceae; genus Lipomyces; species [Lipomyces] oligophaga. The sequence continues at coordinate 2,186,626 of NW_027117785.1, read as the reverse complement.
ATCTGAGTCGCAGCTGCCGTACGAGATCTGGGCACAGCTGCTATATCTGTTCGACAAGCCAAACATGCAGATCCATTTCATCGGTCCGGAGGCAATGTATGACTTGGAAAAGAAGCAGTACGTCTACAGCTCGACGGCAGTGACGCACCGGATCAACCCAAACTTCGCGGTGGTCTACCACACAGATTACTTCCATGTGATGCATGAAGCACAGGAGTTCACTCCGTATGATCCCTACTACGACGTTTTCTTGCTGTTCCATCCGGGGCTGGGAGCGCCGGAAGCAATGGAACAGTGGGAGAAGAGCATGCCGAGTCTGCTGGAAACGAAGTGCGGGATCTTTGTTACGGGGTTCCATGAGGCCGACAACGCGCGCGACTGGGCGTGGGTGAACGACAAGTTTGGCGAGGAGCTGGACGTCTTGCTTACTCCGGGCCCGCACGCGTTTGGCAGCATAAAGTGGGAGGTCAACGACCTGCTCCCGAACGAGCCGTACCAGGTCAACCAGCAGATCTTTGGTATCCGGGGCAAGCGGTATCCGGCGATTCTACGAGACGGCGTGATTTCGAGTGCATAGACGTCGACAAGTCGAGTGCACAAGTGCACAAGTGCAGACGCGTGCAAATGCGCGCGCAGACGACAGCATCAAAATCATCTTCACCATCCTCTCCGCATGACCATATCGTCAACTTTCACATGTGTATATATCTATTCTCAACAACAGAGCCACAAGGTAATCTCGAATCTGTTTGGGCCGAATCATAACCGACATGTGGCCCGATATCTCTATGTATATATATTTTTAGGTATATAGTGAAACACGCGCGTAATCGATTATGTAACCAGATTTCCGTATTAGGCAAACATATTAGCACAGGCCGGCCCCGAACGGGCAAACCAATCAACCACCGTTGGGTTCTATTTTTACGTAATTGTGAGCAGTGCTGAATTAGCGAGCGCCGCGAACTCCGTCTGTTTTTCGTATTTCTGAATAGACGCCGTGCAGTCTATTTTTGATCTTTCCCGAATAGACTGATTCTGAGGGAATTTTCTCGGTCTGAGCGGGGGCTTTCCGAAACTTCGAGAGAGGCCAGTCCAGGTCTGGTTGACAGGAGTCGATGACGACTCGATAACCTATGGTTGGGTCTGGATCACAAACTCTACTGTTGATATCAAAACACACCGAGCGTCTAGCTCGTTGTTGGCTGGCTGGTCCGCAAACGCAGACGGTGTATGCTGCCGTCGTAATCGACGTAGACGTCCCGGGGGTGGTCACTGTTGACGTTGCTGTGGTTACCAGCTGATCTATCGGGCGGTCTACACTAGCAAACGACCAGTGCAGCAGCAAAAGCAACACATGCTGGAAAAGAAAAAAAAACAGCCAGACCGGGACCACCTCCGCAATGACAAAACCATCACCGATGAGGAGGAGGAGGAGGACGACTACGACGCTAAATACGAACAAGCAAAAAACTAACTATCATGCCAGGCAACCGCTGGTGCCCCTCCCGTTCGTTGGCTGACGCCGGTCGACGTCGTGAGGTTTTTTTATATATAAAGCCCGGTTGATCCCCCCGTCTCCTGGCTCTCGGTTTGATACACACAGTTGCGCAGATTTCAAAGCATCTCTGAGAACTTTAGTCATAAAATGGTTTCTCGCTCTTCGCTTCTTCTTGCTCCCTTGGCTGCTGCCGCCGCAGTCGTCGCCGACTCGTGCTTCTCGGGTGCCTTCTCTGTCGAGATCTCGGGCACCTCGTTGTCCCAGATCACTGACGGTCAGATCGTCACCTCGGGTTTCCTTGGCCAGATCTACGACGGCCAGATTCGCACCGGAAACGGCACCACTTGCCTCACCCTCGAGAGTCTTGGAAACGGTACCTTGTCTGATATCTACGGACGTCCTTGCTATGTGACTCCTTATCATCAGTTCGAGTGTACCGCTGCTCTGCAGGACACTGCCAGCCCGTATGGATTCTGCTCCGAGAGTGGAAAGCTCACCTACTACGGCAACTCGACTTTCTATGCCTGCGACACCGGCATTGGCTCTCAGCAGAACATCTACGTTCAGTCCATCTCTGAATCGGCTTGTACTCCTGTCGAGCTCGAGATCGGTTCCGAGTACTGCGTTGCTTCGTCCTCTTGCTCTGCTTCCACCGTCACCGAGACTGCTACTGAGACTGCTACTGAGACTGCTACTGAGACTGCCACCGAGACTGCCTCGGCGACCGAGACCGTCACTGTTGGCTCGGCCTCGTTTGGCACTGTCTATGCTACCGAGTACTCCACTGCTACTGAGTATTCCACCGTCTATTCTACCGGCGAGGTTACTGTCACTGCTGTTGGCTCGACCATCGTCTCTCCTAGCATTGTCTACTCGACCGTTGTCTCTGTCAAGACCGAGACTGCTACCGAGTATGCTACTGTCACAGCTACTGCTGTAGTCACTGACACTGTCACTGCTGTACAGACTGTTGTCTCAGGAAAGACTCTTCTCGAGACTGCCACTGCTTTGGCTACTGTCTACTCTACTGAGTATCTCACTGCCACTGCCACTGCAACTGTCTACAAGACTGTCTACTCGACTGAAGTTTCTACCGAGGTTGTCCCCACCACTGCTGTTGAGGTCTCCACTGCTGTGTCTACCGACTATGTTCCTACCACTGTCTACAAGGTATCTACCGAGGTTGTTCCTACTACTCTCGTTGAAGTTTCTACCCTTGTTTCTACTGAGGTTGTTCCTACTACTCTCGTTGAGGTTTCTAGTGCCACTGTTGTCGAGGTTTCCTCCGCCCCGACCGTCACTGTCACTCCTACCACGTCGACCTCTGCCAGCTCGACCGTCGTTACCTCGACTTCCTCATCTTCTTCCGTCTGCGTTCCTTCGGCTACGATCTACCCTAACTTGATTGTTCCGATCAACTCGGAGACCCCTGACACTGCTCTCGGAACTGGCTACTGGGCTAACATCACCAAGAGCAGCAGTGCTGAGCAGGATGTCTTGCTTGAGTTTGACATTTCCAGCGACTACACTGGTTCTTGCCAGATGAAGTTCATGTTCCCTGACGACATCATCACCTTCCCCTTCGTTCTTGAGGGCGATACCACCATCGAAGTCTACTCGCTCAGCTCCCAGGTGACTGAGAGCGACACCTGGAACAGCCACCCCGCCACTGACGAGCTTGTTGGCTCCGTCACGCTTACTCGTGGATCGGACTCGTACATCACTTCTTCGTCGTGCGCTGCCGGCTCATACCAGGCTTACTTGCTCAAGTGCACGGGCGACTGCACGATCAACTACTTCATCGACTACAATCCTCCACCAGTTGGCACTGTGATCACTCCCTGCGAGTAAATCACTAACCAAAGGAGATGGCGTATTGGGTTTGGAGAGAGCTGAGGTGGATATAGGTGTAGGAAGAAAATTATAATATGCATTTTACTTTTTTTATTTGAGAGGGTATTGATGATATCAGGTTAATTAATGATTTACGGTTATTTGTAAATAAGAGAAGTAGGATTAAAAATAGATTTGAATTATGCAATGCGCTATAATGGCTGCCACTCTATTTTTCATATCTGCCGTTTGGTTGAATAATATATATCAGATACGCATGCATGCTCATGAGCATGCACTCGTACCGTCCACTATATTTTGTTTACGCATTCTCGTCAGTCGATTTATGCAGAGTTGATCAGTAACCGGATAATCGACCGGCCGAGGTTTTCTAGATTGTTTACGACCTTCCAAAATAGGAAATCTAATTGAGTTTAGAGAAAGGGGGGGCGTGTGTGGGCCGGCACAACATGGCTGGTTTGATATGTTGAGCGGTGGAGGAAGAGCGAGCAGAAAATTTGTTTTGATTGGTCTGTCACATATTGTGAGCTGTTGAATAATCTAGTTGGCTACACAGTCAAATCCTAGCAATTACTATTCAGATGGAGTCTGCAGAATCTGAAAAATTAATCGTAGTCATAACCGGACAATTTTGTAGTGGCCCACTATTCGAGGTTTACCGAGCCAGCATGGATACCATGTGACATGTGCTACTCGATCGCAGATAGCGAGCCGACCAGTGACCAGACCGAGTGCTCACAATGACCGTCACAGAACAGTGCACATGCAACGGTTCTTGGACACGTTTATGAGGAGAATAGTCTCAGTCGGCCGTTATTAATAGACGACGTCACCAGTAGCGCTGTGAGTCGTGAGCGGTGCAAAGATCAGTGAGTTTCAGGAACAAGAAGCAACAATGAAATCCAATTACGGCCACCCAACTCTACTTCCACTTCCACTTCCATACACCCACCTCTTATATCCAAGTAGAACAAATCTAATTACTACCTCCAAACTACAGCCGCCGACCTGGAACAAGGCAAAACAATACACATAAACAAACAATCACAAGCACTGTCACTGTAAACACCCAGACCGCACGTCGGCCAAGTAAACTTCTCACATACGGCTCGCGAATCCGATGGTACCGCCCGTAGGTCAGCTCGCTATATCCAAGCAGCACTGCAATCGGATCCAAATAGTACTGAAACGCCATGCATCCATACACGCCAACCGAGAACGGTAGAATCAACCATAGTCGCTCGTGTTTGGCTCGGTCGAGAAAAATCAGAGCAAAAGCTGTCCAGAACGCGCCAAACAGTGCCAACAGACCGATAAACAATCGTGTTAAGGCCCCCGCCGGCACGAGATTACCTAAGGCCTTGTACGCAAGAAAGGCTGGGTAGGCCTCCCGCTCCATCGCCTGGAAAACATACTCTTTCGCCTCGTCAAACACCTCTGGGTCGTCCCTCCCTTCTTCCTCGATCGCGTTTGTCATCGCCCTTGTAATAGTGCCCGGTAAAGGCAGCTCGCACATCCCTCCCGCAACTAAATAAGTGGCCAGAATCCGCTGCGTAGAATCCCAAACGTGCTTACGCGTAACCACTGTTGCCTCTATTTTCTCCGCGTCAGTTCGCGCGAACTGAGGAGTCGCTATCGCCGTCGCCTGTCCCTCCAAATTATACAGCGCGTCCTGTCTTTTCGCGGCCACTTCAGGCGTGACACTATTTACGCTATCTGCTCGTAAAATCATCGATATCCGTTTGCTTTCACCTTCAGGTCCATTCGCGAGCTCGGCTTGTTTCTGAATTTTCAGTGACTCATGCACGCGTTTCCCTTTCTCGCCTTTCTTGTCGGCACCAGAACTGTTCATCGATCGCTGCAGCTGACTAACATATAATCTACATAGCGACATGTGCTGTGTAACATCCAGCCTACCAGATTCGATTAGTATACATTATCATCTCATCATCGTGCGCATGTTCATACCAGAAATCAAGATAATCTGCTGCTCGCTGCTGGTCTCGCATGAATACATAGAACCCGTATAAGTCCACTGGAGGCAGTGTGGTCCTATTTAGGACTTCTTCCAGTGTTGGTAGTCGATATCTTGTTGTGGACATTATGTATGCAATAAATAGAAACCGAAAAATATCACTCGATATATGGATATATCAATATATCTTTATCGCTTAATCTGTGAGTTATATTCTGGATATACCTCCGATCCTTATTATCACAGATTATAGATAGCAGTGTCAGAAATTCATAATATGTAATATATCATAACCTATCCACTGCGCATATTATACGAACATAAGTTATTTCATATATTGAAAATTAATGTTATCAGTAATTTTCCACGATCACAGAATATTCAGAACGGGTAAATGTAAACAAATCAGGTCATGTGACCATCAACCCATCAGATTTCTCGTCAAAGTAACAGGTAAAAATTCTTATATTACGATACTTCTTTCATCGCTATTGTATCAGTACTACTTATTTCTTATAATAATTTGTTAGGTTCCTCTTTTGAAATACAGTCGTATACATCGTTCTCTTCATAGAAATAGCATAATGTCACGTGATATTATCTGCATCGAAAATCTTGCTATTCATAAGCAGTAAAAGTATTCGTAAATTTAATTTCTATCCTAATAACTATAATAAACCATGAGTTTTGGCGGACCTGGAGGAAGTAAGATTAAATCCATTTCACTTCGATGATGGCTGACAATTCCAGGTGGAAAGATATACACGCCCTCACCTCCCGAGCGGGGATCATTTCCATTAGATCACTATGGTACATGGCATGAATAACATATATATTTACGAATACAAGAGCAGGAACTAAGTCAATAGGGGAATGTACGTCGACAATGACGGCATATATGAAATGTCTAAAACAGCACTCCGTTCATAAAGAGCGAGTTCCAAACGAATGCAGGCTCCTTGCGCAAGATTACTTGAATTGCAGAATGGACAAAGGATTAATGGTTCGAGACGAATGGCAGAATTTGGGGTTACCAGGATATAAATCCAATCCAAGTTAATTGCTATTCTTGTACATACTGGTATATAGATCTCCTCTCAATGCAATCTATCCGATTTTCAGCTCATTCTCCCTTCATGGACTCTCCTCTCTAAAGCTCTCGTCTTCCATCACAGTATCCCAACTAGAAGCCCCCACACCGGACAAACCTTCTAAGTATGCGCTTTCATTCATTAACTTGCCACCTACAGAACTATGCGTATTGTTGGCTGCAGATTTACCCATTAAAAACTCCCGAGACATTCCAATTCGCCGATCAGATCTGACGAGTTGCTCATTGATCCCTTGAATTCTTGTCAGACTCTCGCGAAGAAAAGCCAAATCACTCGCTCCCAGCGCTTTCTGCGTAAACGACAATATCATCCTATCTTCAGTGTTCTTCCTTGTCAAAGTCGCATATATATCTTCTTTGTAAATCTACCCTATTAGCAACTAGCGAACAAAACAGAACCAAATCCGTACCATTTCATATATGAGCCCCCAAGTGTCTGGCCCAATATTCAGATCCAGAAAATCTCTTTCTTTGATGTACTCGATCGAGACTGTAGCAAACACTTTCTGCAGTTTTCTCACTCCCTTTTTACGGTACGCAACCACTGCCTGTTCTGCCAGTCCGAGGTTCTCGTCAAGGGTGAAATATCCTACAACATTATTCCATACATGTTTCAATACATCATGCTTCTCATTCCGAAACGCCAGCGCGAAAAATTCGTATGGTCTAGCAAGTGAACGACAGATCATCGAGGTACTTTCTTTTGCCAGCATCGGCAGTCGGCCAAGCACATTGCCTGTATTGATCAGTGATAATAGAACCATCTTCTTATACGCTTCGATCTGAACTGCCGACACGACATTTCCCAGTGCAGGTGTACAGTAAACAGTCTGAAAAAAATCGAATGCCTCCTGAAACTTCTCCAATCCAAGACAAACAACTCCCGCATAATAATGGTATAGCAGATGATCCTGATACCGGAGTCCATATAAACTGTTGAAGTCAGTCATCCATGCACATCGCGAAACTAGCTCATAGGCACGTCTGAATTGCTTATTATTTAAGCATTGATGCAAATATACTGTATGTGCTCTGATTAATGACTTGTTTTCTGCCTTAAAATTCATCGCGGCATCAAATAAAATCGACAGCGAATCAACAGATTCCCCAGGACTATTCGACAATGTAGCAACCAAATTAATCAACGCCCGGACTAGATAATTAGTAATCAAACACTTAATAATTCTGCTACTCATTGAGTAAAGGAAATGCTAACATTCGGGACCAACTAGTTTAACTTGTAGATCAGAGTACGAGGATTTGAACAGTTGTCCAGATTTCTCAAGAAACTCCGCACTCTTTTCGCCCTTTCCATATATCGTAATTCTGTTTTTCGTCAGCATAAACAATAAATACAAAGCAAAATTCAATTGAAAGCTCACAGTGCAAGAATCCAAGGACCAGTAGCAATCTTAGGATCCATATGTTCGACAACTTGTTGCGCATCTGACTCGTCAATCAACCAAACCTCGTCTTCCTCTTCGTTTTCGCCATCGCCTTCACCAGCACCATCGCTCTCATTCTTTTTCCTCAGCTTACTCGTGTTGCGTCGCCGGATCAGGCCAGTATGTGCATCAACACGTCCCTTTCGTCCATTATTGTGCAAGTACTCGACGACCTTTGTCCTGATCTCCTCGCAGATTGTAGCTGGGTCGTCGCTGCTACTGTCCACGCTCGAGTACAAAGTGACTAACGAGCTTGACCCATCAGTCTCCATCTGCTGATCCATAATTATCGATCTTGTTTCACTTCGATTTCTACGTCACCGTATTCTTCAACTTCTCATGGACTACATCCAATCTAGATATCCCAGATCTTCGTTTTCAGGGTAAGTCGTCCTATCCCAATTACGTAATCAATGACAATCTACTATATATAACATATATTCTTCGTCTTCCAAAAGATTTAACAAAATAATGTTTCAGGGTCCCGTTTGATCAATAATGCCCGAATGCGTCGCTTTATCTTCTTTCGCTCGATTATTTCGTCCACTGAATCCGCGTCAACTTTCAGCCTACTAGGTGCTTCGGGTGACCCTGACCACGACAATTGGTCCGAGTAGGTTCTTGTAGGCGAGGGAGTCGATTCAAAGAGCAATGTACTCAATCGGAACGGTGATCGTACTGCACTTCTCGAGGGCGTTCTCAAACCACTCCCGAGACTGATCGTAGAACCGTTTTTGTCTGAATTGAAGGGAATCACCGGTTGTTCGGTCCCGATTTCACTATATTCTCGTTGTAAATCTCGTACTTCTTCTGCACGATGATACGCGACTCGCGTAATCTTCAAAATAGCCTTTCTCAATGACTCGAGATTGGGTTGGCGCACTCCTTCTCCCTGCCCACTCGCTGTCATATATGTACTCAGCACAGATTTCAGCTCCGTGTTGATCCTTGACAATTGCTCTAATTCCTGGTGCACGTCTCGATGCCGCCGTCGAAGGTCTTTCTGTAATGTAGCTGCATCTGCTGGTAAAGGTCGTGCTTTTAAACTAGATAAATACTTTGGGTCGGTTTTTCGTCGAATAAGGCTTTCCGCACTCGTTAGTTTACGGTCAACTAAAAAGTTAGTCTTGATTCACCTTGATTCATCATTCAATCTGAGATCACTCACGTTGGATTAAATTGCCATCCACTTGATTCAACATAACAGATTCTTGTGCAAACTGAAAATTCGCTTTCTGCAGTTTCTTCAAAATTTGATCAACAAACTCGCCTGCATCTTTTGCCTCGGACATCCTCCAATTATCCATATACCGCATATCTTCTCCAGCCACTTTCTGAGAAGAGGGAACGGACGAATGAATTTTGATATACTCCTTCATATACTTTAAATTCTGTTCCACAACATCTAGTTCATAACTTGTCATGTTGTGTATATCTTCAAATACACGGGCGATTCCAGGCTCTTTAGATTTTGCCGGTAATGACGTAGCAGACAATATTATATAATCCGGAACTTTGGGGGCTGGAGAAGACAATTTTTCAATCTGCTCGGATAGAAGGCTTATCGTAGGGGATTCGATTGCCTTCGGAGAAGCCACTTTCTGTACCGTTCCTGGCAAAGCGTGCTGAGTTGATTTGGCTTGGTCCTGCTTCTCAATATTTATTTCGGATAGCTCATTAATCGTCTCCGAAATATCCTTCAATGCAAATGGAGATTTCTTCTCAGAAATTGAAAATGCAGCCGGCTGACTAGCAATGTCCGAGAGTTCAACTACTTTTGTTCCCGTTCCTAACGCACTACCAAAAGGTGGTACTCTCGAAACCTTGCTTGTACCGAAGAGTCCTAATTTTGATTGTTCCATTCCACCCGTAACAGCTGGTTCGGCTGAGACTTCGCTTCTTTTTGATTCGGATGGCTTTGCAAGAACTGTTGTTTGTTCTATTGCTGGAATTCGTTGTCCTAATTCTAATCCTGAATTTAGATCCGCTGGTTTGGAAAAAAGAAAACTTTTAGTTTGTGTCTGTCCTTGCACAGACTGACTTGTAGAGAATAAATTCACTTTCATCTGATCTGACTTAGTAGCAGCAGAAGTATCGGATAAAGGTTCAGCAGTATTTTTCTCTGTAGGTGTGGAATCATGGCCGTTAGGCTGGTTTAAGCTCAAGCTAGAAAACAAGCTAGGTTGGCTTGTAAATTTGGAAAATGAAGTTTTTGTCGCGGCCGGTCCAAATAGTCCTGGCTTCAAAATTTCGGTCTTAGATTCTGAAATGGATTTTGAAGAATTTGTTTTAGAAACTGAATTGCCAAATGGAGAACCATTGACATTCGTTATAGATCCGAACAAACCAGATCCTGATTTGGTCGAATCTGGCAATTGATCCTGATATTTACTTTCATTATCATCTTCCTCCTCAGAACTCTTGCCTTCCTCATAGTCTGAAGAATTACTCAGTTCTTGGCTCCCTTTCTCGCTAGCTTGCTGCGCGTCGTCCGAATTAACGTTCTGGCTGTCATCATCTAGAATCTCAGATTCTGCCTCATCTTCAGCGATTTCGTCATCGTCATCTTCGTATTCCTCGTCATCATATTCTAATTCATTTTCAATTTCCTCTTCATTTTCTCCTTCGTCAAATTCTCCCTCCTCCACTTCATCTTCATCATCATCATCATCGTCGTCTCCGTTTTCATCGTCTTGATCTTCTTCTTCGTCATCTTCAACATTGCTAATGGGACGGGGTGAAAATCGATTACTTAAGGCAAGTGCTGCCGGCGACAAGGCTGCCTCCAATCTCTTCTTTTGCTGTTGTTGTTTCAACGATCCAGGCGCCGACAAAGTTATACTACCTTTGGAGCTTATACCAGATGGTGAAGGTCCAGCCGAAGGTAATAGTTGTGATGATTGTTGGGTTGAGTCTGTCTTTTCAGAGTTCAACAAATTGGCAAATGTAGAGGGGGGACTATCTGCAGCATTTGAGAATGACTTGCCAATACTCGAATCTCCAAACTTAGAAAACTGGCCAAATGGCGACACAGCCGATGACTTTTGCCCAAAAAGCTGGGAAGATGAAGCCGTTTGAGCATTAGCAGTAGCAAGCGGGCTCTGGGAAGAGCTGTATTTGCCAAATGCGGACTGTCCTCCAATTGAAGTTATAGGCGAGGAACTAACTTGTGGGTCAGTAAGAGGTTTTGGAGATCCAAATGATGTTTGCCCAAATGAGATAGTGGAAGATGAAAATGGAGACGATGCAGTGGACGCTGAAGTATTCACGCTGGATGATTGCGCAGCTAGCTCAGCAAAGGAGGGTCCAGAATTATTAAACATAGATCCAGAAGAACGACTGCCAAACGATAATCCGGTCGAAGTTCCAAATGGAGATTGCCCAAAGACAGAAGTGCCTAGTTTAGAAGGAGACAAAGTCGATGGTTTGGCTAATTTAATTTTGGATTCGAATTCGTCATCTGTTTTGTTATTGTCTGCATGATTAACCAATTTGGTTTCTTTCAAACCTTCAGCAGTTTCTGAAAATTCACTCGTCTCGACAGGTGGTTCGTGCGGTCTTTCGGTTACTTCAATAGCACCTATATCCTTTTCAGATGATTCCTCGGATCTTTGGGCCTCCTCTTGTATGTGCTCAACTGGCTCCACATCCAATTTAATCTGCTCGGCATCTTTTGCTAAGATCTTGTCAGAATTAGTTACTGATTTCGTTTCAACGTCGATCTTAGAAATTTGAGCTGCTTCCTTCTCAACGGCAGTAGCACCGCTGGATGGCTTTGAATTTTCTGGTGTAGGTACAGGCATAGAAATGGTATCCATAACAGCTGCTCGGTCTAGTGCAGAACCAATTGCGAGTTTTGAGGAATTTGAATCTGCAGCTTCATTCACTAGCGTGAGATATTGCTCAAATAACAGCTTTGTTCCTGCAGCTCCTTCGTTGATCCCTTCATCCCACATAATACTCCAAATTTTGAGTTGGCCTTGATTATTAAGCACCCATACTAATGGCTGCGGATCACACTCATCAATAGTAGGAGTAGGCTTGTACAGCGATGTAGTTGATGTCAAATCCAGGGCCATTCCAACAGGAGAAGTATCACCTCCGTTGAACATAGGAAGAGCAGCTTGTCGAGTGTCTTCAAGAAGATAGAAAGTATGATCGGTTGTCAACAGGGAAAGATCAATAGATGCTGTACAAGCTAATACAATCATTTCAGAAAGTGAAGCACTCCAATTTCTAATGGTAGCTGAGTACCACCAGCCTGTGCGGGAGGTCAGACCAAATGGCGGGCAACACTCAGCAATCTTTTTATAAGCTATTTCGGTTGAAGATGTCGATATGATGTAAAGTTCGTATTCGTGTTCATCAGGCTTGGGTGTGTTAGAGTATACCGTCAAATATGACGAATCAGAGATCCACAGCACAAATAACACTTTTAAATTAGTCGACATAAAATTAACAATTGAATAAAAAGTAGAATCTCACCGTGAGTAAGCTCGCATTCTTCGGGTAATGGAATGATGTCGGATCTGGCTCCAGAAATCTTGTACTTGTTCAGGCTACCAGAAGTAGATCCCACGATTAAATAATCTCCATTCCCTGACCAATCGAAACAAGTTGCATCTTCAGAAACCAATTCAACCTTGTTCTTTGAATTTACATCGAGAACTATTATCGACTTGGAAGCTGTAAGGGCAGCGACAACGGAACCAAATCGGGGATTTGCTTTCAAATCTGTAATTTCCAGGTTTAGCCTCTGAAGCCACACCGGCTCGGATGATGCTTGAAAAAGAGACTCAGTCGAATACCAAGATAATATACCACTGACGCTGACAACGAGGAGGTGCTTCTCATCCGAGGTAAAGGCAATAAACTGGAGATCTTCGGGTACGGAATTGACAAATTCAGGCTTGAATTCATGTTTTGAGTTCATAAAGCAATCCCGCATATCTTGCAACTTTGCAAGAAAAAATCCTGCATCGAATTAGCAATTTTTCAAGAACTGGCCCATATGGCAATACAGAGCAACATACCTTTGGACACTGCTACTGCAAAATATCCAGATTTGTTGGCAATGGAGAGTAAATTTGAAGCGCCCGGTGGATCGACCGCCGGATCATTAATTCGTACGACAGCATCTTTACCAAGCGCGCAGAATCCAAAGTCCTAAGCATAAAGTTAGTTGAGTGAGATGCTGATATCAAAAATCTTAATGGATACCTCTGTCTCTTCTTCGGGAAGTTCAGTAGCAACAAGCTTGAGAGCAGTCATAATAAAGCTCTTTAGTTTCACCAACTGAGCTATAACAAATCAGAGTACCAGACTCCGAAGTTGAAATGAAATCGTCGCCAAATGATCGGTTTTAACGACAATTTCGTTTACGCGTTCAAAAGAATTCTGAAGCTGATTTGGGATTTTCTATTACATTTGGATGTCCAATTTTGTGACATAGTAACACAAAACCCATATGAATCACGTGAATCGAACTTGTTTGTTTTGGTTGTACCGCGGTGGAACGCGTGTAGAACTTGTTTTCGCGCGCGTCCTATATAGTCTGGAAGTATGGAATTGAGTTGAGTATAGTAAAAATTCGCTCTTGCATAAGTTTTTTCTTGGATGTAAATATGTTTTTCAAATTTATGAATTATCGGCTGTTAGTATTGAGTATCCTTTAGAAGAGTTTAGATCATATCGTAAGATATACTGGTTGAATCATATCAGCTAGTGTTTGGAATCTGCAAGAATATAACACAAGCCGCGAAAGTGAGAGATCATGATCTAAGATATATATACAATACTTTGACTGCAAATCTAAAGTCGCTATACCGCGGACATTCTTGACAATTCACTGCACAGATCAGTAAAGGATATGTTCTGGCAACGCTTCGATGTTTTTGATTCCAACAACATAGCTAGTGAAGAATAAATTAACACTTGTAAATGAAATAGGTATATCTCAAACAGATGAGAATAGATTTACAAAATGATTTAGATCATGCGGAAGATCTGGCAGTCTTTGGAAAGTAGCAAGCTGATCGGCTCCCATTTATCGGCCTTAACAGCATGGATTCGAAATCACCCGAATAACATCAGAAAGCTTGATTCAGCCAGTTTATCAAGACAGGCGAGTACTCATAAAAACGTGATTACGAATCTATCTAAGCTTGTATGGGCCGTATAGGTTAGTTTCCTGGACCTTATGAGTTAATCCCAGTTCAACCACAGCAGCAGCAGTTGATGGCCAAATTAGAAGATCACAAGGTCATTTCACGTGGAGTCAACTTCCAGAACAAGAAGCGTGTCCAGTTTGATCACAAGTATGTGGTTAATTTGCCTAAACAGAAGCAACAAAGAAGATCAGGTGGGGGGAATGTCGGAAGGAACGAGAATGAACAAACGGGATAACTAGGAAGGATGTGAAGCATAAGGAGCAGTAGAAAGGAGGATGATGTGGGGAAGACAAGAAGTCGAACTGAATAGTGTCGATCTTTCGAGTATATGGGTAATGTTGGCTAGCATGATCATATACAATATTTGCAACGGCACAAGAACTAGAGCAGGTAACAAGACACGCTGAATAGGAAGTAGACTTAGCTGAGTGCAATATAGAGTAAACTAGCCACAGGTTGTTCTTTCGGGTGATTAAACGGTGAGAGAGTCGACATCAGGTTTTGTCTGAAATGTCGACAGAGAGACAGGACGGACATCCGTCGGAAGAGTTCTAAGCCAACAGAGGCAGCAGCAGCATGCAACAATGGAAACTTAACCGCAACGTCGAGGACACAATTAGATCGGCTGGGTACTACTGCTGCCTGGCTGGAAAACAGCATACTATTAGACATGCAGAACCTCACACAGCCATGTCTGCCCATTCTAGCTTCGGTCTTCGCCTGGACTCAGTGCTGCATCCAGTTAGAGTTGGGGAGCGGCTTGGATATTGCGGGGCAATTTGTGGGGAGAACCGAAGTTGGAGGCGTCCAGCGGGAAATGTCGGAATTTGCGCTGCCGACATATTCCGGCAGGTCACCTGCTGTAGATGCCCTACTTAAAACTATTCGGATGTAATCGGCGCACGCCTTTCCGGCTACTTCCGGCTCTCCACCACGGTCGGAAATGGACCTGCAATTCTTGGGTCGGGTGCGTGCTGAAGCGGGTGAGCGGGCCGCGGGTAGAACAGAGTGAATGACCGCTGGCTCAGGTATTCTCATTGCTAGTCGGGCTGGCGTCGGACCGTGATCAAATGCAATCGTCGGATAGATGTGACGATCTGGGTTGAGTGCGGGGTGACCTCAAAGATCTTTCATACAGGCGAGCGCACAAGAGCAAACCGCGCTCAGCCCCTGTGCCAGATCTGCAAACATTTGAATTTGATATAAATATTCTCATATCGCGCATGTTTCTCTCTCTCTGTTTTTGTACTCTCTGACGGTTGTTATCTGAGTTACCGTTAAAGTTCTTGCTTCTTCTTCTTCATAGGTGTATGAAGAATTTCAAGACCATGCACTCTCAGCCTACTTGCTTCTACACCATACCCTTGTACTGTAATGCTTTCGTTTTCTCTCTCTTATACCCTTATTTCCTGTGAATGTTGCAAGTTGGTTTGATCCCCTTTGATGGCTAGAACTCTGTAAGATTACACAAATGCCAAAAGTTGACTGTCCGAGGAACGATACCCGCATTTTCATTTTGTTTCAGGCCATGCGCGTCGAAATGATTTGTCTTCTGCTGGTCTGTGAATTACGCGTGCAATTTTTATCATCTTGTTTTTATCAAGATTAGATCAGCTAGTCTGCGCTTACCCCTCATGTCTGACAAATGAGAAACCTCCATTCAGTCCGCCGCTCGTTTTGCCCCTCCTTCGACATTTTGGTTCAATGTAGAGATCTCATTGGTGGGTTTACTCTTAGGTTTTGTGTCGCATCTAACTTGAGATGATCTCGGCTCGGACTTGCACTCTTTTTGGGCGAAAATTTTCTTTCGCAATCTGTAGTTACATAATGCAATGAGTCATTTTTGGTCAAAAGTTGTTTCTGGAATTTTCAAGGTTTTCAATTTGTAAAACTGAAGTTGAAAAATCCTGGGATGTTGAAATATAGTTTTTGAATATAGTTTTTGGATATACAAAAGATTTTGATCTTGACCAATGATAATATGTGGAGCTATGGGTGGATTTTTTATTATGACTCTCTGCCATTTGATCTTTCCAGTAACTGTTTTACTACGAGAATATTACAGGCGTCTATGATTAAATAATGTGCTAGTGATCATTTTAAATCTACTGGTTTCTTGCATGATTATGGATCGCTCTGTGGACTAGTTTTCTTCGTTCCTTGATCGTTCCATCTTTGCTATTCCTCATCAGCCTGCTTCAGTGCGGCGTGGGTAATGGCTTGGTCGATCTTGATTGAAAGTGTGATCAGGCACCTAGACGCAGCCGACGTGGACATTCCCATATGGGTCAATCATTATCACACAAAGCAGAGGTATATTTTGGATAAGCTGCTTTCCAGCTCATGTTTATTGGGCCTGAGCCAAGTTTAGCTTCCTCTTAACTTGATATTCGGGCACGCTGACAATCCCAAAGGTAAGGATGAATGGATAACCGCCGCGCAGATACACGCTAGGATTTGCGCCGCATCACTTTTGAGGCGTAGCTTGTGGCTGTGCTGGTTTCCTCGACTTGGCCGAAGCCCGTAGTCTGCGACAGACTCTGCGTGCTTTGCTTCTTGCGAGTTCCCTCGATCTATGTAGCGTAACTGGGCACAATTTCTAACCGCGGCGCTCGGTTTGCGGTCGCCGCTAGTAGCCCGCGCTGTGGCATTCTATGTCGAGTCGATGCGACATGTTTTCTTTGACTATGCCACGCCGAACAGTAGAAACTCTCAGTCGTCCTGTCCTGCGTCTGCTAATGCTGATTGCTCTCCGCCCCCGTCCACCCGTTGAAGTTTGCTCAGTCTGAGAGAAGATATATGTATATATACTCTGTTGCTCCCCGCCTTGGTCTTAGTCTCTTACTTTTTGGACTCTCTCTTTGAACCCTTTTTACTCTTTCGTTCAGCACTTTCCTTTCCCTTACCAATTTCCAAATAGTAATCAATAATGGTTGTCAAAGTCGGAATCAATGGCTTCGGCAGAATTGGCCGTATCGTATGTTCATTTGATATTTAGATGACGTGGTCGGTCGAGTCGGATCGTTAACTATTCTTGCAGGTCTTCCGTAATGCTCTTCTCCGTGATGATGTCGAGGTCGTTGCTTTCAACGATCCCTTCATTGGACCCGAGTACGCTGCTTACATGTTCAAGTATGATTCTACTCATGGTCGGTATGTATTTCTTCCCCTGTGTATTGAGATTCCTGTTGGCTTTTGTCCTGCATTCAAATTATATGGGGTTGATGTTTTGGGGAAGCATTGAGATTATTGCTGTTAAGATGATCCAATACGATGGGTGAAGATCGGATAATCTGGATGAAGGGCAACGAGATCGACGCCAAGATGAATTTGTCTATCTGTTTCGTTCTCTCGTCTGCTTTCCATTTCTATCTACAACTGCCGTCCATCACTCCCTGAGCCATCAATGCTCTAGGAGAATTTTGATATCGCTCAATTGTGATCTTTTTCAATTTTGCTTTTCTCTGCTTTGCTCTAAATGGGTCCCTTCGATCTGTCTTCCGTTCATGCGTGGCTTGTGTTTTCCTTCTTCCACTGTGATGTCATGCGGCGACCCCGTGATATCCCCGACGACCGGCTTGTTCGTCATTCGCATAACAACAGATTTGATTTGTCTGCAAGCCATCGTGCAAGTGCCAATTATTTTAGAAATTTTCTTTCTGTATTCAATTAATTTTTAATACTAACTTCGTTTTTAGTTTCAAGGGTGAAGTTTCCCACGATGATAGCTCCCTAATTATCGACGGCAAGAAGGTTCACGTTTTCGGAGAGCGTGATCCTACTGCCATTCCCTGGGCTTCTGTTGGTGCCGACTACGTTGTCGAGTCGACTGGTGTCTTCACTACTACCGACAAGGCTAAGGCCCATCTTGCAGGTGGTGCTAAGAAGGTTGTCATTTCTGCTCCTTCTGCTGATGCTCCTATGTTCGTGTGCGGAGTCAATCTTGATGCCTACAAGCCCGAGTACACTGTTATCTCGAACGCTTCTTGCACGACTAACTGTCTTGCACCTCTTGCTAAGGTCATCAATGATACCTACGGTATCATTGAGGGACTGATGACTACTGTGCACTCCATCACTGCCACTCAGAAGACCGTTGACGGTCCTTCAAACAAGGACTGGCGTGGAGGACGCACCGCGTCTGGTAACATTATTCCTTCGTCGACTGGTGCGGCAAAGGCTGTTGGCAAGGTCATTCCTTCTTTGAACGGCAAGCTTACTGGTATGTCCATGCGAGTTCCTACAACTGATGTTTCGGTTGTGGATCTTACTGTTCGTCTTGAGAAGCCCGCCAAGTACGAGGATATTAAGGCTACGATGAAGGCTGCCTCCGTGGGAGCTTATAAGGGTATTATTGGATACACTGAGGAGGATGTTGTTTCTCAGGACTTCGTCGGCGACACTCACTCTTCTATTTTCGATGCCAAGGCCGGTATTGCATTGAACGATACATTCGTCAAGCTTGTTTCGTGGTACGATAATGAGTTTGGCTACTCTGCTCGTGTTGTTGACTTGATTGTGTACATCGCTGGCGTTGACGCCAAGTCTGCATAAACAATTTGAGAGATAGCTATTGATGTTTCCAAGCAGATAAAATATACATAGTATTATTGTGCAAGGCAAATAGTTCTATAGATCGTAGGTTAAATTCCAAATTACGAAGTAATAGCAGGTTCCCATTCACGTTTGAGTAAAGGACTGCTATCTATGAGTGATCGTACCATTGGATGGCTTCGGTAGAGGTCTTGCATGAGTAAGAATAAATCGTAATCACTCTGTGTGGAGTGAGAAGTGATGTTTGGATTGAGGTTGTGCAGTGGAGGTAGGTCATTGGGATGAGCTCTAGAGATGGAGATGTAGGCAAAGAAATATTCAAAAAGGCCAGCGTCGATGGCAAGACTTATGTTTGCTGAATCTTTGAGAGATGACGTTGATGAGGAACAATGTTTGAGGATGTATGCGATAATAAAAGTGAGACGATGACGAGTATAACAGTCCTGCGGTGATAGGAGGGTTGAGTTTGTTTGGCGTTGATCTTTCTGTTTGATTCGGTCAGACGAAGTTGAGGGTGAGTCTGAATCTGGATCTAACCCTAAAGATCTTATATTTGAAACCTCTTGAGCTTCGTCTGAATCAGAAGCAAATTTTGGAAGTGTGAGTAGAAGCGCATAAACAAGACCAGCCAGCAAAGGCTGCTGGCAGAAATACGAAGTAAAACTGGTTGAATTAATAACTTTGATGAAATAGCTGATCGCATTGATCGCTGCGATTCTCAACTCATAGGAAGACGAGCTCAGCGACTGAATCAAATGAATCCGGAATTCATCTGAAGAAAGTAATTTGCGTTCAATCAAACGAGCTGATCTGTACAATATAAGTGGACTGCTATAAGATCGAGATGTAGCATGTCTACTTACCCTTGTTGTTCGATATAAGTACCGTGCTTAGCTAAATAAGCCAGGTTTTTCATATCATCATCGAGAGCTGGGATTGTCAGAGTTAAATAACTTCCCGGCATGTTGTATTCATAACCTTCAACCGAATTCACTTACGGGCAGGCTCATTTTGCTCAAGTCGTTGCAAACATTTCAACCAAGACTGGCAGGCGAAAAAAGAGACCCCAGAGATTGAAACAAGAAATATTAAGTAAAAAAATATTGATTCTCTATTTGTACCTGTAAGCATTATTCGTATTTCGATATATGAAATATTAACTTCATATATATATATGATATCTACGATGGAAATTATAGTAATTAGAAACTTCTTTACCCTTGTACCAGTAAATTCTTGCCCAAGGTAATTACGTAATGTCAATATATGATATGATATACAAAACTTGTTTTATCGTCATATTACTAATTGCACAATTCAAGAAGCAATATTATATAAGCGAAGTAGAGTTACCTAATCAGATAGTTACTTAATCATCAATCAACTAACTCGTCTAATTACCTAATCATACCAGCACCTTAAATCACACACCGGCTCCTCAGGAATTCATTTGATTATACTTTCTAAATCTCCATGTATGGCCTGCACACGAATAAGCAAAGAAAAAGCAAAAAAGATTAGAGCAATAGATTTTGGTTTCCAGTTGTATTTTGCATTCGTTGAATTTATTGAATTAATAATTGGTGCACGAGACGAGTCGTCGTGGACGCGTCTGAAATTGGGTCTATCTCGATATCGCATCATATAATATTGGCCAGTTAGATCAAAGTCATTTTCAAAATCAGATCAAATCAAATCAAATGGTATCAGTCTCGGAGAGTCCGAGCAACTCGACACCATTGCAAACTAGAACGTCAGATGCGCTTCCACGAGCATTACTCAAGACCGGGCTCTGCTACGACATGCGCATGAGATATCATGCTAAGATCATCAATAACGCACACGATTATCTGGATCCACATCCCGAAGATCCTAGAAGAGTCTATCGAATCTACAAGGCACTGGCAGATGCCGGACTAGTTGGACTAGCTGGTGCTACAGGTGCAATGCATATCAGTAGTATGGTTATGCAACATATCCCCGCACGCGAAGCTGAGAAGGAAGAAGTTACATTGGTTCACGATGAAAAACATTGGGCTTTTATCGAGCGGACAACGCACATGGTCGAAGCGGAACTAAAAAGTCACACTAATGAGGGAGATTCGGTTTATTTCAACAACTTTTCTTTTTTTTGCGCTCGTCTTTCTTGCGGTGGAGTTATCGATACTTGCAAGGCTGTCGTAGAAGGTAAAGTCAAAAACGCAATTGCCGTTGTCCGGCCGCCAGGCCATCATGCCGAGCCCACAAAGCCGGCCGGATTTTGTATGTTCAACAATGTCAGTGTTGCTTCGCGAGTGATTTTGAAGACGTATCCCGATCAAATCAAGAAAATCATGATTCTGGACTGGGACATCCACCATGGCAACGGTACGCAGCGTGCATTCTACGATGATCCCAACGTGCTATATATATCATTGCATCGCTATGAAAATGCCAGATTTTATCCGGGAAGCGACTTTGCCAACTACGACAAGTGTGGAGTTGGTGCGGGCGAGGGCAGGTCGGTCAATATACCCTGGCCTTGCGCTGGCATGGCTGACGGGGACTACATCTACGCATTTCAGAGAGTGGTTATGCCGATTGCTAACGAATTTAATCCTGATCTGGTTATTCTAAGTTCCGGGTTCGACGCTGCACCCGGCGACGAGCTCGGCGGATGTTTTGTGTCTCCCGCTGCCTACGGACACATGACGCACATGCTGAAGAGCCTTGCATCAGGTAAGCTAGCCGTAGTGCTGGAAGGCGGTTACAATCTTGACTCGATTGCAATCAGTGCGTTGGCGGTGACTAAGGTGCTTATTGGGGAGGCACCCATGCCCTTAAAAAACGTGTATGCGCGACCAGAGTCTGTAGAAACTGTTCAGAAAGTCATGAACAAACATGCCCAGTACTGGAAGTGCATGGCGATCGGGCACAAGATCCGGGATTTGCCTGACGCTCCTGCAGTTGAGAGACTCCACGATGTGATTAGGAAATACCAGGCTACTAATCTGTTTTCAATGTGTCAAATGACATCGCTGCCGATATTCCGGGATCGGATTTCCCGGTCATTTGAAGACCAAGTTTTATGTACGCCGAATTTTCAGAAGTCCAAGACCCTTTTCGTGATTGTGCATGATCCACCCGAAATCTGGACAGAGCCTGATCCAGTGACTGGTGAAATCAGTTTGCACGAGACATTTGTTAAGGACCCGTTGTTGATGTACACGGCATGGGCAACAAAGAAAAATTATGGTGTCGTGGACATTAACATTCCCGAGCTCTATACGGATCAGGAAGACGAGGACTACAATGCCCAGGCGGCAATGCAAGATCTCGCAGTGTACGTGTGGGATAATTTTTTGGAGCTCAGCGATGCTAAAGATATCGTGTTCATCTCTGTCGGTAGCGCGGCTGCAGCAGTGGTCTATCTGCTTGGCCATCGTGAGGTGCGCGAACGGGTACGAGGGAGTGTCACGTTTCTGGGCAGCAAGCCTGTAGTGCCCATCATCCCTGCTGGAGACGATTACATCATAGACTGGTATCACAAGTGTTCAATGGTTCTGACTTTCCAGAACCACTCGATGTGGACCGAAGGCAAAAACCCGCGACGCAAGAAATACGGTGGACTACAGAAAACAGAGTACAACGACATGTACGAGCTCATGGTGAAAAAATTTGACAGTGTGCTGCAATTTCTGGGGTTATCGGAAGGGGAGTCGCCGGAGGAGGATGAGGATCCGTCTGCTGCCGGGACTTATAACGGGGCTGACGAGGACGTAGGTTCTGGTTCGAGACCAAGGAAACGTGCCCGGACGGCAAGTGAGAATGGGTCTGAATAAGCTGGATATCATGACATGGACTGTAGTAGTACTACAGTGAATGTAACGACTAGTAAACATAACTAGAGCGATAATTTCCAAGAACTAAGTCCTGCAGACCTGTCAAGTAGATGAATAGGGGAAGCCATGACAGTTCGAGTAATGGAGGAATTTAGATGGGTGGTGGACTATTACACACAAGCCAATCAACGAAGCGCTGCGAGCGATAACGATTGAGCCAATTGAGCAAACAGACATTGATACAAATTGCCGAATAACAAACAAACCTGGAAGAAAAAAAAAGCTTTCCATTGAATTTCTGTTTTCTTGAATATCGTCTTCTTCGAGAAGGTCTGTGGGGTGGTCAAGTGTGCGCACCCTCGCGTCAGCTAGTATCCAGCAGCATCAGCAGATGTAGATCTGTGGCAGACCAGCACTATTTTTGCTAGTTATAAATTACCACTATGACCTATATCCTTAAGTGCAGAGCGCCGATACTATTCCAGGACAAGGAATTAACGATTTCCCGCGAGCAGCTCATCCCTTGCTAAAATCTTGCCGGGTCATGCTAGAATCATGACTTTTGCTGGATCTTTTATTTTCAGATTAATTCATCTAGATGCACCTGATTGGGCCTGTAGGTTATTATCTGCAATGTCTGTATCACAATGATCATACAAGATTCTCTCCAATCATGTTGATCGTACACGTGCCTGCCGATAAGAAACCGTTGTCCGGTACAAACCCTGGTTGAGTCAATTCTCTGATATTCCCTTTCTCATGCTTCTGGTTGTGCTTCAATCGAATATCTCTACGAATCTCTGCTCAACCGAGCATTTACCGAACGTGAATGCAGGAACAGTGCTTCCAGCCAGTCCATTGGTATTGGCAAATGGAGTACTGGCTTCGTCATGCCGCTGACAGAGAGCCGCCCATACCTAATCCAGATCCCACAGCACTTTCAGTTTTCGAGTCATTATTAATCAGGACCACAGATGCAAACTCCTCGCGCGGACGTTTCTTTTTTCCTGGAAAAACAAGTAGCAGTCACATGGACGGCCGTCATTTGAAGTAGCTGTAATCGACACCCGACATCTGTCTTTTCTGTCTGTAGCTGTCTCCAGCATGTGTCCAAAAACCTCCGTGGTGCCCGCCCTCCGGCTCCCTTCTACGACAATCATGGCATCCAGGATCTTCACAAATCACCCAGTTGGAGATAGTAATATCCATTCGCTCGAGAGACTCTCGGTAACGAAAGAGCTAAGATAGAGACCGTTGGTGCCTTGTCACAAGCCAACCCCTCGCTAGGAATCTAATCTATAATTGTATATTGAAATATATTTTTGCATCTATAGACAACTAGAGATGCTAATCGTTCGTCGCTGCGAACACCTTGTCCACATCCCCTCAGCCATCGCCTCAAGCCTTGCTTCATGCTTGCAAAAACTTTGCTCAAACCTTGCAAAGTGCAAGGTCCATCAACTCAATCCGCTTCTTGCGTGAATTCTATTTGTCTCTGTTCTTTTCCGTAGTTCCGTCTTCGCCTGGTCGAGCTTCTCTATCAGTCCTCTCCTTTGCCCTCTCTCAGGCTCGCCCACCCCTGCTTTGGCCGCCCTCGGAGGTCCCGCGCCCCCGGCCGCCCAGTTCTCGGGTTGGGCGGTCCCTTTGTTCCTGAATCTTGTATTGTACTGCCATATCAGTACTATGCTTAGAGGCCCTTTATTATTTTATTTTTCCGTACCCGCTCGCGCGCTCAGATTCTCCACTCGGTAATTCTCTTGTCGTCCGTTATCAGACTCAATCTTACAAAGGAAAAAAAATAAATGAATGAATCATAAACCTTCATCGCTCGTACCCAACCTTGTTGAGATTTTGAAAGCGCACGTAGGTGTATCATCCATATTCTCTATATATTAGACAAGACAGCAGCCAAATGTACTTTATATGCATGCATGCATCCTCCATCATCAATCCCTTTCGTTTTCCCTCACTCTCCCCCCTTCGTCTCGGCTTGCTCTTACTCCACTGCGCTGGCCTGGTCTGTTCTGTCCCGGCCTGTCCTGGACTGTCCCGTTCTGTCAGCTCTCCGTTCTGTGCTCTCCCATTTTGGGTATCAGTTACAACTTCAGAAACAGTCTGCCTTGGTATATTCAACCACCTGCGCTAGCTTCTCGTTTATCGGCCTCTTCCTGCTTGATCCCGCCTAATATCCCCCTTCCTTCCTCTTTCCCGCTATCTTCAGACACCTCCCGGGCTTACTCCTAGATCAATTGACCCTGTTTATCGCATTTTATATCTCACTCTGTTCGCTCCTCTTTTTCTGGCCTGACCTTTTTCTTGTCACACCTCAGTTCATATTTTCCACCCTTTCAAAACATATTGACTTTCAATTCTGATATAAATCATCATGGCTTCTCTATTGCGGTCCGCTGCAGCAGGTAGAAAATCAAATGATAAAAAGAAGTCTATCATGGGTTTCTCTTCTAACGCTGCAACCATTGATGGATCTGCAAGTATTGCTTCTTCAATAGATTTTCCTAAGGGCAAACCTGAGCTGAAGCTTGTTCTCGAAGGTGATGTCTATACAGATTCTGGTATGTTATAACTTGACAGATCTGAGTAGACACTGCTAACTGTGAAAATAGCTAGAATGGCATATCTAGACGCTTGTAGTTTGCTCGTCAGAGCGACTTCTCGGATATCGAAACCGGAATCTCGCGCCTATATGCTCTCTGTCGTAAGTTGTCACTAGCTCACTTCTGCTGATATATATGTGATATTGATATCTAAACTTTTGATATAGTATGATGCTTATATCCGCCGTGTTTCAGAACTGGAGGTCGTTTCCAATGCAGCGGCAGACACGCAGTCACTATCGTCTTCTTCGCGTGACTCGAGAACTTATTCAATGATATCATTTGCTTCTACCGCGATTACTCCTCCAGGATCTCCTGGGGAGTCTTGGAGCTCTCCTGTGCTACCTTCAAAATCATCCATGGTTGCCGAAGAAATTGTGCAGGCACTCCAAGAGCAAGACGAGTATGCTCAAGAGCTGCTCGCAGCAGAACGAAATCTCGTTAATACTATTCACGACTATGGTGGACTTGGATTCCAAAATGGCTTGTTCCCATTTCTGGCTCAGGTAGTTCCTGCCACTCTAAGTTCCTCTCCATATCTCAGCTCTATGGATGACTTGGATTTAGACGAGGACGCTAAAATTGTGAAGCAGGCTGAACAGTTACTTCAACTCGACGATGAACTTGTTCGTGTCGGTTTCCGCTCCGCAATGCCAATTCCTGTTATTATTGCGCCGAGTCCAAGCTGTAACAGCCCTCCACATCAAACTCAACATCAGCATCAGCATCATTCAACAGGGTCATATGTAAGCAGTTTTGGATCTATGTTCGGTATCGGAAATAATCGCGGAAGCAGTGCTTGGTCTATGTCTGATGCCCGGTCTTCCACATACAGCACTCGCAGCTCACGGAGTGCAAGAAGTGAAAGGAGTGAAGGCTATTCTTCGAGCTCAGCGTCCTCTGCTGCTGCTGCTGCCGCTGCCGCAGCGGATAGTCAGGCAAAAGCAAGATTACGAACTTTCAAAATTGTTCGTGAAAAGCCGAAGCGAGAAAGCATAGCAGATAAATTGGTTGTCCGACAATACTACAACAAAGATGATGGCGATGATGAACAATATAAATACCATGATTTTGATGACGAAGAGGAGAAGAAAACTATCAATGCATTGGATAAACTTGACATTCGCTCTGCAGCTCGTCCGAGACTGCCACCAGCTATTCCACCACCAACTCGACCGTCGACTATTCCTATTGTCCCTACGGCTTCGGTCGTGAAAAGTATCAGTCTCAAATCGGCCACGCCATCGTTGATGTCGTCATCTGCATCAATAGCATCATCAACAGACAAGTCGTCAACAGGAACTGTGAAACCAAACTATGCGCGTAGCGAGTCACAGATGTCAGTTTCCAGCGGGAACTCCTCAGCAACCTCTAGTTCAAGCAATGTGGATGTCGAAAATCCTCCTCGAGGATCGCCGGCGCGTGAATTCTGGCAGATGCGCCTGATTGTAAAGGCGCTAACAGCGGCAACAGGCGGTCGATTGACTGAAGAAATCGGATTCGCGCCTGAATTGCTGCAGAGCGGGCGCGCCCGGATCCCATGGGTCAGAGATAAGGAAGTATGCTGCGAACTCATTCTGGCTGAGGTTGTTCGACTGCGAGTTGAAAGCAGAGACGTAGGAAAATTTTCACTGGAACCGCTTGAGCGAGCGGTTGGCATGGCTCGACGCGTTGAAATCTGGATCGAACGAGTACGCAGCCAACATGATGGGCCAGAAAGCGCGGGCTCGCCGACTCGCCCTACCAACTCAAACTCGGCTGCAGTACAATCTTCCGCAGCGTCGATCTCGTCAACGAGCTCGTCAGCCTCAAAAGAAAAAAAGCGATGGGCTGGTTTCAAGTCTGGAATAAGCAAAGTTGTCAACTCCGGTGGACTAGGTGATTTAGACCGTATGGATGGCTCAAATACAGATCGGACAAGTTCATTCCGACCAGACAAGTCGCTTACTGCTCCAGCTCCAAGAGGCGCGCCACGGAAGGTCGAGGTTGCAATTGCACAGATTGTCGCCGACGCGCGAAAGCGCGTTCCAGCAAGCGTTCGAGACGGCAAATATGGTCGATATTTTGTTTTGGTAGTGGCAGCTCTAGATCAGAGTGCGTTTTTGGAACGCAGCTTGAAATCGATCGACAATGACAGAGTGTATACGGCCGTGCAGCAAATTGCCGCGTCAATTGATAATGCGGTGTCGACTAATATTCTGGAAGATGTGCAGGCACTAATGATCGATTATGTTCGGGGATGAAGAGAGATCAGATTGAAAGAACAAGTCAAGGAATGAAGCGAAATGAATATTGATTTCTGCTTTTTAATTTTTGGAGCATCGCCAGATGAGCAGTTATGGAGTCACTTGCTAGAAGAAAGGCATTGTTAATTTAAATGAGGAGCCATGAATTTCAAACGTATTTAATACATGAGTTGCTGGTGTTTTTGGTTAGTTTTGTTTGAATACGAATAATTAAATACTTCGAAGTGTATTGCAGAAAGTAAGAACAAACAGCAGTCTGGCTTTAGATTAGAACTTTGACGTAACCTAAATTAAAGAAGACAGCATGTCGCAAGGAAGATTAAAAGGTTCGATTACAAAAGAATAGAGGCAGGACAGAATACCAAATATCAGCAGCGAGCCGAGCGAGCTGAAGATGTAGATGACGACCGGCAGAAATTATAAACAAAACAGAATGTAGGAATCCTGGAAACAGACCCTCAAAATTGAATAGTTTTCAGATCGAGTGTGGGGAGAAGCGCCAAGCTGGAGAACTGACGGAGAGAAGAAAAGAGAGAGCTGGGAGCAGAGCTGGGAGGATAGATTTTGGGACAGGATCTGCACAGAGATCTGGACAAAGTAAGACACAGCAGGAGCGGAGAGGGAGGAGGCGAGGCTCGAGTCGGAAAGACAGAATAAATAGAGTAAAGGGTCTGAGAAAACCTAAGACAGATGGGGGTAGAACGAGTCGTCCTGGTCCTTGGAGGAGCCCATGCCCGAGCCGAGAGAACGATCGATGGGAAGACTAGGGCCAGGAGAAGCGGCCGATCTGTAGCTGACGAGGACTCTTATTCCGTCGCGGACGAGTCTATGCCAGAAACGCTCGAGGATGACGGCGCCGGGAGCGCCGTTGTCGTCGACGTAGATGGAGAATGCATGGTCGCCTTCAAAGATGCGCTTGGAGGTGTTGAGCTTCTGGATCATGGCGAAGAGTCCGGGGTAGGATGCGACCTCAGCGATCGGGACGAGATACTGCAGCGACTTTCCGGAGTCGGGGTCGAGGATGCGCAAATAGATGGAGCCTGTTGAGGATGTAGAGGACGGAAACGAAGGGGGCGAGGTGCCGGAGGCTGCGGATGAGCCATTGGATAAGCCCGACGAGGAGGAGGGAGCGAGGATGCCGGAGAGACCGGACGAGTTGGAGAAGCGTCTGGGGTAGGACGAGATGGACGTCATGTTTTTTTTGTCTTGCTTACGAACTGGAAGAGGGGTTGAGGCACTGGGCAGAAAAATGGATCTGTACAGTGCAGGACAATTGGACCGGACGACGTATTTATTCTGTGGTGGATTATGATTTGCAGCGAAGCGAAATCGTCGGACCTTTATATGTTTTGCAGCGCACGCAGTCTGTTATTAATTTACTGCAATGTATTTACATAATCAGCCAATGGCCAGCCAGTGATCGCCCATCTCCGCCGGGCCAAGACTTGAGCGAGACAGAAGCCTGAAACGGGTGAAAGGAAAGGTCTGGTTGGTGACAGGATTAGGCCAGCGTCTCTCGCAGAGATCGAGTGTTGCGATCCGGCGTGATCCGGTGTGCTTGCACGGGTTTAGTATTGTGGGCAATATGTACTAAAATTACTGGATTATAGAGCATTGTTTCTGCACGGTTGCACGTTTATACGTTTGTACGCTAAAAAAAGGACTGTGAGTAATCGTTCCGGGCAATAACAATAGCTGTTCCAGAATCAAGCGATCGCGGTTATACGAGCACATCAGACAATGGCCAAGAACACTAGTCCATTGAGTCGCCCACGTGAACACGCTCACGTGTCCAGTTCCGATCACGTGAGCGGTTCTGTAGGCGGCGGGGGAATAGGAGGGGGAGCAGCAGCAGCAGCAGTAGCGCTGAGAGGATCGGTGCGGAAGAACGCTGGGCTGAGCAAAAACAGGGATTTGGCGGGTTGATAGTGGAGCTGGACGGGTTGAACGTGGATCAACTGTTGGGTTCTGAGACGGAATTTTCAGTATTGCAGACTTTTAGACTTGCAGAATCGCAGAATTGTGGTTCTATATTGCAAATTTGCAGATTTCAGATTGCAGACTGCAGATTGTTGGATCGGAGTACTCAAAGTAGCTAAAGTAACCGTAATCATCTGTCTCGTTCTCCCCACGCGGTCGCGATGGCTCCCCCTCGAGCAGGTGTTCTGGTAAAGAACGAGCTGGCTCGCCCGCGGCCGGCTCCCGCAGGCGCAGCAGACAGAGCAGACTCTGACGACAGCGACAACACAGCCTCGAATACTCTTCGAGGCCGTCGCTCGCGGACTGCAGACTCATATGCTGCAGTCCGATCGCAGCTCTCGGCGCTGTCCAGTAATCCGGAACGCGCAGGAAACATAATCGACGCTCTACGACCGCCTGCCCCCGAATCCCTCATTTCTGCTCCGCCTGATATTGTCACCAATGTCCAGGGCTCAAGCGCAGGCGCAGGCTCGGGTGAATTCCATGTGTACAAACAGGCGCGACGAAGGGAAATGGAACGGTTGAAGATTTTCGATGACCAGCGCAAGAACGAGCAGGACAAACTGGAATTTGACCAGAAACGGCGCTCCGTCCAGGAGGCGGATCGACTCAAAACAGAAAAAAACAGGGCAAAGAGACGCAAAAGAAACCGAGCTGTTAAGAACACTAGCTCTTCATCTGCATCGTCTGCTGCTAATCCTACTACTACAACTGCTGCTACTACTGCAGAGGTGGATCCTACTTCAACTTCTTCTACCTCTATTACTTCCTCCGCCACAGCTCCAGCTCAAGACGGAGAAATTTCGCTCACCATAATCGACGACGACTTCTAATCTCATTTACTACTTTCTCTAACTTTTCTATTCCGTTATGTAATCTTAGTCTCTCTAATAAAATCTGATCACCCCTCCACCCCTCATTGGGCTCTGAATGTCCGGTTAGGTCTTTCATCCCGAAATCTATCTAAATATTACATCCAATTCCCTACTTATGTACGTTCTCCTATCTATCAATTCTCTTACTGCTATAAACCCGCACTTCCAGCCAGAGAATGTCAGACACGCCCCTGCTCTTTCCCGACACATTACCATTTCCCATCAGAATCGTTTCGCTACTCGTCAACCAGGGCGACTCCTTCTCCAAAAACTCGCCCCTCTTCCGCTATTCGTACTCCACAAAAGTTTCCCAGATCCGCGACATCAACGAAGAAGAGCTCGTCAAAACCGTTCTTTTCGCAGACTATGATACTCCGGCCGAAGGCTCGCTGAGCGCCTGGGCCATCAGCAAAGGCGACATCATCTCCAAACCTGGGTGTGTCTTGATTGGCTTCCGGCTCTCTATCAAACTAACTTTGCCAAACCAGATCTAAAATAGCTCTAATCGCAGAACCTTGTAACCATGAGGTCCAGTTCGAGGGAATGTGTGCCTTGTGCGGTAAGGATCTCACGTTCCAGGATTACTCGGGCTACAACGACTCCAAGCGGGCAAACGTGAACATGTTCCACAATTCGTCTGGTCTAGCTGTCTCGATGAATGTGCGTTTTTGAGCCTTATTTCTCTTGACTTCAAACACTCACTATTTTTAGCAAGCGGAAGCAATAGAAAAAAAATCGACCCTAGCTCTACTCTCCAGCCGGAAGCTGATTCTCGTCGTCGACCTGGACCAGACTGTGATCCATACCACCGTCGACCCAGCAGTTGCCGAATGGAAGGCCAATCCGGATGACCCACATTATGAAGCAGTTAAAGATGTTCATACTTTTTCGCTCCAGGACGGCTCCTCGTCCAATTTCTGGTATTACGTTAAAGTCAGACCAGGCTTAGACTCCTTTCTAAAGCACGTCTCCCAGCTTTATGAGCTTCACATCTACACCATGGCCACAAAATCCTACGCAGCTGCGATTTCTAAAATTATCGACCCCAAAGGTATTTATTTCGGCGACCGAGTGCTCACTCGCGATGAATCAGGTAATTTGGAACAGAAAGATCTCAATCGACTTTTCCCGGTGGATACAAGCTTGGTTGTGATTATAGATGATCGAGGGGATGTATGGAAATGGAGTGCGAATCTGATCAAGGTCGTTCCCTACGAATTTTTTGTTGGAACAGGAGACATTAATTCAAAGTTTTTACCTAAACGTCAAGATATCAGTGCTGCTGGTTCGACCACAGGAAGCATGTCTGACAAAACGCAGTCGGACGAAGATTTGATAAGTCTTGAGCAGGCGCTCGTCCATGTCCATGATGAATACTACGAAGAATACGACTACTCAAAAACCCGGGTGGCAGGAGTCAAGCGCAAGCGCACTTCGAGTACTGATAGCGTTAATGGTGGCAATAGTCTGAAAGCAGAGAGCGATCGTACAGTGAGAGTCTCCGAGTCAGACTGGCGTAAAGGGATCCCTGACATTAAAACGATCATGCCTAGAATGAAGAGCAAAGTATTAGAAGGTGTGACGATTTTAATGTCTGGCACAATCCCTCTTGGTGCCAAACTGAACTCCGTCGACGTCGTAATTTGGGCGCGTTCATTCGGCGCAAACGTGGTTGACACACTTGCTTTCGACGTCACCCATTTAGTCGCGGAACGCTCAGGAACTGAAAAGGTGCACCGCGCAGCACGCAAGTTTCCATCCGTGAAAATCGTTCGACCGGCATGGCTCTACAAATGTTTATCCAGTTGGGAACGAGTCGACGAGGCTCCATATTTACTCGACGTTTCTCCAAATAGTTCCTGGGACGTGGACTCGAGCTCTTCCTCGGACTTTGATCCGGATGAGCTTGACGAAGAACTGGAGAACGAAATCCGTCAAGTTCTCAATGAACAAAATGAGCAGGCTAATGATCTAGCCTTCGTATAACCCTAACCTTTTGGCGTACGCTTGCAACGGTTTTTGATTTTAGATAAGAATCAGCTACGCAGCATTCGCTGCGTCTGCTGCAGTGAGGTGCATATATATTCCATTGTCTCTCTGTCGCTCGTAAATACTACCGACTACAGTGAAAGAGCTAATTCAACACAATGGGCCAATCTACATCTGCAATTGAATCGGTGCCAACAGTTTATCGAGTAGTACTCACAACGATCGAACCATTATTCGCTACACTTGGAGCTCTGGGCGCGTTCACCAGTCCTGCTCCTTATATAGCGGCGATGACGCGACACCTAGGCGTATTTGATCCAGCATCTCAGTTTGTGTTTACTCAGCTTGGTGGTGGCTGGCTATATTTTGCATTCAATGAGGCAGTGACATTACGGCTTTGCGACGATCTTCGGATATGGAAAATACTTTCTATAGGGATGCTTTTAAGCGATATTGCATATTGTCATAGCACTGCGCAAGCGGTTGGTGGTTGGTCTTCGTACTTGAACTTATCTTTGTGGACCACTGAGGATTGGCTAGTTTTGGTCACGACTATGCCAATGGTAACCATACGAGTGCTGATTCTGCTTGGAGTTGGACTTAAGAAAAGTTCGAAGAATTCAGGAAAGGATTCCAAGAAGCAGTAGAAACCTGGTTTAGGGCATCGAGGGTTTGAGGAGAACTGATTTGTTACTACGTCAATGAAATTGTCGCCTAGGCTTCTGTTCTTAGCCGATATGCTGATTGATTGTATGGATGTGCTAGCCTTATAACTTATAGTCTGTTGCGTATGATCTGTGATATGTAGATTGAAGAGTATCTATATATAGCGTTTATATAAATCATTGAAAGGGACTTAGCTTCAACAAGTATTTTGACTGCCCAATCCGGATCTACGGGTTGCCAATCCAACTCATCACATGACTACTTCACTTGATGTCACGTTGAGGACGCATTGTTGAATGCGGAGAGGTAGACAGGATTATAGAACTCTTCCTATGAGAAGCAGGACAACGACCACGACTACGACGATGATTATTGCCTGGAAATATTATGGAATTAGTGGATATTGATTGGAGTAACTTTTGAGCTTTTCGAATCACAAACAGAAGACAAGACAAGCGAATATTTTCAAAAATGGGCAGGCCAAGAGTAAGTTAAACTGGCATGGAGCAATCAAGCCCGGATATAGGCTAGACTCGCCAAAGAGCAATATTTAACCAACGAATTAATAGTTGATTATATTGATTCGGCACGGAGAATCTGAGGGAAACTGTATGTTGTTTTTTTGTGATAGCTGAGCTTATACTCAGTCTCTTCCCATGACGTTGCACTTACTCAAAACTAGGCGATCGATCGATTAATCGTTATGTTCCAAATCATAAGGTACCGCTGACCGCTCGAGGACACGAGCAAGCACGAGCAGCTGGACAGCGACTTAAAGAAACTTTACGGCCAGGAGAAAACGTGTTAGTCTACACTTCACCGTACCGACGGACGCGAGAAACGACGCAAGGAATTTTGTCGCAGCTTGAGGGTGTCGAGTGTCGAGTATATGAAGAGCCGCGACTGCGGGAGCAGGACTTTGGAAATTTCCAATATGATGAGGATGAGATGGCCAAGATATGGAAAGATCGTGCTCGTTACGGTCATTTTTTCTATCGGATTCCGAATGGTGAGAGTGCTGCGGACGTGTACGATCGGTGTGCCGGGTTCAACGAGACACTGTTCCGTCAGTTCTCTTCAGAAAAGTTTCCTCAGGTGCTAGTTTTGGTCACGCATGGATTGATGACACGCGTGTTTCTTATGAAGTGGTATCGCTGGACGGTTGAGTATTTTGAGAGTTTGCGCAATGTGCGCTACTGCGAATTTGTCACTATGGAAAGACAGGAGAGCGGAAAATTTAAGCTGCAGAACAAGATGCGTACTTGGACTGATGCTGCTGACGATCAGCACCTTGTAGTCGAGTCAGATCACAAATCAATCATAGCAGGTCAAGATGGCAGTGATGAAAGTTCGAATGACGACGATTATAAGCGACTAGTCGCAAAACAGGAGAAATTGAAGCAGCTGTTCGAGTCGATTCAACACGACAATCATGACGACGACTTACAAGAAGATGATCCGCCGGTGTCGATGAATCCTCAGTTGAGGTATCTTGACGATGCTCAAGACGATTCGCCGCGTTTAGCGGGAAATGGATTTCATCAAAAGACGTCGAGCATTGCAGATCCAGGTTCGTCGTCGGCAAGTACGCGATCTGATAATAGTTTTCTCGATGACTGAGTTATTGAATTGTTGAATTATGTGCTTTGGTTGCTGGATATGTATTTGTATTGATATTTTGGGTTCGGGAATGCATCGTATTTGTCTTGTTATTGTGCCTACTATTTTCTTATAATTCTCTAGTCATTGTTTTTATACTGCGTTTACTGTTATCTCTATCGCATCTTGAATGCTATGTTATTATAATATGATTCATATGATTTATTTAAATAGTACTTTATTGTATTATATATCCATAGTTATCGTATGATACCTTGCTGTCATGACCGGACAAGTTTACCTTATTGGGACATCAGATACCGATCGCCGACCAGATCCCAGACCAAGTAACAGACTATATTTCGGACGATTTCTCAATTCGTTCAGTTCATTCAAATATTCGATTTGAATTGTCATAGCAAGGTCAATTAGACTGCCCGAGAAATAATATAATTATCAGAGAAACAATTAATTCAGGTCTAATCAACTTGTATATCCTTCTCTCATTAAATCCTTTTATCTTATCGTATCAATGGCGAAGTGGGAAGAAATCGCGGCCGAAAAGCGGGCGAAACTTGCAGCGTCGATTCCAAAGGAATACCTATTCCCTGAAGATCAATTACCGCCTGCAGATCAACTTGACGTTTCCGGTGTGCCTGCAAAATTGCTTCCTAAAGATGTGCTTGAAATCACCGAACAGACAGCGACAGAGCTTGTCAAGGCACTGGCTGAGGGAAAGTATAGTTCTGTAGAGGTGACGACAGCGTTTATCAAGCGAGCTGTGCTGGCTCATCAATTGGTATGTATAGTAACATTGAGTAAAGATTGAAAGCAATTATTAACAAGTTTAGATGAACATATTCACCGAGTTCTTCCCTGAAATCGCCTTGAAGCGAGCTGCTGAACTCGACGAATATTACAAGTCGACCGGCAAGACTGTCGGTCCTCTACATGGGCTTCCAATTTCATTGAAAGACCAATTCTGCGTGAAAGGCATTGAGTCATGTATGGGCTATGTGTCGTGGGTTGGCCGGGTTGCAAAAGAGAATTCGACTATTGTCGATTTGCTGCTGGCAGCAGGTGCCGTTTTTTTCGTAAAGACCAACATCCCGACCTCTCTGATGGCCGCGGAATCGCGTAACTGTGTCTACGGCCAAACAGTTAACGCCTATAACCGAACATTATCTCCTGGCGGTAGCTCTGGCGGTGAGGGTGCGATTTTATCAATGAAAGGCGCGACAATCGGAATCGGCACGGATATTGGCGGATCAATCCGGATTCCATCCTCTTGCTCGGGCGTATATGGACTTCGACCTTCGCATGGTCGATTCCCCTACTTGAAGGTGGTCAATAGTATGGAATATAGTGAGGCGGTTGTGTCAGTTGATGGTCCCCTCGCAGTATCGCTTGCAGATTTGAAACTGTTCTCCAAGTCGCTTCTTTCCCAGACTCCTTGGAAGCACGATCCTCGAGTAATTGCTCTGCCATTCCAGGAGTACGAGTTGCCGACTCGTCCTCTTGTCTTTGGAATTGAGTATTCCGATGGCATCTTGACTCCGCAGCCTCCAGTAATTCGTGCGCTCAAGGAAGTTGCTGCTGCGCTAACCAAGGCCGGGCACGAAGTATTTGAATTTGTTTCTTACAAACCACAAGAAGGGACTGATCTTTTGGTTCGTGCGTGGACTGTAGATGGTGGAGATAATATTAATGGAGATCTCGATGCCTCCGGCGAACCGGGAATCCCAGACATCTACGAGTTCATCAAAAACTTGAAGCCAATCTCCATTGCGCAGCTCAATGAATTCAATAAGGACAAGCTTAATTACAAGACTGAGTTTCTTGAATACATGAATGGCGTCCGCTCACCGTCGGGCAAACCCATCGACGCCTGGATCCGGCCCGTAGCAGCTTCTCCTTCGCCACCTGCTGGCCAACTGAAAGTAAGATACCTCGGTTACACGGGTCTCATCAATATTCTAGATTATACAGTTGTCGTTGTTCCCGTGACGAAATGTGACCCTGCCATTGACTTACCCGAATCGGCGCCTGGCACTGGTGCAGACCAGAAACTTGAGAGGCTTACGTGGGAAGATTATAAAAACCCTGAGGATTATAGGAACGGCTCTGTCGGCGTCCAAATTATCGGTGGTCGTCTTGAGGAAGAGAAGATGCTGGCGATTGCAGAAGTCGTCGACAATGCCCTTAAAGCATAAATTTTGATTTAATCCTCTATTTCTGAAGTGCGTTCAAATATTGACCATCTAAATAAATGTCTCATGCTTATATTATGCCTACACCAGTAAAAACACATTAAATCATACAGTAAATAAGCCAAATCACGAAGTCCCAATGTCAAATAACATCGACACAGATTCACCATTATGAATTCTGCGAATGGCCTCTGCGAAGATCCTGCTAATATCTAGAATTTCCAACTTGGATCCCAGGGCAAGCTTATGTTCTAGCTGCGGAGCTGAGTTGGTCGTTATCACTTTATCTAGCGCAGATGCCTGAATACGTTGGATTGCATCGCCGGAAAAGATACCGTGCGTGATAATAGCGAAAACTTTCGTCGCACCTCGATCTTTGAGGATTTTGGCTGCTCGGGTTATAGTGTTGGAAGTGTCAACCAAGTCATCAATTAATAAAGCAACGCGGTCCTTGACGTCTCCTACAAGCATCATAGTTGCCGTGGAATGGTGATTATTGCCAGAAGACCGCATAGTCCGGCGCTCTTTGTGGATCAATGCGAAATCCATTCCAAGCGAGTCTGCGATAGCTGTGGCTCGTTTCGCACCACCAGCATCGGGCGAAACAATGACTGCTTCATGGTAGTTTGGAATCGAGGACGTGATATAGTGCTGCAGCAGTGGTCTGCCATAGAGATTGTCAACAGGTATATCAAAAAAGCCCTGGAATTGCGGATCGTGAAGATCCATGGTGATGATGTGGTCTGCACCGGCACAGGTCAACAGGTCAGCGACAAGCGTACCTGACTGAGCAACCCATTCTTTGTATCCGGTATTAATCTCGGTTGTGCTTCCTTGTGGGTGCCACGCGGATGCCTCCTTAAGTCGAAGACGTTTTTCCAAGTCCCGCTCAATTGAATACGGCTGCTGGCGCTGTTGCACGGCAAGATCGTTACCAGTCAATGTCGACATGAGAGGCGGCGCGGGCATCGAAGCCAGTCCGTGGATGGTTGACGATAAATTATGCGTACTATGTGACCGTGGTGAAGGTGGTATGCTTTCAAAGGTATAGTTTGCATGTTCTGTCCGAGGAGTGCTCACATTTTTGGCTAACGGCGCACCTAGTTTGTTATAGGGCACATCTGGTTGCCGCGAGTAGGGAAACAAAGGCATAACAGCTGTAACTCTTCTTGCAGACGCCGTTTTACATGCAGAAATCGTGATGAGTAGTTCAATAAAGTTGTCGTTTACGTGTCCACAACCTGGTTATTAGAACTGCGTAATCGGTAATAAGTTGGGGATGAAGTGACCTTCTTACCTGATTGAATCACGTAGACATCCTTTTCTCGAACAGAATCTTTGATCGACACCGAAGTTTCTCCGTTGCTGTTCTATTAGCGACACAATCTCAATCTCTGGTGTTCATTGCTATCACTGAACCCATACCTAAACTTTGCAGTCGCCAATCCCCCAGGCTGGATGCCCAGAATCCCACATATCGACTCGACGAGCTCTGGATGTGAAGATCCACTGAAAACGACCAAATTCCGCACCATTTCTGCGTGCTCGGTTCTGTCCAAGATGGATTTTCTTAGCGGTTGATATTCGTCTCGTAATATCCGATTTTTTGGCCTCGACTTCGCTTTAGTTCCGCTAACAATCTATGAATGTAATAGACAAAAAAACTGATCAAAAAAAAAACTGGAGTAGAAACCCCCAGCCCCAATCAAATCCAGCCTTATGTAAGTCATCACGTGGTGCTAGGTAACTGCTGAGTCATTATATCCCAATTACTTTGCAGTTTCTCATAGATACTACTATGTCTGCTTCATTTGATCTGTATTACGTTTAGTATGATAAAAATTAATACAAATTAATATGAAGTGCCAATAATGACATCGCGAGACTGGAAAACTCTTAATCCAGAAATATCACCATGGCTGGCCGAGACAATCAGTTCAATGGGTTTCTCCAAAATGACTCCTGTACAAGCATCTGTGATTCCTCTTTTCACGGGGAATAAAGATGTAGTTGTGGAAGCAGTTACCGGATCCGGTAAAACTCTTGCGTTTTTGGTTCCGATTATCGAACGGTTATCTCTAACTGGGGTTGATGGTAGTGAAGCTAATGATGTAAGGTCCTCTGGACAAGTCGGCGCAGTAATTGTTGCTCCTACTCGAGAGCTGGCTGCTCAGATCTGCGATGTTTTACAGGGATTGCTGGCTTTTCAGCCAGCGAGGATATCGCAAGAACAGAACGAAATTGAGGAAGAAATGTACCAAACTGTGGACAGCAAGATCAATCTGAAAGCTCAGCTAGTCATCGGAGGCAACTCCACTAGTCTGACCGTCGACTTTGAAAAGTTCAAGTCCTTGAAACCGCAAATACTGGTCGGTACTCCCGGTCGATTGTACGAGTTTCTAAGACTGCCGCAAGTGCACTGTAATTCTGTACAAGTTCTTGTACTGGATGAGGCAGATAGACTACTCGACCTTGGGTTTGCGAAACAAGTCACGAGCATAGTTCAAATGCTGCCGAAGCAGCGGCGAACAGGTCTGTTCTCCGCGACTGTTACTGAAGCAGTTGGAGAGCTTGTAAAGGCAGGGTTGCGGAATCCCGTCAAGATTGTTGTAAAAGTCAATAATGATCAGTTTCAAGACCGGCGAGTACCTACTACATTGAGCATATCTTCTGTTGTACTTGATCCAGGTCAGAAAATTCCAGCACTACTGTATTTTTTGATGCATCCAGATTACAAGAAAGCGATCGTTTATTTTCCGACGTGTGCTTCAGTTGTCTATCTCTATGGACTGATCTGCCAGATTCGGTCCGATTTCAAAATCGATCCGAACTTGGCGCTGTTTTCACTCCATGGGAAGTTGCCGCAAGGACCACGGACAAAAACGCTAGCAAACTTTGTCTCGTCTGTTTCTCGACACTCTGTACTATTCACCACCGATGTGGCTGCCCGAGGACTTGACATTCCTGAGGTCGACGTCGTGATCCAATTCGACGCTCCTTACGACGCGACAATGTTTTTGCATCGAGCAGGTCGGGCGGCAAGAGCAGGTCGGCACGGTGAGGGCTATATATTTCTCACCACTGGCAGAGAAGAAACCTATATTGATTTATTGTCGGTCAAGAAGATTGCAGTGTCTATGTTATCGCGAATGACTCCCGGTGGTCTATATTCGAGCTTGGCCGGCATCTCAGCCACTTTCTACGCTAGTATTCAGAACTATAATTTTGACTGCCGTGAACACTACGACCAGGCGATTCGTGCATATGTCTCGTACATCCGCTTCTACACAAATCATACTATGACCTCAATTTTTCGAATCACGGAGTTCGATTTCGTCAAGTACGCGAAGCTGTTTGGACTGGCCCGGTTGCCACGAATGCCAGAACTCCGAACAGTAGAGAATTTACCTGCGGGTGGATGGTTGATAGATATAAATGATCAGAGCAATAGCGACGGTTTCGATTTCGACAAGTTAAAATATAAGGACGCGAAACGAGAAGCGCAGCGGGTATCACAGTTGTCGGTCAAGTCAATCATCCCAACGGAAGCAATCAAACAGAAGATGACAAATCCGGAAAAAAATAACTCTGCGTGGTCGAATAAATCGCGACGAGAGGAGCTGCGGAATGTTCGTCAAGAAAAGAAACTGAAACGTAAGGCAGCTACTACTACAAGAGATGCAGATTCGACTAGTTCGGGCGAAGATGAGCAAGACTGGAAGGAATTAGTGACCGAGCGGAAATCGAAAAAACCTACAATGATTTTTGAATTGTGATTGCGTTTCTGATGAATTGAATATCCATAATACCTGTTTCAATCAGTTCGCACAATCATGATTGCAGAGATCTCATATTCAATTGCCTCCTTTCTTGATTCAGCTTCTATTCAGTTCACCATTCTTCACATGTTAATGAGTCTGTCTGGGAGGTATATTTGAATATCTCTGTTTCGTTTTCTTTGCGCTCACGCTATAAGTCTAATTTTTAATTGTATTCATGCATATGACGATATCAACTGAATATGTCATCATTATTACATATTCAATTAAATATAGTGCGACCGATTACTACCGATTAAGACCAATCTTTTCTCATTATCTAATGATATAACTATCTAATTATCTAATTAATCAAATTGAATTTTATTATCACTCCATTTTATGACCCTTAAGATCTTCTTCTTCATTCAGCAAATCCGGTTCATCGGGCTTATGATCTTTAACTGCTTGTAGACGTCGCTGAACGGCCTGGATCATCTTCGAAAACCAGTAAATCTAATTGGTATTAGTAAAAAAAAACAATAATAAAAACAATAACGAAATATATAGGACGCTCGCTGAAGGCAAGGAATCAAACAAGACTTACGTTCAAGCAATCCAAGGAGAAATTAGACGTCAATATGATTATAGGCAAGTAAATCGACATTTGGTCCAGCGCCTGATACATTTCGTACGCAAGAACAATAACACTATACCAACCCCACACGATTCGGGCAAAGAAAAAAGTAAGCAGCAGAAACGCGCCATTTACTTTCTGTATCGTTTCCGGTATTGTTTTCGGCGGTAGATGGGACGCGAACCAGTGGACATTCAAAAACGGAGTAGACAGTTCAAAAAAGAGAAATGCTGGTCCCCAGTACATGAGAAAAGGTTTCTGTTCTTGTTAGCTAATCCACATCTTGGAAATCCAGACCTGAATCTGGATCTGGAATACGCACAAACGAAAGCAAGAAAACCGTAAAAGAAGCAATTCCATGAAGTGCAAACCCGACACCAAACCATTTCACGTATTTGACACTGATATAGGTATCCCAGGCAAAATAACCGAGCGCGAATGCGTAGACCAGTCCACCGTAGGGAGAATACGCAAACAAATGGTCGCTCTGCAAGACTGGGTCAAAAAACGCTGGGAACGACAATGCCAGAATCAAGATACATTGCACTTGTGACACGATATGGATATCAAAATTTATTCGTGTACGCAGTGATAGCGTCTTATAGCTTTGTACAAACGACCCGAATAAAGGTCCGAGAAGAAAGAGGCCCTGATAGAGGCAAAACGCAAGCACAAACTCGTGGACGTGGTCAGCAAACGCAGGAAGGCCAATGCTAGTACAGATGCTGTCGATCGTAACCTTTAAGCTCTCGGGGTATTCAATTGCCAATGGATCATACATCCTGCAGTGCTATGTTGGTTGTGTTCTGCTGATGGTCAGTATTTCTCGGAGCTATTCTCACAAATGCTGTATGTGTATATCTGCGACAATTCAACCGAAACACAATTCAGCTAATCAGAGACATATTTACCTCGTTAATTGCTAAAATTTACTGATACTTCCCGTTTTTAAGCCAATTGTGTCGCTATAACGGAATAAATTGCGAACTGTTCCCTTACAATCGCTCTTAACGCGTATTGAGTCCCAACAAGTCCGCACAGTACAACAAACTTTAGCAATTAGGGTACATGTTATCTACAATCAAAGCAATATATAAATAATCTCCAGCTAAGCACATATAATATCTACAATCAGTATCTAGTAAAAGCAATTACAATTAATCGAAGAATTGAACATGGATATAATGTAAACAATATTATGTAAACAAATAGAATGTAAAATGAAGAAACAAAAAAACAACCAAATCAACCTTACTGATTAGAACACAGAAATGTAATTATTGATTCGCTCTTTCTGATTCTGTGCAATACATTCCGCAATCCAAGTGATATTACGGATCTCCTGCTCTTTAGCCTTAACCCAGGCCCAAATAGCGCTATACGTGAACTGCTGAGTGAATGCGTTCCGGCAGAGTTCCATCTCACGTAGATAGAAGTGGTCTTCGAGACTCTTGTTGTTTGAAGTGTCGAAGAATCCACGATAGTCACCGACGGACTCGACAGTAATACGAACTGCCTCAATATCATCAGCAGAAGCAAGCGCCTCAGTGGCGGCAGGATACAGCTGACCAAACTTGGGCGACAACGCTAGTCGCTCTTCACGAGTGATTTCGGACCCAAATGAGTTCAAACTGATGTTAATCACACGCCGGTCCGCCTCAAACTCGAGTAGAGTCGACATGACCTCATTCGAAGGAGAAGGAAGACTCTTGCAAAAAGCATAAAAATCCTCAAGGTAAGCACGATAGAGAGTGTTACGAATGATTTCGATATTAAGGTCATCAAGGTCCGCCGCAGAAAGACAGTCCTTGAAGTACGGCGCCAGCGGAGTGTCAATCAAAACAGTGTTGTAGAGCTCCTCAACATTCGTAGCCACACATAGTGCAGGAAGAGATTCGAACCAACCAAGAGGGTTCGTGCGATCGAGCAATTCGTGCGTATCGCGCTCGTGCAGAGTACCCGTGATAAGAAGCGCAACATTGTCAATCATATACGAATAAGTAATATAGTCCATAAACTTGCCCAAAGGCTGCACAGACTGCTTTTGAATGTAGCGAAACTCCTCGACCAGTTTTTCATTGGCCTTTTCAGCAATGATGGTTGTCGAAAGCGACCCAGGCACGTTTGCAAGAAAGTTACCGTAGTCGGTTGCAGAAAGCTGCAGTTTAAGATCTGAAATATTCTTAGATTTCTGTTGCATCCTAGTCCTTATCGCAGGCCGCACTCACCTTCAAGAGTATCGCACTGGACTAAATTGGCATAGTTGGCTGACGTGAGAAGCGCCGTGCGGTATCCACGAACGATGCCTTCTACATAACCACTGATGTTGTTAGAACAGCTCTCATATTTTGGCCGACTGAAATTATTGTGAACCAGTCAACCTCTGTAAGAGATCTCCTATGAAGCTGCTAGAACTATAGGAAGAAAGCAAAGTACACATGTAGAGCAATATCCGCCGGCCAAATTTGCCACACAAGCAAACTTACTTGTTGTTGTTAAAGAAAATCCCTTCCATTATGAATTACTTTTGCAGTTGAAGTTTCCAAGATAAAGAACGATTCTATATAGCCATATCAGTACAAGATTTATTGGAATTTCCAATATAGACCACCCACACAGGCAGACATGGTAAAGAGTAATATTTGACGCATTGACGTACAAGAAAAAACAAAACAGGCCCAATTCCGCACGTAGATCCCGAATTCGGCAATAACTTTTCAATATTTCCGCGTTTTCAGCAGCTAT
This sequence comes from [Lipomyces] oligophaga, assembly GCF_038497815.1. Lineage (NCBI taxonomy): Eukaryota > Fungi > Ascomycota > Lipomycetes > Lipomycetales > Lipomycetaceae > Lipomyces > [Lipomyces] oligophaga. The sequence continues at coordinate 2,142,875 of NW_027117785.1, read as the reverse complement.
TAGTGCAACAAAAACTATCTTCAGAATCCGGCCGGCTCGAGGCAGAAAATTGGCTGATAAACCTATCGGCGCCAGGGAGAGCTGAGGTTAGGTGTGCCGGGATAGGAAATTGCATAAAAGTAATACTCCTATATATATATGCACACGTGTCCCAGTGATCGCTGCATCACATGACAAGGATCACATGAACAAGTGCATGCTCATACATCTCTGTCCATATTCATGTCAATTTCGATGATTTGTATCCATGTATATGCAGATTCAACATAATGGAAGATCCTCTGATCAAACTAATAAGCTCTTCAACATCTCCAAATATAGGCAATTATGTTGAACATGTTCGCGAACTTGATCTGGCAGCTCTTCCAGGTGAATCATCGAAACTATCTTCCACTCTTCAATCCATCGATCGATCACTTACATTGCTTGCAATTGACTCGCGCCCACATCTGATTGCCACTTCAAACACCCTAGAAGATTTTACAAAAAAGTTTGATGCGTTGGCTTCGCACGTCCCTGATTTGGCTGCTGCTGTACCTGAGCTAGCTTCATCGATAGCTGAATTTGCGCCTGTGAGCGACCGACATGCATCCGCTACGCTCTACTCAAATGTCGGCAAAGTATTGGATATATTGGAACTTCCAACCTTGGTACTGACATGTGTACGAAATGGGTATTATGCGGAAGCCCTAGATCTCGTGGGTCATGTCCGTCGACTTGGTATAAGATATCAGGGACTAAAAGTGATTGAAATGGTGCAGGCCGAGGTGGATGACGCGCTTTTGGAAATGACGACGCTTTTATTACGGCTGCTGCGTGAAAATGTGCAATTGCCTACTGCCATAAAAGTAATTTCTTATCTTCGCCGACTTCAGCCGTTCCAAACGTCTGCACATGCAACTCTAGATCTGCAGCAGATCTACTTAGTTTCGCGATCTATCCACTTGAAATCGCAATTGCAATCTCTTGAACCGCTACGCCAGCTGCCCGAGAAATATTTGAAACGCTATATCGAATTTTTCAGAGAATTTGTGTTTGCGGCTATCGTTGGTTTCCGGTCCATATTTCCGTCCGAGCAGACCTCTGAGGCAACGTCCGATGCGCCAATCGCTGACCGCCTCTCAGACCCTGGCGAGCAATTACTCTCTTCGTTTGTATATGCTACGATCATGGACCTACGATCTACTGTGACCACAGTACTGCCATTGATCGCTGATAAATCCGCCCAAACCGGCATTCATTTACAAATAATTTATGCATCACAGTCATTAGCTCGAGTTGGAGGTGAATTCTGGACTATTCTGGCCGACACACAAGAGCTGCAGAATTACGCTACAAACGTTAGTGAGGAACCTAATCCATGGATTCTTGCGATGGAAAAGCAGATTGAACTTGCCAAAAAATTACAATCATACTAGTGGTAGAATCTTCAACAATTTTGAACTATTTACAATACTAATTTCGTAACACTAAGCTAAATACTGTTTCAACAGATAAAACGGCTGGATAATGTTGTCATCGCTCAAACCCAGCTGTCGTAAAAATAAAGTATATCGGGCAAGATTTGTTTTGCGCAGATACTTTAGATTTTTGTTCCTTCGATGAACCGCCATCAACAGCTGTCGCCAGGCATGCTTATCTTTGTGATTGATCTTGCAGTGCTCAGCCAAAGCCAATATATCGATCTGCGCTGCGGACGCAAGGACCTCAGGCGACGCAGTGTCGAGACTATGTGCACCAAATAAAGCAACCATCTGCTGCTTAAGCTCTGATTTTGCAGACTTAATTGGGGCTCGACGGCTACTCAGAACGCGCTTGACAGACTCTTCCTGTTGTTGGATATCGGAAATCATATTACTGCCTTGCTTGGAGTTCAAGTCTCTTTCGACCAATGACTCGAGCACCGAACTCACCACTTTATCAGACACACCAAATCCCGTCTTTGAATCTGTCAACTCAACTGCTGCATCTACTGCATCATTACCGGTACCAGAGACAGCCGTCTGGGTTGCTGCTGCATGCGGATATCCTAGCTTCCGCAGCATCTCCAGCACAATCGATGAATAAGTCCCGTAAATCGGATTCACACCTTCCACAGTCAACTTCCGAAGATATACCTTCGTCGGAATATACGGCTTCCGACTCGCTCTGATTTCCCGCAGCTGTTTACTCGTCAGCCGACCTCGTCGCTTCGCATATCCTCGTATGCTGCCGATTTGGTTCTTGGTCCAATTTGGTCGTAGAAAAGCCAAACTAGGCCGTATTCTGCTGAAAATCATTTCCATCATTGAAGCAAAAGTTAAACAATTAGCTGAACTGTAATTATGCCGCTATTTACTATTCAAAAAACCCAATGATGCGAAAATTCCGAAATTCTCGTGTTTGAGCACTTTGTCCACAACTTGAATATATTGGTCGAATAAATTTGAGACGCTTACCGTACAGTACCCACTTATTTCTATCTTCGGAATTCAGTAATTCTTGACAAATTTTATTGAATATGTTAAACACATTATATTACAATAATGCTAAAATATATTTCTGAAATTATTATATTGGTGATGACCCAGTGAGATCAATTACCGTAACCGAAGACTGCCTCGCTGGACTAGTCTTTGGAGTTGACGAGCCCGATGATATTAGCGTTGTCGGTGGAGACGATGGGGGGTAATATGACTTTACATTAGTTTTTCTTGATGCAGTTTTGGCTGCAGTATTGGTAACCATATCTACTGCCTTTGGCCTTCCACGGCCTCGTTTGATTGATGATTTACGCACTAGTGTTCGTGCCGAGCTCGATATAGTAGGTGATGGTGGCGAGCTGCTATCACTAGAAAATGAACTGTAGTCCTCTGTATTAAAAAAAGAATTGGCCTTCACCTTTCGTTTCGGGCTGCTCTGAATTGAATGGTCTGTTTGACTCGATTGGGTGGAAACATCGACTTCTGATATTGCTGCTTTAGGCCGAACTGCAAATTCAATTGACGATCCCATACTAGTCTTCTTCTTCGAACCGACAAAATCAGAAAGCTTGGTTTGTTTCTGATTTTCAGGTTTCGATTTTGACCGTATAGACTTTCCGTCCTCATTTATTTTCATCATTTTTTTCAGTTTCGATCGCTGCTTCACTGCCTCAGCTCGTAGACGCGTTTGCTCTTTCTCAAATTTGAAAGATTCAACCAGCTCAGCAACTTTGTAATTCTGTTCAGCAATGTATTTCGGTATGCTGATATATTTTTTAATATCTTTCTGATTGCTCTGCTCTTCGCTAAGGTTCATGATCTTATACGGCTCCACTTCAAATCGGATTGAACTTGGAACAGAATCGGTTTCCACATTACCCGTCTTATCATCAATTCGATAAACTGACTTGATATACTCTTCACCTCGTCCATCAGCAATTAGATTCGTCATAATCGAATCAATAACTCGACTCGATTTCCCCATCCCGAAATTTTCTCCTTCTCGTTTCAAGCTCTCTCCCATCCGTTTTATCGCTTCAAGATCCCAAGACCGGCTTGCCCAATCAATATGAACATTCTTATCCACAATAGGATTTAAATACAAGTTCAATGCCTTTTCATGCGGAAACTTGTCCAGCGTCATAGTGTTACACCGCTGATTGAAATTCCCCTGTTTGTTCTCCTTCAAATCGGCCAACAACTCGCTTTTGAACTGTCTTAATTTTTCTACATCGGGATATGCCTTAAAAAAAGATTTTGCGTAACCAGCTTTAGCCATTTGTAGCGCAAAGCGCTCGCCACAGTTGCTTGTACCTTTATCATAATCGCCTCCTGTCATTAGGGCCATGAAGATCAAATCTTCTCGCGATACTTGGTCTCGAAGTTCGTATATCAAGACATCGAGATAGGGGATCTGCTGTCTTGAATTATCTATCACTAATTGGCTTGAAATTTGCTGTCTTTGGCTGGACCGTGGAAATATTTGGATCACATCCGTCGCGCCAAACACAAACGTATCGGAATCGTCGCTAATTACGTAGTCGACAATCCCGGAAGCCTTTAAATACGCACATTGCGCCTCTCCTTCTGCAGGTGCCCTATGCCAATGGAAACCAAATAGCGGTAAAATTTCAAGTGCTATATTTTCACGTGGAATATCGGCAGAGTAATATCTCTTTTTACCGCGCTTCTCCTCGGGTTTGGCTATCCCGTCAAAAACAAACACGAGGTCCCAACGCAATTCAAATAGGTTGAGTAGTTTATAAAAAATCGTTCGTCGTAGAATCTGCATGGAGTTGACAGAATCTAGTTGTTGTGATGAGGTAGGTTCCGGAGACGACCGCATCGACAACAAATCTGAATCAATATCCGAGTCTTTGTTGAAATCTTTAGCTATTTCCTTGGCCATGTCTCTAGGCTGGCTATACCTTATTTGCGTAGCGACTTGGTCCTTAGTATGGAATAGCCAATTGCTTGCATCTATCGCTGCTCTAGGAGGGCGACCATACTTGATAATATGGTCCTCGGTTAATTTTGACAGCACTATACAGTCAGCACTACAATTAGGCACATGTGAACCACACTTACGCTTTACAGAAGCATATGGTGCTAGGCAATCCCAGATCCTGATATATTAATAACGATAAAGGCCAGCTCGTTCAACATACCCTTTCACACCCATTTCTCTCAAGAAATACTTGAATCTGAATAACAATTTATCCTGAGTGATCGAAATTAACCTAAATCAAAAAGGTAAAATTCAGCTACACAAATCCAGTTACACGAATCCATACATTCACCTTCGTTTGTTTATGTTCTTCCCAAGTCGGTAGAAAACACATGTAGTCACGTGATATGAACAGCCATCTATAAGGCGTTAGTACAGTCACATGAATATCACGTGAAATGCTGATCACTCAGCCACTGGCGTGATAAGAATAGTAACGGTGGGCAATATGAGCATAAATGAGAAATCAGAAGCTATATATGCGTTAAGTACAAAGGGATTGAATAAATACAACTGAACAGCACAAAAGCGTAGCATATTGTACGAATACACCATATAGATGACGCGCAGTCACATAAGCCGCTCCGCCGACGTCACCGCCATCGCCCAGATGTTCGTCATCAAAATCGTCATCGAAACTTGATTGATTGGAGCACGCACAACGAGCTAAGGCAAAGCAGCTTTCCAGCATCGAATTGAGACGATAAGCAGCGACCAAGAGCGATTTAGACGAATTTTCACGTTCTTAATTTCCAGGTTCGTTTTGATTATAGCTGAAACGGCTAAAATTTGATCGAGAGATACGCGTCGGAGTTTTTTTCTTTGCCATTCAAATTTATTACATATACTAGGACCGACTCACTGTGGTTCTCTAGACCGCAGATACAGTTATTCTCTTCCGATTTCGCCGAATCATTTATTTTGAACAAAGACTTCTTAGTCTTCCCTTTTGCGCTACAAAATGGCCGACGAATCACCAAGATCCAACCCGTCAACTACATCACCGACCTTTTCTGGGGCACGGAACATGTCCAACTCCTCGCAGGCCTCGTCGCTTGCGGAAGGGCCAGGTTTTCAGGCCGCAGCGCCCAAATCCAATCTTGATCTCGAGCCAAATCCGTTCGAGCAATCGTTTGCTTCGAAGAAAGGTGCTTCCGCGGCATCGTCGGTGCCGACTGGTGCTGTGCCCATTTCGGCCGGCCAAAAGCTGCTGCTGCCACCTGTGGCTTCTATTGCTTCTCCTTCGTCGTTGCTTAGCACTGGCACAAGCCAAACGAACATCTGGGGACTCAATAGTTTGCGGTCAGGGCCCTTGTCACCGGCGATGCTGCAAGGTCCGCAGACTTCCAATACTTTAGCTTTTGTCGACAGCCATCTACGAACCGGCTTAACGCCAAACGAGTCTGGAATCAGGACAGGATTGACTCCTGGTGGCAGTGGATCAATTTTTCCAGCTCCTAGTCCAACGACAGCTGCGATATTTGGTTATGTTCCTTCTACACCATCCGGTTTGCAATTCGGCACGACTCCGCAGCCGCTTGACGCAATCACGGCGCCGAATACCCTTGTTAATGGAGTACAGACTTCGGACTCCATTCCGACCTCAGCGCCATCAGTGGTTCCGGCGACTGGCGCTGCGAACTTCAAAGCTCGAGCTGCAGTCGTCGGTGGGAAAGAACCATTTTCTGACTCGGCAAGTGTTGCTGCGAATGGACTGTTTTTACTTAGTCAGGGCCAACAGCAGCAAGCTACCGCCGACGCCCAAGAGCAACAGAAGAAAGCGACGGCCGCTGCGGCAGCGCCTGCGAAGGCTTCAGAGACTAAGACGTCCGAGACAAGAGCAGGTGAAAAGAGGAAGCAAGCGAACGGTCGCCGAAATGGTCGTAGGAACGAGGACACCAATCATAGCACAGCATCGAAGCGATCAAAACTTGATCATACTGCCGCTATGAATGGAAACGGCGGTGAGGAATCCGATAGTTCCCTATCACCACTTAAAAACGATATTACGGAAGGCGACGATGGTCCGGATACGCGGAAGATGACGGACGAGGAGAAGCGCAAGAACTTTTTAGAGCGAAACCGAGTGGCAGCATTGAAGTGTCGCCAGCGGAAGAAGAAATGGCTTGCGGATTTACAGGCGCGTGTGGAGTTTTACTCAAAACAGAATGAGGATCTGAGCGGTCAAGTCACGCAGCTCAGAGAACAAGTTATACAATTGAAGACGCTGTTGGATGCGCATAAGGATTGCTCAGTGTCGAGAGGAGGACCAACCGGACAGGCTCAGGAGCAGGTGAATCTAATTTCGCAAGATTACGTTCCGATTGCTAGTATGGCACAGCAGCCTACGCTCGTGAGTGGAATGGTTCCTGCGACATTGGCTTCAGGCCGGCGGTTTGTGTAGTCAAAATTATTTGAATTTTTACTACCAAGCTGTTTTGGAGAACTATGTGTGTGTTTTCAATTATGGAGTTTGGTAATGAGCATGCCTTACTTGGAGTTATGTTTTTGGATGATCTCAATATATAATATTAATTATTGTGTACGAATTTAGAAGGAAATAATGCGGGGATCAAAATGATGTTACCAGCCGTCGACAATCCCAACCTTTAATGGCAAGCCATCAGTCGGTTTGACGGTGACAACAAAACTTCTATGAATAGGTTGGTTTGGGACAGCTTCGCCGAATTCGAACCGTCCGACGAAGCCGGCAAGAATGCACTTAAACTCGATTTCTGCAAATCGGCGACCGATGCAAGAACGCGGTCCCTGCAAAAATGTCAAGTAAGCAAACGCGTTGTCTGCCTGCCTTCCATTCCAGCGGTCTGGGTCGAATTCATCTGCATCAGGACCCCAGAGCTTCGTATCGTAGTTCATTGCCTTCATAGATAACTGCACATTTGTGCCTTTTTGGATTTTAGTCCCGCAGATATCGATATCTTCGGACGCTTGACGCAGAGCGTTGAGCACTGGCGGATTGACTCGGAATATTTCGCGCGTAACATTGTTGAGATATCGCAGACTTTCGATTTGCTCTGCCGTTTGAATATCTTCCGGTCCATTTGGAAAGGCTGCACGGATCTCTTCTCGGAGTTTAGTCTGAACTTCCGGGTGTTGAGCTAGTGTGAGCAGAGCCCAGGAACATGACCCGGCTGTCGTTTCATGGCCAGCAAATAAGAATGTCATGATCTGTGATTCGACATCGTAATCCAACTCCGCGTCGTGATCGATCAGGATTGTCAATAAATCTCTAGTTTTGCCCGCACCAATTTGCTTTTCCTCGTCTTCACCATCGCCAAACAGTTTTTCCCCTCGGGCTCTACGCTCAGTGGCCTGCGTAATGCGTTCCTTGATGAGTGATTTAACGGCGGCCCCAAATATTTTCTGCGATCTGCGGATATTATTATTGAACTCGGTTGGAATGTACTTCCAACCCGGTAGAAGCGCAAACAAATTGAACTGTAACGCATCGGCGCCGCTGTTTTCGATTGCTTCATATGCTCTTACTAGCACATTGTTCTCATCCTCGATGGCGTGTAGTTCGACGCCAAACGCAGCTGCACCGATCGCGTCGAGCGTAAGTCGGGAAAACAGCTGAGCAACCTGGAAAACCGGTTTGCCTGACTCGACGTTCTGCTGGAAAAGGTCCATGACCTTGAGAGTTTTCTCCATGAAAATTGGCACAAACCGTTTCACATACGTGTAAGAAAATGCAGGCGAAAGCATTTTACGCATGTGAACATGCGTCTCACCTTCTGCAAAGACCACTCCATTGCCGATAATTTCTTTAAATGCTAGCGCGACATCGGGCTTAGGAAGCTTATACACTAGCGATTGTAGCACCTGACTGTGTGCTTCAGCAGAGAGCTAAACAATTAGAGTATTCCAAGCAGGCAAGACATAATACATACACAAGTGACGACGTCGGAACCAAATAAGCCTTGGAATCTGCAGATGTCTAGGTCCGGGTATTTCTTCTTCATGTCTAGAGCATGCTCGTAGTAGTTCTTTGCGCCGTAGTCGTAAAAGTTGCCAAATAGCAAATGTGCATCGGGAACTTTCGGCATACCTCTGTACGGTGACAAATACTTAGGATATATCCATAGTCTGTAGATAAGGTAGCAGCCGAGCGACGCACAGTACGACGGAACGAGGCCGAACAGAACAGACAACTTTGAGAATGGTATTGAAAAGAGCAGATGCGCAGCCCCGTCGAATATGAGTGCGCAGGCAGCCGGCGTTACGAGCAAGGGAGGAGCCATCGCGATGCAATTTATATGCTAAAGTTAACTTGAGCGTCGGAGTGCAATCAATTACTGGTTTTTCACGTCGCCGTGCCGATAGCGACAGAAAAGACAGACCAGAACAAGACTCTATTCTGATATCGAAGCTGACTCCAAATTATCAGGCCAATTCACACAATTACAATTGGCTACGAACTGCGGCGGAGAATAGTAAGAAGTCGATATGATTTCCAAGGAAACTCAGATTTGTCGAAATCACCGTTTCGGAGAGAATTAATTCAGAGTGTGGGGTCAGAAGAAGCTGAGTGGGAAATTGATAGTACGCTATTGGCTGCTATTATTGACGATATAGAACGATAGCAATTCATAATCTTTAGTTCAAAACTATTACAATATCTTATTTTACGTCTATACAATTTACTTGCATATCTTGATTTGAGCTTTCATAGCTTAGATACTTTATCTGAACAAATTGATTATCAATAGCCGCGCCTACCTACAGCGGAGATAACATCACGTGATAAATGCCCAATATAGTAGTATGTTGATTATATTCAGACAGCAATTGATTATGTAATCTCGACATTGTACTGGAGGCATCTGAAGACTATTTCAATATTGGCCTACTTTGACGAATGAGTTTTGTATTGTGTGAAGGCTCGTTGCTGTCCATTTTTGCATACGATTTTACCGGACCACTTACAGTGCATTTGAGTGCCAAGTTACATGCTAAATACTACACACTATTTATTTGCGTAACTGGATTCTAACGTAAGGTGAATAATTCCATCGCACGCCGTCTATAATGGTATATCAATTCAATCCTATAATGCTACGATATAATCGATAGAAGTGCACTGTATACGCGCCGACGCGACAACCCTCACCCAGTAAACAGAGCTGGTTGGTACGGTAACCAGGTCTGCTTGAATCCACAACAAGGCTTCACCTGCATTCTTGTAATTCTTACATTTTACGTTACAAAACTAGCCAAAACATACAATTCCAGAACAGTGATCAGATCAATATATAGCAATCGCAGCTGGATGTCGCGCTGATTCGTTTGCATCACGAAGCTTCCTCTGGTCTAGTCTGTCTCGTTTTCATCGATCTTGTTTGATCCAGACAGTCAATCCGAATTCCTCCAATACCACTTCACATAGCACAGAGACATATCACAATGTCAGATACTGAACATCACCTAGCCAACAGGTTTCACGTCGTGTCTGACTTGCTTTCGCGTGCATCTCTACCTGCGTCTGGTGTGAACAACGACGTAAATTCCGGCTCGACGTCGCCTTCACACGACCATGAGAACAGCGCGTCGAACGGCTATTCTCGTGCCCATGGTAATGGGTCTGCCCCTGCCCTCACATCTGCTTCTGTGTCTGCTGCAGCGGTCTCGCAGCGACTCTATTTTGGCAGATCACGAAGTGCCGCCAATTCTGGCAGTGTCGGACTAGCCGACTCCACCTCTTCTTCATATTCCGTTCTCGCCCGACGACACGAAGACGACGCTACCAACATCCTTGCGAACCAGCGTGTCCGAACTGCGTCTACTGCTTCTGCTAATAATGTTTATGCTGTTGTGCCCCCGTCGCGGGTTGTTGCTGTGTCACGAACTCGAGAATCTGATGTCAATCGCCAACCTCGTGTTCCACTCTCGCGAGCGCGAGATCGAGAACGGGACCGTGACCGAGAACGAGAACATGAAACTGCAGCTGCAAATCATGAGCGAGACCCAGAATCGCTTTTACTCTGGCAAAAACAATGGCGGCGCGTGCTTACTGCCAGTACGTTCTATTTCGACGCTATCGAAGATCCGTCCAAGGACAGAATCAAAAAACAACTTGTACATTTAGGATCTGTGAGTATCTACGTATGTCATAGAAAGTTTGCTTTTTGCTAATATTTTAGGCCATCGAAACTTTTTTCCATGGCGGTGTTTCGCATGTGATAACCAACCGCCCATTAACGGAGCAATATCCACCTGCCGATATCATCACGCAAGCCAAGCAGCGGTCGATGAAGCTCTGGACATATGAAAGTAAGATTTGCTTTACAGGAAACTGAATGGAACAGCGAAACTGACAGTAAATAGAACTTTGCAGATTTTTAGCAAACGTGACAGATGTTTCAATCCAAACACTTGTGTTTGGAGAGCGACAGACACAGGACCATAGATCAGTAGTTCCGTTACCGAATACTGCCCCTATGGATATGAGCAACAATCTTACGCGTATGCTACGTGAGGAGAAACTGAAAGGTCCAGCGGACAGCGACCCGCGTGCTCGACGAGATGATGTGTATTACTTTAAGGGGCCATACATCCATATACGCGATAGCTCAGGTGTATACCGGTCTGTGATGGTCCGTGAATATAGTAAGCCGACTGAGGCCAATACGGGGGATTGGCCACAGTTTCAACCAAGCGGACAGTACAAATGTCCGTTTTTGCCCGACCACTCATTCTTACGACGACATAAAAATAGCGCGTACGAGTCTGCGAACGAGGAGCTCAGACACCGGCTTGAACTTGGCGTGAAGTGTAAGCGGACAAGAGCTGACCAGGAACAGGTTGTCACTAGTCGAGGTGAGACTAAGAGTCGGCGAGTAGAACAGCATACGGGTGGATGGAAAACTGGAGATGGTGCTGGAGATGATCGTGAATCCGTTCATGGAGGTGTACGAACAGGGACAGCGATGACACCAGTTCGGATGACGTCTGCGCGAGCCAACGCGGTACCTGGCAAAACGAATGGAACGCCTAAGCGTGTGCTTGCGATCCCCAAATCACAGTCTGCAAAGAAATCAAACGTCCAAGTGCAGAAACAAATCCATGATCACGCTCAGGGCCACTTGCAGGGACAAGAATTGATAGCAACAGGAATCAACATGTCAAATATCACGTCGAACGTGAAATCGATGACCCAATCCGGCGGACAAGCAAATGGGTTGGGCGCAAGCACGTCGCAGATTCAATCCAAAGAGGTAACATCGCTGAAAAAGAAAATATTTGAACGAAAGCGCAAGCCGATAGCAGTTGCTGCAGTGGCCGTGAAGCGGGAGGAAGTCGCCGTGCAAGCAGTCCGTCCAGGTTACTGCGAGAACTGCCGTGATCGGTTCGATGACTATGAAGACCATTTGCAGTCAAGAAAACATCGCAAGTTCGCGTGTAACCAGGAAAATTTCGCGGAGATTGATGAGTTATTGGCGAGGATTGGATAAATCCATTATTACATTTATGACTTATGACCTGATTATGACTGCTATGATATTGCATTTGCATGAGCATACTAGATATCCATAATATTATTACATTCTACAATTCTCGTAAATCTTATTTCAGTCTGTAGTAGTATTGAAATCAATCATAACCTGGAACAATGGATACTTTGAGAAGCATTCCATTTCCAGGTTTCAAAGTAAGGACAAAGTCTTCAGGTATAGCTTGCTCAGGAGTAATGATCTCGAACTTGTACTTTGACACAAAGGCAGCCATGAAAGTTCGAAACTCAAGTTCAGCGATTCGGCGACCGATACAGGATCTTGCTCCATGAATGAAGGTCGAGAATCCGTATGGGCTTGTGATCTGGGTGTTGTCCCAGCGATCCGGATTGAACTCTTTTGCGTCAGCACCCCAGACACGAGGACTCTTGTTAAGCGCCTCGATGGGAATGAAGATTTGAGTTCCCTTGTGGATTTTCAAGCCGAGGACTTCAACATCTATGCGGGCCTCACGAAGCGTGACGGGAATTGGTGAAGCGAGGCGGAGACATTCCCGGGCGACGTTGTTGAGATACTTAAGGTTCAAGATAGCTTCAGCCGAGTCCCAGGAGGCGAGGCCATTCGGCAGTTCGGTACGGATCTCTGTACGGAGGCGGTCCTGCATGTCCTGGTTAATGGCGAGTAAGTGGAGTCCCCAAGAAAGACCACTAGCAGTGGTTTCATGGCCAGCAAGAAGCAAGGTCATCATCTGATTTTCGATTTCATCAACTGTCCAGCGGTGAGTCTCGTCTTTCAGCAGAATGCTCAGAATATCACGATCTTTGCCAAAAACTTGCTTTTCGTAGACGGCGTCGATTCGCCGCTTGAGAACAGATGACACCGCGTCCTTGAAAATTTTCTTTGATGCTTTCATCCTACGATTGACAGGCGTTGGTACATAGCTCCAACCAGGTACGATCGACAGTAACATGAAATCAAAAGCTTCGTCAGTCGGGGCAGACAGGCGGTGGTAGGCGCGCACTAGCTCGTTGTTCTCGTCGGTAAGAGCGCCTAGATTGACGCCGAAAGCCGCCTCGCCGATTGAATCCAGCGCAAGTCGCGAAATGTACGGTAACATCTTGATCTCTTGAGGGCCGTCCTTGAGCTTCTCGTCGAGTATAGTGGTGAGTTTTATCAGGCCATTCACAAACACAGGTAGAAATGTTCGGACATGCGAACTAGTGAAGGCAGGCGTCAAAAGTCGGCGCTGGAATTTGTGTTCCTGACCTTCCGAGAAAAAGAGGCCATTTCCTATGACCGCTTTGAACCCGCGGGATACGGTGGTCGGCTTCATGAAGCTGTAGACTTCTGCCTGCATGATTGCCTGGTTCGCTTCGAACGACTGCGCGATCAAATAATCTGCACCCAGTGGACCCCAGAACCGAGTGAAATCTGCGTCTGGATATGCGTCGGCCATCTCAAGGCCCTGGTGGTACTTGTGCACTCCAAAATCTGCGAAATTGCCCCAGAAAATACTAGTCCGCTCCAACGCGGGTAGATGTCTGAACGGCGAAAACACTGTCGGATAGACAAAGATTCGCAGCGTAAGGAAGATCGACCCGACAAAAATAAAGAACGGAATAAACCATAGGAACAGACTGACTGGAGTAAGCTGAACCCCGTTCAAGAAATGGTACGCTAGGTCAACGACCAACGCAATCAAGAGCTGCTTCTGTATTGCAATCATTTAGCCTGATTTAGGACCTCGAACGACAGTCGAAATTAGGAGGGAATCGCTAAAGCAAGTCAAATGCTATTGTTTTGATATCCTAATTATTGAAATATCCCATTAAACAACTTCGCGATGTTGGGCCGTTTGAACTGACTGAAGAGTTGATTTTGATGGAATATCGTAGGTAAAGGTATAGCGCCGGGAAGAGCCGTGCTGTCAGATTTTGCGCCTGAGATTCGTCATTCAGAAGCAGCTTATCATTACATTTTACACTAACCGCTTTATTACATGGATATTTAATTTTTTCTGTTGGGTTATCATTTGTTGTGTTAAATATTATGCGTTATCTTGCACACAAATTCAATGTAAACGTTATCGTCTACCTGTATGTTCTGCCCTCTCACACCATCCGCAATGACTTGAACAAACGACAGCGACAAGAACGATGACAATGGCAATAAAACAATGATTTTATTCCTATTAATTCTGTAATACCATATATTGAGACAACTACGAGTCACAACCTTACATACAAATATGAATTGTAACCGGCCAATCAAATCCTGCTTATCTGAACTATCTTATCTATACTACAATGGTAGAATCATGTGATGACTGCCTGTAAAGTATTTTACTCGAACATGATGCTGCGCAAACTAAAGACTGGTAAACAAAAATAGGTTACACGTCTTTGGTAGAGAAATTTTTGGATTTGTACTTAAGATTTTACTTGCAGTTTCGTATTCGTAAACACCCGGCTGTTCAGATGACCATCTCAAATTATCCGAAATTATAGAACTTAGAATTCATATGAACAATACGGGGCTCTATGGCGATCCCGATACTGAAAATCTCCCCGCACTTCATCGCAGTTATGGTCCGATATCGACCTTAATTGCCCTAAGGTAACCGGTTGCCAAACAGTCATGATGAATTGTCACTGTCTACGGAGAACTGCAAGAGCTTCTCTTATGCTGTTTTTGCTTATATAATCCTGCATATAGTCAAAGGAATTTTTTTTTAAAGCTTGCCGTCTCTCAGTTTCTTTGCTTTCGCTGAGAGTTTTGCAGTTTCAGGTGGTTCACCATATATGCTACTAGATAACACTGAGAAGCAGCTTCAGAGTCGGCAACCTCTTGGCTATGTACAAAGTTAAAAAAGTCAAACCCTCGATCAACTGTGAAATGTTGTCTCTTAATAAGTTTTAGACTTGTAATCATTAGAATCTATTCCTGTACAAAGTTGACATCGCGAAAGCAGATTGAATATCAAGTTTTATATTGTTGTACCTGTTTGCTTATCAACAGGGGCTCCTGCACGTGCTCCGATTTGTCCCATGTGTTCCACGAATATTTACGGAGAGATTTAGGCGAGAAAGACACGTGAAAACGTGCGGCGGTTCCAACTTGCCTGAACAAAAACAAAGTTCGAAGCCGGTGGCCAGGCCCATACTTCATTATTTAGGATTGTCCATGAACTCTGAGTAACAAGACATTATTTAATATGATCTAAAGTTTACATCTGTACAGGATATACAATATAAAGTTTATCATTGCCGTATGGACGGACTTGCATTAAACGAGACAGACTCGTTGCATCTACAAGCATCTAAGCATTATTGGTCCGATCGAACAGATATATTAAGTGATGCATAGTTCATCGTACCCCAATCACTTTTCCTCCTCGTCCAAAATCGTCTTCCAATGGTTGTCGACATTTGCATGTCTCTTCGCGCCTGCTGAGCTGTGGATCAAGTGGTGATGTGGATCCTTTGGATCCAAGATGTATTCCGATTCACTCGACGAGCCGAACGATGCCACAGCCGTCAGCACTATTGTCGCTAGCGCCATTGCCTGCGCATACATTCTGAGTAGTTGTTAGTGGTTGGCTTCGACATGGTAACAAAAGAGAGCAAAGAATGAGTGAAGACCTGTCATACCTGACTTGCACCCAGATCTGCGCCTGCGTCAATAGTTTATCGCGAGAAATGACTCCGTATATGACTGGAAGTGACGCTACAAATGAGCCAAGTATAAGCGGGACCTTGTTCTGTTTCGCAAAGGTGACAGCCTTGTCTACGCCGTCAAGTTTGTCGTAGTCGATGGCTGCCTCGCGTTTTTCGATCGCGTACACACCTCGCTCGCGCATCATCGCATGGTGATACTCCTGTTCCGCACCTACTCGGCCGAGGAAAATTGTCGGAATCGCGAGTGCAGCCAGTCGTAGTGTTATTGTGTTTCTCACCACTGGGAACCGGTGCGATAAAAACCACGAAAGTCCGGTTCCAAATGCAAACCCGCCCACCGTACCTTTGATTAAGCCGTGGGTCTTCATTTTGTTCTCATATTCCGCCCTTTGGCGCTCGTTGAGTCGCATTACATCCTGGTCTGACATTGATTCTCGCAATAATGATAAATTCGACGCGGAATCTCACTTCAGTATCGACAGCGAAGAGCAATGTTGGATTTGAGCACAATTCAATACTACTTTAATTATAACTCAAGACCAATTCATGTGATACTGCTCGCCCTATACTGTCTACAGATCCGGTTACTCCGGCGATGACGTATTTATCAGGCTATCTCTACGTGGAAGGTGGTTTTGATTTGTAAATTTCAGGATATAATGCAACTTTACTAGTACTTGTTCGAAACTTCAAGGTCATTATTATTTGCTGTCTCTGTCTTTATAAATTCTCCTAACCGCCAACTTGTGCAATTTTAGTTCCACATCTAATCATATCATGAGGCATAAAGTGAAATGCAGACTCTCTTTTGATAGCTGCACGTGATATGTCCCACAGAGGAGAAATGATCATGAAGAACTCCATATGAGGAAGACAGATCATGATACATAAAGTTCTAATTTTCAAAATTTGATGCGAAGATTTCCTAAGTTAGAGCTCGAACTGGCTGATCATGCATAATACGAGGCATATATTTGATCTTTTGTCAAAGCATACCCAGCGGATCTATTAGATGTACCATTCTACACCGGATTGGAACCGCTGAATAGGAGATTAGATCTCTTCTAACAAGATTGCGCTCTATATAACGACAAGAAAACTTGATAAACTAAATATACTCAATTAATATCATTTATAATACTGGTATTAATGCAAGGATGCCCGTAGCCGGCGTAATCGCTCTACATCCAGCAACTGCTCATAGCCTGGTTTTCTTCTCTGTTTCTCCAAGTGCCGATGTGCATCTAGAATTTGGCGCACGCGACTCCGGTAAGGATCAGCATGCAAATAAGTAAATGAGCCGACCATTTGTGGTTGGCCTGGTTTTGTGTTTGACACGTCAAGCCATTCTTTTGGGATATCCGAGTGCTGTTGTCGACGATGGCGAATGTCAAATCGTACGCCAGTTAATGGAAGAGTATCCAGACGCAGCGAAGATTTACATTTTTGAATAGTCGAGCGAAAACTGCTTGTTGGACGTCGGCTTGAATCTGACTTTCGACGCGCAAGCAGTTTGGCTTCGATCTCTCGGAGCTCATGCGCTGCTAAAGTATACGGCGACTCGTCATTACTACTTGACCTCCTGTCATCACCATATGGAGACTTGTCAGTAATAGTTCTTAATACCTGTAATTCAGGATTTGATTTGCTCTGCTGAATTGGAAGCCGTGGTTTATAGACTGATTTGAATTGTGGGGACAATTTTCTAACCCCAAATTGTGATTTGATCTGTGAGTCGTTCTGCCGATGGACTTTCTGTTGCCGCTCTTCTTTATAAGCCTCTAAATTAATCGGTGCTTTTGATTCTGAACACTCGTGTACTTCAACGCAGCATTGAGGAACCGCTCCTGACTCTGCATTTCCAATCTTTAAACCAGTCGGTTTATGAGCCTGTAGGTTAGTTTATGTTGTCAAGACGGTATTATCTACATACAAGTTTGAACCACATTGGACTATAATAAATACAATATCGTTCATTATATATTCTGATTGATTGATGTGTAAAATATAGATCTAATTGATTATTTACAATTCGGCAGAAGGAGATTTGAATACGGCCCGGTGGTGACAAAGGTAAACAAACCGCATCAACTATTGTACTAGTGATCATCGTCTCCTCCGAAACATATCTTTAAACATTTCTTTCAAGCCGTACTCGCCATCGCGCTTCTCCATTACAACCATACTATCCCCAAAGACGGTGTTAACTACTGAACCCGGCTTTCTCGGTCCCAGATCGAATGTCGTTCTTCCTGACCTTGCGAGCCGATCGCGGTTCCATAACGCGTCGGCGAGTAATGGAGCTGCGTCGGCGTAGCAAATAGCTCGTTCTCGTGCTAAGCTCAGGTAAGCGCGGCGAGCTGGTGCTGGTGCCTAAGCATGATTAGATATGACATCTGTTGGAGTATCCACAATTACGGAAAAACATACCATTAGATTGTAGCTCCGAATACTATCGTTAAGTGTTTTAATTGATAACTCATGGTACGACTGTTCTAAATTTTCCCATTCCACTTTCGACAGCCGAGAATGGGTTTCATCTACGGGGAGTCCATCGTCAGCCCGCGGCATCTCGCGTTCCGAATCAACGGCAAATTCGCGGAGCTCGTTGACGTTCTCCTCGTGTAACCGTTCGTCGTCCTTTTTCCGGTCAAGAATGCCTGTTCGCTTCGCATACAATAGCTCTGCAGCTGCGTACCTGTTTGCACGCGCCATCTGCTCATCGATGGGTCCGCCTTCGCTGGCAATGAACCGCATTGCATGTCGCTTCCAGCCTTCTCGCAAATCAGCTCTGAATCGACGCAAGTCCATACGCACAGTGGTCTGTTTATCAATCCAAGGAGGTGTTATATCTTGTCGCTGTATAATGCGGTTCAGGAAAAACTCTGTCGTATCGAGAAAAGGCGAAGTCGCTCGCGCGTCCATGTCTAGTTTTCCCCCTCGCTTAATGTTATTGAATTGACCTCTCGCTCGTGCCTCCTCGATCCGCTCGTCTGCTAACGCTCGCAGTCCATGTAGAGTCCCTGGCATCGCGCGGGGTGACTTAAATCGCTCCCCATAGATTTTAGAAAATTCTGGATCACGCTCAGGTGGGGCCGCGCTCGACTTACTCGTCTTCTCTACATTCCGTGCAAGAGAGTACTCTAAAGTTTTCTCTCGTGCCTCCGCAATACGGACAGATGCAGGCAGAGATTTCGCCATAGTCGGCATGGGTATAACATTGCCATTGCTTCCGGATATCGGCGGGCGACGAGGACCCCCTCCGGGAACTCGAAGCGGTTTGTTCACGTCAACAAGCATTCGCAGCACCGCATCTTGAGTCGATTCAGTTCCTGTCCAGGGCCTACTGTAGGCGATATCCCTCGTATGCTTACTCGCAGCTCGCGGCAGCGTCGATACAGCAAGCGCTTGAACATGGTCTGCCTTATATGTTCGCGATGCCAGACGTTCTTGGATATCTCGAATTTCCTGTTCGGTCATAACGGCGGAGGTGCGGGGATCTTCTTCTCGCGCAACGAACGGCATTCGAACTGCTTGCCCGGATAATGGATCGTCTTTAATCGGTGTCGATTCTTCGGCAAGCTGCATCAACCGCCGTTTCATGTATCCGGTGTCTGCGGTTTCGTCAACATGGTCATCTGCCTGTTGGAGGTCGCTCCGATTTTTCTCCTGTGGTCTAGTAACTTGTGAATAGATGCGTTTACCGTATAGTTGTCTATTCAGTCGACCTTTTATGCAAGCTCTCATCGCCCTATGCGCTAATTGTCGAATTATTCCTTGTTTCATTACAATTGTGCGTCAAATTTACATCAGCATCTTATCTCCATCTGATCTACTTCATATTGCTGGGAGACATGCAGCTGGGAGGGTTACGTAATACTATGTTGAAGATTTGGTAATATGCCAATTCGCTTTTGAATCATCATTATGCAAACTCATTTGCCATATGATTTGACCTTAGCACTATTTTCGGTTATTATACAAGGATCGGTTATCATAGAATATTTGACATTGGTTACGGAAGCATCTATCTCCGGACCCATTTCAAAAGCCATTTCAGGAGGAGCTCAGCCAAACGAGCAGATCGAGATACTTCACAGTATTCTGTTCAACAATATACTTGTAGCCCAATTAGATCTTGCTGATCTTATTGTTCTGTAAGCTTTAAAGCCTGTTAATCATTCAAAATTATCCTATCTTTCAGTTTCAACTGTATTTAGTTCAGTTCATGCCATCTTGTGAATAGCAAAGAGAGGAACCCAGTAATTAGTAGTCAATCTTATTCCCCAATATTCCAACCGGTGTCATTCCTTATTCAGTCGGCTGAAATAGCTGAGACCGTAATCTTGAGTTCTTCGATTCAGCTGAACGGATTTCAAAGTATGATATTGATTTTTGGCAATAATATTAGACGTCCAAGTTGCTCTGCAATGATCTTAATCTCACCCTGTGAGCTTCTGTTCTACAAATGTATATACATACTGCTACTTACATATTATTATATTATAGTATTATAATATGCACTGGAATAAAAAAAGTCGGATCAGCTCAAATTGAGCTCATATTGAGCAAGCGCCTCATCAGCTCTGTTGATTTTTGCTGCCGTGTCCATGACATTCTGGTCTGTTAATAGATGTCGTAGAGTAACTCAAGCTAATAAACGTACCTTTTTGATATCTGCCAGGGAAACCATTAGAGCATTATAATCCTGTGCAACACGCTCCTGCCGAGGAAACACTTCAGTGTCATCATGCGGGTCCGTTTCAGCCTGAATCAGCCCGGATATAGGACTCGGACGACTTGACCAGTCTTCTAATTCCTGCGCATATTTTGCTACCACTTGTAACGGTGTTTTGCGCCGTAGATTCGTGACTGCAACTGTCGCGTTATCAATTTGTGTATATAGATCCCGAACTTGCTCGTTTAGTTCCAGGTCGAATGGCTCGATTTCTTGACATGTTAGTCTTGTGCTATGAGAGAACTGTGGCTGCTTACGCCCGTCGGCAGTGACTGATTCCAACTCCGTCCCAGCCATCAGTGATGAAAGTCCTGGATCAGAGGCTTCAATTCCATCGACGACTAAACTGTATTTCGAGAGGTCAAACGTCCTCAACACAAACTGCATCAGTCAGCTCGACCATCTCATCACAAAGCCTGCATGGTTCACACCTCACGAACACGAGCCTCAACTTCATCACGCACAGGATCATCAGCTGCCAGATCGATCGCTGGAATCGCAGCATTGATCTTGTCCTGCGCTCGTTCTAGCATCATATTCTGCAAATATCGCACATCCTGTGAAGACAGCTGCAGTTTTTGGTGAACTGGTGGATGATGTAAGATCTGAATTTCAAAATCGGGCACGTTCCGGCCTAGTTCCGGTTCATCGAACGTTTTCGTCGTCATGTTTATCGATATTATATTCGTTACTCTCCTTTGTACTATTGCTAGCTGATAGATTCAATGCCTACATGTTTACTTCGTCACGTGATATACTGCACGCGTCGCGTATACGAACAACGCTTACTGCTCTTTCTTGCTTATCGGTATCGACAACAATTTTGATATGCGACAGCTCATATCAATAGCAATTCCGAGCGGAATTACAAACGTGGGCAGATACATCCAAATAAGAGATTGTCGGTCACTCGCCGAAAGTGCCGCCGAATCAAGGCCAAACATGACTTCGGCCAGGCATCCATATGTGGTGATACTCGCCACGACTCCGTAGACTAATGTCGTGATGTAGATATTTGCCGATCCTGCATAATTAGAATACCAGTCAAATTTCTAATTCAGCAAGTGATATGCCGAGAAATTAAAATACCTTTCGCAAACGCATATGCGGCGATAAAAAAAAAGGGCAATTGACCCACAACTTCTACAACCACAAACGATTGGAACCAGACCGGAGGATCAGCTACGAGCGGGTCGTTGTGGTCTTGAATATGCTTATCGAGTAGAAAAGTTTGAAATGATAATTGATATTTCCGAGGTATCACGATCGCGGCGTCAATAAGAATAGTGATTATCGCATGGAATACACTGCATCAATTAGTCAGTATACGACAATATCTGCTTCCTTAGAATACTTACAAATAAAACACATAAAAATAATCCAATTTCCTCAAAGTTGTTGACGTCATTATCTAAGTTAACTTCTTTACTTTATTTAAATTTTACTTATGCAGTTAAGTCAACCTGAATTATACAATTTAGTAGTATGGGACCAACTCCTTATCGATGCAGTATCAGGTTGCCCTGCCAACCGCGCGGCGCCACATAATGTTTACATATATCCCTTTCCGGAAATTAAAAAATATTAATTGAACTCGGCCCGGGGAATCGTGTATGTGTGCCGACTCCTGTTCTCGAGATTAATTGTTTACAGATTCGTCCTGTTTTTACTTCACTTTATTCACTTCTTTTCTTCTAGCCGTTCAAGCTATCATTTAAACATCTCTCTTTACTTATAGAATTAATTCGCAGCTGGACTGCAGATATTCTATTTCGATTCTTTATTGGTTCAGAAAATAAAAGGTAAAACATAACTAAAAGCTAAAATTTCATTCTTGTTATTGACAATATTTAGCTCGCTGGTCGACTTTTTACCACTTTTTTATATATTCTTTTTATATATTTATCTTGCTCCTCAATGTCTACGGAAGATTATTCGATGATGACCGATCTCTACCCCGGGTGGTCTATGACCCAAGGATCAGTTGATCTCAAAAATCAGTTCCTTTCTCCATCCTTGCCACCACGAGCGTCAGTTTCTCCGGAGCTGCTCTACAACAGCTCTCCAGACTTATCTCTCTCTGGAAGCGAGTCAGAAATGTTTTACAGCGCACCATTGGAAGACTCAACAAACGCATACAACGTGATGACGAAGATCTGGGACGACCAGAGCGACCAGTTAATGTCAACTCTGCGAGGACCTCCAACGACAGATTTCATTAATGCCTCACCGGTCATTGCTCAGGAGCCCGCACTCGTCGGTAACCGATACGATATCATCTCTAAAGTGCCAATCCAGTCGACATTCACGACCCCAGGCATGCTTCTCAGTCAGAGTCAACAAGCTCAAGTTGATGGTCCAGAGAGCTATGGTCTTCCGATAGAAGATTTCCCCGATTATGGGTTAACGTTTAAACAGAAGTCATCGGCGCCTTGGATATTGCCATCTTCTCCGCCAGCTCGACTTCCTATGAATGCACCCCCGCAACAGGCGTTTGCATACTCGGATTCGTTTCTAACAAACAATTACATGCACGGAGTTCATGACAATCGTGTACCTGTTGAAAGCGATTATGAAGCTGACTATACTTCTGACGCGGTTTCGCCGGCATTTTCGCCGACCGAAGATATGAGCGACTTTTCGTCTCCCGAACTGACTCAGAGCCACCGATTTGCAAGTGCAGGCAACGGGATCTGTAGCGTATCTGGGAATGGGAGCAACAAAAAAACGTGGACCACGACATGGCGACCTATTTTAACGTCTGATCCAGTGACGAACCAAAAACTTGTCATCGATGTGGACGAGTCTGAGGCGGACGAAAAACGGAACAGACTGCCAACTCGAACTTTGGACGTGTATGTGATTGGACCAACAAAGGATAACAAGTATATCTGCAACTACAATGGATGCAACAAGCAATTTGGTCGTCGGTACAACATCCGAACGCATATCCAGACGCATCTATCAGATAAACCACATAGCTGTCCGGTGTGCAGCGCACGGTTTGTGCGCCAACATGATTTACGTCGTCATGAGAAAATCCACGAAGATGCGAGGCCATTTGTATGTCCTTGCGGCAAGTCGTTTGCGCGACAAGACGCATTGTCCCGTCATCGTCTGCGCAAAATCTGTGTTGGTGGTCTGGATCCCACGGATCATTCGTCACCGGAGAATTGAGTTGAATTCGATTCGATTGGTTTTGGATGTGCTTGTATTTTGGTTGCTTGTTTATTGTATGCTTGTTACTCGGATCTGGTTGGTTTATTTGGTTTGGTTTGGTCTTGTGATTCCTCGTGAATGTGAGTTAAAGATGAATAAAGAGATATAATCGTAAAAGCACCTTCAAAAACGCCAACCGTAATAAAAATAGCATCAATAGGTAACATCTAAAATTAGTGGTTGCCCAAATAATAAAAATTTACAAGTCGGTGATAAGATTGAGTTTCGCTTCGAAATCAAGTCTACGTCGATCAGATGCAGCTCCTATGGCTGCTGCCTGGCGAACCAAGTCACAGATGGCCAAATTACCAGTCTGCTTCGCCTTTGTATGGAGAATGAGGAGGTCTTTAAACTCAAACTCAAGGTCGTGACAGGTTTCCTGGAGTATGGCAGCGGCCTGCTCGAAAGCCTCCGCACGCGCGTATCCATTGATCAGCTTGATAGTCGCAAACTTGTCTGAGAGAATTTTCGAACGCTCTGATAACCGCGTATAATCTGCAGCGGATTGCGACGCGATATATGCCTGTCGCTCACGAAACACGGCCTCAATAAACGTCGTATCTCGGTTCACTGGAGTCAGACTTTTATATGCAGCATCAAGTGCTAGTTGGTAGATATGCAAGTCTCGGAAAACTTTCGTCGTGAGCCGGGAGTCGGACGCTCGCAGAAGATGACGCTTGACTGTGTCCGTTCGAGCTGATAGTTTGGTGGTGTCTGTAGTATCTGTAGCGTCTGTAGAGTTTGCGGTATTGTTGGATGACGGCAAAAAAGTCCGAACAGGATTTTTTCGCTGTTGACTGGCCCAACCAATATAGGCCGCGTCCGGAACACCAGACACGTTTGGGTCAACTGCAGGCACTGTGGTCTCTGCGAACCGGATGCGAAATTCCGACTTAAAATTACCGTTAATAGCCATCTTAAGGAAATTATACACAAGCACACGGGAAATGAGATCTGGAGCTTTGGTCTGCAGAAACGTCATTATTGCGCGAGACTCGCTCTGGATCTCCTCTTTGCCCAAAATGTCAATAGTAGGCAGAAACGGCACGAGACCAGCCTCGAAATTGGCGGGCTGCGACAGTTGATTGTGGAGAAACAAAGTGTTAATTTTAGCCAGCTGCGTTCCTTGTAGAGGAGCAAGTGGTGGAGCATGAATTCGGCGTTTCGCGCCGGCGATAGCATAAGCCTTCATCAAGTTCTGGAACGAAAATATATCAGGACTCATCATTGCCGAGTTGACAGTCATCTGCGTAATGATCGAGCGCGCAATCTTAATGTCTCCAGATTCTCCACACAGGTGCAACAGTGTATTATAAAACTCTCTTGAGATGGGGAAGTTACGCTCGTGGTATTCCACTGCCAGCTCCCATGCACGCGCCTGGTAGTCGAACCGGCGTGCGCATGCAAATATCAGTGATTGTAATGTCTCTGGGGTCGTTTTGATGGGATCAATTGGTCGTGTCGTCATCTCTTCGTAAAGATTGATGGCTTGTTCCACGTTGCGCTTCATGCCAGCAGCCATGATCATGATACTGAATATCTTTGCGTTGGGTTGAGTTTGCAATGATCGGAACTTCATAAACTGGAAAATCTGCAACAACTCATCATATCGCTCAAGCTGTAAACAGCTCTGTAGTACGATCTCGTAATGATTCAGGTTCAGTTCGATTTTGTTGTTGAGCATATGGCTGACCGTTGCGGACAGCTGATCGTAGTTTTCTTGCCTAAAAAATAGCTGGAGAATGTGCTGATATGTAATTTCATCGGGTTCGATTCCGGCAGCAAGCATCTCTGCGCAGAGCTCGAAGCAGTCCGACCGGCAAGTATGTGCGTATGATTCCATAATGAGATTGTAGAGCTGTAAATCCATGGAGTGCTGTGACTTGTTCACGAGAGCAATCAGGTTCTGCGCATGTTTCGCTCGCGATTCTACAGGGATGTTCGAGACAAATAACTTGATGTCCTCAATTTCAAGGTCTTCGAAAACCAATGGCAGTTCAAACAGGACGGTCAGAACTCGTTCCCAGTCATATGAGCCAGATACGACCTCAAAAGCATGTGGATCATGATCGACAACTCGTTTTCTGACCAAATCCGGTATTTCGAGAGATTTTATTTTCGATTTCGGAAGAATCACTAATTTCCGGATCATTCTGTCGATCATCTCTTTGTTTTCGACTTTCTCCAACTTCGTAAAGTTATCTATCTTTGACAACAGTTTCGGCACATGTATCTGTTGACTTGACGGTTCCGGGTTCAGCAACGAGTTGAACGCAGCATCAAGCTCTTCAGCCGTATATTTTGTGCGTGCCTTTTATTCTCAGTAAGCTTCATTCGGATTTTATTTTTGGTTAAAAGAATTCGTCAATATCAACGTACCTGAATTTTGGCCTGAGCACCTGCTCGAAATGGTTGATATTCCATCCACGGCTTCGGAGCATGATCCGTGATTTTCCGCCCGATTTCCGGACCAGAAGAGTAAGACCGATATAATGACGTACGCGCATGGCAATACCGACCTGTTATCTTGTATTTT
This sequence comes from [Lipomyces] oligophaga, assembly GCF_038497815.1. NCBI lineage: Eukaryota > Fungi > Ascomycota > Lipomycetes > Lipomycetales > Lipomycetaceae > Lipomyces > [Lipomyces] oligophaga. Next base: position 2,116,763 of record NW_027117785.1, on the reverse strand, counting down.
AGCCGTGAAATCCGGTTCATTCTGGTGTATGGGATCTTCGGCAGTGGAGGAGCTTCGATGGAAATTTTCTTTCTCCCAGCTGGTTATATTTTACAGTAGTCCCTAGACTGCATAAAATTAATTATGTTCTATGGATCGAATATAGATTAAATAAATAATTATGTCGGATAATGAAGAGTACGAATGCATTAATAGATCTTTTAGGTTACTAATAGCAATCCTAGATATCATCCTCCAAGAGGCTATGATCGAATTGCCAGTAGTCGGTTTGAAGCTTCTAAGATCACCAAAACCAAGCAACTCTGGCTGATTCGGGCGCCGAAGTCTCTTCATGGACAACTGCCGAGTCACATCCCTGTCCAGCAATCCGGAACTGAGGTCGTGTTTACCAAGAACGGGGCGGACTACACGGTTATGGAGAACAAAGAGGAAGAGCAAATTTCGAAGGAGAAAGTTAAGATTCTGGTGGCTACGAACTCGAAAGGCAAATATAAACAGCGTAAGTAAATTAGTATTTATTGGGTTAGATAGATAGATATTAACATAGATTAGTCGAAGTGCCGATTTCAAAAGTTATCCAGATCAGCGAGATTGTCGCCTTCCGCCGATAATTCTATGCTGCAGCGCCAGCTACTTTCTGCTGGATCTGCGCCTGGAATGCGAGTAGCTGTAAGATTATATTAGTGTGAGTTTTAAATAAATGCGATTTTCGACTATGACCTTGCATTGCCATACCTCTGAGCGTTTTTTATCTGTGTTTGTCTGAGCTTCTGCGATCTTTGTTTCAGTGCGTTTTCTGTAGATGTTAAAGAGTAGTTAAGGTAGATAACAAGGGTAAACGTACATTTCAGACTGAATAAACTCGAGTCTTTTGTCAACGTTCATTACTGCTTCTTGCCGGTCCTGTGGAACAAGCACGGGACCGATGAGTTTGTAAATTTTCGAATCTTGGTCAAGAATATCGAATTCCTGCTTTGGTTAACTCGATCTTGATCTTGCTCTAGATATCGTTACCTTTTGCACTATCAAACTTTCTTGGAGCTGTGATTCTAGTTTCTGCCGCGTTTCGATGAAAGTCGATAATTCTGGCACATTGAATTAGTATACATGCCGCTATTGAGATTGCTGAAATACATACCTAACTGGATGCTGCGTAGCGAGTCAAGAATTTTTTCGTATTCCGCCTGATCTTTAGCATTTGCCATTGTTCTTCTTATTTTTTTAATCCAATAGCATATATAATATAATGCTAGATTTGTTGCTTATAGTTATGATCATATGCTAAAATTTGGTATAGTATTATTTTAGATGGTCCCAATCATGTTCATCTGATGTCTCCCACAAACCAATATGTTACGATAAACTGTTACAATTTATACCATAATAATGAAAGACGACTTTTTGGACGGAGATCTACCTAAAATAGTCGTATTTGACCTCGATTATACTCTCTGGCGTAAGTAGATTTTCATCCGTTATTTGTGCATCTTCTAACTCTATAGCTGCATGTATCTCCGTGATCCTGAAGCCACCTAATACAAACTAACCAGAACCAGTGCTGGAGCGATGTCAACGTGTCACCGCCTGTCCGCGCCGGAAAGACACGCGACCATGTCGTTGATAGGTCTGGCGAAAAAATTGGGTTTTTTAAAGACGTCGCCAGGGTGATATCTGCACTGAAGGCTCGAGGTGTTTTAGTAGGCGCAGCAAGTCGTACTGACGCCATTTGTATGTAGTCTTTTGTCAATGCAGTTAAAGAGGGATGAACGAATTAACACTAACAAGAATAGCGACGGCGAAGTCCATGCTTCGACTTATTGAAATCGATAACAAACCGGCTATGGACCATTTCGATGCGGTGCAAATTTACCCAGGTTCTAAGCTGACACACTTTTCCAGGATCCGCACAGACACAGAAATTCCGTACCATGAAATGCTATTTTTCGACGACGAGTCCCGAAACAAAGAGGTAGAGTACGAGCTCGGCGTCAAGTTTATGTTTGTGCAAGATGGAGTCACTTGGGATCTGTTTCGACGTGGTATAGAAGAATGGAGAGTTCATCGGCAAGAATATCAGTCTGGTGCCAAGAAACCCCGGAAACTGCAACGCCTGTGAGTTTTGAAACAATAGAGAAAATAACGACACTGATAACTAACGAGCCCAGAAAAGGCTTTGGAAATGGCTACGGTGATATGATGTCATTTGAGTAAGCTATATTACACTATCAAATTCTAATACTGCTTCAAATCCAACGTAGATTCAATGGCCTGAGTCTGCGCAGCGTCGCCCGCAAGAACTGAGTCAACCAGTGAGCGATAGCTCTGCTGGCGGTTGGCCATGTCGAGGAAAATCGCGTACTTCGCGTCGATCAGCTTTTTCTCCTGCTCATCTTTCGTAGGATATACTGCGCGTCCATATCCAGTCAACCTGCGCATGATCGCCCACAGATTATCGGTATATCCGTTAGCATCAGCGGATGCCGCCTTCGCCCCCAGTAGAGCAGACCCAAACACCACCGCGGAATCGATATATTTTGGAATCACGACAGGCATGCCGGTCGTCGACGCCATGAGTGCAGTGAGCACCGGATTCCGGCATTGGCCACCAGACAAGAAAATACTCTGGATTTCGTGGCCAGAATTGTTCAGTGCCGTAATGATGTGCCGCGTCTGCAGGCCGATGAATTCGACCGCGGAAAGATATGCAATGGCTAGATTGTCAACCGAGACGTCGAAAGTCAATCCGACGACGGCACCGGTCATTTTCTCGGATGCGATGGGCGATCGGTTGCCATGCAAATCGCCGTAGAAGTAAAAATCTTTTATCAGATGTTCCAGCGAAGGCAAACCTTGGTCCTGTCGCAGCTTCTCTACCCGATTGTTGAGAAATTCGAAGATTGAAATATTCTCTTTGTCTGCAAGCGACTTGGCTTCTGCGTGCGCGGGATGCGTTGTCAATACATGTGCTAGTAAAGCACCTGTCGCTGACTGGCCGCCCTCTGCCATCCAATAGTTCGGCATGGTCACATCGCGATAAGGTCCCCAGACACCAGGAACAAAATGGCATTGCTTCGTAAGCGCAAGGTGACAAGTACTGGTGCCAGCGACGGCGGCTAGACGATGAACCGATAGGTTGATGTCATTGTCCGGTCCATAATTTGGCTCGACCCAGTTGCTGTCGGCCTTATTGATGGGGGCAGCAGCACTGCCGATCCAGCCCGAGTACGCGTCTATGACACCAGAGCCGACTGCCGTATTGATCTCAAGTCCCATTTCCTCAGCAGCCACCGCACAAAGTCCACCTAGATATTCTCCTGCGGACAAGATGGTGTTATTGACACCCAGAACTCCGCCAATGCGGCGGAAATTGTCGTGGACCAGTTCAGGCAGGTTGATGGCCTCGAGAAAATCCGCCGACCAACCCTTCACGCTGCCGTCGATGCCCACGGGGACGTAGCCCTGCTTACAAACAAGAGAACAAAATGAGCGAGTTTCCTTTTTAGTCGCCCGGTGTGTGAGATAGTCTGCAAGGTCGTAGAACTTGCATCGGTTGAACACACCCTCGGGCATGTTGTTTTTCAACCACTTGACTTTCGGGATCTCCATCTCGATAGACATCTGGCCTCCGACATATTTGAGCAACGAATGTCGAGTGGCGTTGATCTGCTCGGTTTCATCGGGACAGCGGTGATCCATCCACAGGACTATGTTTTGCGCGCTGTCGCCAAAATCAGGTCCCACGGCTACTGGCGCATCTGTCTCGTCGTCAATGACGACAAGCGAACAGGTCCCATCGAATCCGATGCCTTTGACTTCTGATTTTGCAATTCCGGTCTCGGCCAAAACGGTCTTGACACAGTAACAGCAGGCAGCCCAGATGTCGTCCGACGACTGGTTGTAGAAATTCGGCCGTGGATTCCATTGTTGGATTGCCTTTGAAGCCATCGCAAGAATTTCGCCGGAATTGTCAATTATACATGCCCGCGCACTGCCGGTCCCGACATCAATGCCCACGTAGTATGGTCCGTTATATACCATGACTGCTGTGATCTGTATTGTATGTCGTGAATGATATGGATAAATATTTTGAGGTCAAAATCAGTTGGACTACTAAATCGGGACATCTAGGCGGCTCATCACTGACTAAGAAATTAGTAAGAAATTAAACGTCCTACTATTGTCCTGATCTGGATGATGGGATGACAGATCACTAGTGCGACTGGTAACAGTAATGGAATCAGCAGCATATTAGAGTAGAGTAGAGGTGAGGTAGAGGCCATTAAGGCGGAACTTATACACATTGGCTTTTGCGAGATAAGCTGTGTCGAATAATGCAGCATTGAGAGAGAGAGAAGAAACTACGCAAAAGTTGTTTAACGTTGAGATGTTAAAGTTCATAGCCAATGGTTGATCCAGTCGAATTGTCGATCTAGCCGTAAAATGGTCCGAGAATAAGACCTGATCAGTATGAAGTATCGCGAGTAGAGTATGGGATAGGCAGAGCTCTGAGTTTGGTTGGTTGATCCGGACTTGGTTCCTGACTCTCGACGGTTCATCACGCATGCTATCGCAAGCAGAAGTCTAAGATATCCTGCTATGCCATAGACCGTACTTGAATGCTAAAAACATGCCAGTTTAAATTGTAGATAGATGAGGATCAACAATAATCATGAGCCGGCACACCTGAGAGGATATTCACCTCATTGTCGAGGCTTGGCTAACTACGGTTGTCAGACTCACTGTCCGGTTGATCTTAGCACCAACTTTACAGGCGTGCAGGCTTGCACGCCTACAGGTCTGCACGCTTGCATCCAGCGCTGACAGAACAAGCGTTACTACACATCTATGTATGACACTACATGACATATAGTTTTGAGTCTAGGATAAGCTGTCCCAGAACATGTACAAAAGTACTGGTCAGGAGCTCTCTTGCAAAAAAAGAAACACACAAACCATTGGTATCTATCAGACAAAAGTGGTTGAATAGCCTCTTTAATTGTTAAGAATGTAATTCGTCTGCAGCAGATTTCTACAGAACTTACTTACAGAAATCAAAGAGGCTTACCTTGATCACATGCGAAGCAGCTGGGCGATCGCAGACAATCACTTTGATCGACCGAAGCACTTCCGTCACAGTTTGGAATTAGGACAGACTAAAAGATCTATGCCAGTCACGAACAACAGCTTCAATTGCAAGAATGTTGCTATTGACCACCAGGGGTTGTGTCGTGGCCTCGCTAGTCTCTAACGAGTAGCGCCCATTTCAAGCTCTACTGGCTGCAAAAAAGCCGGCATTTCCAGGTCAGGTCACGTTCAAGCGAGCCGAGCGAACCTCCCGAGAGTGTGCAAAATTTCCCGAATCGAACGAGTCGTCCGCGAAGCTCGGCTGGGTTGCTCTCTAAACCAACCACGGAGCAACCACATGGATCGCCTCGGAACTCAAAGACAGCCAGTCCGGGCCGACTGAGGCTCCGAGTCTACAGAAACTACGAGATCCGCTTTGGGAGACTCGGTTCCGAAGTCTCGTCTACTCTAAAGTATAGCTCTTTTGTCCGTCTGCTCCTTGGACCTCGGCCGTTGGATGCCTCAAAGCTTCTACCGAACGTTTCCACTGGACAACTACAGCAAAGGGTTTTTTTATGCGACTTTACGCCGGGTTTCGACTTCCGGTTTTCGGACGTCGTTCTATCCGAGCACGGGCTGGGAGAAGAAGTAGCTGACCTACTAAACGCCTAGTCGTATAGACTATGTAGCCGTCCGTTCAGTTCTATTCTCTTCATGTTGGCACACCTCAGTTCGTTTAGTTCGTTCATGCAGACTTCGCAAAAATGAGATTCGGCCGACTTTTGTCGCCCGAATCCAGTAGATCCCATTACGCGCGAAAACTCAGTATTACTTACTTACCTAAATTAGCTCGACATACTAGCACCGCAAATCAACCATGCACAGACTTGCCTTTCGGCCGCACATCAAATTCTGCCCTTATGCAATCCAACAATAGACTGTTAAGTAAGCGCTTACAAAGCGGATCGGGAATATCAGTCCGAACAATCGGATTGTCTCCCAGGCAGATCGTGGTCGGGACTACGGTGACCCAAAAAAATTTGATTTTACGCGTATAGAGGAAGGAGTACGTCTCTGGACAAGGACATGCTATATGCAAGCGTATGCAATAATTCAAGATGTACGTATGATATATAAATAGTAAATATTAGCGTCGTAAAAAATCAGACAGATGCATATTACAATATTCTGCTGTACAGCGGCCTGCAATCGACTTTGTCGCTGTCATCATCCCTAAACATATATCAGCATCAGCATACGCAACGGTCGTCAGCCCAAACTTTGAATATATATCTATTCCCGACCTCCTTTGTCTTTGTCTCCCACGACTTTCATGAACTGCTCTAAAATATATTCCTCTCCCTCTACCAGATCCGCTTTGGTTAACTTCGCAATGTCAATATCAAGTCTGTCGTCTAGTGCAGACTCTGATCTCAGCGTCGGCCTCAGCCAGTCTGATTCGCGCTCCCAGATCCATCCGCGCCTCCGTCCACACAAGCACCATGTCCCACGACGCGCTACGCGGGACACGGCCTCCTCGGACGCTGTCGAGTCTTATATTCTTGCAACTCCTCCCCCTCGGATAACACCCTCAAAATACTATCCTTCCGCTCCGCTGTCGTCGCCGCTGCTGTTCCAGATCCAAATGGTCTCCGGTCGCGCGATCCTCCCTATCCTCGACATCCGCCGGACATCAAAACTGCGCTCTATGCCGTCCTCACCCAAAAGCCTTTGCGCGACCAGTCCGCCTTCCCGTTCAAGTTCCAATTCCACTCGTCATCGTCGGCGGTCAAACAGTAATCTGACGCGGTCGTCGCAGACGACCGCCTCTGCCCACAAGAAGTCCCACGACCGTGACTCCCGCTCTCAGTTCAAAGTCTACTCCTGCGAATCTACAGACACAAACCACCGGTCTCTGCTAGCACAGGCCCTCGATCACACCCTCCAGTTCCGGCACTCGGGAAAACTAGAGTGGCGCATCGTGCGAGAGTCTGCATCGTCGGAGAACATCGAGATCATTTCGCTCTCATGCATCGATCCCTCGCCAACGCTTGTCGGTCGATGGATTCCAAAATCTAGTACATCTACCACCGGCAATAGCAATAGCATGTCGACATCACCATCTAGTCTCGTTTCTCCAGTCCCACACTCATTCGACTTCATTTCTGCCGACGGAACTGTACTCGCTCATCTACGTAAGTCCCGTGTCGACATTCTTGCATCTGCCGAACGTATCTCGTGCAAAGGCTATATTGGCTGTTTTCGGTTCGAAGAAGCAATTGCCATGTCCGCTATCTATATCGCTGGAAGTACGATTTTCGGGCCTATGCCCCTACTGTCTAGCTTACGGCCGCGGCAATCTTCACAAACTGTGAGCCCATCGTCTCACGGTGATCCACTTGCAGTCACCACTCCGACATGCTTACCTACCGCGCCAGTCCCCGTCCCGGTTCCGGTCAGATCAAAATCCACGACCGCTCTAACTCAGTCAACGAATATTCTCAAATTGCATCCCGCCCGGCGTGCGGCAACTCTGACCTTGGGCGTTCTCGGGTTAACTAAACGAGATTCGCCCGACGACAAACAGTCTACTAATCCGGCACGGTTAGTAGCCGGGCTTTTAAGGCGTGGACGGTCCATAGTGGGTCGATAATTTATGTATTTAGTATTTAATAACCTTAATAATCATCCTTCGAAATCAATATCAAAACTAGTTCCACATCTAACTTGTTAGTCAAAGATCACTACAGACGTGGACTCAGTAAATCAAACAAGAATACATACCCGCAACTTGAACTTGCTCGCGGATTATTCACAATCTTAAACTGGCTGCCGATTAATTCTGTAGTATAATCTACCGTCGAATCTTTCAAAATGCCCAGAGACATTTCATCCATGACGACCCTGGCTCCGTCTAATTCAAAAATTCTAGTATCCTAGTTAATATCACTACAGCATATGCACGACAAGACCCAATACATACGTATCGTCTGAAGAATTGAGATCGTCTTGAAGACTCATCAAATATTGAAACCCATGACATCCGCCGCTTTCGACCCGGACTCGCAGAAACAAGTTCGGATTGCCGTCTTGTCGCTTTATTCCTGCGAGCCGCTATTGAAGTCAGACTTCGTGAACCAAATAAATATGTAAACCTGAAAAAAGTACCTCTGCTGCTCTTCGCGTTATATAAACAAACATATCTTTCCCATTTTCGTCTTGTTTGGCATTAATAATCTCTGGTACCAGCCGAGCATCGCCGTCACCTTCGCCATCACCTTTGTTATCGATCTTCGGCTTTACAGGGACGAATTTTTTTACTCCACCGCCAGGCACAACTCTTGCAGACTCAAATAAACAGCGTACTTGACCGATCCGGTTGATCTGGTTGATTTGGTTAATCCGCTTCGCCGTCAAAGCTGACGAGCTGCTTATCCGTTGTTCCGAAGCGACGATAGTCTTAACTGCGCGCAAACGTCCTCCTTGCAAAGAACCCCGACCAAGATAGTGAATCTGCTTCGTAACTATTGAAAAATTCATATTTAATATTCCGCTAGGTATATTCTATATAATATTGGATATAATGAGTATGCGATGTATTTAGCAAAACCAATAGATGTATAAAAAACTTAAATTCGACGTCAGATAGCAGCCGCATTAGTAAGATCTAAGTAAGCAGCTTACAAAGCTTACTCTTTCACGGTAAACCTAAATCATATTATTACAATAAGATATAATTTAGTAAATATAAGAAATGAGAGATAATGTTTTTAATTCTAGGAACATAAGCACCTCATATACGTTGACTTAAGATTATGACCGAACTACCCCTAACGCCCTGAATCTCTCAACAGATCAACCATAAAGTGCGAAATTTACTAGATAAGACAGCACAGTTTTGTAGCATAAATTCCTGTTCTGGTTTCTGCAGTAGATCAGAATTCCTGAAAGTTCGTTATAGATTATTGCGTTGAAATCGAATTCTAGATTGACCGTGTTCACTGTTATCTACATAGCCTGTCAGTCCTGCACGCTGATGAATCAAATGTAGTAGCTGATAAGTATATATTTGCCTAAGGAACTCAGTTTAAATAGAGAACAGCACCAAGTTCATTACTTTCACATAGAATATCCCCCACCAATTTATTTATAATCGATGGGACCAGAACCGAAGCAACCTCAATCATCGGGCATTGGATGTCAATAAATAAATATAGATTATAACTAACCAGTGCTCAATGACCGTCAGGTGACCCGGTAAGCATGACTTCTGGGACTGGATACAAAATAGCTAATCATAGATGAACTCATATTACGAACAAAACAACGAACAAATCATATTAATGGAAATCTATTTTGGACTGAATGGCTTTTCCAGTATATTCATCTGAGTCTAGTCGGTCCACGAACCAAGGGGTGCTATTAACAGAAGATGATTTGAACGACATTCTTTCGACATATATTGCAGATGAGAGTCGGGCCGAGAATGCTAGAGAACAATACACTGAACAGGATGAGATGGACGATCTTTACCGAGTTTTTGTACCGGCGGCAGGATCTGATGAAGTGGGGAATGATACAGTGGAAACCGTGGAAACCGTGGAAGCCGTGGAGACTCTCGACGGTCCGGAAGAGCAGGATATGACCCGACTCGATGCAATTCTTGCCAACCTGCAGCAGGGATCTGGATCGTATTCGTCGTCATTAATTGACTTTTCTGAAGATGAAGAGGACGAGGAATATGGTGGAGGGGTTGTCCGCTCAACAGTCTCAGTTTTGTATCATCTGGCGCAGGTGATGGACATGAGATCGGAACAAATGTATGAAAGATCGATCTCGAAGGCTGACAACACGGCGAAGATCATCTGGATAACATTCCGCGATCAAGCTATCAGTCCGTGTTTTCAGGGTTTCGGTATGAAACTGTTAAAAGTGGTGTTCATTCCCTGGCTGCGGGCGACGAATTCAAATGGCTCCAGCGCTGGCATTGCGCTCAGAGACCTTCTTCGCCGCATGACGAGGGCTGTATTCTACCCTGCGACCAGCATGAGAAGATGAAAATTACAAATGCATATTAGGGAGTAATATTTAATGACCACGATTCCAGATGACACAGTCGTCAAACTTAACAAGCGTACCACCAAAAATATCGAGAGCAGAGCCGAATGTTAGATCGACTTTCCCACAGCTCAGACTATCGACAAGTTCAAGATCCCGGATCGATTTCGCACCGCCAGCATATGTTACGGGAATTGGGCTCCATCGGCTCAGAGACAGCACCAGCTCTTCGTCGATTCCGCGGCAAAGACCTTCGACGTCAGCGGCATGGATCAGGAACTCAGAGCAGTATTCCGATAGATTGTGTAGCGTTTCTGGTAGCCGTTAATTCTTGGATTCATTGTTTTCATCTGGAGTTGAGAGTGTGAAACTTGCAATATATTCCATACCTTGATTTACAAGCGTATTTGTCAAGGTCTGCCATTTATTCATCGCCACGACCCATTGACTTTCTCGTTTGCGACAACTTAAATCTATTACAAGTCTTTCCTTTCCGACCTCTGCTACCAACTTATTCAATCTTCCCATATCCAATTCCGCGTTTGGAAATAAATACGATGTTACAATCACCTATAATTAATATTTTTGCCCTCAATACCTTTGTCTGTAGCAAGTTCTTTGAGAATTTACCTTTGCTGCCCCCTTCTCTATCCAGAATTTTGCGTTCTTATCCGTTATTCCTCCGCCAACTTGTAATCCGTTCGGCCAGGTTTGCAAGGCCTCCAAAGCAGCAAGGTCGCAATTGGGTCCTAGCTTGATTACATGCGACCCGGTGATATTGTAAGTTTGGTATAACTGGGCGAAGTGACTCGCCGGCTGGCTTGAAATGAAATTCGTTTCGAGCTCACTTGCCGTTGTCGTGAGTGTTCCTCCGACGATTTGTTTTACTTGTCCTGCGTGTATGTCAATGCATCCCTTGAATTTCGTCATTATATTTATCTCTATTTAGTATATTTAGGAAATGTGTAAGTTCAGACAATATATATATAATATTTCAAGCTAGACCTTGGGATGTATTTCAAATTCTATATCACGTGCCTATAATTTTTCAATTTTATTTATCTATCAGTAGTAATACAGAGAACTTTTAATTGGATTAAATTGGATAATATTGACCCATATTATTAACATTAATATCATTGAGATACAATGAAGGCAGATCAAGTAATGGCACGCTTGGCAGCGCTGAAAGCTAAGAAGCGCAAATTAGATTCGATTTCAAATTCAATTTCATCCAAGTCGAAGCAAGAGAAATTGCGAATAATAAATCCTGAAGTTGAGGATGATGCAGATGAAGACGAAGATGAGGAGGAAGACGACGCTGAATCAGTTATGAAGAAATTGAAATTAATAAAATCGAGGAAGCAGCAGAGCATTTCCAAATCGGACAGTGATCTGCGGATTGTTGATCCAGAGGATGATGACTCTGTCGATGATTTTTCGCACAATCCCTCAGATTCAGACTCAGACTCAGACTCAGATTCAGATTCAGATTTAGATTCAGAAATATCCGTATCCGAATCAGAGACCAAGGGAAAATCTGAATCCGGGTCTGAATCTGATGAACCCGTCATAGTCCGTTTCAACGGTACCAAAACCGAGCGACTTGCTCGACCGAGTTCAAAAGAATCTCGAAATTTCATGGTATGTTATGTATATAGTTAGGCATGTCTATTACTGTTAATTTCTGGAATCCTAATAATACTAGTCGGTTTCGGCACCGAGCACATCTACGGCTACATCCACAGCTACTCATCCTTCCAAGGCATTAACCAACGACGATAGAAGGAATCTCAAACATGATCTTGAACTCCAACGACTAATTACCGAGTCTCACATTCTTTCTGAATCGAACTCTGGTCTAAACCCGATTGGCAAGACTCGGCTCAAAACACTCGACACTCGAATCGACAGTCTATCCATTCGCTCTGCTAATGCGCGGTCAGGGAATAAAACTGATTATTACTCACTCAACCCGAAATCGCTGCTTGAAATAAAGCAACGGAAATTCAATCGTGAGAAAATGTCTATGAAGATGCGTACCGGAATTCTTTCAAAGCAGTCAGAACGCAAACGCAGGTCTGATTCGTACGCTAGGGAAGCTGGCATCGTGTTACCGGTCTCAAGCCGGTCAAATTCAATTTCAATTTCAAATACAAATTCAAATTCTCGTCGAGATCGCGGACTGAAAATACAGGCAGTGGGAAAGTTCACTCGCTCGGGCCTGAAAATTAACAAATCCGATATCGCCAGATTATCGAAGTCCAAATCTAAATCTAAGCATTTCTAACTGCATTTGGTCAATCTGTTTGGAATTATCTGTTCTAACATAATATTTTTTACACAGCTCTTTATAGATATTGTTTCATGCTAGAGGGCAGAAATCATATCAGTCAAAGAGAAGACCGGGAAGACAACTAGCAAGCATGTTTGAGCATTCTGGGATTTGAGATTCACTATTAAATTTGAATATTTGCTCTTCCCAATTAAACAAATATGTGATTTTTTTTTCTATTTCATCGAAGTCGTGGCTTTTAGAAAAATCATTTTTCCATCACCGTTTGTCAAAGAGGCTCGCTTTTTACTTTTGAAGGAATGATGCTTTTTTCATATTGCTGAAGTAATATCCAGATCTGATTATTTATCATTCGGACCTGGATATATTATTGACAGAAAGATATTGATTTTTTTTCTTTTCATATTCAAATCTCTGAATAGGTTTTTAAATGCAGGCAAGAAGAGAAGTACCGAGTAGTCAAAACCTCGATCTATGATTTTGCCAACTTTTTCCTTGATCTTCTAACGTTGAGCTGAGTTTTAAAAATATTAATCCAATATTTTGTGGGATGATCTTTTTTGCAATAAAGATTGAGCAGGCTAAAGAATCGACATTTTTACTTTCTTTGCATAGTTGAAGATTATGGGTTGTCAATTACAGCTACAAAACTGCACTACTCATTACTCATCATACAATATAACTCATATAATATAATTACATATTACATATTACATAGAATAAAATATGATCACTCGTCATCCTCGTGGCCCTACTGATTAGTATACTTCGTCCACGACAAAACCATGTTCAAAATACTCACATGCTCAAATAAATAATTAGCTGCTACTTCCTCATTCTTGTCGCAAGCAAAGTAAGCCTGGATTACTACATTTCTATGGAAACCCAAGCTACACAACTGCTCTTTGTTAACTCCACTTAGTTTTACTCTGTCAAATATATACGTACTCTGTCAATCGCAGCAGACTCCTCCGGAGTAACCTGGATCTGATACGCTCCAGGCTCGGGCACCTCATTCTCAAGACCTTCCGTTAAGAGCCGGATGAATGCTTCTGGATTCGACTGGATCGTCGCAGCAAGCTGGGGATTTGCCTGGGCAACTTGCATCAAAATGGGCTCCAAAAGCGTCGGCTGCTGACGAACCAGATCTCGCAACTGCTGGAACTGCGTACTAGTTCGTAGAAAATCCAAACTAGCCTCGTCTCCACTTACTGCTCCAGCCCCGACTCCAGCCCCAATTCCCCCGCTCGGTGTGGGTGTGCTGTTGCGTTGCGAAGCCTGCGCAGCCGCCTCAAACAGATTCAGTCCACCGCTCTCCACCGGTCGTTCTGCCGCGACCGCAGCTGCAGGTGGAACAGGAAGAGACGAGGTAGTGGTCTCAGATACCTCAGAAATTGAGCTATCAGTCTCCGTTCGTGGCGCAGAGTCTTGAAGAATGCTATCCGGAATGCCCTAGTTCCTGTCAGCAAATACCTCTAATTTGCAAGCCACTCAGACATACATTAAGTAGATAATCGACTGCTCGGTCAGGATTATTGAAAGCAGCTCTCATCGCACGCTCGACAGTTTCTCTGTCGTAGCCCATTTCGACCATGTTTTCGATAGCTGTCTGGCGAGCACTTCCTGTTGCTTGACAGAGTTAACGAGATCGATTCAGACGTGAATTAAAGGAGACTTACAGAATGCAGACGGATTATTGAACGCAGCGGGAGTAGGTGTCGCATCGAGGCCAGTTGCTGCCGTCACAGCAGCTGCTGGAGCCACGGCAGGTGCAGGCGCTGCAGGAACGGCGACAGTTGCAGATGCAGGAGTCTGAGGAACAGGCACAGATGTGGAAGGAGACGCGGCCGAATCAAGCGCAGTACCTTGAGCGGGTGTTTGAGGAACAGGCTCGGAAGATTTTGAAGTCGATGCAGATGATTGTTTGTTCTGATGACGGTCAGTAAAGAGAAAGATTGAAGACGAGTACAAACGAGGACCTAAATTACCTTGGAGACCATGCAAACGACGTAGTCGGTTTCTTTAATACTGTACGATTCGACAGTCCGGTCATCAGCTAGCACTTTGCCTGCAAACGATTAGATGAATGGACTAAGGTATTACAGACATGATTATACCTGAGTAGATCAGTAGTAGCAGATCGGCGTCCATTCCCTTTGTTTCTGCGATCGTCTTTTTTACAGACAAAATCTGATTTAGTTAGTGGATACTGGTAGCAAATGCAACAGCACATATGCCGTATAAAAGAGAAAAAAGAATGAAATAATATCGTATTATTTCATTGCAGTATTCAATGACCATATCTTAACTTACAGTGTCTGCAGGTTCAACGTCGACGGTCCACTTTTGCCGCTTAATATCTCTCAAAGTGAGCTGCATTTCGAGTTTAGGATTAAACTGGGTGGTGATATCCCGACTTTTCTGTTTATGTCCGTCAACTTCGGGCGATTTTACCTTGAAATTCGCACCTTTTCGTGTAATACCAAAGAAATATACTACTGGAAAGACTTGTTGTTAGGTAGAATGATCTATGACAATAGTTACAATACAGGGGTTTTGTATATTGCAATTATGTAATCGGCCTTGTGAAATTAATAGCACAGTTCTTTTATATAGAGTTGTATTAGAGCGTAATAAATTTAAAATATTATTTAACTGAAATAAAGTGATATTATATTATTTTTGTGTTATTTAGTTATCCTGCAACGACAGCCTCAGCCACTTAACAAGTACATGATTACCTAACTACATTGGCTTAAACCCCAAAGCTGACATGGATCCAATACTGAATACAAACGGTACTTTGGATAATACAATTACCACAATGAGTTAGATATAAAAAATTTCAGATATACAGTAATCTAACACAGCATTTAGCATATATAGCAACGAATACATCTACCTGCGAGCAATTGGTCAAAATTCTCGTCGACACGTCCAAATCTCGATCGATATCGCTAGAATGCGAATGCAATTGCGAATGCGAATTTGAAATTGAGACACAAGCAAATGGCTGTAGTTAAATCCAGCCGTAGCCCTTCTTTTTCCGGAAACCGACAAGTTGACGTGAAGCCGATGGCGATTATAGATAGTGGTATAAAGCTTAATACGGACGGTTATGAGGATGTCAATTTCAAAGAAGAGGCAACAAATGATGCAAAGGACAATGTCACGGAAAGTTCCTCCGAACCGAATTCCAAATCTAAAAACAAACCAACACATATTCGACAGCTTTTTCTGGATTCACCCTCCAAACTAGAGCAAGTTTTGAAGACATTTGAAGTTTTGACGGAATGCACCTATGGCAACAAATTTCTGGGAGATGCTGGCCAAGACGAGGTTATGACTTGCGATTGTAAAGAAAGCTGGGACGGAAAACGAAATGCTGCTTGTGATGAGGACTCAGATTGCATCAATCGTATGACGTCTATGGAATGTATTGACGGGGATTGCAATTGTGGAGATGGATGCCGGAATCAGCGATTCCAGCGGAAGGAGTACGCGCCTATAGATATTTTTCAGACCGATATGAAAGGATATGGAGTACGAGCGCAAGACTATATTCATCAAGGTACATTTATCTACGAATACATCGGCGAAGTGATTGACGAGGGCCGGTTCCGCAAACGTATGGTCCAGTACGACGAGCAGGGGATCAAGCATTTTTATTTTATGATGCTTCAACAAGGCGAGTTTGTTGATGCCACGCAGAAAGGTTGTTTAGCACGTTTTTGCAATCATTCGTGTAATCCAAACTGTTTTGTCGACAAATGGGTTGTCAACAACAAACTGCGAATGGGGATTTTTGCCAAACGCGACATTGTTCGTGGAGAGGAAATCACATTCGATTACAATGTAGACAGATATGGCGCGCAAGCGCAGCCCTGTTACTGTGGTGAGCCAAACTGTATAGGGTTTATTGGTGGTAAAACGCAGACCGAGGCCGCGTCGAAACTTCCGCAAGCCCTTGCCGACGCGCTTGGAATCAGTGATGATGAGTCTGACTGGACGGCTGTGGCGCCAAAGCGAAAGCGGAAGGCAGCTAAGACGGGCGAGAACGATGAGGACTATGTTTCGACGCTACCCACACGATCCGTCAAGGTGGAAGGTGTGTCAAAGATTATGAGCTCGCTGTTGCAAGTTAAAGAGAAATGGCTTGTTAGTAAATTACTGAAACGGATCCATATGAGTGATGATCAGAACGTGCAGAGACGAGTTATGCAGATGCATGGTTATCAGATTCTGGGTACGTTATTGCGAGACTGGGCTACAGAAGACGATATCATCATTCTTGTTTTGGAAATTCTTTCCAAGTGGCCGAGGATCACCAAGAACAAAATATCTAGTTCTCGAATCGAGAGTACAGTTGCAGATTTACAGACCAACAGTTCGAGCGAGCGGATTAAGACGCTTGCACAGGAATTGACATCTTCCTGGCAAAATTTAGAGATGGCTTATCGGATTCCTCGTCGAGAGCGCCCTGCAGTACCAGAGCCGGTCCCGGAGTCGGAACCGGACAAAGAGAATGACAAGGAGAAAGAAGATGAAAAGCCAAAATCAACCCCTAAATCGAGACCTCTTCTGAACGGCAAACGACCAGGCGATTCACCATTTAACCGGTCGAATGGCACGAAACCACATCAAAAACTCAATCGTCCGAAACGGAATCCAAGAGTGATAAGCAGTACAAACCAAACCCCTCTCTCGGGCCCCAGAAAGCTGCCTCCAAACTGGGTATCTTATGTGGATGCAAATCAATCAGGGGAAATGTATTATTACAATACGCTGACAAGAGCCGTGCAGTGGGAATTCCCAGGAGATGCCATTCCTGCTCCACCTCCACCACCGGCAAATGCAACAGCTGCGACAGCAGTGTCAGGTAATTCACAAGAGCCAGAAAGACACTATCTGCAAAAAATTATTGACGAGGCAAACCGTAAATCTCAAGAGAGGGCGAAAGATGAGGTGCGGGCAACTGCTTCGGCTAAGGCAACGACGATTTCGAAGGAGAAACGCCATAGAGCTGAGCCCAGCGCGAGACTTGGAAAGAAGGAGGACGATGACGTTGAAGCGAAATTGACGAGACTAGTATGCATATACTATTAAATTTTCTGACGAAAGCGAGATACTAACAATGCTTCAGTTTGCGAAATATATTCCGAACATTGTTGCCCGATATGAAGAGCAAGTGGGCCACGACAAAGTGAAGAAATATTCAAAAGAGGTACACAGAATGGTTAATCTTATGAACACAATGTACTGACTGCGCAGATTACGAAATTACTAGTTGCGAAAGAGCTTCGCCCGGATCATGTAGTGAAGTCAACGACCGAGCTATCGGATGAGAAGAAAAAGAAAATTAAAGCCTTTGTAAAGATGTTTATGGATAAAGTTTTGTCTCATAAGTCTGCAATTTGATTATAATTTTATTTATTTATATGCATTGTATATTATACTGTATAATATATACTAGGTCATTACACAAGCAAGCGGTCGCACTTTCTAGTTAATAGGTATTACATAATATGTAATGTATTAACTCTCTACTCAGAGTTGCTACAGAACTCCAGATCAAGTTTATTTCATTTCTTTCCATTTATATTCAAAATTCTTTCGCAATTTTTTTTTCATTGTTTCGATTCTATTTATAAGTTTCTGATATTGTATTTTCTGATATCTTTTGTCCACACATTTCGAAAATTACATTCTGTGCCATATAATTGCAAAAGCAAAACTTCGCATATTTAAGGAATCATGGAGGCGGAAATCAAGTACATCATAATCGATATTGGTATAGCAGCAAATATATTAAAATCGACAGTTTATTAACCATAGGAAAAAGAAGGGACTATCTGCTCGATTTCTTTCGTAAAGGATATTTTAGTAAGTTCCGTCATCGTAGAAGAAGAAGCCGAAGATGGTGTTAACGCCCAGTTTCCGTACTTTCTGGACAAAATCCAGGGGTTTATCAACAATTACTTCTCCAATTCTGAGTCCAGTGCGGACCTAAAACCGTATATTGATTCTTTCCCCGAGGAATATCGCGACTCACCTACAGCACTACTTGAACATATCCGTGAGCTCACCACAACGGATCAAAAAGTCGCGTCTCTCAAGTCTTTGCAAGGATACATCTGGAAAACGGGTTATCTATCTGGAGAACTCTGTGCACCCCTGTATGATGATGCGTATGCTGCGATAGATCGCTGGTCCCGTAGTCGGCATGTGTATGTGTATTCATCTGGATCCGTACCTGCGCAGATTCTGCTGTTTAAACATACAGGTCGTGGAGACTACACAGACAAGCTGGAAGGGTACTTTGACACTGTTTCCGCCGGTCTGAAAACATTATCGGATTCGTATTCAAAAATAGTGGAAGCGATCACTGTTGGATCTACAGACATCAGCAGCCAAATTTTATTTCTCTCTGACAACGTGAACGAAATCAAAGCGGCAATTAATGCAGGTTTACATGCATATGTGGTTGATCGACCCGGAAATGCGCCGTTATCCGAAGTCGACCGGCAGTTGTATAAGGTTGTAACCACTTTTGACGGGTTGCTATAACTACATGTACTTGCTGATGGCCGAATTCCATTAAATCTATGTATAAGTTTCAATCAAAGTGTCCTTCATGGACCCGACAATAGCGCCTTGCTGAGCGTCATTCAGTTTGAAGATGCTCTCTACCACACTCAACTCTGCTGTCGTAGTGTCAAATCCAGTAACTGCTAGCCAGTCATTGACAATCATTCCTGCGCCGACCACGGCCGACCCACGATTAACACTGCCAGCGACGAGCGGAACTTGCAGTAACGACGACAGCTCATCCTGGTCCTGAATCGACGTCTTCGGATGCACGAGGCCACCCTGGTTACTCAAGGCGCAGTATGAACCTACCAGAACGTTGTCCGCAATAGTCTGCCGAAACACCTCGACGCCTAAGACATCTGAAATAAGCTCCTCGGTCTCACGCTCAATATCGGGGTGCACCAAGGCAACATAATCATTGCAACAAATTACGTTGCCCAACGCAGACAGCCGCTCCTCAACGCGCTGAATCCGAACGCTGTCGGGCAGTGAGTTTCGTAGGTGCTGCAACTCTTGGTCTGTGGTTGAGGTAGGAACAAGTAAACCTCGTCGGTTTCTGAGCTTGTTTAGTGTCCGCTAGATAACTGATAAATACACACTACATACCCGGCAGTTAACCGGCCAATAATCCGGGTTCCACCAATAGTCGTGTGGCAAATCGGAATCACATCTCCTAGTTCAGCTTCCAGAACACTATGATGTTAATATCACGGTCGAAATTGACACTAATGCCAACAAACCTATAGAAGTTCTCAGATCCGCCCACCGCAACAAGAGAATAGGAATTCGTCAGAGTAGCAAACACGCCAATTCTGGAATATTAGCTTTAACTTGCGATCAAGGTCGCTATTCAAAGATTGCCAAATACATACTCGCTTGAGTTTTCGAACTGTTCTGTCAGTAGATAATTTCTAGGATGAACATATCCCGACTTACCTGGACACGTAAAGCCATTATGTAAAACTGTATAAGATTGTGCGTTACAATGCCAGATTCAACCAAGTGCTATACAAGAAAAATTTATCTATTTATACGAGCTAAAGCAAGCAGACGATGAATGCCTGGATTTTTTTAATTCTACAGATACGCCTCGAAATCTTTTCTGTTCAAGAGCATATACGTATGATAGTTTGACGTATAAGCCATAATAACACAATCGCTGTGCAGGAATGTATTTAGCCTGTTGACGTCATTGATCTGATCAAGAACAATCCATCATAAATGGAACTATGAAACAAAATAGAATGAGTCAAAGGACGGTAACAGATCTGTAGAATAGCATTTTTAAAAGGACATTATCTTGCTGCTCAAAATGCATGACTCATTGTGTCGAACACTGACCAATTTAATAAAATTTAAAGTCTACTGAACACCTCCTCGAGAGCATATAGAAAAACATTGACATGACGTTCTTCAAACACCAACGCCGGCCTAAGACGAACTGATCGAGCGCCACAGCCGCCGATATTGACGCCAACAGCTTTCATGTCTAGCAGAAACTTGTTTCGAGACTCAACTGATGGACTGTCCCAGGCTATAAACGTTCCCCGATGTTTACCACGTAGATTTTCCATACAGTTTGGGTATTTGGACTGTAAGCAAGATAATTTTTCATACATGTAATCGCCCACACGACGTGCCTGGGCAACCAGATTTTTAGAAACAACTTCGTGGGCAATAACCCGGGCAATTAGAGCTTTGGCGGGATCTCCGCACCAAGTGTTAAATTGGCGAAATGGTTTTGAAGGCCGCAGGTCTGGGTTTCCGTAATAGTATCCTGCAGCCTGGAATTTTTTTGAGAACGTGACTATGTCTGGTGGATCAGTTAATTGCCACTGATCGTGTGCCCAGAACGTGCCAGTAGCCGCGACGCCAGTTTGCACTTCATCGACAATCAACAATACATTGTGCTTTCTTGTGATCGCGCGGACTTTTTGGAAAAAGTACGGCGTCGCATGGTTGTCACCGCCTTCGGACTGGATTGGTTCTATGATGGCTGCTGAGACTCGGTCGTGCCAGATTTCCAGAACTTTGTCCAACTCCAGCAAACACGCATCTTCTTCGGTTCGGTTAAACTCCTCGTGCTGATCAAGCGGATATTTGAGTGCCGGGAACGGCGCCTTCGGCCACTTGAACGCGGGAATATCCAGTTTATGAATCGGGTTCGACCGCGTAGTCGACAAGGAGCCGAACAAACGGCCGTGGAACCCTTTTTCAAACGACAAGATCGCCAGATCCGGTGATCCTGGTGCTGAGTTGAGCATAGTAGATTCGCGTTCTGCGTCCGAGAAAATCACGTCGTCGCCGTTTCGCTGCTGCTTGCGATGATACATGAACGCGGCCTTGAACGCAGTTTCGTTGGCATCGCTTCCCGACATGCAGGTCCAGATCTTGTCAAGTCCAACAGGAGCAACGGATAACAGACCCTGACGAAGATAGTTCTCGTAGTTTTTGCTTGGAAAATTACCGAGCGCAGGCCGGTTTACGATCGCATCAACCATTTCCTTCGACCTGGCGATCTCTACCAATGCAGGATTGTTGTAGCCCAGTGCAATTGATGCAATCTGTGCGTACAAATCCAAATAAACATTTCCGTCTACATCTGCTATGTAGTTTCCAATGCTCGATTCGTAGTCGCAGATCATGTATGCTGCATTAGTATCGAAGATAGAATCAAGTGAGTGAAGACTAGAAGTTGTGAGAGGACCGGGAAAACTGGTTACCAGTCGTGGGCCCTGTGGTTCCTGCGGAAAATATTCTGTAGCAGGCATCAGCAAACACTGTATCGTATTGTACTGTAATATATTTTATGATATCATCCCTATACTAATTTTACAGAAATAGAGATCAGAGACAGGCTATATATATAGTCAAAAGCCGAACGAGTCAACGAATAAGCTTTGGAAGTGCAGCGGGATTTGAAATCCTTGGGCAGACTGGTGTTAGTTAGATTTGGCTAGTCCCAAACGGGCGTAGCAAAGTCAACATGCTGGTTTCTTCTCTGAGCAATTGGTCACGACCAACAATCTACTCTACGATTACATAACTATTCTCTGATTACCTAATCTTACTATCACTTATTCTATGGTACTTTTAGTACTTTTGCATTTTTGTATTTTTACTTTGCACTTTCTATTTGTAGTCTTTTATTTCTTAAATATATAATCGTGCACTGTAGTTGTATATTCATAATCTGCTACCTCGACAGTGCACCGCATACGCCATATCGTCGTTCAGATAAGATGGGAACAGCGCAATCTCTTTGTTAGACAATAATAGTAAATTCATAGATATAGCGCATTTAATCGTTGATGGAGTTATAGGAAGTTTGTAAATGGATAGCATCTAGAAGATCAAATGTTCAGATTTCAGTGAATGTTGTAGCATTTCAGCAATTTATGCATTGTTACGTACTTAGATGAAAATGCTACGAACCGCTATTCTAGGATAGATACGAACCAAAGGACTATCATAAAATCTGTTTCTTTGGCTGATTTCGCTCATCTAAACAACCTCGCCACTTACCGTATCTGTTAGAGAGTTCGTGCCATAATATACAATAATTACCTCATTATACTAATTCCTCACCCGACGCCATTCACCTTTAAAATGTACCGCAACACTATCAGACGTCATGCCAAATCAGCTAACTAAGACGTACTCTGAAATTTCTGATTTCGAATAATGTAGAATCTGATTAATGGAGTTCTGTATAACGAGTAGTTTTTATATAATTCTTTACTTAATATGTTATATAAGTAGATGAAATTACGCGTACGCTTTTTGCATCGCATTGCATCGCATCATAATATACCGCTCCTCCATACTATTATTGTATCCTCCAACAACTTCTATGTTTCTTAACATAAGCTCAACATAATGAAGTTAATAATATATAATAGCTGCAAGTCCTGTTATAATAATAATTCATTTGGAACAATAAAATGATAAAAATGTAAATAAAAGGAAACTTGAGCAAAAATTAAAAATAAGTAAACAAAATGATATCCCCGCATTCTCTTTTCCCACGATAACCGGCAACCGGCAGTCAGCCTCGACGTCAACTCGACAAACGCGATTACGCGCCGAATTGTGCGCCGAGCGCGTCTTCAACTGTTCATTTATTAATTGAATTGAACACCACTGCGAACACTGAATCTTTTAGAGATTTGATATCTCTGAAAAGGTGACATCAACCAGAAATGCTGTCGTGGAGACCAGCTTATCTGCTGCTTGTCCTCGTCCGATTCTATTTCACGCTCTGTCCCTCGTATATTCACCCCGACGAGCATTTTCAGGGTCCCGAGGTCATTGCCGGTATGAAGATTGTTCAATTGTGCTCACAAATGGTTTTCTGATTAACTTCGCCAGGGGACGTCTTTGGATGGGATTGCAGTAAAACATGGGAATTCACAAGCGAAAAGCCAATTCGCAGTATTCTGCCAATGTGGTTGGCCTATGGAACGCCCATGACCATTGTCCGTTGGAATTATGGTTGTATGTTTGCTCACTGTGCTGCTCAATATTTAATTTACTCATTCTCTAGCCACTGTTAACCCTTATATTGTTTACTTTTGTCTTCGCATTTTCTTTTTCGTCGTTTCGTTCGCTCTTGGTATGTTTTTGTCACGCTATTTTACATCGATCTAACCTTCGAACAGAGGATTGGGCTCTTCAAGAGCTGGGCGGAACAGCAAAGATAAGAGCCCATTACCTGCTCATGGTAGCCAGTTCATACGTCACTTGGACCTTTCAAACACATACATTTTCCAACTCCATCGAGACTGTCGTTGTTGCTTGGTCTCTAGTCTTGATCCGACGCATTTCTTTGAAAAACTTTGGTGTAAGCTACCGTCTCTCCGACCTATAGTTGAATGATACTTATTGATCCAGCATGAACGTCATTTATGGTCTTGCAGTCTGCTTGGAGCCCTAGTGACGCTTGGTGTATTTAATCGGATTACGTTCCCCGCTTATCTTGCTCTGCCCGCGTTCTATCTAATTCCCCAGATTATGAAGTTGTGAGTTCGACCTGATAGATCTGTACATTGCATCTAACGACCAAGTCCCTCATCTGCAGTGTGCATAGTAGCGTCGGCACTAATTACAAGCTGCGTCGCCATCTACGTCGATACGTCCTACTATAAGACATCGTCAATTGTTGTCACGCCACTAAACAATCTTTTATATAATTTTCAGCCATCGAACTTGGCCAAGCACGGGATACATGCTCGATACACGCATATCTTGATCAATCTCCCACAGCTACTTGGCCCGTATTTGCTCTTCATCAGACCGCAAATTTCCATCACTTTTCTTTCTGCTGTGTCCGCAACTGTACTGCTCTCCATTTTTCAACACCAAGAAGCTCGATTTCTTGCTGCTGCAGTACCCTGTTTTCTCACTGCCGTCGAATTTCCTCAGGCCATTCTTGCGGTCCCAAGCCGGCGCAAATGCCTGATCGCTGGGCTATGTGCTTTCAACTTAATATTAGCAATTCTGTTCGGCATATATCATCAAGGCGGCGTTATTCCCGTACAGTCGCATTACATAAACCCTCATCTTGAAACAACGCGCGATGTCATCTGGTGGAAAACATATTCACCACCGGACTGGCTTCTAGGCCGCCGGACGGATCTGCAAGGTGGTCAAGAATTCATATATCGTGGCGGTCTTCGCTCTCCGGATCAAATTTCTACTTTGCTCTCAGAGGCATATAAGTCGCCGAATATTGCGGCTATCAGTGCTGTTAATGACCAGATAGGCGGCGCGCGGGTCTGGGATCTGATGGGCTCCGAAACAGAATACGTCTCTGTTCTACTATCCAAGCTGGTTGACATTCGGGTAGACAAAGAAAAGCAGATTCTTCTTGTCGCACCCACAGCGACTAAATCGCTGTATAAACTTCATGAAAACTCCAAGTTCAAGTTACATTTGGAGTATAAATATTCGCAGCATTTGAATCTCGACGATCTCGCTCCAGACTTTGACTTGGCCGCAAGACAGCACTTGGTTCTGGGATTTTGGGAATCGAAACTGCTCTTTTTTAGCCAGAATAAACCGGGATTGGGAGTATGGAGTGTTACTAGACGAGAATAGCTAATTTACAGTTAGATGTATATAATTAGAATAGAGTTAGTTATTAGGATCGACGATTCGACGAAACAAGCGGTTAAGCAAAATTTTTATTGTTAAGAGATATTTTGAGTTTCTATGAATCTTGGGTAGTAAAGCATATTGGTATTTAATTGAACTTCATATCATACATTTTAATACAATGTTTGCAGGTTTATTCACTTCCATGCTCAAACGATATACCCGCTAAAACGGTTTACATGGCGAGGCATGAGTCAATCTGCTGTCACAATCCAATCCAATCTTTATCCTTCTATATCTAAGATCACCACCGGGCTCCAGTATACGCCGCATGCTGTTGTTGAGAATGATAATGAGTTAATTCATTGGGCCCTAGAAATTGCTGCCTAGCTGCCATTTGACCAGGAGGTCCCGGTTGACCAGGTGCGGGAATGGGTGCAACTTGAATATGCTGAGGTAGACTGTAGAATTCCTGAGGTTGGCGCCATTGTCCGGCTTGAGAAAATAGTACATCCTGACGAGGTGGACCAGCCATAGCTTGAGGTTGAGATGTTGGTAGTTCATGATACATTTGTGGAGCTGGAGGACCGAGAGTCTGATAATATCCTGGAGAGATGTGGCCCTGAGGAACTTGTCCCAAAGGAATATGACCAGACTGTAGATGTCCAGGAGGAATATGTCCCGGCGGGATATTAGCAGGAGGTAAGTAATGAACTGGAGGGACATTAACATTTGCATAAAGAGGGATTTCTTCTCGGTGAATAGGCCCTTGGCTTCCTTGATTAGGTCCTTGGAAAGGAGTTGCGGCTGTATGTGACGGAGGATACAAATGTGGAGGCGGATATGGCGCATAATTCTGTCGAGGCATTTGTGCATGCTGAATATGTTCTGGGGCATATACCTGCTCTTGCGGAATCGGTGGATTCGTTTGATATGCTCTGCCATCCCAAACCGTAGGAGGAGGGGGTCGATTATCAATTAAATATGGCGGTTCAACTCTGTATGCTTGCGACGGATGTATTTGGCGCTCTGAATGTGGTTGAATAGGCTGTTGGATTTGCATTTGGATTTGCTGCTGCTGCTGCTGCTGTTGTTGTTGTTGTTGTTGTTGTTGTTGTTGTCGATATTCTATCGAATATCGTTCATGGGCAAGTTGCTGTTCTCGCTCTCGATCGCGTAGTAAACGCTCTTCTTTAATTTGATCAAAAGTAGGTATTTGTTGGGCCGGAGCTATATAATTCTGTGTTTGAACCGGCATTGGAACGGGTACAGGTGCAGATGTAGATCCAGAGATAGGAGTAGAGACAGAAATTGTGGACGTTTCACGATCAGGCATCGCTGTGGAGTCGGAGTAATTGCTAGAAACAGGAGCAGCGATAGACAAAACTGGAGGTTGAGATAACTGTATTTGTGTCGGTGTGGGCAATTGGAGCGTCGGATGTTCCGAAGACTGCTCGGCCGGATTCCACGTAGATCGTTCTGCAGTAACTGGAGAGATTCTAGATGCCTGAGCTTGATGCACTTGTTCACTATTTCGATGTTGCTGCAATGAGTCAACCTCGTGAAAATTCAACAGCTCAATCTCTGTTGCAGCAATCAATGATTTTATGGATAATCCGTAAACTCGACCCTCAGAAGGTTTTGAGGTTTCGGATATACTCTTTGTCTTCTCAGAGATCTCGATGGAATCAGATAAGGCAGATATCAGGAGGTCAAGAGAAGACATTGCTGGAGATGAAGCGTTTGAAGATACTGATGTAAGACCTAGAGAGTGCAGGTCGTTGTCTACTTCAGAATCTGACAGCTGCTCAGGGACCTGCGAGGGTACAACTGATTTTGGCCGATGTCGCTCATAACCTCGTTTTATATGTTCGATAGTCATAGGAGGTTTACATCTTATAGTTCTAGCATCTATCCGCTCGATTTCAATAATGTCAGGAGAGCACAGCATACGCTGCTGAAGTTCTACCTTCCTCTTTTGGAAGCATAACCAGATATTGCGTCTCTCGGCATTGATCTCTTTTAGTACCCTTGCGCGCTCAAGAGAGCGTCGCGCCCGAGCCCGAGCTACCTTGTAGTCGCGGTGAGAGGTGAAAGAAAGAAGTAAATGCTCAAGCATGACGCTCTTTGGCTTTAACATTATCTTGCTCGAAATCTGTGTCGAAACCGATAATGGGTCAAGGGCAGAGAGCTCTTGATCAAGAAAAAGTTCGAGAACACGAACAAACCGAGCAGAGTACGTAGAATAAGCGTCGGATAGAGCGGCCTGACGGGACTGGATCTCGGAGAGTTCCTGCGAATGAACAAAACGTTCCCCTACGTGAAGATGTTAGTAATGTTAAGACAACTCCACTAAGAGATCTCTCGTACGGTTTTTATCGGCAAGACTTTTTCTTGTAGTTCTCGAGGGCGAGGGATGGACGACCGGAGTAGAATTGTCAGCTGCTTTGATAGTGCGTTTGGAAGGTGTTGCAGGAGACTGGGAGACAAGAGCTGGCTCAGGGTCGTCGGAAATCTCGGCGGAGGCAGGACTAGGCGAGCAGGATTTGGAGCTAGTTTTGGAATCAACATTGGATTCGGCAGCGGGGGAAGCATGACCAGGACCTGAAGTTGGAGAAGTCGATGGTCCGGAAGAGCAGGAAGCCGAAGAAGATGCTGATGTGGAGGCATGAGCAGAGTGCATTATCGAGGACAGAGGTTGGTGTTGGTGGTGGTGGTGATGAGGAGAGGACAGGTTGACTGCAGACAGCAGACTCATGGCGGCGTGGCGAGATTTGGTTCAATGAATAGAAGCAAATGTTAGGGCGACTGAGTGTATAAATGAAGGAAGATAACAGGGAGCGATAGGAAACGAAAAGGAACGATACAAAATGACAAGATATGAAAGATGGTGGAAGGAAATGAAATATTTAGGAACGTAAAAGTAGTCAAAGTAGTCAAAGTAGATTCACGAAGAATCCACCTAAGAATTCCACTCCACTGTCAAAACGCCAAAAATTAGAATTTCAGGCAAATCGATCGAAGACTATTGAATGAGAATTAATCCAGCACCTTATAATCCTTTAAAATTCACGTTAGTTACGTAATTATAAACAAAGAAAGAAGGCGAAAAGGTAGACACCGCCATCGACCGGGCCAAATTGCGGATGAGGTCGTGGCTGATAGTTGGTGCACGGACATGTGGCTGAGACAGACAGTTGTAAATAGAGATTTGCCTGATTTGTATTAGTGTTAAGCCGGCAGAATTGGTGTGTTTTAACGAGCGTGTGATTGCAAATGATAAAATGATATGATGTTGTGGAAGAGAGATAGATGATAGGATACTTGAAATTATTACTGTAAGGTCTTGGACGAATACAGGATATATTATATGGTATAAATATGATCGTGCCTCGAAAGCAGAATAACGCACACAGCGTAGCAGTTTACATTACGGTCATGGTCGGCCAGCAGACCAGTCGTGCAGCCACCGTCAAGGAGGACTGACGGGGAGCTGCTATGGGAAGAGAACAAAATCTGGCCAGACAAGTAAGTACTCGCTCGAGCAGACAGTACTCGATTTCACTCACATATTGTAGATCAAATACAAGTTCTATTAGCTTGGTTTATATATCTTTTTAGTGACCGACTGCAAACCACCTTCCTCTCCATAAGACCGCATTTTGGTATCCATCTCATCACCCCGGTTCTCGTGGCATGCGCCTTTATTTCTCATACCGCCATTCTTCCTCATCCTCGTCCTGCACACCGTTCACGTTTTAGTTACAGGTGCAGCTCCGGCTTCTTCGATTGTTGGTCCTCGGTTGTCCTCGCCACTCTTCTGGCCTCCACTTTCCTCGTCCAATCCAGCGCTGCTGCTCCTAAGTGCGCAAACTGTTCCTCACCGGTCTCTGCCGATACTTGCACAGTTTATCTTACTCTCTTATCCGTCGTCCCGCCTCCGCTATTGCATTTGCGCTCTTTTCTTTCTTGCCTTTGTCTCTAGCTCCATAGTAATTCCTTGTGAGCCATCTTCTAATTCCATCCTCAATCTCTTCTAAAGTCCCTTCCTTTCCTTCAAACTTATCCTGCTTTCATCCCCCCCTCATCCCCTGCTCCCTCCAATAACAACCGCCCGGGCGTCCCACAGTCCCACTCAAGTAAGGTACCGGCCCCAAAATTTAAGTTTAGCTTTGTAGCAGGTGCCTGTGCATCCCTGCATGACCAGTAACCGACTCCTGGTACCGCATCTCTTCCCTCTAACCGGCAGTACCGCCGTCCGCTTACTCTCGACCCTGCTACGTCAAACGCCTCTTCCAGCCGCACTGACAGCCACTGAACCGCCCGCTTGGGACGCAACTAGTCCTTAGCGGGTATCCTAAGTTGAACTTTACGATTTGGCTTTTCTAGCGCGAACTTAGTTTGTCACGTCACATGATTATCTGTGCTATCGCTCTTCTATTAGCTGTGACATTATTATAATTTGAATGTTGTTCAATATAATACAATATATGTAATACAATATATGCATATATAATAAAGCATATTATGTAGATCGATACCAGTTTGCTGCATCATCGCCCAAACATTCTCCAACAGTAACTGTCTTGTACCCGGTTCGCTTCAAAACTTGCAAAAAGTATCCTGTCAGATGATACACCGTCTGGTTGTGAATATCATGCATGATCGCCAAAGTATCATCGGTCTTGACATCTTGTTCAGCAAACCATTCTCTGACAATTGCCCGACTGAGCGGAGCAAGCGCATCAGTAGTATGTAAATAGTCTTCTGTGTCGAGATCAAATAGAATCGCGTGGTATCCCATTTCCTCCAAAACCTCCAAACAGTCGTCGTTGCACTGCGAGTACGGAGGCCGGAAATAGGTAGGAAACTTGCCCAAGATATTGTTAAGTGCCATCTCGTTCTTTACAAGCTCCGCCCGCATCTCAGTTTTGGTGAGGGACGAGAAGTTGGCGTGCGACCACGAGTGCGAGGCGATCTGGTGGCCGTCCTCGCTCATCTTTTCAATCACGTCACGCCAGTCTTCGTCAATAGGACCTTTACCCAAGTTGTTGCCAACAATGAAAAACGTTGCCTTGACGTGATTTTCCCGTAGAATCGTAAGCAAGTCCTCCGTGTACTCATATGGTCCATCGTCATCTGCAAAAACTTCTGTTAGCGTTCCAACATCTCTCGAAAAAAATTAGCTGTACACACAAGTAATGGCCACATGTCCTGGATCGTTGCAGTCAATGATGAACTCGCCATAAGGCAGATCTCCAAGCAGAGTTCTCGCTATTGTGGAGGTATTCAGTCCCGAAGGGGTCATGTCCGCATCGCAGCGTCCATACCCAACTAGACAGTCAGGAGCGGCGCAATAGTCCGTCGAGTTTCCACACCAGCCGGAAGGCGAACAGCACTGGTCGTCCGTACAGATGTAGCCGTTAGTAGGACCGCAAGATCCGTCAGGCGACTCGGTTGTAGGATCAGTATCAGTATCTCCACTATCACTGTCGGACTCGCAAACTCCATAACCAGTCTGGCAGCCGGTCGAACAATAATCCGTCGAGGTTCCGCACCAGCCGGCCTCCGAACAACATTGACCGTCAGCACAAACAAAGCCAAAATTGCTGGCTCCACAAGATCCATCGTCGGCAGTGAGTCCAGTAGGCGCAGTTGTTGTGCTATTGTTACAGACACCGTACAAGGCCTGGCATCCTGTATCACAATAGTCTGTGGAAGTTCCGCACCACCCACTAGCGGAACAGCACTGTGCATCCGGACAGGTCCAGCCGTTCTCACCTCCGCACGAGGTGTCTGTAGAGACTTCGCGGACGTCGAGGATGACAGCATGCGCTGCTACGCGGACGACACTGCTGGTAGCGACGAGGGCTGCAACCAAAGCCAAAAAACTGCTTCTGAACATTGCAAACACGGCTGAAAGCTGGAAAGAGAACACACAACTCGAACAGAGCAAACCACGAAGAGAACAACAGGCGTATTTATCAGCCGGGTTCGAACGTCAAGACTGCCGGAGATTTCTGTCTGTTGCACTTTTGTCCCTAATATGCCGGCAGACGGTCATTAGCCGGACCCTATATGAATCCCTCAAGGAAGGGCGTTCCCTGCCTTCCTCCAAAACTCCGCAATATCAGTTTAATAAACACACAACGGAGTATCTGCATGCTAGCTGGAAACGACCAAATATGTACGTTGGGCTCGAACAGAACGCAACAGAACGCATTATCGCGCGCGCACTAGACTCGTGCGGAAGTACTTAGTCTGCACATATATTAAAGACCCGTATAATTAAGTCGACGATGCCCAACCACACACTATACTCCACCGCTGCGAGCGCGTCGATCCGGCTCGACGCGTGCAAATGCGGATTCATTGGCATGTTGAGATGACCTCTGCACGCCCACAACAGCCTCTTACTCTTCCCCTATTCTGTCTGTTCTGGTCGATCTGGCTGCGCTCCCTGTTCTGTTTCTCCGGATCCTGCTTTCCCGCGTCCATGCGCCTTCCGCAGCGCAAACTCAAAGGCCCCTAACTCGCATCGTTACGTAATCGCTTGTACGCCGCGCCGCGCCGCTCTTTGTCTGGTCTCGCGAAGCTGTCTCAGCGGTGCCTCAGTCCTCAGTCTTCAATCCTCAGTCCTCCAACCCTACGCCGGGCGTGCTCTCTGCACGCTGTCCGCGCCGTTCTTCACACACGGCTCACGCGTCTGTTTCTGCCTCCCCGTCTGCCTGTCTGCTTGTTTTGCTCCCCTTATTATTCAAGACAGGAGTGATGCACTTCTCCTAGCGTACCTTCATACATACAAAACACAGACACGCGCTCACGCTCATGCTCACGCACACGCTTAAACACTCACATAATAGCTTACATAACACACTACAAACACCTCTCCTCGTGTCTACAGGTCGTACTGCGCGCTGTCCCACAGCCAGGCCGTCCGCCAGCGCCGAACAGGTCGCGACTCTTCCAGTTCGATGCATAGCCAGTACGCTCGTTTCACCATTTCCACACTGCCCATCTGCTCGTAGATCTGGCCCAGTAACAGCCACGCCTCCGACGAGTCCCAGCCCTCCAGATGCGTGCATCCCCGTAGCAGCGCGTACGCGCGATCCCGTGCAACCGGTTGCTCGCTATCTGCAAGCTCCAGCAACAGTGCTGCAAGCCCGATGATCGCGGGATAATAGTCAATTGCAACCGTAAGGGCCGCCTCGAACGCTTCCTGTGCCTCATACTGCTTCTGCTGGGCCACCATAAGAAAACCGCGCTGTCCACTCGTTAGCAAATGCAGACCAAACAAAAAAACCAAAATCAGTAGCCAAGATCAGTAGCCCAGTTCGCTCACCTCTGCAAACGTATCCTCTTTGGCCCCGCCCAGCTGCGTAGCCTCAGTAATTGCTGTCCCGCTCTCTGTCCATCGTTCGGCCTTTCGAAACAGCCCTGCAACCAACAGCCACACGTCCCGCAGACACTGCATACTGATCGCCTTGAGTTCGGCATCATCAACACTCGTACTGTTGCGCAACACGCGGTTGCCGCGATTTTTGTTCTTCTCTATAATGTTCACCGCAGCCGTGGCCGCCGCCGCTCGCGAGTTCGCAGCGCTCCAGGACGCGCCGCTGCTGCTACTGTTTGCCGCCGTCATGCTCTGCGCCGTCATCACAGACGACTTCCGGGACCGCAGCGAGGCATCTGACAGTCGCCGCCTAATAGACCTCAAAACGCCGCCCTTGCTGAGTCCCTTGTGACGGGGCGAAATGTGTCGCATCTCAGCTAGGATGTCGGCCGAAACATTGCTACCACTTGCCAGATGCTCCTGAGGAAGCTTCTCCAGAACGCTTTTCTGCTGCTTGTCCGGCGCCCTCGCTGGTGGAAGCCGGCCCGGCGTCGACTGTCCGTAGCCAACTGCGTCCGATGCGAACGTGCGCGAGTGCGAGTTGGCAATCAGCATGATGCCCTCGTCATCCTCGTCCTCGTCATCGTCGTTCTCGCTGTTGTCACCGCTCGCGCCGCCGTCGCCATGATCGCCCCCGAAAACTCCCGCCACGGTCGTCAGCTCGATGGCCGGAGGCTCTACCGTCGGAACAACCTGACTCCGCTTCTTTTCTCTATCCGTCGACTTCGGCAGCGGAATTGCTGACGTCGAAGCCTCGTGGATCTGAGATTCCACCGTGTCCTCGTCCCATGTGAACAGCTCGTTGTAGACCGCAAATAGGCCGTCCGAAACATTTTCAAGTGCCGCTTGTACACCGCTCGTGGCCTCGATCAGAGCAATGTCCGTCATATGGAGCTGCAGAATCATACGCTTATCGACTAACGACACCGGCTTTTCTGATGTAGAGGCTCGGGTGCTAAGCTCCAGAGCTTCTTTAATGATCGAGCGGGCTTCCTGATTTGCGTCGCGAGCAGACAAACACAGGGACAAAACATGCGATGCGCCCAGATGGGTCTTGTCGATTTCCAGGGCCCGTCGGGCCAGCTCCTCTGCCCGCGGCACGTCACGCATCATTTGTGCCTGCAGAAGTGCATACTCGTAGTATACATTTCCATCATCACCGTAGAGCTCTAGTGATTTGCTAAAGGCACTGCTCGACTTTTCTGTGTATTCGGTTCGCATGTCGCAGTCCACAGCCGACCATGCTGAAAACATGTATGCAGACCCCACAGCCGCCCATGCGTCGGCCAATGATCGCTGAATTTCCTCCTTAGTCGGTACTGATCCAAGATACTCGGGCTTTCTCGTCTGGACTCCATTCGATAACTCTGACTGCGCTATAGTGATCCATTCCACAAGAGCCTGAGCCCGGGTCAGCGCGGGTTTCCGTTCCCGAACACACCGTACAGTCATCACAAGGCCAGCAGTGATCGTGCTGATAATCGTGAGCACATCGTCCGAATCTGATGCTCCCGCTCCCTTCAGCGCCATTTTGTGTTCCTGATTAGCAAGCTCAATATACCGGTCCAGTGCACGTTCAGCGTCGACGTAGTTACCAAGCACCGTCAGCACACTCAGCAGCGACCGTAAAATCATCTGTGACTGGTATGTCTTTGCCGCTGCTTTGTACAAAAACTCTGTCAGCATTCGCGCTGTAAGTCGGTCGCACTTTCCCCGTTGCTGCCAGGAAATCATGACTTGCGAGATGTATGTCATGAGTCCAGGATCATTAGGTTGGCCAGAGTGCGGGAACACGGCATTGTCAAGAATGTGTGCTGCCGTGGCAGTATCATAAGACTGTCGAGGCATTGCTGCACTGAGCTTTTGTGTTTTCGGGCAGAAGGCCGAATGATAATGCTATTGTAAATCCTTCCTAGGTCCCCAGACAATGGAGCAACCAGTTGTGAACTTATTTTCCAGTCAGAGCGAAAATGGGAAGCGTCTGCAGTTCGTAGTACTAAATGGCCAATCCAGTTGGATTCCAGAGTGCTGTTAGACCAGCAAGCCGTTCAAACCAGTAATACTTTTATAATTCAGGCAGCACAAGCGGCAATTGCTGATCGTATTCCTTCTCTTTGTTTTCAAACCGGTTAATCTTTCAACAGGGACAAAAGAGAGGTGCTTAATTGTCAGCAGCGCTAGTGGAGGCGTTTGTGGAATTCCTATACAATGTCCGCAGCACAGCAGCTGGGTAGTTGGGAAAGATACTAGCTAGCTGGCCGGCTGATCTGAGTGCTCATAGACGGAAGAGGTGGCCTAGCGCTTCTACGCAAAGAAATATATTGAAACTAAACTTGCCAAAAAAAGTCATCATGGTCGCGTCTGATACAATGCTATTCAATAACTCGCATTCTTTGACGAATGAAGGCAATCAAGATGCCAGCCTCCCAGATCAGACAAGTGCTAGACAGCTTGGAATTGACTTAGATTCTGACAAGATTGATGATTCTAAAAAGCAGATAGAATTGTATGCCAGTGAAGAAAACGTCCCAACTGGTATACTCGGTATAGAAGACAAAAATAATTGCGAGATCAGCAAAGTAACTCCTCAGAACGACAAGGAAGGGACGCAAGTTCACGACATGGTGTCGAACCAGACGGACTTTAAGCAAACCGAGCTTCACGAATATCTAGCACGTTCAGATCCAAGCATTCTTATTGACACAGCGTCTCTGAAAACTGATAGCAGCAACGATCAGCTAGAAATCACTGACTACGTAACTGATTACTCTATCACGCACGAGGCGTCCGATATGACTATACCAACTGTGGTTGATGAATGTTCACAAGAGCCTACTCAAAAAATATCTCAGCTCTCAGATGCATCAGTAGTCTCACATACTTTTGAGACCGCAGAGTGCATCCATGTTCCGAAGGAAGTTCAGCTAGAAGATCAAGTCCAAGGTCAGGTCCAGGTCCGACTCCCATTCATCACACAAAATGGTCTTGTGCAGCCTAATACAGACCAATCTCAAGATCTAACAATTCTGAATGGATCGACTGAACAGACACATTCATGCTCAGACTCAACGGCCGCCGTTGAAACCATTGACCAGGAAACCATTTCTATTGCGCGCAAATCAGAAGAAGATGACGTAATCAGTGATTATGAGAAAGGGCAAACCATTAACAAAAGGGCCAATCAAAGTTGTGAAATCAATGACGATCCATTTAATTCGGTACCTATCGAACAAAAGAAAAATATTAACCATATAGCAGCCCGCAGTTCAAGTGAGACTAAAAGAACCAAAAAAGGCTATATAGATATCAAAATCACTGCGGAACCCCCTGTCAAATCCATTCCACTAACTGATCGAGAAGCGAAGGTGAATATTGCTCATGAATATTGCTCACTATGTAAACTCAACACTTTCTAAATTTTTTGATAGGAAGACATGTTCCGCAGCCGAATTGCGCAGAAGCAAGAACAACTTGCGCGAATTCAAACAGAATACGACAGCTACCTAGAAAAACTAAAGTATTCGTCCACGAACGTATTTTTGCCGTGTACTGAAATCAAGCTAATCCAACAACAGATGCAAAGATCCTCAACAAACGATCAAGAACCACATCCAACTTCTGAAGAGTTACAACGAGATACGAGATATCGGATTAGGGTTAATAGGAATGGTGAGTAGGAATCCTTTAGAACATGGAGGCCGAACAAAATATTGGGGAAGCTTGGTTAGGCTGGGTAAGCAAGTAATCGTTTGAGTTTTGTACTGATTTGGAAATGATCTAGATTGCAGACACGAAAGGTGTCCAGCTGAAAGAAGCTTTGGATGAATATGGAATGAGTTTAGACGACTGATTAGTTGTGTTGCTGTGTTGAGCTGACTGGATCTTGCACCTGTCTCGGTGATATAGAAGCACTTGGTCTGCCTCAACTCTACACCACACCGCCGTAACTTGCTCAAAAATTATTTGTTCAACGGAGGAGGACTCGGAGGCATGGGCCGTCAAGGTGGGGGCGGGGAAAACAGAACTAATGGACTGGATGAATGGACTGCTCCAGGGGTGTTTGAACTTTGCTTTTATTCAAAATCTCGATACTACCTTCCCTTGTTGGGGAGTGATAGCCATATAGCTTCTACACCTACGAATGATATATATGGATATAAGTACAAATCATTGTTGTTGGGCAAACATGTTGAAATGAGATGAACCAAATTGCTACGAAGTACTCATAGCTCTCTTATACTATCTATCGCTTTGTTTTATTACTTGTTGAATTAACCAGCCGTCGAGTACGGATGAGTAAAATATACATCCATTGTCTATTTGTCTCATAAACTGAGTGAATTATGAAAGATTGTTTCGCAGTCTATCCAATTCATGTTATCATCAGATTATTATTGTATCTGAAGGGTTACATCTACCTCTGTTGATCGATGGGGGGCGGGTGATGGCCACGCCGCTCTGACTGTGGCAGTCCGTCATCACACGGACTAAAAACGTCATGGGGACTTAAAAGCAGGAGAACAGTAATCCTTGTTGGATCGCATAGTCGTTGGCGATGACCAGCAGTGATTGAATGAAACAATTTGCACGAGTTTCGTTTGCATTGTTCAACAAGAAACCAGTACTGGTACAATTTAAGCGAGTCGACCTTCCATAGTTTGTAGATAAACACTGTACACCGTTGAGATCAAAATAAGTCCGGTTATTCTGCGGCAGACTATTTGGGAAATTTTTTTCTCTTGCTTTGTCTTCTTGACCCTCCCCCACCACCAGCACTGGCAGAGGGTTGTCATTACTGTATGTTCTTTACCTCAAGCTAGTGGGTGGAACTCGAGCTGCTCGCTCAATCATAACTCGTCGTTTGTTGAATATTTGACTCACACCCTACTTCACTTGTCCCTGCTCACTCTCAGAAGTCGGGCTTCCCCACAACGTTCTCCTTCTTCCCCACCCAAAAAAACTATTTTCAAAGCTCTACTTGCTGCGGTTGCTCTACCCGGCATCTATATAATAATTGCCAGTTCTACCTTGCCATTTCTGGTTTCTAGTTTTTGCGACACTGTATTCTTACCTCGCAATTTTTAAGCAAAAATGACTGAAAACTTGGAAAAAGTGCTTCAGCCTACGCTTGTGCAGGACGAGCGAGAAAATGTAGCGTTCGCTACTCAAACTGAAATCGATCCAGAGGACATCGTTCCCCCAGATCCAGCTTTAATGGACCGCATTTATAGGTAAGTGCTTTCTACGAATCTCGTGTTCGTGATTGCTAATGGCTTATAGGAAGCTAGATCTCAGAATTATACCTGGTACGTTTACGACAGGTCCATTTACAGACTGGCTCAAACTTTGTACTGACATATTTAGCTTTATGGGTGCTCTACTTTCTAACATCTGCAATTCGGTCAAACGTGTCGCTTGCGTTGACAATGAACGCTGAGGAAGGAGATACTTTAGTCGAATATCTCCATCTTAACAGCCACCACACTTCGCTCGGTCTGGCTCTATATTATGTCGGCTACGTCGTCTTCGATGTACCATTCAACATTATCATGACTATGGTCGCTCCGCACGCCTGGATTAGCAGAACTGTGACTGGAATTGGTATTGTAGGTGCCTGTATGGCTGCCATGAAGGCTGCCTGGAGTTTTATGTACGTACATCTCTCAAAGTCTAGAGTCCCTCGTTAACAGGGTTTAGTTTTCTACGTCTACTTTTAGGAATCATGACCGCTGGTCTTTGGCCTGGTATGGCTTACTATCTGACCATGTGGTATCCACCCCACCGATGCTCACAGCGAATTGGTTATTACTTCACTGCAGCACAGCTCTCGGCGGCCGTTGTTGGTTTGGTATCGGCTGGATTTCAGTATATGAATATGGACCGTGGATTAACGGGATTTGCCTGGATGTTTCTGATTTATGGCCTGGTTACGATCGTTGTTGGCATTTCCCTTTTGTGGTGGCTCCCTGATCGACCAAAATTGCGTCCTGGAGAATTTTCCGGCTGGCGTCGTCTGCTACCCAAACAAAAGCCTGTTCTTAATGAAGAGGACTCGCGTCTCCATTATATGGACATGCGATCCACCTATGTTCCTCATAAGTGGACACTAAAAAACATTGCAGAGATTCTACTTGATGTGCGTCTATACCCGCTTGTGATGATGTACTTTGGTGTTGTAGGCACCGGTATCGGTCTTCAGAACTACGCAACTATTATTATAAAGTCTATCAACGAGAACTGGTCATCTGTCGACTTGTCTTTGCTTTCTGCACCGATCTGGATTTGCGATTTGATTGGAATTTTACTTGTTACAGGATTTTCCGACAAATTCCATAACCATCGTGCGGTTTTTTTCACCGGACCTTGCTTGGTGATAATAACCGGGCTTTTGGTCATGACATATGCCAAGCACGCATGGCCTCGATACGTTGGAATCCTGATAACTGGTTTTGGCCTCGGACCTACTGTGCCCATTTGTATGACCTGGACTGCTGAAATTTTTCAGCCTCGCCACGGTGAGGTTGGAACTGCTGTTGCAGTGGCAGTTGTTTCTGGCCTTGGAAACTTGGGTTCTGTTACTACAACATA
Organism: [Lipomyces] oligophaga; assembly: GCF_038497815.1. Classification (NCBI taxonomy): domain Eukaryota; kingdom Fungi; phylum Ascomycota; class Lipomycetes; order Lipomycetales; family Lipomycetaceae; genus Lipomyces; species [Lipomyces] oligophaga. The sequence goes on along the minus strand of NW_027117785.1, from coordinate 2,077,677 downwards.
CGCACTCTATAGTGGATGGCCTGCTGATGCTGTTCACAGATATAGAAATAGTAACATGGTGATGCTTGCCCTGGTTGGCAATAGTATTATGTTCGCAGGTGTCTGCTCACTGCTTCGACGATTTTTGGGCGATCCCATGACCAGAGAAGAGCAGTATTCGCAACAGCATGGTGCTACATATATTAGTTCTAGTCCTGGAGATGAGAACGGCGCTGGTGCCATAAACCATGAGCTCAAAACTGCCGAGACAAATCAGACGGCAGAACCTGTCTCTGCTGCTAACAAGTTTTAATTTCGAATTAGAAGTATAGTGTTTAATTAGCTGGATAGGTAAAATTAGGATAAAGGTTATAAGACTGTAGCTTAGGATAGATTAATTGGATTATTGTTTTGATAAAAGGTTATAACCAAAAGAAGATCATTTGCATGTTCACTATGTACAATCAATTAGTCGCAACGACCATCTTTCCAGCCATCTTTCCAGCGCTGCTTCCACAAATTACAGTCGAAAATTGGCTTTCCCAGCTTACGATTAACCTCATTATGAGCATCGCAGACCCATTTTCCAAAATCTTCCTGTGTCGAAACTTTCGGTTCATTGCCTGGCTTTGCCGTCCACTCTCGAAAATCAGATGCACAAGACCAACAGGGATAGATATTTCCAAAAATTCGAAGAAACGACTTTATATCTGATTGCTGCTCCGCGGAAGCAGTTTCAGGATATGTAGCTGCGACAGAATGCAAAAAAGTCCAAGTTGAACGACCGATTTCATTAACATCCGGTGGGCAATCAGCGGCAGTAGGCTTGGACGCGGCGAGAGCAGGAGCTATGCCCTTCGCCTTGCGAAAGTCGAGCAGTGAATTACATGTTCGACATCTGTTGATAAGATATATCAGTAAAATATAATTTTCGAAGGTCAAGCTTAGATGCAACAGTCAACTCACGGTTTTCCGTCAGGTCCTATAACATAGCCCTTAGGTAAAGTAGTCTTGCTGTTTTTTTCGTTGTCACCAGGTTTTTTGCCCGACGGCGAAACTGGGGGACTCTCAACCTGTTCGACTAATATATCTGACATCTACAATTATTTGACTTCTTGCAGGCGCTGTCACAAACGCTGAATTATCTGAACACAAGATTGAAATCAAGTAGACTTTATTGTGGAGACATGCTTACATTGGGTAAGCAGTTTCTGCAGTCGGACCAATGTCGTCACTTTTACAATACAAGCAAAACAAGGATAACCACCTGAAAACAGGAATTATTGATCTTTTTCTTGATTATTTAATTATTTTTTTCCCTCTACATTTATTAGGACAGATATATATTTATGCAAGCACAACACTTCTCGAATTTATACCTAGAAGGAATCTGTAATTAATGGGTCTTGTATACATGGCAAGAGCATCACGTGAATTCTTGACTGCCACGTAAACATGTGCAGCTCCTTTCCTAACTATTGTCAGCATCACGTGAATGGGTCTCGAAGCGACTAGCAAAAGGCCAGGTTCTTGCTGTCGAAGGCTTAAGCTATCTCGCGATTAACTAAAGACAATTACATCTCTGCCAGTTTTGGTTTCGATTCTCTCCTATAAACCAATTCGATCAAAGTCAATTGTCGCCCTATTCGATTTGTTTTTTGACGCCAATTTGATTGCGATTGAAATACTTGTCTTACAAACCTTTTTCTCCTTGTTTTTGGCCAGTTTTTTGTCCGTTTAGCCCTCGTGGTTTTGCTTCGTCTTCCCGCTCGGATATCTCCTCGGCTACAAGAAATTTTTCGTTAGATGTCTGCTTCTCAACAGAATCCTTCGTATTTTCAGGCGAACAACGCCTATTCGGCGAGTGGTGTTCCTCAGTACGGTATTCCGGCCCAAGTTGCCCCACCTCCTGCTGGTGTTCAACTGGGTATCTCGCAGCAAGCTCAGCAGCCAGGTATTCCATCAGATATTGCTGCCCCAGCCGGCGATGGGAGTGAATTGTCTGCAGCTGCTGGTGTAGCTCCTCCACAACATGATCAGCCTATTGCGGCTGCCCATAAGTCTCGTCGAGCCTATGCCGTAGAGCAGTACGCCTATGGCTCTGGCGCCATTGCTAATGATCTAGGTGGTACTCCTCCCGTGGATCCATCGGCGGTTGCTGCTCCATATGGCCAGCCTGCCATTACAGCGGAAACATCTACCTATTCGCCAATGGGTGGCGTTACATCTGGGATGCAACCCTCGAGTTCGACTCCTGGTATTCCTGCAACTCCTGCCTATGGTGGATATCAGCCAATAGCAGGTCAAACAGCTGCTGTCTCCACTTCGAGCAGTGGATTTGTTCAGCAATTTTCGAACCTTGGTCTCGGGGGTTCGACAGCTTCTAAGGCAGCCACACCAGCTCCATCGGTGAGTAGGACTTGCGGATTTCAAGCTAACGCTGAATCAGTAATTGACAAGAATCTAGAGTATCCCACTGAATCAGTTATATAATATCGATCTACTTCAGCAAACTCCACCAACTATTTCTGATTTAAGTCTTCCCCCTCCTCCGATCATTCTTCCTCCTAATGTAAGTATTTTAGTATCAGTTTCACTTTTTATCTTGGCAACTAAATAATTCATAGGCTTCTGTGACCAACAACCCTAATGTAAATTGCCCGCTTCCTTATATGCGATCAACCTTGAATGCCGTTCCTACCAGCTCTTCATTGCTGAAGAAAAGTAAAATTCCTTTTGCACTTATTATTCAGCCTTACACTACACTTCGGGCCGAGGAGGCGCCAGTTCCGGTTGTGTCGGACTCGATTATTTCTCGCTGCAGACGTTGTCGGAGCTATATCAACCCATTCATCACCTTCATTGACCAGGGTCATAAGTGGCGATGCAATATGTGTAATTTGACCAATGACGTGCCCACTGCGTTTGACTGGGACGCACGCAATCAAAAACAAGTTGATCGCTGGAGTCGTGTAGAGCTGAACAACTCGGTTGTTGAATTTGTTGCTCCTCCAGAATATATGGTTCGTCCTCCGCAGCCATTGGTATATGCATTTTTGATCGATGTCAGTGCTCCCGCAATTGCGAGTGGCTTGGTGGCCACGACTGCTCGTACAATTCTGGAATCTTTGGATCGTATTCCGAATAAGGATAAGCGCACTCGCCTTGCATTTATTGGTGTTAGCTCTTCCTTGCATTACTTTTCTGTTGCTCCAGGATCTGTTCCTAACATGCTTGTTGTTTCGGATCTTGAGGAGCCTTTCTTACCCGTGCCACATAATTTGATGATGTCTTTGACAGATTGTCGGCAGGGCATTGAAACACTTCTGTCCAAGATGAGCGACATGTTCACCAATACTACTGGCACAACTACTAATGCCATGGGGCCTGCTCTCAAAGCTGCCCATCAGCTGATCGGCAACATTGGCGGCAAGATAATTTGTTTGATGGCTAGCCTGCCCAATGTCAATCCAGGAAAACTTGAGCCACGCGACGACAAAAAGTCTATGGGTTCTTCGGTTGATAAGTCTCTACTTCACACCCAAAACTCCTTTTATAAGAGCTTTGCGGTAGAGTGCAGCAAGAGCCAAGTATCTGTGGATATGTTCCTGTTTTCTGCTGTCTATCAGGACGTTGCATCGCTCAGTAACTTGCCCCGTTATACTTCTGGTCAGACTTACTTTTATCCCGGCTGGAACGCTGGACGTCCTGAAGATGCCATTAAGTTTGCTCACGAGTTTAGCGAGCATTTGTCGATGGAAGTTGCTCTTGAAGCGGTATTGCGCGTGCGAGCTACGAATGGAGTTCGTATGAGCACATTTTACGGAAACTTTTTCACTCGCTCTTCTGATTTATGTGCGTTTCCGTCGTTCCCGCGTGACCAGAGTTATGCAGTGGAAGTAGCGATCGATGAGACGATTACGAAACCATTTATATCTTTGCAAGCGGCTGTTTTGCACACTACATGTGAAGGTGAGCGACGAATTCGAGTGATCACGTTGGCAATTCCGACAACTTCAAGTCTTGCAGATGTTTATGCATCAGCGGACCAGGTGGCGATTTCAGCGTATTTTGCGCAGCGAGCCGCGGAGAAAGCATTTTCTGCGGGAATTCAGGACGCTAGAGATTTGGTAGTTACTCGGCTTGCGGAGATGTTGCAGACCTATCGTAAAGAATTGATGACGTCGAATGTTGGAGCATCGGCGCCGTTACAGTTTTGTTCGAATCTTCGATTGCTTCCGCTTTTGGTTCTTGCGTTGGTGAAGAATGTAGGACTTCGGAAGTCGGCTCAGATCCCGGTTGATTTGCGAGCCTCTGCGCTGAATTTAATAGGAACTTTGCCAGTGAAGTATTTGATGCAGTACATACACGCGGATCTTTACTGTTTGCACAGTCTCCCAGCGGAGGCTGGATATCCAGACGAAGCTACGGGAGAGATTGTTCTTCCGCCAAAGATGAATCTGACATCTGCTCTGATTCAACGATACGGATTGTATCTGATTGATGATGGCCAAACAGAATTTTTGTGGGTTGGTCGGGAAGCAGTTCCACAGCTGATTATGGATGTCTGGGGATTACCTTCGTTGGAGCATGTTAAGACTGGAAAAGCGTCGCTACCTGTTGTGGAGGGCTCTGAGCTGTCGAAGCGGATAAACGCGATTGTTGGCAAGCTTCGGGAAAAGAAGGGATCAATTGTGTGGCCAAATTTGTATGTTGTCCGTGAAGACGGCGATCCTGCACTAAAGTTGTGGGCGTCTACGTTTTTGATAGAAGATCGTGCGGATATGGGTCAGAGCTATATGGAATTTTTGACAGGAATGCGAGAACGAATTAGTTAGTTTTGTTTGAAGAGAGGAGGTCATTAAATGAGGAGATGGCGGAGGATTATATAGTCTGCAGTTGTATTACATTATTAAGTCATGTGTTATTATTGTTATCTTTCTATCTTATTATGTTAGTATAAGAAATTGTATTCTGAAACAGATGGAGTAAGCTATTACGTAATTTTCAGTGTGCAAATGAATTAAAGTTGGGAACTGAGGAGGCGTCTGGACACGCGTTAGAATGTGAAGACAGGGAGTGCTTAATTCTGTTTTAAGGGTTGATATTGGTGAGAATAGTTTTAAGGATATAATATACGGTTTTTCTAGAATATCACATACATTGCTTCATATCAGTTATAACTTCGAAACTACAAATATAAGGGCTCAGCAAGCAGGATCAAATCTTCGAATAAATAATTACTCGATTAGGACGGATATCGAACATTGACTATAATTCCATTATCAAGCGCAACTAAAAGACTAAACTAAAACGATTAAATATTGAAATGGCGTTTCAGTCAAATCCTAGAAAATTTTCGTTTAACGTATCGGATCAGTACGAGATTCTTGATGTTGTCGGCGAAGGTGCTTATGGAGTAGTATGGTAAGATCTGATCAGGGCCATTTGAGGATGTCTTGGTTGACTGAAATAGTTCCGCGCTGCATAAACCGTCTGGCCATAAAGTGGCGATTAAGAAGATCACACCCTTTGCACATTCAATGTTCTGTTTGCGAACACTGCGAGAGATGAAGCTGTTGAAGTATTTCAATCATGAAAATGTATGTAAATTTGAACATGCTAAGATTAGGAATTCTGACCATGCAGATCATTTCGATACTAGATATTCAGCGCCCGACAAGTTTTGATACTTTTACAGAGGTTTATTTGATCCAGGTGTGCAAATTGGAGATGGAGATTTCATTCTAGCAGAGTATAGCTGACATTGATAACGGCAGGAATTGATGGAAACTGATATGCATCGTGTGATCCGTACTCAAAAGCTGTCTGACGATCACTGCCAATATTTCATTTACCAGACACTGCGTGCATTGAAAGCAATTCATAGCGCGAATGTACTTCATCGGGATCTAAAGCCGTCGAACCTCCTTCTAAATGCAAACTGTGATCTTAAAGTATGCGATTTCGGACTCGCTCGTTCGGCTGCTGAAAGTACAGACAACAAAGGCTTTATGACGGAATACGTGGCGACGCGATGGTATCGAGCCCCCGAAATCATGTTGACGTTCAAAGAATATACAAAGGCCATTGATATGTGGAGCGTGGGTTGCATTCTAGCGGAGATGCTGGCTGAAAAGCCTTTGTTTCCCGGCAAAGATTATAGAAGCCAACTCAATTTAATTCTGGATGTACTTGGAACGCCTACAATGGAAGACTATTATGCCATCAAGAGTGTTCAGGCGCGAGAATACATCCGTGTGTTGCCTTTCCGCAAGCGCGTTCCGTTCGCGACGTTGTTTCCAAACGCGAATCCTCTTGCAGTGGATCTATTGGAGAAGTTGTTGACTTTTAGTCCGAACAAGAGGATAACAGTCGAGGAGGCATTAAAGCATCCATATGTTGCTGCCTATCATGATCCTGAAGACGAACCTACAGCGGATCCAATCCCAGAGGAATTTTTTGACTTGGACCAGCGAAAAGAGGAACTATCGAAAGAACAGTTAAAACGTAAGTACATATATTTTGAGAAGGCGATTTAGCATGATAGAATTTCAGGTAGGCAGTTAGATAGGCTTGCAGCAGGTCTGGTATGCATGAGATGGATAAGTGTGCAAGTGCACAGTCAATCAACATTAAGCTGGTTTGAAAATGCAATTTAACGAAAGAATAATGAGAGCTGTTAGATGTTCGGAGTTTGGCATTCTAAACCGATGAGTAGTTGGAAGTTGGCTCAAGGCGATCGGAAACGGCCGTCTACAGATCAGCCATAAAAAGCAACACGGCGATGTGCAGAAATGAAGAGAGTGTTATTAGAGCGACGGAATTGGTCAGGACAAGTGAAGGATAACAGAAAAAGCGTGTACAGAGAATTTGAGCGAAAACGTGGATAGAATACTGACATTGGGATTGGGTGAAGAAGCGCTCTGAAAGGTGCCGGCTGAATGGTAGATGCGCAAGGGATAAGCTAGGACTTTAAGACAAAAAGTAGGCGAAATCCGAAGTTGGTGGAACGGGCTGGCGAAGATGGCTTAGGCTGGAGAAGACTTTTCGGCGGTCGATGGGCGAGCTGTAAAGCCGAGTTTGACAGGTCGGACATGGAAGACCACAGCCTGAATGAGGTATGAGCGGCTCGGTGTGGTCGCGAGTAGAGCTGCAAGAAACGGTGTTGTCCATAGCGGATCAATAAGTGGTCAAACGAGTCAACTACGAATTTTTTTTATGGTACACACACACCTCTACAGTATAGTATATACCATAAGGAACTACTATACCGTGGTATTCTTCACAAAATCTCAGCTGGGCACAGAAGCTTATCCAAACTTGCTTGATCTTCTTATTGGACACTAGTGTCTTGAATTTCTTGACCAGCTGAGCTTGGTGGCCTGCTGAAGGGCTGAGCGGGACAAGCCGACTCTCGGAACAGCAAGCCAAGACGAGGGCAAGATAAGTCTGAATTGGCATGCAACAGCAAGACAGTTGGACAAGAGTTCAGTGAAATAGCAATTTAGTGGAGGACACATGGTTAATGCGAAACGCGAGGATTGGTTCCGACTGGGCCAGAGGACAGGGACCAGAGAGCCAGGAGTGGGGCGATCAGACGATAAAGGCCGGGGGGATAAAGGATACAAAGAAGGAAAGGACGATTAGGCTGATTGAGTTACGCGTTTTAAGTGGTTGAGGGTGTTTCCTTTTCGTAATGACCTGCTGAAGCGCGAGATCTGGATGCTACAACTGCTTTCTTACTAACTTTGAGCGGTAATTTGGATGATACTAACGACAGCAGAGCTTATTTACGACGAGATTATGAGGTCCTAGACAGGTTTGCTAGTGATCTAGTGGTCGAATGTTTAGTATTATAGTACTATTAGATGAAACCATATTATGATAATACAGCATAATGCAGTATAATACAGTAGTACGGTTCCATACATAAGCACATAAAGATCAGCAATAGCCCCACTAATGTCCGCCTAACTCAGACACGTGTGCGGCGTGTGCGGCTTGTAAACTTGGAACGTGGAGGGATTGGGAGATGCCATTGGCTGCAATGGAGGGTTGCGGGATGTTCAGACGGAGGTGTGGTTGTTGGTGGGACACTGTGCCAAGCGAGGAGCAGCTGGCGAATTTGCCAGGGCGCCAGGGCGTGGCAAGGCTTGGAGACACACGTGTATGGTTGCAGGCGGACAGATGAGCGCAGGATTTGGATTAGAACGGGTTGACGACTTCTTCTATAAAAGAAGCCGATTTTACGAGTTTTCGACAAGCTATTGTACTTTGCGTTTCGTGACAGTTTGTTGTTCTTGTCGTTCTTGTCATTTCGTGGCACTCATTCTCGGCGTTCTTTCCTCATACCGTCCCGTCTCCTTTCAAACTATGGCAAACATCAAGACAGAGGGCGGCAACGCTGCTTTTCACAACTTCGTCAATGACTTCGCTCATATCCAGGACCCTATGGAGCGTCGTCGTCTCGCTCTTGAGAAAATTGACTCAGCACCATTCGGTTGGTACCATGTTCGTGCTATCGTCGTTGCTGGTATCGGTTTCTTCACTGATGCCTATGATATCTTCTCCATCAACATCGGTGTTACTATGCTCGGTTATGCTTACTTCCACGACAACAAGTCTAAACTCCCTACAAACTCAGATACCGCTGTTAAAGTCGCTACTTCAGGTGGTACCGTCGTTGGCCAGCTTTTCTTCGGTTGGATTGCTGACGTTGTTGGTCGCAAGCGTGTTTATGGAATTGAATTGATGATCATTATTGTTGGTACTCTTGGTCAAGCTCTCTCTGCGGATGGACCTGCTGTTAATATTATTGGACTTTTGGTCTTTTGGCGTGTCATTATGGGCATTGGTATTGGTGGTGACTATCCTCTTTCTTCCATCATCACCTCTGAGTTCGCTACTACTAAATGGCGTGGTGCTATCATGGGTGCTGTCTTCGCTAATCAGGGATGGGGTCAGCTCGCTGCTGCTCTGGTTGCTCTCATTGTCACTGTCGGTTTCAAAGAGACTCTCATTTCTGCCAATTCTGCTTCTGAGTGTCTTGGTAATTGCCAAGTAGCTAACGACAAAATGTGGCGTGTCGTTATTGGTATGGGAGCTGTTCCTGCTTGCATTGCTCTCTATTTCCGTCTTACTATCCCTGAGACTCCACGTTACACTTTCGATGTTTCGCGCCAGCTTGAAAAGGCTGCTGCTGATATCGAAAAGTATACCTCTGGCGCTTTTGGTGAAGCTAAGGCTTCTGAGATCAAGGCTCTTAAGGATGCTGAGGGCAATGAATCTGCTGAGCTCGACGTTCCTAAGGCTTCCTTGCAAGACTTCTGTCATCATTTTGGTCAGTGGAAGCATATGAAGATTCTTATTGGTACTGCTGGTTCATGGTGTTTCCTTGATATTGCGTTCTATGGTCTTGGTCTTAACAACTCTACCATTTTGGCTGCCATTGGCTATGCGGGTCAGGATAATGTGTATACCAATATCCGCAATGTTTGCGTTGGTAATCTTATTCTTATTTGCGCTGGAGCTATTCCAGGTTACTGGTTCTCAGTTGCTACTCTTGATATTGTGGGCCGCAAACCGATTCAGATTATTGGTTTCGCTCTCCTTACGATTCTATTCTGTATTATTGGTTTTGCCTACCACAAGCTTTCTGGCCATGGCCTTCTTGCTCTTTATGTACTTTGTCAGCTCTTCGAAAATTGGGGTCCTAATACTACTACGTTCATTGTTCCTGGCGAGTGTTTCCCTACCCGTTATCGTTCTACTGCTCATGGTATTTCTGCTGCTTCTGGTAAGGTTGGTGCCATTATTGCTCAGACCGCTATTGCTCCTGTCCGTACCCATGGTTGTCCTGGAGGCTCGTGCTGGCTCAATCACGTCATGGAGATATTCGCGCTCTTCATGCTTATCGGTTTCTTCATTTCCTTCTTTATTCCTGAAACCGCCCGACAGACTTTGGAGGAAATCTCGGAGCGTTGCCACGGTGAAGTCATGTACCGTGGTCCTGCTGCTCAGCCTGCCATTGTTGATGAGGAGGCTTCTGCTGAGGATAGCGAAAAGAAGGATAGCATTTAGTTTTGTGAGTTTAGTGAGCGTATTTGTTCCTGTGGTTTTACTGCTAAACCTGATTTTGTGATTATATATATAATATCATTTTGTTGTCAAAAATTGTTTTATGGGCTAATCTTAATATATTAATGAACTTTATTTTCTTAATATTCTGACTGATTGATTATGTGAGGAATTGTGGGACGTAGTCATTTCAGTCTAGTATCGACTGGGAATAAATAGAAATTGTGTGGGACGATTGCTATTGTACTCCACGTCACTGACGGTAGACGAAGTTGTACTGGCGGAGAAGGGCAGTGTTCTCTGAAAAAGAAAACATGAGCGAAATAGCTGCGTATTTAAGATCATTGCCTTCCGTTCGGCAGCGATCAAATCTAGTCTATGAGGCTGCAATACGCGGAGAACTAACCAATTTCACGCTTGATCTGAACAAATTACCTGCGGTAGTTGACTACGTGTCATTTCTAATCGAGCGTGATTTCAGGGAAAATTACTCGTCGATTCCTCCACATGGACGATGGCAGAACTTCAATGTCGGCGGACGTGACCGGATTAATGAAATGGTAGGACGGTGGACGGCAACTAGTTCAGACGAGATTACGCGACGAATGGTGGATTTATTTGTCATATCCGTGCTCCTGGACGCCGGATCGGGCTCAAAGTGGACCTACACCGAAAAGGATAGTAACTATATTGGGGGACGAAGCGAAGGTCTAGCGGTTGCAACTTATCACTTGTTTTTGTCTGGTTTGCTTTCTTCAGATCCAAATGTGAAAGAGCAAGTCGATGCTAAGGCATTAAAGAGTCTGGACAGACTCAAAGTCCTTGAGTTCATGCAGCATTCCGAGTCAAATTCCCTTGCAGGGGCAGAGGGCAGAGTTGAACTGCTTGTTAGACTTGGTTATGCATTAGACGCGAATCCGGCATATTTCGGAGTGAACGGGCGACCGGGAAATATGTTTGGTGAGACTGAATTGCTATGTAAGTTGGGGGAGACTGACAATTTTAGATTACCTGCTTCAGCACTCGAACACACTATCAACCGAGGAAAAGCATTCAGTGTCCGTCGAAGTTGTCTGGCAAGTACTCATGGACGGTCTGGCCGCTGTTTGGCCGGCGAGTCGAACAGTTGTAGATGATGTTTCGATAGGAGATGCCTGGCCATGTTCTTCGCTTAGTTTTAGACCCGATTATGCGGACACAATTGTTCCATTTCACAAATTAAGTCAATGGCTTTGTTATTCGATTCTGGTTCCTCTTGAATTGTATGGGAATCTATCGTTCACATGCAAGGAACTATTGACCGGGCTTCCAGAGTATCGTAACGGCGGGCTATTTGTCGACTACGGAGTCTTGACTCTGAAGTCTTCTGTGAAAGAGCGAGGCCTGGCAAACTACAAAGTATTTGGCATCACTCAAGAGGACCAAAATGTGCCGATTTTTCAAGGGGAAGACGACGTAATAGTTGAGTGGCGAGCAATGACTATCTGCTTATTAGACCGTCTGCTACCGCTAGTGAATTTCAAACTGAAGACCGAATTAAGTCTGGCACAGCTGCTGGAATCTGGATCCTGGAAAGGTGGTCGAGAGACTGCAGCTGCGAGACGTCCGCACTCCAAAGGTCCCCCGATTAGTATCATGAGTGATGGTACTTTATTTTAGTTTTGTTGATCATAATAGTGTTTTGTAGTATGACTGGTACATATTGCGTCACGTGTGTGGCTAGACAGCGGTACAGACCTAACACTCAATCCAGTGAAGACGTCCATCACAATATAGCAGATAATTCAAATCTCATTCCTACAGATTCATAGATTTTTACACACGCATATATCAATAATGTACAAATCCGGAACGAAAAATAGCACGGCCGTTCGGCGGTTAATGCAAGAATATAAGCAACTTATCAATGAGTCTCCGGACGGCATATCAGCGGGACCAATTGACGAAGAGTGTGTACAAGTTGTTAAGATGAACTCAGAGAATACTAAACAAAATAGTAATTTTTTTGAATGGGAGTGTTTAATTCAAGGGCCCGAAGATACTCCGTACGAAGGTGGTGTCTTTCCTGCTACGTTGTCGTTTCCGAAGGTATCAGCTATCATCAATATTGGCTGGGTCGCCGTTCGACTAACCATTCCAGGATTATCCGCTGAGTCCACCCACAATGAAGTTCACCTGCGAAATTTTTCATCCGAATGGTGCGTTACTATTCTGGTATCATCATAGCCATGTTAACTCGAACTAGTTTATAAAGATGGCACCGTTTGCATTTCAATTCTGCATCCGCCTGGTGACGATCCAAATATGTACGAATCTGCCTCTGAACGCTGGAGTCCAATCCAATCGGTGGAAAAGATCCTCATCAGTGTCATGAGCATGCTTGCGGGTACGTCCAGTCTTTACTGATTTGACATAGTGCTGATTAATACTAACGTGTTAGAACCAAACGATGAGAGCGGGGCTAATATCGATGCGTGCAAGATCTGGCGCAACGACAGGACTGCCTACAATAAAATCGTCCGAGCGAATGTCCGCAAGACTCTGGGTTTATAATTACAAGTTTCGGTGTTCTCCACTCTAGGCGTTTTGTGTTGACATGTAGATTTTGTTAAACTTTAATGCAGATATCATGACTTAAGATTCAGCGATTCTAGTGTTGCTTCGACGTCATTTTCCGCTTCATGTCCGAACTCTGTAGAATTTTCGTTTTGATTGCCATCGCTAATCTCCGGTTCATTCTCCTTCTCGTCAATCTGCTCGTCAAATTCAGACTCAAATCGTTTTAACAGGTACTCGACAATGTCCATTTTGTCATTATTCTCTGCCTGAAATACGGAATCTTGACCGACAAAATTTTGTTCAAAAGGGTCAGCTCCGGCGTCACATAGCAATGCTACTAAGTCTATGTGTCCATTCAAGCAGGCCCAATGTAATGGTGTGTTACCCGACTCATTTTTCAACGAGACCAGCGATACATCTCCGACCGCTGCAGCCGGTAATCCTAATAAATACGTTGCAATATCTGTCCACGTTAGAGTTTATACATATGCAAATCCTCCTTATATCATACCAACATCACCATTCGCACTAGCCATATGAAGTGGTGTACTCCTCGAAAAAGGATCAATGACCTGGGCAATCACTCCCTTCGCATCAATTCCATCCTCTTTCATAATATTTTGTACCATAGACTTCAATTCATCGAGCTCGCCATATCTTGAAGCTGACAATAATTCGTCGATTTGTTCTTCCGTCAATAGTTTATTCATTTTTATCGCGCAAGTGGCATTCTTAGGTTGAGGAATTTGGAAAACTTTGGTTGGGAGAATAAGAACAACTGTGTCATTGTCCCAACACGTACCCTTTTTCTTAGCCGAATTTAGTTGTTTGTATTCGAAAAGTATACAAACACATTTAATCAAAATATAATATTATAATACACATACAATCATTAGCTAAATCATTGCTCAGGCATATCCATAACAAGCGCATGACTCATTTTCTTCCATTTATACCGACACTGAATTCTAGACCGAATTCCTCCCATTTTCTCTGATACCGCCGTCCAGTTAATATCTCCAATCGGATCCAGAATCCTGATCTGATTTACCGTCTCTACTAGTCGCACTTCTTCATCTGTACTCCACTTATTCTGTGCCCGTATATTTCCACATTTGACGTAATTTCGCCAGCGATCTCGACAGTCCTCGGGCATCCGGCCAATCAGTTTGCCTATCATCCGCCATTGCGCACCGTGCTTATCTGCAAGTTCTTTTAACTCCTCGTCCTCTTCATGCGTCCATTTTCCTCGCAGTTCATATACGTGATATTTTCGTCGAACATGCTTGTACACACTCTGACGTGTACGATGCGGTAGAGCACTATAGACAGATTCCCAAAAATTATCTTTCCTTCGTTCATTAGACCACACCCGTTGGCAAAGTCCGGCGTGGTCTAGATTATGCTCACGCCCATACTGCTCCATAAAATGCTCTAATTGCTCAGTTTCCGCAGCAGTAAACGCACCAACCCCATTTGATGGGACTTGACTTGTCGACACAGTCCAGGTTCTTGTCATCTCTGGCTTACCTGTAGCCACCACAGAGTTGGATGAACTTGCTTGTGTTACAGCTAGCGAAGTCGTACCAGTGGCTGCTTTTGGCATCGGTGACAAAATCACAGAGTTGTTATCAAGCGAATGTCTTTCCACAGCCGTCGCAGCAGCAGCAGCAGCTACTGCTTCCTCGCGAGTTAAATCCAGATGCGCGCTGGGAGCATTTTCTCCAAGAACGTGATCTGAATTATCCAGTGAGAGGCTTACGTCGGAAGAGTGATCGTCCGATCTGAAAGAATCCAATCGGTCCAAGATCAACCCACGCAAGGTCTGAATGTCTTCGAAAGAACGCGAAACTTGCGAATCATTCGGCGCTGACCTGTCTGCATGCCCTAATTTGCGTAATCGTGAGCTAGCCCTCGAGCCATGCGACACATTCCCTTGTGACAATTGTGCGACTTTGCTCAGATTAGCTAATTCCGGATCTAACACACCAGCGGCAGCAGCAGACGCAACAGGTTCGTATTCTAAAAACTGTTCGGTATTAAATTCTGTCGAAGAATTGTCAGGTGCGGAAGGTATATTGATATGGTGATGTTTGGATGCAGATGACATAGCCGTTGAATCAGAAAGCAGAGAAACCATGTTGCGATGCTTTCGTCGGCGTTTGGAAGACCCGTTCGATCTTCCATCGCTCAATGAAGCTCCTGAAAGCGATGGCGAACTCGACGCGACAAACTGATTCAATTTGTCCATCTAAGTAGGTACCAGTTTCACTGGCGGAATTGACGTTCGTATCTGCTTAAGAAGTCTGAGAATGACGATTAGGACCGTCCACGACAGCAGGTACTAGACGTGTGCTATTCAGCGACAGGTGGAAAGTTATCAAAGGTGGTTGAGCCTTATACAACGAAATAAATCCAATCTCCACGAGATGAGCCAGTTCCAAAATAAATTACCCTCCTCGAATTTCTGTCGAAAAGGAGCAAACAATTATTTGCCGACACTACTGTGAGAGCTGCTGCCGGTAAACTTGCACATCCAAGAGAAATAAATTGCCTAGCCCTCCTGGTTCAATGAGCTGAGACCCTCCAAATTCAAGCCAAAAGACTGCCTCGAAATGTTTTTCTCTTATAATAATCTCAATTGTCAGCAGAAAATGAAGCCAAAAGTGACTTTTCGCAGTAAATATGCTAGAATTTAGCACAAACGGGAGACCACCTGACCGAATGAGGCACTCGTACTGTTCTGCTTGGTTATTTTCCCCGTCATTCGAGGTTATCATTCTACATTTCAATCAAATATGTACTTGCCCTAAAAACTATGGTCGCTATATTACATACGAGTAATTTATGAAACATCTTTTTATAGTGATTTTATCACTGTATGGATTTCATTACTGATTATTCCTTTTACAGCCGGTCAAGTCCATAGTTCCAACAACTGAATCATTACATAATATTAGTCTGATTTATTACAAAGAGTCCGATCCAAGGGTCTGTTACTAAACATGGTGACCCTGTTGGCCCAGTGTAAACAAACAAATCCCGTCGACTCAAAGTCTGCCTTTGTTCAGCATTTACCTTCAATATTTTTTTAGTTGATTTTCTGTAGAGATCAAAGGGTTTTCCGGTTTGATTGGTTCTCATTAGCTCACAGCGTTGCAGTATTGCAAGCTGCATCTATTGTGTTATTCCTGCGTTTATTCAAGTTACTTCTACTATGACTTCGCCTTTAGTACGGTTACCCCTCGTTCTTCAGTCTGGTTCTTATTCCGACCTGTATTTCGTCCACTTTACTTACTCTTGTTTCTTAGAAGCAGTCCGGATTATCCGACTCCGATCGAAGTCAGAGGCTTGCTGACTTAGTCGATGATTACAGAAATCTTACGTACGAAACTAATCAGTTTGCTCGGAGAGCTTCACTTTTGTCGCCCCCACACGGCAAGGTACGTTTGCTCCATCTACTGATCGGTATCCTCTTAACTTTCTAATACTCAATTGTAGGAGAACTCCACTTCGGATTTGAGTGGTCCCCGATCAAATGCTTTTCAGAGAAGACAGCGAAATTCAGCTGCTGGTATTCAAGATGTCCAATTCAATATCGATCTTGCCCAAGAGCTCATTCAGGAATGTCGTCGTCTTCAGGTGTCTTTAGATGATCGAGATAAGCGCATCAAAGAAGCCGAAACTTCTGCTCGAACTCTAGAGTCGACTGTCCTCAGTCTAGAAGAGCGCCTCCAAAGCTTGTCTGAATCTGAAGGTCAGTTTTGTCCTGATACTTGTCCCACTTATCCCCATACTGACTTGCTTGTCAAGATAAGTACAAAGAGGAAAACTGGAATCTTGAAATGCGCATTCAAGAGCTAGAATCAGATGCTTCCTTAGTTTCTCATCGACTTTCCAAGGCAAATTTTGAAAGCTCGAAACACCAGGAACTGTTGACAACCCATCTAGAAACTTTAGAAATACTACAGCAAAGAGAAAACGAGTTGAAATCCGAAAATTTGGATCTCAAGTCTCAACTAGAAAACAATTCACTGGAATATGAATCAGTACTGGCTAAAATGAGAGCCGAAAATGAATTGCTTACGATGAACGTTGAAACTTTGACTGCTCAGCTCAAATTGCACCCTTCTCAGAGCGACGGATGGTCAGCTGAACAGGAAAATTCAGTCTCAACACCGACAAACGAATTGGTATTCAACGAATTCGACGCTCTTGGAACTCCCGATCGTTCTCCTCCGATTTCGCCAGTTAAAGCTACTCCAGCCCATAACGCTGCTCTGGAGGGGCAAACTTTGCGAGCTTCTCTTGCTCATGCTCAGAGAATGATAGCCTCATTACGCAATGCTTTGCATAGAGAACGAACGGAAAAATTAGAAATTAAGCGCATGCTTACGGAGTCGGATGATGGCACTGACTCTGCTCGTAGTAGTTTCCCGAGACATCCCAAAAGGGCCAAAAACCGCAATTCTGTTCTCAGTCGGAAAGATTTATTGGGTAATGGTGGGAAGCGTACAGAATATCACATTACCGAAGACACCAGCAGTCCATTTGGCATGGAGTGGGAAACATTCAATGGCTCTTCTGATCTCGGATTTGACTCGTTCAGCGATGGAGAAGGATTCGAAACTGCGAATGATAATCCGACGAGCGATGAAGAATACCCTGGTGAAACTGATGATTATTTAACAGGCGTTGAATCGTTTAATGATTACGACGCTGAAAATGATGAATGGGATGTCAACACATCACCACAGCAGCATTTTGCGGCTCGGTCGCCGGCCCGTGTGGAGGAATTCCGATATAGTTCCGGCAATCCTCTGTTCACTTCTCATGCTAGTGCTTCAGATCGGCGTAAAAGCGATCTTTTTGCAACACCTCAACCTTTATTGGCCGAGCTAGGTTCAGATTTTCTTAATAGCACCACACCAACAAAATCCAATCTGGCTTTGAGTGATCTCGATGCAAGTGCTGAATCGAAAGATCAAACGTTTAATTTAGATGATTTGAAATCTGCTGCGTTTGGCCATTCAATGACGCTACTTCCCACGGATGAATATAATACCTTAGTGAATCGACGGCCGACAGCGGAGTCTGTGCAAGAGGATGCCTCAAAGCTTGGCATGGTAGCTCTACTAACATCTCAGTATGATGAACTTCATAATAAACTGCCAGACAATTCTCAAATCATTGCTTATTCCACAAATTCGCAGCTTGTCATTCTCCCTCAGAGTGATTATTTAGCTTTGAAGTCAGCAAACTTGTCTAATCGTCCTGATTCATCAAGTCAATCGATTCAGCCCATGGTGTCTATTCCAGTTGCCGAATTTCAAGATTTATTGTACAACTGTATGACTGATCAAGCTGTTCAAGACTACGCTGAACTGCACTCACTTCAATTAATCGCTATTACTGAATACGATGACCTGGTTCATAGGAAGATTACCTCGGAAACAGTTAAAGCAGATGCTGAGTCTATTTCGCTTGGAGTTCTACCTCTATCGCAGTTGAATGAACTGATTGATCGAAAGATTACACCAGAGTCAATTCAGGCAGAAGCCAAAACAATTTCCTGGGTCGCTTTGCCAGAGTCTGAGTATGACGAGCTGGTGAATAGAGAGATTACTCCGGAGTCAGTTCAGGCAGATGCAAAATCAATTTCCTGGAGAGCTTTATCAGCAACTGACTATGAAAATTTAGTTAACAGAAAGATCACTCCTGAATCTGTCCTATCTGATGCGGCGACTATTTCTTTCACTGCTCTTTCGACGTCCGAATATGAGAATATTGTAAATCGCAAAGTTACACCACAAACATTGAAGTCGGATGCTGCAGAAATTTCATGGGGCGTGCTACCTTTATCTGAACTGGATCTGCTGGTCCATAGAAAATTGACACCCGAATCAGTAAAGGCAGACGCGGAATCTATTTCATGGACTGCATTATCGAAGTCTGAACTTGAGTTACTGACTAATCGACAGATCACTTCGGAGACCGTTATCGCGGATGCCGAATCTATTTCTTGGGCTGCAATACCGCAGTCCGAATACAACAAATTAGTTAATAGAATTATCACCAAAGAGTCCGTTATATCTGACGCGCAGACACTATCTATGACTGTGCTTTCAAATGACGTATACAAAGAACTCCTCAAAAAACCGGTCACACATGAATCGCTTATTGGAGATGCTGCTACTCTTGGAATGACTGTGCTTTCAGCTTCTGAACTGCGCAAACTGAAAACTAAAGCTGTTCCAACACCAGCTTCAGTAAAGGAAGACGCTGAGACTCTTTCTCTATCTGTATTTAATGCAGACCAAAAATCTGCTTTGATAGATGATATTAGAAAGAAGGCATTAACAGAGAGGAGAGTCACTACCGAGACAGTAGCTGCGGATGCTGCGTTGCTAGACTTGATTCCTTTGTCTCGTGAAGATTATGACAAATTCGAAAGTTTTAGCAAGCAAATTTCAGGTGAAAATGAATTGAAGAGTATTGACTATGAAGGTCGCAAGAAGTCTTTTTCATCCTCCGATCTAGAGGCAGCTGCCACGTCTCTTTCTTTGGCTGTAATTCCTGTGCAGGCTTACAAGTATTTGGATTCGTCTGAGTTGCCGAATATACCGACATCAGATTCACTTTCTCTCTTTGATATGATCTGTGTCAATTCGGAACATCTGCTGGAGCTTGTTGAAAAGCTAGAAAAACAATGTCGAGAAGCTAAGACTCAGATCGATGCGCTACCCACAGTTAATTCTATCAGCCGGGATGCTGAAAAGCTTTCACTCAAAATTTTACCTTTGCAGGAATATGAAAACTTGAACAGGAAGAGAGAAGTTACTGCAGAGAGTGTTACAAGTGATGCAGCACTTTTGTCTCTAACAGTTCTACCCACAGAAGAATATTTGACTCTTATTGAACCCAAGCCTGTGACTATTGATGGACTCAAAAATGATGCTTCTAAACTTTCCATGTCTGTTATTCCTCCTGAACTACTGGAACGTCTTTCCGCACCTCGTGAAATCTCTGTGGAATCTGTTTGTAAAGATGCAGAAAACTTATCGATGATTGCACTCACTCGAGAAGAATTCAATCGGATTCTGGAGAATGCCATAGAAGAATCAACCTTAGCTCATAATTCCGAAGGGCCGAAGGTGAACAAAATGCTGTTTAGTGACGGCATGAAATTAGCTGCAGAGAGCGAACCGGATTTTGGTAAAGAAACTGTTGTGAATGAAGACGCTGCGCAATCCGTTTTAGAGCCAATTATTGGTGATGGGGGTGGGACGACTACGTATTCATCCGATGCAGATCCTCGTGTGATTGATTATTTAGATCATGCCAAATTGCAGCAAGCGCATTACGAACCGATTTCAGCGCAATATGCACATGAGGTACATAGCTATAACTATGATACGGTCTCTGAACCGCATTCCGACAAAAGAAATAGCGCGAGAGTTTTGGCTATGCGGTCCATTACTCAATGCATGCTTGGAAATTATATGTGGAAATATACTAGACGTTCAGGAAAACAGAGTTTGTCAGATACACGCCATAGACGTTATTTCTGGTTGCAGCCTTATACAAAAACTTTACACTGGAGTAGGGAGCGTCCGGTGGCAGAGACTAGTATAAAGGCGCGGTCAGCACAAATTCAAAGTATACAAGTCGTGGATGATGCTAATCCATTTCCGCCTGGACTATATCAGAAGAGTATTTATATTAAAACCACTTCTCGCGTATTGCAGTTGACTTGTCTCACTCAAGCTGAACATGAAAGTTGGTGTTTAGCCATATCATTTCTTCTAATGAAGACAGGCGCTCTTTCTCGTGCTGAATCAAATGGCCTCCAAAACGCTGGTCGTGATTTGTCAAGATTACATCCAAGAAGTCAACCCCGCGGTGTACCTGCTTCCGAGTCAAGTGATGTGAGAGAGTTTTCGGGATCGGGAATTACATCTACCTCAGCTACCAAAATTGCAGCAAATGCCCAACAACTAAGAAGATCTTCATTTTCCTCTCGATCTATCACGGCATTCAATGCGCCAGGGTCTTCACTGACATATACTAACTGTGCAATTCCTTCTCGTTCCCCCTCTAGATTTCGAGTTCGGAGCCAAGGCTCAATGGGGAGACTCACTTCGCTTTTGAGACCTCCCACTGGTAAATTTTCTTCTCCATATGAAGACGTCCGCGTTCCAAAGGAATTTGCGTCCAATCAGGCGGGAATGAATGAAATCATCAGTAGTCCGGCTAGTAATCCTGAGCACTTTCATGATAGGACCGAGTTTGGCCAAATGGAAAACGTTCGCGCATGTTGTGACGGTATTTATTGATGGATTTACTGTATAGATTGTATATACTAACTATAAGCAGGGAAACATGATGTTTCTACTCTGAATCGACGGACTATTAGAATATGATAAATTTGAGTTTTTTGTTTAATGGTATTTTGTTTAATATTTGTTCGTTATGATGAAATATATATTTATGAGTATCCATGAACCTCAGTAAAGATTTCCAGACGCTAAGTATTCGGTAAACTGCGAGAATGAGAAATGCATAAAATCCGACGTGTTCCTCTACCTCTTCTGAGACTTTCTTCAGTACTATCAGTTGGTAGTTCCGTTTTTGCAGATGGTTGCTTATTAATCACTAAGGTCTTGCTCGTTATACCCATGTATGGTTCGTTAGAAGCTAGAACAAATGTAGAATGATCCTTCCTCTTGTTCAAACTCATTATTTCGACAGAATCTGCTGAGATTTCTTCATTCTTGGTGCAGAACGAGTCTACTGATTCATCGTCAGCTGGAGCGTCTCCAAGCTTTAGAGGCCGAACACTTTTAGTAGCAGAGTGTGCAAAAGACTGCCGATTTGATTTTCTTCTAAGCATATGTAGAATTCCTGGAGAAAGGGATAAACTTAAAGGATTTGCAGGTAATTCATCATGCCGTTCAAATCGCTGTATAGGTAATTGACGCTGTTCCTCGGCATTATGCTCACAGTTCCATGCCAACTCCAATTTCGGACGACGCCGGAGTATTCCTGAGATATCTTGCATCAAAGATTTATTATATGACTCAATCGTTACCAGATGGTTATCCAACTTCACTGTATCACCTATGGACAGTGATTTATGTCTTAAGAACGTACTATCCTTCAGAGTGTTAGTAGCAGTACACGAAATCAGGAGAGGAGCATTTCACAATTTGTACATGACTGGATGTATACAGAGTGAGTCGTCTATTGAAAGTATGAAATTTTAGTGTACCTGTTACACAATATTAATACTTCTGCACAAGTTTGAAGATGACGTCCCATGATATAGATACAGACCATCGTTCCAGACTTTGTATTTCTGAGTCAATTTGGAAGTCCACAAAACATCATAGACTAGCACTTTATAAGATTTGAGCACTCTTTCATTCATTGAAAGAATATTCGGCATCTAATTATTATTCGGTGGTGCTTTGCCAATAAATAAGTGTCGCTGGATTTCAAGCAAGAAATGACTGGGACACGCGTAACTAGCGGTCAATATAGTGTTTAATAGAAGAGTAAACAGCATAGACGCGACAACGCGACAATTGGGAAATAGGATTCCAGATTAGTAATCAGTACTAAATGATTTATGAGCAACCTACAAAACATTACTAAAATACAATTAATTAGAATTAGATCAGGGATAGCAAATAGGAAAAAAGACAATCTTCAATTATATACATTCTGAAAAAATGACTGGAAGAACAACAATACTGGCTTTCCAGAGCACTGAGAGAGCCCGAAGGAAAATGAAGGGGTACATGAACACAGACGGCGCATCACGGAACATGATGAAAATTGTATAAAATGCAACCTGATAAAAGTGATTGACCAATACAAGAGGAAATGGAATTAGGCTATTATATTAGTATATTGCAGTCAGCTCTAAAGACGACTTCAGACTTACCCAGATAACAGACCAACAGGCTCAAGCATATGATAACCTCCACGACTTAAATACTGGAAACATCCTTGTTGAAGAAGTCGCAATTGAGAGTCGTTGGCAGCAAAAATAGCATACAGAGCTTGAGCTAAAACATTAATAACTGTACTTAGTGATTTGCGCTTCCAGTAAAACTCATTCAGTTTTGCTGCAACCAAGCCTGAGTCGTTTAAATCAGGAACAGATGCGGGCGAAAGTAGTTCAGAAACAAGCACAACATCATTAAAAGCAACTGTCATTCCTCCACCAGTCAATGGATGTCGCATATTGTAAGAATCACCCAAAAAAAGAACACCTTCAAATTCATTAGCAGAGGGTGGCAGATAAGAGTTGGGCATTGACCGTAGGCGATCTTCTTCTATAGCTCTCTGAAAAGACGGCAGTAATGATTTGGGAACGTTCTCTGTCACAGTAGCCCTCAAATACTCCTTCAAATCTCCATTACCAGCCGAGGGAAGTTTTCCTTGAATATCAATCAGCATTCTAGTCTCATCCGTCCCAATCTGATATACTAAAATTGGAAAGTGATTTCCTCCCAGAATTACATGTCCATGATGAGGACTAGGAATATCTGCATTCTTGAGGACCAATCCTACAAAATGGGATCTGATTTGAACCTTCTTGGGGATGTAATCTTTTCGAAATTTAGAAAATGTCCCGTCGGCAACGATTGTGACTGGTGCGTAAAACTTCATAGTATTAGCATTAAAAGATAGAAACCCCTCAGAAGCATAAAAACGTACAAATTCCGAGACATCTGAATTCTTTGAGGTACAACGAATGCCTACTACCTGACCGGTCTCTTGGTCGGCTATAAGTTCGTTGACAGTCGATTCAAGACAAGTTACACTAAGCGGTTAGAGAGAAGGACCAATCAGGCAGTTATCCTTACTTTGGAGTACTCTTTGCAGCGTCGCGAAGTTTGGATATGAAACGGCCATGATGGAACGATCTACCCTCTAAGCTGGTACCAGGCTTCTCAGGATTCTCTGCGTAAGGAATAGCAAGTGGTGCCCCTTCAAAAATGATAGTGTACCCAACTGCTGGGATCGCATCAATACCATCCAAACAATCACGAAGACCCAATTTTTCCAAACTCTTCACACCACCAGGCTGAAGTAGCTCTCCGACAATGCGATCTGGCTCAGCCCAGTCACGCTCTATGCTACTGTTAGTACAAGAAATAGATCAACAACACTACACAGAACACTCATATACCTATCAAAAGAATTTTTCGGCCTTGACGACCCAAGGTAGCACCTAATGAAGAGCCAACGACGCCCGCGCCGACTATGATTGCGTCAAAGGAAGGAGACATCGAAGGAACTGAGAGAATGACTAGAAACTTCAGGCAATATAAGAATGAACGAAGGTAGAGGCGTATCGCCCGTAATATTAAACTAAAGGCAGCAATACAAACAGTCTAGTCGACCGCGTTATTCTGCACTGGAAATGAAGCCACGCAAACGAGAGATACAACGAAAGTAGGTTGCACAACTCCTTTACAATCTGCGAATTTGAAGGACTTGTTTAGCAACTGCCGAGCACATGAGAAGGTGTCTGTCGATTGCAAATCACATGACCGCGAAAAGTGGCGCGATGAATGCCCTGACTTGTTTTTGAAGCGGTTTCCCGTAGAGAAGTACCAGATATCTCCCATACTGGCGGAAAAAGACAAAGAGAGCAAAACTAGGCATATACTTTTGTAAAGTAATTTAAAATTTTTTGTACTTCAAAGAATGACTTTTGAGAAAATCATCGAACGAACGGAAGATGAGAATACCTGCGCATACAGCATGACGATCTCGTATTCGGGATTTTTTGCACGTGCAATGCGGTTTTCGTATATTTCTCTTTGGCTTACTCGTTTAGTCAGCGATGATCTTCGCATAGTAAAATGTGCCGGATAGCTGTTTCGACGAGTTCGTCCGATTTGGATTTCCCGGATTAAGGCTTATTTCATGTAGTCTCTAGAGCAGTTACCACTCTTGCAGCAGTCAATCAACGTGACAGCGAATTACTTTTCTTATTAAATATTTAAGTATCCTCTACTTACTTCTGCTTAGCTGAATAGTACTATTTTCTTATTTTATTGTAGCAATTTTCTCTGTCCTTCTGAACTCCTTACGGCCTTTAAAAATCGAGCTTGAAACAGTCACATGACAGCTTCAGTGGTTAGGAGAGCAATAAAGGATGGGACGGGCTGTACACCTAGATTACAAGATCTGCCGTGTGTGGAGATCGCAGGTTGAGGCAGCACGATTATGTTTAGCAGGGTTAATTCTCAGATTTGAAAGCTGTAGCATATCTCCGAGCGCTTTCCAATTATCTCGTTGAGAGCGCCTAGTCTCCTTGAGCTTGCCTGGGATCGTCTTCCTTGTTGACCTTGGATTTCATCCAGCCTATCCAATTTCGCATCAGACTTTGCACAATTTCCCGAGTTCAGCTTTTGTCGACTTGGCCTGCCTTAACGTGCTTCCACTTCGTTGATCATCTGTTGTGCAAGGTTTTTTTGTAATTTTACACTGCAGATATGACCTCAGTGACATCACTGACTCCAAGGAGAGTAAAGGTATATGAGCTTCAACATGAGAGTTGGTACGACAGGGGAACAGGGTTTTGCGTCGGTGACTATGTTCAGGTTAGCATTACGAATTTGCCTGTTGGTATACTTCATAGGCTGCTAATTTCATCTCCAGGATGAGGCATTCATTTTGGTTAAGAGCGAGGACGCCGCAGAAAAATATCTACTCGAGACCAGAATATATCGCGAAGTACAATATCAGAAGCAGCAAGGTAAGCTTTTCATCGATTTTTTTTTGTTAGTCGATTGAACTCGTTTGAGAACTGACGTTTTAAGATACGCTAATAGTATGGACCGAACCTGACGATACTGATCTGGCTTTGAGTTTCCAAGAGCGAGAGGGCTGTGCATCTGTATGGGATTTCATAACCGAAGTCCAGCGACAGCTCGCGTCAGATGAACTACCTTCAGATGATGCTGTCGAAAACTGCTTGATCTCTATTCCTACAGATCCTGCTCTCAAGAATTTAAGGGAGATCGAAAGAAGTATATCATTGGCTTCACAAACTCCGTATGGTCGAGATGCTGTTGTTCGTGAAGTATTGGATCATGTAATGTGCTCCATTTCATGCATACTTATATGATTTTTTCTAATTATTGGTAGAATTATATTGCAAAACTTATTCATATTCTCGAAGAAGCAGAAGATCTTGAAAGCCTAGAGGACCTGCACAGTCTTTGTCAAATCATAAAATTAATAGGTATGGTACTTTAAGAATCTTAATATAATGGCCTAACAATGGAAGTATTAATGAATGACAATACTATTATGGAGCAGATAGTTCTTGACGAATATTACCTCGGAGTATTTGGCATTCTGGAGTATGATCCTGAATTTGCTACTAATAAAGCGAACCATCGAGAATATATTTCCGATCAGTCCAGATTTAAGGAGGTGGTTCCGATTCCCGATCCTGAAATTCGCAATAAGATTCAATATACTTTTCGGTTACAGTATTTAAAAGATGTCATTTTAGCTCGCGTTCTTGATGATCTTACGTTTTCGACTTTAAGCTCTATGATCTATTTTCATCAGGTCGAGATATTAAACTATTTACAACATAATGACAGCTTCACAACTGAACTCTTTAATATTTTCAACGATGATATCGAATTTTCTTCGAGAGAATCTGATTTTTCTCGTTTATCTCATTCTGAGCTCTCTAAAAGACGAGATGCTGTACGGTTTCTTTATCAAATTTGTCTCACTGCCAAACACTTCCCGAATAATCAAAGAACTATTCTTTACTCCTGCTTTATGAAAAAAGGACTCCTCAATGTTATTAATTTTGCCTTCCGAGATGATCTTTCCAATATTCGCAGCGCTGGAACCGAACTTATACTAGCAATATTGGATCATGATCCTTCGCTTTTACGCGCGAGTTCCTCTAAAAGCCATTCGCAGCATGTTGCTATTTTGGATACTATGATTGATCTTCTGCTCTCCGAATCAGACTTTGGTGTTATTTCTCAGATTTCTGATGCGATACAGATCTTGTTGGATCCATTCTCAGGTCAAGTCATAGATATGTTCAGAAAGCAATCCGACATGCTGCCACACCAGAGGTCAGAAGATCCAGAAGTAGAAATATTTTTGGATTCTTTTTATTCTCAATTTGCCGACAAACTATTCGCCAAATTTAAATCTATTTCCAGTACTCTAAAACATATAGCTACCGCCGAGGTATCACTTTACGTCTGCTTATGTGATCTGATTTGTTCATTTATTAGATATCATGGCTATCGAAGTCGGACTTTTCTGGTAGAATCTAGCATACTGCAGAATATTGTCATACTTTTTGAAGGAAGCCACAAGTCTTTAAAGCTGGGTATGTATAATATTTGTTTTCTCGTTCAAGACGTTTAATGGAGCTAGCTGCCTTACGTTGTTTCCGACAATGCTTAAGTACAAATGATGAATTTTATTATCGGTTCTTGATGTCAAATAAGCTTTTTGGTCCAATAATTAAGATGACTTCTGTCATTGCTCTTAAGAATAATCTCTTGAGTTCTGCTTGCCTCGAATTTTTCGAGTTCATTCGTACAGTAAGTTATAACTACTTTCTATTGTCAATTCATGTATTAAGAAAACCTAGGCTAGCGACCGACCGGAATTCAGAACCAATATGCGACTTATAGTTAATCATCTAATTACTTTATATAAGGAAGAATTTTGCAAATTGAAATCATTACCCACTGTTCAATCGCTTCTAGACTTTCAATTTAGTGCTCTCCCTGAAAGTCCTATTACTGGAAATTTGAGTATCCCACAGACTTATAGGTAAGCATCTATCAACATTTAAATTTCGTTTTTCTAATATGATCTCCAGTGATTCTGAAAAGTGGAATAGTATTAGAGAATATGAAATTGACGAAGGAATTTACTTTAGCGCCCCTGAAGAAAATGCTACTTCTGATCCAATGTCTAAATCCGCCGCGTTAGGGCCAATCAATGATGAGGAAGGAAATGTCGCAGAAGAGAGGCTAAATAACGTATTACCTCCTTTTTCAATCCGCGATGACAAGCATGAGTCTTCTTTTAATAAAGCTACGTCAGCTCCATTATCGCAGGAGAACTCAGATGACATAAGGCATATTTCTCCCGAAACGCTAAGTTCACACGGTTCTTTGGTCGATGATCAGATTTCTTCAAATTATTCAGCTCTAAAGACTGACAGTTCGTGCACGGACGTTGCAGACGAAAACTGTAACAATTCCGCTGAAGATCTTTCCAACCATTCAGAGGATGATTTTTTGCAGAAGCGTCGACGCGAAGTAGACGAAGATCCAGATGATGAATCGTCTTCAATACTATCAAAAAAAAAGAAATCTATTATTGCTTCTAAGCGCAAGCCGGCATCTTCACCTACTAATGAGATTGCTAAAAAGAGTATTTTCGCCAAGGCAACAAGCAAAATAAATTTCAAATTTAGCAAGAGCTGAAATTGAAATCGTTATTTCTGTAGTTTCTGCAGACATTTGTAATATAGCATATTTAATAATAAATCAATTTTTGTTTTGAATATATTGGAGATTATATTATAGAAAAGTTGAAGTTATTTCAAATCCTACAGATCAATGCAGGGAATATCGTAGAAATTTGTCAAATGATTAAAGCTTTATCTTGCCATTATTTTGGGCTGCGCTCAACAACGCTAGACTTGGGTTAGTAGAAATGAAGCTAAATCTGACGGAAAAACTTTACCATCTGGATATGGAAGCGAACTTTGACCGATTTGCCAAGCACCACCATCTACCACGATGGTGGTGCCTGTAATGTATGATGCAGCATCAGAAAATAGGAATGCTGTCGCCGCAGCAATGTCCTCCACAGACCCAAAGCGCTGTAATGGGACCGCTTTAGCTGCTTTTTCTCTCAAATCAGACGGTAAGAGCCTGTTAAACCCTTCTGTGCCGGAAATCGGTCCTACATTATTAGCTAGGCTAAGCCATCTTATAAATTTCTACCTCTTACCCGGGGCTATACAATTCAGTCTCACGCCGAACGGTCCTAGCTCAACCGCAAGACTCCTACTCAAAGCGTCGACACCAGCCTTTGCTGCACCCACATGAGACTGGAATTGAACTCCTGATAGGATTAGCTTTTCTAATAACAATTCATGATATCATACCATAGTAATGTAAGGTTGTCGAAACAAAAATTACAACGCCTTTGTTTTGCATAAGTTGAGCCTGCGCAGCTTTCACAGTATTAAAGCTTCAATTTCACATCAGTAGGAACCAGCGATAGTAGTTTTAAAAACCTCACCTTCCCAAGAGATCAATATCAACAACAGTTTTGAATGCATTGGCAGACAAATGCTGAAAATCAGCTAAAAAATTCCCCGCTGCTCCACAAATCACAAAATCTATTTTTCCTAGCTCTTTGACTGCTTGGTCGACCGCCTCGTTCATAGCCGAAATGCTTCGTACATCAGCAGCAATACCTATAACCTTGCTTCCAGCACGAAGCTGCTTGATAGCTGCTGCAGCCGAATCAGCAGCATCCTTTTTACGTCCCACAATTGCGGCGTTAGCTCCTAATGTCACTAAGAGAGCGACCTGTCTGCTGCAAATCGTCCCCTGGAACAGACAGAAAGATCAGTACTCTGCTGAAATACGCAAGCAAATTCTGAAAGATCTTACAGAACCACCAGTACATAGAACAACTTTATCTGCAAATAAGCCTTCACGAAAAACAGATCCAAAACTGTC
Organism: [Lipomyces] oligophaga; assembly: GCF_038497815.1. Classification (NCBI taxonomy): domain Eukaryota; kingdom Fungi; phylum Ascomycota; class Lipomycetes; order Lipomycetales; family Lipomycetaceae; genus Lipomyces; species [Lipomyces] oligophaga. Next base: position 2,048,275 of record NW_027117785.1, on the reverse strand, counting down.
AGTTGCAGTCATTTTTCGCGAAATAATTAGAATGCTGCGTAATATCACTAATCTGCGAAGTAATAATACGAGCAGCCAAGATCTTATTTCTAGACTTGAACCCCGCATCCCATCTTCACGTGTACTTCATCCCTACAGTCAGTACCTTCCTCGGCTAGAGACTCCAAGTGATTGTCCGCTATCACATCTGCTCTCCGCAAACGTTCGAATAACTTTTTGGTAAAGCTCTAAGATCAATTGATATATCTCATACTTCGACTGTGTACTATTAAAAATATTTTTTTTAAATTTTTTTTACAGTCTAAATATGCTTGATATAACTAACAAAACAAACTTTCATGGTCTGCGGCTTCAGTCTGAGCTGTTATGGATTCTGCCGGGGTTTGATCCCAATCAATACTCCTCAGGACGGCAAGTGAATCAAAATTCGAGTTCCCACCCCGAGGCTATGTAACGTTATAAAGCAAAGATATTCTATAAAAGATCTATTATTATTGACTCTACGATACCAACATTTGCTTCTATCTCATTGCGAGATTTCTCAGGCACTCTGACACACCATTTTAGTAGTAGTATTCTACTTCTGCCTCAGTCTCTCCCTGAATTCCTGTACTTCCCTGTGCTTATAGTGATCAACTCGCGTCGACATGATTCCCAAAGGTTTCAGGGAGGTTTTGAGGCAGAAGTAAAATATCACTGCTAAACCACACCTCTTCCCTTGTTGACGTAATGGTCTGCTCCCAGTCTTAAGATCAAATTCACCTAGTATTATCTGATCAATGTTGAACCTCCATCAGCTTATATCCATGAAGATTTTTTATAGTCTTGATTCTGCTTTACATAGCAGTACTCGCATCCGATAAGTCAAAAGTGCTGAGTAGAACTGTTTCACTTAATCAGAGCCAGAAATTTTGTTTGCTTATATCCTGACTATATTACGCTTATGAAAAAAAACTTTAAGCTCATAAATATTTGGAGCCATATGCTATGTTGCTACATATCTTGAGTCGCTAAGTTTATCGTCAATAAAATTCCGTCCTGTTGCACTCTCGAAACATAGTGATATCCTGAAGGAGCGGATTGGAAGCCATCGAATGAGTTGCGTGTGCTATTCCTTGCTCTTACCAACAGCATAATTCGATTTAAGATAATTTGAAAGCAAAAGTCTATGCGCCTAGATATTACTAAATTGGTTTTAGAGATAAATTTTCGATCAGAATTAAGTAATATTGTTATTTTGGTTTATAGGATTCTTTAATATAGCTAAAAACTTATTTTAAAGTTATCCAATTTTCGACAAGTAATTTTTCTTCCGAAAAATAAAATCTAGTCTTTTTCCAGGTCGTGGATTATTTAAATTAACGACGTGAGAGTATAGAGAGATGGTGTACGGAGGTAAAAACTAATTTGAGATCAGTCTCCGGGTTCACTAAGAATTGCGCTGAACGAAGAAATAGATAATAGTTTATGATTTAGATTACTCGACATTATTAAATCGTCCACTTTTAACAATGAAGAATATCTACGAAAAGTTGAGAATATGAGCATCAAGCTGTTCCATCACTCTATTATTTGCTAACCTTTCAAACTAGAATTGCCTATTTATCAGCTCATATCTTTCTTTCACACTTGAGTACGATCAATATTTAAACATCACAAATTAAAAAACCTAGATTTTTTAAAAAAATAACTATAACATCAAATATATCTCTGGTTGATGCTCATATTGACATTTGTTGCTTTGATATTAAATCTTTGAATGCTCCAATCACGTCAAAAGTAGAAAATAACACTGGAATATCTTCTGTTCAACTTGCAGAGCAGAGCCTAACTGTAATGCTATCCATATCATAAATTTGGAACTCACTACTGATTATTATTGCTATCAGGTCATAAGAATCCAGTAGTTTATTAATTACACGCAGTGAACTGAATCAGAATTTTAAATTTGATTAAAATAAGTTGAATCATTTTGAATAGATTCAAACTTGTTGAAATGGGAAGAAATTCATCTGTATAATCAAATCTGAATTCGGATTACCTACCTCATAATCTCTTTCCTTGAGTCACATATCCTAATTGATTATCTGGCCGTATCAATATATTTCTGATACAACTTTCAGATGTAGCTGGAAGATTTTCAGCTTGAAACTGAGATTAGGCTATGTGGTCAAGCGTCAGTCATGGCAGCATACATTATTAAGTCTATATGAAATATTATGGCAACATAACGACAACAGAAAATTAACTATTAAAAACCAAAGATTTAAAAAGATTCAACATACAAAACACATTACTAAAACAGTATCACAATAGTATAACAAATATTTGTTTGCCAAAAAAATGCGCTTGCAAACATACCCATTCTATGGAATTTCTCACCAGTGAGCCAAAAGCATGCTGAATATGTTTTGTTAACCAACCCTATGTGTGTTGTGGAAGCAACATTATTCATCTATGATTCTGCTCCAATAAATATAAAAAAAGGAGTGCAATTATAGAGATCGTCTAAATCTAATCCAGGCTTGACAAAACTACCTAACGTGGAATTCAACTTAATGAACAGCAAAGTAAACTATATACTCAGTAGACTTCTATATTTGTAATACAGAATAACTCATTTACTCTTTGTCTCTTTAATACCGACCAGCTAATACTTATTGCATTTGAGAGTTTATATTATGGCAAATATAGCTCATTTCGGATGGTTTTTTCTTCCTTTAAGTACGACAATGTCCTTTTTCAATAATATTTCAGATTATCCAAAAATTAATTCTGCTAAGTATTTAATAGAAATCGGGGGCGGTAGAGAGATTTGAAGCTGAAGAGACTAGAACTTCCCAGAATTTTAATAGTTTTAGTAGCAGCAGCCCTACAAATAATTCTAGATAAAATTTGCATAAAATTTGAAAAGTTTAATTGTCTGATCATATTAGTTTATTATTAATTTAGCTTGCGCATTTTTTTTAAGAATGCTAGAGATGTAATAAGACGATTAATTAGTGAGAATATTGTTCGCTATGGAACATCTAAATCACGTTCCGACCCACTAAAGTTTTAACTATGGCCTATAATAATACTAGGTGGAAAGCTAGCTATTAGATAATCTAAAAAATTCAGACGCCTCTTTATTAACATATATTCGAATTAATGTGCTGATAGCATAGCAACTTTCGATACATAAAGGTTGTAGGCAGGCTTAGATACGTAGAATTTTATTGAGTAACAATTTATGCTGCTTCCTGAACCAATGAATAATTTAGAATGAATTCATTGACATAATCAAAGATTTCACAATATCATAATATGTCTTTGCTTTTAAATAAGAGAAAGCAAAGGGAACTAGAAATTAGATCGAAGATTTAGCGCTTATAACTATTTACTTGATATGGGCTTGATTTAGTAAGGTCAAATCTTATACATTCACAGATGCATTTGTAGTTGGAGTCTTCATGCTAGTTCCAGAATTCCAATCAGAAAAAATTCACGTATTCTAATTACGGAATCCAAGCAATCAACTTATTCAAATGAATTTTTCAGACTAAAATTTTTTGATTAGTACTATGGATCTAGCTGTACATATGAAGGATATGTTAATATGTAGATAGTACGAAATTAAGGGCGGTTTCTGACCGTGGAAACGAAGATACTTTTTAGTGAATTGCAAAAAATTTAAGTCGTCACGTAGTTCTCGAGATAAAATATTGAGACTGTAATTAATCAAACTTCACGAACTAACCCGATCATATTAGGTTTGATCTGCCATGCGTCGAAAAGTGATCTCCTCTTGGTTCAAGTATTGGCTAACGTAGGTGCGAGGTTCTTAAATTCTCTGTATTACTATGAAGTAATTGAATATATCTGTAAATTTGAAGAAAAGCTGAAAGACAGCTTAGTGAACACTATTTGCCTATTAAAGCACTAATGGTGTAAATTATGTGCAATAAACAGTAGGTCTCTGCGTTCGTACATAAATCGTAGAGTTTTTACTCAACATTCTGCATAAGCAAAACTGATTCTCACGTTTTACAGTTGCTCACGTTAATATAGTAGGAACATCTAGAAATTAAAATTACTTGATGGGATCATGTCTATAAACCTTTTGAAAAGATTAAGCTTGAAAAATATGTACAGTTTAATTCTGAGCAATAGTTCTTGCAATTGAACTACTCTTAAAATAACAAGTAATAAGAAGTGAAATATAAAATTAACATAAGAATAAAACCCAAATTCAAATTTATCCCATTTTAAATGGAATGGCATTGTAATAGCAGAAGACTATGGGCTGAACATCAAATCTCGAAAACTGGACGATCGAGGATCATAGCCTAAACAGTAGCCAAGCATAATTGCCAAACATAAGGAGAAGGCTATCTATAATGGGAGAGTTTGAGGAGATTATGGAATGGTAGCTAAATATTTCAGTATTAGATATGTTGAAAGGCGCTTTGACAGAAATTGATAATAAAATCCGGCATCTATGATTACATCTTCCGCAAACGTAATCATGAAAATCAATATTAAACTCTTAAGTAGTGAACATTGCGCTACAGTTTGTATTTCACATCAATAGAAAAATTACTTATTTTGAAAGAAGGCAATAATTGTGTCTGTGGATAGACGGAGGTCACTATCAAAACATAAGCTCGACTTATTTCGATTTGTTGAATGTAACAAACATATAATAGTCCTGTTGCCTTAACTTTATTAAGAAGTTTATTATTGAACCAAGGTATCGCCAAATTTGAGCGAAATCCCTTAACTTTCACTAAATAGATAAACATGATGCATTTGAAAGTATTTTCACATATTTGAACTCTATTCCGAAATTTCGGCCCAAAATTAAAGACTCAATGGTACATTTTGAAATTAAGGATATAACATTTACAAACCGATTTTGATTCAGATTGAAATTCGGCGAGATAGCTGGGTGATGAATCTTACTTGGACTTCAAATTATTTTTTATAAGAGAATACATCAAGTATTATAAGAAAGAGTGCTTTGATCATCCGATTAAAATATCATTCCAGAATCTTGTCGAATTAAAATTCAAACGATAATTATAAAAGAGAGATATTAATTCGTTTATTCAATGCAAGAAAAAAAATTTCCAGTAGTGATATTACCACGATATTGAGAGACTCTCTAGCCGTAGATTATTATATTAGAGTAATTGCCTCTGATAATATTTGCTCGTTATGATGAGATAGCCCATCTCAAATGGAATATAGCCAACAAAATTTTGTTTTGACAAAGGCATGAAGATTAAAGATTTGGAGTCATAGGTTACATTTTTACACTTCTAGTCTAAAAGCTGAGTTGTAATCATGACCAATAGTTTGAACTCGAATTGACCTGAAAAATCTAATTAGTAAAAAAATTGACGTGCTAAAGGCGCATCAAGGATATAAGGAACAGCAAACTTAAATAACATGCTTTTTTTTTGGCTTTATGGCTCCTCTTCTGTTGCTAGCCATAATTGGAGATACAGAATTGTGATAAATGAAACTTGCAAGGGTGAAGAGGTAAAACGCGCAAAGTATTCCGTAAACTGGAAGAATAGAGCAAACTCCAAGATTGATTAATTAAAATAAAGAGAATTGCATATCATTCAAGTTATGTGAGGACACAAAGATTGCTCTATAATTTCTAATACACTTATCGTAAAAATAGTAAAGCCTTATAATAATGCCTTGTGTCAGATCGATTCCATTTGCAGCTATTATTTACTGGATTTGAGAAATATAATAGCGATTTTCATAGGTGCAATTAGTAGATATCTTTCTACAGATTCAGGTATGAAAAATAGATTTCGACTCATTCAAGGAAAAGAAGTTTGAGCTTACAAAAGTTTCCAAAATTTATAAGAAATATTAAATTTTTCATTATTCTTCATCTTGAATTAATCATTCAACGGAATTCATTATGAATTTCTAAAATGGATTTTACAAAATGAAAAGCTAATGAGAAACTCTCTGCGCTTTCTATTTATTTAGAAAGCCGTTAACGAGTGATTTAATTAGATGTGTGCCAGAAAATTATCTTTGTTGTGGTCTATTACAGATTGCCGGCATTCGAAATTTGCTTCCCAAATAGCAATTGAGTGTGGAAGCAGTTGCACGATCCGGCTAATATGGCTCTTATATATTTCAATTTCAGCTGATTAAGGTTTTTATTCATAAAAATAATTTGCCTCGAGGTAGATAAATATGGATCAAATCTTCCTTCAACGTAGGGATAAATCACTTTATTCTATTAGATAGCCGGACCTCTTGTGTTCTAATCAAAGTTGGTTTGTAGATTATGCGAATCTCTGTTTAAAGGCTTAATATTGAATTATTACTCGATTGTCAGTAAGATAAAAAAGTTATTGAGAACAAAAAAGCTGGAGATTGAAAATTCGATCACTGATACGGCCACCACCAAATCCAGTAATTAGCCATCTAAATATTTATATTAATTCTAAATACACTGCAATAAATTGACACGAGAAAACTTTTTACTACAGCGAAGAAGCTAAGTAGGTATAGCTAATAGAAATAATTAATAATTCCAACCCAGTCAAGGGCTTAAAGTGATCATTCTGTTTCGGTCTACGGCTATTGCCCATTTTATTGCGCTTTTCCAGCATTTCAAGGGACAATCAGCGAAAAATAAATAGGAAGCTTAATTTTCACTGCTAAATTCTATGGTAAACAAGCGAATCTTTGCAATAATACATACGAATAAAGATGGAACAAGGCAGTGATCTTAAATCTGGGCAATCTATCTTTAACCGAGACATCATTAGAGTATTCTAATTACTCAGTTAATCACGATCAATCTCGTGTACCATAAATTATGTCTTAAAAGATTATTTTGATAGTTGAAAAAGCATTTAAGATATTTCTTTTGAATCTAGAGTAAACTGAATATATGGTTGACTTTTCTGACATGGTTACAAGTAATTAGTTACGCTACTATCAAAAGTGCTTACATGCTGAATATCTTGATTTTCAATAGACGATTGCTTTCAAATTTTAATTAATATGGCCATTCAACAGTCTATGGACTTAAAGAATCGTATTACTAATATAAAATACCAATTTGCTTTGTCGTTTTTACCTATTCTATCACCATGTTCTTGTTGCTCCAGCTAAATATTTTTTCAATAATGTGAACATTCAAAATCGAACTATCCAATTTTTTTGCTTACATGTACTAAACAAAATCAACAAAATCACCAGAATTCAGAAAAATGGTGTCCAGAAATTTTTCGCTGCTAGATTAGTTCAATATGAAATATCAAGTAAAAAGCAATTACTTTCTAACCCTAGAGGGTATATTTTGTCAGCTACAATTAGTCTTTGGAAAATGCAATATGCAAACTAGAGACAAACCATTAGGATTTAGCTTAAAGCCTCATGGTGTTTCCTCTCTCTTGTGCGGAGCTCCTGAATAGACCTATAGTCCATAGCGGAAGTATTCACTCATTCATATGCCGTCTAATAATAAGAAGGTTTATTCTATAACTCAAATCCGCAACTAACGAGTCCAATCATATTATTTTGTTCGGTCAAATGAATGCGTTAAAAATTTTTAATTAAGGATAATTATCATTATATATAACAGCCTCCATAAGTAGCTGCAAATAGTCGAAAGGCAAAAGTATAACATCAACTTGAATGCGAGACTGATAAGTAATAGATTTGTTTCAAACGTGTGTAGAAGAGTTAACATCGAAATTTCAACGAATACGTGAAAGAGAATCTGCTGTCGTAAAAAAGTTAGAACGTATCTGAAGCATGATTTACTGAAATTTTCAGTCTAAAATTGGTCTACTGGGTTAACAAATTTAAAAAAGGCACCTATTATAAGTTAAATATCAGTAAACGTGCTAGTTACGAATTACATATGAAAATGATTTTAATATTTTATTCGTGACTTATAAGGTTAAGAATACAAATGCTTTGAAACGGATAATTATGAGCAGGAGGTCATCCTCATTGAAGATCAAATCTAAAACCTGATATTGATTATAGCTGAAAAATTTAATCGTTTTACTTTCCTTACGGGTCTTAATTTGACGGCACTGGAATTTGTTTTTATTCAAGAGAGTAAGCTTGAATATATTCCAGGCTTTCGTACACGTTACATGTCCCAACAACCTACTCTGACCTCGATACAATATTTTATCTCGTAGGTCTAAAACTAAACAGCAAACCACCGGGCCATCATCAACAGAAGGTGGGAGATATATAATTTGCTGCTGCGTTAGATCGAACTCCAGTTGCGATCATTTTACGAGCATTAGATTAATGTATGAATCCATTAGTTTCATAGTTCTCATCGCTTTCTAGAAAGCTCAGATGTTAACTAAGCAGGTCTCAAACTGACCCGCCAGATTTATCAGCTATATGTCTAATCATTTGTATGGGTTTTATCTACAACTTTGACTTCTCCTAATACACGCAGTTAGCGTCTATTCATTGATAATATTGAACTATAACTAATTAAATGTACCCTTGAACTGAAGAAAGATCATAATCATTCTTAACCATATAAAGACTAGTAAAGTTCAGGGCTAAATAAAGTTGAGATCGTAGTTGTTCAAAATAACTTCATCTTTGAAGTAGAATATTTGTTTCTATCACATAAAACTTGAAGTTATGTGACTAAAAACTTTTCTATAGGCTTTTGATTTTTTAAGACCTTACAAACTTTTAGGCTTGTATCCCTCAAAATGAAAATGAATCCATATCACGAGTTCCATAATGCAAAGATCAAGATTTGCGCTCTGTTCAGCTGTAACCAACATCAACTACTGCATAAAAATATATTCAAGCCCTGTCGAAGAACTATCTGTCGTATGAACATTGACAGCATTTTTTACTGAAATACTTGAATGCTGGCGTATATTATTTATCTCTCTAAACAATCTCAGTTTGTTAAAATGATCTTATCTATTTTCTTTGTACAGGAGAATTTTTTACTCACTTTTGTCTATAACTCTGCTACGCTCCAAAAATGAAAATAGTCAAGTAATGTAAAATGAACTCTCTATTGCCATACTATATAACTAATTCTGAGTATCATTCTCTACTATAATTGATCTTTTGATGAATATGTTCAATTCAATGGCTCTGATTGCAATGATTATAGTTGCATGAAGATTTCATAATTGCTGAGATACAATAGCAAAAGTAGCCGACTCTTGACAATGAGTAAGAAAGGATTTGTAGTAATTCCTATTTGTCAAAGCTAAATCTAAAGCAAAAATATTTAGTGAATTTATGCAAAAAGTACTGGAGATGAATTTCTCGGATCATTTCTAGGTTACTTTGACTAATTTGCACAAAAACCTTCAGTGGGAGTGAAAGTGTTCTCAGATAGATAGATACCTTGCTCTAGTTAGTTTGATGCACGTCTTACATTATTACTTCATCTAATTAAAGTTAACTGCAAGACTGAAAATCTTGGCCTTTTGACACAATTCTAAAAATATACTCAGCAGCAAAGGAAATTAAAGAAAATGTAAATACATAAATTGCGACAAATAATTATATCGCAATATTTGACTAAAGAGCTCATGCATTGGATTTCTACATAATCAATAGATCATACTTATAGAAGAGAAGAGGTTTTAATAATAGTTTCAAATACCATGAGTTCGGAGTTGTGAGACAACTAGAAATGAAAAACCAGCTATATCTTTTTGAGGTGGAGACTAACCTTTGTTCACTTCGAATTTGATTGCGAATTCAGCTGAGATTGGCTCCATATTTTCGTAAGGCTTGTCTGCAGGTTGATAAAAAAATGATCTGACTATTTAGCTTAATTAGTTTGCTTTTAACACAAGTTGAACCTTTTAAATCCAATTCTGCAATTAACTTTCAGAGTAGAATTTTCTTATTTGTAGTTATTTTAGATTTAATTAGTCACAATGAATCAAGTATCGCTATTTCTAACTGATGATCAGCTCAAGAATTAACAGTATATTAGTGATTAATTTGTCCAAAGGTTTCATGAAACTTGATTGAGAAACTTTTCGATGTAATTATGCATTCTTAGAGTTGTATGTATCAACCATATCAGTCAATTAAGATTTTAACTAGAAACCAGTTATGCGTCATGGAATAACTTGAAATCTCAGCGAGTTTAAAAGTTATTTATACGCTCATAATCAAAAAATCGAAACTACCTGCAGCAATGCAGGTTTTCCAAAACTAGACTTCCAGCACAGCAATGGCTGTATGAGTTCGACTCGACGTAAAGGAGTGATATTTCAAATAGAGCATAAATGATGCCCTCCTGTTAGATGAGATACTGTATGTAAAGAAAAAACTTTCTGCCAGATCAATAACACTTACTGTATTCAAAATCCCCAAAATCATAAGTTTTGCGAAGCCGTTTCAACAAGTGTGACCAAATCTTAAAGAATTGCTTCTTCGATCGTAAAAAAAATTGCCTGATATTATACGCAAACAATAAACCGCTTAAATTATTATCATATGTGATCAAAATTATATAAAACTACTGAAATTCAATTTTAGAACAAATAGGGCCTGCTTTCTGTTCTTAATATTTATACGGCATAATTCGCGTTGGCCTATTAAGTAATTTTGCTAATCCTGAAAGAAGTCATATTTATTAGCAGATAAGATGCATGAAAATTATTTTAAATGTAGCAATTTCTCTCGTGTTTCTGCTGTACGTAATATCCGTTGGTAATATCCTGACTCGGGATCTGATGCATATCCAAGACTTAGAGAATATAATAGTATTTAATTTGAAGTTGCTTATTTTATTTCTCTGGCTTAAAGTAATGTTGCAGAAAACAGTAAATAATTTATTTAAGCCTATCTGGCAAATTATATTAACGAAATGACAGTATGCGGCAAGAATATTTTATTTCACAAATCGTTATTGCCGCTGTTTTAAGAAATATTAATTTTTTGGTTCAAACTTTTACGTACAAAATGGACTTTAATTTTGTGGGGAAAACCAATTTATTGTTTCCGAACGCAGTGAATCTACCAATACAAAGAAACCAATACCTTTCTTTAATGACTTCAAAGAGATTCTAAAATAGTGTGACGTAGATGACCATATATTTGAGTTTTTACAGACAATAGATACATTTAATTGCCGGAAAAGTTGAAAAGTTGCTTATAGATTTGGCATTTTTATGTTTTGACTTCAGATGAGGGTCTATGTGCTCTGTCAGCTTGGTCACACTACATTATCGTCAAAGCGAAAAAATCTAGCTATACATATAGCATAGAAAAAAGATAAGAGAAATTTTGAAGACTAACCTGTTGGACTGATCACTTGCAGAAAGGTGTTGTTATAAATATTAGACAGAGCGTTGAATTAATAAAAAGGTCTTCTTTGCTCTTCTTTCGGTTCGATGATAGGTTGTCAATTTAACTCATAGTCAAAAGAGAAACACACAAAGTCGTGGTCCAAAATATCAGAGCTCTACTAGTAATGGTCGCTGAATAAACTGGTCAGAATGAGAAGAATTTCTTCCCGTTAATCGCTCTGAGCCAGAATCAAGAATAACGTCATTTCTCAGTCGGAAAAACTCTTTCGTAATTACAAGATCAATAGAATATTATGACGGAGATATCCTTGTTCAAGAATCTCGATCAAAATTGTCAACAATATGCCAAAATGGTATCAGATTTGTCATGGAAAATTTTGGGTCTTCTGCGCAGCTTTATAAATGAGCTTCGCCATCCAACCGTAGATTAAATTTGTTGGTAAAAACTTCCCAGGTCTTAGTCAGCCAACAGAGGAAGTCAAAGCGATCGAATCCTAAATAACAACCCTGTAAAGAAGTACTTATCAAAATATTTCTCCCATATCGTTTTCACTCTGTAGTGGAAAGTCCCCTTAAATCGAAAACTAATTAATGTTAACATTGCATTAAGTGAGAATTTTCTGGAAACCCCAATATGTAGTAGATCCTTCAAGAGCAGTAGCACACACCATGCGGCTTGCGGTTCTGCAAGAAAATTAGAATCAAGCAGAACATTCAGTCACTTCGAGTGAAACAAAATATTCTGATCAGGTCAGCTATAATTGATTGTGAGATCTAAGAGAGATTTTATTTAGTTTTAAAAGGCGTGAGTATAGTGTTCCTTATTACTAGTTGCTGCGACTAAACTCTAAGCGTCCGCTAGTTTGAGATTGAACAAGTCGGAAATTTATAAACTGATCTAGTAATTAGCTTTGAAGTACACAATAATGGTAGTTCATAATCCTAACAACTGGTAAGATACATTGACACAAACAATTTCAATTTTATCTGTCGCTAAAGTGTCAAGGCATTGGGTCGATAAGAATTGCGTTGAGTGGGCAAAGGCCTATTTCAAAGAGAGGATTGTAGGCACCTCTGCCTCTACAGATTCAGCATTTGCAGAAATTTCAGATTTGACAAGCCTCACTGGTGATGTCGATGTTAATCAGCGAAAAGGCAAAGTAATTAGTTTGTTTGACTTGCAGTTAGTGTTTTCCTACAAAGGACAAGTTGGAGACACCCTCGTGGATGGATCAATTTCAATTCCTGAAGTAGCCTATGATACGGAAGAAGAAGAATATGTTTTTGATATTTCTATTACTGGCGAAACAAAGGAAAAGCTTCCAATTAAGCTTTTTTTGAGAGAATATCTTGTTCCGAAGCTCCGACAGAAGTTGGCGATTTTTGGTCACGATTTGCTGGAAAGTATGATGAAGTTCTATCTAAATTTGCTGCAGAGATTAATTTTTATTTAGCACATGGTAAAGATATTCAGCATCCCGTTTCGGAGAATAACTCAGAGTTCACCAAATCGGCTCAGATAGCTCAAACATCAGTTAAACCTTCCAAGACTACTAGTAATCAGACTAGCTCGTCACACGGTCAGAATACTGCTTACAATACCACTACATTACATATGGAGCCAGTATTCAACACTAGCGCTGCAGAATTATATGAGACATTTATGAATATAGATCGCGTAGCTGCATGGACTCGATCGCGCCCAATCATCTTCGAGCCTAAAGTTGATGGATTCTTCTCGCTATTTGGAGGAAATGTGAGTGGGAAATTCCTGGTTTTAACAGAAAACAAGTCAATTGCTATGACCTGGCGTTTGAGGGACTGGAAGGATGATCATTTTGCGCAACTCAAGATTGTATTGGATCAAGGAGCTAGCGAAACTAGGGCTATTGTGTCCTGGACTGGAGTACCCATCGGCCAAGAGGTATGAGCGGTCCAGATTGATATTGGCATATTGTTTTACTGACGGAAGCTCTAGGACATTACAAGACAAAATTTTGAAGAATACTATGTTAAATCTATAAAGCTTACATTTGGGTGCGTATATAGAAGTGTTGTTTGTCGGGTAGATAGGCTAATGCTTTGATAAGGTTTGGTGCAGTTTTGTGACGAAGCAAAATTCTAGCTTCGACTATGAGATTAATTTTTTATTTTGCAAATAAATTTTAACCAAATTCTACTAGAAGTATCTGTAAAGACGGCAGCAATCTTGCATTCACGTTGAATCTTGCTCGAACAAAACTGTGGTAGATACCCATTGTGTGCTGGTGTTGATCGTATTCGCAACATACAGAAATTATTGAGGGGTTTGAAACTCTTGTAGAGGGGCCCCGTATTGTGTGTGTACTCTTCACGACTGAACCAGGATATCTTGTTCGCTTCATACATCTTGAGCTAATTTCGGCCTGTCTTTTTGGTGTTGAAAATAATCTGAACTTATAATATTTTTGGATTTAGGCAGGCTAGCAGCAGAGTGATTTTTAGTGCATTATCTAATTTATATCATCTCATAATTCGGCATTATGACGCAGACGATAAAGTGTGTAGTCGTTGGTGATGGTGCTGTGGGAAAAGTATATTGATCAGTGGTTTTCTGCTGAAACGATGAGAGTTCTAATCATGCTTTTCTTTCTTATCTAGACTTGTCTCTTGATTTCATATACGACAAATAAGTTTCCTGCCGACTATGTTCCCACTGTAAGAGTCTTGTTCTTGATACTCACAGAGGATTTTCTGAGGATTTTCTAACTGTTAACAGGTTTTCGACAACTACGCTGTCACTGTTATGTAATATATATGTTGTTTGGGAGCTTCAATGTTTCTGATTTTAATGCAAATATTAGGATTGGAGATGAACCGTATACTTTGGGCCTTTTTGATACTGCGGGCCAAGAAGATTATGATCGGCTGCGTCCTCTAAGTTATCCCCAAACTGATGTCTTTTTGGTTTGTTACAGTGTTACCTCACCCGCAAGTTTTGAGAATGTTAAGGAAAAGTGGTTTCCTGAGGTTCACCATCACTGCCCAGGTATGGATTCCGCTTAATAGTGACGGACCTAAATTTTGACATTCTGACTAATTTCTAGGCGTTCCTTGTCTCATTGTCGGTACACAAATTGATCTGAGAGATGACCCTACAATTGTAGAAAGACTGGCACGACAGAAGGCTCATCCCATATCTTCAGAGACTGGCGAGAAACTGGCGAAAGAACTTGGTGCTGTAAAATATGTTGAATGCTCCGCCTTGACACAGAGAGGATTGAAATCAGTGTTTGACGAGGTTCGTATTCATTTATTTGCTTTTGGTATGATCTTAGACTAATACATTGCAGGCTATAGTTGCAGCTCTTGAACCTCCAGTGACGAAGAAGTCAAAGAAGTTATGTACTTTGCTATAAATATTTCTAGCGTTATTTTGGCGTTTGAACGGTGATTGTGAGAATAGCATGCAAGTTACCCTTGGATTAGTTTGATTTTAATTATATTGTAGCACATTAAATTCTCGTTCCCACATATGTTTGATTTTGCGTAACCATGTTGATCACGCTACGTTATCTACTTAAAGTACTTGGATATTATATATATATATATATTGCAATTTTAAAATGTCCTTGCGTTATAGGAGGAAAGTCCTAGTCGTGCTTCTAACATCTGATCGTAATACTGTACCGCAGTCGACAACTTTTGATACATATCCAATAATCTATCATACTTGCTTATCGAGTCCAGAACAGAATTCGAAAGCTTAGGGCGGACTTCAATCACATCATTGTATAAGTCTTGCACTTTTGGATCGCGCAAGATCATGTTAGATCTCCCTTCTGCCTGAAGTCTATCCATCAAAACTGCGAATAAGTTGATGTTTCCTAGCTGAGATATCGAGATGTCATGAGATATATCGGGCCTTGCGTGTTCTGCTGAAAGCATAGGAGCAACAAGAGTAGATGCTTCTTGAGAATTACCTGGAGGATTATGTTTCATCAAATTCATGTCTCGCAAACTGGCTTCAATCGCAGCCTTCATTTCAGCATCTTCCTCTTCGTTATCTGAGGCCTTTGACCGTAAATTCTGACCAGCAGAGTACCCCGAAGAAATTGGATGCTTTGTGTCCTGTAAACTCAGCCGAAGTGCCCGAGAAAGATCATCGTCGCCTGAAGTCTGTTTACTCAGTCCCAAATTATCTCTTGCCTTTTGGGACCCATGAATTCGAGCTGTCTTTAGAGGTGCTGGTGCTTTGAGAGCATAGCATGAATCACATACTCGAACGGGTTGCATAATTCCCAAATGCGGTAAAGGAATATTCTTTGATGAGCATTGCTGATCAAATACATTTCCACAATTACGGCAATGATGCTTGCGATTTGTAAAAGAAAATGGAGTTCGACAACGCATGCAAACCTCTGAATCGGTCCAGTCCGGCGGAGCAGATGAATCAATAAATGTCGAAGATACTGTTGTCGATTTTGCAGGAAATTCAAATCCTTGAATCTTAAGCTCTTTATATACCGTAGAAACATAAGTCAACTGTATTTGGCCTTCAAAAATTGTAGCCCACGTCTGAATCATATCTAGAATCATATCCTTCACATCAGGATTAATACCGGCAGGACTTTTCAAAATCGAGACAAGGTTATCGATAAACTCTCGACTAGCGATTTCAACTAAAAAGTGAAATCCGCAATTTTTCACGCATGAATCGCAAAGCTAAAAATATGTTGGAACAAAAAATTGACTATAAATATAAAAAAACAACAGGAATCATACCTTCAAAGCGAGTAACTGAACATTAGGATTCTTATGATTGAGCCGCTTTTTTAGTGATCGCATCGCATCTTTAGCAGGAACCGATTTACTTCGAATTGCATCACAAATTTCTAGATTCAAAGCCAAATCGACCTCTCCGGACGGTAGTGACTCTGAAGTGGCGCGTTCGATCTGATCGTCCAGGACTCCGGTCGAAGAGAACCAAGAGGTCATATTAAGAGCAAGTTCTAAGGAGACCTATACCAATAAAACTATGAAAGAATTACTTGCAATTTTAAAAGCTAGCGATTAGCCTATATTCGAATTTAAGCAAGTTCAACAAATCACACAAATCACAGCTTATCGAAACAGAATGGATCTCTCTGGAACCAAGGTTCGTAATCGGACGGCCAATTGCTTGCGTTCTGATGTCACGTGGTCAGGTTGCTGTGAAGTGTCCATGATTGATTGTACTTGCTTACTTTTATATATATATGAGTTAAGAAATTTAATAAAATAATAAAAAGAAAATTGAAAGAAAAAATAAAATGCAATTGACAGACATTAGGGCTTTCAAAACATGAATCCAAAAACAACCCCGTATAAATAAAATCAACAATACCATTCCTAACCATTAACAGTAGACATTGAAACATAATTGCGCTACTCCCGAACAGCGGATCAAATTACTTAAAAATCTCGCAAAAGAACAATGCAAAATACATATAATCGTACACTTCCTCATCAAACAGAACATGACTGAATCCTACTGTCTTCTCATGTCACGTTCATAAAAAAGAACATAACCATCGCGCGAAACTAGGCTACTAGAAGAGCACTTGCCCACTCGACTATCGTCAAAAACAAGCCAGCCTTTGCTCGATTTATTGACGTATGCAGTGTAGTGACCACCTCTCAATGTGCCATAGTGATTAACTACACCGTATAGGTTGTATCTAAAGGGAGGAATTTGATCGTCTGGTTCCACCTTATCAATCCAGACTCGATCTTCTTGTCGATAATCGGGCCAATACTTTGTAAGATCGAGTCCATGAATTGGATAATCGACAAATGTGTCGAGCTTATTGCTCCACCTACCATTTGTTTCGAATCTCTTTAAATGAATAATCAAAATCACCGGCAAACGTGCTATTCGAAGAGTCTTGGTTGCTGTTCGCTCAACTTTACAGTGCGGACATCGCCAGGCATCCTCTTTGTCGAGAACTTCCTGCATAACAAAAAGATCAACACATTGTTCCAATGTAACTCGCTTACCCTGGGGTAGTGGCAATGAAAGAACCGTAAATGGGTTATATGTCGTCGATGTGAAATTACAAGTCAGACATCTCAACTGACTCTGATATTGGCCCTGAAACATATTGACAATTGCAGATCGATCAGATTTTAAATAACGATTCCATTCCACATATGAGCCATATCTTACAGAAAGTTTTTCACGCTTTCGCTCTTCTTCCTCAGTGAGGGGTCTTAAACGCTCCTTTCCGCCATTCATGTTAAGATCCTCATGCAAGCCATCGACAAGAAATGTGAGGAATTCTTGAGCGTCTTGTTGATCTGATCCAGCAAACTCAGAGCGAAGGCTTCCCACAATCTTTTTCATGTGTATGGGTGCAATAAAGCCTGCCTGATCACTATACAGCGAGGTAATAAGGTCTCCAAAAGCTCGAGCCAGGATTCCTTTTGCTCCCAGTTTATTGTCTAAATTGATATGCTGCTTGTAAGCACCGGAAAGAAAGTATCGAGCAAGCATAGTTGTACCGGCTAAACACTGTATAACACTGTTCATATAGCAGCTGTTTCCAAGATTTTTCAAGCCTGTTACTCCTGCACTAGTTTCCCCTAGAGTTGAATAGCTATTCCCAATAGAAGGCTGTCGATCTCTTAACGACGCAGTTTGCATCGACAAATTCGCGGATGGAGAGGTATCGAGCGTCGTTCTAGATTTTGTAGAAGCAGGACTAACTTGAATTTGAGCTCCTATACTTTGGGCCGTAACCGGGGTAAAGCCCTTAGAACTTCGGCCCAAATCATAAGATTCTGATGTGATTCCACCCAAATTTGATGATTTGGAAGATATAAAAGCTCGATCAACTGTCGGTGCGGGCCGCTGAAGAACCATATCCGTTGGCTGCTGCGGCCGACGTAAATATGATCCAAGGTCGCGAACAATAACGACCGAGTTTCCCTCGTCGGAATCGGAATTTGAAATAGGTTTTGTATTGGAAGTAGCACTTTCTAAGCTCGAGCGAGTGCTCTGAACGGGCATCCGCTGCGAAAGAGTTGAGGATTGCCGTAATGAGTGGAGAGAAGCAGCTGCAGGCAAGGATGGGACTGTGGATGAAGTAATAGCCGCAACAATATTGGTTGGAGTGAAAGATGAAAGTGGTAAGCGAGGAGGCGATGGAGACCTAACCATGAATTCATCCCAAGCATCAAGGCCTCCTTGCAGTAAACAAGGCTGACGACGGAGAGGTTTCTGCATTTCATGCTCGTAAATAGTAGATACTAAGTTTTTAAGAGTACTCAACGTCGGGCTTGGAAATTTTTCGTTAAAATGGAGAGAAGTAGTATTCTTGTCATAATAGATAACAAGTTCAAAACTATTTCTTCGAGCAAAAGCAGAGGCTTCTTCATCGGAAGAGATCACAAGGCGGTCTTCGAGATCTTCTCCAGTCTGGCCAGAACGAATCAACAGCGGGTCAATATTCACGACATTAGGTGCATTGATGTGATGGCGCTTAAAATCATCAAACGGACGTACATCTAGGAGAAGTATTTGCTCTCCGGATTTGCTGAGGAGCTGGGATAACTGTTTGACGGAAAGAGAAATGGTGTTTGGAAATTCAAAAGCTGGAGCTGGTCTTACCTTTTCAACTCTGCTTTGAGCATCCCCGTTTCCAAGACTAGAATTTGAAGTCGAGTGGGAATTTAAAGGAAAAGAAGACTTTGGTATGGAAGGAAGAATTAAAGGAGATGAATTAGTTGATGCACCATATCGATTGAGTGAACCTGGTGGAGGCGGTGTGGTATCCAGCACAACAGGATGAACGGACGAATGGCTATTCTCCAAGTGCGAAGCTAGTTTCTTAGAATGAAAATCAGGTAAAGAAGAGTTCGACGAATATGAGGATGACAGTGAATTCAAAGTATGCAAAGATGAAGAAGGTAAGAAGCGAGCACTTTCAGATCCCCCAGACGAGGAAGATGAGGTTGACAAGGAACCATTACCTAAACCGAGAGCCAGGAAGCGCTGCTCTAGACTATCTGAGACGGTACAAGGCACTTCGCCCGCCATTGAACAGCAGTTACGTTAGCTTGTTGCAGAATCTGTTTGCAAGAGCCGTACCACGAATTAGTTCCAGAAATTAGTCAGAGAAAGTTGAATACAAAAACCCAAGGTTTGTTCAAACGTAACTGGCTCCAAGTCCCGTGGCAGTGTAGGAAGTTTCTCCCCGACGTTGGACGGCTCGATACAACTCCATCGGTATCGGTTTACACAGTTCCCTAAGCTCTTTGTACTACCGCGGCTCCATTATGGAGCTCAAAATCTCGCAAAAAAAAACAGGCTAGTTGATTCTGAGTCTTCAAGCACTTGCAAACATTGCGAAATGGCAGCTGAACAGAGAAAATTGCTTGAACAGCTTATGGGAGTAGATGCCCTGGTAGGCAGAGCTTCTAAGCGACCAGAAATTTCTCTCACAGATCCGAAAGTCTGCAAATCGTTTCTCGTGGGATCTTGTCCTCATGATCTCTTCACAAATACTAAGCAAGATCTGGGTGCATGCCCAAAAATACATTCAGAGGTCTTGAAGGCCGAATATGAGCGAGCAATCCAGTCAGGACGTGAATTTTCCTCTTTCGAGGCTGATTATTTTAAAGATTTAGATAAGTACATTCTAGATTGCACTAGACGAATTGATGCTGCCCAAAGACGACTTGAACGAACACCCGACGAAGTTGCTCAAGCAACTGCTTTGCTGAAAGCAATAGACTCTATTAATGACTCCATCGATGCTCACATTCTTGAGCTATCTGTTCTAGGTGATCTGAGTTATGTTCCGCGTGCTTTGCAGGCATATCAACAGCTCAAGATCCGTCGTCACGACCGTGCAGCCAAGGAACACGATCTTCGGGTTTTGAACGATAACATAGGCCCCTCTGGTCACCAAAAGCTCCAAGTGTGCGATGTTTGCGGTGCCTATCTCTCTCGTCTTGATAATGACCGACGTCTTGCAGATCATTTTACCGGGAAAATGCATTTGGGCTACGCCTTCATGCGGGCTAAGCATCACGAGCTTCAAGAACGAATGGTTTCTCGGGGAGCTCGTTCCAGAGATTCAGATCGTAGTGCTGGGCGAAGTAGTCGACGGCGTGATCGTGAAAGAGACAGTGATCGTGATCGTGATCGGGAACGAGACTATAATTATGATCGGGATCGGGAAAGAGAAAGAGACAAGGAATTAATAAGAGAAAAAGGTCGTGATAATTCTCGGCCAGATGGTCGCTGGCGCCGATCGATTCGTCCGTACTAGAATTTTAAAAAACAAGAGCGAACTTTGTATATAGTTACCCACTTATGGCCGAATATTTACAGTCTGAAACTACTGTTTATGGTTCTATTTCATATCCTTAAGCTCTATTTCCCGGTAAACAATATCCAAAACGCCAGCAAGCCGGAAAGAAAAAGTAAATTACAAAAGTCCTTATTCATCCATAGTATCGTTTTTCAATCTCTTTCTACCACCAGATCCAGCAATTGCTGCGTACTCTTCTCCAGCTCTTTGCTTTCGAACTCTTGCGGTCATACGATCAATCTCTTCCTCTGCATCCTCTGCATCACCTGTTGCATATTGGAGAACCAGTCTACGACCTAGCAGATGAACTCCATTAACACTTTCCATAGCATTATGAGCTTCCTTAGGAGAGATAAATTCCGCAAATGCAAATCCCCTACTACTTCGATCAAACTTTTTAGGAACTCTGATCGTTTTTAACTGACCAAATGCTCCAAATAAATGTCTTATGTCGTCTCTAGTAGCTTCGAATGGGAGATTTTTAACAATAATTTTTGTGTTCTCTTTCACGGGTTGGGAACGGCCATTATTGGTCGTCTCCCGTCCGCGTCCAGAAAGTTTAACTTCAAGACTATGTCCATCCAAAATGAATCCATTCATGGTTTTCATAGCTTGTGAGGCATATAGTAAAGTTCGAAATTCAACAAAGCCAAATCCCATGCTCTGAAATTGTCCTTGGCTCTTTACATCTTCCTTCATCTTGACTTCCGCCTTTATAAAACCTTCCAGACCTTTAAATGAATCGGCCAAACCAGAACTTGATGTCTTGAAATTTAAATTTTTAACAAATAGACTAACCGAGCCTATAGCTGGGTGCTCTCTCCCCTCGGAATCGACCGATAGATCAGTCCCAAGATTTTTGAGAGCTGAAATTGTCATTTTCGGGGTCGCCAGCTCGCTCGATACCCGTTCTGTAGCTTCAGAACTCGCAGTTACTTCTTCAGCCGACTTTAATATTCCTTTCGGTGCAGGTTCAAGATATAATATCGAACTGCGAAGTCTCCGGTATGCTAATTTTGTGAAAGCAACATGACCTCCGACTGTATCTGTCATTTCCACGATAGCAATAGTATTGCTGGCAGGCATTAGAACTTGTTTGACAGTCGCAAACTCAGCGAATTGATCCTGAATTTCTTCCTTCGTTGTACCGACTGGAAGATTTTTAACTAAGATAACTCGATAATCTCGCGGAACCTTGCCATTCTGCAAAAGCGAGAGGTTAACTCCAGAATGTTCAAAATATTTTTTAGCATCCTCAATGGTGTGAGCTTCTGCAAGGGCTTGTCTGACAGCAGCGTCCGATGATTGAGGATCTAAAAGTTCAGCTTTACTGACTCCCATTCGTTGCGCTAGAAAGTCTGTGACGGCATTCGAGTTGAGATATAAGCTGTTCCATGAGAACTGGGCCTTGGCCGCAGCAGCTTTTCGTCGAATTGCGTTCTGCTTCTTGACTGGCAATTTTGCTAATTCAAATTCATCCAGAACCGTCAAATCGCGCTTTGGCTCACCAGGTAGAATATGAATTAGTCGACCCTGGAAAGGCATCTTATCAAGCTCTTGATATACTCTGCATGCATTGTCACCATGCTCAAACAAAATATATGCCAGTCCCTTCGATTTCTGGGTTTCTTCGACAATAGGAATATGTATCTGAGATATAATGTAAGTAACAGGTCTAAAAATAACTGGAAAAGTAAAAACATTTCAAGAACAAAATTACAATCAGCGACTCATATCAGGCAAAAATACTATCTAAGAGAAAATCAACATCTGCAAGGCATTCAGTTGTCCCTATCTAAAAATTGTCATCACAATGATGTCATTGTCGCAAAACTTTTGAAAAGATTTCAATAAGAACAAGTTAAAGTTACCTCAATAATAGGTCCATAGGGACCGAAAAAATCCATCAGATCCTGCTCCGTGCAAGCAAATGGCAAGTTGCGAATAAAGAGACGCTTAGTAGATTTGATTTTATCCAGAACTGCGTCTGTTTGATTTTCCACTTCTTTTGGCTGGTTTCTGGACTTGTATATCTCATTTGCCAAAGGACTTTGAGAGACGTCGACTGTCTTGGTACCATTATCGAGGTCAATATTCGGCTCAGTATCTCTTATCAAGCGTCGGCGTGCATGCAGCCATTCAAGATCACTTATATCTGTATTGGAAATATTCTGTTGGTCATCGGAACCAGGCACATCATGATTTTGCATGGAATCAGAAATCTCGGCTACCTTTTCGGACGGTTCATCCGAGTTTTCAACCTTTAAAGAGAGCTCCGAAGCAATATTTGTAAAGCTAGAGATAAGTGGAGATGGAGCAACCTCGTTAAAGTCATCGTTGGTCCAGGTTTTGCTATTCGAATGCGGTTTCATCACATCCAGAAACTCTTTCAATCTCAAATCATTTGTGGGAACATTTGGAATGATTTCCGGAAATTTTGATGTCCGTACTTCATTGGAACCTTTGGCGATTTTAGAATTTGATCTTGTATTTAAATTCTTGACCTAATTCCAAGTTAATAAGAAAGAGAAAAGCACTGAGCTATTCATACATCCTGTGCAAAATCAACTTCTATACGCGAAAAGCCAATAAAAGTGCGATCAAAAAATTTTACTGCTTCCTTAGCATCTTCGGGCGATTTAAAGCCGAGGAAACCAAATTTTCGCGACTGTCCGTCCCATTTTCGCATAAGTTTGCAGTCTGTAATGAAACCTCCATGCTGTGCAAAATGTTGCCGAAACTTATCTTCAGTGAGTGAAGGTGGTAAGTTTTTGACGATAATTCTGGACCTGGCCAAGTTAGAACAATGAATCAATTATAAATATTACATAGTAAAATATTACATTTCAGTTTATTTATTTCGAAATGCGAATCTAGTGGAAACTCAACGAGATTAGGAAAAAAAAAATTGGTATAGTGTTTCTGACAAAAAAAAGTTTCTCTTCCTCCCAGCACTTGGCGGCGAAGAGTAAAATATTTTGGCTTCAACGGCAGGTAGAATTTCTCTCTGAACTGCTAGTTAAGAATTTTTGTTTAATTTTGTTCGTCTGATCATTTAGAACCAAATCTAACATCTCTTTGCCGTTTTATTAGAACTATTTACGTCTGCTCAATTCATTGGAGGCAGGACTATACCGATTATCGAATATTGACTTCATTAACTCAGAAAGCAGATATATACGAAGCAAATGACTTCAGAGCAGTTGAATTCAAAAGCAAAAACTAGTAACGAAACAATTAATGGCTATTTTACTATTGCTGTGAATCTTAGTGCCTCTTCATCTGCCGACCAAGTCTTGGAAGTAGATGCTATACATTACATTTTTGCTCGGAGACACGAATCAAGCGAAAATTCTGACGTTCATCCTGCTATTTTTTTCTGCAATCTTCCAATTAACTGCTCAACTATGCATATATTCTGTTTGATCAAGACCCTAAATCCGAAAATTAACAAAGATTCAATCTCAGTAACCTTTTTCCCTTCACCTGCGGCTAAGAAAATGTCCTCATTCATACCTTCAAGTTCAAACTTACTTTTGAACGATTCTCAGAAAGGTTCGCAGATTTTGAGAGTATTACCTGTCTGCAGCTCAGCCTTAGTGTCATTTTCTTCTTCGCACTCACTAAAGCCTTTGCTTTCAGGTCTTCAGGCTCATTCTCTTGAATCTCCTATTTCGTGGTCACTGCCAGCGCATGAAGCTGTTTCCGGCACATCAGGTCTTCGGCGCTACCAAGCCATATACCGACGGCGCCATGTTTCCCCATACGTTTTACAAGCATCCGTTGATTTTTTTATGGAGAACTTTGCGAAGATTGAACTACAACAGGAGAAGGCTGCGAGACAGGCATTTTCCGAGCCTGACGCGGATGGATTTATAACCGTTTCTCGCGCAGCCAATTCTAGACAAGTTGTCGCTGCTTCATCTGATTCGATCCGAGAAGTAGCTTTAAAGAAGCAAGAACGGAAACAACTCAGTAATTTTTACAGATTTCAGCAACGCGAGCAGAAGAAGGCTAAGATGAATGACCTCTTGAAACGATTCAAATCAGATCAAGAAAAAATCGCAGAGCTTAAGCATAAGCGAAAGTTTAATCCCTTCTCAAACCCTCATCTTTAATAATTTCGTACTCATTCAAATAAATATTCAGCAGTAAAAAGTTAGCATAAGATAAAATACATTAGATTCGTGTTCGAAGCCGACTCTCCAAGATTTTAATCTCTTCAATCTTATCATTCAACGCTCCAGTATTTGTGTCTATCCACTGAAGACTCGCTAAATGTGCATTCAAAATACGCACAATATGAGACAGAGGATCGTCATCCTTTGTGTGGTTAAGAGTAGCAGAACTTCTATTGACCTCTTCAATCATACTACTCAAATTTTTTCCAAGCTGATCTAATTCCTTATTGAGCCGCTCTGCCAAATGATACATTCTTTCACGTTCATTGTCCGGTGGTTGCATTCCATCTGAAGCTCCTATAGTCGCTAGTAAGTTATCTACTTCTTTTTCGTAAATATTCAGTGTTTCTTCCAGATCATCCTGCTGCTTTGAAGTGTATGTCAATTGCTGCTCCACTTTTACCTGCATTTGCTCAGCTTGTAAAGTTTCCGTAAATAATTGAGAGATTTTATCTCCGTTTTCGATCAGTTCACGGTCCCACTTTGCAATGTCTTCAGCTTGTACTTGGTACTCCTTTGAGTATTTTGTCAGCGCTGTTGTCCATTGAGAGATGATGGCTTCCATAGATTTATTTTTTAAAGATCCAGGGAGCGTTGTGGCAGGTGTAATAACTGTGCAAGAACCTTCCGCGGAAGGAGGAGCAGCACCCTTTATATCCTTAGCAATTGCACTGGTCTGCGTTGCAGTATGTCCACTCAAAGAAGTCGCGGAAGTAGTTTTTGTGGTCCCAGGCTGCTGCAAGAAACTGGCTGTGCCTTCTTTGGTAGAAGACGCAGGGAATACGGCGTGGCCTAGTGCAGAAGAGGCGACAGTAGATGCAGAAGCGGTGGTAGTAGTAGGGGCGGAAATTATAGAAGATAAAGCAGCTGAATCTGTAAAAGCCGCAGTATTAGCTGTAGAACCAAAAGCAGGAGTAGAAGCTAAAGTATTCGAATTAGTGGTAACCGGGGTTTCAAAAGTCGAAGTAGATTTGGGCGCAGTCGCTTTAGCAGTTGAAAGAGAACTAAGGGAAGAACTGGATCCTGATTCTCCAGACGTGGAGATAAATGAAAAAGGCTTCGTATCAGCTCCAAATAATGAAGTTTTTTCTTGAGAAGCTGCCTTCGAGGATATGCTCGGTAAGAACGAATTCGATGAGGCTGGAGCAGATTGACTAGGGAACACAGGTGAAGACGAAAGAGGTGCAGAAGTAACGGTCGGCTTGGACCCGAATAAGCCTGAAGCTGGCTCCACAGATATCGTATTTTCACTAGAAGGCAAGGCTGCAGGAGAAGCGGAAGCAGACGAACCGAATGAAAATGAACTAGAACTGAGAGCAGAAGAGGTAACTGATTTGGAGGAAGGGGCTGAGGTGCTCGCAGAAGAACTTAGTTTAGGTAATGACGAAGATCCGCTTGTACCAAAACTAAAGCTCGATGTGCCTACTCCTGAAAACAGTGAAGTACCTGAAGTTTGACCAAATGCAGGCACACTACTAGTTGGAGCTGACGAAGTCGATGTCGACTGTGGAGAACCAAAGCTGAAAGCAGGTTTAACACCAGCAGAGGCGAAACTAAATTTTGCTGTTTTCATGATCGTTAGACATATTAGCAGAAATATGAGCGCTATTCAGCTTACGAGCAGATGAATCTGATTCTTGTTTCTGTGCATTGGAAAAGCCTGCTGTAATTGTTGTCAATCCTAGCCATTAACTGAAAAGAACTAGAGCATACATACACATGCTGGCTGAGGGCAAATTTGACAGGTCTAGATAAAGAGTATCAAACAGTAATCAAAGGTAGCTATTAAAGAAGAGAATTGAGATAAAATGGATTTGCATCAAAGCAAATCAGCTTAAAATTTTAGGTGTTGTTTACACTAGGCAGACCTCCGCTAGAAGTTGTGCCAGTGCAGTCACAGTCCCCTTGTGATAACATCTGTCCAGGTTAAATAGGCCGTGATTTGCTGCAAACCATTTTCTTCAGTATTGCTCCTAGATCAATACGATTCAATAATATAATTATCATACTATTTGTGAGAGAACAGGGAAAAATGCTGCGTCATTTCTGTTGTCGAAGCACTATTTTCAATTCGGCAATTAGCTTTTCAGGTAGATCGGCCAGGTATGGATTTGCTCGTTCTGTGCTCGCTCGAGGACAAGTAGTTCCAGGTCAAGTTAAACTCGGATTGGGCTCCGTTACATTCGCTGCCATATCTATATATAGCCAGTCAAAGTTAAATTCAAAAATTTCTTGCGAAACTATAGTTAGTACTCCTGGGGTGTACACATCTGAACGCTCGAAGCAGATTATTATAGTTGGGGAAGATGGTAGCGTGACAGTGACAAAGCAAAAACTCATGGACTACCGAGAAATGACTCTTGGATCATTCGCTGGTTTATTCGTCGGCTATGTTACTGGAAAGCTGAGTAAAGTTCTCGTGTTTATCGCTAGCAGTATGTTTCTACTCATCGAGTTTCTTGAAAGCAGAAATATCATCTCGCTACCGTATGGCCAACTTTATGATTCGATGAAGCAAAGATTCGGGAGAAGAGATTTTGTTTTTGAAAATGCATCGTTTAAAATATCTTTCTTCTTAGCAAGCATAGTTGCTGCCTGGAATGCCTAATGACACGTTGACTATCTTCTCCTTCCGCCAACAAGCAATTATTTTTTGGCTTTCTTCGAGTCAGCGTGATTGTTTTGATACGTATATGGATTATGTTATTGATTTTAAAAAAAATACTGAATTGGATCCTCTACCCGATCTTCAGGGATTCCTGTTTCTTCAAATTGTCAGACGGCTCCTTTTCCAGGTATTGTAAAGCGTGGGTCCTAATCAATTCTGTCTCCAGGGAATATATTATTGTCTTTTTATATCTGAAGCGTTTACTGCATAGATATGATGAAGCTGGATTGTATCCTTATTACTCTGCTCTATCGCAGTCGCCGTCGTCTCTGCTGAACAAATGTTTCGACTCGCCTGCTGTCCAAGTGTTGTGGCACTGTTTATATTTGAATGGAGAGGAGCAGAGTCAAGATAGTTGAAGAGTCGATGAATAATAAAATGGAAGCTGAGGAATATCAATATCATAGTCACGGAAATGTTTCACCCGATTTCTCATTCTACAGTGACCATGTCTGATCTGTCCCTGCTGTCCCTATTTCAGTAAGGCCAATCGCATGTTCGCCGCGCGGCTTCTGGGAAATGCAAGCACGATATTGGTAACACCCTTCATATTTATTATCAGCCTTTTTTAAGCGAGATTTAGAGAGTACATTCCAATGGATGTCTTCTGCACCGCCTGTATCTGATTTCTTGTTGAGGCAACCTCAAACAATCCTCAAGCGTTCCTACCCCATTCCCCTCCCACAACGCGCAGTCTACGTTTGGTTTAAACTGGTCAAACAGGATCATTTAGTTTTTTGAGAAGGGCAGCAAACAGACTTGGCTCAACAGAGTATTCATAGCTTTCGAAGTCTTCGCCCGGACTAACGCTTGTGACAGAAATCAGTAACAATTCAATCCTTAACGTTAACGTTAACGATGTTCGCGTCTATGGATAGAGTAACTAGGGTAGATCTTTATTTTTAAATGGTAGCTTCAATATATGAACTTGCATTCAACGAGCCCACTATAGAACAGCATCTATATCTCCGAGCCATGGCGATCATGAACTGTTACATACACGATCAGAATAATATATTGTAATACAAAAGGATATCAATACATTCAAGCAAACAAATCATGCAGAAAGTCCACTAAGAGTTGTTAGCAATGTCCTCATTCTCAAAAAAAAAAACCGCCATTACTTACGTGATAGAAAGATCGCGCATGCCCTGGAGAACCTGTTCGACACGAGTATCTAAAAGACCTCCTGCGTAATCTTCACGCGTACTAGGATCAAGATACTGCTGCACTTGCGCCATACGAGTATACGCTTCTGAACAGAATCGAAGCTGTATCTTGACTAGAGCTTCAAACGAAGGATCAAGATAAGGAACGCGAAGATCAATGAGCTGGGGAAGCTCCTTCACGATCTGATCATTGATCTCTTCGTAGATTTGCTTAGCCATCTCTGCATCAGCTTCAGCTTTGGGTAGCTTGCCAGCATCATCTGCAGGCTTGTCAACTAATTTGCGCACTTTCGAACGCATGGCGTCATAGTCAAGAAGCTTATGGTTACGTTTTTTAATAGCCTCGTTGATATCTGGGAAATACGAGCAGAAACGCGAAATCGGCTCCAAAACTGTAGCTCTAAATGGTCCATCAAGCGCCTTGACGGTGTCTGCGTCGAGATCTTCAACCGCAGTACGGTAATATCTACTGACACCATCGGCAGCACCAGACTCGCCGTAAAAGGCATCAATAGTTTCTGCAATACGCGTCTGAGCAGCAGTCATGGCTGTACCAATTAGTATTTCACGGAATCAAGTTTAGTCTACAATCACATACCTCGTAGAGAATCTAAATAGCCTTTGGCCTCCTTTTGGAGCTTGTTGGCTGCACTTTCTAATCTATATCATTGTCAGTATTAACTCTAGCAATATGCAACAAATAAAAAATAAAAATAAAAAATAAAATAAAATTCCGATTCAGATTCGGATATAACTTACGTTCTAAATCGACGTTCCTCGAGCTCAAATTCACGATCTATTGTCTTTTCAATCTGGCCTGCCTTCATCATAACCTGTACAACGCCAGTGTCAGCATCAATCACACCGTAATAGTCTAACCAATACGTCTTACCGAAGTTCCGGCACGATTGACCGCCTTTTTAAAGCCCGACCAGCTCATGTTGATGTAAGTTATTGGTCAATATTCTTCCAATTGGATTTTCTTAGTTGGAAGTTTCCGATATTTAGACGTCGGATCAAACGGGAAACCTGATAAAAATTCTGAGCCTTCTCGACTCAAATGAAATTAGAATCCAAAGAAAAACACAAAAAGCTCAATTCAGTGTCAAGATAAGTCTTTATAGCCAAATACGTGATAATTATATGATTATCTTTTCAGCTAACAGATCCTTTAGACCTTGGGTCAGATAACTTGCCGAGAGCTGTTCCAATTTGGATTTGCGCAGCCTCTGCATGACGACAGCAGACGTCCAGTTACAAGCCCCAAATAGTACTAACCCCGTATATAATTGTGATAATGGCTAGTCATGTGACAAATCATGGAAATATCGTTGAATTTTCTAATGCAAGATAACATTTCATTTGTATAATAGATGTATCAAGGATAGTAATGAATCGATATGTTTGAGGAATTACCATCTTTAGATAGCATATTGATCAACAATAATGCCAGCCAGATTGAAGAGTCAATCGAGCTTCATCCGCTGCCGGCCTTTGCCATCAAGACTTTTCTTCTTGAGTCCACAGTTTTCCCACCAAGAACGAATCGAACAAAGGTGTTTATAAACGTATGCGTTGACAAAAATGTCCCTTTATCAGGTGTACCAGGATTTACACCTGATGACGATGTTCCAGTTGTCGTTGGAGAGGAGCGTTCTGAGACGGATAATAGTATGTCAGTATGATTCGGCCTTGTAACAAAAATGCTAAAATAGACTAGAAGGAGAGCTCTGTTTTGTATTCGATTGTTGCTTGAACATACAATTTGTCAATTTAGCAAAAGAAAATGCTGAGTCAATAGCCGTCTTGGCGGATCACTGTATAAGAGTGATCGAGCATAGCGCAGGCATCAAGCTGGACCCAGGTTTGTCCCGATAGAATTTAGTCTGATGTTATTTCGACATAGCTAACTTACAAGATTATAAATTACCTAAATTAAGATACAAAGGTCTTGTCGGAAAGCCTCCAGTAATCCTTTTCCATCCTTCATCGTCTAAAATTGTTGAAGAACCTAAATCAACTAAGCGGACTTCCAACATACTCAAATCATCAGATTTAAGTAAAAAATCTCTGATCGAAGATATCACAAAATATCAATCGGCTACAGGAGTCACAATGAATCTAAAATTGACAGCTCTTCCACGGAGTATGGAATTTCCAAAATACTATGTTAAAGCGTCCTTTAGCCTCGCTGATACGAAAGAAGATTATTCTAAAATGCTTGAAGATTCTAGCATCGAAATTGACAAAAAGACAGGTAAAATCACAGTTGTTCCCACTGACAAGAGTATACTTAAAAATAGCATTGCTATTCCCCAAGATGCTAATTTTGAAAAGATGAAATCTTTTTACGTGAAGGATTCAAAATCAATAGCTCTATTTCTGTAAGCCTGGATTTACCATTATTAGTATAAGACAAGAAAATATTATCAAACCAAACTAGATTTATCAAACTATTCGCCTGGAACTTAAAACGACTCTTTTAACCGAGATGCAACAATTCTAAGGTTCCCATATACTTTTCCTGGCGGACTTCCTAATATCAAGCTAACGACAGATTCACGAGCCATTCGTATATTTCTGAATCCTCCCAAAATATGAATTTTACTGTCTGCAAGAACTATTCTTGTTCTTGTAGCATTTTCGATTGCAAACTTGGTTTTGCCGTCCTTACCAGCTATTCGACCAATTGCACGAGCAAGATGATCTCCACTCAGAGTCTTTACATCCTTCACTTCGAAAGTTTCAATAAATAAATCATCTAATCGTAGAAGTGCAATGGCATCATCAATGTCAAAGCCAAGAGTGAATGCTTTTATGAAATCAGCACCTTTCTGTATGGCTCCAGTATCATCTGTCTGTTTGCAGGTCCGCAGCTCAACGGTTCGAGTCCGTACGTTCATTCTCACCTGAAGCTTTAAATGTTCAACAAGTGGGGGATATATTTTTGGCCAATATGTCTTTAGAGGCGTCATGCGATGCGGGGGAACTGGAACTTTACGGCTCTGTGCCTTTATTGTCCGCTTTGATGCTTGCGTATGTGACGGAGAAAATCGAGGTCGTCCATCCAAATCCAACGCCATACTGTTACCAACAGAAGTTAAGGAGGATTCTGTTGTTTCAGTATTCTCCGTAATTATGGTGGACTCTAATTCCGAGATTGTAGTAGTAGTATCAATCAGTAGGTCATCCTCGCCTTCGTCCACTTTCATGTCATATACGGGTTTGACCGAAGCTTTGAGCGCAGTCGGAGCAGACATTTTAGTCGTTCAATGTTTGATTCTTGTTTTATTTGCTAATTAGTCCTATTTTGTTGCCTAACGCTCCTCTGGTTTGATCAGAAATACATTAATTCTTAGAGCAAAAAAAAAACCCAGAAACTTAATGGGAGTTCTTGGTGGGAGAAAAGTCCCGGACTGTATTGTACTGCGGTTCAGGATAAAACTCAACGCTCAATCGTGAAATGCATTAACACTTATGCGCTTGGATTTGATATTTTACTATTCTTTTCGTTTCTCTCTAGCTGATTCTGTTGGTAAGTTATACGATCTGATTAAACTTCTGCGAACATTGGAGTCTTAGACAGTTGTTTTCCGATTTGAGCCTGATTCTATCGATTGCTTCCTGTTTGCATTATCTTTGTCTGCAATTTCAGCATCGCAAATGGTTTTCTCTACGTCTAGTTGAAATCTCGATATTTCCTCTACCACACAACGTCGACTCAATTGTTCAATTTTCACGACACTTGCACGAAGTTTGCGAGTTTTACAGGTTTAGACGAGATTTAGCTGAAATTTGAATCATTTTAAACAGCTTTGGTTTGTACGACACTCAAGTACAGTTTAATTTGCGCATTTATTGGTGCGAACATTCAACTGTTCTAGACCGTTTCCATCAGTTCTATCTGTTTCTCAAATAGGTTCTGTCCGCACGTCAGAGCAATCAAGTTGCTCAAGATTTCGACATTAGTTAAGAAAGACTTTAACAGTCTCCGGTTTTGTTAAGCCAATAATGTCTTTACGGCTCTTCCGCTCTCGGCTGGTTCCTCTCGGTTCGCGCTCCGTTCCCCCGAGCACAATCGTCAATTTCTCTTTTCAGAAAGCTCCAGATTGCTTTTTTTCTTCAAGAAGTCGAAGATATTATGTGAATTTCTTTCAAACTTCTAGAACTAATCCACTAGCATTTTCCAAGACCTCTCAATCGTTTCCAGTAATCAAGCACGTGCAGAACTACCCGTGGTTACATAATTGGTCGGCATCAATTCGGTCATTTTCGGTGAATTCAAGATTTTGGAAAAGCAGTTCGTCAGATGATAATATTTCTTCTCAGTCTGCAAGCGAGGATTCAAATGCGAAAGCTAAGCGATCTGTCACTACATCTTCATCGTGGGGCAGTGCTATGTCAAGACGCTTGCCACATAGGCCAACAAAGGATGAACTATTAAAGGCAGCAACTAGTGCATTTGAACGGTTTAGAATAAGGTTTAAGTGGGCTTTTTTGCGTCAAGTGCGACCGTTCAACGTTGATGATATTTCTGCCTTTTTTTCATGGCTTATAGTGGGAAATGTGTTATGGGTCATTCTCGGAACAACAACCTTTTTCTCGCTCGTTTTATTAACTGCAAATACTGTTTTTGCTCAAGGTCTGTGGTTTTACGGATACGAAATTTTGATCGGCTGGATTTAACAGTTTTAGAATCGTTGGCAAGAATGATTGGAAATTACTTGACTAAGGAGACTGGTATCACAGTAGTATTTGAGAATGCTATTGTTCCAAACTGGCGGGATGGAGTGATTTCGTTTCGAAATGTGTTCATTTCTAGACGACCAGGGCATCATAATGCAAGTGTAACGAAGGGATCTCAAGCTACTGCTGCTGCTGCTGCTGCCGCTGCCGCTGCTGCTTCGTCTGCTGCCTCCCATGATTTGGATGAAAGCGTGATCAAAGAAGAGCCTGTAGATGATGGAAATTATACTCAGTTCGATTTAACAGTGGACAGTATAAACGTGACATTATCGTTTAGTAAGTGGATGAATGGTAAAGGTATCTTAGGAGATGTTGAAGTTAAGGGACTGCGCGGGCTCGTTGATCGAACTCATGTGCGATGGCTCCCAGGAGTAGATCCAAGGTCATACAAAAAAATTCATCATCCTGGCGATTTTGAAATTGATCATTTTGTTCTCGAAGATTCGCTAGTCACAGTCTTGCAGCCAAATGACTTTCGTCCGTTTCAGATAAGTATATTTTCATGTGATTTACCGCAATTACGACGCCAATGGTTATTTTATGACTTGATTTGTGCAAATCATATGTCTGGATCATATGATGATTCTTTGTTTACTATTCATCCTCGACAGACGTTGCGGTCTACAGGTGGGGCACCCTTAGTGGATGAAAAGGAAGATAACGATGTACGGAACGCATGGAAGAAGACTAGCCGACTAAGGGTCGATGGAGTTGCTATTGATCATCTAAATAGGGGAATTACTGAAGGACCATTTTCATGGATTCAAGATGGTGAAGTTGATCTCATTGCTGATGTGATGATTCCCTCTGAAGTACAAGACAGCAATTTTTCTCGAGTTGTTCAAGATATTGTTAGTAGGTGGGAAGAAACGGTCACTAATCGGAAACGAACTCGTGAGGAAGATAAGCTGAGGCGTAGTCAACAACTATATGATCTCAATGAAGATTTAGGTGATTCAGCCGCAAATAATGAACTTCTTTGGTTCAGTGGATTTCAAGGTTTTGGAGGAACATGGACAGTTCGTGATGCAATCGAGCGATGCAAGGACAGGTATCAAGAATTCATGCGAAAAGGCAGAATTGAGCTAGAAGTTCCCAGACTTGTAGTAGAAGATGAACTACATCAGCAGCAAGCTGTACTATCGTTTAGCGGGACTTCGAAGCGAGAGCAAGAAAAGTATATTGTATTTGATCTCCGTGTTCAACTGCACAACACGCGAGCAGCGGTGCCGTTGCTAGCACCCGAGCTATCATACACCAGCAATGCACTTGTACGACCTGTTGTCATGTTCATGAATAACCATAACACATATATCCCAATTAATGGAAGGGTAGTGAAAAAGCTATCTGAGTTCGACGGCAGTTGGACAATTTTTGACAGTGGACTGATGGATGATATCTCTACCGAGGTTTACGAAGCCATTGCGGCCAACGTACGGGATGACGAGGAACGGGCAAGGAGAATGAGAAGAGTAGGCATGTGGAGTCTTCAGCTTGCATTCCAAGTGATTCTGATGAGTATTGGGAATTTGTCAATCTAGTTCTTCTGATCCTACTGGTATAGGATAGAATTGTACATATCTATCTATTTTAGTGTCGTTAATGATCTAAGACTTGTATATAATGTATTAATAAGTCGAGTATGATTCAATGGTAGTGTTTATGTGGAACTTCTGATAAATTTGGTCGTCTCCATGGCTGCCGAGTTCAGCTTAAATTCTGGTTTGGCTTCATTGCCGACCGCTTCCCACATCTGGCTTCCACAATTCGACCGATACGTCTCTGAAATTTCAAATGAACTAGGGACCCTAACTGATTCAAAGTCTTGATTAATGATAGTCAAATTAAAATGACGCTCAGAATCTGCAATTTGAATGTTCGAAAACTTAAGTTCGAGTGCTGAATTCAAGATCTCAGTAGCAAATATGGAAAGCGAATCAGATTCATCATATGTATCAGCATCTGACTTTGAAACTCCAATATTAAATGAGGGCGGAAGAATAGCTGGAATAGTCAATTCTCGCGTGAGTATCCGATTCGAATGGTAATCAGTATCCATCGTATTTCAAGTCTGAAGCAGGAAATTCTATTGTTGCGCCGTCCAAAATAATTTGAGTTATTGCAGATTTTGGGGAATGATTGAATTTACCTAGCACATGGTCTCAAGCCCGATCTAACCTCCCAGTCTGTAACACTACCAAAATTCCATCAAAATATTTTAGTCCAATTTTACAATGCGAGCGGGATTTATAAAACGTATAAGTAAAAAACAAATAATAATTTACAAAGCCACAAAACAGCAAATCCCAGACCGAAAAACGAAAACAAATATCACTTTGAAAACTGTAAACTCTTTGAAACTTTGTACACTTTTGCACCAGTCACACCAATATGCAACATTCATTGAACGAATAATTTAAAACATCTTACTTTGTTTTCTCCATAGCGAACGAAAATCCCAATTACATCTCCAATGTAAAAATTAGCAGTTTCTGAATTACCACCCTCGCGCATGGTAGCCAAACTCCATGTTATCAAAATCGGATTTATCTGCTAAATTCCCTACTGCAGATCCTTCCGTATTATTTCCCGACTGGCTAGGCCTCTCTGGGTATTCCAATAAATTTGACATATCTTGTGTCGTATGCCGTCTCTTTAGTACAGCCCTAGAAGACACAGTTTTTTGCTGCCGCTCCCACAACAAGTTTCTTCGTAGCGACTCAGATAACTCAGTGGCAAGCATATTTCGTCGTGTGCTGCGCGGCGATAGCGTAGGCATTGCAGTAGCAGCAATATTACTCGCACGACTGACTGGAATTTCGGCTCCCTCTGATCGACGAACTACATTAAGCCTAGCCATTTTTGCAGCAGCACTTGCTACTTCATCGTTTGAAGGCCGTCCAGCCTGTTGAATTGTTGTATTAGCTTGCGTGAATCCTACTAAATCAGCGCGAGTCTGTTTTGTTACTTCCATTGTTAAGCCGCTTGATGGTCCTGGACGATGCTGATGCTGATTCGCTAATATTCGCCTTGAAGCCGCTGCTCCTTGAGAATATCCAGCATTTGACCGAGAGCTTCCACTTCGAACAAGCGAAGGCGATGATTGCGAGGTTATGAGACGACCGTCAACTTGTATTCCTGATTGAGAAAATCCTTCGGACTGGTCCTCATTAAGTAGTAATGTTGATAAAAGTGAGCGCCTTGATGTAATTGCTGGCACAGATCTATCCCTGACCAAAAACTGTGTCTCATCAAAACTAGGGGTATTGTCATCGTCAACAGAGTCCCAATCTGATTCGGCATCATCAATTGCTGATTCTGAAACATAGTCTTCGTCTAAGTCATCATAGTCCTCGTCATCCTCATCGACTGCATCCTCAGCCCCTTCATGGTTGACTGATGGAATTGTCGTAACAGTCTCCAAAAATGATGCCCGCTTGCGGTGCGTTGACCGACTATCATCCAGTTGTGGATTCATAGATCGTCGAAGAGGGGATCCGGAAAAATTTGTATGGCTTGATCCTCCTCCCCCGGTTAAATTTGATGTAGGAATAACGGCATTTGTGGAAGGCGATATCGACTCAGGCAGACCGTCCGATTCCGAAGGTGAAGATTCTATAAAAAACATTTTGCCTCGTTTAACATCTGAAGAGCGCACGCTCTTTGGTACCTGGTGCCCCATCGAACCAATTTTAATAGACGATGACGGCTGCTTATTTTGAGAACTTGACATACTTAGTTGGGATTTCATTGAAGCCATAGCCAAATTGCTGCGCACAGAGTGTACAGAAATTGCTGACGGAGAAAAGCCTTTAACGACACTTGTCGTTGAAGGGACAGCCCGATGCAAGTGGGAGCATTCCTCATCGTTGTTACGCTCTTCATTTTCCTCCTGTTCTTCATCATATTCATCATTGTCTAATATATCAGAAAGATCCTCGCAATCACTTAATTGAAATGCGTTTCGGGCTGATGGGGCTAATTCCTTTGAAGCCGATATGCGCGAAACCGATCCACAAGGATCCTTATCTAATGCAGAAATCGAAGACGAAGATAACTGGGATTCAGTCATATAAGAAGATTGAGAAGACAATAGCTTGACTTGATTTGTAGGTTTGTTGGAAAACGTTGTAGAAAGAGATACCGGCTTCTGCCAGTTAGGCACTTTTTCAGATCGAATGGATTCAAGCACTCGCTGAAACCGTTCAGCCGAGCTTGCATGTCTGACTCGTGAAGCTGACCTAATGCGATGAGACTGTCGATGATGTCGTTTCTTTTGAGTAATTGAGTTGATTTGAACGACTGGACTATTTGTGGATGAGTCAGTAGTGTGGACTAATGAATACGTGCTTTCCGAGTATGGCAAGACGGAATTGGATTGATTCGGACCGTCGTCATCGGAATCGCAATCGTCATCGCCATCTGTCGAAAATGCATCACATTCCGAGGAATCCGAAATACTAGCATGGTCAAAGTCATTATCAGGGAGCAGATCTCCATGACTATCGCGAACACGATGGCAGACAAAAGTCTCTCTATTCCAGACTCTCCACGATAAATTCTCCAGTCTGCGACCATTTTCAAGATTTTCGGCACATTTAGCAAAGACATTCCAGATAGAGAACAAGTTCTCTGGCTCAGATGTGTCCAGACTGATGACATGGTCGACAGCCAACGAGAGGAACGGATCCTTAGCTGGAGACATGGTGAGCAAAAGGTGGAATTAGAATGGAGAAATTCGAGTAAAGAAGCCGCGATTTAAAAATATTTAAATACACCCACAAGCCAGAACGTGCAATAAAGAAACCAAACCAAAAAACAACGAAAGCAGAAGTAGAACAGTGGCAGTCAGAAAAAGCACTATTCACAACCCCGCGACGTAGGCTGATGAGTTCAATATGCAGATTTTTCGTACGAGACTTGAACCACACGTTGCTCCGCTCTTCGTTATGAAGGAGAAGTTAAAAAAAGGAGCTTTGGCTCTTTCGTCTCTTGTCCCCAATGATTTAGACGAAACCGCTCGTCCAGGTCGAGATATCTCACAAGTCCACTCCACTTTGTCTTTTTCATTTTCTGTCTTCTAGTGTACCCTCCGTCCACGTGCCTTGCCTTATTCCGAAGGCGGGTCATGTGGTGCCCTGTTATACGCCACAAACCTTTGTCACATGCGCTACTCGCCGCCATCTGTGGCCGTGCTTGGCTCAATTTCACGCTGGACAAAAACAGCCACCGCCTCCTCGAGAAGAATTCCTAATTCAGAAGTTAATAAACATACATGGGAAAGACAGACCTCGAGGTGAACGCAGGCGGCAGATCAGGGAGGTTCAGCGATGACTGCTTTGAACTCTACTCACCCAGCGTAACCAAAGCGCTTCCATCAAGTGCACGGTTTATACAGTGACCATTCGGCTGAAACCTCGCAGACCTGTGCGAGTAATACAGATGTAAAGATTCCAGAAGTTCCTGTGGGTTGACGAAAATCAGTAACAGCTCTTCATTTTAGGAGCAAACAATGGCACGAAGGATCACCTGCGATCGATATAGCCGACGACCGGTGGAAGACACCAAACTGATTTTAGGATTTCCTTCGTGTCCTAATTAATAGATTTATGCTCACCTGGCGCGGAAGAGTGTCAATATTCGACACTTCGGCATGCAAATCCTCCAATATCGAGGTCATCTGACTAACTCTCTGGCTGTTGAGTGATCCACTCTTTTCGTGAGTTTGAATTTGTCGGGCCACGCGCTCATCTGCAGTTGGCCCACTTCCATCAGGATCTACTAAGTCGTAGACTGTAAATCGTCGAGCACCACCGATATTGGATTTTTGTTTAGTTTTGATCCCTTGCTGATACGTTGTTGTACGCGATTGTTTAGCGGGCTGATTCTCGACCGGATCATGACTATTCTCCGTGGCTTGAACCGACATGTATTCTTCTGTTACTAAGTGTAGTTCATCGCCTGTTTGATCAATACAGCTTGCTAGCTTTCTCTTATTTACTGCGTCTTTCACTTTTCCTGCATATCTCATACTCTTCTCGAATTCTTCATTCTCTGCCTCTTCCTCATCGCTTAGACCCAGCTCGTAAATATCTGCCTCTTCGTTCATTCTCCGCTCACTAAATTCGTTTTCGTTTTCGTTTTCGTTCTCTTGCTCTTCGTATTCTTGCCATTGGTCCCTCTGGTTGTCGTCGTCGAGCTTGCGGTCACTCAGCTGCTCCTTAGTTGAAATTTCATGAGCATCTACCCATTCCTCTTCTACTTCGGAAATATTGCCATCGCTGTATTCACTGCCGCTCTCGGCCGTCTCGAAATCATTTTCGTCCCCGTAGTTCTCCACCAAATATTTGGAATTGTTGCCGGATTTGTCTCCCTTATTCTCGCTCATTGTTCCTTGAACTCTCTGGGGCTCTTCTAACTGCTGATTCCACGAACGCGCGGCAGATCTTCAGTGCGCAATCCGAAGTACTGCAACGTGTCTGTCCAGGATCTATTTTCGCCTTTTTCCGCACTCTCTTTCAATTGCTTTTCCGATATTTTCCGCTTGATTCAAGCTGACAATCACACGCAATTTTGCCAGCCAGCTATCAGCCCTTCCTACTAGCTCCAACTTGATTCTGCGGCGTTCATAACCTCCCAAACAACACAACCAACGCAAATCAGTAAAAATGACTAGGAATGTTCTACTGCTGGTTTGCCGACAATTCTACAGTTTCGGGCAAATGGCCTCGTTTTAATTAAAGGAATTTCAAGTATCTATATAAATGCACGTAAAATTACAACATCTGGATCTATGCCTCCATAAATCCAAAAATGTTGTGGAAATCGACATATCTACGGGCTGA
Source organism: [Lipomyces] oligophaga (assembly GCF_038497815.1). Lineage (NCBI taxonomy): Eukaryota > Fungi > Ascomycota > Lipomycetes > Lipomycetales > Lipomycetaceae > Lipomyces > [Lipomyces] oligophaga. The sequence continues at coordinate 2,008,022 of NW_027117785.1, read as the reverse complement.
GTTCCCTAAATACTTTATCGCAACCTGTCGAACTGCTTCAAACAGCGGTCGATTATGCTCAGCCAACGCCTCCAATTCAGCATCTCCGCCTTTTTTAACTTTGTCAACATTAAAAACGTAATCCAGATACTGCAATTGCCGATATAGATCCTTGTCAGTATACTCATACGCCATCACGCCACGACAACTACTTGCCAAACCGTCTTTGCCTATACAGCGCTTACCATAGACACTGATCTGTCTTGTGCGGTTAGAGCACGAACTATCGTCACAAAACAGCCAGCCCTCATAATAGCGCATTATTTCCCGCCGGACTAGCCGCTCAACTTCAACAACCAGCAAAGCAGCTGGAAAAATCGCCGAACATTGAATACACTTGACTCCATTCGGTGTGCACATGTCTCGGGAGCTCACTAGTCCTTCAAACTTGCTATGAGAGCCACATGATACGCACACTAGCTCTAGTCTCTTAACACTTGAATACAGCTCCTCCTCCGGAATCGTACTCTCAAGCGGCTGGTACTCGAATGGTCCTGCTATATCAGACGACTGGATCATGTACTTCCGAGGATCAAGCCCCAAACAGCTGGCAAGATGCATAGCATCTGTGCCCTCAATTGTTGTACACAAACGCTCCACCGGAGGTAATATTTGCTTGGCCAGATAGTGCTCATAATCAGGCTTTAGTTGCTTATCGCCCTTTAAAAAGTCTACCGCCGGAAGTGCTCGTTCTGCTGGATTTGATGCAAACTGAGCAAGCTCTCCAGTAGGGGCGGCAATGATGTAGGACATAACGTCATTTGCAGACACCACCTCACCTCTGGCCTTTCGCTTAAGTGCAACCTGAACTTGTGGCATCGATTTTCCGCCTTGATATTGTGACGGATCCTTTCCGAGCTTGGTGTGTATAATGAATTTTGCAGGTCCAATTTCGCCCTCACGAACTCTGCCTCCGAGTTCTCGGAGATACTCATGTACCCTTTCGACAACTGTCTCAATCGACTCACCTGATAAAATTTGGTCAAGTGCATACCGAGAAGCGTCTTTTGACAATGCACAGTATTCACGACGACGCATGTCAAGACCCTTGATTTCGATATGGGTTTCCAGCTTTTGATTTACCATTGTGCAGTTGACTGCGGCGTATTTCTTTTTGGCATACAACATCAGACGTTGAAATACATTATCAATGTCTATTTCGAGCAGGCGATATCTCTCATTGACTGCACTCTTGAATTCATTTCCAATCTTCAAGGCCGCTTCGTATGAAGTTGTGTTTGTATTAATCATAACTGAGTCTGTGTCGCCATACACAACTCTGAGGGACAGTGATTCAGCAAGTTCTTTGGTGTTTGTCAGAATCTCTCGACCTTTGAAAGTAGTCAACATCGCGAGTGGGCGAGCATAAAATCGCGACTTTGTGTATCCGAGACAGCCATACATAGAGTTTGCAGTCAGTTTAAGTGCTTGCTGCTTGATATCCCACTATTCTGTTAATTCCAAATTTCCTAAATCAAATTCTTGTGAATAAAACTTACCTGGGCCTTTTGAGCAGAAGTTGCTTTTGTATCTTTCATCAAATTCTTGACTTGCCTCCGTCTGCTAACAAGTGTAGCAATGAGCTTTGGTAACACACCTTGAGGCACTTCACTGGAAGGAGGATCTGGAACGACGTCATTTGCTTCAGTCTATAGCTCCAGTTAGCCAAAATAAGCAACTCCACTTAATCAAAACACTCTGAGTTGCATATACTTACACATCGGGAACGATCTACGGTAGTGAAGCAAATGTTAAACTCCTGAATGATACTCGGGTACAAACTATTGAAATCCATAACAAGAACAAATTTGTCATGCAGACCTTTAGATGGCTCGAGGACAAGACCTCCTTTGAATTTGTCCCTTTTCTTCGTTCCCGAATTCACTGCTTCTTCATCATTTTGCTCATCATCATTGTCCTCATCGATTTCTGGCACGGTGGCTTGATTTCGCTTCTTACTCCATTCACTGACAGCTTTATCTGGAATGATATATTTCTTTCGATAAAACTCATGCATTAAAATGTATTCGTTTCTCTCAGATCGAGTTCCATTCAATGTATGCGCCCACGAGTTACCAGCAAGATTAGTTAGTTGTTTCGTAAGCGGAAGCAACTGAGTTTTCACAGCGAGTGACATTATATAATGAGTATCCAGTTCACAGTGAGTGACATATTCAAATAATCCCGTAGCACTATCCGTCCAACTAGCAGCCTTACGAATATCGATTTCCTCAGTTTCATGTCTAGTTTGGCCCAAAATCAACGAGCACATTTCTGACAGACTCCATGTCTGACATTTTGTCATTACAGATTTGCCCATGTCATTTGCAAGATCGCAAAGTAGTCGTCCGCTCACAACCCGCCTTTCACCAAAGAGGGACTTTCCAGTCATCATAGGCCATTCACTAAGTTTGGAACGTCCCATCCTATGCCAGGTCGGAGTCTTGAGAATCTTCATGCGATTCAAAAGAATATGCAGATCTCCAGCATTCAAATTATGACCAGCATAAAAATCTGGATCATATCTTTGTACTCGACTTAGAAATGAGGCCAGCAAGGAGGCCTCAGTCCGTTCCAGCAAAATTGTACCACGACCTTTTCGTTTGACTTCATTTTCAAAACCAGCAGGAAAAATTTTGTTCAATGGACGCACCATAGTGAAAACCACTGGCCGCAAATTTTCAGGCGAGTCAACAGTATCATGAGCAATATTTTCAAATACACGACCGCTAATAACAGCAATTTCACGTCGTCCTTTAGCATGATCCATAACTGTTCTCAGAGAAATACTCATTATCGTGATAGGTGGTGGCTCTAGATCAGGAATAACTGATACCATATCAGGCTCGCTAGCTGCTGCTTCAATTTTACACCATGAGGACTATAAATTGTTAATAAACTTCCGAAAGAAAGCCATTGCCAAATATTCCACCTACTCGTTGAAAATCTTTTGCAATAAATGGATGTTTGACTTCAAGCCAACAAGGGCCCATAATGTTACGCACTAGCACAAATTGCTCGAACATACTAGAACCAGAACCAAATACGTGCGAGAATGTTTCTCCTGAAATGTCAGATTCCAAACCGGGATCACTAAAAGGATACAAGGCTTCGACGTAGGTAGCTTCAGAAGGAACATCAGGCAGCTCAAATGCGTAGTTTCGTCTACATTCCTTCAAACGAACCTGCCGACTTTTAGATGAAAGGATAGTATCCACTTCTTCCATAACATCATCAATAGTAACTGGAGAACTCGTATTTGCTCCATTCTGATATCTGGTTCGCCGTGGCAAAAAGTAAAGGCGGTGGTCGACATTTCTAATCTGCACCATTGTACTGACATATCGATTGGAATCGCGCAGTTTACTTTTACCATAAAGAATTAGACGACCGCGAATCTCACAAAAATCAGTCCAATAAAATCTGAGAGAGCCATCAGTTTCAGCAGCATCGGAAATTGAGAGCTCATTAGATAGAGCTGATGCTGACGACGGAGAAGAAGAGACCGCAATCGGTAAAGCCGAATTTGCTGCTGTCCAGCTTTCAGCTTCTTTGGCATGTATGGGCTCTATTTTTGAAATTTCAAACTTTGCGAATTCCGGCTTGGTGAGCATCTTGGGCTCGTTCAGCACTTTAGACGCCGCAATATTAACCTTAGACTGGACTGCAGAGGTACCTATTTGACGCTCAACCTCCATAACATCTTCATCACTCTCAACATTTCCTACGCCCTGACCATTTGAGCTGATTCGTTCATTATCAGAGTCGCTATCGTTTAAAGCAGCATTTGTCCACACCTCATCATCCTCAGAGTCGTACTCAGTTTTTGTTGGGTTCGCAATACGAGTGGAGATGGCAGGTGACATATTTTGATCTAGAGTGGGCTCATCTTCAGCAACCGAATCTTGAATCTTGCTCAAAGCAGGCGGGGACGATGGGAAATTTGCCGAGAATTGTCTGTCAGAATTTCGAGGTAGCCCGGTAGAGGTAAATGAAGGCCTACTGCTATTACTTGCAGGCTTCACAACAGTTCTAGATCGAGAAGGCGTGTTCACCATGTCTGCATAGCCTATTTCGCCTAGCAAACCATCCATAAAAGCAGCGTCTTCTTCAGCTGTCATTCTCTACTGAAAGTTAGAAAATGAAGCTTAGTGAATATGCGAAATCTGCTGTACTTACCACTAAAGGAGCAGCTTTTGGAGCAGCTGACTGTTTCATAAATTTGTCCAAGGAGTTGCGCTGGCGTTTTGAAATTTCCTTTTTGTTTTTCTTTTTTTCTATGCGAAATATTAATAGAGAGTAATCTAAAATACCAAAAAATTGGTGAATACGTACTTCTCTTGTTGTGTTGCTCTCCCTCTTCTTCCTCACTCTCATCGTAGGATTCATCCTGGCGTTCCCAGTCATATCTGCCGTCATCAGCATAGCCCATTCCGTTGTCGTCAACAACAAAGTCCTTTTCTAGAAGTCGATTCTGCACCACACGTCTATATCCAGCATCGTCTACTTCATCATAGATGGCATCATCTTCGAATGCGTCGTCATGAAGGGATAGAGTCGACTTGCCCTCCGCGCGAAGTCTCTTAGCTTCTTTGAGCTGCGCTAGACGACTCATTGTACGAATGCAGTTTGAACCAATGGCAAATGCAGAAGATCTCCGCGTATTTTGAGAAAAAGGGACGGAGAATTGGAGGGTATGTAGAAACTGGAAATTCCATCTAAGTCGACCCGCTATTATAACGCGTCGCGTCTGCAAGCTTAGCCTGGGACTTTGCGCGCGCTTCAAACGCGTTCGTCTCAAAACACTCATTTACTTCAAGTTGTAAGCAGTACTACACGCTTATGCTTACGAATGTACAAACATCTTAACTCCGCAAGCAGGAGGTGGTCGGTCGATAGTCAGTCGCTACAGGTTTTACTCGAGATCCCTTTTTCTATATAACTGTTTATATACTGCTAGAGAAATTAAGGTTACCTTTGCAGAACTTGTGCGATTGGCTGAAATCGATTTGTTGAAAACTATGGCTAATGATCTTTCTGAGTAAGTTTTAGTTGGTTTAAATTACAACCGCAAAGACACAGTAAGCGCAGGTTACTCTTGCGCCCGGTGTCGATTGGTGGGTGGCTTTCCGCTAATAATGACCTGAACAGCTTTCTGAGGACAGTTCCTCCAGTAACACGAGTTCTTTTGCTTGGAACTCTTGGAACTACGTTTGGTGCTTTGCTGAATATAATTCCCCCGCTATTAATCGTCAATTACTGGCCTCTGACTCTCTTCAAACTTCAGTTATGGCGGCCGAGTAAGTCTCCAAGAACCGCTTCAGATGACTCGCTCGGCTAACACCATCCATCACAGTTACTGCTTTTTTTGTGGTTATGGGCGGCGATCCTATGTCGAAGTTGATGGAAATATATATGCGTATGAAAACTTTTGGGTTTGTCCTCGGATCTGCAAGATTAACTTGACATAGTATATACGTATGGCAAGGATCTTGAATTGGAGAAGTTTAAAGGATACACAGCTGATTACGTATATTACGTTCTTTTAATTGGCTCTGGAATTGCAGTATGTCTTTAATGGTTTGATTTTATCTCGTCGTTTCGTATTCTGTCCGCATGTTACCGCTTGACTCCTGTTCTGCCCCGACGTCTTTTGCACTATAGACTGCTCGGGTCCTGTTAATGGAGAAAATTAAGCTCTGCGTATGAATTCTCATCCATATCATTCGCATTCAAGAGATTCATACGTATGAGATCGTGGTTGCTGTTTTGAGACCAGCTAGAATTTCATTAGTAACTAGCTGACGTGGTCGTGGCATCCTATATTTTGCATTATTTATCTTATTTTTATTACACGCATTTTTGTTTTTTTCGTTCTAACATTTTTAGGGATTAAATGCACTTACCGGAGGTGTAGCGTATGTAGCCCCTCTATTAGTAGCATTTGCCTACACTTGGTCGCAGCATACACCAGATCGAATTGTCAGCTTTTACTTTGGAATTATGTTTAAAGCAAAATATCTGCCTGTCTTTATATTATCATTTAAGCTTCTAATTGAGGGACAGCGCTCATTTTTGATTTCTCTGACTGGCTTTGGAGCTGCTTACTGCTATCAGAGTCTGGAAAATGCGCGAGGACAAGGACGACCGAGCCCTTGGTTGCAGACCCCTCAATTCCTGAAGAATATGATTCCTGGAGCTTGGTCAGCTTCTACTGGTCTTACTACGGATCCACGGAATGTTCACAGATCTTTTGGAAGTGCATACTATCCTGGAACCTCCTCAGTTAATGGGTCCGCAAGACCAGGAACCGGACGGTCTTCTGGGGCCAATCCGTCTGCAGCTACTTCTAATACTACCTTTAGGTGGGGTCGTGGTCATCGACTAGGCGATTAAAAGATTAGATAATTACCAGAGTCTTACAGCATGCATATGGGTTTTTTATAATCTGTTAATTAGAGGAGTGTTTCGATACGAATTTGTGATTTTTTCCTGGGAAAAGGATGATTTTATCCAGTCGGCGCTCTAATCATTTGGGTTCGGTGGTTGGTTTATCGTATTGTTTTGTATTGTACTTATAATGCTTACTTTAGTTTTTGTTCTTTGCTCTCGTTTGATATATAAACATTATATACATTTATAAAATGCATAACCTGACTTCGTCCAATTATAGTGTCAGGGTCAGTGTAAAACTCTGGCCTTACGTAATCACATTATGTAAATCAAGTGATATGTACTATTGCTTAGGGTTTAAATAGTACATACAAAATTTTTTGGTCGACCATGATGGACACGGTTGAATATAGTTTCGATTAAACAGAGCATTTTGTGGTCAGGAAAGTCGAGAATTATAGGCAGAAACGGGATATCTCTGGAGTTGCATTTTAATAACTTATATCCTTAAAAATCACTAACAAGGAACTGAGACTGGGAATATGGCGAAATCTGACGAAGTTGCTAAGCCGGACCAGTTCACTATCAAGCCAGAGAATATTGAATCTTCTGTCGATACCTCGAAATGGCCGCTCCTATTAAAGAACTATGATCGGTTGATTGTGAGAACTGGTCATTATACGCCAATCCCAAGTGGAAGCACACCATTACACAGAGATTTGAAGAGCTACATAAGCAGTGGTGTCATAAACCTGGACAAGCCCAGTAATCCGAGTAGTCACGAGGTGGTTGCCTGGGTCAAACGGATTCTACGATGTGAAAAGACTGGTCATAGTGGTACTCTCGATCCGAAGGTTACAGGATGTCTGATTGTCTGTATTGATCGAGCTACTCGACTGGTTAAATCGCAGCAGGGCGCAGGAAAAGAGTACGTTTGCGTGCTACGACTCCACGATGTTCTCGATAATGAGAAGCAACTTCTTCGTCAACTTGAGACTTTGACTGGAGCCTTGTTTCAGAGACCTCCTTTGATTTCAGCTGTAAAGCGTCAATTGCGTATCCGAACGATCCACGAATCCAAATTAGTCGAGTTTGACAACGAGCGCAAACTCGCTGTCTTTTGGGTGTCGTGTGAAGCTGGCACATATATACGAACGCTTTGTGTTCATCTTGGTCTTTTATTAGGAGTTGGTGGGCATATGCAGGAGCTTCGTCGTGTTCGATCAGGTGCAATGGGTGAGACCGACAATCTTGTAACGTTGCACGACGTCTTGGATGCGCAATGGGTATATGATAACACTCGAGATGAGAGTTATTTGCGTCGTGTAATCAGACCGCTCGAAACACTTCTTGTTGGATATAAGCGTCTTGTTGTCAAGGATTCGGCTGTCAATGCTGTTTGTTATGGGGCCAAACTCATGATTCCAGGCCTTCTCCGATACGAAACAGGTATTGAAGTTCATGAGGAGGTTGTTTTAATAACAACCAAGGGTGAGGCTATTGCTATTGGAATTGCTCAGATGTCTACTGTTGAGCTTTCCACCTGCGATCATGGTATCGTTGCCAAAGTTAAGCGTTGTATTATGGAGCGAGATACTTATCCAAGGCGATGGGGTCTCGGACCAACTGCTCTTGAGAAGAAGAAACTTAAAGCTGATGGAAAATTGGATAAATATGGACGGAATATCGATGCGACTCCTGCTGAATGGAAAAATAATTACAAGGACTTTTCTGCCAACGGTCAGGCTACTGACGAAGTTAAGTCAGATGCAGAAGCTCTAATGATTGATGCAAAACCTGAACAAAAGTTAATTGAAGAGGTTGAGCTTAAAGTAGATAATAAGGTTGAAGAATCTGCGGATGAAGATGAGGAACTTAAACTCAAGAAAGAGAAAAAAGAGAAAAAAGAGAAAAAAGAGAAAAAAGAAAAGCGGGAGAAAAAGGAAAAGAAGGAAAAGAAGCGGAAGGCGGATGATGAAAGCCATGAAAAGAAGAAGAAGAAAAAAACAGAAGCTTAATTTTTTTTCGTTAATATTTGAATTTCTTGTTTATAGTAATTGTAGCTTTAGATGTTTATGCTTTCGTTCTTTGTATCATTGTTCTCTGATTGGCTGTAGTTATGTTCAGAAATTGAGTTCAAAATGAATTTATATTTTCTATTTTTGGCGGTTTAAATTTTTTAATGACAAAACGAAAAGTCTGCTTTGGTTTTATGTTAAAGAAATATTTCAACTAAATAAATCAACAGATATGCATGAAACTAATGTAAGATCAGTTATCAGTACAGAAATTCTACAACAAAAATTTATCCAAAACTCACAAAAAAAAAATACAAAATTGTTCTAAAAGCCATACTAATACCGCAGATACCCCAATAAAAAAACTCCTCCATAAAAAGAAAAAAATTCTACAATTTGGAAATGGGTTTAAACAAACTGCCAATCAAAACAATCCTGGCAACTCTCACGAGGAAGACAAGTTGGAGTGGAGTTATACGAAAGCATCATCTCGATAATTGGCCGTATACGATGATTGGAAATTGAAATATGCCACTTGAGATCACCTACTGTGTCGTAAGTACATTCAAGACCAGTGTGACAGGATGTTTCCATAGCGTAGCCACCTAGCCAGCAAACAGATGTTGGGCCGTTGCAAACACCCATGTAAATTGGATCTGCAGTATTACCAATATGCCAGATCGTGGATTCGCTCTCTGGAATAGGAGGGAATGGGAGATGGAGACGATGTGCCGCTAATTTCTCACCGGGAGCTTCAAATGCTATAGTCGGAAGTCCATACGTCCGGCCTAGTAGAGCAGACATAGCGCCTCCTAGAGAATGACCAGTAGCCCAAATATTCGCACCGGGGTACATGGAGGTAATATTGCGATAGATGTCTAAGGTGGCGCGGTAATATTTGTCCTCGGCATATAAGGAAGACTCCAAGCAAGACTGCTTACATGTGTATGACTTCTCGTAGCAATCACAGACGGTACTCCACATATAACTTAAACGAGCACAGCAACACGAAAATAGCAAGTTATCATTGACCTTGTCGCTTGCGACAGTATCACCGTCGCTATAGAAAATGGCAGCACTGGTGCCCTTGATGGAAATAATCACTGTGGAATTAGTCTCATCGACAAAAATATGTCCTCGAAGACCATTCGAGTCCCAGCCAAAACTGCCAGACTATAACTTCTGTTAGCCCACTTGACTCTTTATTCACACAAACAGATCTATGTAATGCGAACCTCGTTGTACGGAACTCCAATATCCAACCAAGTGTCATCAGACGGGTCAATAACATAAGCATCCGCAGTAATTCGGGCAAACTCGACTAGTGTGTCACGATCTGTGATGTTGGGGACCATGATATCTTCATCTCCCCAATCAAAATCAATAGCGACCGCTCCACTCGTTCGGGAATAGTGTAAATAGGACTCCATATAGTTCGGAGATCGCTCCTTCATCCGAGTCACTGTTTTGGATTGCGATGCTACATGAAACGACGTCGGCCCATTTTCTGGCTTATATGAAGCTGAGAAATCTCGTCGACGATGAAGCTGAGGATGTTCGTCTATTCCATGGACGAAAACATGTCGCAGAGTGAATCCTGATGCATAATCCTGTTCCCTAGGTCGGCTTATCGGTAATCCGCCGATAAAAGGTAACTGAAAAGCAGCAACGACGTCGGCAAGGGCGACTGTCCAAAGAGTGCAAATAGAGATCTTCATTTCAGCACAAATCTGTCAGTCAAAAATCAAAATCGGAGCGTAATTAGCAGCACGGGCAAAATCAGAATGGTGAAGGAACAGATGTAGGTCAAAGGATTGTCTTAATCTGTAATCAGCGTTCTGGTCCGGGACTGCCCCCCTGAAATTCGTGTTTCCAGTGCGGATTGCGACAAGTCGTCACCATAAGAACAGCATCAAACACAGAAGTCCAAGCAGCATCACGTGACCGTTTCTTGGGGCAATTTCAACGTATAGATAACTCATCTAAGTCTGTTCTGCTCCCTCATGGAAGAATTGTTAAACTAATCAAAATGATAAAATTATGTCTTAGAGGTTTCAGCTGTTTGATGAAAGAGGGCTTCTGTCAGTGTAGGCGACTTCAAAATGCATCTAGTGGCCAGAGTAGGCGTGTATGGTCCGCAGTACCGAGATTCAAGTCTCACCATCAAATGCCAGCTCGACCGACTGTTAAGGAGGAAGAAATTGAAGAGGTGTTCATCAAGGGAGGGTATGTATCACTCTCAGTTTTTGACCTTAATCTTTAATATTAATCCACAATAGGGGAAAGGGTGGACAGAAGGTTGATATAAGAGTGATATTTAGGCGAGAATCTAACTTGCATTTAGATAAACAAAACAAATAGCAAAGTTCAATTAAAGCATGTTCCTAGTGGACTTGTTGTCAGTTGTCAAGCAACACGATCCAGAGAACAGAATCGAAAAATTGCTCGCAGTAGAATGGCTGAACAGCTAGAATATAAGGAGACTCCGAGTGATAGCCGGCTGGGTAAACTCGCAGAACGACGAATCAAGCGTGCCAAAAATCAACGAAAGAAAGCAATGCGCAGAAAGAGGGAAAGGCAAAGTTTAAAAGAAGTATGCTGAAAATTTTGAATTATGAGATTAGTTTATTTACGTCGATTTAGGCCGGACTGAACCAGATTGAGGGTCATCTTCCAAGAGATTTTATCGAAGTTGTGAATCGATCTTTGATCTCAGCAGTCGACTCCGTGCAAGGAATCAAGCAGGAACAACGCTTTGAAATTGAATACGAAAACGAAGACGATTTAGAAGAAGACGATGGTTTAGAAAATGAAGAGAAAGAGAAAGATGAGAAAGAATGCAATATCCTGATTGCAGAGCCAAACCGGCCACTTATAATTAAAAGGCCAAAGAAAAGCAAATTTACCGTCTACAGCGATGATTAGCATTTGAAGAGTCCCAAATTATGAAAATTTTCTTTCAGGAAATGGAGTAGCGGGTGAAGGAGCCAGTTCTTTCGGTTCAGTGCCATTGATCAAGCTCAGCACTTTGCTGACAGCACGGTCGTCAATCGTTTTAGGAGAATGATCAAACAGCGCCATAAGAATTGCAAGACTGAAGGAAAATATCACTAAATCGCCGTTCCTGCTATTTTAGCTTGTGATCAACTACTAACGATGAGATACATACTGAATAGTGTGTACTTTGTTATGCTTGATTAGAGTCTTCCAGTATGATTCTGCACTCATCCGGGCAACTGAGATAAAACTTGCATATGTTAGATATTTCTTATTTATCTCAAAATTTTAACATACTGTTTTTTATTCGAGTCCCTGGTAAAGTAGGCCCAAAGACCAGCAACAAACCCAATCATTTTGATCCGCCCAATTGGCAATAGTCGATTCCCCATAGTGTTCTGAGTGAAGCATAACCCAGACCAGATTGTTGAAGAAACTAAAGTCAGGAGAGAGAGTGATTTTGCAAATTTTATCGATACACTTTTAGCGAATAGAGCATAGCTATCAGGTCAAAAAAACTGTCAAACTAAAATAATGATCTGATTTAGCATACCCTTTAAATTCCCATTCCGCAATACCAATACCAATTGCAGCAAGGCCAACAAATTTCGAAAAAGAAAGAAGCAAAGCCAAACTGTTTATGATACTGCTTTGCAAACAAGATTGATTCGCCGGATGAATAAGTGCGCAAGATAAATATTTAATACCCGGATGCGCTTCAGATACAATAGGATTTATAGACTGAAAGGCAGATGGTAATGTGTAAGAATCTGGATACAAAATGGGCGAATTGAAAGGTGGATATCTCTCGCGGGTAATTTCAGTAAGACTATCCATGATCTGTTCACGAGAGGGATAGGACAGTTCGGCTGGATAATTTGAGGGGCGTAAAGGTAAAAAAAACCCAGAAGTATATCTCATGAAGGCAGAAAAAAACTGTTGCAAGAATTAGAATATATTTTTAATTGATTTCGAAGACGAACCATCGGTGTGCATTCTCTATTATACACGAACGTATTTAGTAGCTGCGCGACAGAGAACGGAGCTAGAATCCAGGGACCGACTTGCTGAGACATCCAGCGAAACTGTCTCTTTGTAGATATATACGAGAACGAGTATTGAGTTACCAACGAAGCCAAATAGAAAACGATAGATGACCGCACTCGACCCTTGGGCAATAGCCCAAGAGAAGATCCAGCAAGAAAGGCGGCAGTGAATGGAGCAAACAGCGGTGAAAGCAACACCTTTGCAATGCGACGATGATTCATGCGAAAAGATCGGGCCTCCGCAGTCACCACTCCCTTATGCAAAGAGATAGTCGCGGGATAGAGCAATCGGTAAATGGAAATCAATAACGCGGGAGCAAGAGATGTCTTGACACGACGCCAATCCAGTAGACGAATCCTGTGACTAAAATAAGAAGTCAGTCGATAGCAATGTTGCATAGTCCATTTCAATACTTCTTATGAAAAACTTTAGAATACTTCAGTAAACTAACAAGATAGAGGATCGCGTAGCAAGAGGAAGAAAGTCGAGAGCATAGCCTCCACAGTCTAAAGCCTGGTCAGTACGAAATCGGTCTGATTCATCAAAAAAAACGTACTCCAAATAAAATAAATTTAAGTCTTTTGATTTCAGCAAAATCTGGTCTGCTGTAGGAATTTTTCCGAGAATTTTTCTGACTCGTAGTTTGATCAGAGCTCCTTTGTATGCTGGTCGAATCTCCCCCGCATTTGGCTTCGCCCAGGATTCGACTTTGCTGGTCAGACTACGATATTCATCCGGCGAAATAACAAAATTCAGCCAAAAAGGAGTATCAAACGATTTTGAACAGCTCATATTTGCAGACAGATATATTCGCAAAACGGGCAAATGGAATTTAAGAAGACGTCCTGGAGCCGATCGCTCTTCAATTGATGATCTTGACAGAGGAAAGATTGGGATAAATTCAGTAGTGCGGCGACAAACATCAACAGAAACAGATCTCTCTGTCTGCTTGAATCCAGTCGAAGGGCAAGTTAGATTTCTTTAAATCACTCTGTTTCTGACGTTAACTTGCTCTAAAGCTCAATTAAACCTATATTTCAATATCTATCTGCTATATCAATACGCGTCGTCCAAGAGGAGCGCCATTCCATACTGGGTCAAAGTATCTTCACTGTTGATGAGGTTTCGCCAATATGAAAATCGAAGAAAACTCAGACGTTGACTACTATGGCATTCTCAATCTTTCAAACATGTCCTGCTCAGCAGAAGAAGTTAGAAAGGCCTATAAACGCTTAGGTAAGTTGCTCATATGCAGCCTGAATCCATATGGCATTAACCGCCATCATCAGCTCTGCTCTATCACCCGGACAAAACTGGAAATCATCCTGATGCGAGCGAAAAATTCAAGGCGATTTCCGAAGCAAATGCAGTTCTTTGCGATCCCACAAAGCGTGCGATTTATGATAGCGTGAGAAGGCGTGCTCAATCAAAAAAATCAACTTATTCTTCTGCTTCGGCCTACAACCCAAATTATCAGGCTTATGCAAGTCCTTATCGGCGAGAAACTCAATCCCATTCGTCAAACAAGTTCTATAGCAGCACAAGAATGCCTCATGATTATTACAGAAATAATAGTGGAAATTCGTACAGCGGCTCTCCCAAGACTCCCCGGCCAACCTCTTATGCGGGCACTTCCACATATACTCCTGGTCATTCACAAAAGACGCGTTCCTCAGCTCAGTCGGCCTATACAGCGACTCATGCGTCTAATGATTCCTCTTCCAATAGTTCGAATCCAGCGACTAAGCATGCACCTACTGCACCAAAGTCCAGCGTTAAGTTCATGAATCGTGATCAGAACTGGGGTAATTCGAAAACTTCTTATTCATTTAGCTATTCAGACCAAACATCTACTAGAACGACCAGAAATACCACGAAGGAAGCATTCACTGAAAAAGTGACACCAGATAAGACTTCTGCTAATTTGGACAGCTCCGGTTCTTTACGGCCTAAGTCTACTTACTCGTACACTCCGAACGAGCGAACTTACGTCCGGCCGATCCACCCTGCTTCTATAGTTGACAGTGACTCTCCGACAGCTAAATCAGCGGCAAATAACTCAGAAGATTTAAAAGCTGCAAATCGTCCTGAATCATCTAAATTGCCAAAAAATGATAACGTGCCAATCAAAGTGTTCTCATCGTCAAAGTTTAATTCGACCAAGCAAGTGACTCCTTCGATGAATTTTAATTTCTGAAATTGCTAACATGACTAGTCGCGATTCAAAAATAGATAGTTCTAGGACGCCTTTAGCTACTACACCGGTGAACTTTATGTTCGGAAAGACCAGCAGTACTTTTACTGACTCAGGTAAAGTGCCTTCTTATACAGCTAGAGCTAATACTACGTCTACACCTTCGGCTGGCGCACAAGAGAGAGCAAAATATTTTATGTACGATGACGATGTGCAAAATATTGAAACTCTTGACGATGATGATGATATTGACCTCGATCTCGAAAATGGGATCCAGGTCGATAGGAAATCGAAAAAAGACCATGAGGGTTCTGCAGGAAGATCCGATTATATCGAAGACTTTGCTCGAAAAGCTGACAGTAGACCTCACGATCAACGCCAAAATGAAAACCATTCAAATATCAACGACCAACTGAAAGCCGCTAGATCCAACGGAAGAACTCATCAAATTAATGTTATTAATGTTTCTGACACTGAAGGAGCAAATGCGTCAGAAGATGAAGAATTCTCAGAGGAATCCGCAGATACAGATACAGAACCTGAAATTTTTGATGCGCGAAAATGGGAAACCAAATTTAGAGAGGAACCTGTTCTTGAGCAGCTTACTCCTAATCCACTGGAATCACGACGATTATGGAGTATGATGACTTCTACCGTGCGACAGAGATCAAGATCAAAAATGATGGCGCAGCACCGAACCCCCCTACCTGAGATATCCCCTGGAACTGCTAAGCAGCCTACAGACGAACTATCTCAAAAGCCAGATAGAGTGAACGAAATACCAGTGACAACGAAGACGACCATTTCGGGACAAAGCTCAACTCTTCCAGATTTTCAGGCCAAATACGTGAGTCCTAAGAAGCCGATTTCACCGCAAAAACGAAGGGAGCGTTATAGAGCGCGCTCTCCTAATAAATCACACTATCAGCATACTGCGGATATTTTCTTCAGTGACTTATTTAACAGCATTCCGTCTATGAACCAGGAGAACATGGCTCAAGGTGCTGAGTCTACGAATTCAATTGAGACGGGGACTGCTGACTCAGCGACAGCAGCTTCCAGGTCAAAGAATATGGCAGCGAATCCAGTTTTTGCAGGAGTCAGTGACGATGATATTCCTATGGATTCCCCTAGAGGGACGGCATCAAAGGCAGCAGAAGTGGCGAATGAAAATATAAATGCTGCAGAAGGCGAAGCAGCACTTCCTTTTGATCGAAATGCGCCTATTGAAAATTTGTTTTCGCAGGCTCGAACTACAAGTGAAACACAAGAGATTGACTATCACAATTCTGCTGCGATATTCAACGTTACCCCGCCCGAAATTCCAGTTCCACCATCAATTCATGCGACGGAAATTGAACTCGCAGATTACTGGCAGCGAGTTTTAACATATCAATCTCTCTGGAATGAGTATCAATTAAAGGTTACATTGTATTTTCGAGAGCGTCAAGAAGCCGATAGTAACCACTCTTTGCAGATTTTATCTGACTCTGGGAAATTGGATGACTACATCCGAGTACTGCAACAAGATGAACGAATTCGTGCGTTGTGGGATGCAGCGCTGAAATCGCATAAGGAAGTGATGGTGCAGTTATTAGGGGTTCGAAGAATGCAAGAGGGATGGTGAAGTGATTATGGAGTGAGGGTATATCAGTTATGTAAGATATCTGGAGTGAGCTCGATTGCGAAGCTATAATTTGAATCATAGAATAAATTACATTACGATACTGCAACAAAATATTTCGATCCGAATCAAACAAATTTGCAGAACAATAAAATCAGGCCTTATAAATCTCCATAAGTGCCTCTCGTATCTTCTCCAGTAAAATAGTGTTTTCCTCTCCAGTTCCAACAGTGATTCGAAGAGCACCTAAGCAGCCGTACTCTTTACCTCTGAACCGAACAACAACGCCTTTATTCTGAGCCAAAGATTCATATAACTTGTTGGCGACAATATTGGAAGGCTGCCCAGCTGGCTTGTCAAGAATTTGGACAAGCAGAAAGTTGGAGTCATGGCCACCGATAAAATTACCGATACCTGGAATAAGAGGAAGCTCACGCAGCAGTCTGTCTCGCTGAGTAAGAATGTAGGAAATATTTTTCCGGACATTGGACAGACTGGAGACGGAGAGGCCCTGTATAGCGAGTTCACTAGTTATTGTAGAGACATTATACGGTGCCTTGACAGCGTTGAGAATAGTTGCAATAGAGTGAGAGGTATACGAGATACCGAATCTAAAAAGTTAGGGAAATGTGCTACCAGAAATGGAATAAAATGTACCTAATACCCGCCATTCCAAAAGCCTTTGACAAAGTTTGCAGGACAATCAAGTTGTCGTACTTCGTAACCCATGGAGCGAGTGAGCTTCCAACAGGCGCGAAATCAACATAAGCCTCATCCACGACGACAATTCCGTTCCAAGTAGGGTGCTTGAGAATTTTTTTGACAGATTCTCGATCAACCAAACTGGCAGTTGGATTTCCTGGTGAACAGAGATACAACAAGTGAATGGACGGGTCGTTGGAGAGAGCTTCCATGACGGCGTCAGTTCTAATATCAAATCCATTGGCGGGATCTTGTGGAACTTTGACTACTTCGATATCGTTGATCTGAGCAGAGACAGCATACATGCCGTAAGTTGGTGGACAAGTGAGCATTTTGTCCTTTCCTGGGGAACAAAAGCAGCGAATAATAGTGTCGATGCACTCATCAGAACCGACACCAACATAAATATTCGCTGGTTTGAGCGGTTCTACCACTTGATCGTCCTTAATTGGCAGATTGCGCAGATTACAAATTAGTTGTTTCACCTCTTCCTGATGAGGGTCAGGATATCTGTTCAAGCCAGCAAGAGTATCTGAACTGATCACGGAGAACTCTGCAGACTCAGTGTTTACAAGCGCAGGTCCGTAGGCATTCTCATTGGCATCAAGTAGAACTCCAGTTTTGTAGTCGCTAGAGAATTAGTGAATGGAATTCCCATGTAAAAAGGAAATAAAGACAGATTGGTTTAGATAACTACTTACTCTCGGGCACACCGATAAGGCTCCAAAACATAGATATTCGGCCTGGTGATAGCTTTAAGATTAAATGCTGAAGAACTTGAGTTTTGTATAGTCATTGAGTCAATCGTACAATCTTAGAGAGCTATCTTAAGACTATAAACAATCCATTATAAGAGAGAATTGTCCTAATTGTAATAGTAATTCAAGTGTGCGCTCGACTAATATGATCAGTCTAGGATACACGTGACAATTTTCAGAGGCACTTGTAGCAGGACGCGTTTTTGAAAAACCTTTCCTTCTAGCAGCGAACCGTGAGTGCTGAATAGTGTGAAACATAGCAGACTGTTCTAGTGACCTAAAACTTCGATAAGATGCAGGCCCCTGTTATTGTGATGAGTAAGTTCAATTGATTTTTTTTTCTCTTCAAATTTGGGAGATTTGGCGAGATTTGGCGAGATTTGGAGGTCTGGCACGAGTAAGAGATCTGTCAAGTTTACTAACAATTTTTTAAGATGCTGGCGCGGAGCGTCAAACAGGTCGGCGTGCACAAATCTCTAACATTACAGCGGCAAAAACGTGAGAATTTTATAAAATAGCTGAATCGCGCTAACGATTTCGTCAAGGGTTGCGGATATTATCCGGACATGTTTAGGACCGAAGGCAATGCTGAAAATGCTCCTAGATCCTATGGGTGGTGCGTGTTTATGTAGGACTTATTTGTCATAGCAAGCTAATCTTCAAAGGAATCGTACTTACAAATGATGGTCATGCGATTTTACGAGAAATCGAGGTGTCCCATCCTGCAGCGAAATCAATGATCCAGCTAAGTAGAACTCAGGTGCGTTTGTCACAGTATGGTGGTCTCGGCTGTCCTAACAATGTACAGGACGAAGAGGTCGGAGATGGAACTACAACCGTCATTATTTTGGCTGGTGAAATATTGGCTTTTGCTTATCCTCATATTGAACGAAACATACATCCCGTTGTTATTATCTCTGCGTTCAAGCGCGCTCTAACTGATGCCCTCGAAATCATCACCGAGATTTCTCTTCCAGTCGACGTCAATGATGATAAGCAAATGCTTAGCATAATCTCTTCGTCTATTGGTACCAAATTTGTTGCACGATGGAGTCCATTGATGTGTAATCTTGCACTTCAAGCTGTTCGTACAGTATCGGTTGAGAGCAATGGTCGCCGCGAAATTGACATAAAGCGCTATGCCAAAGTCGAGAAGATCCCAGGAGGTGAAATCGAAGATTGCAAAGTTTTGGACGGTGTGATGCTCAACAAAGATGTGACGCATCCCAAAATGCGTCGAAAAATTGAGAATCCTCGTGTGATTCTACTTGATTGTCCACTTGAATATAAGAAGGGCGAATCGCAAACCAACATTGAGATTACCAAAGAAGAAGATTGGGCACGAATACTTGAGATTGAAGAAGAGCAGATCAAATCGCTCTGTGATGTCATTTTGTCATTTAGCCCTGATCTTGTCATCACTGAGAAGGGTGTTTCTGATTTGGCACAGCACTACCTTTTAAAAGGCAATGTAACTGCGCTACGACGTGTGCGAAAGACGGATAATAATCGCATAGCTCGGGCTACGGGAGCTACGATTGTGAATCGCGTTGAGGATTTGCGTGAAACGGATATTGGAACTCAATGTGGACTGTTCAATATCGAATTGATTGGCGATGAGTACTTTACGTTTTTGACAAGATGCAAGAACCCGACGGCTTGCACAATCATGCTGCGAGGACCCAGTAAGGACATATTGAATGAGATAGAACGTAATTTGCAAGATGCTATGTCTGTTGCAAGGAACGTATATTTTGAGCCTAGGCTCTCACCTGGAGGTGGTGCAACGGAAATGGCTGTCAGTGTACGCTTGGCGGAGAAGGCAAAGAGCATTGAGGGTGTTGAACAATGGCCTTACCGATCAGTGGCAGAGGCAATGGACGTTATTCCGCGTACTCTTGCTCAGAATTGCGGGGCTAGTCCGATAAAGGTTTTGGCTGATCTTCGCGCGAAGCATGCCCAAGGTTTACATACTTTTGGTATCAACGGTGACAACGGTAAGATTGTCGACATGAAAGAGTACGGGGTATGGGAGCCAGAAGCTATTAAGTTGCAGAGTATGAAAACGGCAGTCGAAAGTGCATGTTTGCTATTACGTGTAGATGATATTGTCAGTGGAGTTCGCAAGCAGGGAGGAGGGTCGGAAGCACCAGCAGGCGCCTCACCTCAGTAAGATTTTTACGTAAATATTCAATATTGTAATATACATGATTGATTAGTAAGGACAAAGGAAGAAGTTGAAGTCAGTTGGAAACAGGATGAAGATATTTTGCAACAAGTTGTAGCATGTTATTACCGTCTTGCTCTGTGAATCTTTGCTCGAACTCCTCGACAAGACTGCAGAGAAGTGCTAGCGAAGACGGCGACTGGTTAACTATCTGCAACTTTTCTGCTTTTTCGAGTTCAAACACGGAAATCTCACTCAAAAAATTATATATATCCGAGTCTGTCTGCTGCGAAGCCACTGAGAATGTGGTATTGGACATGTACCGTTGTATCTAGCTGCTATAAGAGTTTGATTTGAATACACAATTTCTGCCAACTCACCTCAAGCGCCACAGTTTCCAAATTTTCATTGTTCAATGCTGAAGTCTTTCGACTTGCCAACTGTTTCTGCTTTTGTTTGATTTCGGACAGATGTCTGAAGACCTCTGCATTGCAGAGTAGCTTTTCACGGGGATTTTCAATCTGATTGTCAGAGCTGGAGGAAAAGAGAAATGAAGATAGTAACGAAGCATTTACCTTCATTCTGGTATATATGATAGATTGTTAAGAATATGAATATTTCTCAGATTATACATCATGCATCTCTATATGTAATATAATTTAGTTGAATGACGATACGGCGAATAAGAATATAATTAAAGTTGGGATATTGGGACAATTTTTTTGCAATTCATCGCCATATTCAGACATCCAACGAGGTAGCTAATTTTGTAACCTATCACAGAGTTGTCTGGGATCGGCTATATTCTCGCTTTTCTTTGAAGGAAGATTAGGAAAAGTGCCCGAATCTCACGGATAATCGGACTGAGACCATCCAAAATGGACCAGGACCAAAGAAACAAACGGAAAGGTTCTTCGCCTGCTCAGAGTTTTCGGTCGAGCAAACGAACAGCCGTAGAGGATTCTGACTCGGCTATGAATACAGATGATACCAAGATGAATTTGGGCCAGGATTTGTTAAGCCAAAATTTTTCGGTGCAAGACCAAGACGATCAAAACGACTTGTCCGCCGGCAGCGAAATGTTAGAAGACCAACTCTCGCATCAACTAGATGTTTCTGAATCTCCGCTAGAACTGGCTCACATTTATGGAAACACGCCATCTGAAGACATAGAAAAACTTGTTGAGACTTCATCTGAAGTTTCTGACTTTGATTTGCCAGTTGTAGGCAACGGCCATCGAAGAAATGGACCGTATAGCAGCGGTTTTGATCGTACCGTTTCCGGTTCCTCAAAATCTGAGACCAAACTCAACATTACACTTGGCGACTCCGTCGAATGGCAGAAAACTATTGAACGCGTAGTGAAGAGTGTGGTTTCTATTCAGTTCGCTCAGGTTGCGAATTTTGACTGTGACAATGCAGTTGTCAGCGAAGCAACCGGATTTGTTGTCGATGCTGAACGAGGACTAATAATGACAAACCGGTACGTTCATTCCTCCGTCAATGTACCCGCTGTTTTCCTAACCTTAGCTAGTCATGTCGTTGGTGCAGGTCCGTTCACTGGCTTTGCTGTTTTCGATAACCATGAGGAGGTGAGCCCAAAGCATTTCTTTTATTGCTTTTACTAACATGACTAGTGTGATGTTTATCCATTATGTAAGGTTTCTGATTTTTTACATAGCGCTCAGCTTACGATTTTAGATCGTGACCCTGTTCATGACTTTGGCCTTTTAAGATTCGATCCTAAAGCAGTGAAGTACATGAAAATCAGTGCACTTCAGCTGAGACCAGATCTGGCGAGTAAGCAACATCTTTTAGATTGTGCTTCAAATTCTTATTGTGATTTCTAGGCGTTGGAGCTGAAATACGAGTCATTGGTAACGATGCCGGTGAAAAGCTGAGTATTTTATCTGGTTTTATAAGCCGACTCGACCGGAACGCACCCGATTATGGAGATCTTACGTATAATGGTAAAGTTACTTGACTGTTTTTATCTCTTTGGCTGACGAGTAGATTTCAATACCGAATATATACAGGCTGCTGCTAGTGCTAGCGGGGGCTCTAGTGGCAGTCCTGTCGTGAATATTGATGGATATGCTGTTGCAATTCAAGCTGGCGGCAGTAGTGAATCGTCCACGGATTATTTCTTACCACTGTACAGAGGGCTGCGGGCACTTGAATGTGTACAAAGAAAGGAGCTCATAACAAGAGGAACCATACAAGTTCAATGGTATCTAAGGGTCAGTGATTATTGAGGCAATTATCAAAAATAGTATGTAACAATTCTAGCCATTTGATGAATGCCGCCGTCTTGGACTTAGATCAGACACGGAGTCCCTTATTCGAGATAAATTTCCTGATGGTATCGGTATGCTAGTTGCCGAAACTATCCTTCCTGAAGGGCCATCTCATAAACTCATAGAGGAGGGAGACTGTCTAGTCAGTGTAAATAGCGAAATGTTGACAAAGTTTGTTAGACTTGATGAAATTCTGGATTCTTCTGTTGGTAAAACGATCACAATCGTCATTCAGCGAGGTGGACAAGATAAAGAAATTTCAATCACTGTCGGAGATTTACATGCTATTACTCCTGATAGATATGTTGAAGTTGCAGGAGCAACATTTCACAATCTTAGTTATCAAGTGGCCCGATTGTACGCAATCCCGGTTCGAGGAGTTTATCTTGCCAATCCGGCGGGTTCATTTCGACTTAATCGCGACCGTGGTTGGCTAGTACAAAGCATAGACAATAGGCCAACAGGGAATCTCGACGAGTTCATAGAAGTTATGAAGAGCATCCGAGATCGCCAGTGGGTTGTTCTAACTTGCATCAATGTTCAAGATATGCACAGTACAAGCACAACGATTTCTTTTATCGATAGGCACTGGACCGAAGAATTTCGGCTGGTTGTACGAAATGACCAGACGGGATTATGGGATTTTCAACATATTTGTGATCCTCTGCCTCCACTTGCGCTACAGCCTAGGTCGGCCACTTTTACAGAGATTAAGAATTCCAATATTGCGAATGCTGCCAAGCTGATTCGCAGTTTCGTTAGAGTGACATGTCTACTTCCTATCCTAATTGATGGTTTTCCGAGATCTGCGAAATACGGCCAAGGACTTGTTGTCGATGCTGAGCGGGGACTAGTACTGGTTGCACGAAGTATTGTACCTTATGATTTATGTGACATTATAATCACAGTCGCCGATTCAATCTTAGTTCCTGGAAAAGTTGTGTTTCTCCACCCTTTACAAGGATGGACCATTGTATCGTACGATCCTGCGTATGTAGATGCACCTGTGGAATCTGCAGTCTTGTCACAGGAAACTATTCAGCGCAATTGCTCCACCATTTTTATGGGCTTTAGTTCCAAGAGTCGAGTTCTTGTTGCACGGACGTCAGTGACTGACATTTCGACGTTGACAGTTGCCCCTAATGTTCAGACGCCTAGATATCGAGCGATCATGGTCGACGCTATTACAGTTGATACTGTACTAGGCAACCAATGCGGTTCCGGCATCCTAGTGAATACTGATGGAGTAGTTGAGGCGGTATGGCTGACCTTACTGGGCGATCATAATCTAAATACAGGCCGGGATTCTGAGCATTGTGTAGGGATTAGTACAGCAAGTATGTATGACATAATTTTTAAGCTGCGCAGGGGAGAAACTCCATCATTAAGATTACTGGACGTCGAGTTGAACTCGATACAGATGAGTCAAGCACGAATTCGAGGGGTTTCAGAAAACTGGATCAGCAAAGTCGAGCAAGCAAATACGGAGCATCATCAGCTATTTGCCGTCCGGAAAATTGTTTGTGGAGATGTCAACCAGACGCTAGAGGAAGGCGACGTCATATTATCTGTGAATGGCAAGACTCTGACGAGAATATCTGAGTTGGATATGATGTACGATAATAAGACATTGAATATGGACATTATCCGACGCGGCGAAGAACAGAAGGTGATAGTACCTACAGTATCTACGGAACATTTAGAAACCGACAGAATTGTTATTTGGTGCGGAGCGATTATTCATGAGCCACACCATGCTGTTCGTCAACAAATTCGCGAATTACATTCTGGAGTTTATATTTCCGCCCGTGTACGTGGTAGCCCGGCATATCAGTATAGTCTTGTACCCACGTATTTCATCACACATGTGAATGGACAAGCTACGCCGGATATATCTACATTTTTAGGAATTGTCTCATTGATTCCTGATAATACGTATGCGCGACTTCGGATTGTGTCCTTCGAAAGTATTCCGTTTGCGAATTCAGTGAAAAGCAATTTGCATTACTTTCCAACGCTGGAAATGGTTAAGGATAAATGCCAAGCAGGCGTTTGGAAAACGTACGTCTATAAAGACGGCGTTCGAAGTGGTGATAATCCAAGCGTGCTTTCCGAAACAACGCATAATTGAGAATGTAATAGAACACTGTAATATATTCGATCTACTAGGATAATTTAGATTCAAAGCCACTCCAGAAGCTGTTTTGTAAGGTCATAGACACTCTGTTCGAGCGAAATATATTCCAACCCAAGTTCTTTGATTGACTTAGAATTGTCTGAACCAAAGATCTCATCAGACGTAAGTTCAGGCGTCTCTAGCTTCGTGGGAACCTTCCCTTTAAGTTCGGGGAACTGCTTCAGAAGGTAGTCACAAATTTTTGCGTTGGAGAAATTTCCAGCAGATACAAAGTAGCGCTGATTCTGAGCAGCAGGTTTCTCGATCGCCAGAACATGGGCAAGAGCAACATTGCGAACATCGACCCAGAGAGGAACTCGTGCATTAGGAATGACATCTTTGCAAGAGCCGTTGATCAGGGCCCAGATCGAGGCATTGGATGTGTTGATCGTTTCAGCGGATACTTTATGGAGCATCGGTCCCCAAACAAGTGGAGGATTGATGGTCGTAACAGTGAAGTTGGGCCTTTCCTTCTTGAGGAAGTCCCAAGCAGAATTTTCAGCAAAGGTCTTGCTAGCACGATAAGTTGTAGCGGGATTATCTCCAATTGCCTCTTCCCAGGTAACCTAGAACTCGGTTAGGATGTTTACTGTGTCAGGAGATATGGCTGGACAAGACGTTCTTACTGGGTTAACATCCTTCTCAGAATAGAGATATCCAGGACGGTTGCCTCTTGAGGCGTCAATGATAGCAGCAAAGCTAGAGGTAATGACGACCTGCTTGACTTGAGGAGCATAAGCCTTGGTGGCCGTCAGAACAGAAAGAGTTCCCTTCATGGCAGGATCCAAGAGATCTTTGACAGGGTCCGTGACTTTGAAATGGAATGGCGAGGCCGTGTGTATAATGTAGTCAATTCCAGGCAATTTAATGGCCTCATCAAACGCTTTAGGAGCTGCGATATCGGGAACAATGACGAAGCTGAGCTTCGAATCGGCAGGATAGAGCGATTTGAGAAAATCCGCCTTGGTCTGGTCGCGTACTGTAGTGATCACCGTATATTCTTTCTGGAGCAGAAACTTTAGAACCCAACCAGCAATGAAGCCGGATCCACCAGTTAGAAGGACTGTAGGAGACATTTTTTGGCTTTATGATGAGGATGGTATTTTATGAGATATTGACGGAATACTTCTGAAGGTTTATCTTGCGAAGCACAGTTATTGGATTTTATATCCCGGTCGAATTCAGCCCGACATACGGGGATAGACGGAGATTGAGGGCTTAGTGGACCACGGACTTTAGTTATGATAGCTAGTGCTAAATATTAAGACTCTGCTAATCCACGGCTAAAGTTGGAATCTTGATTGAACTGAAATTAGAATCATAATATACTTTATATTATTTCAATCCAGTGAATCCAATTTCTTATTTGCACGACACACTTCCAATCGAGATCTACAAATCTAGGTGTACAACTGACATTAGACCTAATTCCAGTCAGTAACTAAGAATTCAATCCAGGAACAAGAGAGATTGGACGGCAGCTGTAGTGGATTTATACTATAGCAGTATGCTATAGTTGAACGGCATAGCATATATGGAGGTCTTTACCAGAGGTAGTACAGCACGGCCAGTACCATCACAACTGCAGTTTGAACTGCAGAACGACAGATCAGAAAGTAGAGGATTCTCATGAGCATCAGCTTCGACGAGCTGGGTTTAGTATTAGAGTCTAAGACTCGTTTTCATCATGTAGTCGCGAAAAGGGGTGAGAATTATTTCAATTGAGGATCAACTTACTGCACTGTTAGTCGTTGCGAACTTCAGTGACGAAGATAGGGCGACTAGCCTCGACAATTACCTGTCGTTACAAAATGTGATGTGATATCTAAATCTGCGCAGCACTGCATAGTACTATATGTTGCTCGCTTTGTTGTATCCACGCTTTATTACAATTTTTTCAAAATACAATTTTTGTTAAAAAAACAGGGAGTCCGGTACTAAAATATTTTCAGATCTAAACCCACTCCCAACATACCACGTGATCAAATCCAGCTCGGATATCCCATAGCCTGCGGACCGGCAGAGCCAGAGATCATCATTCAAAATCTCGCTGCTCTCATTTGACATTTGCTCGGTCGAAGAAATTTGCAAAAGCACTGGAGATGTTTACTTTACACTGTTAACCGACAAGTCAGAACTTTTCCCAGTTCTTAACTTGACTACGTATAGCTCTAATCTTGAGATTCCAGAGACTTTGATCTCCATCCCTAGACAATCATAATCGGTTATGGCGACCGATTCAAGCTCAGAGTTTGCATCGATCTCTCTTCATGCTAATCAGGGATTTAGCTGGATCTTTCTTGTCGAGCTCATCGTCTCCGGTATCATCGCTCTGTTTGTATTATTCTACTTCAATCGTGTATTTGCGTCTTGCGTCTCTCTATCCATAAGGTGGTATACTTGGCACAAGTATCATGTCTTTCTGGATGTTCGTTCTATACAAATATCATTTTTAGGGGGCCGTTTGTTTTTCAAGGATATCCACTACGTTGGAACAAACGAAGCCATCTTCGCGGTACAGGGTCACATAACTTGGAGATATTGGCTCAGTAGAGTACGAAAGTCAAGTCTCTTGCGCAATATAGCTCAGTCAGACGAAAAAGACAAAGAATCTTCTCTTCCAGCGCGATTGCAACTTTCAATTGATGGCCTGGAATGGTTTGTCTATAATCGGACTCCTGCATATGATGCGGAACTTGAAAAGCTTAGTCGTGCTGCCAATATGACGACTTCCAAGAATTCACCTGATCCGTGTTCATATCAGGCCTCGGATACCTCCACAGAGTCCATACCCAACAGCACACAATCCATAAATATCTTTTCCACTGAAAAAAAACCTCATATCGGTTCAAGTAGCGTGCCCTCCACATTCTTGTCAAAAGGTGATGGCTCGCTTAAGCATAATGTCGGATCTGAATTCGAAAGCTTTCCCATCTCTAATCAAGATTTGAATAAGGACGATCATATATCTCGCGTTAATGTGCTCTGTTCAGAAACTTCTTCAAAGTCAAATTTGTTTTTAGATCTCTTCCCAATCGACATACATTGCCGAACCGGCGCTGTCATTGTCGGAAACGCCTCTACTCCTACTCTAGTCATTGGCCATTTCACTAATGCTTCCGGATCTGTGGACCCGAAAAAATCTCGTTCTTCATTGGACAAATATAAATGGTCATATGACTTTGATTTTGAGAGCCCAAGCATAAGAGTAAAGGACAATTTTGACTTTGTCCAGGCTGAAGAGTCTAATGATCTAACCGCTCCTAAAGCCGACAATGATGAGTGGCTCGGCAAACATAGCTACAGCAAGTGGCAGAGTTTTTTGGAATTTATCTCTTTTGCATTCCACAAGCATGGAAAGGCTCCCGCTAGTACTCCAAGAACGGCATGGCATGGCTTGGATAGATATTTTGATGATAGTCAAGATATGCAAGATGCTGTCTACCATCGACTCGAAAATTATGCAAAATGTACTTCAGTATTTGACGCTGAAAAGCTTAAGGTTGATTTTTACTATGATGTTGCTGGTGTGGTACCACCAACTCCGGATCCTTTACCTCAGGGCCTCGGGTGTGAAATTGACATTGGAAACGGCGGACTTCCTCCTCAGATGGGTGTTGATATACTTCTGAGTGGGGCTTTAATTCAATATGGCCCGTGGGCTGATAGACAGCGCCAGCTATTATTTGACATGTTTATGCCGTCAGCCAAAGTTTACAGCGAACCTCATAGGCGACTGAAATCTGGAGAAATGCGCGAGCACACTCAGATGAAACTTTATGTCGAACTGGATGACAACACGATCATCAGGCTTCCGACAAGAGAACCTAGCAAAGATTCTGAATTTTACAAGTTTCGGAGACAGTACGAAAACGTCAATGGTATTCGCTCATTTGGTTGGATAGAGCTCAAACTGTCTGAATTCTCAACGGTCGCATACACGTCAGCCTATGTAGCATGTCCGGAAGGAGTCAGGAACTTCTTTAATGCAGATTTGAATGGCCTGGAACTGAGATCTAGTGTTAATCATGAAATATTTTGGAAGTCTCAGAAAATTAACGTATGATGATGCTGTCATTAGAATTCTTGTCTTAAACTAAGATTAATTTAGATTATTGCCGATCTATCGAATCCGCTGCAGTGGAATGGTCATGCTAACTGGATTTTTGACTGCGAAGCTGCTAAATCTTCTACATTTCTGCTGCGAGAGCATATTACCATTATTTCTGACTTAATAAGTGATTTTACTTCGGGGCCAGGAGTTCTGTACGAGCAATTTGTGCCTAGAACTTATCAATTCAATTTCACTCTTCTTGACTTAGTTCTACACCTCAACGTTAATGACTCAAACATCATTAGTAACCCTACTGATTTTGACGATAATGTTTTTCTTACTCTGTCTAGCCCAAAGTTACTGGCTTCTGTTGAGGTCCCACTGACTCAGATCGCCCCGTTGGACACGACAGTGAAATTTCTACTAGAGGTGAGTGCAAATAGAATGTACGGCGTTGCTTTGGCTTATCTGACGCAACTTTTTGCAGACGGAATCAGTCGGACTTCGCTTAGATGCTCCTAGTTGGCACACTTATGCTTCTTTTCTAGGTTCCAAAGAGCTTGGTATTATAGATCAGTTACGAGTCGATGGATCTATGATTTACGTCAAATCCGATGTCACCTCACAAATCGATACAATTTCTCTTGATATTTCTACTGAATCTACGGTATTGATCCTTTATGGATTTGTAATTCGGTATTTAATGAATGTCAAGAACAATTATTTTGGTGAAGACGTACATTTTAAAACCCTTGAAGAATTCACCCGAGAGGCCAATTATCGCAGAAACTACATCGGTGAAGATATTGATGCAGGCACGGTCTTACGTTCTGACTATTCCTCCAACTTGGACTCCGAAAATGAAGATCAAGAAAGTTTGTCACCAGACGACCAAAATGACTCGAATAAAGGTAGTTACGAGGGCTCTACAGAAACTCAGTCGGATGTTACGGTTACTTTCTCCACTAACAAAGGCTCGATTATTTTACCGCAGAAAATTTACTCGGCCTCTTCACATCTAAGATTAGATCTGGATATGTTTGATGTTGATCTTCGCTTCACAAAATACTATATGGGTATAATGCTTCAATACATATTTGCAATAAACTACTAACACCCGTTCCTAGATCTTCAAATTAATATTAGTCCTATTAGAGGATTTGCGTTTGATGTTCTGCCTGCTGTTGTCCTTGATTCTGCAAAATCAGATATACGTTCTGATCCTGTTATTTTCATTGATGGTGAGAAATGTCTATCTTGCTCTTTGTGTGATATTCTAATAATTATTTTTCAGGGATTTCCATATATGGCCATCGTATGTTTGGTCTTTTACCGCCGGAACTAACCTACGTTTGTAACTGGGATTTCGATTTGGGGATCGTCTATATCGAAGGTAGCCCTCTGCTGTATGAACGTCTGGGAGATTCTCTGTCAGCTTTTTCGCATACTTTTGCAGATGGTGAAAATGCGTTACTGAAAAATGAGCCTCTACTTTATGACGTCACGCTTTTGCGTGTCAATATTCCATCTGTTCGATCATTAATGCATACTGAAAAGTCAACGCTAGAATTTTTGTTACAAGAGATTTCTATCCAGCTTAATGATATTTCACAAGATACTTACAACTCAAAGATCTTATTCAGCATTTCGGATGTTGCATTTTTATGTCGAGAACGACAGCAGCATGGCAATGAAGATACCAAAATTCTTGCATATTTTAACACCTCCTTGAGAATTTCCAATTATGAACAAAAGGAACAAGCTCGCGACCGAAGGCAAAAGCAACAAGATCATATTAGAACAGAGGATTATATGTTTGGTCGATTTGCTTTTGCTTTGGATCCATTGATGGAGTCGTCAGTGTCTGACGAAAAAGTAAATTCCTTTCAACAAGAACTGCCCATTTTGCTTCCACTCCCACCCATGCCGATACCGCTAGTTGAACTCAACTCTCAGTCAAAATATTGGGGAACTGGAAGTGAATCTTCAAATCAGTATGATGATAATTGTTATTTTTGAACTGAACTTAGCTGATGGTTAAAGATCCGTTGTTTATCGTGGTGCTGCGGCGAGCAAATATGGTCAGCGATGTAAGCAGGCGTATATGAGTATGCTTATGTCTATCTCTACAATATTGATTGAAAATGCTAACCAGAACTGTTAGATTCATATTGTTTTTCTTGTATATCCGCCACTGAAGAAGAAAAAATTAATTTCAGGAGCAATTTCATGCCACCGTATTCTTGCGTGACTGCATTCAAGGTACCGACAATAAATTAAGTATGAGACACATGTAATAGCTAACATCATTTGCGAAAGGATATCGAGGCGGTAAAGGCTGGTTACAAACGGAAATTCTATAAGTTTGAATCAATGTATGACGCAGAAGGTGATGATGATGGAACCAAGCACATCCTCGAGAATGATAGACCTAGTGTTGACAACTATATCATTGACTTTGTGGGTGGCATAAGCGGATTTCTCTGCGTGGAGGCTGCTGAGACGATAATTGATATCATTGATGGATTAAGCCGGCCGGTAAGTATCGACTCATCAAATCTAATTATCATTGATCACTTACTCGATAGGATATTATTTCGATGCTTGACAGTTTACAAATCAGAATTTTCTCTCGCTTAAAGTCAAATTTGAAATCTGTCAATAGCATTTTGAGTTTGAGAGTGAATATTCCAGGCTTGTTCGTTCAATATGGAGCGATCCAAAACAGATTTACTCAATCCATTCTTAGCCCACCAAGTGTACAAATGGAGGAATGTGTAGATATTGAAATGGTTGGTATTTCATTTGTCATGAATGTTGTGGAGCGAAGTTTAGTCAGTGAGGGCGAGGTGGTCCGCCGCAATCCCATTTTTCGGAAATCTACTCTACGTCTCGATCTTTCACATTTCAACATTTCCCTTGTTGGCGAGATCACAGACATGGCTAGTGCGCCCCTCCAAATTGATATAGATCAAGTGGGATTTTGGTGCAGTACTGGAGAAGGCGAAGATGCAACTTCTATCATCCTTAGAAGTTTTAATCTCACCGTTGACAGCTCAAAATTGAGCTGGACTGTGAATGTTCTTTTCCGCATGGTCACTCCTTTAATCCCGTTATCCGCTAGGCTCGCTGTAATATCTGAAGTTAAGAGCAATCGCATGAAAAAATTGATTTACTTGATTGCGCTGGCAAGTAGCAGATATGAGATTGCCCATGATCCTGCTTTTCTCACTCGCCCTGCTTATGTTCTTCGTTCCTCAAGAGCTCATATTCGGGCAAATGATAGCTGGAAACTACTTTCTCGACTACGCCACATTGTGAGATCTCTTCCTTCAACGATTCTGGAAGATCTCTACCGCGATTTGTCGAATGAGAATTTTTTTGCTCCCTTGGATGCGAAGGAACAGACCGTGAAAGTACTATCAGATTGGAGGAGTTGGGAGATGGTTGATATTTCCACTTGCTTTATATTTGGAAACGTGTTTGACAATGAAAGCAAATATTTAGAATTGCAGCCTTCATTGACGCATTCTAGTTTTGTCATCGAAAGAGTCTGCATTGAACTAGAAAGAGAAAGGAGTTCGAACATTATTCGACTGGACTCTATAAGTTTAACTCTGGACTCAGTACTTCAAGCTAATAGTTTGCATTTGGAACGAAATTCTGATTTCTCGCCCGTTATTCCGGAACAATCTACGGAGAACTTTGATGTTACGATTGGATTCGACAGCATAACAACTGAATTAGAACTACAAGAGATTCTAACCCTTTATAACGATATCAGGCCCATTGTCGAAGTACAGCTTCCAGAACTTCAAGAAACGGTAATCGCAACAAGGGGCAGGACCCCCAAGGCTGAGAACTTACATGGCAAGTCTGTGGCCAAGTTGTTTATATCTATTGCAGTTCATTCTTCGATAAAGCTTTCTATTCAGAGCACTAATTTAGGGATTAATATTGAGACTGCCGCAATTGAATCTAGCATCGTTGCAAATAGCAAGGTTTTTCGAAATCAAGTGGAAAATATACAGAATAATCTTCCTCCTTCATCCGTTTGCATGAAGGCAAACTCCATCAGGTTTGACATTGTTGATCCTAGCGATCTACCACAGAAAACTTTGTTCACATTTTATGTGGATAGTCCCTCGGTGTGGACATGTGTACCCAGTGTTGCGCATAGAGAAGTGCGCTCGCTGGTACAGATCAGAAAAATCCATCTTCACATTCGGGAAGATTTTATCGGTCTAAGCGATTCAGTAAATCGAGTACTCGAAAAAGAGATCTATCAAGTTTTGGAACTGATATCTAAATATAGAGCAGCAGATTTACCAGAAGAGAGTCCCAGTGTCATTGAACAGTCAAGCAACAAGTCAATTTTCGGTGGACTCTCTTCGAAAATCTCTGGAGTCACTCTGGATCTGCAATCTTATACTATCGGTATAAATGTTCTGCCCTCCTTAGTGTTCATGATAAAGGGATCATTCGTGAAATTGCTGTATACTGAATTAACTGATCATGTACAATCTGTTTCTTTTGAGGCAGATGAGCAGATTTATGAAATTTGGCAGCGCAAAAAGTCTCGACAGGTCCGAATAACACAATCTCGGTTGCCTCGTTTTACAATCATCACACGTATTGAAGACTCTCAAAAGATCTCGATGAGGTTGAACTTCAAGTCTATTGTTTTTGATGTTTCTTCATTCCCAACTTTATCAAGTGTGCTTTCTGGAGATGTTACCAAAATGGAGCTTGTTCAAGCACAACAGAGTTGGCGATGGACCACAGCTCAAATTCGAAAACGAATTCAGGTGAAATCATCTAAAGCAGTATCAAGCATCAAAGATCCTTTAGATCTGTCTTGGAAATTATCTCTTTATTTCAAATCTGTTACTCTTGCGGCTGCAGATGAATCCGCAGAGTCACGAGTTGAAATGGAACTTAGCGAAATCAAAGTTGTTTGTCGGGCAGACACTGTGATTGCTCAAACTGATGCAAAAGTCTCGGGTTTGTTTGTCAATGCAAATATTCCCAACATTGGGATCTTCATTCATAACCAAAAATTCAAGACCACTAAGTTTCAGATATTACAATCTTGTCTTGCGTTGTCAGTCAAATCCGCTGAAAATATAAGTAACCCAGACGGTATTGCGGTTCATGAGGTCGCGCTCACTAGTGATAGATTGCATTTAACGTTATCACCATATAGTTTTACATTGATGGTAGAACTACTTAGTCAATATGAGCAGAAAATATCTACTATTGATTTACCAGATTTCAATATTTCTCACAATCCAAATGCAACCGTTGAGAGTGAGTCACCTGGTAACTTATTCCGTGGACCTATTCGGATCAGGTTCTTAGATTGCAGAATTAATTGGCTGTCCGATGAGTTTCCGGACACAGCGCGGCCATTCCATCTCGCGGTCCGTCTCGAACAGATTACTTTGAATTGTAATGGCGATGGTTGGGTGGCTATGCAGATAAAAAATTTCGGAGTACAAGCGCAAGATTCGCTTAAAATTGATGATCTGGGTACGAAATCGGCTATTCCGAAATTCAGTTCGGCCATTTTGAACGAGATTTCGCTTGAAGCAGCTTTCAATTTGAACAAAGATAGTTCTCTACGATTAAATATGCAAAGCTCGTCTCTTCAGGTGAATGTAGTGACATCAGTGATCACAGCCTGTCAGGCGGTGGTCGCATCGCTGCTAGTAAGTGCGAAGTCGGCAACTGAGAAAATCCAAGATTACAAGCATCGAGCTGCTGCACACCATCAAACCGTATCACCTGGTTCAAATTTGGAAGAAGGTTCAGCTCCGCTCTCACCCATTCTATTCAGACGTGTGACTATCAAAAGCGATTTTGCTGGTGCCAAGATTAATTTCTACGGTGCCACTAGAGCAAAATATATTGAGCTCAATGCTGATGGAGAATCACGACGACCATCTACAGGGGCTGATACGTATTCCGGACGCGCTGCTTCCAATAGTAAAGTGTCACCTCTTTCGGGACTTGTCGGAACATTACGGGTTCCAGGAGTTCATGTTGTGGGGAATTATGCTGTTTTACCCACGCGTAAAACGCTCAGATCGGAAATTTTCATTGAGCCTTCCAAGAATGAGGTTGAGCCACGAGTCATGCCTGCTGTGATGGAGATGATTGAGAATTTTAAGAGCAATGTACGCGAGAGAAAGGATATAATATTACCAGAGACAGCGCCATCTAGAATTCCACCGATTGCTACAACAGCGAATGAGTTAGTTGGAGACGTTGATCTTAGTGTAGCCTTGAGAATTGGACGACAAGAGTTTTCTTTGAGCTGTGAGCCGATTGCGAAGGTTGCCGCCCTTGCTTGGTTCGATAGTTTTTATGTGACTTTGAATACTTGCGAAAAGCTTTCTGAAAAGAAATTTCTAACCTTCACGGCACAAGTAATAAACTTGGAAGGACATCTACGACACATTTATTCACGAGAATCTAGTGCAAATATGTCTATTGGAGATATCACGCTAACAGTAATGTCGGATCAGAGGATTCACAAAGGCACAGGGATCACGGGTGTTGGAAAAATTGATTCAGTTAGAGGATATTTGAATCTTAAGCAGAGTCACGACTTGCTTTTGTTCCAAGACATTTGGAGTCCGAATAATAATCTTGATTTATCATCCGGAAAGAGCAAGTCAGCAAATGAGAGGGCCGAATTATTAGTTCAACGGTATCATCGTGTATCGTCCACAAGTGCTGTTCCTTGGTCAATTCATGTAGCCGTTTATAATATCCACGGCCAACTAGATATGGGACAACTGCTTGGAAAGCTCGACCTACATTTAGATGAAATTTGGTTATCTTCACGCAAGACGTCAGATTGGGAGCAGCATTTGGCTTTTGGAATCATCAAATTGATTGCTGAGTCGAAAGGTCGGCTGGGAGGCCGAGTTAAAATCACTAACGTGAGAGCGAACAGTGCGATTAGATGGGATACAAGAGAAGATGGACAATTTGGAATTCCATTAGTCCAGATCGCTATGGCGTTGGCTCAATTAGAAGCGCGATTATTTTTTGATTATCGACTCTTTTTGATCTGTGCGGCTACCGACTTGGAGTTTACAATGTTTAACCAGCAGAAGCATGGTAAAAATGAGAATGATAAGCTTGTTTGTGTTTTTGATTTTAAAAGTATTAATGTCTATCTGACTGTCTTGGCTCCTTCAAACATCATGGCCATTGTGAACATTGTTGAGCGGATTAACACAGAGCGAGTGCTTTCGTATCAAGCAGTGCTACGAGATTCGCAGCGATTTAAGATTATTTCACCAATTAAATCTGCTGCGCCAGATGAAGTGGGCACTTTAGATGAGGATCTTGATATTGGATTACTTCGGCTTGGTACAGAAGTCAATGTTAGAGTGAAAACTGTTTCCGTTAATGTTTTTCCAAGCACTTTGGCCGATAGTGAGATTCTCAAAGTTGAAGCAGCCAATATGAGTGTCAAATTTGGAATCAAGGTTGTTGCGGAGAAAATTGAAAGTCATCTTGAGCTGATGCTTGGCCAATTTTTAGTCGCGTTATCAACAGCTAAAAAAGTGAATGAAGACGTTGATGACATAAATATCGACGAGTTTATGTTGCATAGTAAGGAGGCCAAAGGAGGCACGATATTACGCATTCCGGAAGTTAATGTGATGATGATTACAATGCAAAGAAAGGATGAGATGAAGCAAGTGGAGTTTATTTACAAAAGCTCATTTGATGGGCGAGTTGATATTGGATGGAATTTAGGATCGATCAATTTCATTCGAGATATGTGGAATACGCATGCACGAGCTTTCCGGACTCACCAAAGTAGTCCTACAGATACAACCGATCTACATGTGCTCGAGTCTGAGGAGCTAGAAAAGAAAATCAAAGACGTTCAGTTAAACAAAAAATATACCTATATTCCTCTTGAGCCTCCGATCATTGCAACACCGCAGCTTAAGGATATGGGTGAAGCCACACCACCGATCGAATGGCTGGGTTTAAACCGCGATAGATTACCTGGATTGACCCATCAAGCTATTGTAGTGACGTTGCAGTCATTGGCTAGGAAAGGAGGTAAGCGAATCGTTACAATTGGGTTTTGGCGAATTAAATTACTAATCGTGACTAGAAACGGCATATTCAAATGTATTAGGACAAGCCTAGTAATATTTTGTTAGAGAAGATAATATACATATTTTGAGACTACCAAATTTGGTTTCATCGATGGCAAGATATTGCATTCAGACGATTTTCTCGATTTCATAAATGAGCATGACTTCGGTTGGGATACCTTCCCACCCTCTGTTGCCACCGGTCGAGATCATGTACTTTCCAGTTTGATCGATGAGGATATCTGAAATCATACCACCATGATGTCCAGGGATAATTAAGAAAGGAACTTTTGAGGTGACACTTGAGTTTGTAAATGATGATGAGGAGGAAGAAGAAGCTTGGAGATCGTATAACCGGATATTGTCATACGAGGCACAAACGATATGTCGACCGTTTGGCATAGGGGTGACGCATGAGACGGGACCTGAGTCAGCTGGCAGTTTGAGAGATCGGGTGGGTTTTGCGAAGGAGGAGTGGAACGAATATTCTTCGACGATACCGTTTCGACGGCCGAAATAAAGAGAGTTACCATCAAGAGACCAGCAGGCGGACATGCACCAAGGTGGAATGCCATGCTGAAGAGGGATTTCAGCTATGCAAGAAGGAGCTCGGCGATCCCAGATTTTTGCTTTACCGTCGATGGAGACAGCAGCAAAAATATTATTAGAGAGGGAAGTGCGTGCATCGGAGTTGGTTATAGGAGAAGGAGAGCTTGGTGAGGAAGATATGTCGTGGGTATCGTTTGATCCATTCGTGATGCCATTAGTTACAGTTGTGGATTTTTGCGATGACAATGAAGATTCATGTTCACTGCTAGGCTTTATGGACGTAGGATGGGAACTGGACGGAGAGGTTTCCCTAGTAGGAGACGATTGGTGGGGTATAGGAATCAAAGTGGATGGCTGTGAGAGTAAAGGTTGATTTTCTTGTTCGTAGATAGGTGCGGGAGTAGGTGATTCATGATCAAGCGGAAATGAGCCCGGTAGAGATTGGGCAGAAACAACGTCATGATCCATTAGACTACTACTTATGGCTGGTTTCGAGTCTGTCTCCTCGTCATCGTCTTCACCAAACAACGATCCTAAATCCGAATCTTCTCCTGCCGTCGCAGGACCTGACAAAGTATTCAATTTTTCTGTTGCAGCTTGCAACTCCTTATTGAACCCATTTCCAATAACCATGTCGTTGTGATTTCTATTTGGCTGGATTGCGACTGTATTTGCACCTTCCGGTCTCCAAGCAATGGCACTGATCTGGCCCGTAGAGCCTGAAAATTCTCGAGCGATGGAACCGGTATTCAAGTCCCATTCGTATATATTCTTATCCCATCCACCGCTTATGACCAATGTTTCATCGTGATTAAGTCGTAAGACAGAGACAGCAGAAGTATGTCTTTTCAAATGCGCGTGGATGCGGCCCTCGCCATGTCGAATACTTTGAAGGGTAATTCCACCAGTCTAAATATTGAATTAGATTAGAAGTGTAAAACAACAACATAAAGGGACGATACTTCCAGGCCTGCAAGGAGCCATAGCGATTGTGATTGAACGGCCATGGCATACACAGGACTTGTCTTCATATCGGGAAGTTGGTCCTGACCGGTGATTGCTTCATCGGGGGGATATTCGTAAGGAATTTCGTTTTCCCAGTAGGAAAGCAAGACACTGGCTTTCGTGATACTGTCCGCAAAAGGATGTTTTTGTGCAACGGTCAATGCTAGTTTGCCGTTGATGGAGGCAAAGAAATCAAACTTCCGGATGAAGCCATCCTGTCCTCCGGTGAAGATCCAGCGCATGGACTGCGGCAAGTCGACGCAGTTGATGGACGTCGACATTGGAGCTGCTACGTAAGGAGCAATGTCATAGGATGGACAGGTGTCGAATCCAGAAAGAAGACGAGACGTGGAGAATTGGCGCGAGTGGGCATAGGAATATAACCAAACGGGAGCAGATAGAGTATTATGGTTGGTTTCTGTCTGAGTTCGTGTTTGGGTTTGTGTAAGTTCATCGTCTTGTTCAGCGTCTATATCGCCATCAGGCTCAACTTCATCTGCCTCTTCATCGTCGTCGTCTTCTTCCTCGCCGTCAGCAGTTGCGTCCATATCAACATCTCCGTCCTGGTCCTGGTCCTGGTCAACCTCAGCTTCTCCATCTTGATCTCCTTCGCCGTCTTGATCCTGATCTGGATCTTGATCTTGATCCTGGTCATCAGGTTCGGGGTCTCCATACGACTCGCGTCGATCAATCAAATCATCGTCCTCTTCCGAGCGGTCCATCACAATGTCGCCGTCGTCCATATTGGTTTAACTTCACAGTTTGAGATTAATTGTGTTGAAGTTCGAGGATGACATGCCGCTCGGTGTTGTTGTACTTATGCGGCTTACATATACTCAAATGAAGGTAGTATAATATTTTTTTAGACTTTGTGGACAATAATCTGATCAACAACAATAATCCAAAACCCATTCTATTCTATTTATCCTTTTATTCTATCCCAATCTAACCACTATGCAATCAAACATCTCCAAGGCTCATGGCAACCCCTACAAGAACAATACCCCCCAAAGCCCAATTAATGCATACATTGGGCTTTTTACTAAAATTGACTGCCGTGGCAAACATCTGTAAAGCGATGACTGTGAGAAAGCCACCAATGACACCAAACACGATGCCATACACTAAGCTGCCTTCATCATCAGCAGGCGGTTTTGAGTTACGAAAAGCGAGCCAGGCAATTAAAGCTCCTAGGAGCTGAGATAAGCCACCAAGAAAAAAAGCAGCAACAAGAGCAATAACCCGAGAACCTAAGGCAAGATACAAAGGAAAGGCAATGGTAAAGCCTTCAATGAAGTTGTGAATGGCCAGTGCGATGAAAACGGAATAGCCTAACGTCGGATCAGCAAACGTAGTAGCAAAAGTAATGAAACCTTCCGGAATTTTGTGGAGCGAAATGGCCAGCGAGGTTTGAATACCTATGGACATTAGATCTCCAATAGTATTTGACGGTACAGCCGTGGTGGCATGGATTGTCGACTCGTTAGCCAAGTCCGAGGAAGAAATGATAGTGGAGGAGTGCGACGAGGTAGCCGACGAATCGTCAAAGGGGTTCAAATCTGAATTTGTCGAAAAGGACGTTAACGACCGATGCGTGATGGTTTTAACGAGCGGCGAGGACTCGGAAATTGTCGAGCCGTACGATTTTTCGTCTAATGGGTGGTTGTCGTCGTGGCTATGGCTGTGACCATGAGAGTGCCCATGAGAATGGCCATGAGAGTGCTCGTCATCTTCAAGATTCTCGTGCGCACAGTGAACCATACTTCTTGCAGTGACTACATGAATGATCTGATTAAGTACTGCAAATAGGGCAATGCCCAGCACATATGTGGCCATGAGAGTCAGCCCGGCTGGTGTTTCTTTGCCGTAAAGCGACGGCGAGGTGACAAGACTATCCATGGCCTCGGGCATAAGCTCGTAGAATGAAGTAAGGAGCATAACACCTGAACTAAGACTGAAGCCATAGACGAGAAAACGCTTGTCTTGACGAATATCAAAACCTTCAAACTGTTTGAAATGTCTTAGGATAAGGTCTGCGCAGATGATGTAGCTGCCGACGACACAGGAAATGCCAGAGCACACAGCCAGAAGCCATGCTCGCTCTGTATCGTTCAACATGACTTATGACTATGAGTCGCGCAATTGTATGATGCCAATGCTGAAATAGGAATGTCGCAGATGCAGTTTGTATAATCTATGCAGAGCAATCTAACCAAATACCGACGACAGAGAAAAGCTGAGAACCGAGAAGGTTGTCGATATCAATTAACCTAAAGGGGACTCACTGATTAGATTAGATAAGCGGGACAAAGTTGAACCTCTATCTGACGCTCGAGCGGTTGAGTTGGATAAAATTGTCAATGGAAATCAAATAATCATTGTACAGGAGAATCCAATTGGTATATTATGAAGTAGTATAAGAGAGATCAGATAACATAATTTGATATCAATTGTTATAGAACTTCCGGCCGATCCAGCCAACCAAGAGGGTCCTCGACGGCATGTGATAATGAACAATTATGTAAGCCCTATGATTATGTAATAGGTTCCTTAGCAATTATTATGGGTTTAGTGTCAATGATGCAAAGTTCTGAGATCAATGTGCAGGATATTGAGTTGGTCGAAATGATTCAGATCTGGATAGTGTTCTAACCACATTACATAATCACATTTTCTTTGGGTATGACCCTGTGATTTAGGATATCGCTTGCGATAACGTGAGAACGTGCCCT
This sequence comes from [Lipomyces] oligophaga, assembly GCF_038497815.1. NCBI lineage: Eukaryota > Fungi > Ascomycota > Lipomycetes > Lipomycetales > Lipomycetaceae > Lipomyces > [Lipomyces] oligophaga. The sequence continues at coordinate 1,967,138 of NW_027117785.1, read as the reverse complement.
AGACGTTATAGATTTTCAACCCAAGATGAATGTATGGCAGTTTATTCAACAGATTTAAACAAATATTGAGCTGCTACCTAACTCCTCTTACAACATTTTTATTATCGTCTATACGGAGAGTTGTAGAATCTCTTCAGATCCATCTTATCACACTATGATCTGCCGACAGCACAGTAGTCACATGATTGACCAGCCTGAACGAGCCACCTTCCCAATTGGGCAGATCACGTTTAAGGCTGCGCGTTCTTGGTTGCTGCACCCGCGATCGTATCGATTGAATTTTACATTTTCTGGGTTGTTCGCAATTGTGTCGACATTAATATAGAATATCTTCGCAGTATATTATTTCAGCCTATTATATTGTACTTTGTGATATCGTATAGAACATCATCCACGTCGCCTCAATCGTTCTCACGTCCTCGTTATTTCACGCCTACATCCTCTCTCCCAATACTCCACTATGGCAGCAACTATCTCGGTCCACGATCAGCTCGGTCTAAGATCAAGTACCACTCGACGGCCCTCAACACGTTCTCAAACTCAATCTCAAATTCAGGTCCAATCTCAGAATCAGTCTCAGGCTCAGACTCAGTTCCAAAAATCAAATCTTAATTCAAATCCAAGAGTGGCTTCCTCCTCCCCTGCTCGTCTGGCTGCTGCCGCTCCGCAGTCCCCGGTAGCAGCTTACGAGGCCTTCATCACTGCCTATCCCACTCCTTCGGCCATGAGTCAGGCTTATGATCTACATCGTCGTCGTCGCAATCTCGATCAGCGTGCTCGTATCGTTGCTGCTGCTGCAATTAATCCTGACCCTATTCTTTCCGGCTTGGTCCTCGACCATCAACCTCCCGAGTTTGACCCCCGCAACTGCATTTCCCTCTGGGCCAGACCACCTTCCAACATCCGCAACCTCGTCGCAAATATCCAGAGGCAGCTCCTCCTCGTCGAACCTGACCTTTGGTGTATGCCTCAAGACTGCCTTCACATGACGGCGCTGGAGGTCATCCACTCCTCTTCTTCTGCTCACGTTGCCTCCGCCCTCTCTTTGCTCACTCCCATTCTCGAATCTTTGCTTGCTCCATATCCTGCTCCGTCACTCGTTCGGCCCATCCTGTCTTACGACCAGAATGCCCTCGCCCTCTCTTTTTTACCTTCAGACGACATTTCTTCTGCACATTCTTCCTGGTACTCCTACCACCACCTTCGCCGTGATCTCGCCCGCATCTGTGCGCGTGCCGGTGTCCCCGCTGAAAGTCGCTACATCTATCCTTCTGCCCACGTCACCATTGCAAGATTCGTTAAACCTCTTTCGTGCTCTATAGAGGACTGGTTATATTCAATAGACTCCATCAACTCCTGGCTAGATTCGTCTTATTCGTTAGACTCCTCTTGGACCGTAGCCACCGAACGGGGTCTCGAGTGCAGATGTGGTCGTATTTGGTACGGCGGCGGCTACGCCCAAGCGACGGGTCCTTCTTTAACTCAATCAGATCTGTCATTGTCTTCTTCATCTCTAGACCGTTCTACTCTGCTTGACTAGAGTGCTATTTACCTCTGTTTGTGTTCTGTATTTTTCTTGGTCATGGTGTTATGTTTATATTTAATATTCGTTCTTCTCTCTTTGATTATTTAATATATTGAAATCGCACTAGCAACAACTGTCCCCTAGATCAAGTGTTCATATAGCTGGCTGGATCGACTCCCTCCTCCGGGAAGGGGGCAATATTGACCTCAAACCGCTCTTGGATTTTATCCAGCACCTCCGCATCTTCTTTCGAACTTACAAACGAAATTGCAAGTCCCTTAGTTCCAAAGCGACCAGCTCTACCAACTCGATGAAGATACGAATCTGCATCAGACGGTAAATCATAGTTGATTGCCAAATTGATTCTCTCAATGTCAATACCTCGTCCAAATACGTCCGTTGCGACACAGATCCGCTTGTTGAACTCCTTGAACGACTTGAATCGCTGAATACGCTCCTCCTGCGGAATACCACTATGAACTGCAATACTTGGAAAGTTACACTCAACCAACAACTTATTAAGCTGATTCGCTCGCGACGTACTGCGAACAAAGATGATAACTTGGTTAAACTCCAACGTATCAAGCAAATCATTCAATTTACGGTTTTTCTCCCGCTCCTCAAGCTTGATGTAATATTGCTGTAAACCATGCAACGTCAACTTAGTCTCGTCATCGACGTAAATCTCAAGTGGGTTCTGCATAAATTTCTTGCAAATAGGGCGAATTTCCTGACTCAACGTCGCTGAAAACATCATTACCTGCTTCTGATGGGGAGTAGCCCGGAAAATTTCTTGCACATCGCGACGCATCTCGACAGTATCAAGCATCTTATCGCACTCATCAAGAACAAATACTTTAACATTGTTCAATCGAAGATATTTGTCTCGGACCAACGCATTCAAGCGCCCAGGTGTAGCAACAACAATATGCGGACTAGTCTCCTTGTTCTTGATCACTTCAACGTCCTTCGTAATCGATGCACCGCCATAAAAAACAGCCGTCCGAACATCAGGCATATACTTGGAAAATCTAACATACTCGTTTTTGATTTGGTACGCCAATTCACGCGTATGGCACATCACGACAACTGAAACTTCTCCAGGTACAGGATCAAGTTGCTGAAGCGTTGAAAGAACGAAAACCGCTGTCTTTCCTAGTCCTGACTTTGCCTGGCACAATACATCTGTGCCCAGAATTGACTGAGGAATACAAACTTGTTGGACTAGAATTTTAATGTCAATATCGAAAATAAGAAAAACAGCATTCTGCCTTGTTGCCGCTGCTGTTTTCGTCTCGTCATGTCTCCGACCACATCCTTGTCTCTGGATGCTCTTCTCTTTGAAAAATTTTCTGCACTCCTATCTACAATTCGTTAAGTAATCCATTCGATTCGAATCATCCCTAATTTCCACTTTATGCAAATAATCTTTGATCATCGCACGCGAAAGCATTGCAATGGGCACAAATAATGTCAGTTGCAGCAGGTTTCAATGCTGGAATTTCATTGCGCATAAGAAGAACTTGAACTTCACAAATAATCCAAGAACAGTTGGCTTGAAAGCAAGTACACCGTAATCTCGGGAAAGAAATAGACTCGAATATAGATGTAAAATATCGATGTGCAGGATAGGATCATTCGATTCCAAGCAAGTATAGCACAAATCAGAAGAATAATAAAATCCTCCAATCGCCTAGATAGCTTGGATAGGGACAGATTTAAGACTAGGACAGAGAGACGGACGGCAAACGAGCGACAAAGTAGAAACACCAAGCAGCAACAGGCATGAACGATGAAATTAAGGCGAATAAAACTAACCCTCAGATGGATGCTCAAAACCGCAATCGACAATTGCGCGAAGGAGTTCTGGTTTAAGCAAGAAGTCTCGGAAACCAGTAGAATGGATACCAACATAAGATCCCTTCTTGTCACCATTTTCGCCGTCTTTTGCTTCACTACCGTTCGAAGTTCCAGCTCCGGCGGCATTCGCAGCAGCCTCAGGAGCAATTGGGGCAACTTCCTCGCTGTCGGAATAATCGAGAAGCTCCTCTTCACCTTGTTCAGCCATGTTATAACTTTAGAATGCGACTATTTGATTTATATCTCGCAGTGCTTCTTTCCTTTTGCTGATACCACGAATCGCTCGATCGATCAACGAATAGTCAATCAAATAGATAATTGAAATAATTGTGTTCTATTCTGCTCAATCAAGTATTAAAAATTCTATCGAAAGATAAAATCACTAATATCAAAGAATAAACAAAATAATAATAATAACTGAAAGAAATTGGGGGACGAAGGGGCGGGACAAAAGTAGCATTGGCCATATCTGGAGATGTGTGCTAGGGATTACTTAGCGTGCTCTATTGTTCCAGCTCTATTGGAAGCTTACTCTACAAACGCCCAAAGTTCGTATCACACTAACATCCTATTATTATAATATCTTCGCCTCCACATTTTAATATTCTCGCTAACGAACACAAGACAAATGACTTTCTTCATTGCTTCTATAGCATAACTTGTACAACGAAAATGACAAAAACAAATGAAGAAAATAAAATATCAAAGGTGTCACTAACAAAATCGGTAAAAAACAAAGATCAATATTTACGGACATCATTTTTATATCAGGCCTCGCTACTTTTAGTCCGCGAAAGTCAGACTAGGCAAGATGGAAGCGAACAGTTGGCCAACTTAAGTAGAATATGCACCAGTCAGATGCGTGCTGTAGCTAGGAAAAGTGTGCTGAAACTGTATGTATTTTGCTGTTCTACAAGCGAATCACGAGTATCTAATACCAAACTAGTGACCCAAGCATAAAACGAACTGTGTGCAAAAGATGTGATACAGTTCTAATTTATGGACACAATTGTAGCGTACATGTTGAAAATATGTCAAAGAAAAAAGTTCTGCATGCCGACGTGTTGATCCATACATGCCTTGTCTGCGGGGGCCAGAAACGGTATCCAGTAGGTCAAGACAGAAATTATATAACATTTAATGATAGAGCAGACGTTAATTGATGCAAACAAAATATCTCGGTAGCTATTGTGCAATGGCACGGATGATTTTGATATCTTCTACTGGCCGATCGGCAGCTCCGGTTTGAACTAGAGCAATTCTTTGGACAATTTTAAGACCATCACTAACTCTCCCAAAAATTGAATGTTTACCATCTAACCAAGGAGTTGGAGCCAGTGTAATGAAAAACTAGCGCTCGTTAGTGATGTTCAGCCCTATAAAAGTAAATCATACCTGAGACCCGTTTGTATTTGGCCCGCTATTGGCCATACTTATGATTCCTGCACCATGATGCTTGAGCTCGGGGTGAATCTCGTCCTCGAATTTTTCGCCGAATATCGAAGTGCCTCCTCGTCCAGTGCCGGTCGGATCACCACCCTGGATCATGAAATCCTAAACATAATTAATTTCTATACGTGGATCCGTCGATAATTCCACATACTGGGATAATTCTATGGAACTGCACAGTTAGATATTACTTAGATCAGATACGCATGCTATTCTTACTATTGTGCCGTCATAATACCCTCTGCGAGCCTAAGTCTAGTCAAAATAAGTGCCCGTGAGCAGCAAAACAATTTAGATCAATACCAATTCATAGAAATTCTTGCATGTCTGGATTCAGTCAGTATATCCTGTCATAAGATTAACAATGGATAGACCTACCTTTGGAGCATGCTTGTAATAGAGCTCAATGGTGATCGGGCCCTGATGAATGATCAATTCACGCACATAAATCTATATTGTCACAATAACTCACCATAGAAGTCTCCAAGACAACGTTTCTGTTCATATTTTGACTATTTACTATGGCAAGTCGAAAAATGTACGTAGTAATAACCATCAAGTAGTAGCTGGGATTCGACTTAATGGGATATTGATGCCCTTACCCTGTTTAATTTTTACATGGTTTCGCGGAGAAATCTGGATTTAGTTTTACTTTGTTTGTTTCATGTTTTTGATAAACATAAACAAATGTCCATATGTTCGACGAAAATCTAAAAATTTGAGCGTGGAACACGAAAGTGTTTTGAGTTGCAGGTTTGAAGATTTTCGTGTTAGCTCAGGATCCCCCTGTGGATGAGTATAATTCGAAGGCATGGCAAAATTAACATTTCGAAGTGTATCTCCGCATCGGACGTGGAAACACAGGAAGTTTGCGGTCGAATCTGTCGAAATATTACTTGTAAATGTCCTGGGGTTTTGTTTAATTGTGGAGATATTATGAGGAATTAGGAGTTGAAAGTTGAATTCCAGTAAGATCTGTTAGCACGGCGTTTCTAATTACGTCCTGAAAAAATAAATGAGCTTATAGTCTTTTGTATGCGATGCAATATTTTCAATAGTTGGCATGAATAGAATCAAGCATACCAGATCTGGCATTGAAATTAGATTCCAAACGAGATGACTTTGACTAGCTAAGGTCGATATCAGGACTATCCAGGACATTCCAAGTGCTAGAATTGGCAATTCAGTCAAACAATCTGTATCCGATTCTATATTTGATTTTCAGTAGTCACATTTATGTATCTCGTAAAAAAACAAAGAGGTTTAACGAGTTTAATTCGAGAGTCAGGGTTAGCAAACTAGAGTAGGAAATTGCAATCGCCAGCCTTAGATAGCGGAAAGTTCAGCAAAATCGAAGCCCAAGAGAAATATGGCAGTAAAGTAGCGTCGTCATATGGCCACAAGAGCTAATATACGGTGATTTCTAGAATTCTGGATTTCCAAGATCTGATTTGATTAATCAGTGTTTGGCAATTCATTCCTCATTGAATGGATTGAAAGGTACTTTGGCGAAATTACTAATCTGGTCTTCAGGAGATTCGAATCGAAACTTCTTTATAGAGAGAGAAAATTTTATTCCGTCGAGGATGTAATTATTGATTTTCGACAATATACAGTATTTAGGTCGATGTAATAGAGTATGCTTTAGATGCTTAGTCCGGCTTCATTCAGGATCTCTAGAACGTCCGCGCCCCTAGTTGCAGAAGTTAGAAAGCCATACATAAATATCCGAGCAGGAAAATCCGCAAAAGCTTTGGAAAAACTCTGGACCACAAAAAAAATTCTAAAAAATTGGACACTGAAAGATCTCGACAAGCTGTGAATGAAGTTCAATCATCAAGGAATTAGGGCGATTTTGGTGGTGACATACTTGTGCTACAAACTCGCCAAGTGCTCGCAACGGTAATGTGGATATAGAAGTTACTAGCTGCTTTTCTGCGGAGCAATATATACAGTGATGAACTTGTATCCAGTCGGTTTAGAGCATAGCTCCGTGTCACATCGGGAATCAGGAGCCATGAGCATTCAGAGAATAATTGGAAAGGGAACAGAGCGATGTCCAAGATTGTACCATATTCCATTTCATAAAAATATAGACTTAAACGATAATAAACGATAAACTTCGGTATAGTGGTATTTCAGAATTTGCGGTCTAAATAGATTTGAACGCACAATGTACTAGGCCGACACGGAAATTCCGTAGACCTAGTTTAAAACCAATGTTTTAAATATTATAAGCTCAAACTAAAGAGCATTAACAAAGAATGAGAAGCAAGTAGTGGCTAAACCAATCTGAATCTTATTGCCTAAAAATTGTTGATTTTCGCGGTAAGAATTACAACTCGACAGAGTTAGTCTGTGTGCGTACATCTCCCTAGACCCACCAGCCATTGAGCCGTTCGTTGGTCTATTCACAACTAAGATCTAGTTTACGGAAGTGGAAACGAAACAAAGATTTAATGACTTAGGAGTTTTGATTCTTTCGCCTGATTTAGTCAGGCGATAATACTAGATTGTAGGATCAGCAACGTGAAGTGAGATTCCGGAACACAGCTGGCGAGTGGAGACGAACTACACACTGGCCGTAGGCGAGAGGCAGAAACAATACACCGTCAACTTGCATACAAAAGTTGATAGTTCTGCCGAGACGCGAGCTACTCTGCTTCGAATAACAAAGAGCCATACGCTAAATTAAGTTTGCGCGACGAGGAGCGCGGCACAATTTGATTCGACACACGGAGGACATGGAAACAGAGAAACGAAATAAAGTCATTTAGGAAGAATCACAGGAAATGAGCATTTGACAGAACTATAATCGACGTACTGGCCACGGAAGGTCAGCAGAAGCACTAATTGGCCATTTACTTTAGTCGGCCCGAGATAGTGCCATCTATCTACGCGTTGGCGCCGACAAGTCCAGTACGGAGATGGCTGTCGCGATGATGCTGACCGTAATAATCTCTCCATGAGTACGGACAGAATTGGCAAAGAAAATAGAAATCCTATAATTTCGTGGTGCTTGTTTCCGGAATTTGCTATTTGTATCTCACTCCAGGATTAATCTGAATACTTCGAAGTATCAGATTGCACTGGTCGCTAGAGTCCGCGCAAGATCGAGACCGAAAAAAACCTCGACTCGAGTTCAGTCGAAACGCAACGAAAGAAACGAAGGAAACGGTTGTGGCGGAACGTGTGGTCGGAAACCCGTAGCAGCAGATATCAAACCAAAAACAGACGGCACACTAACATTAATACGTCATATTGGACCTAATGAGGGAGTGCAGGTTGGATTAATTTAGAGTTCTTGTCGCATGAAATTAGAACCCAACGTGCTGCTAATAATAAGCCAGAGCCGTCAGAAGACCAAAAAGTAGTACCTCAGATTGGATTTCGTGAGCGAGAAACGCAGTCCAGGATTTTGTTAAGAAACTGAAATGTCTGATTCTTTCTGTAATTTTTGTTTGGCTCTTGCTGCGGTTCAGTGCCGGAGAAGCAGGCATAGATTGCGTAAACGGGACTTGTGTTGGAACAGATTCAAAACGGCTAGTCCACATAAGCTATCTTGGAGTTTCAAGCAGGCCCGATGTAACTTGTCTGCAGGTACAGGCAAAAAGGGACGCAAGCAACTAAAGAAAGCGCACCGCCAAACCTAGAGCTTAGCTTGCTCGGAGACCAGCGCGGACGAACGAAACTGAATGGAAAGAGAGAAATGAGCAAGTCCCGAGTCCAGAACGAGACCAAGAGCAAGAACTTACACAAAATCAAGAACAGAAATGAACAGATAAAAGCAAAAAGTAAGCAAAAAGAAAATTCACAAGCTACGCTGAATTTCTTTTTTCTGTCTTACTGTTTTTTGACTGGCTGAGCTCTGGAGTTTCGGAGATAGCTTTCTCTGCGGGAACAGGAGCGATGAGCTGGGATCTGTGATAATAAGCCGGTTCGTTCCTTCTTGGGATTGCGCTTAACGATACCAGCTTTTCACGACAACGCCGATCTGCAATTATCTCAAACTTGAGCAGTAGCAGTCGACGGCTTGGTTTACCACTCAGCTTGCCGGATTCGCTATCACAAAATCCGCCAAAGTCCTGGACAGACATGCGACAAACCAAGACCATGCACTACTAAACGCCATGGCCAACGTATCTGGTTTTGGCCAGGCGACTAGTCTCGTTGCGCTCTTGGAAGTCGGTAAGCTAAGAGACTAGCAGCAGGAGCGAGAAAATGGACCTGTGGAAGCTATCTTGACAGGCAACAATAAACTATCGTTGGCTGACTCTTAGCAGCCAATCTGGGACGGGAGTGAGCATTCCGTCGAGAAGCCAGTCTCTGCAACAGGACGGAGAGAGAGCGCAAGAGGGGCGGGAGAGAATCTGGGTGGTCCCGCAGAGGACAGCGACTAATCAAGCAGTACAGTAAATAGAGGATTTTTGTTTTAATAACAAAGCCGAATGGACGGATGGCGGAGGCGCGTCATCTAGCTGCTATGTTACGGTCGGACCAAAGTACTGAGTACCGTTCCAAGACAGCCGGAGATTGAGTTCAGCCCAGCACGATAAGAGCTGAAGTCTGTCGATAGAGCAGTAGTTGGCCAGTACGTGCTACTTTTGAGAGTTGTGTCTGAATTCTTTTGCGCAACGAACCAAAACATGCAAGAAAAAACAAATGAGCGGGAGACCTCAGTTAATATAACAGACAGGGAATAATTAAAAAACAAAAAAACCAGTTTACGGCTATGTCAAGCTAAAGAAAATCTGCAGGAATCTGCAGGAATCTGCAGGAATCTGATATTGCGGCAGTAATTAGCCTGGAGGAACGTGTGACGACGATAGATACTCTCACATACGTGAGGATTAAAGCGCAGCCAGCACAAACTGGTAGAAATGGTACTGAGGTAAAACGTGCCATATTGCGTTCCACTGTATTGGGCTGCATAGGATTTTGTGGGCGAGAGAGAGACTATAGGTCTCTGGGAGACGGAAACGATATTGCTTATCTGATTATGTAGAGATTTCGTAATAATCTGTCACGCTCCACAGCCATTATGCAGCGCGGCAAGAGCAGAACTTATTCCTATATCTCTATTACAATTTTTCTTGCCTGGAGCAGAGTAGGCTCAGGGACGAGCTCGAGCCACGAGGAATCACAGCACATCCACAGAGAGCGTGGATTTAATTTTAAGTGTGAGCCAAGGAGGGGGTGTAAACATCGCAAGCAAGAGCAAAGCGACGCGCGCAAAATGGAGAAGAGACAGCAATATTAGGTCCTCAACATCCTCTCCTCCTCCGCGCCTTCGTTGGGTGCCTACTGCCGCCGCCCAACGGATGTCGGCCTGACGAGCACGGCAGAAATAGGCAAATATCAGACGCTGAAGTTGGGCGACTGGACAAAGGCAAAATTGCAGGCATTACGTTTCGCGCATGGCGGATAAGGAGACGAGGCGTAAAGAGTACACTACTCAGTAAACTTTTCTAGTGTCAAGACAGCCCCGTGAAGGGGGCCGGGAGGCCTACGAGCTCGGTTTCAAGCTCAGAGATCTGAAAAGAAAGGAGAACCAGTACTCAGATAAACAGCACGCAGCAGTGCTTTGAGGACTGGTGGATCGTAGATAGCCAGGGGCGGTTGGTTGATCTAAAAAATCGAAACGAGGGGATTTTTGGAATGCACATGAGGACCAGGACTTCGCTGCAAAAGCGCTGCGCAGCTCAACGTAACTCTGCTCAAAACATACGATCTCTCGTTCGGTCTGCAGCGCAACGCTCGGCCGACAGAGGAAATGACGACTACAATCTGAAGGAACAGCTATACAGATGATCAATTTATCAATCCATCATTCAGTTAATATGAGTTGCTCGCTCGATCACTAGTTCGTAATAGTAGCTTTGGTTGCACCCACTACCGTACTGCTCAGCCCAGCTATTACTGTTGTAACGGGTGTGCGGGGAAATATGAGAGGGCTAAGAGAGACTATCCAGCAAGCCATGAACTCAAAGAAATAGTCTAATTACAGCGAGAAATTAACTCATTTGCAAACGCAGGCATCTGCCTCCGTCGAGAATCTTGCGCTGCATGCTTTCGGCAGTCCTCTGAGGGACCATTTGTTCGCAATGCAGAAGCTCCATTGACATTCGCAACACTCTGACTGACATAGTCTTGGTCATGTCTACTAAGAGCCCATGATAGTGGACCCTTACGAGAGGCAAACCGGCCGGATGAAAGTGGTCCTCTCAGGTCTACAAGAAGGACGTGCCGGCGGCCACAACGCGCGGTCCAAGCGCAGGCAAGACCGAAAACACAAATCTATTTAGTAGTGGACAAGATCTTTCGGTAGCATTTATTTATATTGAACGCAGACAGAGAAAGTTGCTGTCCCTTCTGCAGACATCGCTAGTCGTTCTTGAACCGCGACAGGCCTCGGTTAGGTCAGTGTGAGTGGGTGGTAGCGGTCTGGCCGGAACAGGAGTCGATAGCTTGAAGACAATAGAAAACGGCTTGCCGTCTACGTAGAAAGTAGCAGCACAGAACAGACCGGAACAGATGAAAATAAGAGGACGGTACAGCAATCTCCCAGCAGCAGGCAAATGGCATTACGGTATTACCAGCGCGGTCAACAGCTTGACTCAACAGATTCGACCTTCATTCCATCGTTCTACGATGGCCTTGCCGCAGCCAACAACAGCAGACAAAACCAGACAAAAGCAAGAAAAGCAAGCAGACAGACGCGGCCTCTAATTATCCTAGCCGCGGCCACAGAGGACACGGCCCAGGGGAGGCAGAGAGACGAGGGTCAGATTAAAAAAGTCAGGTCGCCGAGTCTGGCCTCTCGCTCGAGACAAGGTGAAGAAGGTTAATCTGTCTGTCCACAGGAGTGAGGGTAGCTCCAGGGTAAACCCACAGGGATAGCGAAGACAGTGCTGGCATGCAGAAACTGCAGGAGCAGAAGCGACGGGAGAGCAAGCGAGCCCACAGTTCTTTTACTGGTTGCTCGAGAGAAGTTTGGAGGCATCGCAAGACATATGTAGGGAGAAAACTTGTAGACGTGGTTCATGAAGGCTCCTAGAGTTGTTTAAAAATTTTTTCCAGGGACCTGACCAGAGCGCGCGATTAGAAAGACTTCATGAAGAGTTGGGGGATAAGTGTTTCGATACGTTTCACCATCAATGGACATGGGAGCTCGCTGGTGCTACTGCCGTCGCTTGCCATTGCCAGCCAGAAGTTTTAAATTTGCTTTAATGTTACTGTCAGAGCGTCGCTGTTTGAAGTTTGCTGCAGCAGACAATCGCCAGCGCAGCAAAGCAGGAGCTTCTGATTATCGGTGACACACAGCCGCGTGGGCCGAAGCACAGGAGTCAAGCAGCGGATGCAACCAGAAATGGTGGCCATCTGGGCGCAGCACTCGAGGCAAACAGGTCACGATAGACGACAGATATCAGGTCAAGCCGAATAGGCAAGGAGAGGTAAACAGAAGTAAGAGTGAAGTCAGTAGTCAGACGCAGCCCAATATAAAGGCGGATGAGAGAGAAACCATGGAGCTGGGAGAGCCAGGTAGCTTAAATGGAGGAGAGCATGAGCAACCATTAATTACATGGCCATACAGAATTACACTCTGCTAATACTGACGAAGAGAACCGGTTCGGTGGGACTGGTTGGGTGCCGAATGGCTGTAACTGAGCAGCTGCTGCGCAGGTAGTGCTGCTAGCTTGTAGCAACTTCAAGCATCATCTGGCGGTATGATCTATATGTTCTAACCTGAGCTGTGGTAGTGCACTTCGTCAGCCCACCCCCCACTCTAGCCTCTTGTCCAGCGCGACAGTCAAACCACAGCAAAATCAAAACAATCCACTAAAACTCCACAGTTTAGACCAACTCGACTCGTCGTCTTCAACGACGTCTCCCACCGACACGCGACTATAAACTTAGACGATGGCTGAAGGAAACTTCGCGCCGCCACCGCTGGCGGGTCGGTCCTATCCTACGCCGACGGAGAGGACGAGCACGACAACGAAGACGGCACGACGCAGACGACGACGGATCCGTGCCTCTCGTCGCTGTCTGAGAAATAACGGCCTCGCGAGGACTTTGTTTCCAGTCTGAATTACTGCGTCCGAGCGAATGCCTACGGAAGAAGAACGCGAATAGTCTTCCGTAAACGTCTACAACCGTCTGCTAACTATCGCCTACAGCGGCCGTCGTACTTTCTAGCTCATGCTCTCAAACTAGTGACAGTGCGGGCTCTGGTTCTGGTTCAAGTACAGCTGGCGTACCCTGCCGAGATCTCTCCCTGGCAGTTATCAATACATGTACACGTCTGTACTCTACTTCGGCCCGGGTTTGCATACAAAGAGCGCTCTAAAATCCCGCCTGAGGTCTCTCACTCGAGGTATCTTCTGCCTCGAGCTACCTCGTCCTTTCTTCTGTCTCCTCCGTCCGCAAACTATATGTCATGAGGTCATCCTATGCGATCTCCACCTGAGTGCATGCGTGGCCGTCGTAGTAGTCTACCAGTATTGCTCGTTCTGCTCTTTCCCCCTCCTCATTTCGCCGTCCTAGTCCTGACTTTGGCCCTCACCCCGTCTCCGCCCGCTTGGTAGTCCCAGATACTGTTCATTAACTGCCCCTCCCTCTCCATTCAGACCAACTCTAACCTTCTTCTCTGCCACTTTCGCCTGCAGCAGCCCGGACCCCCTCGCACCGCCGCCGCTTGGAAGAGTCTCATTTCCATCCTGAAATTCTAATCTTCAAATAATCTGTACTTTACTTTTAGTGGTCCTCGGTCGTCGGTCCTCAATCGTCGGTCGTCGGTCGTTTCGCCTGGCGCGCTGTTCTGTCCATCGTCGTCTTGCGCGAGGTTGGACTCTGGTTTGGATTTGTCCTTACTTCGTCAATCATCTCTCTTCCTTTCTCCTCCTTCATCATCTTCCTTTTGCTTCCTCATATTTTTTTTTTTCAAATTATTGTTGCTTCCCACTTTCATTAGCACCACCATCGCCATCCTCGTTCCTCCTGATTTCTGACCACCTCTTCTTCCCATCGTCTGCTTTTCACCTCAACAGCCTAAAGCACACCCTCCATACCCTCCTCGTCCTCAGTACCTGTCTCCTCATACGGTCTTCCATTCCTCTTTCTCTGTCCGCTCTTCGGGCCTCTGCTCTTCTCCTTCCTTCTTTATTTCTTTTTTTGGTCCTTTCCCTCCCTCTTATCGTCGCCCTCGATTCCACTTGCCTTCCTCTCGTACTCTACCGTCCTCCTTATTATTATTCTCACATGTCCCTACCAGCTCTATAACTGTACTTCGTCCATACTCTTCATTCAGCTCTACTCCGCCCTCTCTTTCTCGCGCTTACAGTTTCATTAATTACCTATCGGCTTCCATTTCCTAATCTTTCATACATTCATTTTGGCTTTCATTCGTCTCCGTCCGCTGATCTCATTCTCTTACTCTCCATCTGTCAGATACTTCCTACACCTTCTTCTCAGTCTTTCGTCATTTTGACTACCACTTCTTCTTCCATTTCTCTTATTCATTACGTCCTCTCCTTGTCTATTAAAACTTCTTCCTCTGGATACTCATTTTTCACTCCCAGCTACCAATTGTCTGCTTGGGTATGCCTTCTACCCTCCCCTGAATCTACTTCCCACTCTACTTCTTTTGAGGATCATCTCGTTGTCGACCAATCTAATCCCTCAGCGAGCTTCAATTTCGTTGACAACTGGAATCTATCGTCTTTTGTTCCTACGAAATCATTCGGCCACAGCTAAGGCCATTTCGGCGCTTCAAACTCCTACGAAATCCGCATCCTCGTTTCCCTCTCACCTGGTCATCTGGGTCCTAAAATCATACTCCATCCGACGCAATACTTTCTTTTATATTCTCCAACTGCTCCTTGAAAGTGCCCTTCTATTTAAGGTTGCTGCATTCAAGGTTTTTTTTTTTGTTTCAAACTTCCCTCTCCTTCACGTCGTCACCATCCTAGCGACTACTTACTACCGCGCCGACCACGGTTCGGCGCTCGCAGTGCGGCCGCTGCTTCCTCTCCCACAAGTCATGACCGACAGACAACACTTGCCCGGTCAGGATCAAGCTCGTTCGCAGGATGCCCATCAAACGTCATCGCAGTCGCGGCAAGTGCTCCCATTGCAGCAACAACCGCCTACTTCACTACAGCAGGCTCCTCAACCTCCGCCGAACTCGAATCCAGTTTCTGGATCTCTTGCCCTTCATGGATTTGCTCCCTATAATTCACCGCAAAGGCCTGCATCACTTCCGCGTCCGGTATCACTTTCTCAACATCAGGCAGCTCCGACACCACCACCACAAGCACCACTACAGTTACCTCAATACCAATCATATTCCCTCCATCAGCAGCATCCACCAAGTACACAATATAGTCCTTCTCATGGTCCTCCAGCTCATTTCTATGGCTCTCAGACAAGCTCTGCTGAGCGGTCATATCCTCCGCAGCAGCAACAACAACAGCAACAACAGCAACAGCAGCAAACACCTGTTCAGCACTCAAGTTCTACGAGCCAGCATCATCAACCTCTAGAACAGGCTCAGCGGACAAATGGATCAGTTGGTAGGTTTTGATAGGATTGTAGAACTATAGAAGGCGCCCGGGTTAACGAATTCGTTTTTAGACACTGAGAGAAATTCTCCTACACGACTCCCATCGATTCAAGCTCTTTTAACGTCTGCCTCGGATTCGCCGACTTCAAAATCACAGCAGCCATCTTCTTCGGCAGCGCAAACATTGACAGGTCCTCAACCGCCGTCTTCACTTCCCGCAATTACCCATTCTCCAATGACAACAGCCCGACCACTAATAACGCACGCCGTCAGTTCATCGTCACTCGCTTCAGATTCTAATGTTTTGAGTACGTCGGTTGGAATTATGGGTCCGACATCAAGTGCTCACACGTCGGAGCGAGGACCTGGCAGCCAGCTTTCGCAGCCAGTGTATCCTGCCTACACAGGATATGGACCGAATCAGCATTCTCCAACAATGGTTTGCACAGGATATCCACCCCAGCAAGTTCCATATCAATCTATCCCATATGGATCTAATTCTATTGGACCACATCAGCAACAGCATCCGCAACAAGCTCCAGGTCAAGCACAGTCAGGTCCTGGACCTCTACCACCGGCGCATCAACAGCAATATTATTCATATTTGTATCCTTCAAATCATGCGCAACCTATTCATGCCCCACCACCTCCGCCGCCTCAATCAGCAAATTCTTCTACATCTGTTCCTACGGCTCATGGCGGACAGGTACCTTATGGACCGCCAGGGCAAGATGCGTCGGGGGCTTCCGCTCACCATTATGTTCAGTCACCGTTCTACATGGCTCAGGGAACTAATTCCGTGACACCTATGATTTCTTCCAGTGGAGTTGGGCCGTCTGCATATAGCGTAATACTTCCTCCACAACATGTCAAACCGAAGCGTAAACGTGCCACGCCTTTGCAAGCAACTCGACTGGAGGAGGTCCTTCAACAGACTTTGTTTCCCTCGACTGATTTGCGACTGGAACTGGCACGGGAGCTAGGAATGACACCGAGATCAGTGCAGATCTGGTTTCAGAACCGTCGTCAAGCCTATCGTGCGGAACAGAAACGAAGGTCAAATGGAGAGGAGATCCATCCTGGAGATGGAGAAGGAATGAGCGAGCATAGCAGTGGAGGTGCAAGTACGTCAGGGCCAGGAGATAGCCATGAAGGGCCCGAAGATGGAGCTAGCGGTGAGGAGTAAGATATGAATAATGGAGGAAAATGAATCAAAATCTAGGACTGTACTATATAGAGCTTCATTTGTTATAAAATTAGTGGAGTTCAAAATGGATGACTTAACAAAATTTCAGCGCTCAATTGTTAGTATTATTAATGTTCTGATCATTTTTTATCAGGATTTTATTGATATTAATTTCCCAAACATTGATATTTTATTTTCTACGTTCGTTCATTTATGTGTGAAGGAAAGAAACGCATTATATAGGAGTCAAGTTGCATTTAGAATACACTACTTGTTTGCTTTTTCTTGTTTATTGTATACTAGTTAATTTGTCAAGAATTCCATTGATGTATTTTAATTTATTCTAGATTTCTATTAATGTTTCCGAGTAAGAGATGGATAGCTCCCATCTTTGGCTAAAGCTATTTTTTCGGCGAAAAGCAGCCAAAGTCCACGAAGAAAGGAGCGCACGAATATTACGAGTAGGCGCGATCGGAAAGAAATGGATGCATGCAAGTCATTGGTCGAAATTCTTGAAGAGGCTTTAGAATCAATTTTTGGCGGCTAAATTTTTTGTTTGAGAATCGAAGGACGACTGAGCTGACGGTGGAACAGCTGTCGGTAGTGGGGGGGCTCAGGACGAGAGTCGAGAGTGAGGTTACATCCCATAGCGGTATCGTTTAATCTTCGAATTTAGGTCTTTGATCTTGTTACAAAACTGCCTTAGTCTAGTTTTGCATAGACTGAAATCTCTGTTAAGGCTTTCCTCTGCTGGGCGGACCGTTGTTGTTAGTTATTTAACAGCTGCAGCGGTGCACCAACCGACGGTCAAGTTCGCAAACTCGTAGGCAGAGAGCCGCGAAATCCTCCGTGACTAGAGCCAGAGAGTAGAGCAACTGGATGATGCAATGTGGCCATACCAGGCGCGCTGAGTTCTGGAAACGGAGATCCTATGCAGAAATTACTAGGGGAGGGTGATAGAACGACAGCAGCTATTATAAAAGCTGGCTGGATCTAGGAACAGAATTGAGCGAATCGCACGCGTCCGAGAAGCAGAGGCTGCTGTCCATTTTTCGGTCCAACTTTAAGGTAGACAGAAAACTTGAGTATGTCTAACTACTTTGGATTAGCATTTAGAATTGCTTCTCTATATCGGGTTGCTCTGGTGACCTGTAATCAAAATCCGACTATGCAGCCTACACAAGTCCAGATACTAAAACCTATAGCAGCCTTATTATGATAGAATCCAGTAGTGCATAACCAACATTGCTGTAGACACAGCACAAGCGACATACGCAGATCGCGGTAGCTTTCGAGAGCAAGTCATCATTGTGTCTCGGATGGCCAAAATAGCCACTGCAACCGCCAACGAACAACAATGCAAGTAGGCGGCACCAGTAACTTCAAGTACGCGTACAATACGAGGAGCCGTACGAGCACGCAGCGCTCCGATGAACAGAGAGGAGCGAGGGCGTTTGAACGGTGTGGAGCTCGAAAGAAGCAGCCAGCAGCGGCAAAGATAGTAAATAGCAACTACAGTGGGAAAGGATGAATATAGTAGAGCGTTACGGCAGGCTAAAATGAGCGTACATACAGAGTTCGGGCTGCGCGGCCGAACTCCAGTTCGCTATTTTTCGTCGGACTTAATTTTTATTTTTATAAAAATTATGATGGCGCTTGAGCTGCTTTGTTGCTCGGCATGGAAAAGGAGCCTGTGCTTTGGAAAGGGCCATCATTTAGAGGGAAATGGTTGGCCGAATCCACTTTGAAATTGAGGGCGAAAATGCCGCCTAGACAAGGCACCGCCAAAGCTAGTGTAGGACTGTAGAAACGGCTTGTGCACCAAAAGCAGGAGTAAGTCAGCCAGTAGTGCACCACGGTAGGGCAGCAGTGGACGACAGGACAAAAGCAAAAGTCGTAGTAGTTGCACCTGACGGAGCTGTATGGGCACCAAGCAATGGATCCCATGCCATCAGATGGAAGTAGAAATAATAAGCAACTACTTGAGCTGTATACCGTTCAGTTCATTTGGTTGGACCCTCGGCGATGAGCGTGCGCGTGCGTGCGTTCTGAGACAGCACCGTACGGAGACAATCGTAACGAGAACAGCCAGTAGATTCGGCAGGCCGACGACGACAACCATTTACGGCAAGGGGCCAGGTCATAAGGTGTCGTTGGAGAAAATATTCACATATCACAAGCCAACCAAAAGCCTCGCCAGTTTGGAAATAGACCAAATAAGTAACAATCAAAGTACAATAGAACGTCTATAGAGAAATGCGACGTTATGCCATCGAAGCCAGAGTCCTACCAGGTTTACCAGGTTTACCAGAGAATTGAAATCTAGTTCTCGGCGTGACTCTCAGTGCCATCCGAATGTAATCATTCACCGTACTAGACTTTCGCCGACTCAGTAACAAATTGTCGGCGAAAGTCGTGCAAGGTCTTCTTAATAGTCTAGCACATGATCCTGGACTTGACTCGGCCTCGAGCATATGTATGTGTGCACCAGAGATGCACTGATACACTCACACAAGTTGATTCGGACGCATTCACTGACGTCTCGCTACTCACTGGTTCAATAGTCGTTGGCAGTTGGATGTCGTTAGTCGCCGGCCGGCCGCTGAACTCTAGCCACTTCTTAAACTACTGCACGCTTGCACACACAATCACACCCTGGGGTCACGTCGCTAATCGACACGAATGTGATATCATTACAATAACTGTTGTTTACTCTTGCACTGGTGGATAAACGACTGCTTTCAAATGGCCGGCACCATGGCAAAGCTTAGACTCCAGCATACTAAACTGCGACGATATTCACAGATGAATGGTATACGCGAGCAATCCACATATTTGTACGCATAAAGCCATCGAAGATTAGGGGTAGCTCGAGGAGCTGGCTTAGTCGAATTGGAACTTGATTCATGATTGGCGGTGGCAAGCCAGAGCCAGAGTCAGATGAATTTATGCAAGAACTTGTTTATGATTGGAGAACTTGCGAGAATAACAGCTGTGCAATTGTTTTCGAGATACAGAAAATTGGATTTTCTGAGAGAAGATAAAAATTGACCTGAAACAAATTACAGGCATATACAGTAGATTGGATAATAGTACTAAGAATGGTGACGATGACGGTGATGCAGATGTTGGCCTGAGAGACCGTAGTACTGGATGACAGTTTAGCTTAACGGCAGGCTAAACTGGAGAAGCTAGTCAATTACATGGAGTATGTCGGGTTGATTCGGGCAAGATCTTTGTTCTTTGTGTTTTCAACTTGGCGGTGGAGGACGATATAGAAAGTTCACTTGCTCAAACGGTGCCTTACATTTGCAGCCTTTTAGCTCTTGAACGTAATTGAATAGTATTGGACTGAATTGGTTGGTATATACAACATGGCCATATCACATCGACCGCAATTTTCTCTTTACAGAGGTCATACTTTCTCAAGGTGTCAGTCTCTCGCCCAAATCGTGATAGTCTCTCTCGGCGAGACCTGGCACAACTGCAGTGGGCGTTGGCACAAGCTCATGTACAATCTGAGTTTATCTGGCTCGGGTTTCCTGCATCGATAGTGCCTGATTTCAGAATGACTTACTGGCTCAGATATGCGGATACCGACTCGCTTTCTTTACAAGCTTAGTCCACTTACGCAGCCTGATTTTTCTGCGATATTGCTGGTGCCTGCCGAGATTGGAGCTGTGATAGGAAGAATGATTTGAATCTCAAAGTATTACCTTTTCTTGGAAATGAAGTTCTCTGCAAATCTTGAAGAGCGGCTGGCTGGTCAGATGGCTGATCAAACCAGAGCACTTGGTACCTTTAGTTTGGGCTAGTGGCTCCATTATTATCAAATGATCAATTTTTTACTAGTAAACTATAGTGAGCTTCAGTGAACTCTGCTGACTACATTCGAAATATAGGCGACGCACGTGGTCAGTCTTGCAAATGATCCTCACGAGCATGCTCTAACGAGCTTTCTACATTACTCCTGTTTTTCGTGTCTTGTCGCTAGTATTTTCGCTCCATCTCTAGTCGGGCATATAAACTAGGACAGAAATATAAAATTAACAGAAATTTGTTAACTTAATTAGTTTGAAAGGTTGGGAGTGGTAGCATTGGCTCAGTTTCATATCCGCCACCGTCGAATTGCCTTGGGTTCCTAAGTGACACCTGAGTTTACCCTTCCGATGCACATGGAGCCAGGTTGAAAATTACCGATGCTGCTATTTCTAGAAACCGCTGCAAATTTCTGATTGCGATGCAGAAGCTATATGACACTACAGCGACTAGAGAGCGCTTGCACTAGCCAAAATATGTAGGAGCTATCATTTAAACATTACCAACCTAGCCAACTGAATGCTGCATTTCTGACACCCAGCTTAACCTCTTGATTGGGGAATGTGATTTTAATGTAGACTGATCAGTGGGATGTATCGAGAGCATTGTCTGGATCCGTCAGAAGCTGCACCTCTGCTGAGAATGCATAGAAGTCCCCTTGCAAACAATCCACATTAGCTTTGTTTTCAATTTCCCGTATGTATGGTTCAACTAGGTCCGTTAACACTTCCTAAACGGCCAAATGATCAATTATATTAGATCTAATGTTTCGAAAACGGAACGATCTCAAAGCTGCTGATATTGCACGACGCATACAGTGGCCTGCTTAGAAGACTATAGTGCTACTGTGTTCCTGATCATCGAATCCTATAGCCGTCTTCTGGAAGAGCTCATGTGCTTATATCGAGAAGGTCATCACAGTCCCCTGTTAGATAACGGGGGGGAAGTTAGGAGAACGTTGGCATGCTGACCGTCATGGAAACCGCAGTGTTAAAGCTATTTGGTATGGGCGCAGTTTATGTTCAGTGTTTTAGCAAAATTGTAGTAATAACCAAGATTCTGGAGCGCTGTAACGGTCTTGGAAAAATTTAGGACTAATGTCTGAAGATCGGCCGGTCAAATAGAGAGGGGCTAATACTTGGCCTGGATAGACTATTAACAGCGTTCCTGGCGAAGCAGATGCCTGGGTAAAAAGTGCTTCATGCAGTACAAATGTAAGCGATACAGTGGACCTGCTCCAGATGTCACTCTGTCTTCGTCTGTCGAAACGGATATCAAAACAGAGAGCAAATCAGTCAATGATACAGATCAAATTACAAAATGCAAAATTCTTCGCTATTCTTTTTTTGACTAATCTTTCGACTACGGATTGTTTTTGCCGCCGTCTCTCTCTTATCACTACTCACTAGTGCTTGTTTCCCACCATGATTGTCGCGGGGAGTTTGCCGCACCAGTCAGCCCAAAAATGAAGCACGTTCCATAGAACCTGAAGCTGAGGGCCAATAAAATTCCGGATGTTGAAAGGCATCAAACTTTAGCAGATCTAAACCAAGATCAAGACCGTTTTCGGTAGGGAGAGCACTTGCGAACTGTCTGTAGACTGCTCAACCAGGGCCAGCGCAATCGCCTACTTACAAATAGTTCCATTTCGCGCGGGAACTCCTCCACACAATTCTCGGCAACTAGATCAGAGGCTGGATTACTAATGGACAGCTTATATTTACTAACTCAAAATCTCTCGCAACACAAGCTCCACCAAACACAAAAACGCACTCCTTTGCTGTCTGTTGTTAATTATATGACGCCAGCTACAAGAACTCTCCAAGTGAGGTTTAAGCCGCATGAACACCGGGGTCTAGGATGCACAGACCAACAAATAATGTCGCAGATTGGTTCGTTAGCGTGTCGGACTGAGCGGAGCAGAACTGTGGCGGTACAGTGTGAGTTCAGAAATGCCATCGTGCGGACCAGGTAAAACTGAACGGCATAGTGATTGAGGAGCAGTAGGTCTATTTGTCTGCAACAGGCAAGATAGTTATAACGCAAAGAATCGCAGGTAAGTACAATAGTAGGCGGGAAGTTGGATGAGAAAAGGGGCCAGATGTTCTGAAGAAGGTAGTAAGACATCCCAAATGGAACAAGAAATTTGAACACCACGGCAAGGAAATTGCCGAAGTAAAGGCTCGCGTAATTGGTTTCCTATTCTCTGTTGATGTGCAGATTCGAAAATCTCTTTTGTCCAGTCGCCCCTATTTGGAACCGACGGCAGACTAGATCGCTAGTCTTAAACATCAGAAACGTTTATTTTTTGTTTTTGTATTTTTTTTCGTCGTCGTCGTCGTCGTCGTCTTCACGATTACTGTCTGGTCCTTGTCCTGGTGCCCCTGACTTTCTAATTAGGCAGTTGGATGGTCCTGTGACCACCAGCGCAGATATCCTCTTGTGGGCCACCAAGAGCAGGTTTTACTAGAATAGTTGTCTGTGATCATTTTATTTCACATTTTCTCTGCAGGTCGCCGAGCACACTCCTTTTGACTTTAAAATGCCAACTGTTGTTAGGCGCTCCTTGTCTAGGTGATGAGCAGTTTCAGTTGGGACGTTTTGCAGTTGACCTAGATCCTGGATCGAGTCCTTGAAAGTGCAGCGAACTTCGAAACAATTCCGCATGTCAAGTCTTGATTGATTTCTGGTGCTTGACCTGTACATAGTCACAGTGTACCTGTTTGCTGCATTGAGCTTACTGCTCTAGCTCTTGGTTGTTACTATCCAGACCGTTGACTTTTGGGAGTTGCCTACAATAATAGACTTGATCTTAAGATGCAGTACAGTTGTGACCATTTTACCATAAACTAACAGATTTATGAGCTTGAATAATATTTTAATAAATCAAGAGGTTTGCAATTGCTATTGGAACAATTAAGTGGTCAGCATCCAATATGTTTCTGTTGAAGACGGGACCTGCGTCCATTACCTTTGTCTTACTTGATATCAGAGTACTTCTCGAGGATGGATAATTTCGAAATAGCTCCTTTTTCCCTCTTCATCGAAATTCTAGAATTCTGCTCAACAGGAAAACAGTTTTTTCAAACATGGACCCTTGATTTTGAAGTGGGCCATGGCAGAGATCCACTCAGCGACTGTGCATTAGCAGTGAATCAGCATGAGGAAATTGATCCATAAAGCTCGAGTTGCGGAGCGACGGTCCGTCGGCAGTTGTCACTGTTTTGTTTCGGCGAGCCTAATTTGTTTGCGAGTGATATACTTGCGACCGTTCTTGTACTTCGAGTTTCGCGGTGTTGAGAATGCGAATTCTACTCTCTGGCATGCTTCAGCAGTACTCGAACCACATCCAACTAGGAATAAAATATCACCAAACAGAATATATGGAATAAATAGTACATAATACTTTGCAAATCAACTTGATTTACCAGAAACTGTTGTTATTCATTCTTGTATTGCAAAAAGTTGATGTTAAACTGAGCGGAGAAGTCTGTGCACATGTATTTTGGTTCTATTAAACGCCTAGTGCTAGAATGCCCAATTTTGCTCACCCTACGAGGAATCTCGCTTATCAGAGGAAATTCAAAATGATTATTTTTTTTGCGGAGACAACAATAATTTTCGGTTGAGCATTGCCATTAAACTATTGCTAGAGTTTCCGTATTTTCTTCAGACGGACGAAGAAAATTATGGATGTCAAGGTCGAGATTAGAGAAGGAATGTGATACCCCAAATAGTACACGGAACAGTCTAGTTGACCGTTAATCTGACAATAGTAACTAAAGAAACAAATTGATTTCAACTAAGTTCAATTTCAATGTAAACAAAGTAATTCCAGAATACATGGACAGTGGTCGGTCACGATAATGTCACAGACAAACGATCAGTACAAGTACACTATACTCTTCATCTACTACTCCAGCGAGCGCCGATCTGAGATCAGGCTCACTCAGTTGTAGAAAAATATCAATTGGATAGGACGAGTAGATGATCAACCGTTTTCATGTCGATGGTGGAGAGGGGTATGGAATGAATCTATCTCATCTCCGAAAATTGCAGAGAATGAAGCGCGATTCCAATCGTACGAGTGCGAGAGAAGTTATCCTGATAATAGACTTGTTTGTTTTTTGTACGATCAATTGGGTAGTAGTAAGAATTCTATTACAGTGTGGCATTGTGTTTCTAGTACCTTTGTACATTTGTTTGGCTGGAAAAGAATATGACACTCGATATCTATCACTAAATTGAACATTATATAACCAGAAGCTGCATTGTGCACTAAGTATTTGCGTGCGCGGAGTCGTAAATTCGCGATAGCAATGATAGTCGTGGATTACCAGCTTTAGCTTAATATTCTGACACAGAATGTATTTAGAATATATATATCTACATTCATTCTCTTGGAGAAATCTTACACTCGCAGGACCAATGTCGGCAACTCGAGTAGTAAGTGAGCCGCAGTAACTGCAGACTAGCTTTTTGGCTTTTTTGTTCAAGTGGGCACGTTCAAAGGTAGCCAACTAAAGATGGCTCTAAATATGACTCTCTTAGAAGCCCGTACGTGGACTTATAAATGCAAATGATATTCAGTACACCCTTAAGAGATCATGATCACAACATCTTGAACAAGCATTGTTCTATCGCTCGATTTAGGGCTATAGAGCCTGGTCCTGTGCAGCCGAGTCGAATCTGCTGTCAGACTCCAAATTGATTAAGCCCAGGAGCCTGGATCACCGCGTAAATCTTAATTTCCTGTTAATTTGATAGCGCTTGGTTCTGGTATCGACCAGCGTCAACCAATTCCTAATTATATTTCTCCTTCTATTCTCGACTTGTCTTTTCGATTGCTCTGCAGTTCGGCTCCGGTTTTGGCTCCCATAGCTCGCTTGCTTTGCTCCTCTAGTTGCAGGCGTATAGCTCTTGGTGAGCGGGGTTCTACGTTTGCTCTGTGATTGCGATGCTGCTGTCAATTCTCCTCAGCATTCTGCTGGATGTCAAACTTCGCATATTTAGTGCGAAACAGCGTATGAGCTAACATTTTTCTTCCTTACTAGTAAGTTAGATTCGTGCATATTGCGTTGTTGACGAGCATAATTTTCCTGGATCGCGACTATTTGGCCCCTAATGATGTCCTGGTTCAGCCTCGGCTGCCACCCCACCGTTTTGTCAGACGGATCGCTCTTGGGTATATATCTAGCCAGTATTACTATTAAAAATTATCCTGTACGCTGCATCTCACTTTTACTGAATTTAGTATACAACACTATCGCTCTAGTTGTTCTTTTTCAATCTTTATTCGATTCTAATTCATCATCTCAGGAGATCGAATATATAACGGAGTTTAGCCCGTTCAAGCAGGCGAAATTCGTGCAGTTTTTACTTCGTCTGCCGTTTACAGATTTTGTTTCAACACTGAAGGATTATTGATTTCTACGCAGTATTTGTTTCTGTTCTAACTCATTGTATTGTCCTGACCTCAGTTTCAAAAGACCCAGAACTTTACCGCGCCTCTGCCGTTCCAGGATTCGCAGTTCGCATATTCTGAATGTCGCCATTCATTTTATCCAATTCTCTCCGATCCAGTCCAATATCTAACTATCCAGTCATCCACACACATCAAATGAATTATTCATTTATTAAGTTGATCAAGAAAAAAGATACATACTTGCTCAAAACTCAAGCAAACCGACAGTTCCTATCGAAACTCCCCTCAAGCAATATCAAAACTAGCAATCCACTCATTCGCATTCACTTAACACTCGATCACAAGGGACATGTCTCTCGTTTCAGCCATGCCAGTGTGTACTCATCACCCTTGAAATATCCACTAGTTTTTTCATATACCTCTGCATGATAGTTATTCAGCCAGTTCTTCTCATCTTCGTCCAGCATCTCTGCATCAATCAAGTTACGGCACATAGGAACCATAGTGACTGTATCGAACCCATAGTACTTCTTATCACCGAAATTATTGGGCGTCTTCTTCTCAACCACAAGTACTACATTCTCGATCCGAATACCGTACTGCCCATCCTCATAATATCCCGGTTCATTAGAAATGAACATTCCCACTTCCAAAGGAACCTCGTTATATTGCATTCGTGTACCGATGCCAATGGGGCCTTCATGCACATTCAAAAATGAACCTACACCATGGCCCGTGCCATGACGATAGTCAAGTCCCTCACGCCATAGATACTGGCGAGCAAGAATATCGAGGATAAAACCGCTCGATCCTTTGGGAAAAACTGCCCTTGCTACAGCAATATTTCCTTTTAATACAAGCGTGTATGACTTTCTTTCGGCCTCGGTCGGCGTCCCATAATGCAGCGTTCGCGTAGAGTCCGTAGTACCGTCCCTGGACTATCGTTAACTTATCATGTCTTTCCACAAACACGAACATTTTTGCTCACAAATACTGTCCACCCGAATCACAAAGATACACTAAATCCTTTTTAACTAAAGCGCACGTCGATTTCTCGGGCTGGTAATGAATGATTGCTCCATTCGATCCAGCGGAGGAAATTGTAGGAAAACTAAGGCCCTTGAAATACTTCTGTTCTCTAAATAAAGTATTAGTTTCTTGCAAACGATCCATGACGATCATGAAAACTCACGCTCGACAGGCTTCTAATTTGTCTGCCACTTGTACTTCGTCATATTGGGCATTACTGTTCAGCACTTGCTCCAGCCATGCAAAGTACTTGATTTGGGCAGCACCATCTCGAATATGGCAATACTTCATGCCTTCGACTTCAGTTTCGTTCTTGACAGCCTTTGCACTCTCGACAGGAGCTGCTTTGAGTGTCGTGAATTTAGCTTTGTCAATCGACTTGGTCATGGCCCAAGAGGCACTCGAAGTGACAAGAACTTTCTTTTCATCTGTAGCAGTCAGTTCGCCGAAACTTTTTATGTCTTCGAAAATCGCCTGATATGGTTTCACTGTCACCACGGAACCAAGATGTTCTCGAACTTTTTCAGTTAATTTGTCCTCATCAACGTATAGAATGGCCTCTGTTGGTGTGATGAAGGCATATGAAAAAAAAACAGGATTAAAAGGAATACTACGACATTAGTCAACAGCTCGGTATCAAAGATTATTCACTTACTCATCACCGCGAAGATTAAAGAGCCAAGCTATTTCGTCGAGCATCGATACAATCAATCCAGATCCCTTCTGCTTCTCGATTTCCTTGCGAATATCGACCAATTTCTCTTCAAAGGGCTTGCCAGCAAACTCTAGATCAAGCACCGTCAAAGCTTCTTTGGGTCGCTGTGGCTGGTCTTTCCAAACCAAATCGATAAGATTAACATCCATGCCGATCAATTCGCCTCCCTTCCGGCTCTTGAGCTTGGTTGCCAAAGCTTCAGCCTGAGATGCGGTCAACAAGGTGGCATCAACACCGATGTTCTTGCCCCCCTCGGCCTGACGAAGTGCCCATTCCTGCCACGTTGGAACTTCAGGTAATCCCTGCTTAAGTAGCTCCCAGTTCGAATCAAGCTCCTGCTCAGCCTGTAAAAAATAGCGGCCGTCGGTAGAAAGTGATGCAGAAGTTGCAGTAACAACCGCACAGCCAGCTGAGCCGGTGAATCCTGACACAAAAGCGCGGCGAGCATCTACGGGCGCAATATATTCACTCTGATGAGCATCTTCCGATGGCACAACTGACTACTTAGCAATCTGTATATTTCCTGCAAATCATATCTTCTGCTCGTGGAAGAGAGCGGTATGAATGTTACTTACCGTACACATCCACGTTGTGTTCAGCCATGAGTTTGCGCAGATCGGCCAGAATGGCAGTCGTATCCGCGCGAACAGCAGTAGTTCCTGCGGTCATTGTTCGTGTAGCAGTGATAGTGTTTGATGTTGACTTTAACGCACGAGTTACGACCTGTTTCAAACTGGTTGCAAGCATATAGTCGCTGTCGTGATATCCAACCGCTTCAGATGCCTGCTTTAAGCTAAAGAATAAAATGCAGTCACCACAAGTATACGACAATAATAGCAGATCTTCTGCAAAATAAGATCAATATAAAGTCAATAATTATCTATCACTGGCCACTTTGAACTGAATATGTCGTTTCCTGTACTTGGATTCGATTTCCAGCTGACCTTGCGTTGGTCCTGGTTCCGAAGCTGAAACCGCGATAAGGCCGGTTTGGTGGTTCAAAAACCAAATTGATTATATAATGAACTAATTATGTAATTACAAATCCTACATAGGGTAATAGAATTGCTAGTACAGTAAAATATTTAACTCATGACGTTAGAAAGAGCACGTTCCTGCGCTTTAAAATACTGTCGCAGCGACTGGACGGCAACAATTTGCTCGAGATCATCACCATTTTGCATCGTTAGACCCTCGTTGACTAGCTCCATAGCAGTTTTGTACTGCTTCTCTGCAATTTTCTTTTCCAAACGGTCAGAAATGTCCTGAAGTTTTTCGATTTGTTCGAGAATATCAATCATTTCTTGATATCTGAAAGATCGTTCTACTAATCCACGCATTTGTGTCTGTTTGCTTGTAGTTTCCTGTTTAGCCTGTTCTAAAGTCTGTCTCAGTGCCCGCACTCTAGCTTCAGATTCCTCCATTTCAGCAGTGACCTGCTGGAAAACAGATATCGAATTATTAATATCCTGTGATCTCTCTAGTTAAATTAGTTAGTAGTCTATTCGTGTATTTGATGGGGCTGGGGCTTGCTGAACTTGAGCATACCTCGACTCATTCCTTTCATGATTTGTTCTACTCGCATAGATAGGTCCTTAAAGTCATCATACTCTTCTGCTCGACCAGCTGAGCTTTTATCCATTATGGAAAGCGCCAGTGCGACTGAATTACAATCTTCGTCCATCAGACTACCCCAGTCTCGGGCGACAAATTTTAACACATCTAAGTCAACGTGGTAAGTCTCCAATTAGAGAATCCGTAATAAATTTATTTACTTACCAGCAACATTTTGTGAATTAGTTGGTGGTCCTAATGTGGCTCGTTTCTCCCGTATTCGAGCTGCATATGCATCAGGCCGTGCTAACTGAGTAGGCTGACCTCTAAGTTGAGGGGGCTGCCGTGGCATCCCGTAATGATCTCCAGCTGCTTGAGATTGCGGTCCATAAATGCTTGCGCCCGGTTGTTGTTGTTGTTGTGATGTATAAGGGGTTCCATTAGGTTGCTTCTGGATCACGTAAGGACTTGAACTTGGTTGGTGTGCTTGAATGGCATATGGACTTCCGCTCGAGGACGACGATCCTGGCTGAGGATCTGTCTGCTGATGCCTAGGTAAGGATAGATCAGCTTGAGACACATATGAGCGCCCTGTTTGAGAAGATGATTTGGAAGTGGTGGGCATCTCATATGGATTGAAACCATTTTGCTTTTCATGATCTCTAGATCGCGGCGGCGGTACGTCTGGAACATTATTTTCCAAATCGGATGGTGGAGGTGCAGGGGTTTTTATAGCTCTGGTTTGTGAACGTCTCAATGGGATAGGGGGAATATCCTGTATTGGTTGTGAAATCGATGGCACTGATTGGATTGTCGCGTCGACAGCTGCAGTTCCAGAATGATGAACTCTGCCACTAGACATTTCGGATGAGCCAGAATTAGAAATGGAGGAACTCGAGTAGTCCGCATAAGGAGAAGATGTCGATATTTTAGTCGGATTGTAAGGATTTAAGGAACTGGAGCTAGAGTGTACAGACGTACCATACACATTATCTGGTGCTACCGCGTAAGGACTCGAACCGGTATTCGTACTCGTTCCTTTTGGAGCATATGTGCTAGAGCTTGAGTTGGATCCACTTATGGTCACATATGGATTGATATCTTGAGCATACGGACTAGTAGTTGTTTGTGAGGTAACGTATGGACTCGATGAAACATAGGGACTTGATGATTGTTGCTGAACCGGTTGCGACGGATTATGACCCGTCGGATTTTTTGTTGGAGATTGCAACTGCACCGCTGCCTGATATGAATGTTTGGGAGATGTTCTTTGTTTCCGAGAAGGTGAGGGGATATTTGTACCGGTGATAGCTGCTGCCGCCGCCGCGTACGGGCTCGACTGGCCAGTATATGATGCCGTTGCAGACGAACCTCCATAGGGATTCCTCGCTGGTTTGGATGACGGTGCGGCATGTGAAGTACTCGAGCTGTCACTGTAAGCTGTAGAATAAGGACTGGTCGCTACCGGAGAAACATTGGAGTAGTTCACCGCTGAACTATATGGATTTGATCCTGCTCCATAGGGATTTGGTGCCAACTTATTATTGTACGGATTCGTCTGAGAGTCATCTCGACTTTCACCACGCGACGGTGATTTACGCGACATTGGATGAACAAAATCTCAAAATTTATGCGTTGTTTTGATTTGATTTTGCCTTGTTTCGTTCGAGATCAAAACATTTTGAAATTTCCGAGCTTTCCTACTCTATCAAGTCGCTATCCGGGGCGGATGAAAATATTGATACAAACGCCTCGATTATTTGCATTATACCCCTGTTTACATGTTTACAAAACCCTCATCTACATATTTCAGATCCAGATCTTGTTTGTGTACAAACAGCTCAATTTTTCAAGCCAGTCCCAAGCGACAGAGACAAGAAGCAAGTTCAAAACAAACTGTAGAAACGAAGTTGATTCAGCTTTAGAATAATAGCAAGAGAGGAAGAGGCTTAGAGCTGCTTGACGATTTTGAAAGTCAAATTAGTTAGAATTGGTGTCGTTTTAGGCCTCGCAAACTTGCGTAAAGCTGAGGGACCGCCATGTCTGACTTATCGGGTTTGCCAAAGTAGGTTTGCCGATCTGTTTGTTGACATGTTCAATATCTGAATATTTGTATAATATTCACTCGTTGTCCACAAATGATGATTATATTACTGACAATATTTAGTTGGCTCACCCAAACAACGGGCACATTTGCCTTTTCCGCGGCAGGTGTATCTTGCGCGTCTATTTATATGCATCTACGCAACTATCGCAAACCACTTCGTCAGCGGTTTGTCGTTCGTATTCAGCTATTGATCCCGATATATGCCCTCTCGTGTTGGTTTAATCTGACTTCTCATCGAATAGCCATGTTTATTGATCCTTTACGGGATATTTACGAAGCTTTTGTCCTGTACCAATTTTTTTGGCTCTTAACTAACTATCTGGGGGGCGAGAGAGGAGTCATTATTATGATGTCTGGCCAACCACCTAGAGAACACCTTGTGCCTTTTTTTCGTCATTTTCTTCAAAAAATCGATATTTCAGATCCGCATGATTTTCTTGCCATCAAGCGAGGTATCTTACAATATACCTGGCTAAAACCTGTGTTTGCCTGTATCGTGTTTCTACTGAAACTTGCTGGTGTTTATCAAGAAGGGTTTATTTCGTGGACTTCGGGGTACTTCTGGATGGGTCTTTTGTATAACCTATCAGTTTCTCTTGCATTATACTGCTTGGCACTTTTCTGGGTTTGTCTGTCAGTTCCTCTACAGCCTTTTCGTCCCATGCCGAAGTTTTTATGTATCAAGCTCCTTTTATTTGCTTCGTTCTGGCAAGGATTTGCGCTTTCTCTTTTGGTATTTCTTGGAATCATCAAGGATGTTGGATATTATACTCCAAATAACGTGGCCCGAGTTGTGCAGAACAGCCTGATGTGTTTAGAAATGCTGGCCTTTGCTTTTGGTCATTGGTCTGCATTTTCATGGAAGGAATATGTCGATAACAGTGTAGGATCCGCTCGATTACCGATCTATTATGCTTTCAGAGATGCTTTCGGTATGTTAGATGTGGTTGAAGATATCAAAGACACGTTAAGAGGAGAGCAGTATCAATATCGCGCTTTCGATTCAGCAGGTGCTATCGAACATCCAGATAGTGCTTCTCGGGAGGCGCGTTTAAGGGCAGGTCTGCGGTACCAGCAAGGAGGAGCAGCAAAGTACTGGCTGCCCCAACCGAGTTCGGTTCGAAAGTCGCTACCTAAAACCATTTCGACTGCGGTTCAAGAGTTTTTTGGATATTCATCTGATGGTCAGATTGCTCTTCCTATTAGTGAGCCTTCATCATCTCGATCTTCGTTTTCAACACAAAGTGGTGATAGTGAACAAGAAGAAGACGACTGGATTATAGATTATAGCACGGAAGAACTGTACAAGCTTGCCAGGAAATTAGAGTATGGAGATTACAACTATCCAGTTATCACAGTTCAACAGCCTCTTACTTATGTCCCTTATGCATACAAGGACTTGCGGGCCCCCGCATCTGTAACCGCATCTGTAACTCCATCAACTGCTTGGACAGAATTCCGAGCAGCTCCTAGAGAAGGGGTTACTAGCAGCAGTGGCGAGGTATCTACAGCAGAGGGTACTAGTTCTCGCTCTGTTTCCCGGCCTGGAGTCGAAACGACTCACTCCGCACCGAATTTAGGGCTGCTGGTTCCTTTAAAATAGATTTTTAACATCTTTGTGGTGGTATTAGTTTCTTTCTTAGGCTTGTTCTTGTTTAATGCTTTCGGTGTAATGTGTTTCTACTTTCTGGACTGGTTCGGGTAATATGGATAAATATTTGGATCATAATTGGATTATATTTGGGATGTGTTAATTTTTTATGAATGTTTGAAATTAAGTTTGTACTGCAAAATGACTTTTTATGAGTAGATCATTGACTGAAAGAACATGTCTCCCTATTGGGGTGGGAATTCGTGTATTGTATGGGAACATTTTGTGCATGTAATTCTCGGTTGGGTCTAAATTGAGCCATCCTAAAACTGTTTTCACTTCGGTATCAGCTAATAACCCTGAGAATCTCTAATTTATTTCAAAAAGATTTAAACAGCTACGATATCGTCGAAATTTCAGCGCAAATGTATGTGTGAACCTCCGATCCATATTTTGCTGTTTTTCGCTGTTTTCAGGGCCGTTTTGTCGGTTTGCACAAGGCATTTTAGAGCACACTTCCAGACAACTTTCAAGAGCCTTTCTTTCGCGTGAGATCTCTAGCTGTAACCAAGCGACGCAATACTTGATTCGTTAGACAGAATGTCGGAGATCAATAAGCGCCAGAAAAACGAGTATCAGGCGCGGTTTCGGCACAACTATCGTCAGAATCATAGTCAGAGCCAGCACCTCCAATCTTCAGGAAACAATAGTCCTCAGTCGGGTTCTCTAGCAGGCCGAATTCAAGAACGAGGATCGCCATCAGATCTAAACTCGATCTCGAATCGCATTCCTGTTGGTTCGGAAAATCTGAACAGAAGATCAGAACAAGATTTTCCTGTCTCGAGTAAGTGCTGCATTCCCGTATCTAGAACGTTGTACTAAGAACAATCACAGAGCAATATCCAAATTTCCAAGGACCAAGACCGGAAACGAAGCAGTCATCAAAGCAGCAGAAACAATCCTCAAAAAGACAACATCTTCCTCACGGAAAGGAATCACTATGGGACCGCGAGACTAAGCCCACAAAGTGGAATCGCAATCACAAAACGCCGGTAAATCGAGGGAAAGGAAAGGAAAGAAGACATTCAAATTTTCATCAAACCGAGGAATGGCTTTCCGGTTCGCTTCCTCCGATCGAAGGGTCGTCCGACAATTATCATTTACACTCTCGTTTTCGGTCGCCTGCTTCAGCAACAGCAGCAGCGGCAGCTCCTCCACCACCGCCACTATCAGCCGACAACCGTATCGATCCCCGATTTGGTCAAAGGCGACGTCCAAATGATCACCAGCCCAATGATGCTCGAAGCTATGATTTGCCATCTCCTTCGCGAGAGTCGTCGGAGCAGTCTTATCGGAACATGATGTATACTAACCAGGACCGCACACCCTATCCACCCGAACGTCCTCCTTATGATTATTCATTCCATCGCCCAGATGAACATGTTTATCTTCGCAATGAACCTCAGTTTGAAAGTCGGCCGCCGGAATCTGACTTGGGCTCGGGTTATTACGACTCTGTTGAATATGCATACGATCATGAATATCCCGACGAGCAGGCTGACCGGACTTACTCTCAGCATTACGCATATCAGCAGTATTCTCGGAGATCATATCCTCCACCATCTCGACAAGAATATCCAGTAGCTCAAGAAGAAGTATATCGAGATTATCATCCTCCACCGCCCGAAGCAACACCACTGCCTCCACGACGACCACCTTCATTCTACGAGGGAAAACGTGCACCAAGACCTAACGATGATGACTACAGAGACAACAGCCGACCGCCGAACGACTCAAATCCAAGCAAGCGCAGGAAAACACGGTTTGACCAAACTCAACGCAATTCACGTCAGTGGAAATCTCACAAAGATGATCTTCATTCGCCATCGTCAACACTCGTTCCTGACGAAGCTGAAGCGGCTGACAATCGCAGAAATCCATTGAAAGAATTCATGGATGTGAGTGTGGATGCCAAAAAAGAGGCTGCACGTCCAGCAAGCAAAGGATTTTCGTTTAAAATGCCGAGCAATAAGCAAGAGTCCAGCCATGCTGGAAATGCAAAAAAATCGGCGGCTTTCTCTCGGAACAAACTAAACCAGCGCAAGAGAGAAAACCATGGTGAGCAGCTTGAATCGACGAATGCTGATTCTACAACCACCGATTCTGCGACGAATCCCAACACGCAAGAACAGGAAGTCAACCGTAACGCAGATCCTGAGGTATTGTCGAACGAGACATACAAATCAGTCGACAAACGAACACCTGAAAATCGTGGAATCGCAGAAGGGCGACTAGGGTCTGTCTATGACCGAATAGCACAGGTTGGTGAGGGAACATACGGAAAAGTTTATAAAGCCATAAACTTTGTCACAAAAGAGCGTGTAGCACTGAAGCGCATCCGGATGGAAGCTGAAAGGGACGGGTTCCCGATCACGGCACTACGAGAGATTCGATTACTGCAGTCTGTTCGGCATGAAAATGTAGTTTCGTTGCTGGAAATGATGGTCGAGAAAGGAACGGTCTACATGGTATTTGAATATATGGACCACGACTTGTCAGGTCTGTTGACGCATCCCCAGTTTGTGCTAAAGCCCAGCAATTTGAAAGATCTGTTGAAACAGCTTCTTGAAGGACTGGCATATCTGCACAAGCGGGGTGTTTTGCACCGAGATATTAAGGGGTCGAATATTCTGATTTCTAATGACGGTTTGCTGAAATTAGCCGATTTTGGACTTGCTAGGTTTTACGATAAGCACAAAAAGACAGCGAATTATACTAATCGTGTAATTACGCTGTGGTATCGACCGCCTGAACTGCTCTTGGGTGCAACCAAGTACGATGCTGCGGTGGATGTCTGGGGAGCAGGATGTCTGATGGTTGAAATGTACACACGACGAGCGTTATTCCAGGGACAAGACGAATTGCAGCAGCTAAGCATTATTTGCCGAATCATGGGAACACCAACCAAGGAAACTTGGCCAGACGTGGATAAGTTACCTTGGTATGATCTAATAGAACTACCGGAGTCCCGAGAGTCTAAATTTCAGACCTTAGTCGAGAAGAGTCTATCAGAGAAAGGATTGAAGTTGGCGAGTGAGCTGCTTTCGCTTGATCCGAGCAAACGACCGACGGCAGCGGAAGCACTAGAAAGCGAATATTTCAAGACGGAAGAACCGAAGCCCGAGCGGCCCATGGGGTGAGAATCACTTTTGTTTATGGAAGTGACTTTGAACTAGATACTGACAAGACATTTAGACTTGCTGAGCTAGGAGAATGGCATGAGTTCGAGTCCAAACAGCGGCGCAAGAAAGCGCAGAAAGGAACCGAGCCGACGCAGGCGCAGACACGAAAAACGTAGATGTACAATAAGAATAAATCTGTACAATATAGATATAAATTACAAATTAATGAAAAAGCCGAGACGCTAATGGCCTCGCTGGGCAATTTCGAGACAGCGCTGTTCGAAGCCCGACACATGAAAGTAGTTGATACCGGCGTCTGAGAGTTTCTGCTTGCCAATGTTTTTCTTTATGAACGTATCAGGCTCAACCACGCCTACTACGACAGTGTGGAAAAGATTGCTTTGGAGGATTCTGTCCACACAAGGGAGATTCCCGCTTAATCGTTCACTGCATGGCTCCATGGTGGTATAAATGACTGCAGATCTTGCGGGAGGTATGTGACCTTGATTGATGAGTTTTTCAAGCGCGCATTGTTCTGCGTGAGTATTACCCGGAAGTTCACGGGAATATCCGGTAGACAGCACGATATCTAGACAATCAAGAACGAAGGTTTGAGTTCAAAGGTCTTCTATCCCAGCTGGAAAACAGTTAAGTACCTTTATCCGACGAATTTCCTTCTGCACCAGCTGGCAGGACGATCACGGCGCCAACACAGAATGCTGTTGGAGTCGCAACACAATTCTGAGCTTCTTTAAGGGCTAACTCTAAATAGAACTCATCACTTTCGACCATCGCGTTGAATTTAGGTGAGTTTGAGCGATTTGGCTGCAACAGAATGCAAATATAATCAATATCGTATTAAATTCGGCTATCGCTAAACCCGGTTCTGTTAACCCCCAAAATCGTGTCCGTAATCAACGGGGTTTGTTTTCCCATGAACAAGACTCTTGGATTCCCTCCTTCTTCCAGGGTGCGAAGACAACCATAATCAGGTTTATCTATTAGAATTAGTAGAATTGCTGAGTTAACGAGAGAGAGCTATAATTAAAGGGCATCTACTTCAAGAAAACGCTTAAAAATTAACGTCAACAGCCAATTGTGCTGTCGCCTTTGTCATGTCTGCCGTAGCTGAGAAGCGGACGCGACCGGGAACCGTCGTCGCCTCGGTAAGTAATATTCTTGCATGTATTCACTCCAAGAAATACAATCTGACAATCATCAAAAACAGGCTAGTGGAAAATGGGTGTCATATTCACACACCGTCTTTGCCGGCTGTGAGTTTTTATAACCATCTTCGTTGCACTTGAGTATCGTATTTTCTTTCTAACAGAATAATGCAGATGCTTTCCTTAGCGCGCTCGTCCTCGGGATGCTCCTTCATTTCCAGAAAATCGTTCGCAACGAGTATTATGGTTATCCCGACGAATGGTTAGTGCTGATTCTTTGCTCTGAGTTAATTGAGCTGATATTGTCATATAGGTTTCCGTCCGTATCTGCTACTATCGGTGACAGATATCCGGAGCGTAGCGTCTTCCAAATATTCATTGCCGTCACGGCTGGTATGAATCTTATTGTTTACCGTATTGAAATCCTTTTTAATCAAAGTTTAGGTCCACGATTTGCTCTTTTATTCCTTACTTACCTACTCTTCAACAAACCCGGTAGTAATTTCCCACGTATTCACGCCGCGATCGGCTTCATTCGTACCATAACTTGCGGTGGATGGGGTATGTTGATATTCTTTCGATTCGTTCAGGCCACTAATTATAGTAGTATACATCACATCCACTGATGATCATGACTGGCACGATATCTTCATGATTTCCTACATAGTTCTGACTATTCCCTGGGATATCGGTGGGGTCTTTCTTTCTCCGCCAGATTCGAAATCTCGGAGATACAGAAAGATCGTTGCTTCGACCTTTTTCTTCATGATGATTCCGCTTGTGTATTTCTTCATTCAGCACAAGGTTCATCACATTGCCGGAGGTAAGTAAATCACCAATTGTTAACAAAAATTACTAACAGCTCAGCTTATACGATCTACGCTTTCTTTGAATGGTCCCTAATTTTCTTGGATGTTGCATATGATAGCATTTCTGCACTGGATTTTGCGAGTTTAGAAATTAGGATCGTTGACATGACTGGTATTACTCATGGGTATGTTCCTCAATTTCTCGTCTAGACCATTGACCGAGTTCGTACTGCTCAATCTTGTGTTATTCTTAATTGATTTTTTGCACTTTTTCGTGTGCTTTCTGGTGTACATTATTAATGCAATTTGTTTTTTAGATTTCCTAATGTAGCTACCAAGAAGCCAGATATTTGGTGAGTTTCTATGTAATTGCATATTTCGTTCTCAACTAACTTATGAAGGACTACTGCGCACTCTCGCGATGCTGACA
This sequence comes from [Lipomyces] oligophaga, assembly GCF_038497815.1. Classification (NCBI taxonomy): domain Eukaryota; kingdom Fungi; phylum Ascomycota; class Lipomycetes; order Lipomycetales; family Lipomycetaceae; genus Lipomyces; species [Lipomyces] oligophaga. Next base: position 1,928,727 of record NW_027117785.1, on the reverse strand, counting down.
AAGGTCTTTTAACCGGATTCAGTTTCTCAGAAACACTTTTGTTTGGTGCTGAGGTTTACAATGCCTTTGTTTTTTGGTCTGTCTGGACTGCGCTCGGGTTACTAATTTGGTATTTTCCGTTGTGGTATATGGGTATTAGTGTAAGGTTGCATGTGATCTAGACTTGTACGGTGTGGATATTGACAAATATAGGGATACGAAGTGACTTTGCTCTCTGTTGTGAGTCCTGTTTTCCTCGGAATACCGTTTTTGGCTGCCTTGTTTGGCCAATTCCCGCAGATTGCTGTTCTAGGACAACTACTTGGAGTCGCTGCTTATCTTGTCCTTGGACCCAGTGATCGGTTACTGACAGTCTCGGCTGGTTCCATATTTGCCAGTATTTCTTTGGCTATTCAGTTTTGGAACGTTACTGTATTACCATACGCAGGACTTCGTAAGGCTACAATCCTGTCTTTTGGTCTTGTGGCTTCATCTATTGCCAAATTTGCCTTCTATGCCAACAATCCAATCTGGCCAATCATGCATGAAGAAAATGGTGGATGGAATAAAACAGGGCTAGCACTTGGAATTATTTGTGCATTTTTCACTACCCGCCCGCAGCGGGGATCAAACAATTTTCTACCATCCAAAACTCGAGGTTCATCCTTCATCTTTTCAGCTTTTGGAGTTGGAGGATTAATATTCAACTTGCAGTCGCTTTTATCTGATTCCAGCACTATTATCTACTGGACATGGAATGGATATCCGGTTCAAGGTCCATTGCCAGTTCCCTTTGGTGCAGTGACAATAATTGCGATGATTCTGGGAATTTATCTTGCTGTCGTTCGTGGAAAAACTGTGGCTAGCTGGCGTTCGTATGCAATTGCGGCTGTGAGCGCTTCCATTCTCTACTCTTTTGGAGGTTGGCTAGGATATCTTGGCGGTCTTGTGTTGACTGTGTATCTTCTTGCCATTGCGCCTACGATTCTCGATGCCGCGTCTGTTCATGGTGTAGCACGAACATTTGGATTGGGCATGTTTGTTTATGTTCTTCTTGTTTTGGGACATGTTTGGGTCGTTGCATATGCATTTGTACCTGGAGGACCGTTACTCAGAGAGAGAACAGATATTATTCTGGGAGTTGCGATGGTCAGTATCGCTGGGGGTGTTTATGCTGCTAGTAAGCTCCCTTCAGGTCGAAAGAACTACGCATCCGTGAAGGGTAAAGTATTCATCCCTTACTTTAAGATCCGATCGATGACTATTGTATACGGAACTTTGTTTGCTGCACTGGCAGCTACAATTGGTTGGCGCCGATTTGACCGGCCTGCGCCAAAGCCGTATCATGCCGAGGATAATCTGTTGACAGTCGGTATCTGGACAATTCATTTCGGTCTTGATAATGACATGTGGGGAAGTGAAGGGCGAATGGTGGATGCGATTCGGGATCTGGAGATTGATGTCATTGGACTCTTGGAAAGTGACACACAGCGAATAATTATGGGCAATCGCGATGTAACACAGGAAATTGCTGAGGAACTGGGCATGTATGTAGATTATGGTCCAGGGCCGAACAAGCATACTTGGGGTGCAGCATTGCTGTCTAAATTTCCTATATTAAATTCGACACACCATCTACTGCCTTCACCTGTTGGAGAGCTAGCACCTGCAATTCATGCAACACTTGATGTCTATGGCAAGCTTATTGATATTGTTGTGTTTCACAGCGGACAGGAAGAAGATGTCGAGGATCGACGACTGCAAACTGCAGGCGTATCAGAAATTATGGCAGGCAGCTCCAATCCAACAATTTTGTTGAGTTATCTTGTGACCAAGCCTCTTCAAGGGAATTACAATACATATGTATCTGAGCACACCGGTATGAAAGATATTGACCCGTCGGATTCGGACCGCTGGTGTGAATACATTCTTTACAAGGACATCAAGCGAGTTGCGTACGCGCGAATTAGTCGAGGAACGATTACAGACACGGAGATACAGACGGGTAAGTTCATTGTTGGTGTCGACGGTTTGGGCGAATCCACAAATAATCGTGTGGATGAAGAGCAAGTTCCGGCTGCGTGGAGGTATCCTGCAATGTTCCGAGGGGAAGGAGTTCGAGGACATCGATTCCATGTGTTTGATGAACCGCGATATTACGCATGATGTTATCTAAGTGTATCTGTTTTGTAATTGAACTAATTGATAATCCATTTGAAGTTTGTCATTAAAATGTTTGTATGTTTAGCTAATAATATGGTATTCCGTTACTAAGCGGTTGGGAGATTGAATATTTGCGGTCTAACAGATTAGCGGCACATCAGAATTAGAACAAGGCGGCATGACCTGAATCGGCTGCCTAAAAGTAGAATAGTGAGAATGTTCGAGCTTAGATTGAGAATTGGATTGCGAGTGTCCAAAACGTGGTTTAATGAAGGCACACAATGGCAGCAGCAGCTAGGAAACCGGCGATCACTATCGGTATACCAAGGCAACATATCGACACTTCTCGCGGATATCAGTTTGACCAACAAGCAAAATCCGGACGTAATTGTCATTGGTGGTGGCCATGCCGGCTGCGAGGCAGCAGCAGCAGCGGCAAGAACAGGAGTGCGAACCATGATGATCACGCCGGAACTCTCCACTATAGGTACGTGCAGCTGCAATCCATCGATAGGCGGTGTCGGCAAAGGCAACATGGTTCGCGAAGTAGATGCCCTAGACGGGCTCATGGGCCGTATAGCCGACAGAGCAGGAACATATTTTCACACGCTAAATTCGAGCAAGGGCCTAGCTGTCTGGGGTCCTCGCTGCCAGATTGATCGAAAACTTTATAAGAGTTACATGCGTGAGGAGATTCTTTCATATCCTGGACTGGTCGTCAAAGAAGCGCGAGTGGCAGACTTGATCATTCAGAACGATAAGGGTGCTGGAAAACCACATGATAGACTTATTCGTGGGGTGGTATTGTCAGATGGGTCTGTGATCCCTGCGAAGAAGGTCATCGTCACGACTGGTACGTTTCTTCGAGGCGAAATTCATATCGGCATGCAGTCTTATCCAGCAGGTCGGATCAACGAGATGGCGTCATTCGGTATTTCAGACACTCTTGCAGAAGCGGGATTTGTTCTTGGTCGTATGAAGACTGGCACACCACCGAGATTAGATGGTCGAACAATCAACTATAATGTACTTCCGACATCGCCGCCGGACACAGTTCCCCGGCCATTCAGTTTTATTAACGACCATGTGCAGGTTGAGACGCAAAACCAACTTTCTGTCTACATGACGCGAACGCATAAGGCGATGCATGATCTGATTTCAGAAAACTTGTCGGCCTCGCTACATATCCGTGAGTCCGTCGCTGGGCCTCGCTATTGTCCTTCGATAGAATCGAAAATCATCAGGTTCACTGACAAGGCATCTCATCTGATTTGGCTAGAGCGAGAAGGCTTTGACACACACACTATCTACCCTGGTGGATTTAGTGTCACGCTCCCGGCAGATCTACAACGAAGATTACTACGGATGATGCCAGGTCTGGAGGATGTGGATATGATCCAGCCCGGATACGGCGTCGAATACGATTTCATCGATCCACGCCAGCTGGAACCGACTTTGCAAACTAAACCAATCAGGGGTTTATATCTTGCTGGACAGATAAATGGCACCACAGGATATGAGGAAGCTGGCGGCCAAGGACTTGTCGCAGGAATTAATGCGGGACTAGCGGTTTTTGACAAGCCCGAGTTTACATTGTCTCGAAGTGAGGCATACATAGGAGTTATGATTGATGATTTAATTACTAAAGGTGTGGAAGAACCATATCGAATGTTTACTTCCAGAGCGGAGTTTAGGTTGAAGTTGAGAGCTGATAGTGCCGACGAAAGGTTGACTCCGAAAGGATACGAGCGTGGTATCGTTTCTCGTCAGCGATATGATCGGATGCTTTATGACCGTAATCTCAGTGAAGTGGCCATCAATACTCTTCGTGAAGTGATTAAATCTCCACAAGAATGGGCGCGATATAGCAACAATAGCCAATCCATAGCTGTTCTTCGAGACGGTAAGCGCCGTTCCGGTTTCCAAATGCTATCAATTAATCCAGAATACATCTCTATGCTTCTGTCCGCATGCGAGTTCCCAAGGATGAACGAGCTGACCGAGAAAGTCATGAACAAGATTATTTTTGAAGCTGTTTACGAAAGGCCCATATATCGCGAACAAATGAGTATTCAAGCATTTATGGGAAACGAAAATCTGGTGCTACCTGTTGGTTACGATTATTGGAATCAGCCTAGTCTATCTACCGAGGCGAAAACGTTGTTAAATCGTGTTCAACCGAGAACTCTGGGCCAAGCAAAAAGAATTCAGGGAATCACTCCAGTAGAAGTCGTGGAATTGTTTAGAATCCAGAGATTATTGCATTCGCAATCCAGACTGCAAGCTAGCCAAAATGCAGCATGATTGTATAATATTGTAAATAGTTTGTAATATATGAGATTAACGGCGAACAAGATTCCGTCGCGAAGGGTGGATATGAGCATCTGATTCAGTCAGTGAATCTAGGAATTTGTCGGCTTGTGAAATTGATATTTCATCTTGCTCCTGGTGATTATGTCGCCTTTTATCAGGACCTGATCGTTCGGTATGATCTTTTCGATGGTGATAACTTTGGTGTGTGCCATGCCTATCTTGATGTCTTGAATCATCTCTGCTACGTCTTCTCTGACTTTTGACAGGGGATCTGGATCTAGTAGATCTAGAACGAGAAGATCGAGCGTAAAAATTATCTGAATGAGCAGAAATTGGAGGAGTTGAGCTGGTATTACCAGATCTCGCCTTCAATTCAGAAAATCCAGTTTCAGGAATATTTGGTTTTGCCACATACGGAATCCCTAACGCTTCAGCCATTGCACGATCTTCCAGCTCCTTTACTTTTCTCTTTTCATCGCCATTGCTGTGTTGACTATTTGAACCCCTTTTCTTTTCCCGCTCGTACCATAATGCGTCGTTTTTACTTGCCCAGCGACCAGTAGGTGCCATGATTGAATGGCCAAGATAATGGTCTTTGTGACGGTCTGTCTTCACGGATTCCCACGAAAAGTCACTGCGACCCCCTTTTAGCGAACCTGACTGCGTGTGACCCGACTCGTCTGCTTCGGTCTGCACCATTTTGGTTCCTATTCTTGGTCTTAAACAGCAAAACTGGAAATACAATCTCATATAAATTACATACAGTTGTGCGCGGCTTTAATAATAGCTAAGGGGTCTTTACCCATGTCCCAGCCAAAGTCACAGCAGTTCATGTAAGCAATAAAATATTACCGTAAACGATCTCAACAAAATTAATAATAAAAATAAACATCAGTTCAAACCTGCATCCAAATATTTATAAAGAAAAAGACAACATTATAATATTATCAAAAATCAAGTCAACATCAGAGAGTAAGCAAACATTTTCAACAGCAATTACTTCTCACACACCACTCTACATATATAATCAACCTATACATCCAGAACTGGGCAATCCACAAGAAATTAAGATAATAAACCATAACAATAAATATGTGATACGACAAAATCCCTTCATGTTGGTAAAAGAAAACTTTTTTTTTTTTGCTCTCTTCGTTGACTCAACTCCACCTTCTCAATTCTCCTGCTTTTCTGCGCTATCTGTTATTTCACAGGAATTTCAACTCATATCCCGCTTTGATGATAACATATAGTAATGCATACAATTAGATAATTAGAAAAATATTTCAGATGATACCTTTCATTCATCTTGAAAACAAAATCGTAAAATAAAATAGTAATGGTCAATAATATCGTATATTTACTCTAGACGAATCTTCATCTGTTCCGCAGTCAGAGGCGTGAAATCTAGAATGTCAATGCCTTGTTCGAGGAGTGCCGGACGTGCATGCGCTGGAACAAGTTTCTTATTCAATCCTGGCGCAATCGAGAGCTCATGAACGGTGAAGTCAAATAAATTAGGTAGTTGTCGCGGAGGGTTTGTCGGATGCCGAGTATCTGGTAACAAAGTTTCTGGGTCTCGCAGCTCGTCGAAGAAAGGATGGCACATGGCTTCAATTGCTGACAATCGCTGGTTGGGATTGTACTCCAACAGACGACTAATCAGATCGATTGCTTCCTGTGGGCCCTTCCGGAACACCTTTGAAAAAGGATGCGGCCGTATCTGGGGAAATTTATGTTCCATATAGTTGGGATTCATTGTCTTGATCTGCTCTCGCGTCGGCGTTCCTAAAACCTTGATAATTTCCACTAATTGATCGATTCCTGACTCTCCGGGGAACAGCGGCTGACCAAGCATCAGTTCGGCCATAACACAACCTGTCGACCAAATATCGATCTTGGTGGTGTAGTTTGTAGCACCAAAAATAAGTTCGGGAGCTCGATAGTAGCGCGAGCAGATGTACGAGACATTGAGCTCGCTGGGAATAAGGATCTTTGCGGAGCCGAAATCGCAGAGTTTCAGAACGCCGGACTTTGGATCAGTCAGTAAATTCTGGGGTTTAATATCACGATGACAGATGCCTTGGGAATGAATGTATGCGAGAGAACGGAAGAGTTGGTAAATGTAGAGTTTAATTTCAATGATAGGCATTGTCATTTTGAGCTTGAGATAATGTCGAGAAGCCCGATAGACCGTCTCGGGAACGTACTCGAGAATGAGATTCAGATATACTTCCTCTTTCTGAGGCGGTAGAAAAACATCATCTTTGCGCTCGTATGCATTTGAAGAACGTCCATTGTCGGAGGAGTAGAAAAATGCGATGAGATCAACAACGTTGGGATGTTTAACAAGTCGCATTATTTGTAGTTCTCGATTCTAGGAGTAAAAGGTCAGAAACCAAACCTATGACCAGCCGAGGTCAACATTGACAGACAGGACTGAACATACCTTGAAACGCTTGTCTTGTAAAACACGTTTTATGGCAACCTCTTGCCCTGAGGGTAGCAGTTTTGTTTGGAAAACGACACCAAAAGACCCGCTTCCTACGGCCTTGCAGGGAGTGTATTTGACTTCTCGAACTTCGCCGGTACGTCCATCATGGACCTTTTCACGGATTACGCCTTGTAATATAAGTTAGCATTAGCGGCTAGAATAAGGGCGAAGAAAGAGAACCGATGCGAATTTAGCAATGGCTCAATAGGACTCAAATTATTCAAATCAAAGAGTAACATACTACCGTTCTGCATCGCTGTTAACATAATGCGGCCGATGCAGCAAATTCGACAAACAGAGTAGTAGGAAAGCGAGAAGAATCACTCGGAGGACGAAGAGTGTGTAAGGTACTAATCGATTGAGGAGGAGAGGGAGACGTCGGGGGGGAGGGGCGGGGGAGAAAGAGATGCGGGAGAACGCGCGAGCAAGCAGAGCAGGGCGCGCGCCAGACAGAGCACGAAGCAGGCGATCGGGCGGGGGACAAATGTATACTAAGAGGAGAGGCAGGAAATCCGACAGAAGAGAGTCGACGGGAAAAAAGAAGAAAAAGAAGACAAGTACGCAGTAAGTCAGAAAGGGCGGTCGGAGAGAGAAAAGGGCGCGAAGCTAAGAGAGCAACTGCCAGGTGGTGGGGAGAGGCGAGGGAAGATGAGGAGAAGAAGAAGAGGAGGAGGAGAATGAAAGAGCGGAGGAGAGAAGTTTGGGGCAACTAGTGCGGGTGGGTGAGTGGTAGAAAGCAGGCAGCAGCAGAGCAGGAGGGCAAAGCGTGGGAGGGGCGCGGCTAGTTAGAGACGTGCGTGGTCCCTACGTAGGTTTGTCGTCTACGGCCTGCTTCTGTAGCACGCACAAAGCAAGGCAAGCCAGAAGTCAGTCGTCCGTAGTTGAGGTCTGCGAGTCACAAGACAGGCAGCGGGCGTGTCTCGCTCAGGCAGGCAAATTCTCGCAAAATATACAAAAAAAAACAGCAGCAGAAAGCCAGTAGTCGCGTCTTCTCAATGTCCACACGTTTCGAGTCTTTCGGTCCAATCTGCGCTCGTCTCGCTGCCTTTCCGTCCAGTCCTCTGTCACGCACAAACAGAACCGGTCCAAGTATGCCCTCACGGGGATCCAATCTTAATCGCACAACGTGCGGCGGTGAACCTAACCCTATTAATTTACGGTCATGTGGACATTTGTTAGTGAGGAATTATGTAAGAGACTGACGTCAGAATCGGCAATTTAGCGCCTGGTGCGTGCGTCAGCTGATTCTGTTGATACTCTGCCGAAATCGGAAATATTGGACAGCTACAGTTAGACAGCTGCATCGGCGGCATGCAGGGATGATCGTAGTGGTTAGGACTACTGTAGTGCAGCAACATTGCTTGCCTTGCTTTACGTACTCTCCAGGTTTTATTGTCTGTCTGCTAAGAGTAGGCCAGGTATTCTGTGTCGTCTACAGTTCATCAGGCATGCACATAATCTCGGTTGCCAGAGCAGTCCAGCCCGTGAAGTGCTTCACGCCTTTTCCCTTACCGCTCCCTTCTTCGTACTGCTCAAAAGCAAATCCTGTTTCCTGCCACTGGCGAGCAATGTTTTGGACCAGATTGCGCCGTAGTTGCCTGTAGATGATTTTTATCCTCGCTTTGGCCGCCTCGTCTACCTCACTGTCGCTACCTGCATAGGCCTGTAGAGACCGCAGAACAAGATAATTCATGTTCACCCAGACACTTCCGCGCCAATAATTCTCATCCTTGCCGAACACCGCGTCAGCCTTGGACAGACTACGAATTCCGTGTTCTGACCAAAGCCGCTCTTCGTCTTCGATCCCATCAAGAACACGTCGTATTTTGTTGGCAGGCACGAGTCCCAGCACAAACGGCAGCAACGTGACATAGCCCTCGTGACAGACCTTGACGCGTGAGTCCTGTTCTGGGTCCCAACCCAAGTCGCAGTACAGGCCATCGTTTTCGCTCCAGTGAAGCTCTTCTAAATTCTCCACGACGCCCAGGTATACTTTTTCGTATCTTTCGATATCTGCCTCGGGTGCCTCGACAAACCGAGCTAGTCGCTCCATGGTTTTACTCATTGCCGCCATCCAAGCCATCAGGTCTACATGTACCTCTGCAGGATGTGGTATTTTAGCTCTAGGATAGTCGTCCAGTCCTGAGGCTAGGCAATGATTGGGTGTTCGTCCACGCCATCTGAATGCCTCTGTCCAACTTGGCGGCCGAGCTTCCTCGCCATTATGCCATGTTCGTAGATCTGCAGCTTGAGTCCGACGATACCAATTATAATGCAGTTTGATCGCAGGGTACATTTTTCTCAGTGCAGCCCGGGCAAGCGCAGGAGTGTGCAAGTAAGCTATGCGTACATCTTCTTCAAGAGATTCCGCTAGCAAAACCTGATCTTCATCATTTGCAACTGGCATCCGTGGTCTCTTAGGGTCCTCGTACGAATACTCTTCGATTCGATCTAGGAGTGCGCCTACGGCAAGGACCAAGGTCGGAGGATTTGCGTGCATTGGACTCTGCGTTTGGAATTCTGGAGGAACTTTGCTTCGAGCTTCATCTCCAAGAATTTGTTCTCGTGGGATCCATCCTTCTCGGTCGATAGTTTTGAACCAGCTTTTCAATATTTCGAGTGATAAATCTGGGTCCCAGCGCATTATCAAAAGTAAATGAAATCCCTCATCCCATGAAAACCCACGTGGAAAAAATGGACGTGAAGGTACAGCAGAAAATAGCTCTGAAGGTCCTAACTCGTAAATCTCCGGAGCACCTTTGAATTCCCAGAACATTTCTTCTTCTTCATCGTCATATGCGCTATCAGAAACATCCATCAGCCATTTCCCTTGAAAATATCCAATTCCTCCTAGTAAATTCGATACCATTGCTTTTCCAAAAGCTTCAAATTTTGGATCGATAAACGATTCCGAATGAGGAAACACTGAATAATACCGTTCATCAAAATCTGCGTCAAACTGCTCAAGAAGGGTAGTGAGCTTAGCAGAAGTCATAGGACTCGATTGATCGGCAGTAAATAAGATGTCAAACTCAAAATCACCCTGGAAATTTCGCTGAATAAAGTGGAGATTTCCTTCTTTAGGGACATCTTCAAGTAAGTACAAATGCTCTGGAGGAGGCATATTTTCTCTGCCGTACTGCATTTGAGTGGTTTGGAAATGTTCGCGAAGTAGATTTGTATAGTAGTCCTTTGCCTTCCACACTGAGCCATAATCGGCCATAAGATTTAAGACATGGGTATTTGATAGTGGGGAGACTGAGCCAATTGCGTGCACGTTAGGAAGCACCTTGTTTAATTCAGAAGGCCCTCGAGTTACATCGAGCTTGAAATTGCCAATTCCAACAGCGTTACCAGCGAAGGATACCGTCTGAGCGTACCCCTGCTTATTGAACTTGTTTGAAAGATCTGAGATTCCAATACCGTCTAGTCCAAAATAAAACACCATTGCAGTTTTCGTTCCTGTTTCGCGAGTATTACCATGTATTCTAGCACCCCAATTTCTGCCATCTTTAGCAAATTCCACTGTCAGATCGACTTTATTCTCTGTGTCGTGAATGACTTGACGGCCTCCTAGCCTTGGATCATATTTCTGCCATCCATAGCCATCGATCTTGTCAGATTGTTCGCAACTGTGTCTGGCGGCTGAAAATCCTCGATACGAATCGAGATTATACCACATCAAGCCAGTTAATATCGATTCTGGAATTCCTCTTGGCCGAAGGCCGAAATACAGGTTTGGTCGATACGGCCCCCATAATAAGCTCGCATTAGATGCTCGAGTTTGCTCTGCGAGTAAGAGACCTGTGTTTTCGTCATCTTGGCTATAAAGATCGTATTCATTTTCTTCGTCGTAATCTGACCAGGAATAAACTGAACTCAACTGCAACAGAGCTGCAACGAGAAATATAATGTATTTCCGGATCATGATTCGAATGACCAGTTTTATTATAAGATCGCCAGCAGATTGTGGCTTCAAAATGATCCAGCTCGGTTGGATCACAATGTCCAGACACGTGCGCTCTTATTTTGAATCAATTGAGTTCTTCTCTCAAAATCAGTAATATCCAAGCCTTGTTATAGGATTGTACTTATTCACGGACGCGTACAGTCTCGGTGTCGAGTTTCCCACAAACGCCGCATTCCTGTCCAACTTTCAAACACCCAACTTGGCTATGTTCGGTTTCTTTCTTGATTCTGTGTAAACCACCAATCATCCGAACAAATCATAAATCACCAATGACAGAAGAAGAGATTTCCCTTGAAGAAACAAACAAACGGCGTATAGAGCTAGGTCTCAAGCCTATTCCGATCCCGTCAGAACCGGAATCTGTGACTCGACAGGATTCTGAACAGAATGACGGATCAATTGATGGTGGATTATCTATTGAGGACACAAACCGTCTCCGAGAGAAACTAGGATTACGACCGATACCTGTTGATGGCAAAACTAGTAGTAGCGCAGCCGCCGCCCCGGACTCGGAAGAAGTAGCGTCAGCGAACTGGAAAAGCAAGCATGACGAAGATTTACGAGCTGCAAAGCGAGTGGCGGACCTAGCAAAAATCTCACAAGTGCAAGAGAAAATGAAGCGGGTAAGGATGCTACAAGGGAAAGGATTAGCAGACGGCGGCGATGAATACGGAGATGCAAAAACGTGGTTGAAGAAGTCCAAAAAGAAGTTCAAGATTGGAGTTCCTGCGATCGATCAGGAAGCTGATTCAAAGCCTGTATATACTTCTGATGATTTGAAAGGACTAAAAGTCGGTCATAGTTTAGAGGAGTTTGATGGACAAGATGAAGTTATTCTCACTCTTAAGGATAGTCATGTACTTGATGATGAAGGCAAGTCACATTTGACAAGTAATTAACTGTCTAATTACTAATTGTTGTAGAAGACGAACTAATTTCCACTTCTCTGAGCGAGAAGTCACGCTTGGAGCGGAACATCGAAAGTAGGAAACGGAAATCAAAATATACAGGATACGAAGACGATGATGGCAAACAAGGGATTCTGTCTCAATACGATGATATTGATGAAGACGGTCAAGAAAATGGGAAGGACAAGTTTTTTACACTTGACAGTGAAGTTATTTCTATTGGACGGGAACAGGAGAAAAAGCAACAGCAGCTAGACGAGCAAAACCACGGAAAGATACGCGTTTCTCTAGATTATGATATTCCCGATCAGGCAAATTCTGCCTCCGACTATTTACCAGCCGAGAAAATTACAATGAAAAAACTGAAAAAAACCAAGAGATCAAGTGAATCCAAAAGGCGTCGGAAGGTTGATGATGATGAGCTGGTTGTTCGGGATTATGAGATGCCGGATTACAAGCCGGATTTAATAGAGCATGATGATGACGATTTGCAGGTGTCACTTGCGCGACAGCGACGGATTTCCCAAAAGAAAAGGAAGTCTGCTGTGATCCTGACACCCGAGATGTTGGCTCATAGCATCAAGCAACAGAATATAGATACAGAGATGAAGGAAGAAGAAGACGAGAATACAGGATTAATATTGGACGATATGACTGAATTTGTCGGAACGGTGGGAAATCAGATCAATGAAGATAATGAGGAACGAGAGAGAATACGACGATTAATTGTCAAGAAGGAGGATGACAACGAGGAAATACATGAACCTGATGCCTCTGGAGATGTGCTTATGAAATCTGACATCAAGATAGAAGATGGTACGAGTGAAGCACAACAGACAAATTATTCACCTTCACCCTCACAATCTGAAGAAGAAGAAGAAGAACGAGACTCTGGAATCGGTACTGATGTTAATTTATCATCTGTCGGCTTAGGCAGTACGTTATCAATGCTTCGATCACGCGGCATAGTACCTACGCTAGGCGAGCAAGACAAGGCGCGCCAACGGATTGAGCGGGAAAACAACCGGTTTAAAGCTTCATTGAGCCGTAGCCGAGCGCTGGCCGAGGTAGAGGCACGTAAACAAAGAGAACTGGATCGCAAGAGTGGGAAATTTGATACGTTGACGCAGCGCGAGCGCGAGGATGCCGCCCAGCGCGCTAATCAGAAGCGACAACTGGAAGAAGCAAGAGACGAGCAGCGGCGGTTTAAAGATTATAAGCCGGACGTGAAGATCGAGTATAAGGATGAATTTGGACGATCGATGTCTACAAAAGAAGCCTTTAAGCATCTGTCACATCAATTCCACGGAAAAGGCGCAGGAAAGCAAAAGACAGAGAAAAAATTAAAGCGAATAGCAGAGGAGCGGAAAAAGGAGTCAAAGTCCTTGTTCCGATAGTATCCTAACAATTGGTTTTACTAATAGGTATCTGAAACATATCGTGGATTAAATATGACTATGTAAACTATTTAGATTTAGATTGCTTACTCAACGTGTCTGGTGTACTTGTCGTAATCTATTTCTGGATATGTTTATTAAGTCTAATCACAAGTTTATATAGTCAAGAATATAAAGAATCAATTATTTTGTAACTGCATGGATGGACTCCGCAAGTCTTTGGACGTTCTTCGTAGTCACACCGGCAACGGAAATACGGCCGTCACGAGTAAGATAAACGGAATAGTCTGACCGAAGTGTGTCGACCTGCTGCGGAGACAGTCCGGTGTAGCAAAACATGCCAATCTGGGAAGTGATATGGGACCAGTTTAATTGCGATCCGAGCTGTTCGAGGTTGGATTTAAGCAAAGACCGCATAGAAATGATACGATCGGCCATAGTCTTGACTTCCTCTAACCATTGGGCTCTTAAATCCGCGTCTCCCAAAATCTCTGCAGCAACACGGGCACCGTGGACAGGTGGGTTAGAATATAATGGACGGACAACGATCTTAATTTGAGACTCGACGGCCTTGCTGATCTCAGGGGTCTCAGAGACGATCGAGAATGTGCCAACACGCTCGCCATAGAGACCCATGTTCTTCGCAAACGACTGAGCAAGAGCAATCTCAAATCCCTGCTCGATAAAAAATCGGACAGCGAAGGCATCACGATCAGCGTCACCAGAAGCAAAGCCCTGATAAGCCATATCAAAAAACGGGAAGTGACCCTTAGATCTCATAACGTCTGCGATTTTAGCCCATTCCTCAGGAGTCGGATCTACACCGGTTGGATTATGGGCGCAGGCATGAAGAAGAACCATAGACTTATCAGGAATGGACTGCAGATCAGCCAAAAGACCATCGAGGTCGAGCGCAATGTTCTTGTTGTCGTAGTATCGGTATTGCTTGACGGTGAGGCCAGAATCTGTGAAAAGTACTTTATGGTTTGCCCATGAGGGATTAGGAATGTAGATCTCCTTTGAATGGGGATACCATCTGTCAAGGAATTCTCCACCGATACGTAGGGCGCCAGTACCCGAAATTGACTGGGTGATGGCTAGACGTCCCTCGGTAATTGCAGGAGAAGACGGCGACAGCGACAGCTCAGAGGCTAATTTTGTGAAGGCTGGAACACCAGTGATGCCGGCGTATTCTTTGTCGAGTTTTTTACTGACTACTCGGAGCTCTGCCTCACGAACAGAAGGCAGAACCCATGGTTTTCCATTGTCGTCGCGGTAAGCGCCAACACCTTGTATGGATCAGATGAGTAATTGGGACACGACGCAAAGCATGAGTCAACAGACTTACCCAAGTTGATTTTTTCCGCGAATTCGTCAGCTTTGAAAGCCTCAGTGATACCTGAAGGAACAGTTAGTAGAATGAAAAAAGTGGTGAGTAGGGAAGATGCGGTGGAGCGGGGTAGGGTCGAGTCGGTCGGTCGGTCGGACGGCATGCACGCGCGGGGGGACCACTAGCAAAGGCAAGGAAAAAATCACAAAACATACCGAGAATTGCGTCGGGGGGACCAAGAGGAACATCTTTCCACTGTAATTGTAAGTTAACAATTGCTGTCCAATCAATTGCGCAAAGGCAGTAAAGATCTGGATCTGGAAAAGCTTACGAAGGACGAACGAAGGATGGCCGAGGACGAGATCGAAGCAAGCTGAAGATGCTGGACACGAGATCGGAGGAACAGCGCAGAAGCCGGTCGGACTGGCGCAAAAGATGCGCGACGGAGAAGAGCAGAAGCCATTGTGCCGAGAGAAGGAAGCGTCGAAGGAACAGACAGCAGGGTATGCAGCTACAGCAGCAGACCTAAAAGAGCGGGCAAACAGACGAGTTTTATATAGGGCCGAAGAAGACTTGTCGAAGGGAAGCGGGGTTGATTGGAAGAGACAGCAGCAGCAAGCAGACGGCGGACGGGACCAAAGGCGGGGAGCGGTCAAGGGCGGGACGAATGAAAACCGGAAACGGGCGGAAATTGTCGGAGCAAAATCAGTTCGTAGCAGAAAGCATTGTTTGCTAAACTAGACTATAGAATTTGGATATTATATAAATGAGTAGATTAATATTTAAGGACTAGAATGTTGATTTGTGTTAGCTTGTGCGTTTATTACAGGTTGTTTACTGGTCAATGGTCTTGGACTGGATGCGGTTGCCGCGGTAGGTCAAAAGGCCGATTGAATCGACTGATTTCTGCCTATAAGTGTTTCGATAGGCCCGAACCAGCTTTTACTTGATATCTTGGTGAATAATGGTATCAGCCATCAATCATTCGATTGTTGTATGATCTTATTCCACAAATTCAAGCTATTGCTCGGGACTGCTCAAGACCGAGTCCACATTCTGCCCCTCTTCGGCTATTGAATTCTTCTCTCTCCCCGCAGTTGGGCTCTGCTCCATTTATGTCATCGAAACATCATATTCGAGCATGGCCAAGTCGAGAACCGAGTAGCAGTTGGCTAGCATCCCAGTAGTATTGTAGTGTGGTTATAGTACTAATCAAATTGTCCAACTCAGGTCCAGCTGTACAGCATCCAAATCATGGGCTGTACAGACTAGCTTGTATCATCTGACACCAGTCAGGTTGCTCAGACACTTCTAATAATCCAATCCTCAGTTACATTACTAGCGCACTTCAACGACTCCAGCTTTCTTGCCAATAAGCCATACGTTATTATCGTTCAATGTTTCATACACTAAATGGCAGGTATCAGTTCATTGAATCGTAGCTGTACCGTAAAATGAACGCCTGCATCACGTGCACATGTCGAATTAACCTCAGACAACTTGGACTAGAACCTGCTTTATTTGTCTATACAAAATGCAATTGCCTTCAGACACATTGAAGATTGTGAGCACAGGTTTGGCAGGGTTTCTGATTGGGGCGGTAACGTACGCCTGCGTAGAGTCAAGGTCGGCAGGATCAGAGGATTCGAAGGATGAGGAAAGCGATGAATACGATTCGGAGAGCGATCAGGAAACCATTCAAGACTCCTCATTTTCAGATCTATTAACCGAACATAAAATGGTAAATAGGCTCATATATACATAAATTTCTGTATGACTAATGCAAGAAACTTAGATCTTAGTAGTGCGAACAGATCTAGGAATGACTAAGGGCAAAGCAGCTGCGCAATGTTGCCATGCAGCGTTAGGTTGCTACAAGCGTGCACTGAAAAGAGCCCCAAATATATTACGGATATGGGAATCACATGGGCAACCGAAAATCACGCTACAGACCAAGACGGAAGAAGCACTGGAGATTTTCAGAGCACAAGCTGAGTCTCTTGGAATCACGCATTGTTTGATTCATGATGCCGGCCGAACCCAGATAGCAGCTGGATCAGCGACTGTGCTAGGATTGGGCCCCGCACCGAAATCTAAATTGGATATGATTACGGGAGAGTTAAAGTTATATTAAAAGGAATAGATGTTGTCGGTTCCAGAATACCTTATTAATTTCTATATACAAACATCAGCAATAAATAGTTGAGCTATATTAATTCCATTGTTCAACCATCAATTGCCTAACCATGCACCGCCTAAAACAATCCACCCCCAATTCTTCGCTTTGCATCAGCCTTAACACCAAATCGCGGCTTAGGTGCATATAGCGACGGAAAATGCTTCTGGCAGAATTTTAACACAGAAGGTGTAATAGCAGCCGCCAATGGTATTCGGAATACAAGTAGACTCTTATGGAATCCATACGCAATCACGGCTTCTGTCCAGATAGATGCTTTGTGAGTCTTTAGTTCCGCGCTGGTTTCGTCAGAGATGACGGGCTTATCTTCTTCAGACTCTGCAGAGGTTAATGGTTTGTAAGTCTTATAAGGGGAGACAAATTAAACGTACTCTTCTTTTTCAAGCCAAGATCCTGCAGAACTTCTGAAATTTTGTCGGTCACTGGACTGATTGTGTCCAATACATAATCCTCTAATTCACCGATCTTCTCTTGACCCATGGCATGAACC
Source organism: [Lipomyces] oligophaga (assembly GCF_038497815.1). NCBI lineage: Eukaryota > Fungi > Ascomycota > Lipomycetes > Lipomycetales > Lipomycetaceae > Lipomyces > [Lipomyces] oligophaga. Next base: position 1,911,486 of record NW_027117785.1, on the reverse strand, counting down.
GCGAAAAAACAGAAGGGATAGTCGATCAACGACAATCCTAAATAGACCCACACGACTGTCCATCCGTACTTTTTTGTTAGCTCTGCGAGTCTGCCGGCTTTTTTCTTTGGTATTTCTGCAGGTGCCGATCCAGAAGCTGCGGATCCAAGAGATTTGCCGCTCGTAGACGAATTAAAGCGCACGCGAGGGAGCCGGATCAGCGTGTCAGCCTGAAACTTGCTACCGAGAAATAACGACCGTCGGCCAAGCAACATCGACGAACGTGAAGCTACGTTTCTGAGGACAAATCTCAACGACATGGTAATTTGGCTGTCGGTCCGATGAGTGGTGATTCAGTAAAATCAAGTGCGATCAGCAAAGATCGAAGGGGAGTAAAGAGACCTGGCGAGAACTCTTTCTTGAATGGGAGAACAGCCGAGAACCAGGTTCCGAAACTTTATCTGGGGTTACTGTGTAGTCGATAATATGATTATGTAAGCGAACCTGATCAAAGGTGACAGACTTGAAATTTTGAAGTTGTTGGAACTTGAAGTAATAGATAAAAAGAAAACATAATTAATTCGACCGAATGAGCGGAAGATGACTAGCGATGGTACGAGCTGACAAAAGGCGTACTATATCTGACTGCTGTAGCAGAACCATGAATCATCTCGCGGTAGTTGTCAGCTTATTCCAGTCTGTTTAGATTTGATTGACCTGTCCTGTGTAATCTGGAATAATTAGGGCTCCGGCAGGTATTTCATTAGCCGGAAAAATCACAAGTTCAGCTGGGTCCGGTGAGCTGACAACAGACCGGTGATGGCTCGACTAGCCAGAAGTACCAGAGCATAAGCTGATCGGACTGCCGTCATTAATCAGACTACAAATGGTCGTAAATCAATCGCACTTCCATGGTAGCGTACTGTTTCTGCATTAGTGTCGAACGGGCTTCGGCATTGGCCGACTATTCTACTTTGTGTACAGTATTACTGGGAACAATAATGTCCATTGTCTCAACATGGCTGTGTTTGGACTAAATCTTAATCAAATTTGAATTCTCATTTCTACCGGCTTTTGGGTTCGACTGAGTTCCAAGTTCAGTTTGACTATGTGGAATAAACATATATGAAAGCAAAATTCTCCTTCTTTCTTCCTTGCTTGAATGGACTAACTACTGACCTGATTGTACTTTATCTTTGCCCTGCCAGCTATCCCTAGAAATTAATTCCCCGCCCCCAGACTAAACTGCCGGCTCAAATAGTCTCTGGGATACTGTACCAACCCCAATGTCCCCGCAACTGTTATTGCGGAAGTCGGAAGCAGGCGAGAATAGCTAAGCTATTTATTTGGTAAATAGTAGTTGGTAAAAGTAGCAAAATAATTGCAGAGATTCACTACCAATGCCCCTTTCACTCAGAATAATTCTCTTAGTTCTCCTGCTATTACTGCTGCGCACTCTCGACTCGCCTGCAGTCAAGGCCCTCAGATTGACCGAATCAGCAAACAATAGAAAGTCAGCAACCCCGCCAAAAAAATCGGAACCTGGGACAAATCTCTGGGTTTTTTTCTCCTCATATTTGCACAGTGCTCACTGCGTCTAGTCGGCAAACCCCACTCCGTCAGTAATCTAGTTCGGCAAGGCTGCACAGCTTCACCGGATTCATTCTGTTTTTGCTTCTGGCCAATAATCGGATCGATTGCTTGTGCCGATTTTCTTCTTTCATTAGTTGATTGACCAGACAGTGCTAGAATCCGTGACGGCTGTAAATTTGAAACTTTGCCGCTCATACTGGACAGATTCGAGTATCCGGTTGTCCGGTGGAGACGATAAAAAAAAGTACAATCCAACATCAACGGAAGCGGAACCTCCTTAGTTGGTGATTTGTCGACATCATCTCGACAAGCGCGTGGACTCGCACTCTTTTGCGCACCACAAGACAACTATCATGGCCGTCCCAGTCGGGACAGCGGTAATCGTCACTGCAGGTGCAGTGGGTGTCTCGAGTGCAACAAGGGCTGCGACTGCGGTGGCAGCAGTCGACGCTGCAAATACTGAACCAGGCAATGTTCGTCCGCCAGCACTAGTGCCCTCGTCAACTGGCAAGCAAACTACAGACTACATTATTAAAAGCGGTATTGCTGGCGGGTGTGCTGGATGTGCTGTAAGTAGTTCGCATTCTCTTTTGAGTTCTATCCCAATCAATATGTTTATACTGACAATTGCAAAGGCGAAAACACTCATCGCTCCACTAGATCGTGTCAAGATTTTGTTCCAGACTCGATCGCCGGAGTTCCAGAAATTCTCGGGGAATCGGTTTGCACTGGCTCGAGCAATGAAATATATTTTTGTCAATGATGGCCTGCCTGGACTATTTCAAGGCCATTTTGCAACATTGCTGCGCATATTTCCTTACGCAGGAATTAAGTTTGTGGCCTACGAGCAGATTCGAACGGTTTTGATTGCGAATCCACAACAAGAAACAAATATCAGACGAACATTGTCCGGATCACTAGCTGGTGTCTGCTCTGTGTTTTTCACTTATCCCCTTGAGCTGGTTCGAGTGCGGCTAGCATTCGAGTCGCGGAAAACTGGATCAACTTCTTTCAGAACGATTAGTAGAGCAATCTTCGAAGAAACTGACATCCACTCATCATCATCATCAACTGCATCAACTTCTGCATCTTCAACTGTACCTGTCCATAGCCGGTCGCCGTTAACGAAATTCCGAGGAGTCAAGAACTTCTTCCGAGGATTTGTGCCTACAGTTATCGGCATGCTTCCATACGCTGGAGTGTCATTTCTTACTCACGACACAATTCATGACATTCTGAGATCGGGCGTACTCGCTCAGTACGCAGTGACGACTGGAGAATCTACTAAAGACAGACATGTTCCTTTAAAGGCATGGGCCCAGCTCACGGCTGGAGGTATTGCAGGCATGGTTGCGCAAACGGCAAGTTATCCACTAGAAGTCATCCGTCGCCGACTGCAAGTTAGTGGAGCTTCGCAGTCGACTGGCATGAAGCTGGGAATGACAAGCATGGCCAAGCTTATTTGGAGAGAAAACGGTGCTCGCGGGTTTTTTGTAGGTCTGACGATCGGATACATAAAGGTTGTTCCGATGGCGTCTTGCGCATTTTTTGTGTACGAGCGCATGAAGCATATTTTAGAGATTTGACCAGAACTTTGGGCAGAGCGGCATGTACATAATGAATTCTTACATAATCGCCAAATTGAACTTAGGCTGTGAGAGAGAGCTGTAGCGCGATCGCGATCACGATCGCAATTGCGAAAAGATTACGTAAAACGATTGAAGGTCCAATTACATAAGCACATTACATAAGACGCCAATTGGAGACAATTACATAACAGCAGATAAGGTTTCTTACACAATGTTACATAACACGATCGGCATATCGGCATATAGCTTATCCGCAGAGGCTGACGCGGTGGCCCACAGACGGCCAGCGGCAGGTTCCGTTGGCGAGGCTAGACTAGACAAAGGCGGCTAGATTCACGTAACGCCGGGTCAGACTGTAGTAATGCGCTCGAGCCAGGCTGGTGGCAGGCAGATGTGAGGCGGGTAGTATTAACTGTTAGGCTGACGGGGCCGATACCCGCCGCTGGTCTAATAAGAGCGACCATTAACAGCTAGTGAGGCCGCCGACAGATCTCCGTTGACGGAGAGTGTGTGCCGCTGTTGCGATAGAGAAAAACGTAGGCCGCAAGTTAGCGGTACGGCAAATATGGCAGGGAGTAGAGCCAACTGTCGGAGGGCCCAAGAAGGAGGACGGGTGAATTGTGAATTCTTGCGAAGTTGGAGCTGAACGGACAGGTAGACTAGAGACCGACAGACAAATCTGCGACAGCGGACACCAATAGACTTCTTATGCTGGCTAGTGATCAAGCTCAGCACTAGATCAATAGCGCGGATGATCATACCGTGCAAAAGAGACTGGAAAAAAGGAACTAATCAGTGCCAAATCGACTCTGCAGGTGGGTCCTATCCAATTCGATTGCCAGTTCCATAGTTCTTCCGCTGCAGTTCTGGCTTCGGTGCAGGGACAACCTGTGGCCGAGCACATCGCCGTCGCCATCCAGACCTTCTTCCACCGCCTACTCCGCCAGCTGCGAAGCGGCCATCATTTAGCATCAGTATCCGTCCGCATCAGCACCATCACACTAAAACGAACGCTTTTTCTCCGGTTTAATTCCCCGTTGCCGTCCGCAATTAGCGCGTTCTCCCATTATTCGATGGCTACGACCAATTTGACTTTTCACTTGTCTTGTCTGCCGAGGCATACAGCAGCAGCTCCGGACCTGTATGGTCGTAGTTGTAGACGTCTCATACACACCCGTAAGAACAGCGCGCCGGCAAAGTTAGTTGCGGTTACAGTTACGGCCACGGTTCCCAAGCATATTTGCGCTTCTCGCTTTCCCGCTGGCTCGTCCACTCCCAAGCAGAACCCCCAGCGGTGATCATTATTGCTCCAAATCAGTCTGTACAGACTGGACTGTGCCTGCTGTAGTGCAGTTAGTTGTATGTAGTTGTGTGTAGTTGTAGTTGTAGGTAGTCTGTGGGTTGTATTGCTGTTAGTTCTCTTCTTGCTCTTTTTCCTGCCTATTCTGCGCTTCCTGCTCTCCTCCATCGTGCCCATCGCTACCGACCTCCGACCTCAGACCTCCGACTGGCTCCTTCCAGATTGCGAGCACCACCTTCTTATATCCAGCACTTTGCGCACACCTCTACGCCTGTTCGCGGCTCTTTCCTCCCCCTCACGCCCGGAAAACCCTCTTCTCGTTCTTCCTTGTTTATATTCTCTCGCTTTCCCCCTCTCCCCCTGGCTCTTCGTTCCTACACATCGTCCGGACCGTCTTCTTTGTCTCCCGTTTCTCTCCCCCCCGCCGCCGACCCAAATCAAATAAATATTACTCCTCTTCCCTTCCTTCTTTTCCCTCCCCTCCCTCACGGCAATCTGGAAATTCCTGAAAATTTCCTCTCCACACGTCTCCATAGACACTCGCTCGCGCCTGTGTCATGATTCGCGTTCCCCTCTACAGCAGCTAATACTTTCTTGTCCCCATCCTTGCCGGCTTGCCTGTCAACGCATCCGCAGCCTCTTCGTCGGGCCTTGTTTTTTTGACACTAATCTATTGAACTTTCTCCATCTTGCGCATGCTGTCCTATTCGCATCCTGCCGTCACCACTGCCACTTCCACTTCCGCTTCTACGCCCATCGTTTCTTCTGATTTCGTCTCCGCCATGGATTCGCGTGACGCCCAATCCACCTCTTACAATCCTTATACCGGCGCGCCAAACCAACCTTCCCACGCCATGCAGGCAGCATCCGTATCGGCCTACGACTCGCCAGATCCTAATTCAGCACCGCGACACTACGACCAGACTGCGCCTACCTACGATCATGCCGCCGCTGCTGCCGTCGCTGCTGCTGGGGATCCCTCTGCCGCGGTTCGCCAATACGCAGTTGCTCAACCGTCATTTATGTCTCCACGACCATATGATCCGCGATATGCGGTAGTCGATCAGAGGGTCGCGGGTTCTCCGGGAAACGTCCTCGTGAGTCCAAACGGAGGATATCCCATGGTTTCCGCAGATCCCTCGACAGCAATGAGCTTTTCTGCTAGTGCTGGCGCTTCTGGGGGACCTACTGGCTCGGTAACAGGACCGGGTGGATATCCTTCTTATCCAGCAGCAACTGCCGCGGCCGCCGCTGCTGCTGCTGCCGCTGCAGGATGGCGAGCAGAATGGTATCCGTCAGCGACAACAGCAGGGTTTCCTGGGACTACACCTACAGGAATGCTAGCAACTTCGTCAGTTCCAACCAGCGGTGCAGGATCAGCCATGGCAGTTGGAGGACCAATGATGGGATCTGCAGGACGTATGGGTCGTGTAGTTCAACCAGGACCGGGTAGTAACGGAGCGATTCGACGGAACGGATCTGGCAGCACAGGGGTCGGAGCACCCGCACGGTTAGGAGAGTTTCCTGGGAACACGGTGTATTCGTTTGTTCCTATTCCCGGAGCGCAGCAACAGAAGCGGCCTCGTCGTCGATTTGAGGAAATTGAGCGGATATACAAATGTGGATATAATGGATGTGAAAAGGCCTACGGTACGCTGAACCATCTGAATGCGCATGTATCGATGCAAAACCACGGAGCGAAACGAACGCCAGAGGAGTTTAAAGAGACGCGAAAGGAATGGAAAGCTCGCAAGAAAGAAGAAGACGCTCGGAGAAAAGCGGAGCAGGAGGCCGTTCAGCAACAACAGCAACAACAGCAGCAGCAATTACAACAACAGACATTAGGAGGACAGATTCCGCCATCACTGGGATCGGCACAGCACCAGCACCAGCAGCATCACCATACACACCAGCTGCCACCGCCACTGCCAGGACCCCCGCGAATGGTCAATAACGCGCCGTCTTCGCAGGTGGTTGTGAGTAGTGCGGGCGGGCCGAGTCTTAGCAGTAGTAGTAGCAGCAGCAGCAGTAACGGCAGCAGCAGCAGTTTGGGACTTTTGCATATACATGGGGGTGTGCAGCCGGTGGGATTGCAGGGCGGACTGAGCAGCAACGGAGGCGGAGGAGGCAGTGGAGCAGGAAGCAGCAGCATAAGCGGTATGAACAGTGGCATGAACAGCGGTAATGGCCATCAGCTTCCTCCATTGGGGCCGCCTACTGGGACCGGGCCACATGGAAGCTACGGATATCCCGACACGTACAGTGCGTATCAGTAGTAATTAATAATGGTAATGCGGGATAGAATGGAGGGGACGGGACTGGGGAATGGTTTTGATGAAGAGTGTCTGTATGTATGGATGTATGTATGTACGTATGTATGTTTTGTATGAGTTTATAATATAGTATGAGGATTGTAGGATGATTTTAACGCAGACTGGCCAGACTAGCTGTAGTAGCTGTAGTAGCTCGTAGTATATGAGAGGGCTGTGGATGGGCTGGGCAGAGGAGAACAAAATAGAGCAGATTGTGACACAGATCTGTGTGCACCGAAGGATCGTGAGGTGTATGTAGTTGAGCCAGGTAGGCAGCCAGAATATAAAGGGGCCGCCAGCAGATGACCCAGGCAGAGAAAGTAGGTTTGGACGACATGTCAGCGGTGGTGGCGGTGGGGGTTAGCAGGAGGGGTGTGGTCAGCGCGATGGCAGCGAGCGAGCGACGTACTCGTGTGTTTGTGCTTGTGTGTGTTTGAGGGTGAGCATGTGTGTGTGTGTGTGTGTGTATATATGTGAGTGTGTACGTGAGCGAGTCCACAGCGCGCGGCAGAAAGCAGAACAGAGAGCGAGGACAAATAATGAATGGTCCGGCTGGAGGTCGGGTCGGCCGCCGTAGAAGGCAGAGGGCAGAAGGCGAACCGGTGGAGAAGACACGAGGACGCGCACGAGAGCGAGATATGCAGGGATTGATAATGAACGACGAGGGCGGAGGCTGGGCGGGTGTGTTTCGATTTAGTGTTTGGGGTACGGTTTAATAGAAGGACATGATCTAGGAGAGCGCGGTGCTGGAGAGCAGTAGCAGCAGAGCAGGGCGGATAGAGTGAATCAGACGGACAGGACTAAACATAAACACTATTACGGATGAAATAGTGCTGGCGCAGTCGATTGTCCGACGCACCCAGTGATGAGAATTCAATAGAACGAACGGCGGTGGCTTGCATATATCGGGCGAGAGTGTCTAGAGGATGAGTGCGTTGCGGTGACAGATAGACTGTGAAAGCGAAGACACATAGTAGCTAGTCAGTAGAGTCAGTACAAGTAGGCCAAGAGACAGCGGAAAAACCACAGGAATCGCTGGATCAGCACGATGATCTACACAGGCAAAACGCACAAGCACGAGCGCAAGCACAAGCGCACACACAACAGATTACGGATCAGCAGCAGCGACAGCTTTTGTTACAATTTCGCTGATTTGGGCTGGCTGTATGGCTGTTTGGCTGTTTAGCTGGCTGGCTGACGGGTTGACTAGTTGCACGCTAGTTCTAGCTCTGAATGCGAGCTTGTCTGTGAATAATGAGATTTGAGATTGAAGATTCGCGATTGACTCTCTCTGTTTGATGCAGAGATTGAGTGTTGAGTTTACGAATGAAGACGACAAGGAAATTGCACTTGAAATTGTATTGACCGACCTGATCTTGATCTTGATTTTTCTTGTTCTTCTGGTTTTCGTCCTGTTTTATCTCTGAAGCAAGAAGAGAGTTGATTTCCGACCGCATTGCGAGAAACTGGCATTTGATCGTATTCGACCGCATTATTTTGCTGCGCGATACTGTCGTCAGGTCTCGTGCTGTTCTCGCTCATGTTCGGCCTCGGTCCCCCGACAATTCGCTCTTGTTTGGGGCTGCTGTGATTTGCTTGATAGGTTACTCGGGCCTGTACTGCAATGCTCTCTGTCTCTGTTGTTCTGCATCGTCCGCCGTCGTTCCTTGTATCTTTTTGTGCTTTCTTCTTCCTCCTTTGCCTCGCCGCTGCTGGCTGCCACCGCCGCCGCCGCACCGCAAACGCAACTGGGTGGCCTGGCTGGCTAGCGTTCTCGAGAAAACCGCAAGGAATGCAATGGCCGACCCACCCTTGTCAACGCTCGCTCAAATGTGCAATGACAGCGTTCTGCAGTCTGGCACGACGTTGGCTCGGTCCAATCTCGGATGACTGGGAAATCGAAACCTGTGTACGGAAATCAAACCACATCAAGCACCAGGTAAGCGCAGAAAGCCGCCACAGCAGAGGGCAGAGAGAGAATGACCAGAAGCAGAGAGCAGAGAGCAGAAAGCAGAAAGCAGACCTGATTTCACAAGCACCAGCCTCCTTCCAGGTCTCCCATCCATCTCCATTTGACAGACAGCCTGATTAATTGATTCGACAGACAGATAGACTGACAGACAGAGATTGACATCAGCTTCAAAAGAAACGTGTGAATGACCCGCATATACACTCTCACCCGCTCCGCACAAACCGCGAACAATCTGTCTGTTGCCCGCACAAGCCCGCTACCTTTCCTATCCTGTCAATGTTTGCGAGCTAAAGCAACCTTCTGTTCTCACCGCCCATGCACAAACTCTCAACAAACTAGCTCTCGCTTTCGACCCCGGCAGTTACCCACAGCGCGGCTTAGATTACCTAAACACATGTTCTGTGTTTTCCGTGCTTCTCGCGTTGGACGGCCTTGTTGCTCTTCTTGTTCTCGCAGCACACATCTGCCCGGCAGACCGACTACACGACTACACGACGAACTCGCTCCGTTGCCGCGTTGCTCACCCTTCTGACAACCTTCTTCCGCTCTGCTTTGTTCCGCCTTGCTCCGCTTCATACCGCTTTGCTCTGCTCCTGCTCCTGCTCATGCTCCGCAGTCATGAGCTCTAAACGCACACTGTCCTCCGTTCCCGCCTGCCTCTTCCAATGCTATCCCTCCTCGCGGTCCCTTTTCTCGCATGCTCGGCCCGCGCTTGTTACGTAAGCCGACAGAACATTGCCTTCGACAGGGCCGTCTAGTCCTGTCTTCCAGAAGCAGGTCAATGCTGCCACTAGTCAGTCGGAATGAAGCGCACCTTCTCAGGTCGGCCGGCACCAAGTCAGAAAATACTCTGCTCTGCTCTATACTGGCCCAGCTGCACGCTGCAGCCACGTTGCGAGGCGCACATCTGCCAGCCCCACTTCGCGTCTATACAATCCCCTCTAGTGCTCGCTCGCTTACTTTGGCCCCTCTTCTACTCTGGTTCCATGCTTCTTCCATCCTTCCATCAGCGCAGTTCGAGCTGTCTCCTGTTCGCTGTCCCTCTACTAGCTCAGCTCCGTCTATTGAATCTTATTCGCTTCCTCGCAGTAGCCCTGCTGGCACTGCTCAATTGCACACTACGCGCAGTTCTAGTCTATCCATTTTAATAGTTAGATGTCAACGGAGCTGAAAGCTTCTGGCTAAAACAAAATCACAATCTAGAAGCAACGTAGAATGTCATCTTCGACCGATTCCGAATCAGTCTAAGACCGCTCCTGACTGACGTCGTACGCCCACTAGTCTGGTAGTCACAGCTACTGACCACACTCTTCTGCAACTTGAAATGTCCGCCAATTCCGGCAATAGTAAATTCCAGACTAAGTTAATCACCCATCCTATTCAAGCATATGTACGCGCCGAAATGCGCAAGAGCTGGTACCATAACCAAATTCCTGTTCCAATTTGAATACTCAGTCTGCAATTCGTACGGCTGCGAAGCTGCACACGCGCGAAAGAGCTCAGATCAGTCACAACCAGTTTAGCTACGAAATTCAATGCTTTCCATATCGACGTACTGTCCTTATGCTACAAATTATGTCCCCAATCTAATCAATCTCCAGGCAAATTCAACGTCCCCTGCTACTGCTATCACTTCTCCTACTCCTGCTCGTACTCATTCAGTGTCCAACTCGCATTTATTTACATAAACTATCCTTGTCATCTGTCTAATACATAGCATCCTCACTTCCATTGACAATGACATCGTTGACCTTCAATATCATTCGCGTCAACTGTGTAGCCAGCTGCAGCTGCTGCTTCTTTCCAATCAGGGGATCAATCACAAACAGCTCCTTCATGTCATTCCCTCCCGTATGAAGACAATCGATTCCAAGACGACTACTGTCTTCCTTCACCTGCCGAGCCTTCACTCCCGCCACGGCTTCTATCGCATTCAGTCCAGAATTCTCCGCCAGCGCCATTGGAATCGCGTCTAACGCAGTTGAAAACGCTCGCATCGCATACTGTTCAATCCCTTGCTCACGATCCGCGGCCTCCGCAACCGCCAGCGAACACGTAATCTCTGCCGCTCCTCCACCGTAAACAACTCGATTGTCTCGGACAAGATTACGCACGACGCAGAGCGCATCGTGTAGTGCCCGCTTGGCCTCGTCAATGATCATCTTATTGCTACCACGGACGAAAATCGTCACTGCCCGCGGATTTGCACATTCCTCAATCACCAGCATCCGGTCGCGGGTCGTACCGAACGACAGTTCGCGAACAAGTCCCGCATGACCAAGCTTTCCGGCCGTCAGATCTTCGAACCGTGGAACAATCCGTCCATTTGTAGCAATCGCAATCAATTCCAGCTCGGGTCCGCCAACCCAGCGAACAGCAGGTAGTTCATTCTGCAGCAAAAGATGATTCGCCTCGTCATCAAAACCCCATTGGCAAATTACAAGACTGGCTCCCGTGTCCTTAACCTGCTTGATCATCTCCATGAACTTCTCTCGCTCGTAGGTCTGCAACTTCTTAAACTCTTCCACAGACGTGATATCTAACTGATGTTTCGTCTTGGGTTTCGGAGGCTCAAAAGGACATGTCAAAATAGCAATTTTGGCATCTTTGACCGTCCGTGGCATTTGGGGATGAGACATGTCTTTATCAATCACTACGCCTTGAACTAGCATACTGTCTTCAAGAGACCCGCCAACTTTGCCATCCAGCTTGATTAACTCGAAATCAACATCTTTGCGTTCAAGATCAGCAACACTAATAATGGCATCGACAGCGATTCTTGTAAACTTATCGTGCGCCTTTGATACACTATTAAGTTAATAAACTAGTATTTCTATCGACCACACTTGACTCTTACATTTTACTTCCGAGCGAAGTTCGCGCAGCTTTGAGTAGATTATCTCGATTGTCGAGCGAGAATTCAACTTCATCTGCAACGGATTCGAGATGGCTCACAGCAATTTTGCATGCTTTATCGAACCCATCTGCAACTCGAATTGGGTGGATTCCTAAATAATCAATATTTAATAGGCCTCAGTGAATTCATTAAAATTACCTTTGTCGATAAGATCAGCTGCTTGTTCAAGTAGTGCACCGGCAAGAACAACTACGCCAGTAGTTCCGTCACCAATTTCATCATCTTGTGATTTAGATCTATCATAATTAGGATTCACGAACCAGCAGAAAGTTAGAAACATACAGCTGAACAAGCAATTTTGCAATCTGATTCTCGACTTGCATTTGGCCCAAAATCGTAGCCCCATCATTCGTGATAGTAATGTCCCCGTCAGGGGAAATCAGAATCTTATCGAGACCTAGCATTTATTAATCATAAATTTTCAGAACTAGATAAAATGTCAAATATCTCATACCTCGAGGGCCCAACGATGTCTTAACTATATCGGCTACTGTGCGGGCCGCAAGAATGTGCGACTTCACTCCTTGTCAATACATATACGATCTTCCAAAATCCTGACAAACATACTTTAACAGCTTCAATTCCATGAGTCCTGTGAGATTAATAAATAACCTTTTCATTCGAAACAAATAAATCTCATACCTCTTTTTCTTTCCCTGACTTGATGCATGTTAGTATCTGACCTCTTAGAATCACGCGTAACCTCCAAAAACATACTCTCGAACAATAATGAACGGTCGACCCATCTCATCCTGTGCGACGATCGCGTTAGACATATCTAATTGAGACATGGCCATAATAGAATACAGATGCTACTACAGCTGGATCGAATTTCAAACCGTTGCCTGATACTGTAATCAGATAGATTTTGCAACCTGCTTTCTGTACAACGCGTCGACTCAAAATTTTCTGGAATCGCCCTCGTTGCAGCCTCGCATTGCGTACTCCAGATTACGCTATCACGTGCTGAAATTTACGTATTCCGTATGAACTACCTTTGTCCACTTCAGGCCAGGTGCAATTGTCGATGCTGTAGCTGCTCTTCTTAACGAACATCCTCAAAACTTCGGCAATTTGTGTTCTACTGCATACGCTATTATTTTTTTCTGCTTAATCATCTCCACTGGCTTTCTTTAATCCTCTCTCAAATTCACCTTCTTCTCCCTCATCCTTCTCTTCTGCTTCCTATTCAAGAACTCCACTAGAAGGAATTTTCCGCCGCTTTGAAGGCGGCCCCTATAGCATTCTCGTGTTCTCGAAAACTCGGCTGGGTTGAAATTCCGATGTGTGCAGTAGCCTGCGTCGATCATATTGTCCTGTTTATTATCTAATTATTATTCTTTTGGGCTTGTTCTATTTTTATATCTCGTGGTACAATGCCCACTCCTCCGCCAGTTGCTGGTCCTCCGCGAAAGCGGACTTCGCGCCATAGGCCATCGTCCTCGTTTTTGGACCAGTATCCTCCAGTTCTGGCAAATAGCTCCGCGAACAGCAGTAACGTCACACTCACGGGTAACAACAACAACAATAACAATATTGATCGCAGAGAGTCCTCTGACTCGGTATCTCCTTTCTCACCTACCACTGCAGCCAATTTCCACCGGAGACAGCCTCCCCCGCGACGGCCCATCTCGGTTGGCTACTTCTCCGCCTCGTCTGACGTCAATCCCAGTTCGCAGAGCGATATTTCGTCGACCTCGCAAGCTACTGCTGTTGTCTCGCATTCTCCCAACTCGTCCATGAGCTCCTCCTCAAACACAGCGCAACTTCCTGCAAACCACCACCATCGCGCGTCGGCCTCAACTTCTTCGTCTACGTCGTCGCATGGAAGCCATTCTTCTGTCGACGTCGTGCAGTCTTTCTCAATTGCTACAGCCGCTGCCGCCAACTCCGCTCCTTCGGCATCATCCACCACGTCCTCCCCCTCCTCGCGTCCAAAACCTCATTCCTCCGTTTCCGCAGGTGTTTCCTCGTCTGCACGATCTGCTCCAAAGCGAGACATGGACGACTCCTACTACTCTTCCTCCGCCAGCCGGAAGTCGTCTGCAGCTTCCTCTTCGTTCATGGGCGGTTTATTCCACATTGGCCGCAAATCAAAGAAGGAAGAAGCTGGAATTTCCTCCCCTTCTCGACCCGTCCACCCAACGCGAACAAGCACTGGATCATCCTTCTACGGTGCGTCGTCTAACTACAGTGATACAATTCTGTCTTCCGGACGATCGTCACATCCAGATACAACTACACCGTTATCCGCAAGCTCGCGCGATTCGCCGACGGCATCTTCGCAAGGTGTGAAACGACCATCGACTACTCAATCGCCTGGAGCTGCTGGTGCTACCAGCTCTGCACAAATTTCTGCACACAAGAAACTTTCAAACAGCAGTACTACCTCTACAAGTTTGCACGGACCGAGATCTTCGTCCAATTCCTCTAATCATTCTTCTTCTATAGCTGCGAGTAATACCTCCTCTCCTATCCTCTCTGCCACTCCTCGATTAAGTTCTGCGACTTGTGTTCAAACAGCAGAACCCCAGCAGAATATTGGTGCACCTTCTACTTCTTCGGTACCGCCTCGCAAAATTCTAGTCTTGTGTACTTTGGACCATGAACATTATACTCTCATTAACATATCTTCGTTTACAGGTCCCGATTCACTTCGTGGTCTGGTCGCTGAAAAGCTGAAACTTCCTCATTCGGAAATATCGTTCTTACGAACTGAATTTGGAGAATCAGAGAGGGGTATGCATATTGTGATCCGTTCATTGGCATTTTTTCTAATTATTCTAGGCGACCCTCTTTCCGATGATGACCTCGTAGATCAATGTCTACGAGGAGACAGTCGGGCCACGCTGAAATTTTTTGTCGCTCTGGGACGGCAAGCCTCAGCATCATCGTCAGTTTCTGAAACCCATTCTGAATCGTCAAGAGTTTCACAATCAAGTAATTCAGGAAAACATGATGAGCCTTTGGCTTCTAATACGCAAACTCGACGAAATATTTCACCTCAGCCTTCTTTACGAGTCAACACGACTACGTATTCTGATCGACCTAATGTAGATTTTATCGGCGGTCATAAACTTAGTGGTCTAAAAGAAGCAAATCAAATCCAGCAGACTTCGAATTCACCGACCAATGATCAAACTGTTGTTCCTAAAGATGATCATGCGGAGTTGCGCAATGGATCGCGAAAATCGTCTGAAGATTCTGCTGGCTTCAAAGTCATCCAGCGGCCTGCACCATTTATTGATTTCAATCAAGGCCGGCAATCTCCATATGAAGTACACCGTGAATTTACAGCCCTGCGAAATCCCCCGCCTCCTCCTCCGGGCCGTCAACCTTCGATTTCTCGGCGGCCCTCTGCTCTAGGTTCCGAAGCTCCCCGCAAGGAGTCGTTGACTGTTCCGGAATTAGACTATTCAGAACATCGAATGGCTGCAGGTCAAATGCCAGTTGTACCTACGATTAATGATTTCATAGAGTCTCAGGAGTTGAACTCAGCATCGGTCATCTCGCCGAAAACAATGATTCCGGGATTAGGTCTTGATTTCCCTTCAGCTTATTCATCTTCGTCTACCGCAATGCAAGACAACTTCAAAGCTTTTAAAATTAAGCGCAAGTCTCCATCCACCGGCAACAAAGAGTTTGTCCAGCAACAACAACAGCAGGCTGCGGCGGCTGCAGCTGCAGCTGCAGCGACGCTTTCCAGCTCAATCGATGGTACGGTAGAAGACAGTGTGATATCTTCCCAATCTGAGTCTATCGTAAAGCCGGCCGCCGGTCCTGTTGAAGAGTCTAAGCAGTCTTCTGCTCATACCGAAACCGTTGTCCGAGATTTTGTACAACAGACGGAGAATCGTATTCAATCGTCATCCTCTGAACTCACCGGAACTCTAGTTTCTGAACCCGAAGTTGGAACTGGTACTAGCAGGTCCACAGATTCATTTATTGAAAATGATATTTCATTCGCTGATGCGCCAATGTTTTCGGAGTCGGATGCAGAATCTGATGATGAAGATTTTGGGATCTGGGCGAAGAAGCCGCCGGCAGCAGGTCAGGCTAATGGAGGTACTGATACGCTAGATTCAAATAAATCGTTGCCATTGAGTCTTCGTTCACAGGCTGGAAGTATTAGTGGTTCAAGTACTGCATCTACGAGTCGACAGAACAGTGGCAAGTCGAACAGACCTATATTAAAGGTTCATATTGGTGAGCCCGAACCTCCAGTTCCAAATATGATGTCTGCAATTACCGAGCGCACCGAATCAACAGCGACAGAAAATGCCTCGCCTATGAAAGAAATACAGAGTGCAAGTGCAGCATCACCGGCATCTGCAATTGGAGATCTGCCAACGGCCCAGCAATTACATCGCCAACGTCGCGATCGTCAATGGACCCGAAATGCAGTGCCTCCATCAACATCACAATCCTTATCTTTGGCCAATTTTCCAAACGAAGGGATTTCATGGGCCGTTCGACCTCCCGCAGAATTTGTGTATGACAATTTGGAAAAGTACTTCCCTGATACCGATCTTGATAAGCCGATCATTGATGATACAACTGCCTATTCTCCGAACTCTCCATTCATGGATGTTCCCCCTTCATTCTCTGCCCCCGTTGGTGTGGCAGTCATTCCTTCTTCCCCACTGAAAGAATCCCAGACAGCTACAGATCAAGAGTTACCCTCTGCTACTGATGACGATCAGGTATTAGATCCGAGCAGCGAAGCACAACTAGATCGAGGATTTTCATTCCGATCAAGTTCTCAGAATGGCGTTGCTGCAGTCGAGAAATTGGATATCCAACCGCAAACTGCTGCAGCGGCTGCCGCAGCGGCTGCCATGGTTGCTGCAGCAAATGCAGCAGATCAGATCTCAGTTTCATCAGGGCCTGTCGAAAGCAAGGCACCAAGGTCGATGGCGCGTGCTTCTCGAATGAAATCCATTCGTATTGTTGCGAAAGAAGCCAATGAGGCTCGAAGACATGCTGTCAAGGAAGCGACTGAATCTGGTGCAAAGCCAAATGACGTCGCTTCGTCGGCTCTTCTTCGACGGAAAAGTACTAAGATGTGGGGACGAAAAGTTGTTGAAGTCACACCAGGCCAAATTAAGCGTGGACAACTGTCTATTCGAGGACGTGGTAAAAATGGTATGTTTCAGTTCTCCTGAATATGCACTGTGGGATTGGAAGTTAACCTGTTATTAGAAGGATTTAATTGGATCAAGGGAGAGTTAATTGGAAAAGGAACATTTGGAAGGGTATATCTTGCTTTAAACGCTACTACGGGAGAAATGATAGCCGTGAAGCAAGTCGACACTCCACAAACAGCAAGTGATCGAGACAGTTCCAGACAGCGCGAAGTTTTGATGGCTTTGAATGCGGAGATGGAAACTATGAAAGATTTGGACCATCTAAATATAGTTCAATATTTGGGGTACGAAGAAGGGCCAGACGTGTGTAGTCTGTTTTTGGAGTATGTTCCTGGCGGATCGATTGGGACATGTTTACGAAAGAACGGAGCGTTTGAAATTCCAGTTGTTCACTCGTTGACAAGACAAGTGGTTGATGGGCTTGCATATTTGCATTCGAAGGGTATATTGCATCGAGATTTGAAGTCTGATAATTTGCTTTTGGATTTAGATGGTATCTGCAAAATTTCTGATTTTGGGATATCTAAGCGGAGCCAGAATATCTATTCGAATGATGCTGAGATGTCAATGCAAGGTACGATCTTCTGGATGGCACCGGAGGTTATTCATAGTTTTGTACAGAATGGCAAAGAAGGTTATAAGAAGCAGGGCTACAGCGCGAAGGTAGATATCTGGTCGCTAGGCTGTGTTGTATTGGAGATGTTTGCTGGGCGTCGGCCTTGGTCAAACGACGAAGCAATTGGCGCGATGTACAAGCTGGGGAATGCAAAACTTGCGCCGCCAATTCCAGAAGACACGTTTGTCGATGAATCTGGGAAAGTGTTTTTGGAAAGTTGCTTTACGGTGGATCCCGATAAGCGGCCCACAGCTCAGGTGTTACTGGGATCGAAGTTTTGTGTACCTGATTTGAAATTCCGGTTCGCGGATACAAAACTGGCTAAAGTATTGAGCAATAACGATAAGAGACCCACTATTTCGACTAGTTAGGTGATGGAGTGTATTATAAATTTGTAGCATGACAAAATGGCATGAATGGAGTTTGGCTTAGAATTCAAGATGTATATTACAAAATCAAAATAGATGCTATCGATTATTCCGACATGTCTTCTTCTTCCTCTTCAACTTCTGAATTAGATTTACGATTTTTATACTTCTCTGCACCATCTCTTTTTACTTTACGTAATCGGGCGGCCCGTTCTTCGTCCTCATCCTCCTCTTCGTCTTCGTCCTGGTCTTGTTCAATATTGTCATCGTCGGAAACCACAAAATCGTCGTGCTCATAAGTGTCACCTGCGCCATAGCCCAGATCGTCGTCGTCTTCGTCATCATATCTATTAGCTCTTCTCGCGTCCGATTTTGCCTGAGTTGAACTTGCTGATGAATCCGCCAAACGATGGATTCCAGCACCTAGCTCGCGGTCGTACGCAGCCCTCGAATCTCTTGACCGCCGCTTATTTTCTAGATTTTTGCGCGCGCGCATTTTGGATTCTTCAGCCTTCTCAGCTTCGCGCTGTACTTTTTCCGGGTCTTCGGTGGTGATGATGTCGTTAATAAATCGAGCCTTAAGTTGTCCACGGGCTAGGGCATTAGACATTCGAACATGAGTCTCGGAGGTGGTCGAAGAAGGTATGAGGTTAAGCATTTTTGATACTTTGCTGTGGAACTGCACAATTTCCTGGTCGTTGTGGGAAATAGCTAGATAAGTGTCGTTCAGCAGAGATTCCTGAATGTCAAAGACCTCCGAGCCAAGTTTGATCGAGAAGGAGCCGTCCGACCAGCGCATGATTCGAGCGTTGGACTCGACTTTATTAGATCCGTCAGGCTGAGTCACATTCCGCCAACGGATCGTGTTTTGCACATCGGCTCGGAGTCGCTGCCGAGCCTCTTCTGTGCCGGCACCTCTTGCCCTCTCGATGTCCTCGGCTTGTTCAAGATACCTGTCTCGGTCGAAAGCACTGTAGTCTACGTTGAGGAAGTTTGGAATACGCATGATTTGAACTTCCTTCGGTGCACTGTGCGAGGGTAAATATCTCGGCATCTGTATCTCCATTTCCTGCGTTTCCACTTCTTCGTATTCGGGCTGTTCATCATCTTCTTCCTCGTCAAGGTCGTCCTCGCCAGTGTATCGCAATGGTTGATCCTGATCTGATCCAGCTCCTGCATCTCCAAATATATCATCTTGATCGCTTTCCGCAGCCTCACCGGCATCATTCGGTGATTCTAAATTTTCTGCTGCTGTTCCTGCTACAGGAGTCTGGCCTGATCCTGCGTCCGAGTCGTCGTCCTGATCGAATAAATCATTTAAAGCTGCTTGTTCTTGCGTCCTGTTGACTTGTGAGACCGGCCGGATCTCATCGGCACTGCTTTCTGAATCTGACATTAATTGATTGAGATATTATTTGATGCTAATTTAGCTTAATATCTATACTTCTATACAGCAGTATAGATATATATTTCTACTGGTGGAACGAGTGTAAGTAACATCGATGTCCAGAATTTAACAATGTGTTTGTACCACTGTGACAGCATTATGAGCTTTTTGTACCAATTCGACACGGACCAATCAAAGTCCGTAAAATCAGGATTTCGCATTGCGGCGTATTTGATATACAAGTATTTTCGGTATTTTCGGTGCTGAATATTTCAAATCTTTAGCAAATTACGGTATTACATTATATGGAGTGCATATTATAGAATATATTTATATATTTGAAATAATTGTCTTAAGAGCTTATTCCATTTTTCATTGAAATATATCATTTTGAGCGAAGAAAATTGATTGCATCAAGCATTGATCCCGAACCTCGGAATATCTTTCAAGGCTCTGCAATTTAGACAGATACAGAACTAGAATGAGATTAAACAACGCCGCTCGAGTCCGACTGACCACGTCTGTGTTTTCGACTACATTTCTAATTGCAATTGTGACGGTTGCAATTCCTCAGGTTCTTCCGTGTCCTTCGCCAGTCGTGAATCCGGTTGGGCTAGATGTTGGACAAGAGTTGAACAAAAAACTGACTTTAACCAGTCAAATTGAGAAGGGAACTTCGATAATATCGAAATGATAGAATTATATTAGCATTTATTGCTTTGAATCGATTCGAATCAACATGATCAGCTCACATCGGATATTTGGATGGTGTATATAGGCGTTTTGGGTGGTGTATATATTATTTCATTTATTTCATATTATCATACATATCATTACTTTTTTGTATCAGTAATTTGACATCGTTACATCATTATAATCTCATAGTAATCTTCGAATCACATTGTTGCTGGCTTAAAGTTGTTAGTTTTATAGTTCACTTGTACTCGCATACTTACCACTTCTACGACCTGCGTATCTTTGCTTTTTGCGGCCATTATTTCGGTCTCCATTTGATTTTGGTTTTGATTCGGACCCTGATCCGAGTTCCAGCTCCAAGTCTGATTCTTGCCTGTCCAGAGTCCTGTTTGAATTCTTTGATCCGCCCTTCGATTTACTGCTCGAAGGAGTGAATGTGATCTCGCCTTCGCCCATGAACCCTCTTGAAACAGCTACGATTTCCGACTTAAGATTCTCATTCTGAGAGTTAAGTTCTTTGAGGAGTTTTCCGAAAGACTGCGATTTGGATAGCGGCTTCGAGGAACGTTTTGTTGCGGATATATCTGTCTTGATAATCGAAGAGGAGGCCTTGTTGAGGACCCTCATAGATTGCTTTTTCGGTTTATTTGGAGCCATCTTAACTTATTATAATTTATTGTATAGCATTCTATTATTATAATGTTATTATAATAAACAAGCATCCTTAGAGTTTCTGAAACAGATTATTGGTAAAAACCTGAAAAATTGTCTTGAACGCCGCATACAGAGACCGCCTTGTATTATCTCTTTACATATTACGAGTTATCATCAAGTCATTATGTATACAGGCAAATCATTGACACATGTAAATAGCTCAAATATGCTTGGCCATATATACCACTCTTTGACTCTCTACGATCTAATTTCAAGCCAATGAGTCTGACATATAGGTCAAGAAGTCTTGAACAAGTCATTCACATGTGTTCTAACTTCTTACGTTCACTCAAAATTGATCGGCTTAGGCGGATACAGCGCAATAACCTATCCCAATCTGCAATCAACTCGCTCCAATACTTGATCGACACTTAGAAAGTCAATATCCATAGATAGCTCAGGCTCATACTCCTTTCTAGCCTCTATGAATGCCAAGCGATTTTAATCACTCGGTGTCTAATTTATACCCACCAAAGTTCAAAGTTCACCAAATACTCAAACTGCAAAACGAACATGATAACGTCCTAGAGCTATTTACAACACTCCGTAGCATATTCGGCCTTTGTACACAAATGGACTAGGACGTGACAGCGTGACGACGTGACGACACGCGTGGGATTCCACGTGATATATCACATGATCAAAGGCATAGGAGCGTCGCCAGGGCAACCAAACACGACGACGCGAAAGGGATATGTTGACGACGTGCCGCATCTAGAATAGACCAGGGACGAAGAAGGCCACGAGAAGGAGCCAGCGACAAAACAACACAAGGTAGACGTGATTTGAGGACAAAAGCCAGGATTCATATTTAATTTTGTTTGTCCTTTTGTGTGTTCTCGTGTTTTGTGCTTTCGTTTTGGTTAACGTGTCGACGTTTGTCTGGACCAGTTGATAGCGTTTCAGGTCAGACTAACTACTTACTACCTTTAAATAGCTCTAACCCTCACTCGCTCATAGTCAGCTTGATCAGCTTCCCCTTGTATTTTAGTTATTCTCTTCACGGAACAGTACATATCTGCATCCCTGCTTCTCCAGCCATCCCGGTCGAACTTCGTGCGATCAGACCTCTTCTTGATCTCGGAACAGCTTGGGAAATCTCCGGATCGATCCATGAACGAGACTTGGTTCTTGTTGCATTTGTTTTTATTCGTATTGAATCATGCTGGGCGAGATATCGCGGAACTGTACCGCGGATCAATTTTATTTGCTTGAACAATTAGGCAGCGGAAGCTTTGGTGTTGTCTACAGAGCTATATATAAGTAGGCAAACTTAGCTGACTATGCAGACTCACATACTAACCGAAGCAGAGAAACAGGGGACATTGTTGCAATAAAACAGGTGCGTTCTATTTCTGAAGTAAATAGAGTACACTTCTAATTCTGCAGGTCGATCTCGAATCAAGTGATGATGACATTGAGGAAATCCAGCAGGAAATCACTCTACTTCGCGGCTGTGATAGTCCACATGTAACCCGATACTTCGGTACGGTCCTATAGTATCTGATAGACCTTTTCTAATATTACTAGGTTGTTTTGTCAAGGGATATAAGTTATGGATCAGTATGTATTTTGACCTTAACTCTGAATGGATACTAATCAGCAGTCATGGAATATCTTGCAGGTGGATCAAGTTTGGATCTCTTAAAGCCAGGTCCATTTGCTGAGCGTCAAATTGCCATAATCTGTCGCGAATTACTTGAAGGTCTTGCATATTTGCATAGCAACGGCAAGGTAAGATAATTTTCGCTTCATTATATCTAATTCTAACTTGACAGATTCATAGAGATATCAAGGGTATTTTACATCACTTTTCTTCCATACGCTCTACTAACTAACTAGCTGCCAATATTCTTCTATCTTCTGATGGAGATGTCAAGCTGGGTACGTGCTTTTACATGTTTTTAAGTCTGATCCTAATGAAGCAGGGGACTTTGGAGTGGCTGCCCAGTTATCTAATAATAAATCCCGGCGCAATACGTTTGTTGGAACACCGTTCTGGATGGCTCCGGAAGTGATCAAGCAAGAAGCTTACGATTTTAAAGCAGACATATGGTCTTTAGGAATCACTGCGATAGAACTGGCACGGGGCGAGCCACCGTTATCGGAATATCATCCCATGAAAGTTTTGTTTTTGATCCCTAAATCTGATCCACCAACATTGAAAGGGAATTTCAGTAAAGAGTTCAAAGACTTTGTATCTAATTGTTTAATTAAAGATCATAGGAAACGGCCATCAGGTATGTTTGATTTGACATGGTCTGCAGTGAAGAATCCAAGCTCTGGACTAACTCGACAGCAAAACAATTGCTTAAACATAGATTTGTCCGATCAGTAGGAAAGCCAATTGAACTGCGTCAATTGATTAATCGAAAGGAAGATTGGGAAGGACGTCGTTTAGACCGGCCCAAACCTAGATTTTATGAGGACACGATGTAGGTTGCCTATATTTCAGGAAATGATGTGCTAATTTATGTAGAGTGACATTAGGACATGGAAATCAGGATAATTCGTGGAATTTTACTGTGGAGCCTGGATATGCATCAATAGCACGAGACCAAACACCCACACGGGCAAGATCCCAGAGTTTACATTCTGAATTGCAGTCAACAGGCACACGACGATATTCGACAATCGATTCGAACATTGGCAGTAGCCGCAAGTCCTCACTAGTTCGGTCATATACAATGGACTCTGATAGGCAGCGGACTCTGAAGCCTGCTAGGCCAGTTGAATCAAATTCGGTTGCAAATACGTTTTCGCAACAACTGTCGAACGTAGGAGGATCGAGCACGGAGGGCCCAGGTATTGGGTCCCAGGAAAATGGATTTGAAATTGTGGCTGCGACTAGTGAAGTGGGAAGAATAGGGCGAAAGATGTTCAACCAGATTATATTATCGGCTTTGGAAACGTTGGAACATGCTAGCAATACAGAAGTAAATGCAAGAGTTGTGAGCAGATTTGTGTCTGCTTGGAGGGAGATGAATGCTGTGGAGCCTGAGGCGCAGGGGAAGTTTATTCAGCAGCTGCTGAAGGGAGCGAGAGGGGATGCTAGTGTTTATATTGGAGGCGAATTGACAGAGAAGGAAGTAAGTGAAATATCAAAAGGCACATCAAAAGGGATGTATGGAAATGGGACGTCAAAGGGAAAAGGCAAGGTAAATGTAATTAAGGATACGGGCGGTATATTTAAAGACAAAGGAGATACGACCAAGAATGCAGACAATATTCCAAAAGAAACGGAAGAGAATTGCAATGACATGGACAGTTCAAGAGCTGAATACAAACGAAGCACGGTGGAGGAACTGTTATATGCACGATGGCTGGAAGGAATACGAATGCGAGTTCCCGAAGCTATGACGAATGAAGAATGATTAAATCATGAATCAAACAACTTATGATGAACAATATGAAGACTTGACCATACGAACCGAGACGGGAGGACGTCGAAGATAGGAAATGGAAATGGAAATGGAAATGGAATCAGTTGGAAACGGATGGAAAGGTTATGTATATAAATGGCAATAAATGAATAAGATCAAAGCAATATCGATATTATATTAGTTGTGGATTATGCCGTAGATAGCTTGGAAAGCAGTTTTCTTTGTCAAGATAGCCAGCGTTCGAAAACTTCCCTGGAGTGCAGCCTTTACACTTTGGGGATGTCGGACAGTTATAATAGGGCTGATGGACGTATCCAATGTCTTTGAACCAGTGGATTTTGTGCTTATCCTCGAAAAGTCCAACTCCAATGGAATGAATCGGTGCATCACCCCAGCGTTCGTAGAAGAAGCCGCCAGCCTGGTCAAGATAGTCAAAATATTGTGAATAAGCGTCTGAGCGGAAGAAGTCCATGTCACCAATTTCGAAGTTTGACCAGAAATGACAAGTTGAATAGCCGTTCGCGATGTCTCCATTATTGGGACGGTCTGTAGTATCGGTGAGCCAGTCGAGTGAGTTGTTTGGATGGACGAATTCTGGGTGCTTAGCGATGAACTCGAGAGTGGTCGGCCAAAGAGTGCGAATGCTCTGAGGGATATCGTAGATGTTGATGACAAAGCCGTACGTTTTGTTATTATCTTCCATGAAGCGGAAAACATCGTAATCGACAGAACAAAAGTAACGCGTGTTTGGCTCGACACGCCAGTACCATCTGTAGTCTTTGAGAGCAGGATGCTGGTAGAACATGCCCGAGTTCCAGCGACACATTCTGTGGTAAGAGGCAAGTTTAGCGTACATGATGTTTTCCTCTTGCAATATATCAGCTGAGACGGCAGTGATATCAGGGTTAATCCAGGCAGGCGTTTCCCATTGGTGTTTGGGAATGACCTCGTATCTGCATTCAGACTTCGTCGCGGCTTGAGTCCTCCGCTTGAAGTCCTCGGAGAATGGGACGTCGTTCATGAAAGTCCACGGATAATTGAACTTTGCGTTGAAGGTTTGCTCGACATCTTTCATTGTACGTAGTAGACCAGACAGCTCTGAATTCCGCACAAGCGATAGCAGCGTCGCATTAGCTTTCATACGGTATTCGTCGTCTGACCGCGTCAACAGTCCTTCAGGCTCGCCGACTTCTTCGAGTAGCAGATTCGGTGTCTGAGCCAATGCTGTCGGACTCGGATCTTTCAGTCGAAAATCAGTGTGCAGTGGAGCTATGTGGGCTGCATAATCTGGACTGCCTTTTCTGTTCCCTGAAACTGGACGCAATGTGCTCGATTTTGCGCTGGAAACTCGAATCAGTCGGATTATCGATATGACAAGCACTGTTCCGAGAAAAAGTATGAATATGCTTTGAATTTGGCGATGAATCCAAACCATTGTATTAATGTGTACAAAGTACTATACAATATAATATTATATTATATTATATAAAATATACAAAATATGATATGTACATATGGCTACACATATATCATTTACTATATAATACACTACGTAACATACTTTAAATGGGATGAAACAATCACGTGAAAATACGCGCGTAACCATGCCTACAATAGTGGAGAATATGATTATATAATACTGACCGAACATAAAGATTAATATGCCAATTTTTGACTTAAGCAGACTAATTAGTGAGCTCGATCCACAGGCAACAGCGGCTGAGAGGCTACGGGTCCAGAAGGTGGCTCAGGTCAGGTATCCAGCTGCAGAATCGGACGACATTAAGACGCGAGCGTACGCGTAAGTTTCATTTGGTTGGAGCGGAAGGAGAAAATGGAGGATATATTGCTAACAGTGCAGAATCGCAGAAAAATACAGTGTGAATGGAAGAGACGACCTCGCTGATAATTTGGAGGACCGGTTGGCTAAGATTTATCCCATGGAGAGTGATGTGGATAACGAGTTGTTGCTGATGCTGCTTGAGTTAGCGCAGACGGCGGTCATGAGAGAGGAAAATCCGTTAACCCACAGAAACAGTAAGAACGGAAAACTCGAGGAAGCAGGACCTAGTCAGAGGCTGTCATGGAACAAGATTCTGCTCGAGGAACCTTTACAGGGTGATCATTGGCTTGATCCAGATTTTCGAGGGGATGATGAGCTAGATGAACTAGATGATGTGGACAATCTGGATAATTTTGTGGAAGATAGAGATGAGGATGAAGTTGGAGACAATGTTGCAAATTCAATTGATGAATCAAGTGGCGAAGAATCTATTGATTTACGATTTGGCTGAACGGTGTTATTGATCAATTTTTGACCAATACTCAATGCTGAATGATTAATGATTTTTCCTCACGTTATATCCAAAATATTCGAATCCTCCAGCTTGATCAGCTAAGACATCTACTTCGACATTCCAGTCAGACCGTTGTAAGACTGGTTTTGCGAAATGAGGTTGCCGGTAAGAAACATAAAGTAGCGAACCACCTGGTTTCAGGACTCGGCAGATCTCAGACATGTACCGGTCGGTGTTTGCCTTCACATCGTCGGGAATTGTCCAAACAGAACCGGTATAGCTCAATAAAGCATCGAGAGTTCCCTGAAGATATTAGCCGAGCTCTATTATACACCTGTTAAAATACTTTATCGATGGCATAATCAAATGAGCTGTCATCCAACATCGACATATCTCGAACGTCCATGACCTGCCAAGTCATTTCTGGTTCTGGATATGTCTCCTTCATGCGCTGGATACAGGTGGGCGAAAAGTCGACGTTTACTATTCGCCGCAATCCCGAATCGTATAAATCTTTTGAAAGCGTCTAGATTATCAATATATGTACACGTATTCGCAGGTACATGCATACGCTATTTCCGCAACCGAGCATTAAAATTTTTTTCGCAGGATTCCAGTCCATGTATTTGCGAAAGAATGGCTCTAAATCGTGAAAACTTTTGAACCAGTCGAAGGTGATCTCAGTCTCGTCCTTCTTATACCGTCCGTCCTGGTTGTTAGAGCTGGATATTCGAAAATTGAAGCAGGCTTACCCAGTACTCGACTGTTTGTAGTTGATTCACTTCTGACAGTTGTAAATCTGCCATCATTAAACGATAGTGGAACTGACTATATCGTATTATACTGCATTGATTTTATACTCGAAGCCAAAAGCAAGGAATGAGGTTTTGAAATATGGATTGGGAGAAACGGTCAGATCTAATGAGACAGATAAGTAATTATTGTAGATATATTGGTTTTTATACAGTCGCATACAATATCATGAGCATTCTTAAATTTTTATCAAATATCAAAACATACAGCAGCCAAAAAGTTGGGCAAAAACTGCTAATTGTTACTGGTAACGAATCAGCGGATTTAGACTCCTATACTGCTTCACTTCTTTGCGCATACTTTCTTTCAAGACATGCGCCGAGCCAACGATTACAAGAGTCTGTTTCCACAAGCGAGAAGATTGTTCCTCTGTTGAACATTGCTCGAGAAGAAGTATCTCTCCGACCGGAGTTGAAATATTTGCTAAGCACGCTTGGACTAAATTCCGACTCAGTAATCTGTAAAGATGAACTGCCATCCGTGAGCACAAGCGCTGACTTTGTTCTGGTCGATCATAACAAACTGCTCCCTGAACTGGAAGATCGGTTTTCGACTGCACGCGTCGTCGCCATTCTCGATCACCATGCCGATGAGGGCATGTATCCGAAGGCCGACCCGAGAATTATCGAACCTGTGGGTTCCTGCACAACCTTGATCGTCGACTACTTCTCCAAGAGTGGCTGTTTGGACCTATTTTCTGCTGCCGAGCAGCGCGAAATAGCACTCTTGGGCATATCTCCTATAATTGTCGATACGGCTAATCTCACGTCAAAAGCTCTCGAAAAAGATAAAGAGGCTGTAAGAACACTTATTGGTCTGCTGCCTGCTTGCGACTGCGAGGATATGTTCAACAAACTAATGGCTGCAAAACGTGACGTCGACTCATTTTCACTGCGCGATCTTATGAGAAAGGATTACAAAGAGTGGGCCGACGACCAATACCCCTCTCTGGGGATCGAGTCGTCCGTAAAATCGCTGGCTTGGGCGCTGAATAAGTTTACGGTATCCGGGTTTATTGAAGGTGTCCAGATGTGGGCGAAAGAACGGAATTTGGATGTTATGGCATATATGGATTCTTACCTTGACGACGAACACAAGTTTCATCGCGATCTTCTGGTGTACGCGAATACCGACAGGGGTAAATCTGTCGTCGATAAATTTCTTCCGAAAGCGGAAACAGAATTTGAACTAGTATCGCGCGAATCGTGGACGAATGGGATGCAGAACGTTTGGATGTGGGAGCAGAGAAATCTGACGGCGAGCAGAAAGCAGGTTGCACCTTTGCTGAGACTCTCCGCTGGATATCCGGCCTGATCGCGTGTATCAATGCAGCTTTGAAAATGTTTAACCGGAATACAACTCAAGTATCATACATATCTACATAGGTCTTATTTACACATTCATATATTCATATAGTCGGAGGTAGTCGATCTAATCGAATGAGATACACATCATATCCATGATAAATTTCCTATATATACAGCTTTACGTCCAATTAATCCTCATCATTATTGGGGGGAGGGCACTCATCCTTGCGCATGTATAAATCGACTGCAAATATTAGTATACCAACCAAAACCATGGGACATAAAAACATCAAAAAAAACATACTTGCACCGCTAAACGCGGCAAACGCAGCACATCCACTAATAGCAGCCTGTGGACCACTTCCTGCAGCAAGAACAGCGCCAGTAATACAGCCAGCAGCAACGCCGTTGTAGATATCATTTTTTGCACGCACGCCCTCGATAACACACTCAAAGCCAGCAAAGATGCCACCAATTTTGCCGAAATTTTTCGCGGAGCTGTAAACTTTCTTACCGAGATCCTTCATTTGCACTTGGAACTGTTCACGAAACGGCAGCTCAGAAATCGGTTTCCCACCGAGTCCTACTGGAACATCGTATGCCATCGCGCCCATCATCAGACTGAATGCTCCACCCAAGACAAACCCGCCTACGCCAGACATCGCTACTTTTGCTGGACAGCTTTTGTAGAGATCCTCGCCTTTCTGCATATTCACCATAAACACTTCCTCTTCCGATAGCGGCGGCCGAAAAGGGAGCCGTGGAACAATAATTGTGTTGAAAGTAGTCTCAGTCGGGCTTTCTGGAGTAGCTGGAGTCCAATCATTTACTAGCACCGGCATTCCAACTGGCTTCGGAGATGAATTGAACGGCCACATTTTGCTTGATTTTGTATTATATTATAATATGTTAATTACGTATTATAATATTATTTTTGGCAGAAGCTTACACAGAGGGACGGAATAATGTGAAAGTTCAGCAAGTCCCAACGTACAACTTTGTGTCCCAGTTTGATTTATAACAGTTTAAGGTATTCCATTATTATGTATTCCAGATACCTTATCTAATTCAAAAACTTAATATATATTATGCAGTGTAATCTACCTCCAATTACATTCTCCTTAGCAATTTCCACCATTACCATCAATCGTAAATACATGAAACATCTAAACCAGGCTGTTTACAGCGAACTAGAAATCCGTACCGTACATGCTAAACCGTTTGCTATTAGCGCTCGCTCCTGAACCTGCACTTGACTCAATTGGCGCTGTCATTGGCCTAATACTAGGAAATATTGTTGACTCATCCTCCGACGACTCCAAATCAATTAACGAGGTACTAACTCCCGCAGGCTGCGAATGCAATACGCTGTAACCTCTATGATCACCCAAATCAGATCGATGATTAGTTTTGCTATGCGGTGATCCTCGCAGTTCCAGCGTCGAGACACCTAACGGCTCAGTCGATCCATGTTTGCTTCGCCGAACTGGCTTATAGTCGTTCAAACGGGCCTCTTCTTCTTCTTCCTGTTCTTGGCGACCCTGTTGTTCAGGGTGTATGCCCTGCTCGCCTGAACCTCGAGCCTCTCGTGAGGATGACCTACTCCGACGTGGTGAAGTCCTCCAATTTATCGCCGCCAACTTAGCAGCACCGGTACTTCCATTAGCAGTTCCAGCCCGTGAATTGATTGCAGACTCTGCAGGAATCGGTCGATTCAATTGGTTCAGCCGGTTTTGATTAAGCTCTGTCTGTGTCAGCTGGCTCGGATTTGGCTCCTCACCAATCGCCGCAGATGCTAGATCATCAAATAAAGTCCAGAACTGCTTATTGATCCCGCCGGCTATTTTTCGTCCAAGCTGAATAACCTCCTTCGCCGTTGTCGGTTGATCAAATAGCATATTTTCTTCATCGTATTCAAATTCGTCACCTCCTTGAATTATATACGGCAGATCCTCGATCGCTGGCGAACTATACCCTGTCGCTGCGAGACCAGCACTGACACCAGACCCAACGACATCAAACAACGACGATGTCCGGGGAGGCGCGAGCGACCGCCCTGAAGGAGCTGTCCTAGGTGGACTAGGAAACGGGAACGACGAAAGTTTCCTCTCGGCAGCAGGGGCGCCACTATTTGGATTGGTGCTGGGAGCTTCACCTCGTAACGACTCGCCTTTTCCGCTCGATTCGTCACCGGAGGATACGGTACTCGACGTCGACGATCCGCTGGCTTGGTTATCCAACTCCGCAGCACCGGAAGAGGACACCGGTGTAGAGGTCGCTGCCACTGCTGCTGCGAGCAGTTGTTTTTCAAAACTGGAACGCTGATAATTTAGTGCGGCACGGATCTGCGGAAGTCCAACCTGAGAGGTTGGACGACGCGCAGGCTGCTGATCTTGCAAGGAATACTGATTCTGGAGTCTTTTCAGATCGTCTTCGGCCTTAGCTAACTCACTTTTGAGCTCGACGACACGACGTTCTTTGGCTGCAAGCAAAGTCAGGAAATCACCGGTATTGTCATACACCTCGCCGTCTGCTACAGACTTGTGTACTTTTGGCGCCTTAGGAGAAACGTAGAGATCTGGAGCTGTAATCTAGTTAGAAGGCATTAGATATTGATAACATAATACTGACCAATTGATGGTGGCTCCTCTGATACAGGAGTAGTCGAGGCAGGTGGTGCAACTGGTTTGGGTAGACTAAGTGACAGCCGAACGGAGCGGTTACGACGTCGATCGTGAAATCTGGGCCCTCGATTTTGTCCAGTAGGCGTTGATTGGGCGGACACTGATCTAGAAAGAGTGGATTGGGCCACGCCAGCAGACCCTGTAGCTGCAGACTGAGGAAGATTAGTGTTAGTGCCAGTGGTATCATTTGTAGTGTGTTGTGGAGGAGTTGGGAAGCTTGATTCTTGCTTGAATTGATCGGCAAGCGTGAGAGTGTACATGTGTTCGCCCGCAGTGGCTCTCAGACTGCGGGTCCGAGTAAAATTTGAAGATGTGACGGGATCCATGGTTAATGACGCGGAGCAGTTAGAAGTGGCCGACGAAGCGGAAGTTGATCTCGAGGACGCTGACGACGACGAAAACGACGACGACAGCGACGACGAAGGACGGTGACGGGAGGGAAACAGAATTCTCGGATGTGCCTGAAGGCTTGGACTTCGTCTATAGGATTTGGAGGAGGAGAGCGGCGAAGCGTGTGAACAACGCTGCCGCACTCTGGCGGCGGATCTGGGAGAAGAACCGCTGCTGTTGCTGTTGTTATTGCAGGTGCTGCTACAGCCGCTGTCTGTGCTGCTACGCGCGGGTGAAGACGACGCTGAGCGAGATCGGTCTGATTCTGAGTACTGCAGACGTCTGTTCAGGCGTTTCTGCGAGGAGGTACGAGAGGAAGCGGGAGAATTTGTGTCGCGACGGCCAGATCGGGCTCGTACGGGAGAGCGTTTGGAGGGTGAAACTGCGAGCGAGGCAGCTGGGACAAGAACGATACCGACGAGGATTACGACCGGGATCAGAGGCACTGCAGCCGAGAGAACGGCAGCAAGGAACGGAAGTTGGCTGCAACTGTGAGCAGTCGACGACGACGAAGACGACGCGTGAAACTGAGCGAAAACAAGAAAAGGCGACGTGGTTGCTGCGGTTGGAGGAGAGCGCCGGCCTAGTTAAGCGGAGAGGGCTAGCACGCAGAGAAGGATTGTGTGGTTGGAAAGATGGCTAGGGAACGGGACGGGGGAGACGGAGACGGAGCGGGGACGCGGAAGAGGAAAAGGAGAACGTTTTTGAAGTGTTTTGACGACTAAGGACGATAAACAAGTCAAAAACCAGAGAAAAAGGGCAATTGAAGAGAAAAAGTGCGCTGTTTGGCTCGAAGGAGAGACAGAAGGATAGGTTGAGGAAAGGAAAACAAGCCGGGTTCGCGATGTTTACTTTGCTAGTCAGCTAACTCCAGGGGTATTCTGGGGATGCACATGCGGGGACCAATTTATGTGATAGGGGTGTAGGCAGTACCAACATACCAGTATAATAATAGCAAGATCGACACTATAGGGCATATCTGGACCGACAAATATGATGTTATGTCAGCCAGAACGACCGAGCCTGTGTTGCTTATGTGTCGTCTTCGCAGAATTTTCTCCTGGAACTTGTCGTAATCAGCTCAATTTCTGTCTATTGTGCTAATCTCGGATAATTTGAATTTAAAATGTCTTCTGAGCAGACTTTCATTGCTATCAAGGTTTGTTTAGTCCTGTGTTGTGCAGATTGCGTTTGTACAATTGATTTGGCACATCTGCAGAATCGCTAATTGTACTACTACAATGGGCGTTCATCAATCATTGCCAAAGTTGAATTGTACAATTGCAAATCTACATGTCTGGATTCAATACCAACTCATTCTTTAGCCCGACGGTGTCCAGCGTGGACTCGTTTCCAGCATTATGTCTCGTTTTGAGAACAAAGGGTACTTCATATGGCCTGCTCCATATCAATCATTTTAACATCTTTGCAGCTACAAGCTTGTTGGAATCAAGCTCACCAATGCCTCTGAAGGACTTCTCCGCGAGCACTACGCTGATTTGACCGCTAAGCCATTTTTCCCTGGGTAAGTATAGTTGTTTGCATTCAATCAGATTCACTACTAACTCTCATCTAGTCTTCTCAACTGTAGGCTTGTCTAATCCAACCTGCTCATATGCTTTCTAACTTAGACTAGACATGCTTTCCGGACCTATTTGTGCCATGGTTTGGGAGGGCAAGGACGCCGTTAAGACTGGCCGTGTTCTTCTCGGAGCTACTAATCCTCTTGCTGCTCTTCCTGGTACCATCCGTGGTGACTATGCCATTGTAAGACACATACTTGTCTAGATATCTTCATACTGAGATTGTAAATACTAATAGTTTCAGGATGTCGGCCGTAACGTTTGCCACGGCTCGGACTCGGTCGAGAACGCCAAGAAGGAAATTGCTCTTTGGTTCAAGCCAACTGAGATTGTCTCTTACACTCCCGCCGTGTTCAAGTGGATTTACGAGTAATTATACTCAATTTTTGGAATCTTCTGTGACTCCGTTTTGGGTAGTTTTCTAGATTACTAATGTTTTTTACTTTCTGAAAGCTCAGAATGGTTTGTGACTGGATCCTTCGTATTAATAAAAGTTATTTTCTGTACAAATCTATGTAATATTGTCGTACTGCGTAATAAGGTTGGTTATTGATGATGAATTAAATGAAAAGAAATAATAACAACACTGACTACTTTCACTCAAACAAATAAAAGAAAATCAAAGCAATCACAATCAATGTCGGATGACTGATAAAATCCACCACAAATGCACCCACCGACTACCCAAACACAACTTTCATGATTATATCTTATCTAATAAATTTTAGCCATTCGACATGTAACTGAATCTGACTCGAATTCTTCCTGTTTTCCATTTGCTTGGTCCAGCTTATTACATAAATCGGCCAGAGTGCTAGCTTCATTTCGACTCGGGGAACAGCTCCTCCTTGAGAGGAACTCCCAAAGACTTACGGACACTTTCCAGCTCCTCAAGATAGGCAGCATATAATCCATCCGATGGTACTTTGAGCTTGATCGCCTCGAACACACGGACAGCGGTTGCCAGATCGTTCACACGGCGAGCAGCCTCGAGAGCCTTAATAATGACTGTTGGCGACGGAACGTGATCATAAGAAAAACAGTTGGTTAGGATTCTCTGCACTTCAAAGGCATCGTAAGCGCCATCAAATTCCTTTTCGAATCTATATTAGTTAGCAACTATTAGTATTCACAGGACTGTGGATGGATGTCGAGGCAAAGCCGCAGTCTCCTTTAGGAAATCGGAGCCTGCGCGGTGGACCGGAACCCAGAACAACGCCGCGCTGTACACAGCCAGCCAACCAGAGAGCGCGTATTCAGCTGATCCCGGATCACTTGTACACGCCACTTCCAGTGAGGCCGGTCGTGTTAAGACGACGAGCAGGAGAACCGGGGAGAATTGGGGGATTGAGGGAATTGGAGGAAGACATTGAAAGCATGTTGATTGGATAATGAGAGATATTGCAGCATATGAACCAATAGTGGAAGTGAGAACGAGGAATATCGGGATTGAAGTCGGTGCTGAAAGTAGAGCTAGTGTGGACACTTTGACTGTGTCGAAAGTGTTTGAATTCAAAATACAGAGGCAGCATAGTTGCCATATGAAATTAAATTCAACGTAAATGCTGGCCAATTCCGCGTCCACATATCCAACTGGCCCTGAATCGTACAACTTGCATGAGTACCAACACTAAATATCAAACCAAACATAGAGCCCAGTCCAGACACAAGCAGCGAATAACAGCAGTGCAAAATCAAACAGAGCCACCATCGGTTCCGGAAGGGTATATATACATATATATATATATATATTTCAGAACAGTCGACAAATACAAGCCGAAGCTCGAGGACCAGAAACACAAAGTAGTACTGTTCAAAAATCATTCCTAAAATGGAAACTCGAGTCGCACTACCAGAACAGCGTCGGCATTGTCCAGATCCACGGGAAATAGGTATAGACAGAAAAACAAGCGTATCACTCATAGTACAGACAAAGCAAGTCCTCGCAACTCTCGCAATCCCCACTGAGCATCGACGTCGCCGAAGTCAAACAAATAAAAAACTGAAATTCTCAAATACATACCGAGCATTAAACTCATCAAAGGTCTCCTCGTCATGAGCGGAATAGAATCGCACGGCAGCACGTCGGGGTCCAGCAGCTGCAGGAGCGACAAGGCGGAGGGTGACCGGACGAGCAACAGAAACAGCTTGCCGTCGGAGCAAAGAAAGAGCAGACGATCGAATAAGAGAAGCCATTTTCCGGGGTTTTTGATTTTTTTGGTTGAAACACGAAGCTGGAGAAGCAGAATCTCGGTTTGAACTACGGCGGACCGGGAAAGACGAAGAAAGAGAAAGCGAGAAGGTGAAGCAAAAAAGAAGAATAGGGCCAGGGGTGTGTTCTGTATGGAGAGTATCGTATGGTATCGTGTACTGTCTAGTGTAATTTATTTAACTGCAATCACAAACTATTCAAAGTATAGAATTATATATTACTGTGAATATGGATTTTTTAAATTCAAGAATTGTGAAATTACGTCTGAAGTAGCCAATTTGATTACGTGATTATTGTACTTGCTATGTGCAAAGTTTCGAATACGTAGCTCTATGTATTATGTGTTTGTACTATTTGCTTTCTTCATGATTCGGACAATTCATACTATTAATGTTTACATTTCTAAATGCATGATATATTAATATTTTCCTGTCCTTATATTCTATTATTTTATTATCAGCGACTTCTCGGGTGAGGTCGGCTACGAGAGTATTGACTGTATCAGGTGACTGGTTGTCCAATTCAGGAAACCAGTTCTCGCCGACAAATATCTAAAATTAATATTTATTACATTACATTTATCTCATCTATAATTCATGACTTGATCTAATGGCTGTGCGTCGATCGAAATTGAGCGGGCTGCAACGTGATGGTAAGATATACGTATTTTTCACTTGAAAATACACTGACAGAACCAGTTCTAAGTCTCTATCGATCATGTCTTCGAGAAATACGAAAAAAGCCAAAGGTTAGCAAATATCTCCGACAAGTTGAACTTAAACTAACAGTAGTTTAGGAGAATCGATTGAACTTCATTAAATTTACCCGTACTCAGTTCGAAAAACATCTTGCCCTTCCGAAATCTGACTTTGGCACAATAGAATACTTGCTTCGGCGTGGGCGACACCAGCTCGAGACTTATGCAAACCCTGGAGTGCGGAACATTGGCATGTAATTACTTTATTCTACCTAAATTATGTATATACTGTAAGGCGTTGGAACATTACATCATTTTGATTCACAATTATTTCAAGTACTGATAAGACAACTAAAAAGTACCATTGTTCCAAGCCTTGTTGCGGATGCCCATTTCGACGGCTGCTTCAGCCCAGTCAATTCCATGATTATGGCCGTTAGCAGTTAGTCCTGCACGAGCAAGAGCCTGCTCATCGCTCAGGCAAGCTAATACGCCGAAGATAACTGGGATTCCAAGCGAGAATTGCAAATTCATAAGTGCAGTCGACGTAGCATCACAGATATACTCAAAATGCATCGTCTCACCTTTGATCAAACAGCCGATCGCAATAATTGCGTCAAATGCCTTTTGCGTGGTTGCTGCTGGTTCCGCTGCCGCATTATCGCCCGGCTCTGCAGATAATAGGTCAATAACATTTGATCCTGCACCTGCAGACGAAGCCTGAATTTTAGATGCTGCGTACATGCGAGATACAGCAAACGGCAATTCGTACGAGCCCGGTACCGTCTGAAGAACAATATTTTCTTCCAGAACACCGAATTCACCAAGTCGCTTCAAACAGCCCTCGATTAAAGCATCGATGACTTTGGTGTTCCATCGGGTTCGAACAATACCAATTCGAAGCGACTCGCCTAGTGTTATTGTTAGGCAATGTAAAATTATGATTAAAAACTGTCATTACCCGAGATTTTTTCATCAATTGTTCCTCTTCCTTTAATGGATTCCATTGAATTGTCTGCTCTGATTTTATCACTATTGATCAGTGTGACTCTGAAGATGCTGATTTGAAATAAGTACAAATTCTTAAAACCTCGTCTAATGAGAAGCCGCAGATTAGTCGTGGCTATTTGTTATATGCTTAATAATGTTAGAAGCTTTCACAAAATCAGTTTTAATTGGATTTATAACAACTACTTCAGTACTGAAAGACAACATGATCATAACTACAGTATTTTGTTTTAGGAAATATCAGTTATTGTCTATGATCAAGAAGAACACTGTGCCAGTAGATTCGTACGCACATAAGACCAATCCTTCAAAGTACATCAACATTAGTGCATTAACAACAGCGTATTGGGATCGGTTCGAGCTAATTATTTTTCATGCTACCACTTGTGCCATGAGTATAGTCTCTGCTTATACTATTTTAAACACCATGTCTAGATCTTTTCGCTATAATCGATAGTACCGCTTGTTACTGTCTTTCAGACCTACATTCAGTCCACATCCATCTTCCAAGCTTCCTTCTCGTCCATCTGGACTCATTTCTGGTTCTGTTTCTTTATTACTTATTATACACATCTACATCTTCATATCCAGTAGAAGCTTCCCTTAATTTTTTGAAGTCCAGTTTAAGCCTAAAATCAGGAGCTCCAGTCATATATGCAGGGGACTCGCTGACCGACACAAAAATTGTATCATGTGACACATCTCCACGACGACCGCATTGTATAAACACTCCGGGGTCGAGCTCAGAAGTTAGGATTTGATACTACTTTAGGACATTATTTATTTATATTGGTTATTTTAACTATATTGGTGGATTTGGCTAATTTCGAATTTGACTTATTCATCTAAGTTTTTAGATGCATTGCTTGGACTGAGTTAATTTATCACTTCTTGATTGTTTAATTCTGGTTCCTCCTGTTACTGGTTTCGGTGGTGGTTCTGGGTTTCGATATTTATATCTCAAGCAGACTACCCTTTCAGCAAGCTGGCTACCATTTTTATCTGGTAGCTTACAAAACATTTTCTCAAATTGTATCCTGACCCACCTGCAGCGCGTTTTCCTATCAATCTAGGCAGCATTCTCTCAATTACGCAGCTTTCTTCGATTTGGCGCACTAGTCTAACCGGGACCTCGGCCTGAACAGTCTCAGCTACTTCGTCGCCAAATCCCAGACCCTGCAAGTGTTCGCTCCACCACCCAGTCCCAACGAGTCAGTTCTGGGTAGTTTGATCTTCTCGCATACAGTTTGAACAATTTTTATTTCTAGTTCCTAGTTACTTTTTTTTCTTATGCCTCTGAAACTTAAGTTCAACGTTAGAAACGGAGCTGTCTCATCGGGGGATTCTTCTCCAGAGCGCCCGGCTGCTACCGTCCTAGATCCGGTCGCACTTTCCCAAATCCCGCCTTTGTCGCCGACTTCGATAGATCCATACAATACCAGTCATGTTTACGATTTCAACAACTCACACACTGATCTAAGTCTGGAAGACTCTACTCCTTATACACAGGTCTTGTCTCCGGAGCCAGCTGCACTAGTTGCTCGAAGTTCGCGAAACTCTCGCGATTTTGTCTCAACCAGTCCAAATTTCTTTGGCTTGGACCAACCATCCGACGACGAGCTCATAACTTCTCGTCCGTTCCATCGACGAGGTAGTAGCGCTTCTTATTTTGGATCTTCTCTACCGGATGCAGCTGCCGGCGAATCGCCATATCTACAACCTCCGGGACTGACACAACCAGATTCGACATTGCGTCGAAATATGAGTGCTTTGCAGTTATCAGATCCTTATAATCCTGATGATGACGATGACACTCGCTCGGTACGATCTGACAACTCCTTCGATGCTTCCGACCGTCGGAGTGAAGAAGCCTTGATGCAGAAGGGTAATCAGGTTCTACGGTCAGGACAGCTCTCAAATTCTCTAGCACGACAAAATTCTTCCAGAAGTGCAAAACTTCAGTTTAGTTCTACAGTGCGGTCAGGCCGCGATGGTACAGATATCCCACTTGAAGCTGCCACCTTTATTCGAGACAATAGCCGACCTTCCGCACGGCGTAATTTACTCGAGCAAAACCGCATGATGACGTTATCTCAGTTTCAGCGATTCCGTAAGGATGCGAACGTTCAAGATGACAATTTTTTACAGGCTGAGTCGGAATCAGATTCAGATGAACGTAATGACTTCGAGTCGGATTCCGAAGATGAGCACAAGCAGAATGAAAATCGGATGAGGCAGCTGAACGAAGAGAAATTAGCTCTGTACCGACAGAATATGCGTCGTGCTATGGGTTCCGACTCTACTGGACCTGACCGAGGCCGCACCGCTTCTGCTGGATCTGCATCTCAACAGCTACCTACATTTGCTGTAGAGTCCTTTGGCGACGCTGATAATGAAGATGTTCCACTTGGTCAACTACGCCCATTTCCTGCCGCTACTCGTCGAAGCATGGTGGTTGTGCTCGAAGAAGGCTTTGAAGGATCTTCACGTGGATCTAAATCCGGGCCACATGCAGTTCAACCGATTTTTGGGCAGCAATTAGAATCCAGATCGACTTCACCTTCTCGAGGTTTGATTCACGAAATGGAGCGAGAGCAGGAAATCAAAAGTCAGCGAAGATCAATGTTAAATATGCACATGCAGCTTCCTGTTGGCCATAATATGGGAAATCTTGTGGATGCTGCCGGATCGCATTCCCATAATCCGTTTATACACCAGTCGTATCATACGTCTGCGTCTGCTCAGGGATATTTTCAAGATCCCTATCCTCCTCTGCATCATCAGTCATTAAATGGTGACCCGCCACCACCAAGTTGGGTTCCACAGCAACATATGTCGGTTCCACCGAATGTTCCACTAGCTGCTGTAGCTCCTGATCCAACTCCTGCCTTTGGTCCCGAACTTCAATCACAGATGCAGCAACTGATGACGATGCAATTGCAAATGCAGATGAAGATAATGCAGCAAATGTTGCAATCCGCTACGGCTGATCCGAACTCTATATCTTCTCTGATGACTCCTGCTCTGGCGACTGCGTCGGTCCCGGCGACACCACCCGCGGTCCTTAATCCTATTCAAACAAAGGATCTGGCAATGCCAGCAAGTCCAATTCACTCTGAGCTTAATAAACCAATATCCAGGCCAGTCTCTGAAATTTCTTCACGGCCGTACTCACTATATGCGGACAGCGTGAACCAGCGGGGTGCGTCGCCAAGCAGTTTCCGCGAGAGTATGTACGGGACGAATACGAACCCATCACGATATCGCACGTTGTCTTCACAAGCCAGCATTCATAGCACACATAGCTCTGATCGGCCAGCTTCGGCGTTTAATGTACCTGTACTTGCCTCTCCGCAACTTGCGTCACCGATGTCTGCTGTATTTGATCCATTGAAGTTCAATCCAAAACCTGAGCAGCCTGAGGATGTCCCACGGTCTTCACCTTTACCACAAGCCACACAGAACTCGCTAGTCGGCATGCCCAACTTGTTGAATGCGGATGAACCTTCGAATAGACAAAACGAACCAGTAATTAGTAACGAAACATTTGGATTTCCGTCGCGGTCAGTATCAAAATTTCTTCCGTCATCTTTTGCCATGGGCTCTGAGCTCGACGAACTAGAGCGGCTTAAAAAGAGGAAATCCGAGCTCCGCAAGCAGTGGCAGCAGAAACGTGCAAGTATGAATACCATGAAGCAACCAACAGTTATGCAACCACTTCCACTGCAACCACAGCCTTCTCAGGAATCTATGCCGTCTTTGATGGAAACCACCATCGAAAACAAGCAGCCGTCTTTGGAAGACTCATTCTCTTCTCCGTTGACACCAATTAAAGTTGGACTTGACCTGGAACCCATTCAGATACCAGATGCTGTTAGTGTTGGAGCAGATTAACGTTATGTATTAACTTATCTACAAGCTAGTTGTTTACTTCATATTCAATACCATAAAATTAATATACAATTCAGTTACTATTTCTTGCCGGTCAACAAATTCACTAGATATCCACCACGAGCCAACAGCTCATCGAATGAGCCTTGCTCGACTACGATACCATCGTCCAGCACGACTACTTTCTCAGCGACTTGCATAAGTTCCTGTGCATGCGTGATCATCACTATCGTCGTCTTACTCATTACGCTACCAACAATCACTTCTCGAATTTGGTTCGACGACTCAGAATCGAGCGCGGAAGTGCACTCATCTAGTATCAAAATTCGCGGCTCTCGGAGTAACGCTCGCGCGATCGCTAGCCGCTGGATTTGGCCGCCCGATAATTTGGTCGATTCCGATTCTAAATATGTATTGTATCCATCTGGCAACGACATAACAAAATCGTGGATCTTAGACTTCTTACACGCGGAAACAACACGTTCATGAAATTCCTCTCTGTTACCTGATAAGCCGTAGACCAGATTCTGATAGATTGTGCCTGAGGACAGCTTTAAATTTTGAGAGACAACCGCAATTAGCGTCCGAAGATCTTCAACATTCACCGAATGCAAATCCATACTAGCTCCCTTTTTGGTGAGCCGTATGTGTCCCTTTGTAGGCATCAATAATCTGCCGATCATCGAACAAAGCGTCGATTTCCCACAACCCGAAAACCCAACTATCGCAACGGTTTGTCCTGGTTCGATATCCAAATTAACTCCATTCAGAACTGGAACTGAGTATTGATCCTCAGTCGAATACGAATACCACACGTTTTCAAAAGTGAGACCAATCTTCGAGTTTTCATCCGCAAATTCAGTCACTCGATTCTCGAATCCTGATTGCTCCGCGACGGTTGTAAAATCCTCAGGTTCCAGCATTGCCAGCCGTATAAGGTTAATCGCACAGATCTTAGACAAACTACTCTCTGGAAGATTACTCAGAATATCCGCAGAGTTAGTCAACGAAAATACGATAAGAGCAAAAACTGTCACTACTTGTTGAACTGAGTAAACTCCACCAGAAATTAGTATCGCACCGACTGCAAATACAACAACTTGGACACTGATAATGGCAAAATTATTCAGCCCATCACCAAGTCCTAGCATAAATCCTTTTCGTAGTCCTATCCTGTAATTCGACTCGGAGCACTGCTTCAATTCGCTTGTAAAATAGCGTTCGAGATTCAAAGTCTGAACTGTTCTGATTTTGGTGGTTACCTATATGGATAAGCATCATTTCGGATATTACGAACAAAATATAACTTACTTCATAAAACAGAGTTCGAAATCGACTCGATTCATCATAATACAACTTGGTCCACTTCGAGGCATTAGAGGCCATAAACCACCCTGCTCCCGCTGCGACCGGTGCCATCGCTATTCCAACAAATGTTAGTTGCCATCCTACAACAAATGCCCAGATAACTCCAATAGACATCATAAAAATAGCTCCCAAAATAGGTCCTATTAATCGTCCCAAAATTATTTGGGCATTCTCAGATTCGCTTATCAGAATATTAGCCAATCCACTTGATGATCGGATGGGAATTGCAAGACTACTGATTTTATATCTTGATACGGCTCTCGGATTGCTTGAACGCGCTTTCAACAAAGATCTGAATCGAACCGAAGAATGCTGCTTCAGAATTTCATCTGTCGATTTCTTATACTCATCGGTATAAACCCCGAGTTTACTTTCAGAAAACCAAGACCAATCGCGAGAAAGAAGTTTTCGAAATGCGAGATTCCTCAACCTATATATCCATCTTTCGCCTGCGACTTCCAAAAACCAGATTGTCGCAAAGGTAGTGATGCTATCAATAAAGGCGACAAGAAAAGCAAGAATAGGCCATTTAAATGAGACTCCAGTGGCATTAGAGCCAGGAAATAGCGAAAAGACAAGTTTCGAAAACACGTAAGAAAACGCTGGCATTGTGGAGCCACTTAAAACCGCAAATATTAAGCCAAATGTGAGTAAGAAATA
Organism: [Lipomyces] oligophaga; assembly: GCF_038497815.1. NCBI lineage: Eukaryota > Fungi > Ascomycota > Lipomycetes > Lipomycetales > Lipomycetaceae > Lipomyces > [Lipomyces] oligophaga. The sequence continues at coordinate 1,868,603 of NW_027117785.1, read as the reverse complement.
TGATTGCTGTGTCATCACCAAAGTTTTGACCAGCTCAGCTAGGGAAATCGAATCTATAGTGGGAGTAGTAGTGGTGGTATTATCACCTGCAGACACACTAACGATTGAGCCAGTCGCCTTTTCAATCGACAAATTCTCTGCGCTAGAGGAATAAAGAGTGGAAGAAACGGTCGAAGAAGCAGCAGACATATGTGAAGGTCGGCGCGATGAGACTGACGACATGTATCTTGATTCTTGTGTTTTCAATCCGGTCTGAATGGCTATATCCATTAATTCTTCATATTGACTGCTATAACTATTCCGAGAATTTCCTTCTGCATTTAAAGTATTCGGTGACATACATGTAAGTTCCGAACCAGCCATCGATTTTCGGGAGAAGTCAAAGCCGAAAAAATGTGCTTGCAATGCATCAATTGAATTACAACTCTTGCGGTCATGAGTGAAGTAAGTTTCCAAAAAGCTGTATACAGAATCTCTTAAGTGAACTTGTTTGGGAATTTGTAAAGAATATTCACTAGCTTCTTGTTCTGAACTACAGAAGCCATCTATATCCCCTTCTCCGGAAACCTGCAATGAAGCTTCAACAAGTTTCATAAATGAACCGTGTTCATTCTGCTCTAAAGTCTGACGATTTCCTGCTTGCACAACTGTACCATTCTCCATAACAACGACGGGATCACTAGATTCAATTTGCGTGATGTCGTGTGTAATGACTATTGTAGTTTTGTTTCGTCGCCATAATCGAATAGCATCCATTATCAAGCTTCGCGAAATAGAGTCAAGGGCACTTGTTGCTTCATCTAGAATAAGAATCGGACTATCTCGTACTATTGCACGTGCCAAAGCCAGTCTCTGCCGTTGGCCCCCACTCAGATCGATTTCTGAAGAAAGAAAGGTTTCTGGTCCGTCTGGCATATTATTGACAGTTTCTCGAAGCAATGCTATTCGAAGTGCGCGACTAATATCATCAGCACCAAAGTTCTGTGGAAATTCAGAAACTAAATTAAGGTTATTGGAGATGGTATCGTGAAATAAAACGCTATTCTGCTGGACAACAGTAATCTGCCGGCGGAGCCAGTACATATCGAACTGAGCAATATCAATATCATCAATTCTCATCACTCCTGTCTGAGCTTTGTAAAGCGCGATCAATAACTGATGAATTGTAGATTTTCCAGATCCTGATTTACCAACGATAAAAGAGAGTGTACCGGCGTTGACGTGAAAACTAACATTTCGGAGAACAGGAACTAGAGATCTTGATGGATACGCAAAGGTGACCTTGATCATCAGTAAAATAATTTCAATATTTATATAAACCGAAACTTACATTTCTGAATTCGATATCTCCTTTAAGCGGCGTCTGGCAACCACCAAAAATTTGACTATCTTCAGGAAAATTTTCTATGACCGAAAACAACGATTCTGCCGCCATTTGAGCCCGTTGAAATGTCATAGCCTTTGGCCCCAAGTTTGCAATGCTATGAGAAAGAATATTGCAGCACCAGAACACAGTCAACACGGTTCCAGATTGTAGTTTCCCTGCCTGGACTAGACTACCTCCATACCAGAATGAGACGATGAACAAAGCAAACAGAAAAAATTTTGATATTGATTGTTGAATTCCAAATAGCAGAGTAACACGTTCACTTTGCGCGCATAGTGTTTTTGATTCCGAGGCAAATTTGGATGCTTCGATTGATTGGGCATTGAGCAACTTAACAGTGTCCAACGCATTAATAGACCATTGGATAATACGATTAGCAGATAAAGAAGTTGATTTCTTTTCCATGCTAACTCGATTGATGTATCTATTTGTAGAGCTCTGGACTACAGCTATTACGGGGAATGATGCAAGAATGACAAGAGTGAGTCTCCATGAAAAATACATGGCCACTCCAATAGCAATGAGCATTTTTGAAACATAGTAACATAAATTTCCAAAATTGCCATTGATTCCGGCTTCAAATTCTTCCAAATATCTGTCGACTTAGTTAGAATAATGGCATCCAGAACCGAACAAATGACTTACTTGTCGCATTTAGCAACAAGACCAGCAGAGCTCTCAATACCATCATACCAAGGTATGGAACGACTCAAAATAGTCTGTAATAATTTGGATTTTGCTCGTCGGATTTGATTCTCCGCAAACCACTGACATGAAAAATGTATTGTTATCCACAGCGGCACGCATAACAATCCGATTCCAAACATCCCAAGTAGAAACGGGCGTGCTTCAGCAGCTAGATTGTAATCGTTTCCGCTTAGATTTGCAGCTACCTGATTTGAATAACAAGAAATGACTTTTCCGACCAGTATAGAACTAATTGAAGGATATATTGCTGATATGGTGAGCGAAATGCCGGTCAGAGTGAGAGGAATAATATCTTCCCTGCTTGAAAAGTGGAATAGTGAACGGACAGACGGTTTGATGTTGTCAAACAGAATAGCAGCATGCTCATAAGCACGAAGATCTTCCGCAGAAGAAAATGATACTGTAGAAGCAGACATTTAGGCTGAGAAATTGCTCTGTTATACACGTATAGGGGATGAGCTGAAATAAGATAGCCTTGCAGCGGAAAGGTTGATATTTAAACCATTCCGGAATTCAGCTCAACTATCTAACCAAAAGTTTCACTAACAAACACTCAGCAATCACAGACAAGCACGAAAGCTAACTGAAGAAATAAAACTTTGTTTGACGACTGTGCTGAACTAGGTCAGCCGAGCTGATGAAGAACAATACCTTCACCATATAGGGAACAATACTAACAGCCACCACCGGTCCAGAAAGCTTGACTAATTTCATTGGGTCGAAAGGCCACAAGAAGTTTCTATCCAAATCGTTTCTGATTGAGTTTTCTTTTAGCTCATCATAGCTTTCGATATACTTTGTTATCAGATATTGACGTTAGTACGTAAAATCAGACAAGCCAAATCGGGATCAATGAATCCATGCTTTGTCCCGCACAGTGCTCCCGAATCACCATAACTAGATTGGGATCGCTATCAAAGACTGATATAATTAGGCATTGCAGTTAGTCAAAGGTGACTCCCATTTAAAGACTATATTAAAATAATCTGACAGAAACTACCAAAATTAATATTACTTAGAACAAGTGACTCAAGTTTTGCTTGGTTTTGCACTTGTCCGATTGTCCGCACTTGTCCAACTAATAGAAATATGCTTCAATTGATTAGACCTATCACTTCGCCGCAATAAACAATTTAAACCATTAATATCATTAATAATTCTACTTGCTTCTAAAGATCTATAATTATGTCAATCAAAAAATCCACAAAGCTCTTGACTTTATTATTGAACTCCCACACAAAAATTATTCCCTCCCATTTAGGACGTAACTGCTCTGGAGCAACGGAGTACTGTAGATCGAACGACTTGCTCAGCAATTTAGTAAGTCTTTACAAAGTCCGCTATGTCTGCCGCTATACCAAGCGATTTCGATCCTGAAAATGCTCAGAATTTGGAGGAAGTATGTTCATACAGTTGCGGGGAACCTGGAGTGCTGGAATGCTTACAAGATTAGATTGAAAAGCAATTCGCTGTTAGGGCCGTGCAAGAAGCTCGTAAGTTCTTTGATATATCGATTAATTGACTGAAATCTTAAAGTTGTAGAAACGTACTGGAGCCTTTTAGGTAGAATTAAGGGTTCTCAATTTCACTTCACAAAGTTCGTTGTCCAAATATGCTAGCATATTCACTACTAACAGAATCTAAGCATGGATCCGCAGATATACGAGGAATTTATTGAAGCTTTCCCAGAATACTCGACAGCCGAATCAGTTGCTGTGATTGATGAAGATGTCATTAAGTCTCCCACGAATAAGAGACGATGGCATGCCTTTATCTCTAAATACGAAAAAACTGTCAAAGACTATAACTTCGGAACCCTACTGCGAACAGATGTCAAAGCTGAATATGGAGAATCAACCACGATGCTTTGTACGTATAAGCTTTGTTTGAATACTCCGAGCATTTGCTAACTTCACCTTTAGCTGTCCGAATGCAGTTCATAGCATTTGAAATTGCTCGTAACAGACATAATCTCAATGACTGGATCTACGAGGCCACTCAATGATCATTATCAATTATACATATGTTATTAACAAATACATGCTGTACATTTTGCCTTGGATTAATCCCAATAGTTAATCTTTCCATCCAAACCAGCAGTAACAACCTTACTTGTTTCCTGAGGATGAGCAGCTATGCAAGTTAATGCCTTTTCATGAGCCTTAAATTTACTCTTCATCTGCGTAGACTTCCAGTCCCAGAAACATGCATAACCACCAGAATCACCAGACATGAGAAATTGGCCATCCGGAGAGAACTCAACCTGGATCGCATATCCAGCACAGTTATTTCCTCGAAACACTTTCTTACGGTTCTGACGGAATCTATCTGTTGCACCGAAAACTAAAATCTGATTGTCAAGACTTTGGGCGGCCACATATTTTCCATTAGGATGTAGAGCAACCGTAGGCATTGAATGCTGTTGCGGATCGGCTATAAATTTAATGGGAACGTTAATTTGCCATTCCCAAACTCGGATACTTTTATCGTCAGAAGTAGTCATAAACCGACGGTTATCGTCGACAAATGTTATGCTATTAACCGCACCGAGATGGTGGTCATATTCTTGCACAACTTCCCCAGAATTGACATCGAACTGAATAATTTTCTTATCTGACGTACCAACAAGGAATTGGTCCTGTTTGTCGTCGTCAGGATTGAATTTGATACAATTAGGCGACTTGCCAGTCGAAAACCTGGAAATACATTGTCCTGTCTCTGTATCCCAAAGTTTGATCTGAGAGTCATATGCTGCAGACAAAAATTGACGACCATCATTCTTAAAACAAATATCCTTAACTGTTCTTGTGTGTCCCATGTAGGATCTTAAAAGCTCTCTATCATGATAGCAATCCCATAATTTGACTTTCCCATCCATTCCCGACGACAGTAGTAAATGCCCATGTTTGGGAAAGAATCTAAGAGCGGAAACACCGTTTCGGTGACCCGGCCAAGTATAAATTCGCCGTTTCGGAATAAAGCAGTCTTGCTCACCGGGTTCTTTATTGAGGTTAACATTGAGATCGCGAGGAACATGCATGTATGTTCTTCCCAAATAGTCGTAGAGGTTGGAACCATGGAATTGTGTCCGCTCCTTCTTGGATTGCGGTTCTTTCTTAGACTGAGTAGAGGTGACTGTTGTTTCCTCCTCACCCTCCTCTTCTTCAGATACGGAATCTTCTTCAGAGGAGAAAGACTCCTCTTCCTCGGGTGATTCTACATTCGAATCAGTATATCTAGCCCATGGACCCTTGTACGCATCTTCTCCATCAAGAACGCCTGCGTCACCTTTTTTCTGGCGTTTTTGCTTCAAATCTTTAAGTTCCGTTCTAGAGGCCTTAACGTTCAATATATCACGACCTTCGTTCATTTTTGCCTTCTGCAGATCACCAACAAAAACAGCCTCATCGCTCGTCCCTTCTAAAGTCGGCTTGGTTGAGGGATCTCGAGTATAGCCCAAAGTCTGGAAGGATCGATGCTGGACTCGAAATACAGCATCATTGTATGCTTGTTCCTCCGCATATCCCGTTAGCATGTTCTTCCGTTTCAAAGTACTTTCACCTTTAGGATTCGCTGGACCAACAAATGGACGCGACAGTTCTTCATATGTGGGATTATAGGCAATGACCTTATCTGTAACCTTTGGAATTAATGACTGACTTTGTGCAACATCCTAAAACCATGTGAGCATCACTCCTAGTCATATAGTATATGAATCAACATACATTGAATGCAAATGTAGATATCTGCGGCATGGCATGCCGTGGCAACGTAGGTAACGAGGCTAACGATACTAGAGCGCCATCTACCTCTCCCTCTTTCATCTCGGTTTTCTCGCTAGAACTCTCGGACATGTCCTAAACTATAGACTGACTTAATCATGTAATGAACCTCGCATTATGTTTTTTATTATTCACCGCTGGGAATTCTATAACTAGGTCAACTAGATTCACTGTAAGATGAGGTGTCTGTGTCATGAACCTGTTGTCCCAAGCTGAAAAAATTCTTTCTCGGGCCCTACAAATAGAATGGCAGCCTCTTCAAGGTCTTCAATCTTTTTAATTTATAGTTCTGTGTGGTCCGGCTAGTTCACCAATTCCACTTTGAAGAATTTCATATTCTGTGCTTGCAAGTGTGGTAACTTCCGAGTTTTAGATATTTTGCTTTTTTCATTATGGGAGTCGCTAAAAAAGAAAAGAGTAGAGTTGCACGAGAAGGCGGTAAAGACCGACCTGGCAATCTCAAGCTCAAGGGCGAAAATTTCTACAGAGATCATGCCAAGGTCAAGCGATTAAAAATGTACAAGGAAGGTCGACCTGATCGGAATGCACAAGGTGAAATCACTAAGGCTGCTTCGTTTCAGTCGACAGAGACCCCAACTGCTCGTATAGAGCCAAATCGACGTTGGTTTGGTAATACGCGAGTAATTGCTCAGAACACATTGACGCAATTCAGGGAGGCTTTAAATGAGACGAGAAAAAATCCCTATCAAGTCTTATTGCGGCAAAATAAATTACCTATGTCTCTGTTGGAAGAGCAAGTACATGCTGAGACGCCAAAATCTACTGTTGTTGAAACCGAGCCTTTTAATCAAACGTTTGGTCCCAAAGCTCAGCGCAAACGTCCTAAGATTGCTGTTGGCTCATTGAACGACTTGGCTGATAAATCCGTGCAAGATTTCGAAAGCTACGAGCAGAAGTTAGAGAACGAGGCTATGATGTCTGTTACAACTCCGACCGACTGGATCCAAGAGGCCCGAGATGCGATTTTTTCAAAAGGTCAATCAAAACGGATTTGGAACGAACTTTATAAAGTTATTGATTCTTCTGATGTTGTTGTTCACGTTTTGGACGCGCGAGATCCACTTGGTACTCGTTGTCAATCAGTGGAACAATATATCAAGAAAGAGGCTCCCCATAAGCATTTGATTTTCTTGTTAAATAAGTGCGACCTAGTGCCCACTTGGGTAGGAGTAAGTATAATCTTTGTTAACATTTTTTTTCCTTCTATTTGCTTTGGTGGTGGATATATTGGGTTGTCGAGGGAAAATGTGAAGTTCCACTGTAAGTCAAGAAGCCCTTAAGTAGGCCCGGTCCTACACAGTATGACAAAATAATTTTGCTCTACTGATATTCCATGAGGGGAAATCTGTTACAACTTTGGAAGAGTAACTATCTGAGATTAAGTTCGACGTGAGATCAGCCTGAGTTGAGCCCTAGCTGGGTCAGTCGTTTATCGGCTTTGACCCCCATTGCTGGAGGCTCTTAGTTAGCTGACCTAAATCTCTTTTTGCATATAATTTATTTGCAAATATTTTTTTTTTTTTTTGGAATATGAAAGGGGGATATGAAAGGAGGATATGAAGATGTTAAATCGTAAATCGTGATTTTTTGTTCGTATACTAACCGTTTACCAGGCTGCTTGGGTTAAACGACTATCGAAGGATTATCCTACGTTGGCCTTTCATGCATCAATCAACCATTCATTTGGAAAGGGTACACTCATTCAACTTTTAAGACAGTTTTCCGTCTTACATTCGGATCGAAAACAGATTTCAGTAGGATTTATTGGATATCCGAATACCGGAAAATCTTCCATTATTAACACTATTCGTCAAAAGAAAGTTTGCACTGTTGCACCAATTCCTGGAGAAACAAAAGTTTGGCAGTACATTACCCTCATGAAACGAATTTATCTGATTGACTGTCCTGGTGTTGTGCCTCCAAGCACAAAGGATACAGAAACAGATATTCTCCTGCGAGGTGTAGTTCGTGTAGAGAACGTCTCAAATCCGGAACAGTACATTACCGCATTAATGGATCGCTGTAAGCGAGAGCATCTGGAGCGTACATACGAGATTAGTGGGTGGAGCAATAGCAAGGAATTCTTGGAGATGCTTGCCAGAAAGGCTGGTCGTCTCCTGAAAGGTGGCGAACCGGATGAAAATGGTGTAGCCAAAATGGTTTTGAATGACTTCACTCGTGGCCGCATTCCTTGGTATGTTGCACCGCCTGATGACCGTGATGAGGCTCGTGAAGCCGAAGCTGCAGTGACTACAGAACAGTTGAAGACAAAGTAAGAAAAGTTTGATTTTATCAGTTGAATATTTGTATGTATAGTTTGTTTGGAAGCATTTGTTACGGAGTTTGGGTATGATAGTTTAACTTCATGTCATTATTTTTCAAAATAGCTATAAAAAGTAAAATTTTTTTATATCTTTTGTTGTTGAAATAGAGTCGGAATTAATCAGGTTCTGCAGTTTGCGTTCTAAGATGGATAAAAAATTTGGACAAGTCCGGAATCGAACCGGAGACCTTTCGCATGCGAAGCGAACGCGATAACCAACTACACTACATGCCCATTTACATTAAGTTTGAACTCATTTAAATTCATAAGGTCAAAAATTATCCTTGTGAGGTTTCGTAGCTATTCCTGACCCGCCGCGTGCTAAGTCCCACAAGGAAGAAATCGTTGCAGAGCTTGAATTTTCAAGCTATTGGAGCAGTACAGAAAACTTCGTGATATAATATGTCGCGGAGAGACTGACCATGACATGTCATTCTTTAAAGATTTCTTCTAGGTTTTAGTAACGAATGTAACAGTCCGTTTTGGCTTTGATGTGATCACTTTTTGGTTGTCTGAATATTATTTTTAGAACTTTATATGCGAACTAGAAAGTAAATGTTGGAGCTATGCCTTGAACTAGCTACGAAGGATTTCAGTAAAATGCATAACTTTGCGAAGCATATTAATCACTCAAAACGAACTGCTTGCACGTCTAATAGCATATTATAGGTATTATTGGTCTATCTATTCAGATATTGATCAAGTGCTTCATTGATAGATCAGGAGGAAAATGCCGATTTCGACTAAATTGCTCACAGACCATAATCTGAGATTGATCGGCCAATTGGTGCAAAGCCAGCGATTTGACAAAGGTTCTTTGACACAGTATTTTATGCCACCTCTCTACTTTTTAGAGCCAGCTCTTAAAACTTGAGCAGGTTTGAATCTGCCAGTCAATCGAAACTTTTTATCTTCTACCATAATTCGAGATGGCAGGCCTTCGAAAGGAGATTAGAGCTTGCGTAGCAAAAGTTCAGATTCGAGCCAATACCAAAACTCACTTGAATATACTCTAATTATAGTGCAATTTACCATAGTGTCTTAGCCTCGCTTATTTGTGTCTAGAAGCTGCATTGAGCGGCAATGTCGCAACATCGAGCTCACCAACCAGCAACTCAGAGGAAATTGTCCAAATAGTATCTAGAACTAGCCTATTAATGCAAAATCAATCTGAAACGCTAAAACTCATGTACATTGTTAAAATAAAAAATGCTTTATATGTTCTTTATAGTAGCATAATTTGGGAAGAGTAGACTGGAGTTAAGAACGAGACAGTGGCTTCATTACAATCGTAACCTGGTCATTCAATCGCAATTTATGCCAGAGCAACTTTAGTTATTTACTAAATCTAATGACATAGTTAAATATACTAGTAATGTCTACTTAAAGTTGTGTGCAGACAGAGTAATGCGAACGCATAATATGATAGATGATAGTCCAGAAATAGGGATCAATATTCTTGGCTGGTTTCCAGTCATGCACAATGCAGCTCCTGAAATTTCTGAGATGAAATTCTTGTTCGCGGAAGGTGAAGACTGACATCTTAATTGTTGAGCAGAACTCCCTGGAGACGCTTAAGTTGCATTTTTAATGTTTTTACGTTCCAGTACAATTAAACTCATTGACAAGATATTTCGTTCCCAGATCAGGCAGACAAAGCAGATTTAGTCGTCGACCAGAACCAATGACATGGACATTTGATAATCGTAATTAAAATCCAGGATATATAAATACGAACATCAGCATGTGACATGTCACGATCAGCATAGCTGCTTCGACTGTCATTTCGGGATAGATGTAACGTCTTCGGAAAGGAATCAACTGATTCTGAACGAAATCGAACTCAAAATTTTACATTAAACAGTTATGAAGTCCTAGAGTATGCATGCTCTACAACATTCCAATGTATAAACCTATGAAGAAATATTGTTAAACATTTCGTATTTCGCATAATCCAATTACTATAAACAGAACTGCTAAATGCTGCTCTTGCTCGAACTATAGAAATTACTGGAGTAAATAGGCGCAATTGCAAAAACGAGTCTGAATTGCAGAGTGATTAAGGTTTGTGCGAAAAGTGTAAAAATTAGTGTGGAAAGTTTAGCTGTAAGCGATGAACTTTACTGCCACTGCAAATTGGGTTTGATGATCTTTCTGTTCATCATCGAAACTCGAATATGGAGACGTACAGCTCAGAAAATTTCCGAAAATTTATGTTGTGTGCTATTGGTAAGGAATTCACTATTTAAACGCAAGACTAGCTTTGTATAGATAATAAAGCTACTGGCCGATGCAGTAAAAAATCCCAACAGACATACTTGTAGAGAAGCAAAAATCATTCAGTTCAAATCGAATGCAGCTGCTACCGTTACGTACACGGTGAACTAGTGACATCTTCTAGCATCGCTTAGTGACGCTTAGTGACGAGGCTATGCACAATAACGATGCTGCTGACTACTTCAATTCCTAGCTGACGATAGATTGCCACTCCAGAGCAATCCATCTCTGTCATTCTGACGAGCCAAGACCGCGCAGATATATCTAGAAAGCTATCGAAGTGCTATCCGAGGCGCAGTGCACAGCTCCAGACATATTTCTAATAATAAGGACACCAGAGCATACTGTATAGGTGGCGAGGATCAGCTCAAACGCCGGTGGAACACATAACGAGCAGAGAAAATAAGGTTATGATTTTGACGTCATTACTCAAATACAACTAAGGGTCCACATCGATAGATCTGGTGGTGAACGTAGCGAATATATAAAGAGACATCGATCTCCGAAATTTATGCAAGATAATTTACATAGAATTTATTCTCTTCTCTCTAATTATTGAAATTCACAAAATGGGAAACTGTAATTCATTGCCCAAGACGAGGCGGACGTCGTCTTCCGCTTCATCTTCAACATATTACGACAAACCTCGAACTTCGGAATCAAGTACACGACGCCAGTCGTTAGCACCTATTCCTTCATCTGATCCTTCCGCCGTGAGACCTATCTTCCTTCGGCCTGCAATCTCACGTCACTATGATAACAACCTCGAATGATTGACTGCAAATTCACATCAGGGTTCGCTTATGATCTGGACTACGAAGTTGCGGATTAAATCTGTGAGGGGTCAAGACCCTCTAAGTGAAGCTTTAAAATATTCAGCTTTAAGGTTACATGATTGATTTCTATTATGCGTGATTTGCAATCTTAGTTTATGCTTACTTATTGTCCTTACAATCTCTTATGGCTTGCGAATGAATGCGGCAACCAGAGCTTTTTAAGCTATTTAAGCCATAGTTCATGCTTATTCACAATTTTTCAAGGCTCCTACAGTATTTGAATGATTTATGTATAATTTACATTACATGACCATGAATTAATTTCTTGACCTAGCTGGTCTAATTCTATGGCCTAATTGATAGCTTAGAGCGAGCGCTCTGCTAGGTATTTTGAAAGATATTTCAGTAAATTAATACATCGAATATGATCATGATCAATAGTCATTCGTATTCAGCGAATGAAATAAATCGACTTCAAAAATCAATGTCTAATTTCTAAATTTGAAAATGCATATATCTAATTCATGAGAATTCGTCTATATAGTAGCAAGAATATTCTATATAATCACATGATATATCACGTGATAAATTGGAATTTGCTTAATCTGAATTGCAAGACAACTCTAAGCATTTTTTTATCTTTCAGTAACTATTAATAAGTTATTAGAGAGAAGTCTATATACCCGGGTTTATTTAATTGCTAGTTACAAATATTGGCTTGATTTGAAAATTTGTACGATAATGCCATCGATTATGTCTGCTTTGGTTCGACCTCGGTTCGGCAACCGAGGTTTTCAGACGTCTATTACCAGTGGAATGCCGACTTTATTTAATGCTTTGAATAAGTTAATAGCGAATCCAGTTCCTGGAATATCGTATATTGAAAGTCAAACTGGACAAACCCGCAATAAACACGTCAAAGCGTATAAAATGAAGACACATACTGGAATGGCAGCGCGGTTTCTGAAATCGAATTCTGGCACCTTCAGACACGTATGCGCTTTTCATTTACATATTTCCTGATTCTACGAGTATATACTAACAAGAGTAGGGCCCAGTGGCTAGTAAGCACGGAAACGCTGGTTGGAATCGTACAATGCGAACTAGAAACCACAGAGGCGGAATTGCACTAGGACCTGGGCATGGAAACCATTTAAAGACCATTCGACGGCTGATGCCTTATTCACAATGACATAATAAATCGTATTGCTGGATTTGTTTTGTTTAGTTTGTACATAGCTCTATGGATGATACATAATTTATTGCTGAAGACAATGTGGCTATAATACCCTTAGTTGTGACACGACACGACTGCATCGACAATCAAGAATCTTAGCAACGTAGATTACCTACAAAAATCCTTAGCATCTATTTACGATCGAGCAAATAAGTGCATATTTAAAAACTTTACTTATAAATTATTGCTCAAGACTTGCTCTCTGAAGCTGTAAGATTGGTTGTACTCAGAAAATCACTGATTACAGCGATTCGTTAGATCAAGACTAGATCCGAGTTGTTTAGTCTTGTTTCCCAATATACAATTATTATCCTGCTCCACTCGCATTCACACTGCAGAATTCTCAGTCGGCCGTTCAAGTATCCACTCTTTTGAGTCCTGGTGGTGGCCATTTGCAGGTATATAGGCAGGATTGTCCAGGTTTGGTGACATGATAATTAACTGTACAGAACTCACGAACCGATTCACGATCAGACATGTCTAATTCGTCGAGTATATCTCAATATCAACAGTATGCTAGCCTGTTATTTTATGATTATTGTGGACTAAATTGTATCATTAGGCTTGAAAAGCTGGGCGAAGGTACTTACGCCACTGTCTATAAGGGCCGGAACCGAACCACGGGCGAGCTCGTTGCTCTGAAGGAGATCACTTTGGATAGCGAAGAAGGCACGCCATCAACAGCTATTCGGGAAATTTCTTTGATGAAGGAACTTAAGCATGAGAATGTTATGTCACTTTACGACGTGATTCATACCGAAAACAAACTCAATTTAGTGTTTGAATACATGGATCGAGATTTAAAGAAGTACATGGATCTAAGAGGGGACCATGGCGCTCTCGATTACGCTACGATCAAGAGTTTTATGTATCAGCTTTTGAACGGAATTGCGTTTTGCCATGATAATCGCGTTTTGCATAGAGATTTGAAGCCGCAGAACTTGTTAATTAACAGCAAGGGTCAGTTGAAACTTGGAGATTTTGGCTTAGCTCGTGCGTTTGGAATTCCGGTTAACACATTCTCCAACGAGGTCGTAACACTATGGTATCGAGCTCCGGATGTACTTCTTGGCTCGCGGACTTATTCGACTTCGATCGATATGTGGTCTGCTGGATGTATCATGGCCGAGATGTATACTGGACGGCCGTTGTTTCCAGGCACAACGAATGAAGATCAGCTACAGAAGATTTTCAGATTAATGGGCACGCCTACTGAGCGGACGTGGCCAAACATCTCGCAGCTTCCAAACTACAGGTCGAATTTTCCAGTCTACGCTCCTCAGGATCTCCATGCAATTCTTCCGCAGATTGATCACCTAGGTCTAGAATTATTATGTTTGATGCTTCAGTTACGCCCTGAAAATCGGATTAGCGCTAGGGATGCATTGAAGCATCCATGGTTTGCCGATTACCTCAATGCTCGGCAGTCGACAGTGCCATCTTTGCAAACTGACTTGACGGGACAAAACGTAATGGGACCACCCCAGCTGCCTTCGGGTCCTTTGCCCTACGGAATGTAATTTTTTGTTTACTGTATGGATTGCAGTATTCTGCAGTATTAGTGAAATTATTATGTTATAAATGCAATAAATAATATTAATGGACCAATATAGCATAGAAAAAACCAGTTTTCCCAAAACCTTAAATTTAGAGCACAAATCAAATCGTCGCTTCACCGATACCCAGTAATACAATCAAGTAGACGTTCAAACCGGAGATAAAAATCCAAATCATGAATCCTAGAATTGAGACGACGATATTGTTTGACATATCGGCATATTTTATACTGGGTACTTGTGTGATTTGCTGAGGGATAGTACCTTCGGATAACATTTCATTTTGTGAAATTTCAGTGATTTGGACTTCGGCCGGATCCATGAATTCGCCGCTATCCAAAGGAACTTGCATAAATTTTTTTCTGCAGGTAAAATAGATCAGAGGGGCTGAGACGAATGGAAGCAAAATGGAAAGAATGACTTGCGACAGATTCAGGACTACAGATAAACCTTCACGGCCGACGGCAGCAGCGACAACGATACATGGCACAATGGCAATCCCACGAGTAATTAAACGACGGAGCCAGGGACGCATAGACCAATGCAGAAACCCCTCAGAGACCATTTGTCCAGCAAGGGTACAGACAATACCTGCGGACTGGCCGGAAAATAGTAGTGCAAGTGCGAACACAGTTCCTGCACCTTTGCCGAGACTTGAGACAAGCATATTGTAGATGGAAAAAAGATCAGCATCCTCGGCGCCAGGAGTATTCGAAAGTGTAGCACCAGCGACAATGAGGATCGATGAATTAACGAAAAGCGCAAATGTAAAAAGACATATGGCCAGTTCAATGATGGAAAATCGAAGAGAATGTTTGATGGCGGCCAGCGAAGGGGCGTAATCGTCTTCATAATCGTCTTTGGTCGCGTCGGAAACGTATCGTCCTGCACTGATGTCGAAGTCTTTCAAGCGTGCTTGCACAAGCCCAGATCCAAGATATAAACTATGCGGCATGACGGTAGCGCCCAGAATACCACAGGAAGCGTAGAGACCATCGCTAGTGACTACTGTCTTCGAAGGTATGTAACCTTTGAAAACCTCGCCAACGGATGTTCCAGAAATCTGGCTCAGCTCGACACAGAAACAAATGACAACCGCAAGAACAAGGATCGCTACGCCTTGTTCAAAAAACCGCAGGCCCTTGAGTCCTCCGTTGGGCCGATAAGCCAATAGGACGAACAAGACGTCGACTATAGTTATCGCGACGCCGGCTACAAGTGGGACCTTGATGAGAATGTTGAGTGAGATTGCGGTACCGATAACTTCCGCAAGATCGGTTGCGATAATCGCAACTTCCGCCGCAATGTAGAGAATAATACATAGCCAGCGGGGAAAGTTTGCCCGACAGTTCTGAGCTAGATCTTTACCAGTAACAGAACCAAGTTTCGCGCTCAATGACTGCAGGAAGATGGCAAAAATGTTTGAAAGTAGAACCACGAAAAGTAGCTTGAATCGAAATTGTGCGCCAGCTGATACGTCGGTCGAGTAGTTGCCTGGATCGATATATGCGACTGCAATCATGAACCCAGGTCCAATGAATCGTGCAAATTTCAAAAACACATTACGAAGAGTATAGATCGAGAATAGATTATGCTTTGGTTGATATCGCTCGTCTCTACCAAGCTCCTGGACGCGGAAAGCAGATTTCTTATGGTCCAGATCGTCCAGCGGAATATCCATTGAAGAATGTCTATCGCGTATTTCGATGTCGTCCATCTCGACCGTGCTAATACTTGCGCCTGACCTGCTTCCTCGTCTATATGTTGTCCTGGACTGAATGTACGGGTTTACCATGACTGGATTTTCTATTTATTCTGCGTGTCTTGTGCAGCTGAACCGTCTATTTGTAGGGGAAGGTCTTATGAGAGATTCCGGAAAGTCTAATGTGGATGAGCAAATATGTCGCTGGCCCGACCAGCGAGAGGCTTTGTCCCAGTTGTTACAACAGCCAAGATATTTTGCTCCCTTTAAGTAAGAAATGTTTTCTTTTCTATATTTATATCCTTTATGAAGGATTTTATTTTGTAATATTAATGATGTAAGAAACAATTGTAGAACAATGTTGAGAATCAAGTTACGAAATAGTGTTTGCGGCCGTATTAATTTTAAAGACGGCCTAGAATATGTGAGTGGTTTCGCTAAGCTCAGCCTCTAGTCTAATTCGTCTTAAATTCAAGTTCGACATAGCTTATCCACAAAGAGAGGTCCAGGACAATCGCTTGATATTCAGAAGCACTGTACCAAAATAGAACAAACAAGATGGGAACACAACCCACTCGCTGACCGAACAGAGCTTTAGCCCATACTCAAAAACTCATGATGTCTGTCGGTGCACTTGGTATTGCGTAATTGTACAAATTACATATGTTCTGACGACAGTTATCTATATCTGTCTGGTATGCAGCACATTAATAGCTGGCTATTATATCGCAAATCTTATGGCTGGCTTGGATGGCTGGTTAGTACTGATAGCAGTGGTCCAGTTTATGGCTACCGATAGCCGTGTGTACATGGGTTTTGTGTCATCTTCCTAATCTGGAAGTGTAATTAGATTTTGGCGCGAGGAAAATGATTTCGAAGGAGCAGAAAAGCGACTATTAATGTATCAGATTGTAATATGTCTATACATAGATAAGCTTATCTGGACTACGTTACGAGGAAGCGGTTGGCATAATTTCCACAGTAGCAGTCGCGAAAACAAACCTGCTGGACGCTACTATGTTAGCTTCGAGCTGTAAAGACAATATCGAGCCAATAGCACCTACTCATATAGACACTGGGTGAAATTGCCCGCTGCACACGTTTCAGACATCCCACAAACACCTCAGTGGCAGCACCAACTCATCGCCATCCGCCAGGTATCCGAGCTAGAGATATACAAAGAAGTTCCCAGTGGATAAAGTCCCAAGGGCCGGCCGATCCGCCAAATTCCGGAGCAAGGAAGAGACAAGACTCGATAAGAATGCGTCTAGCTGAAAAAACGTAATAGACGAAGAGAAACAAATGCTTATTGGGAGTGATATAGCCTGCACTAAGTAGTATTACTGTCCTGCGAAAACCGCCGCAGGTTTGTGAAGGTGTTCTGTAGAGCTGTACTGTAACTGTACTGGTCCGCTCCCAGCCCGCCAGCCTCGTCAGCCCGTTCGGTTCAGGGCGGTCGCTTCTATTCATACTATTCTTTCAACGATCTCTCGTAACATATTTGATATTCGTGAACTATAGCGTGTCTCTTCCGTAATTTCCAGATTGTATCTCGTCGCTATCCGACTCGAATAGCCTGCTCTTTTTTGTCAGGTTTGCTTGTTCTTAGTCACAAAGGACTCTATTCACAGCGTTTAGCACGGCTTCTCCGGATATTGTTACTGCTGCTTGGCTTTCTTTCTGCTTCTTTTTTTGATTCCAGGCAATTTCTTTGTATCTGTTCGACTTTGCTACTATGGTTTCTCTTCCGTTTTCAATCCCGTATCCTCCACCTCCTGGAGATGGATTTTGGGGTCCTCAGTAAGTTTCCAGCACACTTTACCTTACACAGCAGAAATACAGCTTTCGTCCGAATTCCTTACTGATTTCATAGAACGTCCACGATTGACTGGTGCGAAGAAAACTATGTAGTGACTCCGTACATTGCCGAGGCTATGAATACAATCACCAACGGCATGTTTATTGCGCTTGCCGGGTTTGCGATTTACAACGCCGTTACGCAGAAACATGAGCGCCGGTTCATCTTGACTGCCATGGGCTTTGCTCTTGTTGGTGTTGGATCCTGGTTGTTTCATATGACTTTGCAGTACGAGTATCAGCTTCTCGACGAACTGCCTATGATCTATGCGACTTGCATACCGACCTGGTCGGTATTTTCGTACGCACGAAATAAGCGCGACACAATTCTGCTTGGCTTTTATATTTTCTTGGGTGCGTTCACTTTGACCGCTGTGTATCTCTATTTTAAGGACCCCACTATTCACCAAGTGGGATACGCGGTGATTACAGGCATGGTCTTATTTCGCTCCTTGTACCTTATCGTGACCAAGATCGACGACGCTTCGATCCGTGCGGACATGTGGAAAACTGTCGTAATTGGTGTAGTCACTTTCTTGTCAGGATATGCCATCTGGAATCTCGACATCCATTTCTGTTCGCATATCAGACATGCTCGCAGAACTATCGGTATGCCTTATGGTTTCATTCTCGAGTTTCACGGCTGGTGGCATATTTTGACGGGACTGGGCGTCTACTATTATCTGGTTTTCTTGGAGTACTTGCGCATCTGTCTGCGTGGCCATTCAAAAGACTATGTTTTTGTCTGGGAGAAGGGATTTTTTCCTCACGTCGATCTCAAGAAGTCGCTTGACTCGAAAAAGACGAACTGAATTCTGTGTTCAATTTCCACTCTTTAGTTGGATATAAATAATACAGAACAAAAAGTGTTGTTTTAATCGGTTAGCCATTATGTCCGTTATGTCTGCGTTGTTATATTTTGTTACGTTCGTAGTTAAAGCTACAGTTGATACAGTTGCTCATTAGAATGGTTGGCTCGTTGGGATACTAATGCCTGAATATTGATTGACTTGCTTCATGCTTGATTCCATGAGATAAGTTTCCACGACCTCACGTTGCTTTTATCCACATTGTTCCTGTTATGCTTATGTTTATGTTTTCTATCGGCTTTCTTGGTTTCTTGGTTTGTTGATGTGTGCCTATCTATGTTAGACCAGATCTCTCTTGTCTGCTCGACTAGAGCCTGCTTGTAGCTTATATTTCTTTACTGAATGCAGGATGATAGGTTTCTTATACAACAATTTCTTTTTATATTTTATTTAGATTGATCTAAATATGTACTTGAATTCGGTCATCGTCTGGATCGACTCATGCCATTTCCAGGACCAGTCCCAGCTACCGCCAGCCCACTAGAACTAGAATTGCTCCCAGGGTGAGTTTCGAAATAATCAACATATTCCATGATTCCTTGTCTCGCCGGCTCCAGATTCGTCTTGTTTTTGGCCGGACATCGAATAACAACATTATCTATCGGTGACGGATTGGCTCCCGGAATATCCGGTACTCCGTTTGCCTTCTCAAATGGATTTGTAAATTTCACAAAAACGTTGTATTTCCTCATCAATACTTGAATCTGATGTCCGGACGGGCCAATAATGTTTCGATGGTATGCCTCGGGAACATAAAATGATATTTCTGCTGGCAGCTCACCCTCTAAAAGCTGTAGCCCATACTGCGCTTCTGCGTAACTACCTGATACCAAATCAATCAGAAAGTTGTATTCAGTAAACGGCAAGAACTTCAGATGAACTCGAGATAAAGTCATGATCCGATTAATCTTGCCGTTTTTCTTGCCCGCTATGAACTCTCGCTGGTCCACTGATAATTCGATTCGAAACCTGACTTGATGTATCTCGGTCTAGTCTTCATTAGCATTGCTACGGCCAACAGTTTCAGTTACTTACAGGCCAAATTGACAGTCCATTTATTTGTGTGATGGCCGATTTGACAAACTCTAATTTCCCAAGAACATTGATGGCTCCATTTAAATAAGTTATTGCTGTAGTAGAAGCAGCAGATATTCGCTGAATATTCTCTCGAATCAAGGACAAACTTGGCAGCTCCTTGGGTGGGACAACATATCCATTTTCATCGGAGTGGCCCTCAGATAGCCAATAATCAGCAGAATATATTTCGCATGTCTAGTAATTAACAGATGCAATGGAAAGCAAACCAAACAAACCTACCAATTTAGCGATAGACCGAATCGTACTTTCAACGAATATGTGCGATGAACATTGTACCCGAACTTCAGTTTTACCAGATCCTAAGTAGGGCAACTGAATGAAAGCTTGATGTTGATACGATAATTTTTCCAGCTCGTCCAAATTATTGACTAGCAAATGGTCAACCTTGCCAGCCGGGATGACAAAATCTTTCGAATAGACAGTCGTCTTGGCAATCTAATATCAGTTAGAACATCCTCAGTCTTAGTTAACTATACTGACAAAAGCAGAATCTGCCTACCAAGCTCTCCAAATCAGAACGCAAACTATCGACATCGATTTCTGAACCAGAAATGTAAATTTCGTCATATTCACGTCGCGCATGTGTTTTATCCATAGAAGAAAAGATTTCAGGAAACAGAGGTGGTAGATATAGCTTTGTGTTTGTATCTTTTGCAAGTGTCTTAAAGTTGACGAGATCTCGACCTGCGAGTAAGGGTATTATTGATAATGGCACTGAAATACGATCAATGTATGATCCGTTCAAATTGTCAATAGTGAGCGAAACGCGGGTATGTGCAAGTGAAACGCTATCGGTATCTCCGTAGATGAGAATATAATTTTCGTTTCGTTCCGATTCTAGCGCTTGGAAATCTTTGGGTAGAGTAGACGTTATAAATATGGTTGTGGTGGTATATGAAGCAATAAGATCAAGCTGAGTAATTAATAACTGGTTGTCACTTTTGGATTCTAGAATGCGTGAGTCGACGCTCAGATATTTGTATCCCTAAAAACCGTTAATATGATGCGAAGGAGACTGTCCCTATTACATACAATTTTATAATACTGTTGTAGAATTTTCATTCGGTGTTCTACAACCTCAGAAGGCGATCCAGTTATAACCACAGTCGCAACAGATCCATTTATGACAACAGTGGCTGCAGGTTCACCTGTGTCGGCGTTGATTTCGTCAAGAGCTACCCGTACTCCACCCAGATTATCAAACTTCCGCATTCCATCATCCGAATTGATATTATTCCAATTATGATAACCATTAAATACGGAGACTGTTGGTGCTTGGGGCTCCTCAAGAAACATATACTCCATCGAGAGAGCCACGGTCATCAGTTCTGAACTCAAGGCGGACAGATCTGACGACTCAAGATCAATTGACATATCTGACACGTCCGCTACATGCTGCAAAGGCGTCGTATCCGGCATATTAACTGAATACAGATGTTAATCGTATTTTATAGCCAATTTAAATAGTCGAATGCTATTCAAAACTAGATCCGGTAGTGTAAACAAAACAGTACCGGCTTTGCAATACGCGCATGCTTACACTATGAGGGAATGGTACAGAAACGTGACATGAGATTGATGACGTGCAACTCAGATCACAGACAACAATGTATCGATGTAGCAAGAAATGTACAATTAGCTATAGAGTCGTAAACAGATTGAAAAATCAAACAAGTTCATTAAAAATTACGAAACGCCGATCCAAATCCGAAAGTAGGAAGAACATCATGATGGCCTATAAACAAGTACTTTTGAATTTTAAATATACAGATCGATCTGGGTGCATCCAAATAACACACAGATAGTTCACCGATAATACTAGCCAAAGAAAATGAATGCGAAGGAAAAATCGCGACTCACATTATTGTGCAGCAACTGGGAGAGGACTTGCGATCGGACGTGGAAACCTGTTTCAACAGCTTCTTTTCGCGAAACGATGATGACGACGGCGGCCGTGTCCGTTGGGACTTGTCGCCAGAAAGCCGCTTAGTCGGCATACGTCTAACACTAAGCGAATCATCGTCGGAGTCTGCTTGGGAAAAGCATTGTTCGATTTGGTCAGCATTGGTAAGTGTGTGATTGTGATGATGCTGGCGAGGAGTGCTCGCAGGCGAGTCTGTCTCAACCAGCCGTTCTGAAGGCTGCACCGCAGACTGATTTGGACTTGCCTGCACAGACTCAACCACGGTTGGGGGCCCGGACAGGGGCCAGTGTATGTCAGCATGCTCGCTGTCCACAGATATATTATTATTGAACGATTCTCGCTTCTGGGCGTATGGTCTCACGGGGAGTTCCGGAGTTGTGACTGCCGAGAGTGGAGAGGATGCTGGAAACGGATCACCAGAATTTGAATGAGAGAGCTTGTCGCTGAAAGCAGAGTCATCGCTCTGCCGGCGTGCTACAGAGGTGCGGTTTGAGTTGGAAGTAGCTTCGTAGTCATCATCAACGTCGGCATCGTAGAGATGGTCTCGACCAGTGTTGATGGCCGGTAGATTCTGCCGTCTCCGGCGTCGGCTTCGACGAGCGAAATGTGAGGCCGATGAGTAGGGAGCAGTAAACCCGGACGAAGACGGGTCAGGCGACCGACACTGCTCATCATGAGATGTCATAGAGCTTGTACTTGTGCGAGAGCCGTCTAGAGAGGAAGATGCGATAGCACTTATGGCGGCAGCAGCGAGAGCTAACGAGCCAGAAACATGATCTTTCTGGGCCTGTTGCTGTTGCTGTTGCTGTTGCTGTTGGTGAATTGAGTAGTGCCTTTGTCCCCCCGTTTGGTGGAGAGCGTGGTAGAGATGAGGAGGACTATGAAAAGGAGCCGAATGAGGATGCGTGGAAGCTGTATGGGGAGTCGTGCCGGGGACAGACATGGAGCGCGACTTTGATTTGTTCGTGTTGGCGAGGGCTGAAGCGACAGAGCGGGCACGTAGAACTTTAGACTGCTCTTGTGACTGTTCGTCTGGAGGGTCATGAGCACGCAGACCGACCGAGTCTATGCTTGATCTCGAAGGAAGGGCCGTCTGAGAGTCAGGATCAGTAGCGAAGCCTACCTGTCTTGACCACGATTCAATGTCCGGGTACTGTGGGCAGAAGTTAGCAGGCAAAGAAGGATTTCTGGCGTCGGAAACCCGACAGCAGCAGAGGGGGAAGAAACTGACATTGACCGCGGAGGACGACGACATGACAGCCTAAGAGGGGATCCGGGCTGCATGCGAGACTGGACAGGGCACGTAGCGGACGTCTAGCAGATCTATCTATCTAAGGCACGACGATCGTGGATACACGAGAGGTCATGGTGTGGCAGATGAGAAGGAAACGAAGGAAACGAAGCAAGTTTTATAATTCGGGTCTAATTTAGACGGAAGTCGGAGCAACAAGCGAATCCGGAGAAATCGAATCGAGCTTGGTTACGAGCTTAGT
Organism: [Lipomyces] oligophaga; assembly: GCF_038497815.1. Classification (NCBI taxonomy): domain Eukaryota; kingdom Fungi; phylum Ascomycota; class Lipomycetes; order Lipomycetales; family Lipomycetaceae; genus Lipomyces; species [Lipomyces] oligophaga. The sequence continues at coordinate 1,845,593 of NW_027117785.1, read as the reverse complement.
GTGTGGTCGTTCGGCTGACGTTTTTCACTCGCGCGCCGTAACAATACGGTGGGAATACGGTTTCGCGCAGTTCGCTGCAGACCATTTAGACCACCACTACAGATCGGCTGTCCGGGGCTCAAACAACTTTGTTTCTCTGGCTTCTAACTGTCGTCACTCTCATCACTCTTATCGACTCTGAGCTCCTGCTCGGTCTATCGGCACCACAAAGCAATATTTTGCGCTCAAGCTCTTACATATTCCCATTCGATGACCCCAGGCCGCTGTGGAGTATTCTCGGTATGACAACCTCGGCAAAAAAGATTCCGGGGGCCGGGCGCAATACAGTTTACAGCTACTTTTGCGAGACTTCACGACTGATGGGCGAGTCAAAAGTCAGATTGTGAGAGCTCGAGACCAGACCCAATCGGATAGTTCGGAAATGAGGGCGGCGGAGGGCGGGGCGGGCATGCGCTCATTTTTTTCTGCGCGTGCGCACACGCTCACGATAGAGACTCTATTAGAAACTATTTGGAGGACAGAGGTCGAGAAGAGCAGCTGTTCCAATAGTAAAATAGAAATTCATGAGGACAGAAGTTTGTGTTTCCATCCCAGCAGATGTCTCTTCAAAAGCGGTCCCAGACAGGTTGTCTCGAACCGGTCTCGGCAGCATCAGCAATAGCCAGTTTTTATCTATAAATGGCACAGATCCATAGTGGCTCATCGATTGCTTCTCGGTGTCTGTCTGTCTGTCTGTCTGGCAACCCAGGCACAGCCCTATGAGAGAACTTCGGACTCCGCAAATAGTTCGCTCCTAGAAATCGTGCCTGCTCCAACGTCCGCTATCGCAATCATCGTCATTATCTTAATCAATCACCTTTTTCAGCATCTCCACCCTCGTTGGCCCTCATCAGCATCCCCTCCCCTGCACTCTCCAACCTAATCCATCCCATTACCGTCATCATTGTCTAACGCCTGCACGTGATGCGCTCCGACCACCTCGTGCCTGCCTCACGCCTGCCTCACGCCTCAGCAGGCTGACGAGGGTCTTGTGTTGGCGATTCAGCCCGGGTTCTGCATGGTCTGCATGGAGCGGAGCGCAAGCAAAGAGGCTCTCAATGGAGAGCTGCCACTCAGCCTCTTGCAGGAGTCTCGCAGGAGGCGCGGTACGAGACACTTAGATAGTGGCTGTGCGTGTAGCCAAGAGGCTGAATATAGAGAGAGAAGCATCTGAGAGGGGACAAAGTAGGGGCAATTGCAGCTCTGAAGAAACTACTCCTGACCGTAAATCAGATGAACTCGGAGTAGAACACGACAGACCAAAGACGACAGGTGGTCGTTGAGTGAAGCCAAGTTTCACATCGTTCTGCTGAGATTGACGGTTATCTTGTAAGTGGTAGCGTTTGCAATTGGACTAGTGGTGATCGTCAAAACGCTTTATGAATAACAGTTGAGATCTATAATAATAGCGAGCGACAGATCGTAAACAAGCTTGTGCCAATTCCATATTTGTCTGGCTAGAATAGAAGGCACTTTTAGCGCAGTTAACGCCATGCAACCAAAATCTGTCTGCCTACATTCGTGAGCATTGGTTAGAATTTGTCTGTGCCCACGCCAACATCTCTTGCACGGCTAAATTGCAATAATACCATCCCCGTATTTGGCCATGGCTATGCTATGCTTCCTCAACATGATCTCTAAGTTTAGCCCGACTGAGCTTCTTTCTCGACAATGAATAGGCTTGGGCCTGGGTCTTTGTTGTATTTTATATCTGACTGTGTTTCTCTGCTATTCCTTCTCCTGGCCTTCTGCGCTGTTTGATATCTCTCCTCCCGACAATGGCTGCCGAACACAACTTCGTTTCCTCAGGCGGTCCTTATACCCCCACCCGTTCAGACGACCAGCTCTCAGACGGGGCTGCTTCTATCAATTCCCGGCACTCCAGCTCATCACTATCTTTCAACAGCGAATCCGGTGAACAGCTCGACTCTCTCGACTTTCCTGCGCAGGCTCGAGGCAGGTCGGTAAACCCGTCAGAGATCAGTCTGCACAGAAATACTGATTTTGCTATTCGAAACGTCTCGACTTCGTCCAAACCCATTATTCAGATCAATGGCACAGATTATACTCTTCTCAAGTCTGGCAACACCATGAAATCTCTCGATTCAGGTGAAATCGTACCAGAGGGACAGCAAGGCGCAGTTCTTATCAATGGTAAACCGGTCTTACTGCCGTTCTTCAAAACTGGTCGAGGCGATAGAACTCGAGTTCCTGAGCGCTCATACTCGCCTTCGCCGCCCCCAGCAGCCTCGTCATTTCCGCGTGGAGCTGATGCCATTCAGGGAGCTAGATTATTACCTGAACCAGTAGAATCAAAGGATTTTGAGGATTCGGAATCGCTCTCGGCGTTATCGCGATCTAGACGGATGTGGAGGTTGATTGCGATCATCGCCTGTGTTGTTTGCATAATTTTTATTGTTGGATTATCTGCAGGAATTGCAGTGGCACGTCGAAGGAATGACTCAGTGTTTACCGCTGCTGATGCGACCAAATACTCATCCTCAACATCAATAACTTCATCGGCCACATCCTCATTAGCATCATCATTAACAACTACTTTAACGGCTTCTTCAGCATCATCCGCTGCCACTACTTCAACTACAACAGAGAAATCATCTTCTTCAATTGCTATCGTGACAGTTCCTTTAACTAAATCTTCTACTACTTCTTCCCTCAAAACTACTTCAACTGCATCGACAACATCTTCAACTTCATCTTCATCTTCATCTTCATCTTCATCTTCAACTTCAACTTCAACTTCAACTTCATCTTCATCTTCAACTTCAACTTCATCTTCATCTTCATCTTCATCTTCATCTTCATCTTCATCTTCAACATCATCTTCAACATCATCTTCAACAACTACATTTGCATATGCAACACTAGTTCCACCTGGAAGATCTTCTACTGCTACATCCAAAACAGCCACGGCTAACAAGCATGATTCTTCAACTACTTCGACAACTACGTCGATAACAGTACAAACGGTTGCAGTAAAATAAGACAGTCTCCCAACTCCGAATAGATTTTTTATCAGATGATTGATGAAATTCATCTGCCTAATTGCATAGTAATTTGATATAATATTTAATTCAATTTTTTGGATATATACTGTTCGTACCGTTGCCTCGCAGCCGCATGTAGAAAGCTTAAACAATTCGACGCGTTCCAGCTCTACAACATCGATAGCAGACGTATATTCGACATTAATCAAAAATGGATCAAGCTAACAATTTAAAAAATCGACACTCCGAACTGGAATCTTTGCAACTATTACGTGCATCCTTAGAATCAGTTCGAATTCTTACGGCGAACGTGCTAGCAGATCTAGACATGGCCACGAAAAATTACGCTTACAATCAAGGTAGGATGCTCCTGAATTAACAGTCCAGAATTAATATATAAGATAGAAGTTTCAACAAAGTTAAATGAATTAATTCATAAAATACAAAACAAAGACAGCTAATATCTTTGGCGACCTAGAGTCGGCTTCCACTCGATTCCGGGGTGACTCTCAGGAGTCGCGTCCTCATCCTCTCGCCAGATTTTAATACTTTTATCAGCTTCACAAGTAATCAGTCGTAAACCCGTCTGATCGAACGTCGATGCGAAAATACCTGCCTCAGCGTCTAATGACCCTGGCATGGCGGTGGTCTCGATTTGCTGGAACTTATGTCCTGTTTTCCAGTCAAAGAAAGCCATACTTCCGTTGTCAGCACCGGAAAACATGACGCCGTCGGGGTTGACGGAAAGTGTGTTGACGATAGCATTGTGTGGAGGAGAGAAGTTCTGCATAAAACTACCCTCTGGTAGCTTCCATTGTTTGATGTTGTCTGCGGAACCACTAGAGAACGTGAATTCTGTCGGATGTAATGCCAATGACCGGACAGATTTTTTATGATGAGTTAATACAGTCTGGGTTTTTCCCGCTGCTAAATCCCATAGTCGTATTTGCGTGTCCATACTGCCGGTTATCACCTGAGGGTCCTCGGCTTGACATTTAACGGACGAAATAGTGCCCTTGTGGCCACTAAGCACATGAACGGGCATTCGCGTCCGCATGTCCCAAACTCTGGCGACCGCATCTCGGCCAGCCGTTACCAATACATCAAGCGTAGGATGTAGAGCAAGTGAATAGACACCGGATAAATGGCCATGGTAATGACGGACAACTTTGTTTTGTTCAAGATCCCAACATTTTACCATTTTATCCTCCCCGGCCGAGAATAAATACGGATGACGATCACTCACTGCAAGACCTCGAACAGTCATGATATGTCCGGTAAGAGTGATTCGCAGAGTACCGGTAGCAAGATCCCAGATTTTGATAGTCCGATCGCCAGCCCCCGTTGCGAACCATTGATTATCAGGTTCTACACAAACACTTCGTACCCAGCCTAAGTGACCCGATATGACTCGCATGAGTTTCCATGGAGCATGCCATTCCGGTCGTGTCTGAGTCACGTTTGCTCTTCGCTGAGCAAGAATTTGATTTGAGGTTGAACTTTGTTGTGGTGTAGCTTGGTTCAGCGCAGTCGACGAGCTAGCAGCATCAGCACCAGCATTGTCAGAATGAATCGTAAGCGCTGTGGAGTTCGTAAGCTGCGATATTGACTGAGATCCTAGCGATTGCGGAGGAGGCACTAGGTCATTTAGTATCGGATTGATTCCATCGCGGTTGTTTTCCTTTCTGCGTTTGTTTGGAGGCGGTAGCTTGGCTTCGATATGCGGAGGCAAAGGTTCCTGGGCGATGGCATATTCTGCATTTAATTTACTTCTCAGACGAAGACGGAGGCTATTTGTTATTAATATAGTAATATTGAATTCTCGCAGTCATGGTCATACCTGATGGGCTCATTATAGTCCACGCTGAATCCGTATTCACTTCCAAACAGTTCTCGACTGCGTTTTTGCAAAGTCTATTTGATTATAATATTTAGAATAGCGCAAACAGAAGATAAACTCTATCTCACCTCGACCAGATCTGCATCGTCGATTGCAGCCATCATAACCTGCCAAAGTATGCTCGTTTGTCGAGAAATCTTGTGGAAAGGAAGGTGCGGCGAAATATATCACCCAAAAACTGGATCTTTTTTCCCTACTCTATTCTTGTAACCGAAACCTCAATGGCTGCCAAAGAGAAAACTGGTACGTATGAATTACATTATCGGTGGATTATTCTACCGGAAGGTCAAGTCTTAGGCTAATAAGAGCAGTCGATCTAGGTCAGCTGTCTGTGCAGCAGCTTTCCGAAGTCAAATCACAGCTCGAACAAGAGCTTGAGACGCTGAGTCAATCTTTTCAGAAACTGCGACAGGCGCAGACCAAGTTCCGTGAATGTATTGTGCATGTCGAGAAGACCGCTATTCCGACAAATAAAGGGAATTCTTTATTGGTTCCACTGACCTCGTCTCTATATCTACCTGGCAAATTGGCCGATGTGGAAACCTTTTTGGTCGATGTAGGAACAGGATATTATGTTGAAAAGGTGAATGCGAATTATGGCATTAGACCTACTAATAGCTTATACATTTTAGAAACCCAAAGATGCGATTAAATTTTATGAGTCAAAGGTAACGACGTTACAGCAGAATATGGCGGATTTGGAAAACATTGTCAATAACAAGTCTGGAAATTTACGGACGGTTGACGAAGGTGAGTGTATTTAGTTTCTGGATGAACTCGCGTTAATTGATACAGTTCTACGAAAGAAAATGCTAGCAGCAACTAATGCTGCGTCATCGCCGTCTACATAACAATTAGATAATTGTATATTATAAATCTATACCGTCTCGTTTTGCATTATCTTTGATCCATGTCCGTACTTTGTCATCAGGTGCTACATCCAAAAACGAATGTCCTTCCGAATCTCGTAGATCTGGATCCGCTCCAGCACGTAGAAGTGCCAACGCTGCATCACCATGTCCTTCTGCAGAAGCATGAAATAAAGGTGACCATCGGTCTTTGTCCGTCGTATTAATCGGACCTCTAGCAGGAGGTTCGATCAGTAGCTTGATCAATGGTACAGATCCAATAGCTGCTGCACGATGCAGAGGTAGAAGCCCCCTCTTATCACGAATCCGAACAGCAGCTGGACAAGCTTCAGCTAGCCGCCTCGCTATCTCCAGTCTTCCTTTTGAGACTGCATAATGTAATGCAGTTTGCCCGGCATTAGTTTGAACGGTCAGATCAGGCTCATAAGCTAAAATCATTTCCATGATTTCCTCATGGCCAACTGAGCTGGCTACATGGGCAACCGTCCAACCTGCTTCATCGCAATCATCAATATCAAATTCATGCTTACTTGAACTATTTTCCTTCGCAGTCGTCAGCAATAACTGTACAAGTGCTGGGTGGCCTGTGGAAACCGCCCAAAATAGAGCTGTTCGCGAGTCATCGTCGCGCTGAAACACAACTGCAGGACTTGTTCGAAGTATTGATCGAACTGTTAATTCTTTATTCTCGCGAACTGCACTGTGTAGAGGAAACTTGTCTTCTCCGTCCATATTATATTTTAAAAGCGTTGTAATACATTCCCCCGCAGAATGCGTAAAGTATACTGAGATCATTTAGAGAGGAATAAATACTAGTCCAGGACGTGTGATCTTCATGATTAGGTAATTGATGTCTAAGCAATTCCTATTTCTATCCTGCTTTCTCTCTATATGAAATTTATTTGTTTTATACTGAGTATATTTAACAAAACAAGGAATCTTGCGATCACAGCGGTTCCTGATCGACTTCTACAACTTCCGACACTCGCCTATGAGAAGAATGCCATTTCCAAATTTTTGCTTTTAAAATGTTATCACTTTTGATCAGACAGATTTAATACGCATAAATCCGAAATCTATCCTTTTAGCCAGGACATCGCAGTATACAGATTTGGATTGAAATAAAATATCTTCTCCATTCATCTGATAAAATCAGTTCGTTCGGCCCGTGCCAATAGCGAATCAAGATATATTGTGCCGCATCAAAGATATGAGTGGGATAGCTGGCTCCCAAGTGCATTGCTTGTCATAAGAACTATCTGTGAAAATGCCACGAATAGGACCTTTTATCTGTTCAAAGAAGACAAAAATTCGAACATTGCATCGGTATACTGTTGCGGGAAGTACAGCAGTACTAGCAACTGGACTCTCATACTTTCATAATAGCACGATTCTGAACGAGTCACCTTTCAAATCAAACTCTGATCGTGCGCAAACGAACTCGAAGACGAGAAACGAGAAGACGGAAATCAGCTCTGTAGACAACATTAAATCTCAAGTTCAGCAGATCCAGGAACGAATCGGCGACTCTACATTCACCTGGGATGATTTGTTCAATAGTATGAAGGATGGACTATCCACCTCAATCTCGTTCGCGAATAACATCGCTGATATACAAAAGCTGTTTGATTTTAATGATCCGAACTCACTGGGCTCGGAAATCGCTCAAGAGACGTTTGATCCGACAGTAAATCCAGAAATTAGTTGGCCTGCCTATGTTCGTTTGGGTCATGATTTATGTCCACAAGAGGAAAAATTCTTACAGAGACGAAGACAATTCACAAAAGCTTCTCTGGCGAAATACCTCGCTATTGATGAGGATTCTATTGATGATCGCGATATTCCTACGATTGCTGTAACTGGTTCGGGTGGTGGACTCCGCGCCATGATTGGGACTGCCGGTTACTTTAATTCGCTCCAGAGTACCGGATTACTAGACTGCGTCACTTATACTGCCGGCGTCTCTGGAAGCACTTGGATGTTAGCCTTATTATATACGCTTGCAGAGGGTGACACAAGTAAGCTGATTGAACACGCGAAGGCAAGAGTACAAACGCACATCGCGTTTTTCCCTGCTTTTACTGAGATGGTTGTCAAGCCGGCTACAGACAAATATGTCATTTCTGGGATTGTAAATAAGCTGGTTGGCAGAAAGACCAGTATTCGAATGGCAGACATATACGGCGTCTTACTTTCATCTAGACTTTTGGTTCCTGAACTAGAGAAGATTGTTCGCCCCAGTGATCTCAAGCTTTCCAATCAGCGGCGTATTACGGACACTGGTGTAATGCCATTGCCGATTTATACTGCTGTTCGACATGAATTAGGATTAACGGAGGAAGAACAGACTTCAGTTGATCAACAAATTAATTCTGACGAAGCCACTGAAAAAGCAGAGAGTTTAGCTAGACAGTCTCGATTTCAATGGTTCGAATTTACGCCATACGAAACTGGTAGTGAAGAAATAGAAGCTTGGATTCCCACCTGGGGCCTTGGAAGAGAATATAAAAACGGTATGTCGGTAGGAGCTGCCACGCCAGAGCTTAGTTTGTCGCTACTGCTCGGTACTTTTGGATCTGCGTTTTGTGCTACCTTAAACCATCTGGTGACGGAGGTACGTCCCATTTTAGGGGATGTTGTTGGTGGATGGTTAGACTCGATGGTCTCTGGAAACGAAGAAGATTTAAAGGGTCTTCATCCAATCAAGCCCGCTACCATTCCAAATTACGTTCTTGGCTTGAGTGGATCGCTTCCAGAGAGTTGTCCGCCGTCATTACATGCGTCTAAAGAGATTGAGTTTATGGATGCGGGAATGGATAATAATCTAGCCTTCTACCCACTTTTACGACCGGAGCGGAAAGTAGACATGATTATTGCGTTTGACTGCTCAGCGCATCTGCGGAATGTCAAGTGGTTGGAACTAGCGGCAGGTTATTCGAAACAAAGAGGTATCCTTGGATGGCCTGTAGATGCAGCATGGCCTGAGTCAAGCCTGAATGAATCCAACATCAACAAGGAATCTACAGAGGAACTGAAGAAGCAGACTAGTAAGACTAAGAGCCTATGGCATTCAAAAGACGCAAAGCCTCAGGCTAAATCTCTAGGCCCTGTATCGATTTGGACTGGGCTTGTGGAGGACAATGACACCAATGAGTTGTCCAAGCTGAATGATAGATCAGGTATTTTGGACGAAGAATATCATTTAAGCCATCCTAAAGCAGGAATTACTCTGGTTTACTGTCCCCTGTTACCTAATGAGAAGGTTCCCGGGGTAGATCCAGATACGAGTCCTTACATGAGTACGTGGAATTTCATCTATACCCCAGAAGAAGTCGAGAATGTGAGACGATTGGCCCAAGAAAATTTCCGAGAGGGCGAACAGAGGGTTCAGAGAGCTGTTCGATTGATTTACGAGCGAAAGAGAAAGGCAAGAATGGATTCGATATAGATCTTGGGGATTATTCTCAAATTGCTCCTGAAATATGAATGTATTAAATACTCTTTTCGTTTCTTAAATATTTGCGTAGGATAATAGTCTACAATTTGAAATAGTACACTTTCTGGAACGTAGATCTGGTTAGGGAGAAACCCTAAAAATCATTGTGGCTCTGACGTCAGGTTCATAATCTGCCTCTATAAAGTCGAATCGGCTCCGGCGGCATTTATTGCAATATTTCATTAGCTGCTCCAATATATAGATCTATATAGATCTGTATTCGAAATTTACTGAGCAACAATGGCTTGGACTTCGGAGAGAACTTCAGATGATCCCGAAGCTGTTGGACACCCTCTTGAAGGAGCGCGAACCGCAGAGACTGTGGAAAGTACTCAACCGCCATCGTACGGATCGACAAGCGAAGACTTACACGAGGAGGGCCATGAAGAGAATGGCCATCGAGACTCGGAGGATAGTATTACAGAAGAAGATGCGCCGTTGCTGAATATTTCTGCCGATGATCCAGCTGTATCGCCATTTCGTCATTTCAAAATCCGAACCATTCGCCGGCTAACATATTTATTCCTCGTATTTTCAATCATCATGTACTTGCTATTCATTATCTCTACCTTTTTCACGATTCCGAAGCTAAACACGCATGGAGGCAATTTTTTGATTATGATGGACATGTTGATAGCTATTGGAAACTTAGGAATATCGCTTCAAAGTTTCGCGATTCCGACCAAAAGTGGTAGGATTATGAATTTAGTGATGATTGGATTTTTGCTGCTCAATTTGATTTTGGTCGTTAGTGTCAATAAGTTGCGGAATTATGAAGGCAATGTGTTTTCAGTTTTGGTTAATCTTTGGTTGTTATTCTCCGTCGCCTGGATACAATTCTGTAACTACATGGTTGAAAGGTCACGCGTCACTCTCGAAGTACAGGTTTCCGGCCATGAATTCACTGGAGCCTCCAGAGCAAAGAAGTCATGGAAAATGTGGTTTTCTCTTGTTTGGGCACTAATAGTTTTAGCATTTCTTCTAGCGCTGGTGGTGCTCCTTACACTTTCCATTCTTGTTGATTCGTATGATTCAAGATTAAGCCCCCCTGGAAAATACGTTCAGGTGGAGGAAGATTTATATCGCATTCATATATACTGCAGCTCTTCTTCGGTAGCGGGAAATGAAACGGACAACGGCAATTATACTGGTACTACTATCTTGCTTGAACCGGGTTCTGTTTCCGCTGAAACGTTTGCACGTTCATTGATTGTTCCCGAAGTGGCCGAAGGATCTCGGTCTTCCATAGAGAACATGCGGTATTGCTATTGGGACCGTCCAGGACTTGGATTTTCAGATAACGCACCTTCACCAATGTCTGCTGGTATGGCTATTGATGCACTGTCGGATGGATTAAACGCAATCGGCGAACATGGTCCCTGGATTTTGGTATCCGAAGGATTAGGCACGACATATTCTCGCATTTTTGCCTCTCGTCATTCTGGTTCTGTGACCGGCCTAGTAATTATTGATGGCTATGACGAGCAATATTACGTAAACCAAGTCAGCAAAGCCTCTTATGGGTTTGGATATTGGATGCACGGGTTTATCTCGCCTCTAGGAATTGATAAGCAACTAGGCTGGATTTTCGGTGGTAGAACTTCTGCGGACCGCGTCTACGGTCGCTCGCAGTCTGTATCTGGGAAATATAATCTAGCTCGATTTCAAGAACAGTTAGCAGCGAAAACGTTCACCAAAAATGAAATCATCGCAGCGGCAGATATTTTACCGCGCTACACTCCTGTAGCGATTATCAGTAGCCAAGCTAAAATCCGCGAAATTCCTGGCTGGGCCGATCGTCAGCGGGCATTATATCAAGGTGGAGTTTCAGATGCAAATGTAGCTTGGGAAATAGTCGAAAACGGCAACAACGTCTGGGATTCGGCAAATGGAAGACATATCGTCAGTGACATAATCAAACAAACTTTGGAATATTCAGCGTAGTCTACTTAAACGCATGTACACGGCGAATATATAATAATATATCAATTGTCTCAAGCTTTAAGCTATTTACAAAGAACGATAGAGCCTATATACGGACGACATAGAACGTCAGTCATCAAATTCAAACATAAAACAGGATTGATCCTTTATCCTAATATCCTGGGTAACTAAAACATAAACAATCCCCACAGGCACATAACAATATATCCATAACCAGAACTGAAAAACAATAGCCGTCCTTTCTCGAAAAGCGCCAGGCGTAAGTACAATTGTAATCACATATTAACAAAAACAAGGAAACGGTAAACAGAATCAATTAGACCTTAATCAGTCTCCTCTGACTTCAAATCTGGGTTAACATCGGAAACCACTTCAACGTCATATGCGGGTGGATGATCATACATAGGCAGAGAGTCGACGGAAGAGGACTCAAGTTCCTTAGACTCATCGCATTCCTTCACATCAGACGTATGCATTACCAAAACGTATTCGCAATCACTCGAAGAACCAAGTCGGCGCCGAATAATATATGCTGAAATGAAATCGGCTATCCACACACATGCCAAAACCAACAGAGTTCCTGAAAAGATTCCTAATAACAGTGGTAATGTGAAACTGAACAAAGTATTTATGAACGAGTTCATGAAGCTGGTTAAGCTTTCATTACGACCATTGCCCGGTCGATGGAAATGATGGTGGCCAGATTTGTGATTTTTACCATTTGAAGAATGAGAATCAAAAGGATGCTTCTTATGGCGATTAAATCCATGACAAGGTCTGCGGCCGCGGTGACCTGCAGGCCGGCTGGAAGTATGTGCCCCAACCTCGCCAACTCTCTCGCTCTGTCTATGAGGAGAGAACCCATAGGAGGAAACTGCAGAGTGGAAAGTAGATTTCGCACTCCTCGCAAAATTGGCAAAGGTACACCAATAAGGCTTTTCAGACTGTGAACAGGTCCATTCGAGAATATCAGACACAGAAAGCATATCATCCATAGTCTCGTCAGCTGCTACAAGTGCCATTTCGGAAGGCACGGTATAGATTGGAAGCGCCGAGTCCATCGAATTTAACAGCTTGATAGTATGGTCGCGGGAAATCAGGACATCTGCTTTGACTTCATATTGTTCAACAACTATAGCAGCGCTCGCAGGATCTTGAGGCTCAGTGGCCAAAGTCTCTGTGACGAGCATGGCAAAAGCTAGGTGTTTGGAGCCATACAGGGCAGGAGCGACAGCGACGGCGAGGTCTGCAGAAATTCGGTAGGGCGAGTACAAAGCAGACGTCGCAGGAGTCGAAGAGGTAGAGCGTTTAGGAGACAAATGGCCTGAATCAAAGCTCACAGATGAAGTAGTAAAGGAGTTGATGCGAACAGGTTCTGACGAAGGCGCTAAGCGGACGGGCGAGTTGGGAGAAGTCGAAAGAGCAGCCAAAGTGGAGTCATCGAGATCAAAGTCATAGACCAGTGATTGTTTAGAAAAAGCAACAGTTTTTCCTGAGGAAGAGAAGACTTTGTCGAGACCGTGTAGAATAATGGAAAAGGTGGATCCTTGCTTGTCAGAAAGGGCTGACTTCGGTGATGGAGAGTTAACTAGGTTGACGGAGAGATCGAGCGCGGCAGACGTTTCAGCCAGAATTACCACAGCAGCAGTAAACAAAGGAAAAGCACGCATTTTTAACAACGATAATAGTTAAGAATGCTCTAGTGTTGTTCTGCTCTGCGTAATTCACTTCCAAACAAGTTAAAACCTGAGTTATGTGAATCTGAATGAAATATGTAAATATTAGGTGTGCGGAATGTACTAAGCACCGAGATGAGTCCGATCAAATGTAATATCTCTGGACGACTATCAGTAATCAGTAAACAATAGCAGACTCGCTAAGGATTATCGCAGATTTAGCAGATATCTGTTTGCAATACCCAAAACTGCTTGAAAACAGAATTGAAGAAACCAATGAAAACTGTGAAAGCTGGAAAAAACTCCAAAGAAATCGAGCATTTTATTAATCCTCTGCTCATTCTCTATCCTTCCTACCCTGTTCGCCTCCGTCAGCATGAACCCCTTGTTTTACTATGTTCCATCGGGACCGACGGCGGCTGCGGCGTCAGATTATGCTGGACACCTGACGTCACAATCTCACGTGAAACGGCTTTGGCGGGAAATGGAGTCCGAATTTCCGATTCTCGCCAGAAAGGCAGTCTTTAGATTGTCTACTTTTCGCTTGAGAAAGTTTCAATTCGTGTCTGTTCATTCTGTGATAGAGTTGGCTTGTATTCACGATTGTCTGATTTGTAATAACCGCTCAAACAATGCCGCGAGCAGTCAAGGGTATGTACATATCTATAGACATATGTAGTCGTAGTTGTTGAATTTCTGCACTCGAGCTCATCGTTTCTAACTGTTCAGGCGTACTGGTTCAATGGTGGGTTGGTCCTCACTGGCTACGCGGACTTATGAATTCATGAGCCGTGAATTTCAGGATTCTGGAAAGTTCAGCCAGATATTGGAGTTTGATATCAGTGGCTGAAGCTTATTCTAACTGTTCAGTGATCCATCAATCAAGTCGTTGATTCTCAACTTCGACTCGAAGTCCCACAACATTATTATCGCTGTAAGAACATCACCGCCTTTGACTGCCTATGATTCTTAAGCGATCTAATCTGCTAATCGTTTGTCACTCTACAGGATCTCGATGACGAACATTTAGTCATCGATGAGCGCAAGGTGGACAGTGTCAAACAACAGCTTGAAACTCAACTTGCTGAAAATACATTCAATCCATCTGAAATCGAGGCCCTTGAAGAAGAAGCTAAAAAGTGATTCCCCTTGCTTCCTAGCAAGAAAACATATCAGCTGTATCACGACACAATTCGCCGTCTCTTCCGCGTTCGTCCTTCTACTTCCGCTGCCCACCTCCTTCGCCCGGACCAAGTCTTCCGAGTGGCTCCAGCAAATAAATATTCAGAATCAATAGATTTTATCTTCTTTTTAGTAAATCATAACGCCCGGTGATCAAATCTTTAGCCAATCACATTACTGAATATGGCAATTCCCAAACAAATGTTATACTCGCCCAATAATCTCTTCTTGCTTGCTCTTTAGCTGGATTCCCCTTGCTTCTCAGCAATTACTTCTCGTTCGTCCTCACTCCCCTACCATGAACTGATGAGAAACATGGATTTTCTTACTTCGTATTGCGTTTTATCCAAAATCTTATTATCCCTTGCTACCTAAGTAGCAAGTAGTTCCATGCTGTTTCTATTTCATTGATAGAGAATCAATCTGTAGAATCATTTGCATTAGAGATGATCAAAATGCAATAGTCCAGAATACCTTCTCTAAGAATATCTAGTACAGGGTGCCTGGAGCAAATATTATTTTACTATCGTCATAGTTCATCTGTGGAAACCAGCAAAAAGTGCAGAATTATTCACTGACTTGTAATAGCTCCATAAGCAAAAGCATTATATAGTTGCGGCCGTTTAAGTGGCAGTATACCTCTGTAGCAACTAATACTTACAAGGCTTTGCAAAATCACTAAGCTGCAATGTCCATTCTTCCTAGTACGTCAGCGATTATGTTGTATCAATGTAAAAGAATAGTATCATGATCAACTCTGGATTCCTGCTTTAGGATATTGCGACTAGATCTCATTGACATAGCTAAATAACATTGATCTGTTCCGTCTGCAGAGCTAGATATTTCATCTACGTAACAAGTTGCTAGATGTTATGTCAAATTTGGTCTATAGTCGTCATATATTGGATATTTTGATGAACCGTTTGCACTGAGATCTGCAGTAGTTTGAAGTTTATAAGGACAAGTTTGTCTAGCCCAAATGTGCATTCTTAATCTACAACGTAGGAAGTAGTGGAGCATTAATTCCAATAGTCAGGCCTCTGTAAGAGTTGACTTAAATTGGCAAATCATATTTCCTTGGTCAATGAATTGAAGGCTAGTAGGAGATAACCCAAGTCGAAGCGATAGGTGGTAAACAAAATCTCTGAAACATCGGAAGCATATTGCAATTAGAATTGTTTAAAAATGTTCCTGAGATATCCGTTGATGCTATTCGAGCTAAGATTAGACATTATGCTCTATTGCCTGATCCGGAAATTATATTTTTAAAAGATTTGAAAACTAATGAACATACATAGTTGAACTCTGCAATTCCATCTCACGCCTGCTCTCGGATATTCACACCTGCAGATAAAATTTATTGTTGCGCATAGTTAATTTTTTTTTCCTGCCATAAGATCAGCAGAAAGTAGCTCAGGACAAACAGTAATCGTCATCTTAGAGAGAGCAAAAAGCAAAATCAAATTGGTAAAGTCGTGACTAGCTTTAAATGGTATTTCCTATTCATTTGCAACAACTTTATTGCTGTTTCCGTGATCTTTGGCAAAATTAAAATTCTTCCTTGTCGGTCAATTCAGGCCTTAATCCTGCTATACACAAATTATCGGTTCTAGGACCTTAAACTATGAATCAGAATATAAATAGGTCTATAAGTTTCAAGTGATGCAAACGTTGATACTTAGGAAAATAGCGTTTCTCATTTTGGCACAATAAAGATATCCAGCATGCTTGCAAAAAAATAATACTAGACTCACAGATCCGAGATATATCAGAGCGTATACTATTACCTATACAAACGCCATAGTTTACATATCTTATGAATGGACGAAAGTTGCTGCCCTGTAATAATTCTATAAATCCTTTTGGAAATAATAGCGGGAATAGAGCGGATGATTCGAGTCGAATTGTGATTAAGAGAATCAGAAGTAGTTGATGCGAGAAGAGCGATTAGTATATAATTCATAGGTTCTATCGTTGGAAATTAATAATGGTGAGTGGTAACTGAAATGTCCTACTGCAAGATCAATATTTTTTTTTCTGTGCTTCATATCTAATCCACAGTATAGCTTCCATTAAGCTTATTGATCCTTTCGCAAGGTCATCCGATTTTGGTAGAGCTTAAAGATGGGGAAACGATAAATGGCCATTTAGTCGAATGCGATGCGTGGATGAATTTGACTCTGAAGGAAGTCGTTCAGACGACTGAGGTGTGTATTTTGATTCAAGGTAGAAGTGGAATTGAAACTAATGAAGTAGGATGGAACGCGATTTTTCAGATTACCAGAGTGCTATGTTCGAGGAAATACAATTAAATATTTACGAGTTCCGGATGACGTACTGGAAGTTGCGCGAGAGAAAAATCAGCAATTACGCGAAGAAGGTCGGCGACAGCATAATAACAACCGAGGAGGGTTCAACAATCGTGGTGGCTATAATCGTGGGGGATATAACAATCGCGGTGGACAAGCAGGAAGAGGTCGCGGAGGATATCGAAGGGGAGGACAGGGACAAGGCGGACAGGGCCAAATACAAGTGCATGGAGCACGGAATGTGTACTGATCTAGAGTGTTTATGTAATTGCAATGTCTCTGTAATATTAGCAAGTTAGTATAGCTTTTACGAAGAGAGAAAAATCACAAAACTTTTATTAAATATCTAATGACGACGTTTTCCACGGCCCCGACCGCGACCCCCTCGACCGCCTCTACCACCTCTTCCACCGCGACCCGATCTTGACTTTCGCTCTTCACCGTCACCTTCTCCGTCTTCCGCTTTACGTTTTCGGTTCAATTCTCGGAACGCATCGAAAGGGCGTTTACTTCTGCCGTTCTCTAGTCTTGGATTCTCCCTATTCTCAGCTTCTTTCATGGTAACATAGTCCGGTTTACTCATAACGATAAGATCCTCCTGACTATCTTTCCACTTGGGCTTCGGTTCAGTCTTGATAAAACTTTCTGCGTCCTCAATTGAGGCAAATTCGACAAATACGCTGCCTTTAAATTTCTTCTTCTCGTCACGGCGCAATCGAACTTGTGCCACTTTATACCCGAAGCTGTCAATGAAACTTTCAATATCAAATTGCGAAGTCGGCGTTTCGTCGCCAAAGCCTTTAAGATATACAGATCGCCTGAAGATGTTCTTTTTCTCCTCTGGCGCAGGCGGTTCGATAGGTAGCTTTCTACGGACCTGCTTGCCATCTTCAGACACTTCAAGCAGATCTTTACTCTGCTTTAAAGCTTCAACAACGATTTCTAGAGGCTGGAAACGCCTCATTCGGGAAAATGATGCTATAGTAGCAATAGGAACCCAACCATCGTGCGCTTGCGCGGTAGTCCAAAGAAACTTGTCGCGCGGAAAATTCTGGTCGGAAAAGTAAAATTCAACTTGTTTAAGGATCAATCCGGAATCTGTTGACGGCGGTAGAGTAGAGGCGTCAGAAATTACTTTTTTTTCTTCCTTCTCATTCGTTTCTGCCGTCTCAGTGACCTTGGCCTCCAATTCAGCAGGTTCGCTTGTCTCAGTTTCAGCTTTATCTTTCAAATCTGCCTCGACGGATCCTTCGACTTTTTGCGCAATCTTTTCTTCTTCCAAATCGGCCTTCTCCGTCACCTTGGAATCCACAACATTTTCCTGCTTATCTGCCATACTGAAGAATTGCTATAAAAAAAAAGCAGACAACAAAACGCAATAAATACATGTAAGTCGCCAAAATATGATTGAACGCAATCAATTGGGACAAAAATTTATTGCAGTCGTCCACGTGATGCGTACTGAGCTCGCATCAATTAAATAGTCATTATGATATAAATTACTAATCCCGAACATTAACTCCAAAAGATATAGAAACCGGACTGTAGGTACATCACTAAAAAACCCTAACAATATAACCCATCAATATGATACAAACGAATGAAGCAGCAACAAATATTTACTGTAGAAATCCAAGCCAGTTGCTTGCTCGTCGACGTGGCGTAGTGCTAGCAGAAGCAGTGGGGGTTACAGGATTCGGAGAAAGAGATTCTGAAGTAGGCTCTGTGGGGACTAGCTCTGATTCGCTTGACGTCGGTGTAGCAGATCCGGCAAGTTTCAAGGGGAGCATGCTGGTTTGACCTGTTGAGGAAACGCGGCGAGCAGAGGGTGATAGAGGAACACCCAATTTTGGGGTGAAACTCGGGGATGAACTTGGAGGACCAATGGAATTTTGGACTGATAATGTGGAACGTGAATCGGAGAATTCTGTAGATTGAGACAGCTCAATATTAATTCCAATACCAATCGGAGTTCGACGCCTGGTTGATAGCGGTGGTCTGCGTGTACTTGATCCTTCACTGTCAATGGACGTGGTCCCAGATATTGATGGTGACGGTGTTCGAGTAGATCCAGAAGATGCACTACTTATAGATGGCACATTGCGATTCCTTGATCCTTTGGGTAGCACTCGGGGTGGTGACAAGCCTTTGTTAAATTCATTCGACCTCATATTTGTACTTGTCGAAGCTTCAGATTCCAAGATATATTCCAGAGCCTCGTTTTCAAGTAATTTTTGGATAATCCTCTCGATATATGCAGCCATAGACATATTTTTTTCCTTAACTTTTTGATATTCATCTAGAAATTGTTTCGGCGTTTTATCTACATCATCTCCTGCCGTCGCCAAAATCTCTTCCGCAAGTGAACTCACATTCCGCAATTCGTCATAGTTAAATCCACCATTGCGACTGCTCACTGGGACTATAACACTCTCGTCGCTTCGATCATGCGGCATTGTACTAGAACTAATGTCTCCGGAGTTTTCGCCCGGATTAGGGAAAATCGAAGAATCGTCCACAACTCGTAAATTTTCTAGCCGGGCTATTTCTTCAGTCAATTTTGTATTCTGGACTAGTAGCTGCGCGATATTCTCTTGCATAGTTTGTACATGCGATGAGTAAGTATCTTCCGAACGAACAGCTTTGAGATGTAAATCGGCGAGGTCTATCCGAAGACTTTCGATCTCATGCTCATATTGATCGCATTTCATTTGCAAAGTGCGGTCAATAAGAGTTTGCGCACTGACAGTGTCTACAGGATCGATATCTTTACCCGTTGTTGCGCTTGACACGGAAGTCCAAGAAACGCGTTTTTCTTTTAGCATAGTCACCATGTGTCGCTGACAGGAGTTAGCATTAATATCTAAATCAGCAGACAAAGAAGTACATACCTCTGCTTCCAGCTCCTGTGTCAGTTTCAGATTTTCCTCGTGCATTTCTAAAGTTTCCTTCTGGGCAGCTTCGATTTCCAGTAGCTTTTGATGAAGCTCGTCTTCCTGGACATCTTGTAGTCGTTGCAGTTCTTCCAATTTTGATTCTAGTCTGATAATTTTCAGCTGAGCAGCTTCATGCTCTGATCGCAGCCGCTCAACCTCATCCTCGTCCTCGCACCCATCCTCAATATTAACAGAAGTATTGTCAACCTCATACGCAGGCATTTCTGGAGATCTACTTGGCCGAGGTGGTCTCAGTGATCTCAGTGACGCAGACGACACAGGCGATACAGCTGCAACGGACACAACGGAGTCCATCATTGCAGCCTTACCAGATCACGGTACAGGTAAGTTCGCTCAGTTAGATTTTTGACAACCACTTCCAGCAGACTCAGTGGCCAATTCCAATTGAAAATATAAAGCGGGCTTAGTCTTCTCAAACTAGATATGTCACAAATCGTCTCTCACCCTGCTGTACAATTATCCTCACCGTAAGTCTCGGAGGCAGCCCGAATTCCTCCTGATCAGGGCTGCAGCCAACATGCGGCTACAGACATGTGATCTAGCACGTGGTCCAGCTTCCTGTTTAGGATGCAGTACTGACATTAAAGCTATCGATAATATTTATCAACTGGTTCTATCGATTCTAAGATCGAACAAAAGTATTTCCTGGACTAATCGGATATAAAATATACACATTTATTCTGCCAGAAATAGGAAATTTTTTTAAGGTAAACAGAGCGCATACGTAGAATTTCAGACTACACCGTCACATGAAATCAGTAGCTGAATAGTTTGAATACTAGAGTAGAGATCCGATAGAGAATCACATATGTTTCTCAGAAAAATAAGTGCACTCTCAAAATCAAGATGTCAACAATAATTTAAGCTTTGTAAATGTTTGCCACGATATCTTGATTACCGTATAACTAAATTAATTTGCAGTAATGAAGTAACATTACAATAGTTACTAACAGATTCTCAAAATTGTCCGTTTGAGCAGAAACGAAAGCAGGCCATGGCCTCATTCTCAAACTCTTCTGCAATTGCTACAGCATATGCACATAGCCATATCTACTTTGCTTAGTTCCAGTGTCAGTCTCTACTATATATCTTGGTTCTTAGTTTTCAACAGCGGTTAACTACGACTACTAACTACATAGTGCTAGTTACGATATTAAAAAGTGCCTGTCAATCGTAACATACTCTTGATTTTAGTCTATTTTCACCAATTGAAAGTATAATAAGCTTATTCACAGATCTGATTTTTGAAAAAATACGCAATCAGGTTGCAATGAATGTTCAAATCTACTTAAATAATTAGAGTCGACTCGGACCAAGCTCCAGGTCCATGCTTTGATCTGAGCTGATATTTCACGTTATATCAATACTTTACTAAAATTGCGCTACATTAGCTCTCGTCGCCATATTTGAATTCTTCAAATTATTTAATTATTCATCTTCCCTCCAGATTAGATTCATCTCTTTACTATATTCTGATATTTTTTTGTCCCCCTCACCGACCTTACGTTCTAATTGATCACCCCCACAAGTTTGCGGCTGGCCTCGAAGCTATATAATGGTCCTTGTCCGAAGTAAATCAATTGTTCACGTAATTAACGGAAATATTCGGAAAAAAAATGGATCCAACTCTTGTAATCTCTAGCTTCGAGGTTAAGGATGTGCGATTTCCGGTAGGTGTCTATAACGGAGAGGTTTATGTAAGATCGATGTTGACCGCACTAGACATCGCTGGATAAGACCGGATCCGACGCAATGAACGAGAATGGTGATTATTCATCCGCATACGTGATTTTGAGGACGAATACCGAATTTTCAGGGCATGGTATGACATTCACAATTGGACGCGGAAACGATATTGTCACATTAGCCATCCAGAACGTGGCACACCGATTGGTCGGTAAAACTCTGACTAGCTTGGTTTCTGATATGGGCCAGACCTGGAGGTATCTGGTTGGTGATTCTCAGCTGCGGTGGATTGGACCCGAAAAAGGAGTTATTCATCTTGGCTTGGCTGCAGTGGTTAATGCGGTCTGGGATTTGTGGGCCAAAGTGGTTGGAAAACCTGTTTGGCAGATCGTCGCTGACTTCACACCAGAAGAATTTGTAAGATGTATTGATTTCAGATATATCACGGATGCTTTAACACCAAACGAAGCATTGGAAATTCTTCATGCAGCTGAACAAGGCAAGCAGGAGCGTATCAACAATGCCAAAAATGACAAGGCTGTCCAGGCGTATACTACATCGGCCGGATGGTTGGGATATGGAGATGAGAAAATGAAATCTTTGCTGTCTGATACGCTTGCAGAAGGATATCATCATTTCAAGCTTAAAGTTGGCGGAAGTGTGGTTGAAGACCGTCGACGTTTGAAAATTGCCCGCGAGGTCTTGGGATTTGATCAAGGAAATGTCTTGATGGTCGATGCGAACCAAGTCTGGTCGGTTCCAGAGGCGATTGAGTATATGAAGCAGCTTGCGGAATTTAAGCCATGGTACGTCTACTGCTGAGCAATTGGAGGCTTTATTAACAATCAGGTTTATTGAGGAGCCAACTTCGCCAGACGATATAGTCGGTCATCTGGCGATCAAGAAGGCACTGGAGCCCTACGGGATAAAGGTGGCTACTGGAGAAATGTGTCACAACCGAACAATGTTTAAACAATTTTTGCAGCTCGGAGCGATTGACATTTGTCAGATTGATTCGTGCCGACTAGGCGGAGTGAATGAAGTTCTTTCAGTGCTGTTACTTGCAAAGAAGTTCAATACTCCAGTGGTCCCTCATTCCGGTGGCGTAGGACTACCAGAGTATACTCAGCACCTCTCTACCATAGATTACATTTGTGTGTCTGGTAAACGGAGTCTCCTCGAGTACATCGATACGCTTCATGACCAATTCAAAACTCCAACGCAAATCAAGGATGGCTTTTTTGTGACACCAACAGTGCCTGGATACTCGGTTGAAATGAAACCTTCTACTTGGAACGTATACGAGTATCCAAGTGGATCGTTCTGGACAAGTCCCCTGGCTAGTGAGATCGTTGCTGTTAATTACAAGGTCGGTTCGTCAGTATAAGCAAGACTTGGCACGTGATGTCCATATTATATTAATTGATCGATATTAAGTAAACAGTGAAGTAAACAATAACAATAGCCATGTAATATTACATTAAAGATGAATATATTGTTTATCCGTGTCTGATGCAAGGGAATTTTGCAATTGTGTACATCTCTCCTAATCGGCTAAGCTGAATATGATAAATAGCTATGACTTGAACGATCCCAGGATATTGTTCTGGGTTACTTAAGTTTGAATAACATGGACAAAGGCAAGTTATCGGTATCGTTATTGCACTTGAAATCATGTCAAATTAAATTTCATTACTTTATTTCTAAGTGGACGATTGGAGGAGTTGTACGACTGAAAGAGATGTGGAAAGCAGGGTGCATATTTGGCGAAATAATGAAGCTGTTGATGTCGAAACTTTGGAGAACCAAATTCATTTCGCGACAAAATGCTTATACTGGATATTATGATCATGATGCTGGACATCAAGTGAGCAGATTAAATGGAATTGCAGCTGAACAGGCTGAGGTTAAACCGGCCAAGAATATTGAAGATCAAATTCCAAATGCAATTAGCGATACACCAGGTTACACTATTCTGGCAACTGTGCAAATTACACACCCATGCGAACCTGAAATTATTCCAATGACCATACACATATCGTCCAATATAGTCAAACACATCCAACTCTGTATCACACAGGTGATGGTGGTTACTTATACACTACCAGACTATTTTGCGATAGGATATGTTCGAGTCCCGGTCAGGTACCAAATTTTTCATGTTGGATATAGTTTCGACGATTTGAATAGGCGTAGCGATTATGGTTGTTGCATGTATGATTTAAACTGTCAACATCAGTCGTTGTTTGAAATTGATACGTGTCGGCAAGAGTGTTCAGAGCTAATCTACCCGGATTTATCAGAACATTCGGATGTACAAGATGAACCATTCTTTCATTCGTATTTGTATCAACCGTGCGAATCGTCTTCATTGCATCCGCCGATAAACTCAGTATATTCGGACTTTACTTCCATAGAAGCCTATGCTGACCATCTTTTATCCAAGTCATTACTGGATTCGTTATCCGACGACTCTTTAGAATTAGGGTCGGATCCAGATAATGTTTCCGATTCAGGATATTTTGGGGGCGACGAGAATTCTGATTCGGAACTGGAATTCAAGACTTTTGTAAATCACCCAGATTACTTTGCCGAATTGAATTGTGGATCTTGACTATAGGCCCAGTGGCATACGGGAAGACAACAAGCATTAACCGCGGTAGCTAGCTTTGTATGCCGGCCGAGTACATGCCGCGGGTAGGTTTATATCAAGACTTAAGATTTACATGTTTTAAATATAAATCTACTTTACAATTTTAGGAAGAAATAGGCGTAGACGCGAAATAAATATGAAAAACGTTGATGAATAAGAATTATAATTACATAATTTCATTCCTTCTAGGTACTTAGTACAAGATCTCCATGCTATGTGGCTACTTGTGACCCGGTTCTTCTATATTATATACATGTGAGTTTTATAAGGCAAGTTATCTATATGAATATATAGATATATAATAAATATTTACATCATTGTCCATTGAAATTTGAACGATTGCCGACAATAAAATAACTCATGTATACGGCCAACAGTCAGTTCTGCGGCGTACCCCGCATTCGATACCAGTTTCCCCGGATTATCGTTACTCCTACTATTCTTCATTTTTAAAATATAATCAAAGTATTTAATACAATATCATAATTTAAAACAATATATTAATATCACACTGCGATGGTCGACTTTGAACATACACGGAAACCAATCGCTAGTTCTGGTCGGCAGAAGCGCAGACGGCAAAATCATGGAAGTGGGGCCTGGTAAAGTAGACGCGGCGACGAAGCAAACGTGGAAAGCAAAACTAACAAGCTCTAGTTTGGCATGTAAGAACCAGAGAATTATTTGTGTGGGTTCGCCGCCATGCGAAGAATGCCTGGCGAGGAATATGCCATGCGTGACGCCGGATGGGCCGCATGCGAGTGAACTGCTGTAGGTGTCTTGATCGCTCTAGCAGCAGATGAGCTGGAAATAACATTTGCAGGACCGAGACAAGTTCTTTCGATGAGTACGATTGCACAAAGTTACTTGATTCAATATTCGGTGATACACACGAGACAGCACAAGTAGTGGGCGACCTATGTACTCCACCACTATCTGCGGAAACGATCGCGGTCGAGGATAGTTCGGTGGTCGACTGCGGATTTTTTGGGATCGGGTTTGCGAATTGCTGGCGGATGCTACGGACGTACGAGCTGGAGATAAATAGTATATTTCCGATGTTTAGTGTATACGAGCTGCAGAATAAGCTGGAAGATTTGGGCACGCTATATCGCTCGCGTGGATCCGTGTCGAGTGCACCGGAGCGGGACCTAGTGTTGATGAAGCTTGCGATATCTTGTTCTGCGGCGGTTTCGGATTCACTGACGGATACAATTATGGCTATGTACGAAGACTGTCGGCGGAAGATGGAACCGAAAATCGTATCAGGTCAGCCGGATTTATACATCGTGCTATGTTTATGGTTTATGACCCTATACGAATTAAATCGGGAACAAGAGTCACAAGCGTATAGATTGCTAGGATTTGCGAGCGTGCTAGTGACGGAACTTGGATTACATAGCCGTGAAAGACTGTCGCGGTTGTTTCCTGTACGCGAGCAGGCGGACCGTTGTCGCATGATTTTTTGGTGTATCTACGTGCTTGATCGCCGGCTGGCGCAAAGTACAAACAAACCGTATATTTTACGAGATGAAAATATTGAGCAGCAACTTCCTCAGTGTCCAGATCTGATCAATGAGGATGAGAGGCAGAGATATCTTCACATGTCAGCAATGGTTGAATATACGCGTTTGGCCGCTAAAGTGTGGACACTAGCGTCATCGCTAGTTGGATCGACGACAGATGAGTTAAGTATCAATGTGAGGATCGATGCAGTCGATGAATTGGGCAGTTCGATAGATCAGTGGAAACAGGAGCTACCTATAGAGCTGCAATTTGGAGACCCGTTTGCGTTTTCGTCAACATTCTCAGTCAAGCTGCCGCTCTATCTAAGGTTGAATCACAATTATCTTGTCGCAACCCTAAATCGGCCATTTTTATACGCATTTTCGCAGAATCTTTCGTTTGCGATTCGTGCGGTTGACGTCAGCTTAGATTCTATCCGACTGTTATGGAAACTACATTTCGAGTACTCAAGATACTTAAGTTCGCCGGTGCAATATCATTACTTTTTTATTTCTGCACTGGGTGTGCTAGTCACCGGGATCGTGCACGCTCCGGTTTTGATAGTCCAATTGTCACAGAATGAATGGTCGCTTGCGTTGGATCTGCTGAAACTTTTGTCGCCACAGTCGAAAATCGCTAAACGCCTGCTACGGACAGTGAACAACTTGAAAGCGTCGATCTCACCAGACTTCGAGGACTTACAAACTCCAGGGTCACTTGACATTCCGCAGCTCGCTACAGACCTCAATGATTTATATAATAAGCTGACAGGCCATTCGAAGACGATCGATTATGAATTGAAGCTAAGTCGGCACTCTAATTCTATTGTGCCGTTTGGGAGGTATTGATTGACTAGTTGAGAATTTGAATGCAATGGCTAATGGATATCCAACATTTGGTATTTTATCATCTTGTATTTTTAACGTTTTACAACACTGATATAAATTCCAATTGCTTTTTTTCTTGGACCGCAAATGCGGATTATACTATATCGTCTCGAGACAAAATGTTGAGTGTAACAGAGATTTTAGCCTTGTGGAAGAACTATTGGATCTTAATTGACTAAAAGTTGTGCTAAAGCTAAATTCATTAAACCCTTCATTTATATCAGTTGGAAGTTTTAAAATTGAAGTGTTCAATCTGAGTCTTGAAAGTTGGACTTGCTATCGGGCACATAATTCGTACTGATTCACTACTGAATACCAGTTTCTCACGACAGTCATTCTTCGTTGTCTTCATCTATCAACAATAATCAGTCTACAAGATCAAATGCTCTATATCTTTCTGGCCATTGATTGCCCCCCCCGGAAAACAAGATAGACGCCAGCTTTCCTCCACTACAGCTCTCTAGAGTTGCTTATCGTGACATGCTTCCCGAAGATCACGAGAATGGTTTTCATACCGATTTGACCGCCATTGAACGATTATTACAGCGCGCAAAATCGAGATTTTCATTACACTAATAATATTGTTTTCTGGATAGTTACTCTATTTCGATCCATGATAGGATGGAGATATGTTATGCAGTTGTGTCGAACTTCGATGCAGTTATTTCAGAAGCCAATAGGCACAAAATAATCAAATTTTCTCAAATGACATTTGTTGTGCATAGAGATAAGAATCAGTGAAGAGCCTTTAACAGTTAAACTTATATCTTACATTGGATTAGCTTAACCGTAAAAGCTCAATGATATAGATGACATCGTAAGGTTATCCAAGTGCTATCATCATGAGGTCAATCTCTGTAATTGATTTTAGCTTCTGCCCTTGCAGCCTCTCTTTGAGCTTTCCAAGCTTATCAATACATGATGCATAATTATGTATGTTTTCAATGGCAAGGACCTGAATTGGTTATAGCTAGTCTTATAGTCAGTATTGTAATGATGAATCTCCGCAATTTTCTGACCTTCTTTCAGCTAGCATGTGGTATAAGAAGAAAGAGCAAATATATCTAGTGCATCCTTAGATGCCGATTGATATCATTTTAGATTGCATTATGGTCTACGAAAGATTGAAGCAGCTGAATGCTCTGGAGAAAAGTAAAATGCAATTGCTCTTGGACAATGTTACAAGCTGCTGAGGACTATAGTAAAGCAAGGCAAATTGATATTAAAGCAATTGGGTAGTCAAAATCAAAATATTCAAATTGACGGCCAGGAGACATCTAGTGTTCCCTCTGAACTATTTGCGTCAGAATAATTGTATCTTTATAAGGAGAAGAAGGAACAAGGAGAAAGTTTGCTCAATGGACTTAAAAATATCTCTGATACGCGGTTAGAGATTTCATGGTGTCACTAGCTCAAGACATTCATTCCACCAAGATTTTGTAAACTGGAGGTGAATGTTCTAAGATGTGCAGTTTATTGCAGATTCCTGATCAGGTTATATAGGCGCTCTTTCAATCTGCTCATGATTAATTACGGCATTCGTTTATTATGACATATGATCCCAAATCTTGTGACTAGGTCACTTCACAATGATCTTATAAAATTATTAGTCAATGGGTAAAGAATAAAAATTAACCCAAATATTGGAGAGAATTGAAGAATTCAATTGTAATGGAAGATAAGTGAGTCTCAGCTTTATGAAACCAAGTCACTGGAGAGCAATACTTTCTTATATTATTTCTTCTCATCCCAGATCAGAACCTCTTGAAATTACGAGATTTATCCTATCCTCTTGATGTTAAAACTTACAGAACTATTTAATAATGAAATCATTGATTATTAATAACCTATGCAACATTTGTCGTCACCACCCCATTCACTCACCAATACAACATACATATCAAACGTCAAATTTCCAAGCAATGACGGTTGACGCTCTGCAGAGTCAAATTAAAAACTCACAAATCCACAACATGTAAAGAAAATATGAACCTGCATCCGTAAAAATAACACCGTAACCAAATCTAATTGAATCATCATTTATGAAGATGAGATAAAAATAATAATAAATGATCAACTGACATAAAAAAAATCAATTGATATATAAAAGAAAACCCCTGTATCAAATCATCGCAGACACGGATGATGTATTGTAATAAATGTAATTGTAAATGTCATTAATTTAAATAGCGTCAGCCTCAACAACAATCTCTTCTTCGGCTTCCTGTTCAGTGATGATATGTTCGTGAGGAGTAATATGTTTCTCTTCCGCCTCGGCAGCCAAACGACGGGACTTCAAGTTCTCGTAACGAATAACAAACAACGCCAAACAAGCAGCAAGAATCGAACCAGGAAGTGTGATAGCGAATGCTTTGCGGTAACAGTCAAGACCATACTCACAGACTTGACCGACCTGGGAGCCGAATCGCCGAACAGTCGTGTTCGTAAACTCATCATAATAAGAATATGAAGTCTCACCGTAATAAGGCGAAGTTTCATTGAAGGACTGAGTTGGCGAGTACATGTACTGAGTTTCGTCGATGAAGTAGCTGTTACCGTCGTAGATGGCTCCAAATGCGAAAGCAAAAATATCAGAACCAGCAACGGTTGCAACAGTAAGGTATCCATAGTTCTCGGAGAAACGTTTGAGGCCGAAAATCTCCGAAATAATGGACGCGTAGGATCCGAACAAGGCACCATAGGCAGCACCGTTGCAGACTGAAATGAACCACATAAAACGCGACGAGGTAATGGTCAACCCACCGATCTGGGCAAACATGAACAGAATCGATGACGCAAGAATGACCCACATACGCTGGTAACCATTTTTCTTGAGCTTGTCGGCGGTAAAACCAGCAATAATTCTGCCAATGAACGAAAAGGACGATACGAGGGAAACCTGGATAGCCTGGTTCTTCTGCAAGTCTGCGGGTGAAATGAACGGATTACGGTACGTGAACAAGGCACGAAGAACGTAACCAGCAGACAAAATATACATGAGGCCGCAGCCAGAAAGAAGACCGTGGATAGAAAAATGAGTCCAGAACCGCCAGTCGCGGAAAAGAGCCCACCCATGAATATCAATCTCGTCAGTTCCTTCGGGAAGAACAACCTCATCGACCATAGATGCGTTCTCGTCATCCGCAGACGCAACTGACGAACCTAAGTCTTGCTCAAACTCAGAAATGGACTGGTAGTTCTTTTCAGCAATTTTTTCAGTTGAGGAGGAGGAAGAGAGAGTTGTCATGCTAGGTTGCAGAAGGCCCTCCGTCTCGATGGAAGCAATGCTCTCCGGTGCTACTGCAACTTCAGTGTCCAAAATCTTGTCGACAGGAATATGTCGGACAAACGGCACACCAAGGAAAACAAGACCCGAGGCCAAAAGAGGAAGCATAAGCATAAAACGACCGGTGTCACCGGGGAACGCAGCGTTGCCAATTTGAGAAAAGAAAAGAGCGGAAAGGCCATATCCAGCTACAGGAATTGACGTTGCAGTACCACGCCGATTCGGGAAATTTACAGCGGCACATTTGACACAGGCATGGTAAGCAAAAGTATTTCCAGACGAAGCAACAATCATGAAAATACCAACAAAGGCAACTGAGCGGAGTTCAGAGACAAAAGCATAACGCATCATCATGTATCCGAAAAGAATCAAGCAACCGCCGATCAAAATAGGGATGTGAGGAGGTTTTTTATCGATAACAATTCCAGCAGGCGGACCGGAACTATTCGGTTAGACGTCTGTAAACAAATATGAAATAGATCCAGAATGATTTCAACTTACAAGTAAACACCAACAGAGCCAAGAGTTGCAATCACGGACGACTCAGTCGCGGTGAACCCAAGCCGAGCAGCAAGCTGCGGTCCGTAAGCGGAGTAGACATAATGACTTCCGGATCCGAGCGCTGGATCAGTTAGTATTTAATCAGAATACTATCGAAAAGGAGGAATTCAGGGATTCAAAAACATACAAACCCAAAAGTCCGCAATAATGGAAACGTATCGTGCAGTCCGTCTGTCAAACATCGTGAACAGGTAAAGAGAGGAAACGGCAGAATACAGAACACGTCTGTTCGTAAATCTGCGTGTAGTATGTAATATACTATTATATATAATATACTATTATGTATAATAATAATAATATTCTATATATACAATATATATACAATATACTATGCGAAATACGAATTCCAATACAAATTTAGAAGAGAAGAGGAGAAATGGCCATTATCGGGACTCCGAACTGCCCTGCGCAGACCCTATCATCGTAAACACAAGGTGTTTGTATTACCGGCCTACAACGCGAATACGAGCAGATAGCACTGCTATTCAACACGGCTTGATATACGGCGTAAAGTGCTCTGAAGTAGACGTATACACCACTTCATTTGACACCGTTGAGAACTTTGTGCTGACACGTGCGACAGGAGGATTGCGGTCCGAAGAGCCGTGCTTCTGTGCCACTGTCACGTGAATTCACTTGGAGGTAGTTGACGGGGTGGGCAGTAAGAGGAAGTGAGGTAGTGATTAGCTAAGCTTCAGTTAGAATTGAAATTAATTAATAATTGCTGAGAATCGTTCGGAGTTCAGGCGAGTTAAGATTTAATCGAAGCATATCCGCTAAGAATATTTATTTGTCTAATTCGTGCACCTCAAAGATTACTAATGGTACTGATACCGGAATTTCTTTATTGGACTTCTACGTTATGTATGTCACAGCGAGAGCGACAAAAAGAGTGAATGTTCTACTATATGGATACAATAATGAGAAATGGGGGTACGCTACAGTTTATCTAATACTTATAATTCAAACAAGCCAACAAGAAATAACTTTCCTTTGGACGAAAGCTTGTTCTCTTGAACGAATTCCTATTGAAACACCTAAGGCTCTTGCAACTTTCCATAGTTATTTGCTCCACGCACTTAGTCTTATTGCAAAATCGCTACCTTCTTCTGTATTCAACGAAATTTCCATGTCGTTTACATGAAATGTTACATATCAACCAGAAGCTGTTGATCGCAGTAATGTAACAGAATATTCACGTGATACATCACATGATTACACTTGAATGTGCGCTCTAATGAAACTACCAGCCGAAGCTGATATTATTTCAATACGAACAAATCAAGCGACTGCTTTTAATCAATTGGGTGGTTCCCTGACATCGCATCATTTTAATTGCATAATTGCATAATTGCGACTCACTAATCTGCAGTAATGAGTAAAGTAAGTGCTCCCGACTCACACAATGATGATATCTGACAAGCCAGCGTTCGAGTCGAGATCAGCAGGTTGCCGCTCCTACGATTCCTCATTCAGAAGGTTTGTAATGATTCGGGACAAACATCACAATAGAACTAAATTATCTAGAAACAAAGTACCGTCAGAAATGCAAAGATCTAAAGAAACGGATATCAGAAGTCGAAGAAAGCAACAATCTGTTGATTCTAAGGCTTGCCCGGTCGAAGCGAGGAGTCCAGCGAATGCGACTTGAACGGGCGTTTCTGCTGGAGAAATTGGAAGAACGTACATTTTTCAAAGTTGATGACTCAGAAGGAAGTCCTTCGCCGCCTGCATCGCCAGTACGAAGCCATAAGCGAGTTGCACTTCGCGGCGGCGAATCGGACGGATCCGTGTCGCCAATGTTGGAGGAGCATACGACGGGTGGTTTCACGGCGATCGCGAGCAGTGGAAACAATACTTCAACGCCTTCTGCAGCAAAGTCCAAATTACTGGTTAACCAGGCAGGTCAAGTCTCCACTCCAGGTACTTCATCTAAGCGGAAACATACGCCTCGGGACCCTCATGCTCCAAGGCGGCCGCAGAATGCATACATAATTTTCTGCGACTTGGAGAAAGAACGGGTGCGCAATCAACTCATCGACTCGCAGGGAAAAGATAATTTTGACTTGACCAAGGCTATGGCCGAGGCATGGCGGGATCTGGGTGACGACGGACGCAAACGGTATTATCAACTCTACGACGCGGAAAAGGCTAGGTATAATCGCGAAATGGAGGCGTACGTTCCTCCTGGCAGTGTTTTACCAGTTACAGCTTCTTCGCCTTTGCGGGATGAAAAGGATATTATAATGGACGCAGACATTGAAGACTCTTACATTGAGGATGCAGACGAGGAAAATGATAAAATTGATCTTGAAGGACCGAAAAACACAAATGGCAATGGGAATGGCAACCGTCAAGATGAGGACGAAGAAATGGATGATGCCTCGTTTGGTCGTGGCGGATTCACAGCTGTGAATCGAAGGTGATTCCATATTCTGGACTTTATTTTGTAGTTTATTATTTCACATTATATCAATCGTCCGGGCGAGTGTCTTCGTAGACTATCCGCATAGTTTCTTCCAGCGCGCTTAACTCCACTTCTAAGATTTCAGCCCAATTCTGTATATCTCCTGCTTCCTATACCCTATCAGCTCCACAGATCAACAACTTATATGACACAAAAGATTATACCTTTAATATTGTAGTTGCCTTATCTGCAGTCTCATTCCACCGTGTAGTTTCCTTTGTCAACAAAGCAGTCTGAATTCGCACTTGTTTTGACTGCGTAGAAATCGTCTCCGCGCTAGAGTGGATCGATGATATTCGTGTCCGGAGATCATTGTCGACATATTGAGTCAGACCTTGCAAGTCACGATAAAATTGTCTGCGCAGATCAGCGGGCAGTTTCGGGATGCGAAGAGGGGCTGCAGAACTAGATATGGAAACTGAGGCAGAGGTAGAAGTAGATGTT
Source organism: [Lipomyces] oligophaga (assembly GCF_038497815.1). Classification (NCBI taxonomy): domain Eukaryota; kingdom Fungi; phylum Ascomycota; class Lipomycetes; order Lipomycetales; family Lipomycetaceae; genus Lipomyces; species [Lipomyces] oligophaga. Next base: position 1,812,726 of record NW_027117785.1, on the reverse strand, counting down.
CTTCGGGTCGTCTTCGTCTGCGGAATTGATCGTGACATTTCCGCAATATTGTTCAGACGAAAACACGGCTAAAAATTTAAAATGGTGTAATTTTATCTCTCCAACTCTCGTCGAAATAATCGACATAACAGAACTCATCTCAATTAGAATTGGGTTAATCCTGAAGTCCCAACTGAATTTTTGGTTTCATGTGCTCCAGGAATTTTGTAACTGATATTATGATAGTGAATATAACAGCATGATCGACATAATGAGACTAAAAACTCTATGCCGTTATTCATATGAAAAGGGGATTCGATGCCATTCATGGAGGCTGTTCAGCAGTAATGCCTTGAACAGACAAGAGAATCGACCGAATCACGACTGGAATATTGGCGGCATGGTCAACGTCCGCTCGTCTATTGCTCGACGAGGGACAAAATTTGAGGTAAATGAATGCTTATAAAGATAAACAACAGTAGGATTAAACATTCAGCATTACACTATTCAGCCACATGTTTTAGAACGAGCGCGGGCTGTGATTCCAAACCTACAGGATCCAACCGATTCTCAGATCTCTCTGATGAAAGAGCTCGACAATCGGTACTCGGTCATTCAGACATCGCCGCAAGGAACTGGCAAATCAACCGCGATTACTTTGTTTACGCTATCTGAGCCAAAACGTAACCGTGCAATTCCAAGTGTCACCTCGTTGATCGTTGTGCCATCGAAGCAAGTTGCGAAGATGTATTTTGAACTGCATAGACGGATTCTCGGATTCGATAGAGGCGATCCGAAATTACACTCCATTGTCCAAGCGCTATATCGAGGACCCGAAGCTCAAAGGCAGATTGAGCTGCTCCGTCAATATAGAAATCCGAGTATTGTCATTGCGACGCCAGGAATATTATTGGAACTTCTTGCGGACGAATCTACACGAGCCTCTGTCAATTTCGAGTTTCTTGAACTAATTGTAGTAGATGAGGCGGATCTGCAACTCAAGCTTCGCTCGCTTCCTCACCCTCCGCACTCAAAATCAGGACAGCGGAGTCTAAATAGTTTAAAACCACCGCGGAATCCCAAGCTATCTCGAAGTCAGATATCGGCTTTGAATAGATACCACGTCACCAAAGTACTAGCGTATTTAACGAAGTTGCAGAAAAGGTCACGGCACGTCTATAGCATCGATAGCGAACCCTGTAGAACTGTTGTCATTTCAAGTAATGTCGCCTTGGGTGGGCGGCTTGACTCAGTTGTGTCTGCGTTAGGATGGTTTGCTGATAATTTGACTGTCAAGCGTCGGCTCGCCGCGCAGTCGGATCAGTTTACAGCTGCGGGAGCAGACACTAAGATCATTTCAGTGTCCACTACTGGGTTTTTGGATCGGTGGAAGGCGAATCTAGATTCATATTCACCTAGCCAAGTTGCTTCCAAGATTACAGAATATGATAAATCCAAGGAAAACACAATCTCTCCAGAGATTATAGACCAGCTCGCATTATATGAGTCTCCTGCTGATGATAAATCTACAGGATTGATTATAATCGGGGACATGGTTTCAAAACCGAGTTTGATCGCTGAGCTTGAATCCCGGGGATTCAAAATTGCGTTAATTGACAATTTTGATGGATTCACGTTGTCTGACTCCGTGTATGGCACGATATCTGCGACTGCGATGTTCTCAAAAGTTTCTACAGGCCGTCGTCCAAATTTCCTTATCGCTTCCGCCCAGACAGTGCAAGGCATGTGTTTTCCAGGCTTGAAGAGAATATATGTTCTTGGTCAAGCTGCTGCGAATGCGTTTACGGGTACTAAACCTCTTGCGGATTTGTGTCGAACGATCTCAGAGGGGAATGACTGGGATTCTAGAGCGCTGATTCAAATAGTTGTATAGTATTGTATATATGTGTATATTATGTTGAACTAATAAATCTCTGCAAAATTGGCTTGAATTAGTACTCTCGTTAGATGAGTCAACCAGAGGTCTCGTCATGACCACTGAAACCTGCATGTAGTTGCCAGGATGACACGATTTTTAACTTTTGCGTCAAACTCAAGATGAACTAGAATGTCTATTGTACTAGTGGAACTGCATAATTGAAGTCCCTCAAGATAGAATGACGTAATTTGCTGTATAGCCAAATATAGCCCAGTGTACTGAGATAGAATGGAAAATAAACTTGAAAGGATAGTTGAAATGAATCATTATTCAGATTAAAACGAGTGTTTGAGAAACGAAGAGGATTTTGCTTAAAGGAGGAAGCCATATAGTTTTGGACAAATTGAAGATAGGATGCAGTCTTGATCAAGTCTAAAATCTCTTAGATTAGAACTCTGCGACGCTAACACGCTAGACTACGAGGATCGGCATAATTCCGAGACAAAGATAACGAGACTTCGAAGGAAATTCTGCGCGTAGATCCGTTCGGAGTTCACATGGGAACTTGGCAACGGAGGATAAATTATATACCGAGATAACAGTCATACAGATTTCTGAATCAGAAAGAGAGCTCATTAATAAATATAAAAAACTGTACAATGTTTTGATTATCCATAATCGCGACTTGTTATTGATGTATTAGATGGGTAGCATGCATGAATTGCGCCTATTATAAGAACTGTCCAATCTCTCGACAAAATAATTTGTGGCATATAATAGCAAAGCTATCTAAATCTGCGGCGAGGTGATCTATTCCTGCCATTTCCATTTCCATTTCCATATCCATATCCATTTCCAGTTCTCAGCGGACTCTGCGAACGGCGACGGGTCGGCGACCAAGGCCCATTGTCGCTAGGCACGTATCTATCGCCTGGTCTCCCAGGCCTGAAAGATCTACGATTAAATTCGTTTCTGTCTCCGCGACGATATGACATTCCACCTGGTCCTCCACGCTGATATCCTCCTCTCTGGGACCGCTGACCGAGAAACTGGCGAGCGGGCAATGCATGCTGAACAATCACCTTCGACCCATCAATTAATCCTTCATCCATATAGGCAATAGCGCTGTCTGCTTCCTGTTCTGTATCATATGACAGAAAACAAAGAAAGTTGTCACCTGAAGTTATCAGTCAGGTATCATATCAACCTAAATCGAATCTTTCAAATCAAATACGTACGTTGCGACGAAAAACGAATATCACTAGTCGGCCCATATACAGAAAAGATTTCTTTTATATGAGCTTCCGTAACACGTCTTGTCAAATGTTCAATTACAATCTAGATAAGGTTAGCGGTGTTCATTAACGAAAATACACATGATCGTACCCTCTTAGGCAATCTGCGAGGAGAACTGTCTCGATATAAAGGAGATCGCGACCGCGATCGAGATCTAGTTCGACTGCGAGATCTGGAGAGACTGCGCGAGTCGTAACTAGCAGATCTAGATCGACTACTTGGAGTCCAACTTCTGCTTCTGCTTCGACTACGACTTTGATTCAGATTCGGGGATCGACTTCGAGAACTGTACGATCTAGAATAGCTTCTAGACCTTGATTTAGATTTAGATCCAGAACCAGATCGAGATCTACTAGCTGATATCTTCGCAAGTCCACTGGGTGAACGGGTATCTATAGAACCAGATCGTCGACGTGACCGACCGCGCACAGCTGGCGAAGGAGACCGCGAACCAGTTGATTTTGGGCTGTTCCTACAATTGCCAGTTATTATAAATTTCAAAAATTGACTGTATTCTTTTATACTCACATTATTTGATCTTAACCAATTTCAAGAAAAACGAACAAATGATGAGATTTGATTAAACTAGAATGTTTTCAGGTGTTGATGTCAGTCTTATGTCACGTGAGATAACATGCCGAATGGAAACGTGTAATCAGATCGGGCCAAATTTTGTTTGATGTAATAGAATACAATAAAATTATGGAAAAGAATAAAGCTAAAATGCTATTTTACTGGCTACTGGTACTACCAGGGATTGCTGAGGCGTTGTTTTCCGTTCAGGATGACATTCTCGCGTTTCCTCAAGTAAGTCTGGAGAATTTGAACAAAGCTTGATATTGACTGGAGCAGTATGAGATAGCGCTAGGAGGAGAATACATTCTGGATACTGAAGCGCGAGAGATTTTGGCTAACTCAATTAATCCAGTGGCTACACCTGATCTGAAGTCAAACGAACTGATGGTTCTCCAGGGCCACGAGTTTCTGTGTCAGATACCCACGGCCAAGCCCATAGAAGACCAGGGCTATTCGAATAAAGTGTTGTCAAGGACCGAGGAGGAGAAAGAGCTACGGCGAGCTGCAATCAGCGGGTGGAATTTACTTGAACCACTCAATGGTTCATGTTTATATTACGTATGTCCTCTGTGGCATTGTATCAGTAACAATGAACTGACTAATTTAGATCGCTGGCTGGTGGACATATTCGTTCTGCCATAAAGTTGGCGTAAAACAATTTCACCAGGAAGCATTACAAAAAGGTATAACCCATTATCCTCCGAAAGAAGACAGGAATTTTGTCTCATACTATCTCGGCCAAGTACCGGTGCAGAATCAAGCATCTGAACATTTTGATCACGCGGACGACGGAAAACCACTAAAGAATAATTTATTAAGCAGCGAAGTATCTGCTGACGATATTTCTGTGCAGACCTCGGGTGAGGTGCGTTATTTAGTACAAAAAATTGGGAAAGGAACGCTCTGTGATTTGACGGATCGCGAACGAAAGATCGAAATCCAGTTTCACTGTAATCCCAACTCGCAGGATAAAATCGAATGGATCAAAGAAGTAACGACATGCAGATATCTAATGGTCATCCATACACCGCGGTTATGCCAGGATCCGGCTTTTCTACCACAGAAAAAAGATATGGCAAATGAGATACAGTGCCGCAAAATCGCGACTAAGGAGGAGATTGAGAAAAAGTCAGAACAGGACAGGCTGGAGGAGGATATTTTGAAAGCGATGGCAGATCATGAAATTTCAGAGGTGCAAGATCCAAACGTGAAACAATATCATCCTCGGGGTGGAGTGATAAAGAAGAAGAATAATAATCAGGCAAAGAAATTATACAAAGACATTGACGAGAAGATAGAATCATTAATGTTTAAGCAAGGACTTGTTCATACTACAGAGGAACTGAACGAGATGTCAGGGCCTGTACCGACTGACCCGGTACGGGCGGATGAAACGGTTGAAATTAAAGATACTCGTGAGGATCACATGGACGATGAGAAGGAAGAAACAGAAGGCTTGGATCTAATTGCTTCTGTCAAAATTCTGATTCGACATCTTGAAGAACAGATTGCAGATGGCACGTTCCGGGCTCCGAACGGTGAGATCGCTACGGCTGAAGACTCGTTTTCTTACATGATTGCGCTAGAAAATGTCAGTGGTGAAGTTATTGGAGTCGTTTCTCTTTATGTTGAAGGCGGTACTGTGCGCGTGATTTTAGAGGATAAACTCAATTTTAAGCCAACGTTGGAACGCGATTTAGTAACGAACCCACTGCCGCAGAAGATGTTGGATGATCTGAGAGAGTTCTCAGGAGGGCTGAAATTGGGTGAAGTTTTTTATTCTGATATTGAGGAAAACAATGACGAACAAGACAATAATAAACAGGGACAGGTGGATGAGAGTAACGAAGAACAAGTATCAAAAGAATCATTAATGGGAAATGGCGACGGAGATTCAGATCAAGTTGTATTTATCTACGAATAAAAAAATGCGCCATGGTTTAATATTTCTGAACGGTCTAGTACTTTTATCATAGCTAATAAAACGCCAGAAATGTAGGTTATCCATTATTTCGAATCGTGAAATACGGATGTGCTTTAGATTGGAAGCCATTTGCTGGTTGGAATTTTAGATGTGCTCGATGGAGATCACTTGCTGGATAGAATATAAGAATAATTAACTGCCAAACAATGAATTTATATTATTGATACCTACTTTCCGACTGAGTCCAATGCATGTATTGATTACTTATGCACAGTTATCATAAATATTTTAGATTTCATACCTCTTATTTTTCATTCATTATTAGCCATAATATTTGCGTTCGCGAAATACAGCAGATTGATCTTGATGGCTTAACATTGACTCCTTTAATCTTTGAACGCGAACGAAAGTCACTTGAAGTGCAGTGAGTTATATCAGCATTCACTTGAACATGCGTAACATTGAATTAGTACCCACATTTAGTAATGAGAAGATCCGAAAGGCATGCAATAACCAGATAGCCTACAAGTAGATCTTCAGACTGATTGCATTTAAGTCGGTGGACTGCGTGACAAACTCCCCTTCCCGTCAATAAATCCTATACAATGCAACATAGAAAAATTTATATGGTATATTCGCAGAGGGATTAGCTTTATTCAAATATACAAAATGTTTTTTTAAATCACAAAGACTACAAGAAATGCCCGAATGGGAAATGGCTTTTGCTCGCAGCACGGAGTCCGGGCACCTTGCGCGTCCAGTCTGTGCAGCACAGATCCGAGAAGCGCGAACTGACCGTTAAACCAAACGGGAGTCCTATAAGACTGAATTTGGAAACACCAAAGTATGTAAGTAAATATTTCATGTAACAAATTCTTAATATTTGTTAATAGAAAGCTATTATCCGAGCAATCCCCGGGCGGTGGTCACCGGGAAATCGGGAACCGGCAATCCGAAATCGGAAAAGTGACAGGCTAGTCTAGCGAGTCGGAGCAATAACCAGATCCAGAAACGCCTTTTTCGGATTTTTCAGGACTCGTTTGTTTTCTGAGTATGTGTCGTGCAGAATTATTCTGAATTCATAAGCTTCTAGCTAATTCCTTTAGATATAAAATTATTATTTTGGTTATTGCATTTAATTTTGTTCTTGTCAATTGCTCGGAATGTCAAGTCTAGATGATCTCCCGATAGAAGTTCTTCAGACGATCGCGTTGGATCTATCGGATCGATGTTTGTGTTCGCTTATCTACGCGTCCAAAAGGATATTAGCGAAACTCGGTCCAGCTAATCGTTATTTCTGGCGGATCCGGTTCAGAGATGTGTTTGATCCGCCTGTGTTTTTGGACGGCCGCGGGTTTGCTGTCACTGATGAAACAGAGCTAAGTAAACGAGATGCTCAATACGATTATTTCGCGATTTATGCTGCTCGCCGTAGAGTTTTATTGAAAAGACTGCCTGAATTAGATGATAATCATGACGATAATGAAAACGAAAGCGAAGATGAACTAGTCGCAGGCGATCGGCCAGTCACACGGCAAGACATGCAAGTCATTGCCGGCATGCTGGCAGACCACTACACTCACAATTACGAATTGATAAAAGAGTCTGGGATATCCAGGGAATTTCTTTTCCACGAACCAATGGATAGCAAGCTTGCTAGTGATGAACAAGCACTAGAATTGTTTTGGCTTGTAAAGACGGCTTTGATATCAGCGGAAGGATTTCCTGGAATCGCGCCGTCACCGCTTGATCTGATTTATCGAGTAGTCTATGATTCACCACGACATCCACTGTTTGATGAAAATGGCGTTCCACAATTACACGTTATTGGTGCGCTGGTCACTTTCTGGCAGATGATGAACGTCCAGAGCGGAGTTCGCCGACTACAAAAGGGACTGGACCCGATCGAAATTTTTCGCACAATCAAAAATCCTTTATTACAGGGCCAAGCAGATGTAGCCGGAATAGATGCAACTGAGTCTGAGCGACAGCGCAACCGTCGGAATGATCATATCGATTCTGACGGCGATTCTGATGATGCAAACAATGTGGATGAGATGGATGATCAAGGACCAGGACAAATTTTGCTCAGCGCATACGCGTTTTTCAACTACTGGGACTTTGAGCTATTCCGAAGCGCGCCTCTGAGTAATGAAACGAGACGGTCAATTATCGGCGACATTGTCTACTGGAAATTAGACTTGCCTGAAAACATTGTAGGCCCCGTTGGACTTCATTCTACGGGAACCTCGCACCAGCTCACAGGCATCACCGAGCGTCGACGGTCGCTTGTGGAAATCACGCCGATCGAGGAGGCAATAATGGGCATTCGTGGGTGGGCGCGGTTTGAGATGCGCCGACTCGAGTTCGAAGTCGAAGAAGAGTTTTTCGAAGAACAGCGATGGATCCATCAGGCTATTATTTTGCCTGGCAGCAAAGCGATTCTCGGTAGGTGGCACGATGGGTTTGATGAAGATACGTCGCGAAGTGTCGAGGGTCCTTTGATATGGATTCGTGAATGATTTTACTCTGCCTACATCACTCTGTCTTTCTCTCTATTTGGACAATCAGTACATACATATCGACGTCATCAAATTAATCTTAATAATCCTTGAACCGTAAAGCTGTTTACTACAACCGTGCACACTGAATATTATTACATAATCGCGCTTCGTTCGGCGGAGTGACTAAGCGATCGTAACCGCCCAGGGCCCCCAGTTCGTCGCCGGAAAATGCCAGCGGTCACGATAACAAGACTCCAGCTAGCGCGAGGAAGCGCATGCAGCTGTCGTCTCGGCCGAAAGCACGTATTAGTAATCAAGCCGAGAGCCGCTGACTGTACAGTGTGTGCGACTCGGCCGTACTACGGCACAAATCAGTGCTGAACCTTATTGTTCGTGATAATTTGAAATTATTCTTACCGATAACCCCACGTTCGGTCTGTTTCTTTTCGGCTGGCTTGGGCTCTTTGGGTGTATTTAGTTTAGGCAGGCTTTGTCCGGTATTAGCTCGATTAGTTTTAGTGAACTCTGGGCCGTCGTAGATAGGACAACCGCGCGCGGTTCCTGATATTTAAGCTACTTATTTGCCCATTCCCATCTACGTGGTAGTGTTGACTGATTGCGGTAGTCTGAGCTTCACTCAACTTCCTCGAGGTTTACAGAAGTCAGCTCTAGTTTACTCCAATTCACTTCTTCTGTAGTTGTCATTCATATCTATGACTACTTCTGGTCACTATAACCTTGACAACCAGGGGGTCGAGACTAACCTCGGCGAACAGTTGGAAAGAGTACCGACAGACGGAAGATGGGGTGAGCATGAGCAGGAGCCCGTTGTAATTCAGAATGCTCTGGACGATTTTGAAGAGCTTCGGCGAGAACTATCGCATGTATCGACCGCGCCGTCGCATCATATTCATCTTCATAATGCGCTCACTAAAACAAGTTCCCGGTTTTCTGCTACTGGTACTGCTGGCCGCGACCAAGACCTGGGAGATCTCGAGAAACAACCGCAGCCGGAAGAAGAGCCCTTCAACCTCGAGGCTTGGATAAGACAGGATACTGAGCGTGAGCGTGCAAGTGGGATCCATCCTAAGCGTGTAAGCTACTTTTCTTGTTTTTTTTCATTTTGTTTTCGGGCTTAGTAAACTAACATTCAAGGTTGGCGTATCGTTCAAGCATCTGTCTGTGTCCGGTTTAGGAAATGGTGCCGTACCTGTCGCGACCTTCACTGCAACTATTCTACATATTCTTCTGGGAGGTGTAATTCTCGACTATCTTCGGCTATTATTTCCTTTTCTAAGGCCTAAGGTCAAACCGAGAACTATTCTACATGACTTCTCCGGTCTCGTTCGAGCTGGTGAAATGCTTCTTGTTCTTGGTCCACCTGGAGCAGGAACAACGACTTTTCTCAGAGCTCTTACAAATCAGCGCGCAGGCTATGCTGAGGTTGGCGGTGCGGTTTTATATGACGGTATCGAGCCCGACGTTGCTGCAAAGCATTTTCGCGGTGAAATCGTGTTCAATGACGAAGACGACTTGCATTATAGCACACTGACTGTCGCCCAAACATTACGCTTTGCTCTTTCGCTTAAAACCCCGAATATTTTACCTGCAGGTGAGACTTCAGAGCAGTTTGTCGATAAACTTCGCAATTTGTACGGAAAAATGTTTGGTATAGAACATACTATGAATACGTTTGTCGGAGGCGACCATAAAGCTCGCGGTGTCTCTGGTGGCGAACGTAAACGTGTTTCCATTGCAGAGGTGCTGGCTGCTCGTGCAGCTATTGTTGCGTTTGACAACTCCACGCGTGGTCTTGATTCCTCGACGGCTGTCGACTACATTCGCTCATTACGTGTTTTGACTGACGTCACCCACTCGACTACCATTGTCACTTTATATCAAGCTGGCGAAGGCCTTTACCGAGAATTCGACAAAGTTTGTTTAATTGACCAGGGAAGACAAATATTTTATGGTCCTGCTTCCGAGGCTCGCCGATATTTTGAAAATCTTGGGTTTGTGCCTGCGCAGAATATCACGACCGCTGATTTCCTAACCTCGCTGTCGCGGCCAAGTCTTCGTCGTATAAAACCCGGCTTCGAACAGACCGCGCCCAAAACTCCAGAAGAGTTTGAAGCGATTTATAAAGCCTCACATTTCTATGACGATGCTTTGCGTGAAATTGATGAGTATCATGCTGATTTGGAAAACACTGGCCACCAAGCCCGACACGAGTTTGCTAGTGCTGTTCAGGCACAACGATATAGCAATAAGTCACTCTATACAGTTTCATTTTTTAAACAAGTTTATATGATAATCATCCGCGAATTCCAGTTGCAGTGGCAGGATCAGGTTTTACTGCGCACTAAAATCGTTAATTCGGTTGTTGTGGGACTACTGATTGGCGCTATGTTTTATAACCTCTCTCCAAATAGTCCGAATGTGTACGATCGCTCTGGCGTGCTATTTTTCTCGCTAACTTTTAACGGATGGCTGCTGCAAGTCGAGGTTGGAAATATTATCAATGATCGTGTCATCCACAATAAGCATCGTCGACTTGGAATGTTCCGCCCGTCGGCCCTAATTTTTGGTAAGACAATTTCTGATCTGCCTATGATTGCAACTCAAGTCACCATATACGTGCTTTTGACGTACTTCTTATCTAATTTGTCTCGGGAAGCCGGCAAATTCTTTCTATTTTTGTTTATTGTGTTCCTTGGTACAGTCACAATGATGGCCATGTACCGTTGTATTGCCGTCTTCTCCGGAAATAGTGATTCGTGCCTGCGCTTGGTCTCTGCCTTGTTGAATGCACTTCTGTTTTGGACTGGTTACGTTCAGCCATCATTTCAAATGCCATGGTGGTATCGTTGGATTTATTACATCAATCCTATCACGTACCCATTCGAAGCACTGTCCGCAACTGAATTCCATGGACGACATATTATATGCGAAGGTGATCAGCTAGTACCAAATATTGCAGGCGCTGATATTAATCACCAGGCCTGCTCTCTTCCAGGTGCCGTGGCAGGCCAGGACTATGTCTTGGGAGATGACTTTATCAAGAGCCATTTCGGATATTCGCATGGTCATTTGTATCGGAACATTGGCATTGAATTTGGATATCTAGTTGGGTTTATTTGCATTAGCATGCTGATCTCTGAATTTCTGACGTTCGACGCCGGGTCTGGCCAAGTCAAACAGTACGTCAAGATGCCTTCTGTGCGAACTGAGAAGGTGACTGATGAGTCATTATCGAACGAGAAGCAGAATTATGAATCTGACGGGTCAGATCATTATGATGCGGATCACCGGGTCGCTACAGGAGACGAGGAAGCTAAGGGATATCTATTTACGTTTGAGAACGTCTCTTTGGTTGTTCCAACTCCGGATGGAGATAAACAACTGTTAGAGAACGTTGAAGGATACGCCGTTCCGGGAAAACTACTTGCTCTGATGGGCACTTCAGGTATTTGTTGTACTGTGTTGTGAGAATAAGTAAGGTATTTTGCTAACCACCGATTTAGGAGCCGGCAAGACTACATTGTTGAATACTATTTCGCAGCGAATGCGAATCGGATACGTTTCGGGCATATTCCGCGCAAACGGCCATGATCTTCCAAAATCGTTTCAGAGGAGGACTGGGTTTGTCGAACAGCAAGACCTGCATGAGCCCAAACAGACTGTGCGGGAGGCACTTCGGTTTTCAGCGCGACTTAGACAATCGCGCCATATTTCTTTACGGGAAAAGTATGAGTATGTGGAAGAAATTATTAACTTGCTGGATCTGGACTCAATTGCAGATGCAATCATCGATGATGTTGGCCGTGGGTTATCTGTTGAAGAGCGAAAGCGGGTCACTATCGGGGTTGAGCTTGCTGCTAAGCCGGATTTATTGTTTTTGGATGAGCCAACATCAGGTCTTGATTCGGAAGGGTCGATGGAGATTGTCAGTTTTTTGAGGCGATTGGCCGTTCGGTCGAATCTGGCAATTATCTGCACGATCCACCAACCCTCTGCTATTCTCTTTTCTCAGTTTGATAATTTGCTGTTGTTATATCGGGGCGGAAAGACGGTCTATTTTGGTCCAATCGGTAGAAATGGTGACACTGTGATTGAGTACTTTTCTCGATATGCTGAACCGCCTGAGCCAGGTGATAATACGGCCGAGTATATTTTAGAAGCAGTTGGGGCAGGAGTTGGAAGGCGCTCGAAAGTCGACTGGATTCAAGTTTGGCTGGATTCTGCGGAATGTAAACAGCGTCATGAAGAAACTGAAATCTACAATAATCGCTGGCTTACTATTGCCGGTAATGAGATCACTCAAGGTGACTCCGAAGACGAAGGGCGTGAGTTTTCGAGCACTTTATCTGAACAATTGATTGCTGTCACAGTCAGATTATGGAAGACGTTATACCGGACGCCGTCTCTTAGTTATTCGTTCGCGTTTGCAGCGATCTCGAGTGGACTTTGTGCCGGAATATTGTTTTTTCAACTGGACAACACGATTCTAGGCGTTCAAAGTCGTGCATTTTTGACATATTACCCGATGCTGTTGATTATCAATATGACGAATGCATTGGAAATCCATTTGATTTTCGCGATTGATCTTTACGATTTACGGGAGCGCAACTCGAAGACATTTTCTTGGATCGCGATGGTATTTTCATATTTAGTTGTGCCGATCCCATATGAGCTGTTGATGTCAGTACTTTTTTTTCCGACGTTTTGGTATATGCCTGGATTATATCACCGAGCTGCGATTGCAGGTTGCGGATACTTCCTGACTTTGATTCTGATTCTTTGGCATGGTACATCAGCAGTCATGCTTGGCTCATTTATCCCGTCTACAGATGTAGTTGGCGTAATTAATCCTTTGTTTTTCGTCGTCACGCAGTGTGTGAGTGGTCTTATGATTGCATATAATAGTTTGAACAAGTTCTACAAGTATTTTCTGTTTTGGGCAAATCCTTTGAGTTATATGATTCGACCACTTGTCTCGACTGCTGTGCACGGAGTTCCTGTCTCATGCGCGGAATCTGAACTTGCCATTTTTCCACCTCCTTCGGGTATGACCTGTCAGGACTACGTCGGCGACTGGGTCAGCTCAGACACACAGGGTGTTCTCCTGAATCCTTCAGCGACAGATAACTGCCGTTTCTGCGAGTATACGGTTGGTGATCAATACCTTGCAAAGATAGGTTGGTCTTATAGCACTAAATGGCGCGATATAGGCTTGTCTCTGATGTTTCTCGCTGTTTCGTATTTTGTGCCATTTGCTGTTTACTATGTTGCCCGTGCATCTGGAGCAGGAACTATGCTTAAGAAGGCGCTTGCAAAATTGGTTAAACGCAAGTCTGATTGATTATGGGGATTTTTGGTTTTGGGATTTTGCTTATTGTAATTATTAATTCTGCTGTTTATAGAAGATCTACTGTACAGCCTCTTACTTTTGAAATTGTGCTTTTATACGCAGACAAAGTGTTTCATGCGATATTTAGTTTTTTGTTTATAGGAAAAACGATAATCTAATAATATATAATTTACATCAACAATTTCATTTTAAATTAAATACTGACTGATAGAAGAATGCCAAGAGATCAATTTAAAAGATGCGGATATCAAAATGATTGGATTGGACTTTGGTCTCCATAGCAGACGCTGAAGTCCTTTAGGTATTTGGTACAGGTTATTTTATGTTTTCTGTATCTAATAATAATTGACCGAGAACGGTAATCAGAAATATCAGAAATATATAATCTCTGAATATAAGGACTGTAGACTGTGCTGTCGGTCTATGCGTGTCAATTTGTCGTATTAATAAACAAGGAATGTAAATTGCAGCAACAATACTAGAGAATTTTGAATGCGTAAATTTACTTATTATACTTTATATGTCATAAATTTAGTTCAAAAAGGAGTAGGCTCGTTTTAGCTGAAACTAAGGCTAAATAAGACTGCTCAAAAAATTATGTAGTAAATTCAATTCATATTTTTATCCAAGAAAAACTAGAGTTCAACAAGAAATCAAGCGCGAGCTGGGCAAAATAGTTATATTGTAGCTGTCCCTCTGAATGTACAAAGCTCCAAGAATAGTTGAAAACCTAAACACATAAGGTAACGATTCAGAGTCATATCTATTAATGGGAAATCGATTTAAATTAATTGATCAGCTAAATTAAGCCACGACGTTGTTTAGAATTGCAGTTATCCTTCCTAGCTGGTTCCCAGAACCTAGTCCTTTTGCAAAGCGAATGAACAGGATATTGAAAAGAACAGGAACTGTCAGAAAATATATACTCTGTCTGAGCTACTTGACAGTGAAATTTAAACTATGGGATACAAGGAAAACTCGAACCAAGCAAAAATAGATCAATTAAACTACCAGACCAGTTAGTTTAATATTGAAACCGTAACCAGAGAGCGCGATAAGCCGGTAGTTAAAGTTTATCCACAACAGCGAAAACTCTAAAAAGTTTGACCGAAAACTACGCGAGAGCATTCAGGGCTCAACTGCTCATTGGGTCCGGGCAATAAGATTTGGACATCATGTGACCTGTGACTTGTGACTGATGGCCCAGGAAGATATAGATGGGAGTTCACGATTTTATTTGATATGTGGTGAGACATTAGTGAGAAGGCAAAGAGACAGAAGAAAACGATCTGATTCGCTGAAAGACAGGACAGACAAGATATATCAGCAGATGATCACGTAAGTAACGGACAAGTATAAAACTAAAATAAGTATTCTGAAACAGCGAGTTGGCCAGTTCAGGAATGTCGTACAGACGACGCTGATCATGATTGGGTAGCAAGGAAAGAGGAGCAAGCACTCCGCGGAGATGTCAAGGAATATAAAGAGAGAGATAGACTCCTCAAGTTTATGGTCTGGTTCCAGTGTTTTGTTTTGTTAAATTTGAGTGGGTTGTTAGATAGAAATTCAGAGTTGATCAGCGTTGGCATGAAGAGTTTGCGCGAGAAATTGTATTTTTGTCCAGTTGCTGTGGGATACCATATTCTGTCTACGCCCGTCGTGATCCCGCCTCTAATGACGACTATGCGACCCGAACTGGTGGGGCCGGATCTGATCACTCCCATGGATCCCGAGCTTGCAAACCATGACAGCCTTCCGTCCGAGTCCTCTCCTTCTTCCTCTTCAATTTCGCCGCTCTCTCCGATGACGACTGCAAACAAGAATATTATGCCTGACCAGAGCGAGTCTCCGGCTAGTTCACTTGTTGAGGATGATCTCGACTATAGTCTCGAATCCAGTGATACTTCCGAATCCGAAGAACTATCTTCCTCTTCAGAGAGACCCCTGAAACGAGCACAAGTCGCAGACCAGAGCGCTGTGGTCGAGGCAAACCACGTCAGACTGAGTCGCTCAGCCTCAATTTCTCAAAGCTCGGTAAACTCCCAGGATACATATGCTTCCTCTCAAGCCCGAAATGGCGGTAGTTACCGACGGAACGATGACATTCCCTTCCCAGAAATCCGAGACCTTGCCAATAACAATGCCACCGTCCGCCCAGAATACTCTTACCGAATTTTGATTGCTTGTGCACTACTGTCAGCACCTCGTGAGAGAAACCATACTCTCAGATTGCAAGAAATATACGAGTCAGTCAAACAGCGATTTCCTTACTTTGCTCACGGTGATCTCACCGGTACCTGGCGGTCCGGTATTCGACACACGTTGTCACATTCGATTTCCTTTGACCGATATTTTGACGGCGATTGTGCCTATAACTCATCTGCAAACAAATATAAACCTAATTCTTCCGAAGATGGCTATGTTTGGGGTTTTAGCAAAACCTCCTGGGCGAATCAAGCTATCTTGGTTGGTAGCCGAAGGTCGATAATCAATCGTTCCCAACCAACCCGAGCTTCTCGAAACTGCCGTCGTGAACGCAAGCAGAGAACTATTTGATTTTGTTTTGTGGTCCAATTTTTTACGATTCGAAATATGCGCATATATGAAATTTGGGAATTTATCGGTTGATTGGCTGTGTAATTTATAAATTGAATAGTCTTGGAGTCTTGGTCGGGTTTGATTGCTATTGGTATCTCGAAAAGTTTGCTCTTGAATTTTATATGTTTAAATATATTCGAAATTGCTTTGCAGTTTGTCCCAGAGAAAAGTATTCCGGTAGACCATCATTGGAGGATATGTGATCTACATTGAATTCAACAAGATGGAGCTAAAAGTTGAATTATATCTTGTTCTACGGAAAGCTGTCCGATTTACAGCGATTGAGAAATATTGAGCTAGTTAAGCTATTGAGACCGAAATACCTTTTACATTCAATATTGCTCAACTTTGAGCGATTCTCGTTCTCTTAGGAATACGTGTCTATTCCCTTAATTTACGGTCAAAATCATTATTAAATCTGCTCAAAAATACTCGCTGCAGTCTAGACTTGAAGCAAGTGAGCCCCATCAATAGACTCCCACTCTCGTTTGTATCGAATATAATTGCATGACAGCGAAATTTAAAGTTATTTTGGTTTTCGTACAATATGAATCAGCTTCCAATTAAAATTATAATGTAGATTCAATTTATTGCGATTCAGATCGTTTCAGTAAAGAATTGATACTCATAGAAGATAATGTGCTACTTCCTACTGACAAGCACCTTTTTGGTTCTCTGTACCTGTTTTCATAACTTGGCTTCGCTCTACAACTTAAAGTTGTCTGCGCTAAAGCCAATAATCGTGAACCTGTCTCTGTCATAGGTTAGCATGCAATCAATTTTTGCTCGCTCGCGCATATACTCTCTAATTGACAGATATTTTGCCAAGATATAATCAGCTCTCTATTTTCTCGGCTGTTTGGACAGGTTATAAAAGTTGACCAGAAAGAATCATGAAGTTCAAGAGACTACCGCCAAGGTCAATAGTATCTTGTTCTAAAGCTTGTATAAGATTAGTTCTCATTTCTCTGTTCTAAATTTCTTATAAATTTGGAGCCGTTACTGAATATCGGCTTGGCAAAGCTCAGTTTAAAAGGAGAATCTGAATCTCCGTTTATCTGTATACCAACAGGCAATACTAGATGGATTCTAAACTTGATACAATCGAAACAGATACGGAAGCGACCTCACTTCAATCGATAGATGAAAAAGAAGACTTCCATGGAAATTCTTCTACGACATCTAAATTTCGAATTGAAGACCCTGAGATCATTATCGAGCGGATCAAAGTTTCAAATGACTTGGAGGACGTTCTGGTTGAGGATGCCGAATTTGTCATTGACAAGTTGAAAACCATGGATACTTCTGAAGCTCTCAAAGTTTTAGGTCAAGCATATGAATACTTTCAAGGCGATATGAATTTTCCGCTTAGAACAATGGATAAACTCAAAATGTTACTCCAAGGTTCAGATGCCTATGGACTTGGCGAGGACTTATACGATCTTGATCTTCGCTTGGAAGCCACGCTGATCAAGTATCATTCGCCATATCCTGAAGTTCGTTCAGTGTGTAGTCCTGTCGATGATGCATGTATTCCGTGTGAAACGTTCCGGGTATATCTCATTGCTGGTATATGGACGGCGTTTGCTACTTTTGTTAACAGTTTTCTATACTGGCGGCAACCTCACTTTACGTTTACGTCACAAGTTATGCAGATCTTGATTGTCCCGACTGGTCAGTTTTATTCTAGATTTATGCCTGATTGGCGTGTTGGTTACGGAGAATACAGCTTTCGTCTGAATCCTGGTCCGTGGTCCTTTAAGGAACAAGTTTTGGCTACAATAATGATTAATGCCGGCTCCTCGGTTGCTATTTTTCTATGTTATGTACCAACGATGCAATTAGAAATGTTTTACGGCTTGCATTGGCTGTCCTACGGATTCAATGTGTTAATGGGTCTTTGCTGTCAATTTTTTGGACTTGCCGTCGCCGGAATTTTAAGAAGGTGGGTAGTTTATCCGGTCAAAGCAGTCTGGCCCACGATCCTACCTACCCTTCAGCTCAATCGGACTTTAGTTGTACCTGAAAGGAGAACAAATGTCCATGGATGGACAGTCTCAAAATATAAGTTCTTTAACATCGTTCTGGGCTGTGCATTTGTCTACTTTTTCATACCGGATTATCTGTTTACAGCTTTGTCCACATTTAATTGGCCAACTTGGATTGCTCCGCAGAATAATAACCTGGCTATCATTATGGGCTCTTCGGCAGGTTTAGGATTCAATCCAGTGACCACATTCGACTGGAGTATGCTGAATTATTCTAATTCACTTGTGCTTCCGTGTTTTGCTATTTTGAATCGATATTTGGGGACTTTTATAGGCGCAATCATTATAATTATCATGATCTACACGAATTATGAAAGTACCGCGTATATTCCGCCAAACACTTCGACCGTTTATGATCGATATGGAGTCAAATATAATACGACTCGAGTCATGACTGACGGATATTTCGACGCGGAAAAATACAAATTATACTCGCCTCCGTTTATTTCAGCAGGTGCTATTACTTTGGATGGAGCAGATTATACGTTAATTACATTTGCCTTTGTGTATATTTTCGTCACCGAGTGGAAGACTATTACAAAAGCCTTTACAGGATTCGTAAGATCTCTTAGGCATCGGGACAGTAATGTGTTAGATGAGTTTGACGATCCTGTATCTAAATTAATGCGCAGATATCCTGAAGTTCCGGACTGGTGGTATATAATAGTGCTGTTATTTGCCATGACTATCGGAATTATTGCAGTGCGCTGTTTTCCGACACAACTTCCGGTATGGGCTTTCTTCGCGGTAATAGGAATCACGATTGCGCTGCTTACCCCTGGATTGATTCTATACGCATCTGCTGGGTATATGTTTAGTATTCAGCATTTAACTACGCTTCTGGGTGGATACTGGGTTCCTGGAAGTGGAATCGCATGCATTTTCACTCGTGTGCTTGGTTTTGGGATGGATGAAAAGGCTGATCTCTATGTAGGCGATCTGAAGCTTGCCCATTACGCCAAGTTGCCTCCACGGGCAGTTTTCCGAGTCCAGGTTTTATCGACGCTGATCCAAGTCTTCATATCTGGAGCGTCTTGGGAAATGCTCAGAAAGGGTATTCCAGATTTGTGTAGCCTGACTCAGAAGTCGAAATATACGTGCACGTTTGCGCATACAATGTACTCGCAGTCTTTATTGTTCGGTCTGATTGGTCCCAAAAGGACATTTGATGAGATATATCCAGTTTTTAAGTGGGCATTTTTGATTGGAGCTTTGATTGCTGTTCCGTGTTGGTTCTTGCGGCGGCTATTTCCTCGAACATTACATTACTGGCACCCTGTGCTCATTCTGTCGGGTGTCACGCATTGGGGGAGTACGTATAACCTGTCATATTACACTTCTGGAGTCTATTTATCGGTTACGTTTATGTGGTACATCAAGACGCGATACACGCTGTGGTGGGCGAAATATAATTATATTTTGTCATCGGCCCTTACAGCTGGAACCGCTTTTTCGGGAATTTTGATTTTTCTTGCTCTGCAGTATCATCCGAAGGAATTGAACTGGTGGGGGAACACTGTATCTGACGCTGGTGTGGATGGTATGATGACTGCTCGTGTCAAACACCTTGCTGTTGACGAGACTCTTGGTTCTGCGCAGGGTACCTGGTCGTAGAACCGCAACAGTCGGCTGCAATAGTCGGCTGCAACAGTCGGCTCTGCGGAAAACGCTGACGATTTATCCTGCCGACTTGGCGATATTGCAATGGATTACGCGTTATCAGAGTAGTCTAGTGCGGAATTGGAGACTGTAGTTAGCAGTTTCAAATTTTCAGTATCTACGCATGGAACCTGCACGTATGGATGGATAGTCTCTTGACATCTACCTAATAGATCGAGATCATGCAACTCAAGCTGATTTATGAAGTTTAATCTATCGTAATCATAATTTTGCTGGAATGAGCCAAATAATTTTACAATCTTGCGGTTCACTACAGGTTATCTCTTATCTAGCCAGAACCGCGGCAGGGTTGTGATGACGATCAGCCAAGCCAGACAGCCAAGATTTATGGATTAGGAGATAACGAATTCTTATCTGCATATTCAATAAGATATGATCGAATAGAAAGAAATAAATGGTAAAATATGAATAGTTATGGATACAGCTAGCAGAAGCAGTATAATTGATCTGCTTTTGAGCGAACTAAATAGCCATGTTTTGTTGTTTGGTCTGTTCAGCATCGACCATTTGCACTGACCAAGGTGGATGTGAACGGGCGGTTCGCCGTAGGCAGGCCGGGAAGTTGAGCGGTTTTATTGTGGGACCGCTAATTTGATCCCGAGGGTTTGGAGATTAGCAATATTCTTGTAAATCTAGAAAGTTGAGTAATTATATTCTATTTAGATATTGCTTGAGAACTTATAGTTACTGTCATTTGTATATATATGCATACATAAATAGAAATATAGAATATTTTCTATTATTTTTCCATGTTATTATTTTTGGATCTGCTTTGCGAATCGTTATCGAGATAAGATATCTCGTCGAAATGCGGAATAAGTGGACTTGGCTTCCATAAAGCCAAGACCTGTCGTCGGGGTTTGAGGAAACTGATGATAGTGCTATGAGCTATAATGCTGATAATAACAGTATTTACACTGAAAATGCTAATACCTACAATATATAATACTATCATACTATAATCCTGCGTCATTGAAGATAAGATCAAAGGTTAAATACCGGACTATATCTTCATTGGGCTGACTGGACACTCAGAAAGAAAATATCTATCCATCAAATATTGTCAAAAACCAAACAGTATTCAATCTTGTGTGAAATAACTCAACAGTTTCAGATGGAGAAGACGGAAAAAGTCGTCTCCAGTCAGCTGGACTTGGAAGATTCTTACTACAACGAGAAGAAGGATACTGTTCAAGTATCTACTACGTCGTTCGAGCGCATTGAAGATCCTGGATTCATCATTGAGCGAATCAAAAAGTCAGATGACCTTGAAGATATCTTTGTTGAAGACGCTGAGTTTATTATCGAAAAACTCAAGACTATGGAGATTGACGAAGCTTTGGAGATTCTGACTGAAGCCACGGTATACTTCAAAGGCGACATGAACTTCCCGTTGAAATCCATGGATAAAATCCATCTTATGTTGAAAGGTGCAGAGGCTTATGGACAAGGAGAGGAGCTTTACGATCTTGATGTTCGCCTGGAAGCTAGCATGATTAAGTTCCATTCCCCATATCCGGAAGTCCGATCGGTTTGTAGTCCTATTGATGATCCAACAATGCGGGCAGAGACCTTCCGCGTATATCTGATAGCCGGCCTATGGACTTCGTTTGCTGCATTCGTCAATAATATGATTTACTGGCGCCAGCCTCATTTCAATCTGACTTCTCAGGTCATTCAGTTGCTTATTCTTCCTACTGGACAAGCATACTCCAAGATCGTTCCTAATTGGAGAATTGGAGCTGGAAAGTACAAGTTTGAATTAAATCCGGGGCCATGGACTTTTAAAGAGCAAATGCTTGCCACAATCATGGCTAATGCAGGCGTTTCGGTTTCGATATTTCTGTATTACATGCCAACGATGAGACTTGATATGTTTTACGGGAAAGCCTGGATGACTTACGGCTTTAATGTTCTTATGAGCTTTTCCTGCCAATTTTTTGGTCTGTCTGTTGCTGGAATTTTAAGACGCTGGGTTATATATCCAGTTAAAGCGGTTTGGCCCACGATCCTGCCTACTCTCCAGCTTAATCGGACACTAGTTCTACCAGAACGACGAGCAAATATCCATGGCTGGACAATTTCTAAGTACAAATTTTTCAACATCACTCTCGCTTGTGCTTTCGTATATTTTTTCTTACCTGACTATTTATTTACTGCTCTTGCGACTTTCAACTGGC
Source organism: [Lipomyces] oligophaga (assembly GCF_038497815.1). Taxonomy (NCBI): domain Eukaryota; kingdom Fungi; phylum Ascomycota; class Lipomycetes; order Lipomycetales; family Lipomycetaceae; genus Lipomyces; species [Lipomyces] oligophaga. Next base: position 1,790,691 of record NW_027117785.1, on the reverse strand, counting down.
CTACCTGGATTGCTCCAGAAAATAAAAACCTCGCAATCATCATGGGTTCTAAACTTGGTGTTGGATTAAATCCCCTGACCTCGTTCGACTGGAGTGTGATTAATTATACATATCCACTGATTGTACCTTGTTTTACCGTTTCAAATAGATACGCAGGTACGCTGATCGGAGGTATTATTATTTTGATAATGATCTATACAAATTATCTGAATACTGGCTTTTTACCACCCAATGTCGCTACCGTTTATGATCGCTATGGTATTAAATATAACACTACTCGAGTCCTCACTGACGACAAATTTGATTTGGAGAAATACAAAGCCTATTCGCCACCATTCATATCTGCAGGAAACTTGGTGTTGAATGGTGCTGATTATGCTTTGACCACGTTTGGGTTTTGCTACATCATGCTATCTGAATGGCCGATCATCAAAGAAGCAGTTGCTGGTTTTTATAAGTCGCTGAAGGATAGAAAAATGTCCAACTACGAGCGCTACAAAGATCCAATGTCTGCCATGATGACAAAATACGCGGAAGTCCCTGATTGGTGGTTCATTCTAATGCTTCTTTTTTCCATTGGAATGGGACTAATCGCATTGAAATGCTATCCTACTGAAGTTCCTGTTTGGGTATTTTTTGCCATCATGGCAATTACTATCGCTCTAATCATTCCATCTATGATTATGTACGCTTCCACAGGATATATGTTTACTGTCTATCTTCTTGGTACTCTACTTGGAGGATACTGGGTCCCTGGTAGCGGAATCGCTTGCATTTTTACTCGTGCTCTCGGGTATGGAATGGACGAACAAGCAGAGACATATGTTGGCGATCAAAAGATGGCCCACTATGCAAAGATTCCACCCCGAGCAGTTTTTCGAGCGCAAGTTATTGCGACTCTCCTGCAAATTTTTGTATCTGCCGGCTCTTGGGAAATGCTTGAAAATGGAATTCCAGATCTTTGCAGTACAACGCAAGCTTCTAAGTTCGTTTGTACGTTTGCGCACACGATGTATTCTCAGTCAATTCTACTAGGAGTGGTAGGCCCACAACGGACTTTCGACACTTTGTATCCAACGATGAAGTGGGCGTTTCTGATTGGTGCATTGATTGCTGTTCCATGCTGGCTATTGCGAAGATACTTTCCTCGTTATTTACATTATTGGCAGCCCGTCTTAATTCTGGCCGGTGTCGCTAGATGGGGGTCCAGTTATAACCTGTCTTACTATACGCCGGGTCTCTATGCATCACTGATTTTCATGTGGTATATCAAGACCCGTTATACGTTATGGTGGGCCAAGTATAACTACATCCTATCGTCGGCCATAACCGCGGGTACTGCTTTTGCAGGTATTCTGATCTTTATTGCACTTCAGTACAAGCCAAAGACCCTTTCGTGGTGGGGAAATACTGTCTCTTCTGCAGGTGTCGATGGTGCGCTGGTTGCCCACGCCAGAGAAATTCCCGCATCTGGGTATTTTGGCCCAGATGAAGGTACCTGGTCTTAATTTTCTGAAATGTTGTGATTGAGCTGATTAAAAAATATTCATAAATTTTTGTTGAATCGCTTAATGTAGAAAGCCAGTTGGAAATCCGAATCTGTAACTCTTATCTACAAATGAGTGTTAATCTGTCTGCACGAGTACATATTCCGAGGGGATTAGCAGAGCCCTTTGAAAAATCATTGCGTTGCAACCTTAATTTAAGGCCACAACGTCCAAGCGCAAAGACATCCAACAAAGTTGTGTGGCCCCCCATTAGCCATCCGGGAAAGTTGGCTAACAATATGAATCCATTAACTAAGCAATACAAAGTAATATTCTTATTTTATACATTAAAATAAAGAAAATAAAATATGGATTTACTCATTAAGTTGAAGATAGAATATGCGAAGCTGCCGCATATCTTTGAGCATGACATAGATAGAAATTTCGCTTGTCAATCCGAAGTGACAGCACGGGACCAACTTTAAGCAGCGCCTTGACGCCAGCAGAATGTTGAAATCTTGAGCCGGGATCACGAAATTGTGCCGAATTAATTTTGGTACAAGTCGCCGAAAGTTCAATTGCAGGAGGCCGACTTGGCAGTCGAGTGATTTTGGTGTAAAATTGCAAATTCACAATCTGAAAGTTTTGATCGAGTATGTGACTTAATGCTTATACTGAATAAGTTTAGGTGAATATTATCATTACTTCTTACTTTTCCACTAGTTACACTGCCATTCTCTCGAGTCAACAGATTCGTCATTTTTTTTTTAAAAAAAATGCAAATTAGGACAAGATTCGTCATTGTCGGTACATTATTTAGAGAAGACTAAGTTAGAGGTACTCACAAGGTCACTCTCTTTCGGGCATGCTTCCGATTTTGAATTGCTCTCGAAATATTGACTGAACGAATGCACGCTTGCACGCTTGCACTCTCGCTTTATGCTCATACCCACGATATATGGTTCCATTTGGGTTTCTTAGCTGAAAATATAGACAGACAAACAACTCTTCTTTTAATCAAAATATATCAGCTGAGACAGAAACTACGTTAAACTGTTGATTCATTTTTTCCTGGCTCCGGCTATTTCGCCCTGTTATAGTTCAGGTAGAGTCTGATCTGAACGGTTGCGATAAGCTTGCTGAGTGCTCCGACCATGTCTCTTTGGCCACATCCGTTAAACAGTTTAGAAACTGTCTGAGCTGAGCCTCGTTTGAAATATTCCTAATTGCGACCTTCTGCGGTGGCCGTACTTCCTCTACAATTTAGGAATACCTTTACCCGGCGGTACTTAGCCATTCATCATCACATATCGTTCTGAAGATATACCATTAGGCTGCATGTTTAGCGTATCAGCTGCAGGACTAGTTTCATCATGAGTTGTCTTATCGGCGCGATTTCGCAATCTCAAAAGCTGGCATTTGATTGTGCGAGCTGGGTTTCGCTTAATGAGTTTTTCAGCTATAAGAGCACATATTTGCCTACATTTTGCGATATCTTACTCTAGCATATTTATTGGATTTTAGTCAAAATTGGTGATAATCTTGATTTGGTGGGAACAAAGTTATCAAGGTATATTTTGCGAAATTATTCATGAGACTTATGCTAACAACAAGAGATGGCGTCCAATAATATATATTCGACTAGCCAAGAGAATGTAGACAGATTCTCGAAATCTTCCATACTGGATGAGAAGAAAGATGCCACGATTGTGACATCAGCACCAGTCAATCGTATTGATGACGATGGATTCATCATTGAACGCATCAAACATTCAGATGACTTGGAGGATATTTTCATCGAAGATGCCGAATTCATTATCAGCAAGCTCAAGACGATGGAGGTTGCTGAAGCCCTAGAAGTTCTTCGGGAATCTACGATTTACTTTAAAGGAGATATGAATTTTCCTCCAAAGACTATGGAAAAACTTCATCTTATGCTCGAAGGTCCAGATGCCTATGGTCAAGGTGAAGAGCTTTATGATTTGGATATCCGTTTAGAGGCAGCTTTGATCAAGTTCCATTCGCCCTATCCAGAGGTCCGCTCTGTTTGCAGTCCCGTTGATGATCCAACAATGAACTGCGAAACATTTCGTGTGTATCTTATCGCAGGACTGTGGACCGCATTTGCTTCATTCGTCAATACTATGATATACTGGCGCCAACCGCATTTCACACTTACCTCTCAAGTCATCCAGCTAATGATTCTTCCGACTGGTCAAACTTTTGCTAAAATTGTTCCTAATTGGAAAGTTGGATTTGGCAAATACAAGTTTGAACTCAGCCCCGGACCATGGACATTTAAGGAGCAAATGCTGGCAACTATCATGGCGAACGCCGGAGTATCCGTTGCGATCGTGCTTTACTACATCCCGACTATGCGACTTGAATTATTTTACGGAAACACTTGGATGACTTACGGATTCACCGTTGTGTTTAGTATGTCATGCCAGTTTTTCGGTTTCTCCGTTGCAGGGATTCTCAGAAGATGGGTCATCTACCCGGTCAAGGCTGTATGGCCGACAGTTCTACCGACGTTGCAGTTGAATAAGACTCTTCTACTTCCTGAGCGGCGAGGAAACATACATGGCTGGACCGTGTCAAAATATAAGTTCTTCAACATTGTCTTAGGATGCTCATTTGTCTATTTCTTTCTGCCGGATTACTTGTTCACAGCTCTATCGACCTTCAATTGGCTCACCTGGATAGCTCCTAATAATATGAACCTTGCCGTAGTGACAGGCTCCAAACTTGGACTTGGTTTTAATCCGATAACATCGTTTGACTGGAGCGTAATCAACTACTTCTATCCTCTGATTGTACCGGCTTATACGGTGGCTAATCGTTACGTTGGCATTTTTCTTGGGGGAATTATTATTTTGATTATGACCTATACCAATTATCTTAACAGTGGTCATTTGCCTCCAAACACTGCTAGTCTCTATGATCGTTATGGCAATACTTATAATACTAGCGCAGTGTTGACAGATAATCTGTTTGATGTCGACAAGTATCGGGCTTATTCTCCTCCATTCATTTCTGCCGGAACGATAGTCTTATATGGAGCAGACTACACTCTAGTAACGTTCAGTTTCTGCTACATTATACTTTCCGAATGGGGAATTGTTAAAGAAGCTGTTGTCGGATTTTACAAGTCTTTGAAAGATCGAAATCTATCGAACTACGACAGATACAAAGATCCAATCTCGATCATGATGACTAAATATCCCGAAGTGCCGGATTGGTGGTTTATATGTATGCTTTTTTTCTCGTTTGGAATGGGAATTATTGCTATAAAGTGTTGGCCAACTGGAGTTCCAGTATGGGTGTTTTTTGCGGTGATGTTCATCACGATTGCCCTTATCATTCCTGCTATGATTATGTATGCCTCGACTGGATATCTGTTTTCGGTTTATCTGCTGGCTACGCTTTTAGGAGGCTACTGGGTTCCTGGTAGTGGAATTGCCTGTATCTTCATGCGATCATTTGGCGTTGGAATGGATGACCAGGCTGAGACATATGTGGGCGATCAAAAAATGGCTCATTATGCGAAGATACCTCCCAGAGCAGTATTCCGAGCCCAGATAGTAGCAACATTTGCCCAAGTTTTCGTGTCTGCAGGGGCCTGGGAAATGCTTGTGAAAGGAATGCCAGATCTCTGCACTTATACACAGCCCTCGAAATTTGTGTGCACTTTCGCCCATACTATGTATTCCCAGTCAATCATGTTCGGAATTGTTGGGCCGAATCGTACATTTGATACATTATATCCGCTTCTAAAATGGGCATTTTTGATTGGTGCTGCTATTTCGGTTCCCTGCTGGCTGCTACGTAAGTATTTCCCGCGGTATCTGCACTTCTGGCAGCCTGTTTTGATTATTTCGGGCATGACCCGCTGGGGAGCAACGTACAATTTATCGTACTACACGCCGGGTCTTATTGCTTCGCTTGCGTTCATGTGGTATATCAAGACCCGATATACATTGTGGTGGGCCAAATATAATTACATATTGTCATCTGGCTTGACTGCGGGAACAGCTTTTTCGGGAATTCTTATTTTCCTCGCACTACAATATCATCCTAAAACACTTACATGGTGGGGGAATTCGGTAACTAGTGCAGGTGTGGATGGTGTTGGCACATCTCATTTGTTGTCTGTACCTGATATTGGATATTATGGCCCTAAAAATGGAACGTGGTTTTAAGAGCAAATATCTTATTTCAAAAAATATAAGAATTTAGTTATTGTTAGCAGCTTTATAAAAATGGCCGTGTAATAGAGACAGCATCGTAGGTTTGGTGTTGATTACTAAGAGCTAATCTAAGCAGATGCGATGGAATATCTGTAGATTACGTACCGCTGTTTTTATGATTCCCTATTCGACAGAATACCAATGAGCTATGAGCAAAGCGCTTGGATTTGCTCAAAGTTCGTAGCCACCTGTGCTCACCCTTTGAATGGCTGTGGGAGTATCAGGTTATATCCAGCAGCAGTACCTCTTCTTCACGCTACTTGTATACTCTTGTACAATACGGCGAAAGACGTACTGAAGATGTCGCGATAGGTTTATTACCCGAGCTCGGTTTTAAATACGTGCTGAATGAGAACAAAAGAATCTGATGAGCATTTAAACAGGATATCGGTAGATGGTTGAACTGCTGAAGCTGGAGAGCGATTAGATTATTTCTGATCAGTCTCTATTCTTTGTGAAAGGAGAACCATAGGGAGAACATCGCGATAGTCAAACTGAATGCCGTACAGAGCTACTTTCAGAAATTTTACAACTACATTCACATTATAATTACTTTGCAATCCAAGTTATACATTATACCGGACACTCCGTCTTTCGCCAATCTTGATCGATGCTTCAACCAAACAAACCATTCCTCTTTTGGGTATATGTTGAATCGGGTCAACAAAGTTCCATGTTTTGAATTCTTAAAGTATAGAAATTAAAATCTAGATCTATCCCAAATGCTTTTCAGCGCTAGGTCGTTATATGGTTTTAGAGATCTCTTGCTGCAATTCTATTCAACCAGTTTTGAAATATTCTATCCATTAAGAATATAATGTTTAATTAAGTGTGTTTGAGTTGTGCACCATCATTACTTGAGTGAAGTCAGGATTCATCTTATGCGAGATGTCAGTTTCTCTCCGCATATCACTGGAAGTTTTAGGAGCTTGTGAAATTTTAGATTGGCTGAAAGTCTAGCTCTTATTTTGATTATGCCTATTTGTCGTATAGTAGTTTGTTTGTACTTACTGAACGGAATTGCTGGATTGACATCAAGTGGATTTATGATTGAAGGAATAGTGCTGACTAATTTAGTGGAAAACTTTTTACTAATATTTTGGTAAGGTTGATTGGAACCTCCAGATATCTCGCTTGCGCCATCTCGGAATATACAGAATCCAACTGCTACGCGTCCATTCTGCACATGATAAGCTGACTAGAGTACGGTATTCTGCGTTACATTTTCCTTCGCCAATCTCAAAAAGCTCTAATAAGAAATTTTTTATAAATGTTGCCAATTATTCTGACAAAGTCTACTAAATTTCTACACATTCCTGTCACTCTTCGAAAGCGGCAAGCTCGTTAATGCTCTACAGTTCATTGTGAACATGCCAATGTATAAATAATAACTATAAGTAATTGATTCTTTTTAAATCCGTTTGTCGAGTGGTAATACGCAAGATAACACTACCACCACCGACTACTACCAAAACTATATAAGCAAGTCCGCTGTATAGCTGAATTAATTATTCCATGACAAGCAAAGTATAAGCGCAATCCCGTATGATCCACTGCCAATTTTGATTAAAGATAATATTCATCCAGCAGAATTTCACAATTCTTACGTTCGGGGATTTATTCAGAAGAGCAACGCAGTCACATTCATTCCTCTCAGCTAGTAAGCTCGTTGTATTCAGAATCGACTGTATTCAGTCTAGAACTTCCTAACAATGTTTTGCCGTGCAGTTTGCTGAATTACAAGATGCAACTTGACCACTTCGACTCTGGAGACTGTTGTAGCCTGTCTGTACTAGAAGGAGGTTCTACGGCAAAACTCAGCGCAAAATACTTGCGTTCGGATGAGCTAATGAATGCTGCCAAGGAAACATGTATTTGGCCAATTTCAGAAAGATCCTACTTTCGCAAAAGCACATAAATTGATTCTGTTCTAGCTATATTCCCCAATACTGTGTTTCTTTCATCTTTACCCAACCAACGCCCCCCGACCAGAGTATTAATTGTACATGTCCATATCCATATTCTAATCTTCCTTAGACGACTACTAACACATTCAGTTATCCTAATAATGGCTTTTCGATTCACATTATTACGCTACACGCTTGCTGTGCTAATTCCCCGAAGCAGAATTTATATCATCAGGCATTTACGTGATATAGTTCCACTGTAGAGTGAGATCGTTATCAAACCTCAAACCCAAATGATTAGAGTTCAGGCAGAACTGAGTCTCTGCATTGCTTCGAACTTTAGTCGTTTCCAGCGAAATTCAAATTTGAATACCATCAAAATGAATAAGGGTCAATTTTAATTATAGTGAAAGTACCAACAAGAGCAATCATACTTCTATATCAAAAAATATACTCAGTATCTTTATAGAATTCAAAAGAAGAAAATCCAGATGCAAAACGAAGAAAAATTGAAACTGTGAAATCAGAAATGTGCATCCGGCCAGATAAAACCAATAAGATCGACAAAAATAAAATTTGAAACAAAGTCACAAGAATTTATAGAAAGATCAAGCCCAGGAAAATGCATCTTCAAAGTAATCGACATGGCCATTACCCTTCTCAACATTCGCAGCAACCGCATGGCGGCAAGTATCTGCGAGCGATCCCGGTCCGCAGGTGACGACGGCAACACTAGAAGGAGCTTCCACAATAGTCGTGTGAATAATTTCCTCGAGGTCAGGACGGTCTTCGTAGTTCATAGTGACACCGCTCCAGGAGCCACCACTAGACAAAGAAGAGTGATCAGCTTCTTTGTCGCTTGAACTAAGCTCGGCTGAATCTGAATCCGACAGTTGATGTACTTTTTCAGTGTTTGACTTTTCACATCCACGTGCATAGATTCGAATATCAATACGACCATCCCGTGAAAGTTCTTCTACTTGATCCTTAGCCCATTTCAAGTTGTCCTGACCACGGACTACCCAAAGAAAAATGACATGCTGTCCTTCACGAAGGTGCTTATTCAAATGTAATGCATAATGCATAACAGCAGTCACTCCGATTCCACCACCAACAAGTAAAATTGTGTCATAGAGCTTAATTGGATATTCCTCACCATACCAGCCCTCGATCCATACGCTCACAGTGCCTTCCTGGTTCTCCATTTTAGACACACGATCACGCAGATACTTGGTCATACCTTTCTCGGCTCTTGTGACAAAAACATATGAGCCATCTTTGTCTTGCATCACCGAGAAAGGATGTGACTCCCAGAACTTGTACTTCATAAGGTAGATATATGCGTATTGACCAGGCTTCGGTTTCATATGAAGCATCGGCTTGACCGTTAAATACACGGCGTCACCATAAACAGTCACCTTAGCATTGATCTTCAACCCAGCGTACAGAATTCGAAGAATACGAACAAATCTGTCAAAACCCCAAATTGCAACCATGCAGTACATATACTGTGCATACCCGAACGCAACACAGTGGATATATACATAGTACACAAACACAATCGAAAGACCAATATGCAAAATCAAGAATGTCTCATAGAAATGATGTCGTAGGGGATAAAATGCTAAAATACACATAATTCCCGCGATCAATGTTGCCAAAGTGCCTGCGAAAATCGAATGCAGATGCCAAATCCGCTGCACATAGAACGCATGGCCTTGCGCAAGCGCATATTGAAAACTATAGGCAATACCATGAACCGCAGACTGCAGCATCATCCACTATAGAATTGTTATTAATTAAATCTGATCATAATGCCTCTACTTACTCTTCCAACCCAGCGATGAAACACATTGAACGTTTCGAATGACCATCCGGAGAGATACATCAAAATGTTATTCCGACCAGCAAACAAAAATAGTGGAACGCAAAGAGCAGTGGCAATGATACCAGTTCTATCAGCAATATATCGACGATACATAGCGGTCTTTGACTGAGAATCGGTGTCAAACACATCATAATCAGCAAACATAAAAATTAGATTCAGAATGGTGAAGCCAGTCAAAGCAAGTGATTGCCAACGAAGGGGAATAACATTGTAAGGAATTCCGAAAATTTTTTGTGGCTGCACATGCTGACCATTGAAAGTTGCAGGTAATGTGACGAACTTGCGAAACTTTGCAATATATGTGTTGGACTTTCCTCGAAAACGGAACAATTTCTGCACCCAGGTGTTTGCCGCAGAACTGAGCATGAAAAATCCAATGTAAGCAAGCAAGATGTTTCTAAATTTAAATTAGTAAACGCAATAAATCTTAGGCAACCTTTCAAAGAATCATACCCATAATACTGAGAATAGACTGTGTTATGAGTACTGCTCTTGCTCTGACGGATGGTCAAGCGAAGACTATCACCATCAACAAGAACAGGAACAGTAGTATTGGTCCCTGTAGTGTAATCATCTTCATCGATATAGTCCTTCATTCCAAGCTCATAGTAGTAGTCAAAACTTTCAAGATCAGCATCGTAACCGGCGCAAGTAGTCTCAAGGGTACTCCAAGCTTTCGTTTCGTCAGAATTGTTTTCGCATTCGTAAACGCAAAGAGCGTAAGTTTCAATCAAAATATCATCAGTGCAGGCACACTTATAATTGACGGAACTGGTCGAACCACCTTTCGAGTTTCCTCCTTTCGAACTGCTGCTAGTGCCGCTACTGGTACTACCGGAGCTGCTGCTGGTACTACTGCCGTGTCCACCCTTGCTGCTAGTGCCGCTGCTGGTGCTATCGGAACTGCTGCTAGTGCTGCTACCATGCCCACCCTTGCTGCTGGAGCTACTTTCACTGCTCTCGCTACTTGAGCTGCTACTGGTGCCAGTACCAGACTCGGTTTCGGTAGAATTGCCACTGCCACCAGATCTAGCACGACGGAACAAACGATGATGGCCTCCATACGAACTCGTAGTCACAGTCGGAGAACATTGATCGGTGTATACTTCGGCCATAAGAGATTCACAGTTGGACTGACAGTAGTTTGTGTTTGTGTTAGACTTTCTCTTGGCCTCCACAAGGGAGACCAGGCAGTAACCTGCTACCAAAAGCTGAGAAAACTTCATTGTTTTGGAGTGCAACCACCTATCTAATTTAACAGCAAAAGGCGAAACTCAGGGCAATATATATATTCAGCCAGACAAACATCTTTAGAACTGAGATGTGGCACGGTCGGAGTACACTATCAGATCGCCCGAACTAGACATCACGAATCATGAGAGCATGGACTGTAGGCCCTTACAGAGGCGTATATCGGTGCAGAACGTCGCAGTGCCGTACCGAATGCACACTCGAGATAGTAGCGGAGATAGACACTAAACGAGGCAATTAAAAACAAAGAACCAGAATGGTCAGAGAAATCGAGCCCTTGTGGTGTGCGAAATAGAAATGGCTTGGCTCGTGTTACCTGATGAGACAGCAATATACGACGAGCAAGAGGGCGCAGATCCAATCAGAAGCCATAGTATTTCTGAAGAAAGTGGATTTAGCCAAGACAAGTGTTCTCGAACGATACACCAAAGTAAAAGACTAATTGCGATTACTAGTCAGGCCTGTGACTACTTACTAGCTCTGAAGGCAAGGAAATGAAGAAAACGTTGACAAGCAATTCGCATGCTTCTCCAAGTATCCTCTGTCTTGGTTCCCTATTTAGCTGGGCTTTCTCGAGCTTGAATGACTTAGGATCAATTGAAGCATTCTTGTTTCAAGTGAATATTCCGCCTATATCAAGCGTTATTGAGAATGGGTATAATGAAAAGGTATATTGGTCACAATCAAACCGCGGAGTGCTGTCATTCAGACCCGCATCGGCGAACAGCGAACTGCAAGTACCACAGGTGGAAACCCTGCCGAGATCCGGCCAACGAAATTCATCAGCGCAAATGTCTGCAGCACAACGCCGACGGCCTCAAATGTGCGTGTGCATTCTGCTCTAGGTCTTTTCTCGTAAAAAATGGCCGAGGAAAGTCCTTTTGCAAAGGCTAGACGAGCCGGTAGAACAAACTCTCGGTTGGCCTATTGTGAGTAGTAACATATTGTTGTTTATCGATTGATTTCGCCCTTCTGAGCGAGAGGGCGCCACAAAAATCAGATAAAAATTTCCCAGAACGGGCTGAGACCGAAGCGTCCGAGTCAGTCAAGTACCCAGCTCAAGAATTGATTAGACTTCCCGTAATTTAAATGATTTATGTCTAAACTGCGACCACGCCAGGATTGGCGAAGTATATGCATATAACATGTGGTTTTTAATTACTTGTTGATGGTCCAGTAAATCCTTGGTTTGAAATTACGCGTTCTGCAGAGGTGATATTGTCTGACCATGGGAAGGCAGGCAGCGGAGCAGTAGAATGCCAAAAGATCTAGATTAGCTTAAACATTTAATAGCGTGGGCGCAGCTTCAAATTGAGTTTGCACCAGACCGAGGAAAGGAGACCTGGGATGGGTTCGGAATCACAGGCACGCACATCGGCCAAAAGAACGTTCATACCCTAAAGCAAGAGAAGATTGGCAAGAAGTAACAGCAGTTGCAGCACGATGTAAGTTATCTATAGGAAGTCATGATGTTCAATTAGAGAAAGAATGTTTGGTTGCTTTGCTTCGTCTACTTGTTGCTCTGTAACATACCAATTGGCACTCCTGCCTGGACTTGGCTCTTTCCACCTCCGTCGTACTTCTCTGGACCCTCTCGCAAACTTACAATCAAGCATAATCATAATTTCTAATTCTTATCTTTCGGCTTGGCTTCTTGGTCCAAGGTATAAGGTGAGACCAGCAAGTGTCTGACCCTCTAGATCAGACGACGTAGTCTGTATCAGCGCGCCAGACCTGTCTATCTTCTCGCATACGAAATCTTTCAGATTTCTTGGACAAAAATGTAGAGTAGGTTTTCTTGCGATACTCTAGATTCCTCGGGCCGGTCTGGCTGCGAGTGTCCGTGCCTTGACGGGGAGAAGGACAAGGGGCGCTCTGTAGGTTCCCACTGAAAGTAGGGTCTAGATCAAGCCTTACGGTCCTGGTAAGCCTAAGTCCGCGAAACTAGACTGTTTTCTACGATTCGACCGAGAAATCATACGGTTTTTTTTTTGTTTTTGATGCATTGGCTTGGTTTGGCTTCAGCCAACCTTGTCATTTGCTCGTCAATGTGCATGAAGGTAATGACAACTTGATTTTATTCTTGTACCCCGCTCCGTCGACGTGCTCTCGCCTTCGATTTTCTCACGGATCCACACTCTAGACCTAGCACCCGCAAGACGCCAGATGCTGTGGCATTCTGCAAAGTTATCAATCTTTGGGTTCCAATTGGCTTCATTGTTGAGTCTAGGTAGCCAGCCAGCCTCGCCCCGAAAAGTGACTAAGATACCCTAATTTTGGCTTCGTTATGATGTGTAGCTCTATTGTTGACTGACATTCAAATGATTATCCAGACACATAACGCGACTCAGTAGACATCACTTATTCCGTTATGTCAAAATCCTGAAACGGACCAGGAGCGGAGTTAACATATTCTGACGGAGTACCAGCTACTGGTGATTACAAAAAAATCAATATTACAGGCTCGAATTGGAGATATTGTCACGACTCCGGTTTTCGAAAACGAACAAACCGTATTGTTTCTCTGGGCAGATTAGTAATCGAGCGTTAGACATGAATGGATAAGCGGATTTGTCTGATCTTGTGCCAGTCAGTCCAGTTTATTTTTGTCTGCTCTAACACATTTTCAAAAAGATTTGGTCTGTCCAACAGAGAAGCATGCTGTAACTTAATGTGACTCAATCTGGATCTGACGTGTTGCTTGACAACGTACATAATACGCTTGAATCTACAGCTACCGCACAACACCGCAAGACACTGGGTGAGTCCGCCAGCTCCGCGAATGTCTCCGCTAACGAAAATCATTGGGAACCAATCGAACTAATAATATATCGGCATCTAATTATTTTTGGTTCCATTCTGTCTGGATTTTGTTGAGGACTAACGGCCATACTTTTCGCTAGTGGAATTTCCGTTGACAAGCAAAGCCATGTCAAGATCTTTGAAAAACTCTGTCTTGAAAAAGTGAGCTAACATCAACGATTTTGAAGAGATAAGCAGCCCTGGCATTCAAAATTGAGAGTCTAGACTCAATCTCGTGCGAAGTATACTGCTGTAAATTAATTTTCCCGTGTACCTAGAGGTTAGAGCTGCATAATACAACTAATGAAAGGCTTCCTCCCCCCGTTTCAACTATCTCGGTCTGGCCTTTCCGATCACCGTGTGGATGCCCTGAACGTGGGAAAATCCAGTACGCGGGTAGCCAAAAAAAACCATAAACTTAAACCTAATTAAATCCGGAAATAAGTCAGACGCGTTCATTGTGCCGGCGATTCTCCATTCGACGCTCGACTGACCTATAGTCTAAGAGTTTGGTTTGAGATCGCTCGATGTTGAGAAAAATTTCTTGCCTAACAAAATTCAGACAAATTCGTTGCCAAAAATGAGGAACAGGATATTTTGCACTATTCACAAGCAGATGGTTTCAATATTTTTGTTGAGCTGAAACCAAGTGGTAAGATCCGAACCGCCGCAACGCGGATGTTTGAGTTCAGTATTAGCTCGTTAGGGCTACTATTGTCATACTATTGAAACATCGAGAATACTGCACAGTATATCGTATATAAAATAATCGAAAGCAGCTCACTGCAAGCGGAACGAGTTAAATAGCAAGTTAGAGCTGAAATGATCTTATAGCTCGAACAGGAATCTCGAGGTATTGGAATACCTATTGATATGTTCTAGCATCGCCATCAGATTATTGAGCGAAACCGATCTCTAGTGCGATACCACTCAACCCACATGCTTCAAGCATGAATATCGAAATGTGTTCCGGATCATTTCTCATTACTGATTTTCAGATTTAGAACTACTGGGTAAATTGGTGTGCATAAAAATATACCATGATGAACTACGACGGCTACTTCGTATCTTCGAACAACGCTCAAGGAAGGTACTCCACTGTCATACGCTGGTTGGATTATGCTTAAATTTAATGTCACAGGAAGAAAAATAAGCATCGCTAGTGTTTAGATGAGCAATTAAGCATCTGTCTGAGTGTTCTTGCGTTGGAGGTAAGAACTTGCATTCCATATCTCCGAGAGATAGGTTGATCAACCCTGCCTTGTACATTCGCAAATCCGTCGGAGCTGGACAGAATTACAGCTAAATTCAACAAAGAAATCCCAAGTAATCAATCAATTTTTATTTCATCTAATTTTTCAAAAAAGGACAGATGTTTGTTAAAGATATAAATAGAGTCCTTTCGAGTCACTGCTCAAAGTAGCTTAACTCCATGGAATTAACCGGGCGTTGTCTTCTGCCGCCCCCTTCTCGACACTCTTCTCCATGCTCCGTTCCCTGGTAACATTAGTGGCCGACACTTTGGAGTACTTCGTATACAGCAATCCACTAATACAACAACATACCAAGCAGATATTAATTGGTTTCTGGTACGCATTGCGGTATTTTTTCGATTGAAAATCATATATTGCTTTTTCTACGTTCTGCTCTCCATTCAGGATCTTCGGTTCAAAGTTTGAAGAGGCCTCCGGTACCTGATATTGGATCTGCAGGATCTAAAATGTGCTAGTCTCAAATATTTATATATTACTAGTCGATAATACAGAACTGGAAAACATTTAATCACAAAATCATCACACATATATCCTGGTCGTTCATGGATTTGGAATCTAAATCTAAAAGTCGTTTCCCCATGAGCAGTTCCTCAGTTAAGCCCATGTATAGACATCCTCAAAATAATCCACGTATCCGTTCCCGTTCTTGACATCAGCAACTACAGCTTGGCGGCACTCGTCTGCTAAGGTAGAAGGACCGCATGCGACAACGGCGACATTTGTAGGAGCCTCCATGATAGTTGTATGAATGAGCTCTTGAATAACGGGCCGTTCTTTGTAGTCAATCGAGGCACCTTTCCAATATTCGCTATTTTCGCTTTGGTCGTCCTCTGTGCTATCCGGATCGAAATGTTTCTCTTTCACTGGTGATTCGCATCCTCGGGCATATATACGTACATCCACATGTCCTGTTGCACAAAGCTGGTCAATCTGATCGTATGCCCATTTTAAATTTTCCTGACCGCGAACCACCCAGACAAGAATCACATGTTGACCATTGCGAGTGTGCTTATTAAGATCAAGTGCAGCACACGCCATTGCAGTGATTCCGACACCACCAGCAATCAGCAGTACAGTATCATATTTCCGGATAGGATATTGCTCCCCATACCAACCTTCGAGCAAAATGCTTATATCGCCCTCTTTATTGGGCATCTTGGAAACTCTATTATGCAAATATCTAGTCATACCATGTTGAGCCTGTGCAACAAATATATACGAACCGTCTTTATTCTCAATCACTGAAAATGGATGAGATTCCCAGAACTTATATCTCATCAAATAAATATAAGCATATTGGCCCGGTCGAGGAGCCCAATGCAACGTTGGCTTGATACGGATCACAATCGAATTTCCTTCCGCTTTCACATGGGCCTTAATAAACGGACCAGAGTAAAGTATCCGAACAATTCGAACAGCATAATCGAAGCACCAAAGTGCTACCATACAATACATGTACTCTGGATATCCGAAACTGACGCAATGATACCAGGCCATGTACGTAAATGCTATTGCAATTCCAACATGCAACAACAGAAATGTCTCGTAAAAATAATGTCTGAGCGGATAGAACGCTAATAGGCACATGATTCCGCCGATAAGTCCTGCAATTGTTCCCATCTCAATATCAAAATCTTGCCAGATCAATTGTACGTAATTCGAATGTCCACCGTTGATAGTATATTGAAAACTGAAGGCTATTCCATGCACTGCAGCATGAATCATCATCCACTGGATTACAAGTCAGTAAAACAAAAATCGCCTACCGCGACATAAATTTAATTCGAAATACGTACTCGGCCGACCCAACGATGGAATACGTTGAATGTCTGAAAGTCCCAGCCAGAAATCAACATGAGAATATTATTCCGTGAGGCAAATAAGTACAACGGGACACAAAGAACAGCTGCAATAATACCTGATCGAAGAGCCATTAGGCGGCGATACATAGCACGCTGAGTCACTGTTTGCGCTGCCGTTGTGTATCCAAAAGCGTCGATACCAGCAAACATGAAAATTAGGTTGAGTATGGCAAAGCCAATTAGTACCAACGTTTGCCAACGTACCGGAATCACATTATACTGAATGCCAAACAAAGTTTGTGCTTCCGCATGCCGACCGTTGAACGTCGCAGGTAATGTAAAGTGTTTTCTGAAGAACGAGACAAATGCATGGTTGCGCTTAAAATGAAATAGTCGCTGAGACCAATGATATGCGCCGGAACAAAGCATGAAGAAACCCAGATATGCGAGCAGAATGTTTCCAAAGTATTCAGCTTGTAATTGGTTATTCCTACCAGCAGTTGAAATGTGGATAGTCTGTCGTAGAGTAACACCATCGATCAGAACAGGAATACTGGTGTTGTCACCCGTCACATAATCTGCCTCTGCAATTGAACCTGCTTTTTCAGCAAGCTCATAGTAATGAGACTGGCTCTCAAGGGTGACGCCGTAAGGAGTGCAAAGATCTTGCAGCATCTGCCATGCGACCTTCTCATCACCCGAATTCTGGCATTCGTTCACACAGAGCGCATAAGTCTCGAGCATGATATCATCGCTGCAGACACAAGTCATATTAGCAGTGGCCTCAAGAAGACCAGAGTAAACATTCGGAACATATTCGGGACTGCACTTAGTTGTTGAGATGTCGTCAATAAAGTCTATGCAGTTGTATTCGCAGTAGTTCAAACTTCTGTCAGGTCGAGCAGCGACTTGAAGAACTTCATGCGCTAGAGCGCATAGAAAAATAACAATCAATCTCATCTGCGAATTGTACAATAGATTTCTCGTTGGATATGCAGTGTGGGCACAAGCATGGAATTAGGCATAAAGAAAATGGCAGACTCAGGGACTTAATATAGCCAGGAAAAACAGTAGACTAACCAAGAGGACAAGACAAGCTAGACTAAAGAAGGTTCATACTTATTTTCAAAGTCGAGACCTCAAGATGTCGCATGGAGCAGCTGCAATCTCGACCAGAATCCATATCTCTCAGCAGGGTCACAAAAGCTAAAACTAAGGTAAAAGTAAAAGATATGGAGTGGACAGCTGGAGCGATAGCCAATCGTAGGATTGCTAATGAATACAAAACGAAATTTAGCTTCTGCCAGTTCGACAAGAAGTCAATAATCCGGAAGCTAGCTAGAAGTGGAATATAGCCCTGCCGAATGAATTAACTCCATGATGAGGAAAATGATTCTAGGGCTAGAGTGCGACAGTATTAAGTTTTCTCATTTCATTTGCAGGAGAAAAACAAATTATGTAGAAACAGCTCGCCTGATAGTTGTCATTCAAAGGATCTAGAGCGTGGATAAGGACCTTGCTAGATCACAAAACTGTACAGCCATGCAGCCAACCGCGGTATCAGAATTAATCAAATATTGATGTCTAATGTTAATCGTTGATGTCTAATATTAAGCATTGACCGAATAGTTTCAGGACTCAAGCGGCACACATGCGCATGTAGATAAACTACTGGTATCGGATATATATTGATTTATACTTGACGAAAGAAATATAAGATATCAAAACTATTAACTCTTTTTTGAGAACGATAAGGCACGACTGCAAATACAACCGCTGTAGATGCTGTTGGTAAGGTAGGCTGATAGACAAAAATCAGCATGTGAAAATTGAATTTAAGCTTTCAACGGCGCTCGTCCTCCCCACGTAACGTCGGGAGAGATTTTGTTGATCGAAGCGCGCGTTGAATAATGACCTAGACCGTCGCCTACGAAGATCCTGGATATTGAATTGAGAGCATTTTACGGAATTAAGATGCTGGGCAAGCTTGTGCTCAAAGTTACAGTTTGACGGTAAATGCGAAGCCACTTGGTAATGAATTTTACTGTCGTGGAGGAGGATGAACGAGAAGAATATGATCATATAGTTATTTGATCTGATAACCTCGAGATGGATCTCAAATAAAAATACTATCAATGCCATATCCTTGATATGCAGGATCGCGAACATCATCATTATCTGCTTTGCTGCTGTCCAGCTAGCAAGATTCTCAGCTGACCTAATGATATTATTCTATTGTAAACAAATATATCCACTGTTAACCATTCGCTCCCTATTCCGTGTGGCGCCCTCCAGCATCAGCCAACATTTAAAGCGGACCAAGTTCTAGAGTCTCGTGTGCGCTCGACCTCAAACTACTCCTGACGACACAAATATCCGCACTCGAGCGAAACAGAAAGATTCTTATCTGATTTAAGCCTTTATTTAGGTGCACACTAAGGTTCTTGGCACCAGGATGCTAATTAAGATGAATTCATGGTTGATATCAGGTTAACCGGAAATCTGTAGACTATGGTGTCTGTTTACCGGTTGATCTGTTAATAAAGTCTCCGCAAAAACTGTTCAGCAATTTCTATGCCTTAATGTTATTATTAAATTTTCCTGATTTTCTCGGTTTAAATATTGTCTTGTAGAAACTACAAAGCAGGTCATATTTGTCGACTTCAGATCTTCCGGTATATCCGGTCGAGACCAAATCTCTATGACGCTAGTTGCAGCCATCAGATTTCTTATGGTAATCTCCCGTTGATGCATTGGTGCCTGATTTTCAGCCAGCTTAACCGATGACTGTTGGACGGAGCAAGGAGCAGCAGCAGGGCACTGCTTGCGGGCTGTGACTTTATAAGTTCTAGATTCAAAGCAATTTTAAAAAATTGAATATAAGTCGCCGCTGACCATTAATTCCCTCAGCGCAATTGCGTATACTGTGATATTAGCCGGTAGTTGATTAAAATTATTTTTGTACGTTTTGTTTCGTACGATTGCGGAAGACGTATTTATACAAATATACGGTTGCGTGTCATATTTCCAAATAGCATCAAGTCTGGATTGCCCACTACAAGTAACAGTAACACTACTGATCCACTACCAATTCAGCTTTGGTTCACTGAATTAGTCTTATCATTGTCTGATCAATTCACTAGACATATTTATATTGTACATCTCATACTGCTTTATATTCTTAATCAGTTGACCCATGCAAGCTCCCGCGTCGCTCGATGTTCATTACTCTTGACTGTAAATGTCGCATTCGATACTTCTTACCCAGCTGTCGCAAGATTAATGCCATCTTCACTGATACCCCCCACACCCAAGTGTCATCCAATAGATCGGAGCAGAACTCGACCATGGCTGCTGACAGCGACAAAGAGGAATAGAATGAAGCTGATTCCAGCCCTGCTCGTTGAACGTCCACCGGATCGGTCGCTGCGTCTGAATGAAACTCAGACTCATTCAAATTTTCTTCTTGAGCTCCTGCATCATCTTTCAGAATATTTGCATGTCGAAGCAGCTTCTGCACACGTTGTAAGATCGATAACTCCGATGGCGTAGGGTCATAACTCTGAGTTACTATTTGGATTTCGATCTCATGAAGCCAACGGGAAAGAAATAGGTCTAGCCCCAATGTTAATAATTTTATCGTCAGATATAAACCTAGATCACAAAAAGTGAGACTTACTCGAGTCCCAGCCACATAAGGCATGTTCGACATTCCAGTAGACTGGCGCCAGACGTTTGATCATTGCCGGCCCGGCTTTAACCTGGACTTCCAAGCCGACTACAGCATCCTCGAGCGCCTTGTCGACTAAGGACCCCATTTCGGGTCTTACATCGAGAAATTCTTCTAGAGCATCATTCATGTTAATTTTCATATCTGGATCACAGAGAAGATTATTCAAGGCGCTTGAAGATTTGAATAGCCGAATTTGCATCACTCGAACCAGCGAGCATGCATTGAATATCATAGGTGACAATGGCACTCCACTGCACGCTCCGGGAACTCGTTTCGCAAACTCCGCCTGCGACTCAGCTAGATTTTTCGCAGACTGCGTCAAAATTCGCTCGGCTTGTTGAAATGTAAACAGACGAAGCTGATGTAGTCCTTGCATTCGAGACGTTGAAGGTCGTGAACCACTGCTTCCAAGTTGCAAAACTTGTCCTGCATTCCAAATTTGGTTCATTATGACATGCATCGTGATGTACACTGAAAATAGCGATAAGACATGAGGAACTTTGTTTATATAAATTATTCGCATCGCGGTTTCATCCTCACTGAGTGGAGGATCAGCAATGAATTCCGTCGTCGTTGTCCTTTGAGAATTGTCTTCAAAATTAGATCCACCGTCTGAGTTCTCGCTATTTTGAGCCTTTCCTGCCTCATTTGAATTCCTTGAATTTGAATCCAAAAGTTCATCGATTCTACAGATGGGATCATCAAAAACAGACGTAACAACTGAACTCACAGTCGATGGAGGCGGGCAGGAATCAAGCATTGCTCGCCATTCCGATTCACTTTCTGCCTGCCAAAGAATCTGATGATCAGGTAGCATTAGGCGATCTGAATACTTCAGTGGGAGACTTTGATGGAACGTAATGTTATAGTCGGACATAACTACATACACACCCCAGTATAAGCGATGGATTGACTCTCGATTAATCCACTCCTTCCACGTCGAAGTTACACGTTCACGCCGTCGTTTTAGAGCAAGAATGCAGAATCTCTGGAAGAATGCTTGCTCGTCCAAAGCAACCTGAGTAAGTTGATCATCACCGCTCCAAGCATCAAATCCTGATATAATCAACCGCGATTGGATTAATGCGAGTCTTCGTTCATCAGGCAGTGATGCCTCGCTCGGTAAAACAGACAATAGTTTTCGTGCCCAATTACGCAATACTCTCGCGTCCTTATGAGCAAGCGAATATACTGCGCCGTTAGTGGCCATGACGATACACAAAAGAGCTGTTGACAGCGCTTCCCAAGGGAAATCCGGATGATTGCGGTCATGGATCGAGTAACCAGAAGAATGTTTTGAGGCAAAATCTTTCAAAATTTGAAATTTGAACACAGAGGGATGAATAATTGGAAAATGATGTGAAAAGTTGATCACATAGACTGAAAGATATCTCTGCATCGTAAATGTATCAAACACAACGAAATCTTTGCGAGGAATCAAAGGAGATAGTAAAGTGACCATGGCTTGTCGACAGAGATCGTCAAACGGTACTATCCAGACTGGAGGATGGGATTGGACTGAAGGCTGACGGAATGTTTCGCTGCTTGTGGTTGACTCGGAAAATGATCTTGAACTAAATGACGAATCTGTGGATGGAGAAGAAGCAGGAGATGGTGGATGAACAGTCGAATTCGAATTCGAATTCAAGAGACTTGGAGTTGGAGGGAGCATAGGTAGAGTCGAGGTTGCCGTAGGAGACGCACAAGCCGACTCGAGCCTGAACCAATTTGCCATAGATTGTGTAGGGGGCGATGGTCTTGTCGACTGAGGTGAAGCCAAATCTTCGGATGATAAAAGTGAAGACAAATCTGGCAGACCGAATTGGTGCTCGAGATACGACCAGTCTTGCATGCTCAAGGCAAACTGAGAAGCTGTAGCTGAGACTGCATCTTCTAGCGCGCCGGCTGCGGAAGACAATGGGCCCAGTGCGGTTGAAGTGGAAGTTAATAGTGAAGGAGAGAGCGAGAGAACTGATGGACCACCAGGAGCTAACGCGCTCGCCGAAAGTGGTGTGGTAACGGAAGGGGAACAAGGCGGAGAAGCAATATGAGACTTTGGAGAAGTCGCAGACGTTGTGATAAGGTGAGGACCAGACTGAGAAAGAGTATGGACAGTGGCGGCCGAGTTAATAGACGAGCAAGAAGGCGAGGACGAGGTCGAGGTCGAGTTAGGAGAAACAGACGACGAATCATCAGCCGGCATTCCAAGAAAATGCAGAAACGACTCATTAGGCCAGCATATGTTGCTCACCCGAGGTTGGATCTCGGCTTTCCCAAGGTATGGCTCAGACATGTGTGGAGGTGTTCTCAGGTCACCCGTGGTGGCAGAAGAATTAGCAGTAGTACCAACAATCGAAGTTGTACTAGCACCAGAAGTAGGCGGATCTACTTCGTTGGGTCTGATTATAACGCGCTGAATGATTGATCTTCGTCTTTCCTTCCGTAACGCACTACTGGGACCTTTACACATGCGAAGATGTCGAACAAGCAAGTCTTTTCGCGTAAAACCGCGAGAGCATCTGGGACACGCAAATGGTCGTTCGGCCGTGTGAGACCGCTCATGACGAGCGAGATGCTCGCCTCTCTTGAATACAACAGAGCAGTGTCTGCAGATAAACTGCTTGCGCGGTCTGCGAGACAGCTTCTGGTCTCCGGCCTGGTCTGCAAGCATCGAAGCGGTGAGTGCCTCTTGCTGGACGGCATCCGGGGCCGACGCAAGCTGAAGAATTGCCTGCATGGACGAGAAGTTCGTCGATGCGGTGTGAGCAGATGCAGCTGCTGAGGCAGCAGCTGCTGCCGCCGCTGACGACGGTGAATTTGTTGAAAAGGCAGAGAACGTATGTAGGGTAGCCATTTTAGCTATTTGAATATCAGAAGAGGAAATGACCCCAGAACACAGGAGACGGTTGCGACTGCAGTAAGATGATCGTTCAGAAAAAGATATTCATGAGACAATACAAAAGCGAATAAGCTGCTGCTTGAACACAACCAGACTGGGTTGACAGATGCAAGTGACAGGAGAAGCACGAAGGAGCGGGAAAAAAGAAGTGGAAAAGGAAGCAGAACAGGGAAGATCTACGGAAATCTACTCTGGATTAGCAGTGAAACTTGTCCAACACAAACGTCTAGCAACAACGACAATGACGACGGAGAGCACATCAGAAGTCTAACGGAAGCTTGGTCGAACCGCATTTCGCCTTGGTTATTATTCCTGACATCGCAGTACGTTACAGAGGAGGGGAAACTGCAGCAGTGAGCCAGGGCCAAAGAGTAAATTCTCTCAACAACTAACCATTCCGGAAGACGGAGGACCTTGAGGTGATCTAAACCGTGCAAAAGTAGGGTGGGGGAGAAAGCAATAAGCGGTTCAAGGCGGAGCCACGAGTCTGGGGAAGGCGGGGAAAATCATTCACAGCCTCGGGCGGCGGTGGCTAGAACGTGGCTGTGGAGCGGCAGGGAACTAGATGTTCCACGAAGAATGGCTAATGGTCGGCAGACGATTGGGCGTAAACGATACTAGACCCAGACTTTGCAAGCGTACACGAGCACCGCTGTCTCATTGAGCCAAGCAGACTCGGAGTAGACCCACCGAATCCGTCTGCGGAACCCCGCGAGGTTGCTGGTTGCAATGACTTTGCGCTGTGTACGTTGTCACAGGACACAACTGGTTTTGCGGGGAAGAAGAGGGGCAGAGTGGGCTTACTGGATACAGCTATGTGGGGTGAATAGCAGGAACGGAGGGGGAGGAGGAGAAGAAAGCCAAGTTAAGGTCGACAATGATTACGTGGATATTAGTTGGTTAGGTAATTGTATGTAATACTCTACAAACACCATTGCATGTAATAGCGGGTACCAACGCCGCGAACTACATTTTGGATCTAGACCCTTTGGATGCAAGCAGCTGGTCCCGTGACATCCATCTTGGCTATCGCCATGAGTTGAGAGAGAAAGGTCTGGTGTGGGAGGAGGAACTGTGGCCAGAGATAGAAGAATAATTTATGGATTTATTGCATATAGAACGATAGAGGTTGTGGAGAAGATCTAGATTGGAGACATATTTTTAGGTCTGGACAGGCTGTGGTATTCATTGAATTGCATAATTTATTTTTTTGTCGAAAATGACTTCGCTTTGTCTCAACAGATTACAACAAGAAAGGTATGTTGTCTTTTTCTTGTGATGTTCTACTTGTACTTCTATATTCGTTTTTAAGTCCGTTACTAAATCTTTACGTCAGAAAACAATGGCGACGCGACCATCCATTTGGGTTCTATGCGAAACCACTAAAACTCGCAGATGGATCTCTGGACTTGCTTACATGGTCGGTCGGAATTCCAGGTAAAAAAGGTACAAACTGGGAAGGTGGCACGTACACGCTCACGCTCAGTTTCCCACCAGAGTATCCCACCAAACCACCAAAATGTAGGTTTGCTGCTGGATTCTGGCATCCAAATGTCTATCCGTCCGGAACAGTCTGCTTGTCGATTTTGAACGAGGAAGAGTCGTGGAAGCCTGCAATTACCATCAAACAGATTCTCATTGGTATTCAAGACTTGCTCGATGATCCAAATCCAGAGTCTCCTGCACAGTCCGATGCCTTTAATGCATTCAGGCGAGATAAAGCTCTGTATGACCGGAAAGTGAAAGCACAATCGAAAGAATATGCTACCACCTGAACACTACTGTATGTTTGCAAAAGCGCTTGCCAAACTGCTTGAATGACTATTTACACCATTGATCCATAATTTCTCTAGTCTTTATCGGCGTTGTATTTCTACTTGTCTTTACCTCTAATTATATTATTGTACCAACACTTTTGAATTATCAAATACACAATTTAATTTACTTACATTCCTGGAGGTCGATTTGAACCACCTGCGGCAGGTGGAGCTGCAGCATCATTAGACTTTGGGCCATCTGCCTGACTAGCTGGCAGTTGCTGACTACCTGGTTGCTGCTGCTGCATTTGCGCATAATATTGTGCGTAATACTGTTGACAGTATTGCACGTACGCATCATATCCTCCATATGCTGCATACGGATCCTGTCCAGCAGCAACAGCAGCGTAGAATGCTGTATAATCAGGGTTCTGGCTTGCTGAAGATTCGGCAACAGCCGCAGCAACCTCTCGATCAGCTGCGGACATTCGAGGCCGGTCATCTCGCGAGTTGTTAAAACCACCACGATTATTAGACCCCATTCCACCTCCGTTTGATCGGTTATTCATACCAGAATTATTATAATTGTTGTAATTATTTCTACCACCGTTGTTCCGTGGATTATTGATTCGGAAGGCATTATAGTCGTCAGTGACTGTCTTGACCAAGTCGGTCGCCAGTCCCACTGCGCGCGTCAAATTCTCCTGTTCTGGTCCACTAAAATTATCAATAAGAAGTACGCTCAATTAGGACAATAGATTGAGTAAACCTAGACCCATAATCTACCTGTCAATGTATACGTATATATGCATATATATATCAAGGTAGATTTAGCCGACTGGAATTGTCAAACGTAGAACAAAAAACAAGTATACGTACATGACGTGGAGATACATTGGCTCCTCTCCCTCTTTACCGGTCGCCTGGTCGATGAATTGTGATCCGCGACCCTTGATCTGGACTCTGCATCCTGTTTCGGCCTGGATGTGCTTCACGTTCTGACCACCCTGACCGACAATCTGGCCCCTGACATTAAACCCAGGATAGTAATCCAGTCCAATGACAACTCGATCTTCTAGCCATCGATTTCGACCTCCTCGATAACCCCCTGGACGTTGATCATTCGGGCGTCCGCCGTAAGGTCGCATAGCACCACCTTGAGCTCCTTGCGAACCTCCTTGAGAAGGATCACTTTGGTAAGGTTGGGTATCAGAGGAGAGAGGCCCAGCCAATCCGGCTGATTCTGGCTGACGGCGAGTTCTGCGTTCAGCATCTTGAGAAACCAATTCGTTGATTTTCACCACCGCACGCTCGACAGCGTCTCTTGATTGTGCAGTGATGTGGAGATATAAAGGCGGATCTTTCTCTGTAGCTTGTGACGAGTCCGGATAGTACCGTCCTCGAGTAGTAATGTCTGCACCTGTCTCTGCCTTTATCATCATCTGAGTCTGGCCTTTGGTCAACGTATATCGATTTTGAATATGATTAATTGGAATATCCCGAATATAGTCGCCTTCCTCAATTGTTGTTTCATCAATGGCCAACTTTGGACCTGCAGATACATTTTGTTCTGAAACTCTCGCACTTGAACCTGGACCGGGATCTGGACCGGGAGACGGCGACTTTGGTTGAGCAGGCAAATTAGAAAATTTAGCCTGAATCTGCGCATTAATTCTCTCGGCGGCAGCAGCAGCTGCTGCAATTGGATCTCGTTTTAGTCCAGCTCCTGATGATCCCTGTGGAGGAGATCGATTGGAGCGGCCTTCCTCACGACGACGATGTCGCGATGGAGAAGCAGACCGGTCTCTATACGAAGTTCGATGTCGATCGTGATCTCGAGCCGATGTCCTTGCGGAACTATGACGATTGTCGTAGGAAGAATCTCTTTCTGAATCCATTTTGCACTGTCCTGGCTAATGCGTTAAAACCTCTTTTTAGTATATGAAGAGAAATATTTTGACCGGCTCACTCAGTATTAGTCACGTGATATTTGTAGTGGTTATCCTTGACATAGCTGAGTTAAGGGATTACATAATCTGAATAGAAACAGGACCAGGAAGTATTGCACCGAAAAAACAAAAATTGTATGGAGATAAAGATTTCAACAAATCAATGAGGTAAATTTCAATAACATGAGCTATGCTTTTATTATATAGCTTATTAAAGTTACAGCAGAGATAGTCGAAGATTTGCCAAATCCTACAATGCGATCTCTGATACTCGTCATCAACCATGCCACATTGTTCAAAACTAATATCTAGCTTTATCCTCCTGTTGGAGATATATCAAAAGCAATTCAGAGGGGTATTTAGGGATGTTATGTGTGTTTTCACTGCGGTAGCTAAAGGAGTTGGTAAGCGTAACGTACACAACCATGGGAATCGAAAATAGATCAAATTTCGCTTCTCATAATATTGCACTGACACATTAGACTACCTGGTTCCAATGCCCATCTGGTGTGAACATTACTCTCTACATTATCGTGCTTATCTTTTCCAGAGAAAATGTTTATAAGACTGCTAGAATTCCTTCTACAATCCATTGAGAAGAATGCTTGTGTGCTAGCATGCCGTAACAAGTACAGTAATAATGGGCATAAGAAAATCCATTCTTACAGGAATATGCAACTTAGCTTAGATAACAAAAATATTTGCAGAAGTATTCGCCTTGCAATGAATATCCAGCAATACGCCAGAAATGCTGTTGGCATTTCGGACCTATTACATAATCACAAACGTTACTGTAACCGTTTGATAGAGAGAACATAAGAAGTCTACATATTAAGGACTCAGTACGAGATTATCTCATATTTCACCATATTCCCGTGCTTTGGTCGATCTCTTACTTCATGCTTCTACAGTTTCTGGCCAATTCATGCTGGCAAATATCGCCTCGTCAGCATTTTCAAAAAAGAATCCTGAATACTGAATACTATATACTCGTAGCTTCTCATCTAATAATGTACAGCCAAAGAACAGCTAGCACGTTATTGCATTTCCTATTAAGTCTGTTGTTCATTCAAGCGAAGCAGTGCTCATATCCTGTGCATTCCCCAATAGGAAGCATAATCACATGATCGTGCTTGTCGCCGACGGGTATGATTGGGCCGCTTAGATTCCCCCGCAGAGCGAGGGTAGCTTACGCCCGGTCCAAGGCTAAGGTGTTTGTTGCAGCGGTCAACTGGGGGTTTTGTTGGGCACTGGTTGGGCATTCAGTGCGGATACCCCTCCAGACGGATCTCTCTCTTGTCTTCCTTCTCCAATCGACTTTCCCAGTACTGAAAGGAAATCACTCAATTTTATCGCCAGCAATAATCAATTGAATAGTAACGATACAATGTCTTACGGAGATATCGCCAAGAAGCCTAACGACCTCCTCAACCGGGACTTTTTCCACCTTGCTCCGGCCGCGCTCAGTGTCAAGACCAAGGCCGACAATGGAGTTGTATGTACTGTGTTGTTCTTTTTCCCTTTCTTCCGTGCTTGATTACAGTGATTCTGGTGTTTGATTTTCGCTCAATTGATTACAATTATGTTTTATTTGTTTTATTTGATTGCATCTGTCCCTGATTTGCATCGGTTTGGTTCCCGTGCCGCGTGTCTCGCGTGGTTCGCTGCGTGGTAGCTAGCTGTCTCGCGGTTTCTCGCGTATTATCGTGACGCGCCCTGTTCTTCGTTGACTTCCACCGGGCCGGCCTTATTCGGCTTTTTGCAAGTCCGACGCGAAACTCGCAGCTGTGCTACCAAAGCAAGGCTGCAATTAAAAAAATAAAGTTTCTGAGTTATTTTTATTTATTTTATTATGTTTTCGCTTTTGTTTATCGATTGTCATGGTCCGCATTAATCTTGCATTGTTGTCAGTCTTGACATACTACTTTTTGCAGTTGTATCACACGCATGATCAGACAAAGACACTAGTTATTGCCGAACTGTACTAACATATATATAGACTTTCACTGTCAGTGGAAAGTCGTCGCCTAAGGATGGCTCAATTTCGGGTAACTTGGAAGCCAAGTATGTTGACTCCAAGACCGGTGTCACTCTTACCCAGGGCTGGACGACTGCAAACTCGATCTCAACCAAGTTTGAGCTGCCCGCGTTTGTTCCATCGTTGAAGACCGATTTTGCGACGACTTTCCTTCCCTCGGCTGGAACCAAGGGTGCCGTTGTTACGCTGAACTACCGTCAGTTCCCCGTTGTTTCCAAGGTTGTTGTGGATCTTCTCAAG
Source organism: [Lipomyces] oligophaga (assembly GCF_038497815.1). Lineage (NCBI taxonomy): Eukaryota > Fungi > Ascomycota > Lipomycetes > Lipomycetales > Lipomycetaceae > Lipomyces > [Lipomyces] oligophaga. The sequence continues at coordinate 1,761,414 of NW_027117785.1, read as the reverse complement.
GGCCCGACATTTGCTGCCGACTTTGCCTTTGCGAAGGCCGGAGCTATTGCCGGAGGTGAAGTCAACTATGACGTCCCTGCTGGATCCGTCAAGAACTACACAGCTGCTGTCGGATATGGTGCTGGCACCTACGCTCTTTTCGTTTCTGCGGCTTCCAAGCTCTCTGTCTTCTCCGCTGGTTATTACACGAAGCCTTCTCCTCAGGTCGAGGTTGCGGCCAAGGCCACCTGGGACTCTAAGTCGACTGCTGTAGTCGGATTCGAGCTCGGCACGAAATACACGATTGACGCAGACACCTCTGCGAAGATCAAGATCGCTAACTCTGGACTTGTGTCACTCTCTTATCTCCAGACCATCCACCCCGGTGTCAAGCTTGGACTTGGAGCTGCTGTTGATACGCAGCGTTTGAACGAGCCCGCCCATAAGCTTGGTCTTTCTTTCTCCTTTGAGGCTTAAGGGAAAGATTATAATTTTGTTTTGTTTTGATGTACTAGTCAATATAGATGTAAATCCGTATTCCCAAATTTCAACGCCTAAGTGAATTTCTAAAGTCTAAGGGTGCATAATGTTAACTATGACAGTAACGACACCGACTACGCCAACGACTCCTCCGACCAACTTTGTGGGCGACCAATTTGAGGATGATGAATGGTTCGAAAGGTCCGTGTCGTATTTGCGTCTTGGAGCTCCGGCAAATGATTGTTGGCCTGGCTTAGGAGTGCTAGAGGTATCCTGATAAGCAGTTCCAGCATAGGACGAAGAGTCGAAGTTTTCGTACGGAGACGCAGGGGAGTCTGATGCGTACCGTAGTCCAGGAGCAGTGTGATGCTTTACTTTATCTCGTTGGGCACGGAACTGTTCATAAGTGAGTTGTTGCTTAACGTATTTGTCGTAGTCCTGAGTCAATGAATTAGTGAAACCAACATTGAATGGAATCTTTGAAAATAGAATGACCGACTTACAAAATGAGGAACATCATTGTTAAGGCCTGTCGCATAACCAGCCCCCAAGCCAGTATTCTGCATATTGACCGGATGAGAGCCTTTCGGAACTTTTTTCCCAAACGCCGTAAAATATTCTTCAGAAGAGTCACCGTAATGGGCGTTACTTCGCTGACGCGTACGATTTAGTCCTGAATAATGGTGCTGTCTTTTTTCTCCTGGAGTGCGATAAATCGAATTTGCTGAGTCTTGCGACGCGGCCGTCCGCTCGTCATGTAATTGTCCATCGTATTCCTGTCTGCGACTCGGATCACCTAGAACTGAATAGGCTTCTGTCAGGGCGTCAAACCGTGTCCTCGCACTCGCGCGCTCAATATCAGAACCGGATAAAACTCGATCGGGGTGAAACTGCTTTGAGAGTTTATAAAATTGTTTCTTAATTTCTGCTGTTGACGCACTCGGCCGAACATCTAGCGCTTCATAGTGCGTGAGAAACCGCACCGCAGACGATCCGGGCGGCATAACAAGCGTTCGATCCAGGGACTTGATCAAAATATGAAAATCCAAATTCTATCTTCGAATTCAATTTAAAATTAAGATCAATAAAATTCATATGTTTGGAACTATTTTAGAAGATTCCAATCTAATGTTCATGTTAAATGTTCTCTAGTCAATCCAGACCTTCAATTACTACATACGGAATCCCAGGTCACGAGACACGCTACTCTATCCAGTCATATAAACCGGAGTTCGAACAAAGTGTTTGGGATTGGATCAATTAAAGTTTAAAAAATTCAGAGCAAATATCAAAAACCATATTCAATATATTCTTAATTTCTTAATTGCTTTTTCAGATTAAGATCAAATAATCTCAAGCTCTGGATTGATAATAATCACGTGAGGTATCACGTGAAAGGCATGTCCGGAGTTTTGCAATTATTTTCTGGGTTGTCAGCCGATTCTGGACCTGTTTGAATCAATTAATACGAGAAGTAGAGTGTTTTAGGAGATTGTTGAGCCGAACAATGGGTGCTGAATCGGTGAATGTGGATGGTGCCAATGTCGCAGACAACGTGGATGGAGCTGTAGCTGGAATTGCTGCTGTCGATTGTGAGTTTGAATGAGAAGTATGTACTGTTGATGTGCAGTCGAATTAACTTAAAATTATAGTGAACGGATCAGCCAAAACAGAGATTGTTGATGGCGTCGGATCCGGATCGGAAGATGAAGAAGATGCTGGCGAAGCCGGGGATAATAGTTCTGAACCGAAGAAAAAGAAGAAGAAGAAACGCTCAAAAAAGAAAAAGTCTGGCGCAGCTCCTAGTAATGGTGCTGGAGGGGCCGGAGGACCCGCTGTACAAACAGAGCCTCCAACCGTTGGTCTCTCTAGATTCTTTTTGGACAAAGTGTATCCCGAAGGAGAAATATGCGAGTACAAAGATGAAAATAATTTTCGGACAACAAATGAAGAGAAGCGGTATCTCGATCGGATGAACTATGACGCCTTGAATGATCTGCGCAAAGCCGCGGAAGCGCATCGCAAGGTGCGAGAATACGCTCGCAAGTATATCAAACCTGGATTGACCATGATTGAGATTGCGGAAACAATCGAAAATGCCTCTCGAGCGCTTTCAGAAGGCGATGGGTTAGAAGCTGGAGTTGGGTTTCCAACAGGCCTAAGTCTGAACCATGTTGCAGCTCACTACACCCCTAATGGAGGTGATAAAACTGTTCTGCAATATGATGATGTGATGAAGGTAGATTTCGGTGTTCATGTTAACGGTCGAATCATCGATTCCGCGTTTACGGTAGCATTCGATCCAAAGTATGACCGATTGCTCGAAGCCGTCAAGGATGCAACGAACACTGGGATCCGAGAAGCCGGGATCGACGTTAGATTGTGTGACATTGGTGCAGCAATCCAAGAAGTCATGGAAAGCTACGAAGTTGAAATTGATGGAAAATCTTTCCAAGTTAAGTCGATTCGTAACTTGAACGGTCATAACATCAACCAGTACCAAATCCATGGGTCTAAATCGGTTCCGATTGTCAAAGGCGGAGATCAGACTCGTATGGAGGAGGGCGAGACTTTCGCCATAGAAACTTTCGGCAGCACTGGGAAAGGATATGTTCGAAGTGACGGCGAATGCTCACATTACGCGCGCAACGCAGACGCAGGTCATGTTCCACTCAGACTGAACAAAGCTAAAACACTTCTACATTCAATTGAAAAACATTTCGGGACTTTGCCTTTTTGCAGAAGGTATCTTGATCGCATCGGCGAAGACAAGCATATTCTCGCTCTCAAAAACTTAGTTCAGGCGGGCGTGGTGGAGGAATATCCTCCATTGGTCGATATAAAAGGATGTAAAACTGCACAGTTCGAACATACAATTGTACTACGTCCGAATGTAAAAGAAGTTGTATCTCGCGGTGATGATTTTTAAAATTGCTATTTTTATTTCTTTACTTTACTCAGCGTGATTTGATTATTATTACCAATATTGTATATATTCTAATACATTACACAAGTTTAACCAGGAGGAAGCTGAGAAATATCGACCAACTCCTCCGCAGATTTCTCTTCCTTTGAAGTCGCTTCCATAGGTGACCGAGTGAGCGCCATCATGCCCGACCGAGCAAGTTCCAAGATCCCAAATGGCTGCAGAAGCTGGATCAAAGCCGAAATTCGAGTGGGTTTGGCTGATAATTCGACAACACAGCTGTTCATGGAAATATCAAGGACTTTCCCGCCAAATTGATGAGCAAGCTTTGTAATAGCATCAAGATGCTGATGCTTATGTCGAAGTGCCTCCGAGGGAGCAATGATAGAGGGATGAAATCCCGGGATCTCGACCACTTCGTCAACCACTGAGATCGTCGATTCGTCACCGGTCTCAGAAATACCGTGCTCATGGTGGGCCAGAAGTTCTTCGAAGTACTCCGGACCAAGTAAAGAAACTTTTGCCAGTAAGAGCTCGCGCTGAATCGTGGCCGTGTTGGTATAGTCCAGCACTGCCCATACAGGAACAAGGTCTTCCAATTGTCGTCTTGCCTGCTCAATCACAGAGTCCTTTCCTTCGAGCACAATCGTCATGCGCGAAAGATCTTTAACCTCCGTATTGCAGACCACAAGAGAGTCGATATTGAATCCTCGCGCAGCGAGAATACCTGACACTCGCGATAAAACTCCAGGCTCATTCTGCACAAGGCAATTCAGCACATGCGACTTATCTGGCGAGGTATTCTCCGGCGGCATTTCGTACAAAATCGACGAGACCGCCGTAGGCGCAGACCAGCTAGGTGTTTCAATCTTGGGAGATTTCGGAAACCGCGTATGTTTATGAAGCGCCTTGTACGCTAATGCTGAGGTTGAGGATGGCGTATCCGCTGAAAGCAATGTTAGCGCATGATGGAAATTGCGGACACCAACTCGTCGTTGCATTCCGCGGCTAGTTGTCACAGCTGCGGACTGTAGACTCATGGTTATGGTCAAGTTTGTTTGTCTAAAGTTCACTCGAATTAACTGTACGCGAGCAGCAATAAATTTACAATCTAGTAAACTGACGGTCCAATTGTCCTGATTCTTCCATAAATTAGCTGGTGAAGAGTCATCTCAACTTTTTTCTTCGTTTTGACCGACATCGGCCTCGAAAGTCATGTGATATCTAATGTTAGTCATAGATGAGGTAAGTGTGATTTCTGGTGTTGGTTCCTTTAGATCGCCACTACAGCTAGTAGTATGTTGACAATGATAATTCAATTACTATTTCAAATTTGATTATTTACTATGTTATATGATACGTCGTATCATATTTCATTAGTACATTAAAAATTTTTAATATCTAGTTTCATCGTTCTGAATTATTTATTTTCCAGCAATAGTCCAGATCAAACTCCTTTCTTAAACGTTCTTTAATCTCTCATCACCAGCTTCTATCGCCGTGGCTAGCTATCTTCGACGACCACGTTCGCCCGAACCGCCTGAGTCGCAATCGTCCGTCTCCGCTGATCCGGAATTACTTGTTGTCTCTGATTCCGCTTCTGTGTCTACTTCTGTGGCTGCCGTTATCGAGTCAAGCTCTAACCATCGAATCAAACGACCCCGAATCGAAGAGCGCCAGACGAACGAGTCTCGTGTTCACATACAATCAACATCCCCTCAAATGCCAATGCGACTTGAACCTCTTGAGCCTGAAAACGCGTCAGCTACAGATACGCTTTTCAACCGCTCTGATCTGGCCGATCAGGTTGGTGGTTCAAATCGGCTGTCACTGAAGAACGGCAGCAATGGCTCGCGTCCAAATGGATCAATCGCCGTGCTCAATGACGTCTCTAAAGATGAAGATTATCACGGCGTGAGTAAACTTGAGACAACCCGCTTGATCATTCAGGCTTTGCATGAAATGGGCTATTCGTCGGCCGCAGCAGTTCTTGAAACCGAATCAGCATGTTCCATCAACTCGCCAGAAGTCTCTGCATTTAAAGCAGCAGTCCTGGACGCCCAATGGACTGAAGCAGAAAGACTTCTTGGTGCTTTGGAACTTAAGCCGACTGCAGATGTTGTGTCTTTGAAGTTTCTGATCCGCCAACAGAAGTATCTAGAAGCGCTCGAGCAGCGTGACTTAGCAGGAGCATTATCCATTTTACACAATGAACTGACTGTGCTCAAATATGACGTTTCCAGATTGCACTTACTTTCCTCTCTGATTATGTGCACTTCTTCCGCTGATGTGCGCGGTCAAGCTAATTGGCTAGGTGTCCAAGGCGGGTCCAGACTGGCTCTGTTTGACCAGCTCCAAAAACGTATTTCACCTGCTATCATGATTCCACCACATCGTCTTGCTACGCTGCTCAATCACGCTACGGACTATGAAGTTCTCAAATGTACATATCACAACGTGGATGGGCCTATTTCTCTTTACACTGATCATAAGTGTGCTCGATGGGAATTACCAACTGTACCTGCTAAGGTACTTGACGATCATACCGGGGAAGTATGGTTTGTAACTTTTTCAAACGATGGTACAAAGCTTGCGTCAGCATCTAAAGATTTTTCTGTCATTATTTGGGATTTGACTAGATATAAGCAAATGCTTGCACTTCGTGGTCATGCTGATGGCGTTACTGCAGTCGCCTGGTCTCCCGATGATTCTACTATTATTACCTGTGGTTATGATCGATTAGTCAAGTTGTGGCATGCGAAGGTAAGAAATTTATACAGTTTTATCCAGCAGTATTGACAAATTAGAATGGGCAATGCATGCTGTCTCTTAGTTTTGATGATGCAGTGACATCTTGTGCTTGGTTGGGTTCTGGTGACTCGTTTATCATCGGTAGTTTAGATATGGAACGTGCCATTACGCACTGGTCTATTGACGGAAGACTATTACAACATATGACTGGAGTTCGAATCTACGATTTAACATTGACGCCAGACAATAGTCGAATCATTGCAATTTCCAACGAGAAGCGTCTGAGCATATACAGTTATACAGAGTGGAAGCTAATAGCCGAGTTTGTGCTTTCCGGTAAAATGACCTGTGTAACGACGTCAAAGGATTCAAAATATGCACTAGTGAATAGCTGTAATAAGGAGCTTCATTTATGGGATCTGGAGCAGTTACAGCTAGTTCGGAAATGTCTGGGCCACCAGCAAGTAGATTTTGTGATTCGATCGTGTTTCGGAGGAGTGAACGACAATTTTTTAGTGTCCGGGAGTGAAGATTCGAATATATATATATGGAAACGGGATGACGGATCTTTGATTGAGGTGCTAGGAGGGCATACTAAAGGAGTTAACTCCGTTGCCTGGAATCCTATCGACAAGCATATGTTCGCATCAGCGAGCGATGATAATACTATTCGGATCTGGACCAGTGGGCGGAATTTGTAATAGGACCGTATGTTTTAAGGAATTCATTTGTTTGGTGTTGGGATTACGGAATGATTGATTGTGAATTGTGTGGATGCATGTGAATGAACACAGGATAATACTGAATTTATAGTAATAAAAGTATAAGAAACTAAGGATGCAAAATAGGATTCATTTACTTTTCTTCGCGGCTAAATTTGCTACAACTAGATCAATCTTCTTCGCAGGCCAACTATATCTCTGGTTAGGAATGAGAAATGGTCTCAAATCAAAACGATTATCATCCGGGGAATAACTTTCTGCATGGTAGGCAGGGGTCATAATTGTCATTTTATGACGATTGATGGCGTAATAAAAATAAAAGTTTTTAACCTTCGTCGCGATCTGCTCGGCAGACAAACGCGGAGTCCATTCATGGTAGAGCTTGATAAACATACTATACGGGCCGCATTTATCAATTTTCCTCAGACGACCAAAGATAGACAGTTCCTCGTACGTCATTCCCATATCGCGCTCATCGGATTGCACATATGTATCTGTGATTGGTTCCAGTTCGGCAGTCGGGGTTGCATCAAGAAATGACTGCAAGATTGGCATTCGGTACGTGTCACGCGCGTACGCAATGAAGGCCTTAAGATCTGTCTTACTGATACCACCGATTGGATTGATATCTGCCGAGGAACAGTCATACTTAGTGAGGTATCCACGGAGTGATTCGTCGACGTTGGCAGAGCCAAGCACTAATAGTCCGCCACTTCGACCACGCACCCAGGGTAGTAACTGTGCAAACAAATAGGCAAGAACCATACGTAGTCGCGCCTGGATGTTTTGTAAGGCGAGGTTCTCGGCATCAGAACCACCGTGTATGCGGAACAATGGTCTGCGACCGGTCACTGTGACAAAAATCTCACGAACGGCCGTCACGGCAGAATCCATATTTAAGTCTACATGGTACGAGCCGATTTCACTTGCAAGTTGCGTTGCCCGCTTGCGAGTATCGAAGGAAGAGTTCTCAGTGCCCATGTATGAAGAGTGGAAAATATGGCTCGCAAATTCTATAGGATCCGTGGGTACGTATTCCGATTCTGGCTGACCAATAGCTTGGCGCGCGTCACGAAGTACTTGTTGGTCACCTTCTTCACAGGCTTGCACAACTAATCGACACATTGAATGCACGATTATTGCGGTCGAGCAAGAATCGATTCCACCGGATAATGGCAAGAAAAAGCCGGCAGACCGTGATCGTCGAAGATAATCCCACATCCAGCACGCAGGTCCAAGCGCTATCTCTTCTTCGGGCTGATGGTACCGGATTTCTCTAGCCTGAGTCGGGACAAGACTAGGATCAAAATTTGAACCCGACGGCGATAAGGAAAATGAAGCCATTATCCGTTCGTAAGTCGGAGTAGTCCGGCTCTGGATCCCATGAGACATGAAGGACCGATATGACCGGACATCCTCAAGGTCGACTGTCGCAGTCACGACTTCAACATCTTTCAAAGAAAACTGCGACCCCTGGCCGACAACTTTACCATTCACCACGATCAGCGGACATCCGTCATAGTAAAGCCGGTCGCCATCGCAGCCTCGTTGGTTAGCGTAAAGATATATTCCTCCACACTTCGCTGTCGCTTCTGTAATAAGGTTCAGACGCAAGTCAAGTTTCCGAAGCTGATGGTGGGATCCAGAGGAGTTTGTAAAGATTTCTATGCCATCCAAAGACATATCAATGTGAGGAGCATCCGGAGTGAACAGCTCTTCACAAGTCTCCGCCCCAAGCACGGTATCCTTCGTAGCGATAACCGCATCCCCAAAATCAACTTCTTCCTGACCAGTGATCTCAGTAATCATTCGAGGTAGCGAATACTTTTCTACATATCGAGGACGCATCCAAGGCGTGAAGTATCGCATTTCACGATAGTTTCCATCATTTGCTAGCCAGAGTTTAGGACGAATGAGAAGGATCTGCTTATTGTAGGAAAGCATGCGGCAGTTATAACGTATATTTTTGTGCATCACGGGCATACCGACGTCAAGAAGAATATCTCTACATTCTTCTGATTCAAGTAATTTGGCATACATCTCCCATGCATGTAAGTATGTGTCGCCCTCTAAAAAATGATCTAAACAGCCATATCCACTAAACTTGATGAGTCACTATTCTCCATTAAATTAAGCAACCGTAAACCGTACGTAATTTCAAGTTCTGGTCCTACTCGCAAAGATGATCCTGCCGCTTTCGCCTGCACAATGGACTCAATGATGCGCGTAAGATTTCCCTCGAAGTCCAGTGCCCACTGGTTCAAAGCACTATATAACTTTATCAAAATGCGGTTCCCAGTTCAGAAGACTCAATTTAACATACCAAGCCGATATAGTCACAAAATGACCCATCTGTACTAACAAAATTAATTTTCAAGTGCTTGATCCAGCGATTTTCAATATATCTTTCTCAACAAATCATCTACAATTTGTTCCGGTATTATGATGTTCTCCACATCCTAAATCTGCGTGAGTCACATGATATAATCACATGATTTGGCAATTTTCTGCTATCAGACCACACAAACACCGCATTTCGCGCATTTTGTTCATCTGTGATTTTTGTGATTAATTGTGACTACGATAAGCTTACGCAATTATCCCATGCTGTATTATTTATGCCCTAAATTTCAAAACTCCGAACCACGAGCTAGATACGGCCAGTCCAAATCAGCCTGACCTAACCCTTGAGCAACCGTATCCGGAGGGCCTGCGAGCTAAGTTGACAAGCATGCAGAAACTTCCTTTCCCTTTCCTTTTCCACCCCGCCAGCAGCTCGGTTTCAAATCCGTTTTTCTCGCTAAATCTTTCATTTGTTGTGCATTTAACTATTCGGAATGGTAAGTGGAGTTCTTGTTTGATATAGTTTATCAATTGGGTATTTGCTGACTTGTTCTAGGCCGGTGCTATCGAAAACGCTAAGAAGGCTATCAAGAACCTCGACCCCGATGGAGAATATGGTAATTGTTCCTTTTTCCCGTTCTTAGGTTTTGCCAATAGATAATTGAGTTGTTCGAATTGATGTTCTAATTGCTCGCATAGGTGCCGTTTTTTCGGTTTCCGGTCCTGTCGTTGTGGCCGAGCAGATGATTGGTTGTGCTATGTACGAACTGGTAAGTAATTATTTGCTCTTTTCTCAGTTTCGGCGTTGAAGCTCCGAAAGGTAAGAGCTGGCTCAATTGTTTCCAGCTCTTCTCAGTAGAATGATGATGTCCAATCTGCATGTCTGTCAATTTCTAATCTCTATTCTAGGTTAAAGTTGGCCATGAGAATTTGGTCGGCGAAGTTATCAGAATTGAGGGCGATAAGGCAACCATTCAGGTTTATGAGGAAACTGGTACGTTATCCCATCCGTACAATTGAATTAATTTCAAAGATATCTTTCTTTTAGGATGTCTTTATTAGTTTTTTTTATTGTCATTATACTGGACTGACTTCTTTAGCTGGTGTTACTGTGGGTGACCCAGTTCTCCGTACTGGAAAGCCTTTGTCCGTCGAACTTGGTCCAGGTCTGATGGAGACCATTTATGATGGCATTCAGCGTCCCCTAAAGGCCATTCAGGAGCTGTCAGGATCTATTTATATTCCCCGTGGTATTGATACTCCGTCACTTGACCGTGCGATTGCTTATGCTTTCATTCCGAGCCCTGACTTCAAAGTTGGCGATCATATCACTGGCGGCGATATCTTCGGTTCCGTTTTTGAGAATTCACTTCTCCGAGACCACAAGATCATTCTTCCCCCGCGTGCCCGTGGTACCATCACTTGCATTGCTGAGGCTGGAAACTACACTCTTAACGACACTGTTCTTGAGCTGGAATTTGAAGGAAAGGTATCCAAGTTTTCTATGTGGCACTCATGGCCTGTTCGTGTTCCTCGCCCAGTTTCCGAGAAGCTTACTGCGGACTATCCTCTTCTCACTGGTCAGCGTGTTCTTGATGCCCTTTTCCCTGTTGTCCAGGGCGGTACCACCTGTATTCCAGGTGCTTTCGGCTGCGGCAAGACTGTCATTTCGCAATCTTTGTCCAAGTACTCTAATTCGGATATCATCATCTACGTAGGTTGCGGTGAGCGTGGTAATGAGATGGCTGAAGTACTTATGGATTTCCCTGAGCTTTCGATTGAAATTGAGGGCCGTAAGGAGCCCATTATGAAGCGTACTACTCTTGTTGCTAACACATCCAACATGCCTGTTGCTGCTCGTGAGGCCTCTATTTATACTGGTATTACTTTGTCCGAGTATTTCCGTGACCAAGGAAAGAATGTTGCCATGATGGCCGATTCTTCTTCTAGATGGGCTGAGGCTCTTCGTGAGATTTCCGGCCGTCTTGGAGAGATGCCTGCTGATCAGGGTTTCCCTGCTTACCTTGGTGCTAAGCTCGCTTCTTTCTACGAGCGTGCTGGTAAGGTTGTCACTCTGGGTAACCCTAAGCGACAGGGATCTGTTTCTGTTGTCGGAGCTGTATCACCTCCTGGTGGTGATTTCTCTGATCCCGTAACTGCAGCTACTCTTGGTATTACGCAGGTTTTCTGGGGTCTTGACAAGAAGCTTGCGCAGCGCAAACATTTCCCTTCGGTAAACACGTCTTTGTCTTACTCCAAGTATAACAATGTTTTGAACAAGTACTACGAAGGCCACTACCCTGAGTTCCCCAGTCTCCGCGACAAGATGAAAGAAATCATTTCCGATGCTGAGGAGCTGGAACAAGTTGTGCAGCTGGTTGGTAAATCTGCTCTTTCAGATGCGGACAAGATCACTCTTGAAGTTGCGACGTTAATCAAGGACGATTTCTTGCAGCAGAATGGTTATTCTACTTATGATGCGTACTGTCCTATCTGGAAGACAAGTGCTATGATGAAGGGTTTCATTCTGTACCATGATGAGGCTCAGAAGGCAGTTGCATCTGGATCGAACTGGAATAAACTCCGGGACGCTACTAGTGACGTCAAATACCATTTATCGTCGTCCAAGTTTTTGGAGCCTAGCCGAGGCGAGGAGGAGGTTTCTGGAGAGTTTACTAAGCTTTACAATGAGATTCAAGAGAAGTTTGCAGCGGCCTCAGAGTAAATGTGATTCGTTACTTGAAGAAGGAAGGACGGATGGAAAAACAAGATATCATTTCATTCTTGAAGTAGCTCAGATTGGGGTTGGTTTTATTCTTAATAATTTGATTGCAATTTTATTCATATTTGTGTATGTGGGCATTATGCGATGAGATTGACGACATTAATATACATTATCAGTAAGGAGCAAGTAGAATATAAATAGCAAAGTTCAAATTAGACCCTGCTTTTTCAAATCGTTGTATACTTTCTCGCTCATTACGTTTCCTTCATCGTCTTCAACCTGGACAGCTTGTTCACGGACACTGTCCTGAGCGCGCTTTTCTTTCTTTAATCTGTCCCAGAGGGACAGCGCATCGTGGATGCTTGTGATCTCCCGGAACAAAGCAGAATTATTTATTCCCAAACATCGGAGACCGTGAATATGGCGGGGTTCATTAAAATGCCGGTCAAACGCTTTCCGACCCATGTAAACAAAATTTCCGCAGATTTCGCAGGGATGCTCGACTCCAAGTCCGTGGAGCTTCCAAAGCCAGAAGGGAATCGGCTTTCCATCCCAGCCTATCGGTAATTTGAGCGGGTTATATATTTTAGAATCGTCGTCAGCAGAATTATTATGTGTTTGAGGGTTTGAATCGTCGTCATCGTTGTTATCGCCATCTTGCTCGTCGTCGGATAAAAAATCGCCTCGCTCAACCGCTTCCATTTCTAATTGACGCTCACGAACAGTTAGAGCGGATTTCCGCTCAACATTGAGTCGAGTGTTCGTACGTTGCTTTTCCAAGATTTCTACTAATTTAGAGATCTCGTATTCGCGCTGTGCGATCGCCCGAGTTTTCAGATTCGAAATGCTTGTGCTGGTGGGGCCGCCTGCACTCGATTGCGCGTTGCGTTTATGTTTTTTACTTGACAGATGCGCGTCAAATACAGTTTGCTTTTCGAATAGTTTCTCACACGCAGAGCAGTATAACGGGTTCGTCTCTGTAGCTTGCGACTCGACTTGTCCAGACCATTCGATGTCAAAATCGGCTTGTATTTTGGAAATAATTCCGTCGGGATCAGATAATGGTTGAGTTCGTTTAAGGAAGTCTGCCAAGTAAAAAGCCAGGTCGACAAGATACTTGAAGTACATGTCGTCTTTTGATGTTTTCGGTATCTGATCAAATTTGTCAAAAATATCTAGGTATTGCACATATGATACGTGTTTGATGTTTCGAATATTCAAATACTGCTCGTGAAAACTGACGAGGTCTAAGTATCTCCCATACATTTCCTCGCCGGAAAACATAGTATCAATCGCACTGTCCATCATGGCCGGTCGTGAGCTAGACATTTGATTAAAAGAAGCACTATTATCATCATCTAATTTTTGTCGCTTATATGATTCTTGTAGATTTTCCGCTTGCTGATTCGGATACCGGCGGTGGAAGTCACGAATCTCCCGGAGTTGCCTGTAGAATTCGTCGAATGGATCGCCATCAATGCCTTTAACCAGCGCCTGCTCTTTCTTGGTTTCCCTAAAATTGTTAAGTTTAAGGCATTTGATTACATCTCGGCTAGCGGTCACTATTCATACCCTGAATCATCTCTGAAGCTGTCAAGTAGAAATTGACTTTGCTGCTGGATCCGCTCGAGAAACAACGCAATTTCATGCTGCTGCGCCAGTTTCTCTCGGTGCTGAAAAACGTTTAAGTTAGCCGTGCACAGATAAATCAAAAACAAGCATTCATCTATGCAGTCTTACTTTTCGCGGAGGATCGACCAGCCTTTCTGCTATGGCGTTCTCAAGTCGGTCGATATCTGGATGTATTAGAGCTACCCTCAACTAATCTTGATTCTGGATACCTTCAAGTGCATATCTTTGAGCTTCCAATGTCATTATTGATTCCGTTTGATATAGCAAAATATGTACTACTATTATATTGAGAAAGAGAACAACATATAAACCTATGTAGCCTTAAATTGATATATTTTGCTCGATGTATAATACCATTATTACAGGAACTGGTCAAATTCTGCTTCGGGATACGACTGCGCCACGCAAGCTGCGCCATCTGCCAGCCACGCTACCCTAACCGTTCAGCGCCGCAACTGAACACTATCGTTTCGATATCATGGCAATCTAAAATAACTGTAGTATGGAATCAACAGGTTTGTATACTGATCATAGAGTACTCACGCGGCGATGCTGATGCCATCGCCTCCGCAACATGGCTGGCTTGGTTCTGTCTACGGAACAGTTCAGCTCCTTCCCCCCTGCAGAATGATCTACGGCCGTTGTCCACGGACGAGACTATATCTAGAGTCTGATCCCATCCAAGCAGGCAAGGATAAGTTGGAAAGAGCAGCACTGTAGGTCAAGAATACTTCTTTAGTCAATATTTGAATATGGTTCCCATTGCTGCTCTTCAGCCTGCAATATTAAATCAGGATGACTACTATACACCATCGCTCGAGCGCGTCAAGGCGATTCATAATACGAGTCCTACTGATTTCTTGACTGCTAGACTGCCCAAGGTCAATCGCAAAGAAGAGTCCTGGTTCAGGCAGTTGGTACGCTTGCCGTCGTTGGAAGACTTAAATCCTCCTTTGCGATCGACTCATTGGAAAGTACCTGATGCAGCACACCATTTGACTTCCCTATCAAGCCATTCCTCGCTGCCCTTGCTTGCTATTGGCAGCGGAGGCAAAGAGAAGAACTTATATGTCTATGAGCTGGCTGGTCCAAATGGCCAGGCCCAGCTATTTGTGAGTATTTTTCAAACGGTCTATGAGTTAAATGTGTTAACAGCCCCAGCATCGTCAAACCGTTTCGCTTCCATATATTTTAAGCCTACAATGGTCTCCAGCAGGATTATTCACTTCTCAGACTGTTATCGCGACCAGTCATCGAAATGGACTAGTTCACATAGTAGCACTACCGGATTCCAGTAACCCGCAGCCAGCACGGATTTTGAGAAGATTCAATTTTAATCCGGATAAGCGGCAGAACCTCTCTACTCTGGCATCGCGGGTTTCTCATGTAGAGTTTGCCGGTGCTGCCTGGACTTGTGTTCCAGATGCTACTCTTCTCTCACTATATGGCGATACAGTTTACGTTTGGGATGCAACTCGCAACGACCGGCCGTTACTCACGCAAAAGGTGGCTACAGCTACAACATTTCATTCATCTCCCTTTAGAGACGGTATCGTCTCGCTCAGTGGAGCTTTTGGTATTTCACTACTCGATGTGAGATGCAGGAATCGGGGTCTCTTGCGCCCGAAAACAGCAAATCACTCGGAATCAACAGCTGTTCGTTGGTCGCCATACAACTCTAATTGGGTTGCGTCTGCTCATGAAGACAGCAAAATTCGCGTTTGGGATATCCGGGCTTCGAAACCCTTCGCAGAGTTGTCGGGACATTTAGATATTATCAATTCTCTTGAATGGTCTGCGTCTGATCCTAATGAACTGATGTCTGGGTCGACCGATCAAACAATCAACGTCTGGGACGTCTCCCGAAGCTCCTTTGCATATGATCCAAGTCGGTCCAAGGAAAAGTATTTTTCCAATTTCGAGAGCAAGAAAGACGATGCCACTGTTATTTCGCCTGAACACTCGTCCCGACGACGACGGGCATTATTTACTATTCTTGAAGACCCCACCAATGTAACAGCAGACGAAAAGGCTGATGGTGTTTGTTCCTACCGTCAGAGCTCTGCAGTACTAGGCCTTTCCTCACTCGATACTTGTGCGGATGGAAAATCCTTTAGCTCCATTACGACAGATTGTCAAGTAGGTCTACATCAAGTCAGGAAACCAGCATTGCGTGATCCGGTGAAGCAATTTAATAATGGTCGAAAGGAGAATGACTTCCGAGGAGGAATGATTTTAGCGCAGCCACTGGGTCCGACTAGTAGTTATAGCACGTTGTCGTGATTCTAATTCGGAATATCTCGGAATATCTCGGAATATCTCGGAATATCTTGTAATAAAACTCGATATATATTTTCGTTTGTATCAATATGTATATTATGGCTAGGCAGTTATTATATTTTTCTCTTATTTTACTTTATGTAGTTCTGCATATTGCGTACTTCTCTCGGAACATGGCAGATCTATAGCCCAAGAAGAAACCTGTCGCGCAATTATCCCAACGGTGACTCTTCCATCAATTTTTTTTTTTATGATTGTAATTTAGCAATTGCACAAATATTCCAAAACATATCTTTTTCTATTCATCTTTTTCTCTATATATGTGTATAATAACATTACAGAAGACAATAATTTAGTATAAAATATAGCTTAGTTACATAAGAAAATTAATTATGCCGGTATGTGGAACATGAGTGGAAGTGACAAGTCTAAACAAAAATCAGATGTTCATCGCAAATCCTTACTTAGGAGATAAGGAACGGTCCGAAGATTGGAGAAGTAAGTGTTCCGTTATTTTATATTGTTCGTTCAAATTAACCGATATTTAGTTCGGGGGTATGACCCAATTACTCCGCCGGATCTGCTTCAGCATGAGATCATGCAAACCAAGGCATCTAAGGCTACTGTTCTTCGAGGTCGGAACGAGGCAGTCAAAATTATCAACGGAGATGATGACCGCTTACTAGTGGTAATTGGTCCCTGTTCAATTCATGATCCTGCCGCTGCTTTAGATTATGCAAACCGATTATATCCTCTTGCGGAAAAGCACAAGGACAATTTATTAATTGTTATGCGTGCGTATTTAGAGAAGCCTCGTACAACCGTTGGTTGGAAAGGTCTGATCAATGACCCTGATATCAATGGTACTTTCAATATCAATAAGGGATTGCGGATATCCCGAGAGCTGTTCTTGAAATTAACGGAGAAGCTGCCGATTGCGGGTGAGATGCTCGACACGATATCGCCCCAGTTTCTGGCTGACTTGGTCTCTGTGGGCGCGATTGGTGCACGTACTACAGAGTCACAACTACATCGTGAGCTGGCTTCTGGTTTGTCATTCCCTGTAGGATTCAAAAATGGTACCGATGGCATGTTCGACGTTGCTGTCGACGCCATCAGAGCGTCGTCTTGTCCGCATCATTTTTTGTCAGTAACGAAGCCCGGTGTCGTCGCTGTTGTTGGATCAGAGGGCAATAAAGATACATTTATTATTTTGCGTGGCGGAAAGTCTGGTACGAACTACGATCCCGAAAGTGTCATGATTGCCAAGGAGAAGCTATTGAAAGCCGAGTTTGTCGTCGAGCATCTCAGTGCAAAACTGAAAGAGGCGGGCATGGATAAACTCGAAGGTCAGCACCGGATAGAGGAAATGAAGAAACGTCTGAATAGGATTATGATTGACTGTTCTCATGGAAACTCGAATAAAGATTTCCGCAATCAACCGAAAGTAGTGGACAGTGTCTGCGAGCAGTTAAGCAAAGGGCAGCTAGGAATTATGGGTCTTATGATTGAATCCTTTATTACTGAAGGTAAGCAGGACAGTGAAAAGAAATCTCGTGGTGAAGATTTTGTTTACGGCCAGAGTATAACCGACGCGTGCATTTCGTGGGAAACCACCGTCGATGTTTTGGACAAATTATCCAGAGGCGTCAAGGCTCGAAGAGATTATAAAAAGCAGCACCCGGGCGCTCCTAGTAATGGCGACTACTCAAAGCCAGAGGAGATTAACGCACTAAACGATGAACTACCAACTTCTCCGGCTGCTAAACGTTCTCATTCAGAAATTTCTGACTGATCAGTTTTAAAATGCTTTAATTATATCTGTCTGTTTGAATTTCCTTAGATTCAACGAGCTAATTTCATGTGATAAAAGTAGACGATTTTGGTGTATCTAATGTACTTAGTGTACTTGTTGCATATGTCATATATGTCATTATAGTGTTGCGAAAAAACTTTTCGCCCACCATTACTTTCTGTAAGCTTAACTTAACGGACAGCATTCCATATACAGTTACATTTTTTTATGATAGTCATTTGAACCTATATCATTTGCGTCTGGTAGCCTATGATAAGATTAACCCAGTTTTGTTTGTATTGAATATTACACGACAGGGACGCGTCAAAGACACGCGAAATCACATGACGCTCTAAATAACAACAATTACATCATGCTCTAATCATATTCTCTCTGAATCTAATCGATGATAAGATGCAGGACGAAGAGCGATGGACTACTCCGATATAAATTCGGATAAAGACACAAAATTGTGCGTTTCGTCTATGGACGGCATGTATATGGCCTGCGTTGCTGGAATTAAGCAACAGTGGAGAGTTGCTATATGGTTATTGGACAATATGACGATCTGCCACCGACATTTCGTTAGATTTCAACCGAAACGCCTAAAATGGTATTGCAAGGACGGTCGATATCGAGTACTTGCAGCCGATAATATCGGAAACGTACAAATTTGGGACGTGGATATGGGTGCACAAAGCAATTCTGAGTGCAGTTATGTATCCAGTTCTGATTCGGTGATGATCAAACAAACTGACTGGGGCGAGAACGTTCCGATTTCAAATGTGGAGTTTGGTCGATCGGGTGATGAAGTACTAGTCTTTTCAGGATATAATGTTGCTCTAGCTGTTTGGTCTGTATCAGAGCGGAAGTGTACTCAGATCTTTGCACAAAAATTTGTCACGGAACGAGGATTTTCGATGCACCCAGGAACTGGACATCTGACAGTACTGACTCGGCCCGTGTCTGAGGATGTGATTACTATTTACGGTGGCCGTTCATCTGACTTGTCCGTGATGTGCTCTTTCACGTTAACCGATTTGACAGATGCTCAGGGATTCAAATGGTCGACGGACGGTCGCTGGATCGCCGTTTATGACTGGATTTTGGATTTTAAAGTTGCTATTTACACTCCTCTCGGCGTTTTGTATCGCATGTTTATCATGGCTGACAGTGAGTCTACTCTGGGTGTCTCGACTATCGAGTGGTCTCCTGCAGGCGACTTTCTCGCTGTTGGCTCATTTGATGGGCTCGTCCGTTGCTTAAACACTGTTACTTTCACTCCGACATTAGTGATGAAACATAGTTCCTCAATTTTCACGAAATACAATGTCGTCTACGTTGAACAGGTGGTTCCTCTGGGAGCCGATTACACGAGATGTGAGTAGC
This sequence comes from [Lipomyces] oligophaga, assembly GCF_038497815.1. NCBI lineage: Eukaryota > Fungi > Ascomycota > Lipomycetes > Lipomycetales > Lipomycetaceae > Lipomyces > [Lipomyces] oligophaga. Next base: position 1,742,392 of record NW_027117785.1, on the reverse strand, counting down.
CAACCAAGGAAGTAGATCTTGATCTAATTTTTTTCCGCTATCTAGATGAGAGAATGCACAAATACCCCTTCCCAGCTCCACAACTCATGTGCACGTCCATCACTGACAGTCCTCCACAAACCGGAATCAATCTAATCAAGTTTAATGCGAATGGAACTTTGCTTGCCACTCTCTACGACCTTACACCAACCACAATCTGGATCTGGTCGTTGAAAAGTAGCCGTCTTGTGAGCCCTATCTCGATCCTTGTCCATCTACGTGCCATCAAAGCGGTCGAGTGGCACCCTACATTGCCGAATTTACTGGCCATTTCTTGCGTAGCAACTAAGGCGCATAATCCAGATGCGTATCAGTTTGGAGCACAGAACTGGGCAGAGAATTCTCGTGTTGTGCGGATCTGGAATGCGGATTGGTCTGCGCCATACTCATTTTCAGTCCCTAATTGGCCAAGTACTTTACAGATCACTCGAACTTCCTGGATACTTCCCTCCTCCGACCTGGAACCAGCAGAGCAGGGGAAATCACAAATTTTGATCGCTGATCAATCTTCATTTCTCGAAGCTAGGCTGGATCAGGACCATGAACCAGAAGATGAGGAGTCAAAAGTACAACGATTAATTGACGGTGTGCAACAGCAGGAATGGGTCGAAAACAGTACCGCTTCACTTGATGACACCTTTGAAATTCCGAAGTACAAGGTTTCAGTTTAATTCATTTCCGTTCTCTATAAACAACATATTCACATCTGTATACCTATATATATATTGCATCACCAGGCCCATAAAAACTACTCAAATTCACTTGTCCTTCCGTTCACCCTCTTCATCTCCATTATCATTGGCATTCACCATCTTTGCAGCTGACAAATCTTTAAGCCGCCCTGTCCCACTTTCTCCTCCTCGTTTCACCCGGCACCATAACGATACTTTTTTATCAAAGATAAAGTCCCAGATCACCCTCGTCCAACTCTCATGGTAGGGTAATGGCTCGTAGAACTCACTTGCGATCTGCGTCAACAATGGCAGTCTAGTCCAGGGTATAAATGGGAAGTCATGATGTTCGTTATGTAGACCGACGTTGTATGTAAACAAATTCAAAATCCCATAGTAGCTATACGTTTCTGGCGGCGGGATCGAGGAGTCTTCTGATTTCACGAGATCCGGCTTCAAAACGTAATGTTCTGCAATGAAATGGCCTGCAAGAGGATGAAGACTGCCTGCAAAGAAACTCGATGCAATGAAATACAATAATGGCTTGATTCCCCAGAGTTTAACGATTGCAACGTCAAACATTACCTGGCCAAGAATATTCAAGAAATGGATATATGTAAAGGGCATAGCCATAACACACATAGGCCGAATCGCATAAAAAAAAATCTGGAAAGTTGCAAAAAAAGCTTTGCCAGCAACATTTTGCAATACAAGCGCTTCGAGTGATGTCGGCAGATCGGTATCCAAAGATACGTCTCCTAAATGCTTATGGTGAATTAAATGATACGGTCGGAAACTAGCACCGTAAGGTATCCCAATAGGCAAGTTTGCAAAAATGGCGAAAAGTCTGTTATGTATAGGCTTTTTGAAACCAAGATTGTGGCTTAATTCGTGAATGCAGAGAAACACATTCTGATTCGCTGTAGCTCCGATGATGTAGACGGTGAGCAGAAATTGGAGCGAGAAAAAGGAAGAGTTGCGCAATAAGTACGCGCAGAGCACTTGAAGGCATACAACTCCGGTGATAACGTATTTAGTAAGCGGTTCATGGCCACATAGCTTTGTCACCTAATTGTTATAGTAAATTAGATATCAAACCAACAGCTTATATATATTGCCTACCTCTGGATGAGCTTTGATAATTTGCATACGCCGAGTTCGATGCGGTTCTTCTTGATATGTCCAGAAAAATTCGGATTGCTGAGCTATCTCTGTCGCAGAAAAATTTTCTGTGGGATCAACTTTGGGCTCGACTTTCACAGGTTCTGCGTCGTCGAAAGAAGAGACTGAAGACCCGCTGCTTTTGAGATTCTCAGAATCAGATGCAGTGTCAGACGCGTCCGAGTGCGACAATTCCTCAGAGAGAGAAGTAAGCGAAAGGTCAGAATACAGTGACACTCGAGATACAATCTGCTGCTGCTTTGGTTTCACAGGAAGATAAAACGGCCGAACCGTGTATCCCGAGAATAAGTCTGGTCCAGTCGCAGCCATGTATGGATATTGATATAACTATCCAGCGGCAATTGCGAAGTGCAACAGATATCCCGCACTATATGAAGTCTTAATTATCAGGCTCTCTCCAATTCTGCCTAATTCTTACGCAGGCAGACCTATTTATCAAGCTCAGAGAAATATATGGCCTGATATGCTGGAAATTCGATTTAAAGGCTATTTCTTGCACCTTAAAGGAGAGGTTCTCCCAGCGCGTGTACAGGTCATCCAGACCATGGCAGTTCAGAATTTGATTATCAAAAGCATTATGTAATCATTAATGTCTTAGGAAGTAAGACTCCAATTAAGGCGTTAGTAACAAAGTAACGCTCGAGATAGTCCGTTTATATCAGCTATATTTGCTCCGATCTCTCACTACCTGCATGCGCAGCGACAGACGAAAATGGCGGTTCAATATATCATTTTATTATCGCGGCAAGGAAAGGTGCGTCTGGCGAAATGGTTTTTGACTTTGTCAATCAAAGAGAAATCCAAGATCGTGAAGGACGTGACAACACTTGTGCTCGGACGACGAACGAAGATGTGTAACTTTCTGGAATATAAGGGTACTATGATGATCATTAGTTTTCTGATCTGCTGCAGGAGATGGTTAATCTAATGATGACTCAGATAGTAAAGTGGTATATAGAAGATATGCGTCGCTGTTTTTCATTGCTGGAATCGATGCTACTGATAATGAGTTGATTACGCTGGAAATTGTGCATCGATATGTTGAACAGATGGATAGATATTACGGCAATGTAATTATCTGTTTCATTGGAGTGCGGAGATTTAAGCTAATATATATAGGTTTGCGAACTGGATATCATTTTTAATTTCCAAAAGGCGTATTATATTTTGGATGAATTGTTAATAGCTGGAGAGCTGCAAGAACCGTCGCGAAGAGATGTGCTTCGTCATATTTCGCAACAGGATTCTCTCGAAGAAGTCGAAGGCGATGAGGAAAGAATGAGCAGGTTAGGACTTTGATTTTTTTTTGCTTTGCTTTTTAATTTTTGGCTCGTTTTATTTACAGATTTTGCCTTGTTTTGTTTTGTTTTGTTTTGTTTGCTTTCTTTGGTGTTGCGTGGATGACGGCCATGTTTGTTCTTGCTACTCAATTCAGTTCACAGCTAATACTCTACGATGCATATCTGATTCAACGTGTCTATTTAGGCTCGCTGAGTTCTGCAGATATGCATTGTTTATATACAGGCTTGCTTCATATCTTCCAAATATCGCGAGCGAAATCTCGGGCGCCTCGGGATACAACACTGGCCTTTCCAGTAACGCGGGATCCGGATTTACCAGTGCACGCGGGCGCTCGGCCGGTAGTCGAGTTGCTCATTCTCGGGATAGCTACTATTGATTTTCTTAATTTAGCTATTAATTGTGGAATGATATATATCTTTTGTTTGCATGTTGACCGTTAGATGTCTCTTATATAAGCGAGACCACGTGATATGTAGTCTGCATGTAGTCTTTGTAGTCGTTGTTGTCGCAAGAGGTTGTCAATAAACATACAAAGCCATGACAATATAACCAAAGGCAGGTTTTGAATTACTGCGCAGTCAACAGAATAGTCTGAATATTGCGAAAGGCTAGTAAGTTTTTGCTGCGGATTGAGGTCCTTGCTCGACTTCATTGCGGGATTTTAACCTTCAGATTCAGAATTAGATCTGCGGTTAGTTTCGAACTGACTACTATTTATATATGTATATGAACTCTGTTGTTAATATCGCAGAATCGATTGAATATTACGTGTCTGACGTTGGAATTGAGCTGTTGGACAATAGGGCTAGCATAACTATTGCACACTTTAAATATGGTCGATAGTGTTCGCGCGTCGCTATTTCATAGTTATTCGAGCTCAAGTCTCACGGGGGAAGCCCTGAGTGCCTCGGCTCGAGAATCAGCAATGATGGAAACGCTTCGGTCTCTGTATCTGACACCGCATTCTGCAGTTCCATTCACGATTCAGCGCGAACAGGGCACAATTTCTTACGCGACAGCAGCATCGGCGACGTACCCGCCTGTCCGTCTGTTGAATCCCATCGAGAAAAAGCGGATTCTGGTTACAGGAGGAGCAGGGTTCGTTGGCTCGCATTTGATCGACAGACTTATGCTATTAGGTCATAATGTGATTTGCATTGATAATTTTTTTACGGGTTCGAAGGCTAATGTTTCCCACTGGATCGGGCATCCAAATTTTGAGCTCATTCGGCATGATGTTGTGGATCCGATTTTGGTTGAGGTTGACCAGATATACCATTTGGCTTGTCCGGCTAGTCCCGTCCACTATCAGTCCAATCCAGTCAAGACCTTAAAGACTGGTTTTTTCGGATCATATAACATGCTTGGCTTGGCAAAGCGCGTTAAGGCACGAATTCTGTTGGCCTCGACATCTGAAATTTATGGCGATCCCGAAGAGCACCCCCAACGAGAGTCTTACTGGGGCCATGTCAACTGTACTGGACCTCGTGCTTGTTATGATGAAGGTAAACGAGTCGCGGAAACATTGGCTTATTCGTACCAACGACAAGAAGGAGTTGACATTCGGATTGCTCGGATTTTTAATACGTTTGGTCCGCGGATGAATTGGAATGACGGCCGCGTTGTATCGAATTTTATTTTACAAGCATTGAAGTCGGAGGACTTGACCATTTACGGCGACGGCCAGTCCACTCGATCATTTCAATATGTTCATGATCTTGTTGATGGATTATTGAAACTTATGAATTCTGATTTCTCTGACCCCGTAAATATTGGGACACAGCAAGAATACACAATCGAGCAATTCGCTGAAATGGTGATTGAGCTTGTAAAAGAAGAAGCTGGCGCGTGCAATTCAAGCATAATCAATCTGGAAGCACTTGAAGATGACCCGCAAATGCGGAAGCCGGATATAACTCGAGCAAAACAAATTCTAGACTGGGAGCCGAAATGGAACGTTGCTGATGGGTTAAGGGAGACTGTAAAGTATTTCAAGATGCAGCTTGATGAAGAATTGTAGGAGTTTTATTGGAAATTCTGGTTTTATAGAGGAATAGATATATGCATTATTAATGTATTCACAAATAAATTCAGGATTGACGTAGCATGACTGCGACATTAATTAAGTTTGCCTCTTTCAAAGTCATTCCCATATCTTCAGCGCTGTATCGTTTTGTTGGGAAGGTTGTCATAAAAACTGCGTTGGCAGGCTCGATTCCAGATTGTGATAGTACAGAGTGAGCGACCTCAAACAGTGTAGTCTCTACTGGAAACGATTGCACCACGGCCGGTTTACCGTCAATTCGGATTTGAAGTCGAGATTCTGTGTACTCTTTCTTTTCTCTTGGTCCTGAAGTGGTGGCAGAAGCAACAGCGACTGCAGGTGTAGAGGAAGTAGGCAGGCCCTGTCGAGCAGCCTTCTCACGTTCAAGCTTGTCCTGGCGGGCCTTTCTATCTGCAGCGATAAGATCTTTGATGCGCTGTTTAGCAAGCACATCTTCTCGTTGCTCCCTTCTGCGAGCTTCTGCATCCTTCTTTGCCTGTATCTGCTTCTGCTTTTCGATCAGAGCTGCGGACTCTTTGTCTGCCTTTCTTCGCAAGATCTCGTTGTTTTTCGATTCCAAAGCTTCAGCTTTGGCGGCCAAAGCCTTCCGCTCTGCCGCACGTAATCGCAATTCTTCCAGTTTCGCCGCTTTCTGTTCGGGCGAAAGTTCAGGGATTTTTTCCACAGATTCTGCGAAATTCGTGTGCCCTGACCGCGTTGCATGCATCTCGGCCGCTGCAGCATTGCGAAATCGCTTTGAACAATCCTGACAGACCAGTGATCCAGCTTCTGCGGAAACTTCGCCGGGTTCGATTGGCTCGCCATCAGATCCGATCAAAACCTCTGTGCTAATCTCCTCGTCCGTATCCGGTGGCGGACCAGTTTTCGCGATCGCAGAATCCAATGGATGTTCCCCTAGCCAGCCTACAGCTTGTTCCAATGAGCCGTCAGTGTTGCGCATCGCGGCCTCTATCCGCGCCGTGGGAAAGCCCATGTCGACAAGTTGATTTCTAATGTCCATAACGGCGATTATTTAAAAATTCAGCGATATTTCAATATTTTCGCCGTCTTTATAGATCTGTAATTTGGTCACTTCGAACAAGTTTAAAACGTCAGCTTGGATCTCGCGCATTTCTGTCGCCGTCTTGTTGGCGGCGTGGCTAGTGACAAGTGGCACGGCTCTGCGGCGGTGCACGGCCACGGCGAGGAAACAGGGAGACTGTGTCTCGCACTGTTTTAGAAAGTCGACCAGAAGCTCGACCGAGATTAGCGGATCACGAAGAGTAAGGCTCCTCTGCTTGGATTCTCGGAGATTGTGTACGATCGCATACAATTATATAATACTGAAAATCTGATTAGGATCGCGTAGACATCGAGATCTGCCGTTTTTGCCTGTTTACTCCAATTGAATCTTCCTTCGGTATCGCGTCAATCGTCATGGAAATTTATCCTGCTGTGCTCGAGTTTTCCGGTATGTGCAACGTCGATTTGTACACTACCTACCGCTCTTGACCGGTTGGAAATGCACAACTAATATGACTGAAAATCTCACATTTTCTAGGGCCCTTTTCGCAGCCTATCACTCGCCATTTACAGCTGCACAACAAGTCGGCCGAGCCTCTTGCATATAAGGTCAAGACTACGGCTCCGAAATTGTGAGTGTCATTCATGATATTTATTATCAATAAATCTGTCATGTTAGATCTTTTTTAAATCGAATTCTGCTGCTAACAGTTGCAGATACAGCGTCAAACCAAATGCTTCGCGCGTCAACCCCGGAGAGCGTATCGATGTCAAGAGTAAGCCTGCTGAATTGAGTGCGTTCTACATAATTTGCTGAATTTCTAACTATGTAGTTGTTTTACAGTTGATGTATGAGCCCCAGCCTGGATATGAGTGCAAAGACAAGTTTTTGATCGAAAGCATCCCTATTCCTCCTGAGATGGAGTCTGTTTCTGTTCTTGAGCTGGTATGTTATCTAAGAACTTCCGTTACCCATCTAGATCCCATACCAATGTACAATCTCCTTAACTGACCTATCCGTCTAGTGGAAAACGAGTGCCTCCGAAAAGTCTACGAGTGTCCGAGTCAAAGTTCATTATGATACGGTACAGCCTGTTTCCACGGATGCTGAGCCTGCTAGTCCTATCGTGCCAACACCGGTCACTCCGTCGTTACCTTCTGTGCAAAACACGCCCACGAGTGGATTCACAACCTCTACAGACTCGGAAGTCATTGCAGGTCTCAAGTCTCGAATCCGCGATTTAGAATCAGAGCTCAAGTCATCGAAGGAACCAAACACTACTTCCTCAACTTCGCCTGTTGCTCGAACTTCAACTGGAGTCCCGGTGGCTACCGCTGCTTTACTCTGCCTGATTGCGTTTTTACTGGCTTGGTTATTTTTTTAGGTTTCCCTTCTTACATTGATTTCGTGTTTTTATTCCTCACATTTTCCCATTCATTCGCATAGTGTATTATCTATGTTTGGACTTTTTTTAATTTATATGTGTATTCAACCACCGTCTATCAGCAATTTCCATGTAACGAAGTGATGCGATCAGACGTCATTTTGTTTGTACAATACATTTATCTTGTGCTTGAGTTTGTATCTTTAGAATTGATCTCTATTGTTCAAGTAATTTTTAGATAATCAATCCCATTTTACTGTATTGTGATCAACTGTTCCTACATATTTAGAAGTCTCGTAAGTGCAACTATAGCATACAATGATTGAATATAGTTGTATATTGGGTTAAGATCTATATCTAATCACAAATCAAGAAACATTCGAAAATCAGAAAACAAATAAATTATAAAGCAGCTACATGCGACTTCACAGCACGGCCAGAAGGATCCTCAGCACAACCCCAGTCAGACTTCGGTATCCATCTCATAACAGTGTCGGCGCATGTCTTTGTCGGGAAAAGTTCATCAAACATACATCTATACCAGTATGCTTCCTTCGTTGTCGGCACATCGTCGCCCCATTGCGCCTTCGGCGCTGCAAAATCCTCGTCCGAAACAAATTTCTCCGCGCTGTCCTTCAAACAATCGATCCACGAGTATCCAACACCATCCGAAAACTGCTCTTTCTGGCGCCACAAAATCTCCTCAGGAAGATACGGCTCTACATCGGGCTCATCTGTAGTATCAAACGCTTTACGCAAAATGTACTTCTCAATTCGATCCTTCGTGATCATCTTCTCAGCTGGATCAATGTTCAGCACAAGCTCCAAAAACGATTTATCCAAAAACGGAACGCGAGCCTCAAGTCCCCAGGCGCACGTCGACTTATTTGCTCGCAAACAGTCAGATAAATGAAGGTTCTTTACTCGCGAAATAGTCTCCTCGTGAAATGCCTCCTTTGACGGGGCTGCGCCAAAATACAGATATCCACCGAAAATCTCATCGGATCCTTCGCCAGAAAGAACCATCTTGACTCCCATAGCTTTTATCTTGCGACTCAGGAGATACATCGGCGTAGATGCTCGAATAGTGGTAACATCATACGTCTCAAGATGGTAAATGACGTCAGAGAGTGCATCAAGACCTTCCTGGAGAGTAAAAGTATGTTCATGGTGGACAGTACCAATGAAATCAGCAACTTTGCGAGCAGCAATAAGATCCGGTGCACCAGGAAGTCCAATCGCAAACGAGTGCAACCGTGGCCAAGATGTAGCACCTCCAGATAGATTTCCAAACTCATCGACTCCAGTTAACGAATCTTGAGCAGTGGCAGCATCCATTGCTTGCGCTTTAGCAGTTTCACGCGCAGCAATCGATGCAATAAGGCTGGAATCAAGTCCACCGGAAAGAAGAACTCCATAAGGAACTTCAGACATGAGACGCTTACGGACTGCAGTCTCGAGAGTAGTGCGGATGGCACTATAGTCAATCGGAGTCGTCGGAATGCGGGTGTTGTCCCACCAAGACGGCTTGAAATAGCGAGTAAGTTTGTCAGTCTTAGAATCATATACATGGCCGGGGGGAAATGTTATAATTTCGTCGCAGACTTCAGCTAGTGACTTCATTTCTGAAGCATAGTACGTGGTGCCAGGACTTGAAGACGAACGACCCATGTACAGCGAGGTGACTCCGATAGGATCCCGAGCGGCAATCATACGGTCCTTCTTCGCATCATAGAGAACGAATGCAAACATGCCATCAAGGTAATTGGGGCAATCAATGTCAAACTTTTCATACTAATGAATGTTAGCTTGCTTTTATAAGACAGTATTTATGGAACTCACCAGAGGAATAATAACCTCGCAGTCCGAAGCTGTCTTATATTTGTAATTATTGCAAATCTGGTGACGAATAACAACATGATTATAAACCTCTCCATTAACTCCGAGGGCTATGGATTCGTCTTCATTTGTCAAAGGTTGGGCACCCGAATCTACATGGTTAGGTCAGTTAGATTCTCAGAATGCCGAAACTAAAGCGGCAACAGTAGTATTAATACGTACCCAGACCGACGATGGCGAGACGCTCGTGAGCAATTACTTTGACTGTCAGTATTCATGAATAGCAAATCTAATTCAGACTAGGAGGTAAATAACTGAAGAGAATACTTACTGCTATTGTTCTTGACAAAATTGCCGCCTGACTGCAGTTAGAATGTGACCGAACCGAGGAATTTTAACTACATACTCCAATCTGGTCCGCGGTGACGAATACTAGCAGCTGTTAGCACACAAAATGTTATACAATCAAGCACACATAACCGAATACTGCATTCCAACATAATGTTGTAAAACTGAGTTACAGCCAAATTTGCAGCCAAATGCCAATAGAGCTGCTCAGCGTATCGGATATGTACACACTCCATCTGTTCACCTACAGTTTCGCCAACTGAAGCGCTTTCGGCTTAAATGCGGCCACGTCAGGATGATGGTGACACGCAAAGATTCCGCACATATTTTTCAATTATCTGTTCTTTACCGTCCCTTTAACTCTTCTTGGACCAATTTTCCAGAAACTTCAATAGTCTTCTTGCCAGATACTGTCCTTGTCGGCTAGACCTTAGTTCTTCAGCAGGAAAAAAGTTGCGCCGCTCGAAGAGTCACCTACGATCGAAGCCCTTACCTTGGTACAAAAGGCTCAGATTGCGCTGTGGCATTTATCAGCGTGCGGGTGTTGTGCATTCTGCATACTCCAGTCGGGACATGCGCGTCTAAGTGTTTTCATTGAGATGAAGTCTTACGAGATATAGATCTCAGTAGACAGATACTAGCGAAGTAATGTCGTGAATATCATGTTCTCGACGTCTCGAATAAACCCAGAGATATTGAGCCAAGCGCTTTTATCTTCTCCAGCTTCTTCAGCTTCTGAGCTGCCTTCTTCTCCAACATCTCCCACGATAGATCGTCATTCCCATGCACTTCATCGAACTCCAGTGCGACGTTCTTTCAACAATTACATGTCTAGTCCAACTCGTGATGATGGTTTAAGAATCTCCCCGGCCTCTAAGGATCCTTTACGAGACCGAAGGCGTGCTTTATCGGCCGTTGTTTTGAAAAGGAGGCGCCAGGAACGTGCACATGCTATTCGTGGTGGTGATGATGAGGTTGGTCAATTTGAAGCAAGTAGTGACCTACAGCTGATCTTAATTTTACCTAGTTTTTGCGAGTCATTTGTCAAACTCAAGAGAGAGAATATCAAGATGCTTTACATCAAGCAGAGGCTAGTATGTTTACTATCGATGAACTTCTAGAACTCGAAGAGTTAGAAAAGGCCGAAATAGAGTATGAAAGAGCAGCTCTTGAAGAAGAGAAAGTACAGAAATTGCTTGAGGAGGAAGAGCAAATGCTCGAGTTTCAATTCGAAGAGTATCTGTCATCTCAGCAAATCAATGCTAGTCCTGATCGATGGGAAGTACACGAACCAGATCCGATGGATTTATCATGATGTAAATATTTGTACAATTAGAAATATCGGCGTTTGGTTGAAAATTCATAAATAAAGTTCGTCTATCTATTGGACTCCGCAATCAGAATTCGACGCAGCACCCATATCGACACCATCAATACCTAAGTCCTTAAAATCCATACCATTTGGAGCCATGTCGTCCATGATATCTGGCGGTGGAGAGCCTGACTCCTGCATTTTCTGCATATATTCCGCAATGAATGTGCGATCAGCATTATTAGAATCACTATATGTAGGGTTCTCGAATCTGGTAACTATCGCGCGCACAATGACACGCTGCTTGTCATACCGATCACGTTCTTCTTTCGACAGCTTGCTCTTATTATTGTCAAGCCATTCGCCATATTTATCATCCAATTCTTTCATAGGTTCATACAAGATTTCTTTCGATGTGAGCTGCTCCATCATGCCAGTGAGCATTTTTTTCAGCTCGTCGTCAGAACCTAGTTCCTCACTTTCGCCGCCGCTGGCAGATTGGCCCAATTGTTTCATCATCGCGGCCAAAAACTCATCTTCGTCATTTCCTTCTTTGATTTCCTTGTCGACTTTTTCACCCGACTCTTTCATTCGTTCCATAGTTTTTGCAATTGTGTCTTGTAAAGGATCAGTTTTGTTTTCTCCTACTGAACCAGTACTCGGTCCTTGATTGCAGTCATCTACCTTGTCATCACCAAGACTGTATTTGTTGATCTCGGCCATCATCGCCTCAAAATGAAGTCTACTTTCCGGATCCGCGCTTAGGTCTTCCAACATACTTTCTAGGCCTTTCTCCAGTTGTTTCGTAAATTCATCCTCGATTTGATCCATTTCTTCGGGCACATCTCCCAATCCTACATCGGGCAGTGCATTAGCTGAAGTAGACACCACAGGAGAAGCTTGTTCAACGGATTTCGATTCTCCTCTGGTCTTTTGATTGGATTTAGAATCATCTGCAAACTCGTCTAACAAATCTACATTACATTAATATGATAGCCGTCCACTAATTTCGAATTCTATCTCACCGTCTAGATCATCGAGATCGTCGTCCTCATCCTCATCTTCTATGCTCTCCAGCTCTCTCTTCAGAAGTTCTTCTTCTGTTAAAACTTCCTTCGTCATTGAGTGTCAAAATTTGTTGAATGAAATTAGCAATTTTATCAATCTTAAAATGTTGTTTGTTTGAGTTTTTCAAAAACCACCATGCGAGACTACATCTATATTGTGGGGTCTGGGACAGGAAGTGCGGCGACAAAGCACATCACAGTAAAATATTATCTAACCAACTACGTATTAACATTTCATCAATTAACCAAAGAACTGACTAGTATTTATACAAGGACTCGGTTATTGAGCGAATTTGCTTTACAATTGCCCTAGAACTTGTTGTTCCATTTTCGGACTGCAAATCATCGCTGTAATCCTGAAAGGACTCAAGTTCTTCTCCAATGGAGGAAATCATGCTGAATCCTCCAACTCGTGCCCGGAATAAAGCGTCATCGTTGGATTTCAACAAATGTCCTAGAAGGAGCGCCAGATATCCCGAAATGTCATTCTTAAAAGTTCTCTTCGATTCTATGCTACCCTTTTGACCAAGAGATTGGTTGAAAAGTGATATTAGCGTATTCAAATGCTTTGGTAAGCACATCAGCGCCCGGGCTTGCGCACTTTCACATAGATTTGCCATTAGTCCGATTCCAAACAAAGCGACATTTGCTTCTAAAGGATAGTCACCAAGTTTGACCTCCATTGTTAATACTTTCTGCGTACAGCCAAACACATATCCGATCAGAGTTTCTGTACATAAAATGTCAGATACTTTTCCGCCACTATTGGTTACAAGAGTTGCCAATTTTAGTATCACAATGGACGTAGAAAAAATATTAGCATATTCATGTTTGCATAGAATGTTCAATAGCGTTTTAGTCATAACCACTACCCGATCTTCTTGAAATCCTGGTAGCGAACTCAGGATTCCTGTTTGTCGTTCTGCCACATTTTCCAAAAGTGCGACTTCTAAATCGATCTTGTATAGGTCCAACGTAGGCTCCTTTAAAGCAAATTCTACATCAGTGAATACCTTTCCCCAAACCGATGATGCCGAAACCAGCCTGTCAACCAAGTCTATTTGACCGTATGTCACAGATAGTTTCAGTAGGGCCGTTAATGAGAGTAGTTGTCGAGATACGACCTTTGGTCTTGTTGCGCTTTCAGACATTCTTGATAAGAAAGTTTCTTTTAAATCTTTGACCTTAAGAGATGTTAGTATAAGAATAGGGTGACATTCATGAAGATTCTTACAAGACTTTGCAAAATTTTTGTCGTGCCCTTAGTCGTCCGTGCTATAGACGAGATATCAGAATCGTCGTCCAGCATATTTACAAAGTAGTCAATCAAATTTTTTTCTTCAACTAATTCCAGTAGAATCCCCTCGTCTTCTTCCAGCTCCCAAAATATCAATCCAAGAGCAAAATTTGAAATAGGATCGGTGGCAGGCAGATTCTGCGCAAGGGTAGCTTCAAACACACGTTCTAAAAATCCTCCGGATTTGAATTTCAAAACAAAGGATTTATCTGAGAACTTTAACGCAAGTTCGACTAGCGTAGACCGACTACTGGATAATCCAGCTGAAGGTCGCATTCCCTCAAGTAGATATTCCATTTCATCGAAAAACTTTATATTTCCACCCGAAGCTCGAAGTTCATGGATCGACTTGACTCCAATTTCAGTGCCTACTTCTTCTTCTTCGCAGTCATACTTTGAATTTGTTGTTCGAATAATGGGATCACGGGATACAGAATGTGATAAATCCAAGCCTAATAATTCCGCATCACTTATTTGACTTAATGACGCCGGTCTGGAACTAGATGAGGGAAGGGCATCGTCTAAATAGCTTCGTTGAGCTCCATATGTTATTCGGCCTGACTTACCTGTTTGTGAAGATGAAATTTGTGAAGAGGTCATTTGCTGTTCTTGAAGTATCAATTCACTTCCCTGTGACTGTTCTTCTTGCGAAATAGATGATTCCGTATCCACCGTAAATATGGTTGGTGATGGCAACCGTTTTCGAGGAGACATCATTTGGCTGATTTTCTCCTTCCTTGGAGAGGCAGCCGGGGAGTTAGTCTCATTCATTAGGTCGTCTAATAAATTCCAACTATTTCCTGCCCGTCTTGGAGTCGAGGGAGGAGGCTCAACTTGAACGACGATCGTGTCGTGCTCCGGTTCTATAGGCTGGTTGATTAATTGATTGATCGGATAGGTTTTAGCTTCATAACTCAATAAATCTCTGGCTTCTGTATCGATAACTTTAGCCAATGGTCTCTTGGATTGCTTGTTCGCTTTCCTTGCTGAGTTTTTAATCGAAGGTGACGCCATTAATGGGGACTTTATTGCTTGAGGTATTGATATTGATGAGGTCGAATCTGACGCCATTAATGACTGCGACCTTGCAAAGTCCTTCATGGCTTTTGATGTCATCGGAGTCGGTTTTTTCATTGATACATCTTTCACTAATTCTTGACTGCTTTTCCGCTTTGGAGTTCTCTTTAGCCTGCTTTGTGAAGATGCCTGGGCTAGACTCTTTGATATCTGTAACGCTGTCTCCGTAGATTCGTCTTTCACTGTCTCTGGAGATATTTCAAGTGAAGTATCTTTTTCAGGTGTCTTTAATTCTGGAGACATAACATAAAATCCATCAGTTTTTGGGTCTTCCGCCCTCGTCTTCTTTGGTGATAATAATGGTATCGAAGCAGTCAGCGATCTCATTCGACTGACAAATGATCCTATAACCGAGAACTTTGGCGGCGACTCAGAAGCAGTTTCATTAATTTTTCCACCTGCCTGGAATTCATACTCCTTCTGATTCGCATCAATTGTATTCTCACCATCAGCTGGAACGAAAAATAGATCATCGATTGCCTGACTATTTCCATCTCTCCTCTTGCTGGACAAAGCCGACTTAGGAGTGGTTGTGGTAGTAAATCCCAATCTTGAAGTTTTTTCCGTCAGTCCGGAGTCTCGTGGTGACGTATCAGATATGGGCTGGCGATCTTGCAGTCTAGGGCCCTTAACTGGTGATGCGCGGTCGTTAGGAGTAGATGTAACTTTCCTTCGCCGACCGTACGTTAGGGGAGTTTTCTTGCTCGATGGCGTCGACATCTTGTCTTCAATGGTATACTCTGATATTAGTTGATATTATTAAGTAAACTAGATTACCAATAATCCCTGCCACATGTTTTGGCTTAGGAGCTAGTAGAGCTTTGATTTCGTTCATTTACTAATCTAGAGTGAGTAGCCCAATTACGGTTGGGACCACACTACTTTCACTTCCTTCCTTTGTTAACTCAGGTAAACAACTAAAACTCTGTTACTTGGCTTTCGATTAATTTTCTTTGAATAACTCTTGAGAATAAAAAATGTCAAACCTAAACTCAACCATCTCGCTTACTTCAGACATACCAAATGTCGTCGTACTTCCTCAGACTCCGCAGCTTATCGCTCTTTTCACGTATGTTCAATCTTACTATTGGCCTGGTTTAGAAGTATGATCAGATGAACTAAACTATACAGAATCATTCGTGATTCTAATACACAGCGTGGCGACTTCGTATTCTATAGTAATCGAATTATAAGATTGCTTGTCGAAGAAGGCATATATATTCAGAAAATTCAGATAACTATGCGGACTAATCTAAATTCTAGGTCTTAACCACTTGCCAGTTGACAACTGTGAAGTCTCCACCCCGACTGGTAAACCGAATCTCCTCCAGTTCAATAAAATTCATAACTGATATTTTGCTCATCCAGATTTACCATACAAAGGATTAAGCTTCCAAGGAAAAATATGTGGCGTGTCTATCATGCGCGCAGGCGAGTCTATGGAACAAGGTCTTAGAGATTGCTGTCGTTCTGTCAGAATCGGTAAAATATTGATCCAGCGTGACGAAGAAACAGCAGATGCTAAACTGTTTTATGAAAAACTACCGGAAGATATTAGCGACCGTTGTAAGTTACATATCTTTACATTGAGAGCGCATTTTAATTCCTTCTCCTAGATGTTCTTCTTCTCGACCCTATGTTAGCAACAGGTGGATCAGTTATCAAAGCAGTAGAAGTTTTGCTTGAAAAAGGTGTTCCCGAAGAACGAATTTTGTTCTTGAACTTAATCGCTTCCCCTGAAGGTGTCAAAACTTTTGCGAACCTTTATCCGAAGGCAAAATTGGTCACAGGCTTTATCGATGCTGGTCTGAACGAAAAGAAGTAAGTTTTTTTTTTTGAAATATTATGTTGGTACAGAGCCTAACTCTTGCTTAGATTTGTTGTCCCTGGTTTGGGTGATTTTGGCGATAGATACTACTGTATCTAGATTGCTTCAAATTGTAATATAAAAATATAAACTTTTTCAGCGCTGCTCTCCGCATAATTAAAATATACAAATATAGGATATAACACTCAGGTCTCAGGCTTTACACAGATTCATCCAATCTCGAGGGAAATCAAATTTGGGTATTTTATCAGCCATGATCGAAAACTGCGCTAGCATACCAGTTTCCAAGTGCCACGCTAAATGACCTGCTTCTAGTTAGTATGTCTTCAGTGTATAGTCTAAAACTGTTCTCCTACAATGCAGAGGCCAGACACCGGGGTTATCAGCGATAAAACGGATCAACGTGTAACCTAATACCTGAACAGTGTCCCGTCTCATAGGATTTGTGGTGACGTGCTTCCCATATTTGCTGTAATCAAATTGCTCAAGCTGTCGGTCTAGAATAAAAAAATTGGTTCCATGCAAGTGAAATGGATGGGGAATAAGCCGGGGCTGAGTGATCAAAAGATCAATCACCGCATACTTCGGAACATTGAACACCATCTGGTTTTGATCACCGCCAAATGTACCGACTGGAAGCAAGCCTTCGTGAGTGGTCAAAAGTGAGCTATTTTCATTAGAAGTCATTAACATGTCATATGCCTGTCGCAGTGTTGCAGGCTGCGCTGGTGTCCAACTCGTCGAATTAAGATATGCAAGAAAATTTTGAGAGTCATTAAACTCAAAGGAAATATCTAGTCGATAGAAATGAGTTGCATCAGGAACTTGGACCGCAACTGATGGTACTAAATATGAGTCATTAAAACCTCGACAATATATATCATCAGGTTCTGAATAATTAGCCTCCGAAAGTAACGAAGTCACTAAGTCTGTGTTGTTAAATAGCCAATCATCGCTATCATCAAAGTCATCGGGGGAGCGATCGGTTACTACAACAACAGCTTGAACGTCGGGATCTAATACAGGACCTCTACGATCTGAGATACAGTGCAAATTCAGCTCCGAATGCATCAAAAATACCGAATCCACGTCCCACGAGGTTTCAAAAAATATAGAATACCGCTGCGCTAGACCGACACTTAGCTTGTCTACCGTAACTGGATCGACTATTGTTCCCTCCGCTTCGACTATTGTAAAGTCATGACCTTCGATTGAAAATGTAGATGCAACAGTAGAACCAATATTAATGAGGCGAAGCCTGTATCTCTTGTTTCTCTGGAACCAGAATGCAGCATACTTAGATTGGTCCGGATTGCAAACTTCTTGAGGATCGGACACCTTAGAACAATCAAAATGACCGGCACCATTGATCAAACCACTATCAGGAATCGGTGGAACAGAACGTACACCGGGCCGAGCATATTCACGAAGGTATTCGGAAGAATGCTTATGATACCAATCCGAAAGCATTATCACCATGTCATAGTCGTATCTGTTACGTATCAACAGATCTTCCTCAACCGAATGAATCACAATTGGACCCACTACTCCGTCTGAATACTGCGCCTCATAATGAGAATGATACCAATGAGTCCCATATTGACCCTCGAGAGTGAAATTGTATGTAAACTGACCGCCAGAGGGGATAAAACATTGCGCTACACCACCGGCACCATCCATGAAGTTTGTGCCATTCATGAACAGACCATGAAAATGAATACTGGTAGGTGAAGAACCTTGGTTGGATAAATGGATGATGATACGATCTCCTCTATTTCCTTCTATCAAAGGGCCAGGATATTTTCCGTTGATGACGGTCATAGAACGCTCGTATCCATCGGGTGAACCCTTGATGTCAGACACGACAAAGTTGTATGTTCTAACAGTGGGTTCAAAGATTGTCTTCCATTTGTGGCCAACTCGATAAGCAAGGCGAGTATTAAGTCTAAAATCAAACGGGTCACTTTTAGTAGTGAAGGCCCATGAAGCAGAACGTTCGGCGCCAGGTAATAGAGTAGAAGTGGTTGTCAATGAATACTCATAGACGGACACAAATGCAAATGAATACGATACAACTGTGGCTACCAAAGCAGCAAGTGATGGATATATAATATTTCTTGCCTGCCCTCTGCGTTTCAATCTGACCTTATTCATATCGAACTGCACTGAAATTTAGATTCAAAATCCGGAAGACTTCCTAATACCAATCTTTTAAATCGTGACTCACTGATTCTAAATTGAGTTCGAATGAGGAAACAAGTAATCAAACCAAATCGCGTATTCACGTGATTTATAGGAGACAGTCAAAATCTGTGTATTTATGCCAGGTTTGGGATGAGCCGCGCTCTCCAGAAGACCAGCCCCTTCCCCAGGCAACGTGTCCTGTACTTCTAGGAAAGCAATGTCCGTACGCGAACTGTACTCGATTGATTTCGCAGAGCAGGTATCGTGACACTTTTTCGGCCAGTTTGCTAGATTCTTGGCTAGCGATTCTGTGTTAGAATCTGCTGTGTGCCGTGAGTCAAGCCGAAGACTACCCAAAGTTCCAGTGAATCAAGATGAATTCTACACCCGGACTTTCGCGGACAACTAGTGTACCTGAAGTTACTACTGATTCGTCAAATGCAGAATCATTACTTGTCGATGGCTGGTCATACAAGAAATTAGCAGTTTCATATCTCTCGCTAGGCCATCCAGATCTGGTCAATGATGCTAGTGCCACGACTTTGTGCTTACTGATCCTGGGATGGGTATTTGCTGTTATTGTATTGGGATTGGCAGTGGTCTATTGGGTGGTGCGAACAATAGCACCTTTTCCACGACCGGTAGAAGAAAGCGAAGAAACTTATGTGACTGTGGTAGGAAAAGAAGTTAGCGAGGCTCGGCCACTACCAAAGATTACGGATGAGGCGAGCTTATTTCTGTCAGTGGTTATTCCTGCATACAATGAAACCGAGAGGTTGCCCATAATGCTAGAAGAGACCGTGAAAGTATTACGCGAATGGAAAATTGATGGCAAAAGCGTGACTTGGGAAATCCTACTTGTAGACGACGGAAGTAAAGATCAGACAGTAGAGGTAGGTCTTACCTTTGCCTCAGAAAACAACGTGCCCGAAAATCAGTTTCGCGTGTGCCAATTAGTGAAAAATCGTGGAAAAGGTGGAGCAGTCACACATGGAATGCAACGTTGTCGTGGAGAATACATCATATTTGCGGATGCGGATGGTGCGTCTGAGTTTTCAGACGTTAAGAATCTTTATGGAGAGATCACACAGCTGAACAGCGACTGGGGAAGAATCGCGCTAGGATCGCGCGCGCATATGGTTTCAACGGATGCGGTCGTGAAACGCTCCCTAATCAGAAACCTTTTGATGTACGGACTACATACATTACTGTATATATTTGGAATCCGCTCTATCGGAGATACGCAGTGTGGATTCAAAATGTTTGACCGTGAGGCAGTCGCTAAAATATTTCCTTTCATGCATACTGAAGGATGGATATTCGACGTCGAAGTCTTAATAATAGGGGAGAGGAAGGGACTTGCAGTAGTAGAAGTACCGATTTCGTGGCATGAGGTTGACGGAAGCAAAATGGTTCTAGCGAGAGATAGCATAAAAATGGCCATTGACCTAATAACCATTCGGGTAGCTTATGCTTTTGGCATTTACCGGGATGGAAGTAAAGGTACAGCAAAAGCATTTTTAGAAAAGAAGGAACAATAGGGCTGGAGATTAGTGTATTCAAGAATAATGATCAGCAAAATGTGCAGGATGCATATTTTAGGCTACCTTATGGTGAAATGTGTATATAAGATTAATCCTAAAGCAATTAAGAAGTAAATCTAATAGTTTTGAAGGCCCAAGGAAATTGATTAACTTTCAGAAGAAAGTTTATAAAGCTAGCCCTCTGGTTGAATAAAGCCCTCTGGTTAAATAACACGATTAGATGGCCAGCTCCACCCTGCTGTTGAGCAGGGAAACGGACGAAAGCGATGGATGGAAAAGATGATCACGAGGAGGCTGGAAGTGGCGGTTGTAGTTATCTGTTGGTCAACCGAAAAATGCTAGCATGAAACATACTATTTTCAATTACAAGCGCAATAAATTCAAGGAAATAGATCTATATTCGAAAATTTATGCATGACATAGTCAGCTAAACTATTTTCGCTTAGAGTGAGAGAAAGACAAGTACGGGAATGTTCTGACTATGGAAGGACGAGGCTGGGCATAGTGTGGTAAGGATCAGGAGATTGACCGGTTTGACCACTTGAGCCAACAGAGAAACTCCCTAGACAGGAAGAATGTCTACAATAGCTTACTTCCTCTTGGGCCACCAGCCTAATGACATTTCGCATGTGAACATTATATATATGACCTTTGTAATCGCATGGAACCATAAAATGTATACGCCCGCTGCATCTACAGAATTTTTAGAATTAATAGAAACTGCATATACTTTTTTCAAATTTTAAATTTCAAAAGCAATGGAACAGCAGGCCTACAATCTCGTTGACTATGACTTATCACCCGTTCAGACGATCCGCAGAGATGATCTTCTAGGCTTGCAGAAACTCAGTTTGAATGAGGATTTGTCTTCATATCAGCTACTGGAAGTTACTGGTCGAACATCCACCTCCTCAGAGACTTCTTCCGACTCCGGCGTAGACTTGACAGACACATTTTCTTGTCCAAGTACACCCGAGCTGACTTCTTACGGTGAATCTGTGATTGCGATTAGTACATCTCCAGAGGGTTCTCAGTATGCATTTGAACACCGAGTGTTGAGTAACGTTGCCGAAGAAGAAGAAGCGACTACTGAACGAAAGCTAGTTGGAGATCAGAGAGCCAATGAGAAGCCCGTCCGAGATATTACATTTTCCGCTGAGCAGAAAAGAGCAGTTAGAGAAACCTATTCGCTAATATGCGGTACAGAAGAATCTGCAAATGTGTTCTATAGTCAATTCTATCAAAACCTTTTTGGACGGGATCCTGAATTGGAGTATATGTTTCCCGACATGCATCGCCAAGCGGCAGCAATCTCAGGCATCTTTGGATCTGCACTGAAAATGCTCAATGACATCCATGTTCTAGACGACAAATTGGAGCAGCTTGGTCATCGTCATGCCTATTTGATGGGAATTGAACCAGACAACTATTCATTGGTGGGAGAGGTGCTCGTAGATACTCTTCGAGATCGACTAGGAGACCGCTTTACTGACGCTGCAGAATCTGCTTGGACAACAATTTACCAATATTTAGCCGGGAAGATGGTCGAAGCTGGCGAAGAAGTGCTCTAAGGTTTCTATCCGATTCTAGGTATGATTAGAAGGCATCATGGCATTATCCAACACAATAGATGCGAGTGGTGGCTCTCCCGACCAAAACCCCTGGAAATTCCGCCCCCCTTCTGGCGTGATTTGTGTACCATTCAATTCTGGAATTGGCTTTCATCTGATCCCCTATTGCACCGGTGAGCATCTAAAGTGCGACAAAAATGTGCATGATAATTAATTACTTTATTATCGGGAAACCTACATGAAGTAATTTGAGAATAGCATGACCTTGTTCCTGCTTTCCTTCATATACTCAGGTGATTTGCCGAGTTAGGATATATAATTACCTGCGCCGCACTATTATGGCCTACTGGATCGTCTTGGCCATCTCGTGGTGTGAAATGTATACTGTATAATAATGTGGTTCTTACAATAATTTAATGTAGTAATATTTATCAAAAAAAATTAAATTGATTTACTTTAGTTTTCAAAGCTGCTAGCTGACAAGTTTATCGCTCACAAAGCGATGTGACGATGTCTAGCAGATAACTTTTTTTCGGCGAATTTCAACCGCACGCTAATTGATATGCAAAAGAAATGAACTAGTTAAAGATGCTCTTGCTTCAGTAGACCAAGATTTGCTAAGCCTAATTGGTTTATAGACTTGTAATTTATTTGGAATGCATGAATCAAAAGATCTAATTACTGCGAGCGTCAAATTCATTTGTTCTTTGCATGTTTCTACTAATCTATTTCTTTTTCCATGTGCGCTTATCATTGAAGGTTATCTGATAAAATTCAATCGACTTCTTTGGCATCGTTCTGCAGTATTTTCATTGCAGTATGGAACACTTTTAAACCCGGTAACTACAGCAAATAGCTCAATCAAATCACACATTCGCTGACTCTGATTTATTTCTACATTTTTTGATCGTTCAATTCTAATTCCAGATTATTGGAGTTCATATGTGCAGCAGTAACAAAAATTTACCACTCTTCACAAAGAATAGCCAAATAAGGCGTTCACAATTCCACAAAAGTTTCCACTTGATATAAAATTGAAGTAACCAAAAATTGTAACAAGTCCGAAATAGTGTAATGGCTAGCACGGTCCGCTCTCACCGGGCAAATCGGGGTTCAATTCCCCGTTTCGGAGGTTTTTTTTTAATTTATTTTATCTAATAACAATATTATTTTGAATCTGATACTATAAATTAGACTATTTTATTAATTTTGATTTTAGTTTTGTCTGAAAAGTTTAAATGAATAGCAATGTTCAATTCGTTCAGGCGTTCAGCCAGTGACAAGTGCACGCCGCACGTGCATAATAACAAAAGATTTTGGTAAAAGCTGGTAGTTTTCTCATTATGGTCTGTCTTATCGCAGAACTAACTGAACAAGTCAATTAACTAGGTCCCGACTAATCTTATTATTTTCTTGGACTTAAGAGAGTAATGACTGATCAACAGAATTTAAAGTCTCTTTGGGGAGGCCGTTTCACAGGTTTGTATTTGATTTTGTAATTTGATCTTTTTTCTCTAATTTTGTAGGAGGATTGGATCCTTTGATGCAATTGTATAATGCGTCATTTCCTTACGATCAAAAGATGTATGAGGCTGATATCGAGGGTACGAGGGTGTACACCGCAGGATTGCATAAATTAGGTCTACTGAATGATCATGAATTGTCTGAGATTCATCGCGGATTGAAAGTTGTATTGGCGGAATGGGAGGCAGGTAAATTTGAAGAACAGGCGGACGATGAAGACATCCATACTGCGAACGAGCGTCGTCTGGGAGAGATTATTGGTCGAGGAATTGCTGGAAAAGTTCATACTGGCCGTTCTCGTAACGATCAGGTTGCGACGGATATGCGGATTTATGTTCGCGAGCAACTTCTTGAAATCAAGCGGCAGCTGAAGGAATTATTGGGTGTCTTTGTTGCTCGTGCAAACGTTGAGATTGATATTTTGATGCCTGGTTATACTCATTTACAGCGTGCACAGCCCATTCGCTGGAGTCATTGGTTGCTCTCCTACGCAACTTATTTGTCGTCGGATTTGCAAAGATTGGAACAAGTCATTGAGCGTGTAAATCTATCTCCGCTTGGTTGTGGTGCTCTAGCAGGTCATCCTTACGGTATTGATCGAGATTTCCTTGCAAAAGAGCTCAAATTTGATGGCCTTGTGCCGAATTCTTTGACTGCGGTTTCAGACCGTGACTTCGTTGTCGAGACAATGTTTTGGGGTTCCTTGTTGATGAATCATATTTCGCGATTTTCGGAAGATATGATCATTTACTCTACTGCTGAATTTGGATTTATTTCTCTTGCGGATGCTTATTCTACTGGATCTTCCCTTATGCCTCAGAAGAAAAACCCTGATTCGCTGGAATTGCTTCGTGGAAAGGCTGGTCGTGTGTTTGGCGGTCTCGCTGGGTTCATGATGACTTTGAAATCACTTCCGAGCACTTACGACAAAGACCTTCAGGAAGATAAAGAACCTTTATTTGATGCACTTGTAACTGTTTCTCATTCGATTCAGATCGCCACCGGTGTGCTTTCTACTTTGACTGTGGAGAAAGAAAGAATGCTGGCTGCTCTGACTCCTGATATGCTTGCGACCGACTTGGCAGATTATCTTGTCCGCAAAGGTGTTCCGTTTCGCGAAACTCATCATATTTCAGGAGCAGTAGTAAAACTCGCCGAAGATAAAAAGGTCGGTGGAATCGATAAGCTTTCACTGTCAGAGCTTCAGAGCGTGGATGGCCGTTTTGGTGAAGATGTTGTTGCTGAGGTCTTTGATTTTGAAAAAAGCGTTGAGCGCCGCGATGCTATTGGTGGCACTGCGAAGTCCGCAGTCTTAGACCAAATTGCTCGTCTGAAGAAGGTTTTGGAAGAGTAGTCTTATGCTTTTATATAGAAAATTCCATATTTATGTTTCGATCGCTGTATGTAGACCGAAATAGTAACCTAACCCAATGAATATTTTTTATTCGCAAGGCCAGAGCTGTGAACATCATTAATATTAATTAATATTAATATTGAGGCAGACAAGCCGGATTGAACTAAAATGACTTCAAACAATATGATAACAATAGCAAAATCGTCGGCATCACGGTCGGACTTTCTTCAGGTGATATCGGAGTCTGTGGAAGCCTCACTGTCTGGAGTACCGATTTCGGATGCTAGAATGTGTCAATTTTGTCCCCCGACAGCAGCACATATATCCAAATATGAATGTCCTCGTTGTAATCAGCATTATTGTTCATTAAAATGTTATAAATCGAGGTCACATTCTGCGTGCGTTTTATCTTTTAGGCGAGATGTTCTGACTGATAATTCGATGATGCTGGCGAAACCATCGATATCGAATGTTGATCTGCGTGAGCAAAAGAGATTACGAGAGCTGGTTCATGAATATGAGATTTTGGCTGAACAAGATCCATATGGAGAATACAAAAAGTATGTGAATGATATATCGTCAGCAGATTCGGACGATGAGCTAGCGGAAAGTGACAATGAAGTTATTAGAGATCAGAACAGGAAGGATCTGCAACGAAGAATGAATGATATTGATTTCAATTCTGCGGATTTCAATACTATATGGGCTCGTCTTACGATTACTGAGCAAGCAGATTTTTTACGCCTGGTTCAAGAACATTCTGAAACTAACAATGACGTCTTTCAATCTACGACATGAGCCTCAACCAAAATATTAGATTTATCGAGTATATATACAATCTCTCGCCATACCAATTCGTATTCTCTGAATTCGGCAAGCTCCTTTTTTTTTCAAATCATTTCTGAAACACATTTCATGCTTTTACTTCTGATGATTAACAAGGAGAATGATATCGTTCTTTAAAGACCATTGTCCAGTGAATTCTTCCAACTACCTGTGCTCTTCAATATTTCGGCTAACCGTATTTAACTTCCGCGGACACCCCGATTAGAAGGGAACCGGACCTTTGCATCATGATTGATCAGTCTCAGATTCAGTTAACACTGAATTCGACTTTCCTATTTCAGTTGCCTTGATTTTCTCTTCTTCGATTATAGTTTCTACTTTAGCACGCAGACGCTTTGCTTGACGCACTCTAAATTGCCAGCTACTCAAAAATTCGTCTGTTGGACCTGTGTGCCATACCATGGCAAATATATCTGCGTTAAAAGCCAGATTTCGAATGAATAACGGAAGAGACTGCTTTCCAATCAATTTCAAATGATTTGCAGGCGAAAATAACGCGATCCGTCCAACTTCTTCTCTGATATAAACTCGAACTTTGAAAAAGTCAAAACCTGCTTGGTATGTCATTCCTTCGCCGCCAAGCAGTGATGAAGCAATTGACGGTGTTTTCGAAAACGAAGAGGACGCCTTCGTATGCGGTGAAATCACAATATTGATAAAATTAAATTGAGACTTGATCACGTCAAAGTCAAATGGTAATCCAGACTCGTTCCAATAAATATTCACAAAATTATTTCCAATGTGCCTCTTCTTAAAAGCCAGACACTCAGGATCGTACGTTCCATCCGTCTTTTGTAGTCCCACTCCGTCAGTACATTTGCGGCGACTTGGCATTAATGTTGTTGTATGGAAAACAGCCTGGCTAATTTTATCTGCCCATGTGTAGGCATATTCGCCATCTTGGTCGCTTTCAGTGTCCAGACCACCAGTGTAAATTTGTCGGTTACCTTTCAACTTCGTCAATTGGCCCATGCCATCGAGAAATTCAAGATAGGCTTTTGAGCCAACGGAGTTCGCCAATATTTCCTGTTCGGTGCATTGGTTCAAGCCAATGTAGACGATTCCAATCTTGTGCAGTTCGACAACGGGCGTCCGATCATAAATCTCAATTGCTCTGCGCAGCGCCTGGTTTTTTATGACATTCGGTATTAGTAAAGGAACAGAATGTAACAACTTTTCAGCAGGGCCGACAAACTCCGTGAAAAAATGTCTCGGAAGCCGAGCAAGCTGATCTTCTGGCGTTACTAATCCAGCCAGCATTGGTGCTCGTGCTTCATGTCCACTTTCACTCTCATCCACATCAATCCAACCCGTGAGAATTCTATTATTAAAGTATATCGTATATTTTGTTGATCCTGTGGGTTTTCGGATTATTAACTGTGTAAGTCCAGAACTCTTGAATGTCTTCATAGTCACGATGCTAAACCCGAATATCCAAGCATTTGCTACCTCATTCTCAGATCCAGTGTCCAAACCTTCACCCACTCTGAGCATTTTGACATCTGTACTAGAATAACTGAACCGTAGGACTAGATCAATAGTAGCCCAAGTTCGCTCTTGACTTGCTGTTGTAGTGTGTCCGGGCAAGTAAGGAATATCGTCAGTTTTGCAGCCATTCGATAGCAACAGCCCGCGAACGATGTATGGAGCTAAAACTTGGCGGTCAGGCATTTTCATCGTCACAAACCATGATGCCACAACACTATGAGATAAAGCAGCCAAATACTCAGAAAGCACCCAGTTGGGCTTACTGGTCTCGTCACTGTCTGCAAACGAAGAAGAGGCATTCTGTGAAACAGAAGTCGAATGTTCCATATATCCAAACGCCATTGCAAAGACAACTTTAAAATCGTCTTGGGTGAAATTGGAGGTTAGAGTGGGAATTCGCGCCAATCCAGAAAGAAAATCCAAAATATGAACGCTGAGAGTGGTATTCGTGATTTTCTTCCGCAAATCGGTAAAGACAATTGGAAGAACTTTTCTCATCGAATCTGGGAATTCGTAACAGCAAATAAGTAAAAAGTGAATAGAAGCGACAATCACCTTTTCTCTACTTCTTAATCCAACTAAAGCAGCTTTCACAATCAGATCTTGGTCGGCACGAGAAAATAATGAATGATATGCAATTAGTGAGGACATAGATCGCACTAGAACTACTTGAACATCGCTCTTAGTAAGTCGATTTGGAAAAACAGTTTGCGCTATTTTAGTCGAAAGCTGTTCGCATATGGCTTTCCGTAGATCTTTTAGGGCCTCATTTGATTCGCAAAACAACTGAACATTGGATATTTGAGGTGCCATGTGCGCGAGAATGTAAGAATACAAATCCCAATCACCTCCTCTTTCAATTAGACAAACAATGACAGAAAGCCAAGATGAAATGTTCAACACGGCCGTTCCTGTTTGAGAATTAAAAGTACACTCTTCATACACAGTTGAATTAGTATGAGAACCGTGATCAACTTCGGCACCATTTTGACCACGAGCGGTCACAAAATAGCTTGCGCGTGATGGTAATACTTCTTGAGCTATGGCATCAGTCTCTGGATAGGCCCACAACGCTAATTTAAGTTCTTGAGGTGTCATCGATCCGCGCTCACGTTGTAATGACTCGGCAAGTCCATCCATATCGGTAGGATGTGATATTAAGACTCGCGATGCTGAGTTCACTCGTATCCGGAATAACAGCCGAAACAGGATCAAAATGGTTTGAGCATTCCAGTTGGAAAAAGATTGAACAACAAGTAATATTTCACGGTAAATCAATGCTGTTTTCTCTCCCGATAATTCCAGACTGCTAAGGAAAATCCGAACATAAGCGTGAGCAATGATTTCAGTCGCAGCTGTCTCCATTGGGCGCTTCATAGCATAATCTTCAAAAGTGTCTGTCGATCGGACACTCCCAGTAGACGTAGAAGATCTACTAAATTGACTATTGTTGGGCTTTGCATATATATCCGACGAAAACTCAGCTCGAGGACTCATCGAGTTTGAAATGCGTTGAACACTTTCAACAGGGAGCGACAATCTCTCATATCTG
Organism: [Lipomyces] oligophaga; assembly: GCF_038497815.1. NCBI lineage: Eukaryota > Fungi > Ascomycota > Lipomycetes > Lipomycetales > Lipomycetaceae > Lipomyces > [Lipomyces] oligophaga. The sequence continues at coordinate 1,713,915 of NW_027117785.1, read as the reverse complement.
TCAACATGGTTATTTTGCTCATGCATGCAATCAGATAAAGTATTTAGGAACCAAATGAATATCTGAGGAGACATTGAAGGAACTCGACTAGTTCCAAAGCTCACGACATGTTGCAGAAGATCCATATCTGGCTCATGATTAATATCTCTGAACAAGTCTTTTAGAAACTGATGATCCATGTCTCTTTCTCTTAACTCATCTGCACCAAATTCCATTCCTTGAAGATAAATGTCGGTTAGAAAATCAAAAGTTTTGATACGAAGTGATAATGAGCGACGAGAATTACTGTAGAAAGCATCCGACAAAGCTCGAGCATTTTTCTCCCATTCCTCTGAGCCTGGCAAGCAGAGCCACTCGTTAGCAAAAATATCAACAACAGATTCAGCAAGCTGTTCATCCAAAAATCGATTTAATTCCAGATAGAATAACGCCAAAAACTTAGGGGAACCTGTAAAGTTTCCAGCTGAATAGGATTTATAAAGCTTATTGAAAAGCGGCTGGAGAGCCAAATAAACTGGATCTGATCCATGATTAATCTCAATGGATGGAATGGCAGATATAAGAACTCTGAAAGGCGAATTTTGCGAGTTGAAGTCATCTAAAGTAAACAAACTGAAAGTAGCAGGTCCCAGGATAAGATCAATGACATTTGTGAAAACACACAAACTGACTTCGCTGCTTTCATAATTAGACAACGCAATCCTATAAGACTTCATAACCGAGCTAACTTTTAAATTCAAAGTAGCCGAAATCACGTTTCGCTCTACTTCAAGAAGTTTGCGCAAAACAATGATAGATCCAAGGACTGTATTTTGTTGACTGAGGCATTCAGATCGAAGAACATTATGTAACGTGCTGACTGTGTTATTTGCTAGATGGCTATTGATAAGTTTTGCAATTGCATTGCAACATGAATCAAGCATCTCTGGAACCGCATGAGAAATGAAACAAAGAGATTCAACACTGCTGGAAAGCATAATCATGGGCACATTTCCATATACAAGCAAAGTATCTATGAAGGTCACAAGTTTTGTTAAAAGTTGGTCGTTGTATGGGAGATTTATCAAGCTGATCAAATCTTGTAGTAGCAGAATTATATCGTCATTGTCAAAAGCGTAGTAATTAAACTTCACCACATTGACTATATAAGAGCAAAGAGAATCAAGCGTCTGCTGTCCTTCCTGCAAAGCTTGCTCACTCAGTGGTGTGTTGCGTGATATTAATCTTTCGATGAGCGTTTGAAACCAATTTGATAAAGCCATAACAAACGGACTTTCTGATGGTCCTAAAACTGGAAGCTCGCGACCGTCTTTTGTTAACATTTTAAAGGCTTCGAGCTGAAAAATGAAATCTTCACCAACAGGATATTCCACGATTGCTCGGTAATATACCAGTTTGTTGACAGAAACCGCATCCGGATCCGAATCGAACTGTATGCAAGTCGCCAGCAAATTCCAAGCAGCACCTCGAGTAGGTACAGAGTTTGCTGGATTAAGCATATCCTGTGCAGCATACCATATTTCGACAATACTAGCCGGGAGAATCAAGCATCTGATAGCTCTTGTAAATATTTCAGCAGCTTCAATTCGCCGATCCTCGTCAGTATCTGAATTTAGGCGGTTAAAGAGTTCGGTAATATGAATGCCATCTATTTGATTGTTTCGTGGATCACTTGATGTGCTGATAGCGAATGGGAGCGGGGCCGTTGAGGTACCTGTATAAGATGTACGCAGGCCTTTAGCTAATTGCTTCAGCACATTTCCAATATTAAGTCCTTGTGAAGTCGATGAAAACGACGGAAATGCAGCCGCAGATAGAGTAGACCTGGAATCAGTGCCCAAAGCTATTGGAGCAAGAGGATGATCCATACTTGAAATCCAAATGAGTCAGAACCGGGAACACAAGTGCTTTTTGTCGACAAGACTATTCACACACCTATTATTTCCACCAAGAGCAACAAATCCAAAAAGGAAGCAGAAATTTCAAACTAGTAAATTCAAAATTTCATTATTTTCTATTTAATCAGTTATTATTCTAGCCTCTTCGATCACCATACTCACAGCTACTTTCTTGGAATTCCTGTTCTCAACTTTCTCGCTGACGTATCGTTCTCACTGTGATAGCCTGACACAAGAGCAACGCCTAAATAACCATCTGATAGGCTATTTTGTAACTATTCCGTATATTTAATATGATTCAACCTAGAATAATCAATTTTTTTCCCCTTGAGATTCGATTAACGCTGATCTGTGTTTTGCCAACAGTGAAAATTACTGGTAAAAAATGATCGAGACCTGGGGGATGTCTCTTCGGGTTAGGTCTACGTTGGGAGTTCAAAATTCATTTCCTATTGGAGTAGCTTAAATTTTGTTCCTAGCTCTAGCTTGTTACAGAACAAAAATGAATCACTGGAATCAATAGATTGATGAGTTCTTACATAAGATAAAATTCTAATAATATTTACAGTCTGATATTAATGATAGGCACTCGATTTTGCAGTCCTAACTCTCAGTAGATTACTGAGTATCTCCTAAAGATCGTAGAACTCCTTCAAATACCAACAAAGAGGCAGCATTAGTCGGAAACGAGCGTAGCATGCAAGGAATAAAACCTTTAAAATAGCCCCTCCATCCTGAATGACGATATACTTCTGTAGCAGCACTCATCCAAGTAGGATATTTTTTTTTTGCAATGTTGTCGGTCATGATCATCTGCTTGATTACATCGGGGGGTAGTCCGAATACCCAGCCAATTTGACTGGAAAATCCTCCGGCCATGAAGTTAATTGTAGGTGTACTCAGGTTCATATATTGGCTCATCCATCTCGACAAAATATCGTAGGCTCCCCAATAAAAGAAGAAGTGCGTCCGGAAAATCAACGAACTTGCAAAGCCATGGTACAATCCGCGAAAAATTCCTGCTTCTTTGATCTATTATGCCTTAGAAATATTGAAAAGTAGTGAACCTCATTAACCAACCAATTTTGTAGCACAGTCTAGTGTGCCTGAGTACTGGCCCTTTCCACTTCGGCCATATTGAACCTGCAGACGAGCCTGAGTTCGTGTAAGAGTAACAAGTATATCCGAGAAGTCCTACTAGCTTACCTTCACGTGCTCTACCGGAGTAGCTACAATACACACGGTAAGTCCACCTAATAAGCCTGCAATTGCATGACCCATAGTAGGTAGCCGTCTGTCTTCGGCATAAACAGTTTGCTTCAGGACTTTTCGGTAGAGTTGAAGCGAGCCCAGTTGAACAGAGTCCATAATACTCCAGCCAACTAATGGCGCGCCTGCCCCTTTGTATAAACCCATAAAGCCCTCATTTCGAATCGTCGATAGGAAGCAGTCCGTGAAGCTTTTGAATTGTCCTTCCGGTGCTGTTTGTAGACGGACCTTTACGGTATCGAACCTATCATAAAATACCTTAGTGACCCGGCCTTGCCACATTCTCTGAAATATTTAACTTACGGATGCCCAACACATATTTTTGTCACACCAGAACACATACCGGCTACAAAACCAGCCCCATAGTGTTTTTTTGTGTGATCCGTTGCCATCGAGTCGTTTAGCTCGATATAGATATAGAGAATTGATTCTCTGGGGAGTCTTGCGCGGCTCGAAGATAGTTCTTCGGCAAATTCTACATTAGATAAGATAGCTAGCTGCAAAATCCTATCTCCATTTGTATGATAGAATGCAATTTTATTTTCTTATACAATAATACTGCTCTCAATAGTTATCCGTCTAATACTCACTGAGCTGGTGTTGTAGAAGTCGATCTAGGAATTGAACTGATCATCGAACTCGTAGTCAAGAAAGCTGCTTTAGTAAAAGCACTTTTAACCGGTTTCAAATTTTGTTTCGGATCCGCTGCGTTGACTACTTTTCGCTCCGCTTTACGTAACCGTCGTTCCTCCTCCAGCGATTTGGCCCGCGGTCCGCTCTTTTCCAATGACTCTACTCGTACTTGCTCATTCTCTGCTGCACAAAAAACATCTGACCAATTGTCCTCAGACTTCACTCCAACTGGATCTTCAAGTCTATCGACATCTATCCGGTCTCGAACTGCCTCGGCATCGTTACTCACACCGTAAAACATCGCATCTTCATCCGACAGCTGGATCGACACTGCAACATTACACTTCGGCGACACTTGCTCTGCATACTTTCTACCTCGCTCACGGACACTCCATAAAGTCGAAGAATTGATTCCCCGATCAGGTGCAATGTATTTCTGTGACGTGGCATCAAATACTGGGATATCAGGATAAACGCCAATATTTACCCAAGATTCTTGAAAGCCCTCATCTTGTCCAGTGACGCTAGGTCGTTTAAGATCTACTAAAGCATCGTAAACTGACATTGTCAATAATGAATAAGTCGATTCAGCCGATCGCTCTTTGACGCTACCACTTCTGCTACTCAATATTGTTCGACCATTCAACGCAGGTGAGCCAATTAGCTGCGTAATCTCAGGTTTCATGGCCAAAAGCAGATATCCACGGAAAAACAGTGGTAGCAACAATTCATAAGCGTCTAATTTTGCAGACGAGGCTCGATTCAAAACGTGTCTAATTTCAGGTGGTGATGGAATCATACGGACAAGCTCGTTCTTGACTTGTTCAGCTAAATACGCTTGCATAGTTCGAAAATGAGAAGCAAAATAAACAGCGCACGCTAAATCGGCACGAGATTGCGTGAACATATACGGCTCTTCGGAGTCAAAATTAGCCAATTCCTCTTCAGTGAATGAAATAGTCACAGGGCACAGGGAAAGACCTGCAAAGGGAGTTGGTAACCCTGGATTTAGAGAGTCCACAACCTCGGGCGAATAGCGAAGAGTATGATAGACAGTCCAATGAAACCACATCGGACTAAGTTCGACAGTATCAGCAAGTAAAATGACATGTGCTTTCCGTGATGTAGGGACATAGGATCGTAAAAGATATGAATAAAGCGCTTCCCGAGTAGTTTGTTGTCGAAGAACAATAGGCGAGATCGGGACCGACTGTAATATGATTTGGTTGGAAGGGTAATGGAGAGTACGTTCGATGAAATTGACAAGATTAGGATCGACCGGTCCAGGAGGAAGATAGATTGTGATTCTCGGACGAGGAAAGAAATTGTAGTAGTTAGCAGCAGCAATTTGGGAGAGCAGACGAACGACTGAACCAATGTGCGAGGTTACTGGAATAACAATATCGAATTCATGACGGGACCATGATTTCAGGCCTTCAAGACCAAGCAACGAAAGCCAACGCAAATTCTCAATGTCTTGACTAGGAAGATCAATAGGAGCGAGCTTAGAAGTAGGTGGTCCAAGTAGAGAAGCAATGGCGTCTCCAAAGCGACTGCTCGATTCCAACTGACGAGACCAAACAGTTACAAATGGTCGCATGTGCCGCACTGTCGTTTCCATTGCTACTCGAATAGTGGCTTGAGAAATGTCATACATCGCGAGAGACTCCGGCTTCAGCCCGTCTTCGCCTGCCTCGTCTTTTGGTGTGAGAAACTGCGTTCTGGAATTGAGTCTCGCACGGCCGTCGTGAACTTTGAGAAGATTGCCATGCATCCTTAAGTCAATTTCGTGTGATTGCACCAAAAAATCCAGATCAACTGAATAAGGACCCATAAATACGAAATGCACATACGGAGAAAAGAAATCACTGGGGGCCTGATGCGCGCGTATCTCGTTGGCTAGCTCTGCTGCAAGTGGCAGCAATGTTGCCGCAGCACGAGTCGATCCAGCTAGAAACAAGATGCTTGGAGCGGATAAAGGTGCACTGCGATCGATCGAGTTTCCTAAATTCATAAATGCCGAGTAGGCGAATGCCTGGCGAGGATTGATCTCTATCTGGCCATGGCTGTTACGAGAATATCTGGAAGTGGCAGTCGAATAGCTCGGTGCAGAATTTCGCAGAAACAGCACAAAAACTCCAATGAGGAGTAAACAAACAACGACGAACCGCCTCTGGCGGCGCATTTCTTTACTATTTGACTCTGATCATGAATTCTTGACCAGTTTCTAGTGGCCAATTACCAATTGCAAGAGACAAAAGACGAAGGTCGAGCGTAAGAAGTCTGACTATCCTCCGAATCGTGGACACGTGCGGCTGCTCAGAATAGGCTTGGTTCTCCAAAGAATGTTATGAGGCTAAGACAGAGCATGAAATCGTTTGGAAGATCAAAACTGGAGATTACCGAAAAATAATTTATTAATTTCATAGAGATATAATGACCTTCGGTTCTAGATTGCCATTGTCTGAAGCTGTGGTCTCGAAAAAATAGTTCATTTACAGCGAGTACGAACAACTGCGGCAGCGGACAAGTATGACTGCATACTAGATTCAAACACAAGGACTGCAATGAATAAAATGAAAGAACCAATGTTTAAACACAATATACACTAAAGAGTAGACTGTCGACTCATATCATACAACTAGTCTTCTTAGTCCGCTAGGAACCCAGCTTTCGCTAGCCTCATCAAAATGACAGCTGAGAAGTTTCTGCTGCGTAATAGGACATGTCACGAATTCGGCACTAGATGAAAAACGACTGATATAGTTATAAATACAGGTGTAGCAAAAAACTCTGCCGGTCTCAATAGCCGTGGGCTCGTTAATAGAAGCAGTCCCACAGAGTCTGCATGAATTCGAATCAAAATTGTCTTCTTCGCTACTGCTTAGTTCGCCCACTTCATCAAAATTTCCTATCTGGTCTCTAACACATAACGGGACCTCTGGCGCATCTAAAGCGTACTTAATGCGACGGGAAGATTCCTCTACATCGGCGGATTGATCGTCTAAATGCGCTTGCTGGATTTCTCTCTGCCGTCTTCGCGTAGATTGAGCCAATTGTCTTGGAAAATCGGAAGCATGCCACCATTCAAGAAGCTTCAAAGCAAATACAGCAGTTGGCAGCATGCCACCCAGAATTGCGTCTGTTCCACGCAGCGCGGCAAGTTTGATCTTGCCTAAAGGTGACCTAGATAAAGTCGAAGTATTGGTAACAGAACGAGAAGAATTTGGTATAAACGAGTCAGGTCGCTGCTGTCGAGTAAATCTGATACCAATCAAAAAATCAGAAAGACTGTGATACGGTGATTGGCCGAATAGATAGAAAAGACTGAGAATTAACGAAATGGCACTGGCTGAAAATCGCATAGACGGATAGTAAGAGTAAAAATATGATTCCAACCTTACTTTTATCCGTTTTGCAAGAGCTAAAATTTGTGACATTTTCTGTTTATACGACGGGGCTCCGGAGTCAGTCTCCTCGAATCGTTGGGCTCTTGTCTGAGATCGGAAAAGCGAACGAGCATGTAGAGACTCGTAATATCGGTCAAATTTCTCAGTTAAATATGGAATTCCGACCAAAGAAAATAGGGATGCATATATCTCCTTGTCTCTCAATGCAGAAAGTTGATCGACTCTCAGCTGAGTAGATGCTGATCCGGCTGAGGCAGCTACTACCACATGATCAGCAGCTAATACTCTTCTTCGAGCCAAATCATAAAATGATTCCGTGAAAGACGCATTCCATGCTTTCAAGCAACGCAACTCAATAGCAGCTGCAAGTAGTGCATACAACTCATCAAAATTTAAGACCAGCCGAAGAAGATACCGAGGATAACGAGATGCTAATCGAGCAAGAACGTATCGAAGGGAAGGCCCTAGTAAAGCATCAAGTTGAGATGCCGACACAAGCTCAAACAAGCTTGGACGTAAAGGATCTAGCAATAGCGGGTTAAGCGCTGCCAAATGAGCCATCTCTGCTGCTCAATCCTTCAGCCCAACATATTCTAATCTGGATCAGCTTCAAACCTGTGTCCAATTTCTATACATGCCGTAATACTTGCTTATGCTGAAGTGCGAATAGTCACGTGTTGACACATCATGTGCATCAAGCGACAGCAGCAAGAGAGGGATACCGGGATTCGACGAACTATATTCGTGATCGGTGAGTTGAGCAAAGCTGGACATGTTAAGTTTAGTTTTTATTGGACATTATCAGATTGTGATTGTACGGAATTAAAAGTACCATTTAGTGGTCAACACCACCATCATTCAAGTATTCAAGCACGGCTACGTTCCATGGAGACCCGCTCAAAATCACGAAGTCGCAGTATGACTCCGGACACTGTTTCGGCAACACCGTCCTCCAGCCGAAGGCGACCAATACCACCGACTCCACAGAAGTCATCAACTGTTAAAATCAAACTTGAATCTAGTCCGCCTTCATCCTCGCCTTTTGCAGAATCTTCAAATTCAGATGCATTATCAACAAGTACAGGAGCTACTCCCACAAAATCGCCCCCGGCGCTTCCTGTCCGGATGAAAAATAGCAGTAGCCCATCGGTTGAATCTCCAGTTCCTCTTACAACCCGAACTAGAAGACGAAAACATCGAGGTCGTCGGCCGAGTCGAAATTTTGCTACTGTCCTTTTTCAGTACGTCTTTATTTTCATGGTTCTTTTCAGTCTGCTAGCATTGGTCACTAACTCCTTATTAGTCTTCTAATCTACTGGATTATTTACTTTGTCTTTTTCCAATGTCCCGGTGACAACTCTTCTACGTTGCTATGTTCTCCTCTAAACAAAGTTACTCGCCCAGTCCGAGTAACTTTATCTCCTATTGTTAGTCCAGGCTTTGCTCATCTGAAGGCATTCTACTATTCTCAAATTCAGCCATATGCGGTCGGGTCATATGATACATATGCTCGCGCACATTTAGAAAATTTACACTCCACAGCCGATGAATGGTATGGCAAATACCTCAAGACATATGCTGATTCGACTCAGCAATATATTGAACAAGTGCAGCCATACTACGAAATTGCTAAGGAGTTTGTATCGGCTCAAATCATACAAGTGCGCAAAAGTTTCATTCCATTGGCTACAATAGCAAAAGAAAAAGCAGTTTATTATAGCACTATTGCTTGGAAGCATGCGATATTCATTTACAAGAATTATCTTTCTGGCACAGTGGCCTCGCTATACAGGTCTTATGTCACTCCAGTTTATTCAAGAGTTACTCAAAAGCTTGGTCCAACTAGCTCGCTTTCGGTTGAATTAAATTCAGATTATGTTTCTGGTGCGACTCCTGGAAGTACAATCATCAAGACTGTTGTGGCTACTCCATCTGTCACCCCTGCTGCTGTAGTATTGAGTGAAGAAGAGCGTGAGCATGCCGATGTCATTGATTCAGATATCACTGCGTGGAACGAGAAATTTAAGCAGTCTGGGAAAGCGGCAGTTTCTTCTCTGTCTGCTGATCTAGAAGAGTTTTTTACAAAGTCACGCAAGGAACTAAAGGCTACAGGTAGACAAAATCTCACGGAAGTCAAAGGATATATTCAACTACAGCTTTATCCTATGTCTGAGGACCCATTGTCTAGTGAGGTAATTCAGAGTATCATTGCATATAACCTACCCTCTGCTGCGGATGATGTACATGCCCGAGCAGCAGCGGCTGCAACTGAGGTGCTCTATAATGCTGATCAAATACGCGATTCTACATTGTCTATCTTCCGAACTGTTACGGATGTTGGGCTGCATGAGCTTGCGCGGAAATGGGCGATGCTTGAAAATATAACTTGGAAGGATTGGAAGGAATTTAAGTCACTTCGTGATCTAGTAGACGATTTTGCGCGTGTGATCGAGTCGATTCCTATTGATAAAGGAGTTGTGCGAAAGATTCTTGAGGATCTTGACAGGGATATCGATGATTGGGCTGAGGAGGTCAGATTATCTTCCATCGCCTTGATTGAACAGGCACGGTTACGTGAGCTTAATTCCGATATTTCAGGATTACCAGTTGATGAGAAAGTCGAAGAAATTGAAGAAATTAACGGTGAAGACGAAGACGAAGAGGAAGATGCAGAAGATGAGGAAGACGACGGATATGACGATGACGGATATGACGATGACGACGCAGACGAAACTATCACTGCGACTTCGACACTTACTTCGACGGTAATGGTTACTTTATCCAGAGCTGTACACGATGAACTGTAGAACTTTTATTGCTTAATAAATATTCAAACCTAATCACATATGGTCGGTAAGTTCTCACACAGGAAAATGCTTAAACCTTTTATCAACGATCGATAATGGTAGATTTATGGTTCTTAAGTCAATGTTAATCCGGATCTTTAATATCTATAATTATATTTGTATTGTATACTTGACCTTATCTGTACACTTAGTTAACCGGGCGATTTGAATATATTCGTAAAAAATTTTAAATAGCCAATATCTGGCGTTTGAATGTTTGGGCAGAAAATTACAACGAGTCTATATGATCGTAGTCTAAACACGTCGTACTCAATACGCACAAATAGAATTATGATCTTGCCTCTTATTCGAATCGAATAGCCAGCTCAAAAGCTAGATTAGAGATAGAAAATCAAGCTGAGCGAGGCAAAGAGGCATTTTTGCGTTAGACGGAATATAGGGAGCCCAAGTTGAAGAATAACTACGATAAATAAAAAAGAATTTTAACTGCCATTGTACCAAATAACACATAATGCCAACCAACCGTGAATAAAAAAAGCAGAAACCGCTCAAAACATTTTGAAAGAGAGTATAATGAACTGTACCTAAGACTGAAAGTAATGAGTGTCAAAAGGGAAATTAGTAGGGCGGACTGTCCAAAGAATGGATCTACACGGCCTCGTCTACATTTCTCAAAAATCCCGCTACTCGAACCATATCGACATCTCCAGGATCGCTTTGGACGGCTTGGACTAATCCCTCTAGAAGCGAGTCAACACGTTCTTTAGGCACATCCGTGCACTTTGCGACGACACCTCGAAATTTATCTTCAACTTCGGATGACCGAGAACGAAGAATATTGGCTAATTCTTGTAATTGAATACGGTTCCGCTTATATGCTGTTATTCTGGCACGGAGAACAGGGATAGATGGTAAGGGCCCAACGATTTGACACGCTGGCAAACTGACCTCCGAAGACCTGGACGGATCCATCTCAGAGTTGCCGTTGAGAATAGAGTTGGATTCAATGGATGCAGAATCATGTTTATCTTGCACCGTAAGCCGCTGCGGTAGATTTTTCCGTGTGTAGTTGTTCTCTAACTCTATTCCCAAGCGGAACTGTGCATCTGCATCGATAATCACTGAATTATTTGGAATTGGTAGTGCTCGTCGTTGAACAGGTTTATCAATTCGATCCAAGTCTTCCATCGTCACATCTCCCGAGTCGTCTGGGACTTCAGTGGTTTCTTCTCGTCGTAATCGCTCAGTTTCCTGCCGAACAGCATTTTCCAAGTTACGGTCGCGCTGGTTAAGCTCGTTAATCTTGTTTGATTGCTTCCGTAATTTATCTGTCCTCGCTCGGCCTCGCGATAATATTATACTCGCTTCTCGTAGACGACTATGCATAGCATCTAATGCGTTCTGCTTCATTTGTAACTCTTCTCGAAAATCTTTATCCAATGATGATATCATAGCTGTCATAGCTAAATTCCATTAGTCTTCTCTTGGCAAATTTACCATAAAGAATCACTTACCAGCCAGAATGTCTTTACTTTTCTGAACGACCGCTGGAGAAACTATCGATGAAACAGATTTACTTAACGACGTTGGAGGAGGAATCAAAACTGTATTATCATCTGCTCCAGAGGGTGTGATTCCAAAGTCAACTGGTCGAAGACCCGCTCGGTTGGGAATAGTGGCATCGGCTCCAACATCTAAAAGTTGCTGAACTATAGCTTTGTTGCCGACCCGCACCGCAATATTCAAACATGTATCACCGTTCTTATCCTGCGCATTGACAACTTCTGACATAAACCGACTCAAGCCCACTTTCTGATCATCCTGTGCTGAAGGGCGGTGCCGAACAATCCATTCTAAGAGACACTCTAAGTAGTATCGACTGGCAGCAGCACGACCCTTGATTCCTGCAGTCAGAGCAATATGGTGTAGTACGGTCCGCCCAGACTTATCACGTAACATAATAGCTGGATACAGTAGATCTAAAAGCTGAGGAAATGAAGACTGATCGAGATTATTCGTGACCGTAACAGCTCGTATAAGGGCTGTCTCTCCAGCATAGTTACCTCGCCGAGCGTCGGCGTCATGGCTAATAAGGTCCCGAACAAGCTGAACACGCGCAAGCGCTGCTGCCCAATGAAGGGACGCATGACCAAGATCATCGATTGCAACATCAACGTCGACATGAGGCATTGATTCATTATTCAGCATCGATATTTGTGACACACCAACTGTCTCGTTGGTCATAAAGATCTGCGTCATAATTTGCCTCGATTGCTCATAATTTGAAATGCTGTTCTGATCAAGAGGATCTAAAGGCTGCTCTTGCGAATCTGACAATTGAGAATCTTCTTGGTCTGCACCGCCAACTCCGCTTGAATCTGGGTTTGTCTTATTTATATCATTAGACGGCGACACGGCCGCAGTCGAGTTACTGGCAATTGAACCTTCGGTGAAAGTTCGAGTTCTCTTTCGAGGAGGGCCGTCATCATCGGCCGGTCGAGGATGAGATTCAGACAGATCCTCATTTTCGTCCGCCTCGGTATCGGCAAACGAAGTTGCCAGTGCTGAACTAGCAGAAAGAGTTCCTCTTGGCTCAGAAGTAACTGGAACCGGTGCGGATTGAATGTGTTGTGTAGCTGAAGTAGCGCTGGGAGGAGAGGTTGTATTGATGGAGGCTAGCGCTGCTGTTGCCGAAGTGGATAAAGGCGAAGCAAGACTATTCGCCTGGGTAATCAAAGAGGCACTCATTTGATTGGTAGCAAACGCGACCGCATACATTTGCTTTCGTCGAGCGGCCATGGCTTGCTCTTTTGTTGGTGTCTGTTCCGATTGAGGAGCAGCAGGATCAAAGTCCAGCAGCGGGGAGAGAATATCTTCAACCGAATACTGGCGGCAGAACTCGCGTCCTCGCTCAAAGGGGATCCACGTTCCTTGATATTTTCCATATCCTCCTTGCACTTTTTCATGCTCTCCCGTATGGATCTCCTTCTCCAGAATTTTTGTGCGACGGCCCTTATCAACACCTCCAACTTTAAGAATCTGAGTAGCATTAAGATACGAATCCGACCTACGGCGCATGACTGCAACACTGTTGACCATCATTTCGTATACTGGGATGCCAGAGTAGACTGCTGTATAGATGTTTGAGGTTGACGATTGCTGGGATGGTGGGGGTGGAGTAGTCCCTTGGGATTGCATTGTGGCCGTCGGCGAATCAAAAGTTCCAGGATATGATCCCGTAGAAGTCAGGCTAAGCTGATTTGCCGCACTATGGAGCGAGTTGTTGGACTGTGAAGAAATTTGATAGGTGCTATGAGGATGCATTTGCGCTGCCACGGAGGCACTAATCGAAGCCGACGAAGGCGGGGAAATCGACATCTCGAGTGAACTTTGACTTGGAATCGACGCCGGATTTTGGGTATTTGAAAGCGAAACTGCTGAACTCTGAGAGGTTGCATCCTGTTTCGATGACGCGTGGATAGGATGCGCGTAAGGCGCCGCGAGGGAGGACATTAGTCGACGGAACCGTTAAAACAAATCTTCTCCAATTATGGTACGAACAAGATTGATAAGTGTAGGTAAAAAAGCTATAGCGACTTTAAGTCGGCTCAAAGCGGAAATCAGTCAAAAACTAGCCCAAAAAGCTCTTTTTTTTTAGATTTAGGAATTAAAGAGCTGTGAAGTTGTTGTTCAAGGGAGGAACAAATGCGGAAGGCGCGTCGCCCAGTCGGAGAGCACGCGCATGTTTTATTATTGAAAGAGAAGTACGGAAAATTATCGTTTTGTAGGTAGGTGAAATCGCACCCACAAATGTATCTGCCCGAACAGAATCGCCAGACAGTCATCCCCAATGCACGTGGATGACCAATGCATTACTAATAAGAGAGATAGGGCTGAAAATGTCCGCGTTCTGAGATCTAGGACTGGAAACAAAATGGGCAAAATAGGGCAGAGGTTGCGAAAGTAAGCAAAGGGTTTTAAAGACTGCAGATTATATCGGTAGTCTGAAGTATGGTAAGCGGATTAGTTAGCAAGTTGGAGCATGATGTACTTCATCTAGGGGCCTGAGAGCAAACAAGAAATCAGAGTATCCGATTAACCGATAATCCGAAGAGCCGTGGAATGATTTCAAAGGAGCGCGGTGAACTGTTTATAGCGATGTCGGACGTAGACAACAACCAAATCCGCGGACAGGAGATATCAGATCCGTGATCTAGACGATGAGATAACAGAGAATTGGATCAGATGGGCAGATATCAATGCGTCAGATAAATTAGACAAAGTGGTGAACATAGAAATCAAAAAAAAAAGCAAAAAAAGCATACCAAGTGGATGTGGTGGAGACTGTAAGTAAGGCAGGCTACTAAGGTGGGTTTGTTTACGCGTTTTCGGCGCGTTAGGTTGTGATTGCGAATTCCAGCAAGCGCCAGCGTAAGTTCAAATCAAGGTCGTAGGACATCCGAGCAGAGTCTAATTAAAAGGTCCGCGGAAATAAACTACGTAGGTATTTTGATTTCCGATTCTAGTTTGAATATATTTTAGGTGTTTCGAAAGACGAAAAATTGCAGTCATCTCTCTCTGGTATACGAGCAGAATATGAGGAATGCTGCGCGTTCTGGGCCCTTATTATAGAATGTAATGGACAAGAGTTAATCCGATGTCTTAAGCGTCGAGCGTAGTCTAGTCCAGAATCAGTGGATGCCTCATAAAACTCAAGCGCGCCAGTTCACATTAGTCGAGACGCGTCCGGAGACGCGTAAAACACGCGTAACGCCGCGGACTCAGTGGCTAGTGAAGTGAGGAGGCGGTGGTGGCTGGAAGAAGGAGACCGGAATTTAAATATTGCAGAGAACGCTCCTGCTCGCATCTGATTGTTTCCATCAGTTCAGTTTAGAATTTGTTCATAATTGACTTAATAATCTAATCCAGTCTTTCAGAATTTTAATTCAGTTTCACAGTCAAGACAATCATCTAGTTCACGCGTTTGTATTGTTACTACAACAACTTCATCTTGCTAGAACAAATAATGGCACAACCGTCAGAAACCATCACTCCATCTAAGCAGGTACGCGACTATTGAAAGATTTGTCTTCTGTCGAGAATATTACTAATTGAGTTCAGACTGCTTCTGCTTTGTCAGATTTGTCGATTGACTCTGCTAAGAAGAGTCTCTCGGGTGCCTTTGCTGACACCAAGTCTGTTGAGGTCAAAAAGATGCCCGAGTCTAAGATATCCTCTGAGGATTCCCAAATCGGTGCTATATTTGATAAGGACATTCTTGCCGAACGCAAGGTTCTTGCACAGCTCGAAAAGAAGGAACCTTTGTTGATTGAGAACAAGAATCGGTTTGTGTTGTTTCCTATTAAGTATCACGAGATCTGGCAGATGTACAAGAAGGCCGAAGCTTCTTTTTGGACTGCTGAAGAGATTGATCTTGGAAAGGATTTACATGATTGGGAAAATCGTCTCAACGATGATGAGCGCTACTTTATCTCTCACGTTCTTGCCTTTTTCGCAGCCTCAGATGGTATCGTGAATGAGAATCTTGTCGAGCGTTTCTCGAATGAAGTACAAGTTCCAGAAGCTCGTTGCTTCTACGGTTTCCAGATCATGATTGAGAACATTCATTCTGAGACCTATTCTCTTCTTATCGATACTTATATCAAAGATCCCGCTGAGCGTGCTTATCTTTTTGACGCTATCGAAACTATTCCCTGTATCAAGAAGAAGGCTGATTGGGCACTCCGCTGGATTGCAGATAAAAACTCTATCTTTGCTGAGCGTCTGATTGCATTTGCTGCTGTTGAGGGTATCTTCTTCTCGGGTTCTTTTGCATCGATTTTTTGGCTCAAGAAGCGCGGAATGATGCCTGGTCTTACGTTTTCGAATGAACTTATCTCTCGTGATGAGGGTCTCCATACCGATTTTGCATGTGTATTGTTTTCTCATCTTCAGCATCGTCCTTCACCTGCAACTGTAGAGAAGATCATTACCGAGGCAGTGGTCATCGAACAAGAATTCCTTACCGAGGCGTTACCGTGCGCACTTCTTGGTATGAATGCTAAGTTAATGAAGCAGTACATTGAGTTTGTTGCCGATCGTTTACTTGTTGCACTGGGAAACAAGAAGGTTTATAACGCGACGAATCCATTTGACTTCATGGAAAACATCTCACTCGCGGGCAAGACCAACTTTTTTGAGAAGCGTGTGTCTGACTATCAAAAGGCAGGTGTGCTGTCTTCTGGGTCAAAGCAAAACGTTGTTACCGACAAGTTTACTTTTGACGAGGACTTCTAAATGTATTCGGCGTTTTTTGTCTTTCAAGTTAAGCAGCTTTCTATGAGATATAGGCTCTGTCTTAACCTCAGTGAGTAGGAGAATCCCAGTGTTCATTCGGGACGGCGTGTAATGGTTTTAGCTTTGTGGTTCGTTTTGATTTCATCTACTTGGGAAGGTCTATGTATACTTATTCATTCATTCTATTTTTCAACCTCGACTCTCTGTATTTTTATATCTGAATTTAGTGATACGATTTATTTTAATAGTAAATATAATTAATATCATTTTCGTGCTTCAACCTGGAAGAACTCTTGTTAGTTGATTGACTTTGAAATGGTGTAGTGATTTGAAACTCTTACCATGATGATATGATATCCAAACGAGGTCTTAACAGGAGGATTTGTATAAATAGGCTGGACGTTAGATAACCGAATTTCATAGTAATATGGTTGTAAGCATACTTTATCTACCGTGCTGGGTGCAAGAACATAAGCAGCATCCTCAAATGTTCTATTGAGACTTCCTCGAGGTTTCCATCCTAGATCTCCACCTGCACGAGCTTTATCTTCCGAATATTCTCGGGCCTAGCTAGTTAGCTAAACATCTATTTTGACCAGGGAACAGAGAAAAATTGAAGATTACAATTGCGTCAAATTTGCCTCCGGCTTCTAGTTTTGAGATGGCTTCATTTGCTTTAGAGAGCTTTTCGCAGAGAATGTGACGAACCTAGATATGGCTTAGTAAAATACAGTACAATTCGACACAGGAGCAACTCACCTTGAGAGCATTAGCAGCTTTCAGCTTTGCTTTTGGAGTCTCATCTGTGGAATCTTTATCTTTTGATGCTCCAGATTTGTTTTTTTTTTGAACCATTACTTCAATAGGAATTTGTAGTGTGAAATCGAAATGGCAGATAACAAGGTGGGAGATATTTACAGATTAAGAATGCTAAATAGCAACAAATTTAACTACAATATGATACAAAAAAAATCAATACCGATAATATCCCTGCTTGCCCATATATCCCGATTGTTTTTGTGTCCCATTACTCTGTTGTTTCTGTTGAGCGCTTTGTTGATAGTTGGTTGTCGGCTGAGAATATGACGATTGGTCTTGAGAATAATTCTGGGTAGCTCCTGAACCGCCCGATGCTGATTGATTGTTCGAAACTCCCGCCTGCTGCATATACGACATTTGCTGAAATTGCTGGTATTGTTGATACTGCTGATACTGCTGCATCTGTTCCATCATTTCTTGCATCAGTTTCGAGGAATCAAACTCTCGACGGGCGGTATTCTGTCGTAAGCAGTACGTAGTCCAGGAGAACTCATCAAACCCATAGTTGAAATAATCCGTCAGATCTGCACCAGGCTTGCGCCAAGGCTTATCTTTTAATGATTCCAGATCGACCTCGGTGACTGGCTTTCCGTCAAGCTCAGGGACTGTATCAAGATCCAGCGCGGTGTGTTTAATCGCTGTCGAAGAACTCTCTGTTGAGGTTCCTGCAGCGTTGGTACCTTCAGTTGCAGATTCGCCCGATTTTGAGAACGGAGCCTTTCCTGATGGAGGCTCAACAGCGCGTCCTGGAACCTCATCAATTACGAATTCGATGTCCTAGTCTGTAAGTATGATAGGATTATAGCAATACATTTATTCGCTTACTGAATCATCATCTTCGTCCTCCTCGTCCTCCTCGCCATTGTCATTTTCTTGTTTACCTCCAGCTGGCTTTGAGGACTCTTCTTGCGACGTAGTTATTGTCGCTGTTACAGCCGATGGTCGAGCCAGCCCAGTTATATCATCATCGGGATTATAGTCGTCATCATCGTCATCATATTTTGCCACAGGACTCTTGTTTTCTTTGGCTTCTTTTATTTTTAAGTTAGCTGAGTGTAGTAAACTAGACAGAGCCCGATCATACCTTCGAGCTTTTGCCGTTTGCTAGGTCCGTAGAGAAACTCATCGTCATCATCCTCGTAATTCATGATGAAACTGTGACTGAGCAAATCCAAACCAACCTCTTGGTCCTCTACCTGGATAATAATGTGAAGCGATATACTATATACTCAATATCAAATAACGTTAGAATGATTTAATGAATGCTCAGACTGATGTTCTGCCGACAATGAACTGACCCGTAAATTACTGACCCGTACCATAACGGGTCTGGCTCGCTTGTCCACCCAATTCGCTTGAATCACCTAGTCTCCAAATCTCGGGTTGCGCCAGTCAGTTCCCTTTCCTGCGTGTGTTTGCTGCCTTTTTCCTTGTTCTTCTGCACTGGAAAGCAAGTGCAAGAACACGAAAAAGAGCGGAAATCAATCACCGCCGAAAGAGCTTAGTTGTGCTTGTTTTCCTGTGTCTTTTTTACAAAGTTCATTTTTCCTTCAGAGCGCCGGCGTGTTTGTGTGTTTGTGCGCGCGTGTGTGCGAGACTCCGTCTTAGAACGAACACGAAGAAAACCTCTCTTTTCTGCTCTTTGTGAGCTCACGCGCTTGCTAGAAACTTCTTGTTCAGACGTCGCATTCGTTGCAGAGTCTTCTCCAAATCCATTTTGGAAAATGGCTTTCTGGCGTGTCGCGAATAACTTTCGCGCGCCAAACGAAGTGTCTGGAGTCATTAAGCGGCTAGATAGCCCTGATTGCACTCTCGAAGACATTCTCGACGAAGACGAGATCCTGCAGGAGATCCGCGAGCGCAACAGTCGACTCATCGAATATCTGCGAGAGCCAGATAATCTGCGGCAGCTTTTGCGATTTGTTTCCCACTGGAACCCTCAGAACTCATTCCATGAAACTGCTTTGGCGTCCCAATCTGCTGACGCATTATCACAACCTTCCACCGACAAAAATCAACTGGAATCGAGCAACTTTTCTATCTCAACTGATTCCCTAGAACAGACTGTTAATGAGGATGATTCACAACGGATATCAGGCCCCGATTTCGAAAGCAACCTTGCTGGACTCGGAACCATGCGTAGTGATATTGCCGGCGGATCTCAAATTAATGCAGATTCGACATTTTCCGACAATGTTGTCTTGAGCTCTGATGGAAATGTTGAAATTGAAGACGCAGGCGATGGAAACAATGATGATGACGACGACGAACATTACACTGATGAGTCATTGCCTCCTGTCTCTAGAGGTCCTGCACTTGCAGGGCTTGATAGTCTAACCGAGGAGAACGATATGGAAGAAGACGATGATATGGATCAGGACGATGAAGATCTGGGTCTGACTCGCATAGCAGCTTCACCTGAAGGTGATGCCTCGAACATGATTGATGATGAAAAGGCTTGGAGATATGCACGCATAGCTACTGAAATTTTCTCCGCTGAGATATGGTCTATTTCAGATACGGTTATGGATCATCCAGAGCTTCTGGATGAATTTTGGACCTTCCTCGATAACCCTGCTCCGCTTGATACAATTTACGCCGGCTATTTCACTAAAACAAACGAGCAATTTATTGATCGCAAAACGGACCAAATGATAGATTTCCTCAAGACACAGACGAATCTTGTCGAAAGATTCATGCATCATATCGACACACCTGCGATCATGGATCTTTTGCTAAAGATTTTATGTACAGACAAGATCGAGAATCCTACAGGAATTATTGAGACCCTTCAAGAACAGCATCTGATTCCCTCCCTCATTGGCTTCCTCACCGCCGAGACGCCATCGAACTCGCAGTCTGCAGCGGGTGACTTTCTGAAAGCGTTGGTCACTATTTCTGCGAATGCTACCAATGACTTTACATCCATTGGTCCCAACGAACTGATCCGAGAACTCGTTAGCACAGCAGTGGTTGCACAATTAGCAGACCAGATGATTTCAAGCGGTGGCACTGCTCTCGCTACTGCTGTTGGAGTTATCATTGAGCTTATTCGCAAGAACAATTCCGATTACGATCCTGTCTCCATGATGTCTATGACTATTGAATCCAATCCGCCATCTTCGCGCGATCCGGTTTATTTGGGATATTTACTCCGTGTGCTTGCCAAAAACATTCCAAGATTTCAAAGTCTATTAGCTAAACGTCATGATAACAAGCTCGAGACTTCATTTGGAAGCATCGAGCCTCTAGGATTTGAAAGATTTAAAATTTGTGAGCTGATTGCTGAGCTCTTGCATTGCTCAAACATGGCTTTGTTGAATGATCCTGGCGCAGAGGCTGTCGCTATCGAGCGTGATACAATTCGAATGCAGCTCCGACGGTCTCGCGATGTTGATGATGTCGATACAGAGGCTTCGACATTTATTACTGGCAACGCAGGAGATGCTGGGTTACCGGATAGTAGTATCGATCTTTTATCTGATACTGAACCGGAAGTAGTTCAGACGAGTTCTGTGCAGACAGATTCGCCAGTCAGTGATTTGGGTAACTCTGTCCACGGATTATCTGTCGATGAATCTGAGGCTGCGGAGGGTTCAATTTCCGATTCACGAGGTTGGTGGAGCTTGGGTAAGAAAAAGGCTAATTCGCCGGAGAGCCTAGAATCTGCCGCGGTAATATCTAGTACCGTCAAGCAATCTACTCCGACAATTGTTGAAGATGCTGCTGCCGAAGAAGAAGGTGATATTCAAGGAAGCAATGCCGATGGAGCAGAAATCAGTCGGATCAAATCAGGAGATGTCGACGACAAAATTGCAGAAATTATTCGAGAAGATCAAGCGGAAGAGATTGAGAATAAAAAGGAAGTTAACGGTGGAGATGGAGATTCCACAGGTCAAGAAGAAAGTGACAATGAGTCTGAATCTGAAGCTGTGGGGTCGAAAGTGCCTGATCTGGAAGAGGAGCTTCAAATTCTCAAGGATGCCGAGACAACTTCACCTCAGGAAGTTGACCCAAATCTTGTAGTGGGAGCATATCTGAAGTCTCATTTGATTGAATATCGAGTAGTCTCTACTATTGTCAAACTATTTTTTAAATTTCCATGGAACAATTTTTTACACAACGTTGTGTTTGATATCATCCAACAGATTTTCAATGGCCCTGTACAGTATGAATGCAGTGAATTGCTCATTTTGGATCTATTTTTGAACGATAAGATTACTATGCAGATTGTGGATGGAACCACGGCTTCTGATGAATATGAATCGTCGACGCGGATGAGACTGGGATACATGGGCCATCTGACGCTGATTTCTGAGGAGGTGATTAAATGTATTCAGCGATGTCCCCTTGAACGGCTACCACAGGGTGTACTTGATCTGACTGAGCGAAATGCAAAATGGAATCATTATGTCAATGAAACACTGAACCAGATTCGTACTCGCGACAACTACATGCTTGGAGGTCCACGAACCAACGCAGACAATTCTGCACATCAGCAGTTACTTTTGACGATGGGTGACATGGTTGATGTGAATGGTATGGGAGACGACGACCGTGAGCTAGGAGCTGAATATGCTGATCATGATGGGATTGGTGTTGTTGTTTTGGATGATGATGATGACGATGAAGATGACGATGACGATCGATCGAATCGACCCAGTCATGGTCAAAGCAACGATCATGTATGTTTTATCCACTGTTTGTGAGGTTTTGGTATGCTTGATTTTCTAACTATAGGACTTTTATAGTGGTCACGATATATGTCGCAGCAAATGACGCCTGACCGATTTGGATCATCGGACGAAGATGACGAAGACGAAGAAGTTGAGGATCAAGATGAGGATCGAATGCCATCTGCCCGAGTGGACGACGACTATATCGATAGTGACCAGATTGGTGTTGAGCTTAGTCGAACTAGTTCGCATGAGTTGTAATTAGTCTATCTTTGTTTTTTTTGTTGTTTTACTATTTTTTGTTGATTATCTGTTGTTTGTTTCTTTGATAGTGTTCTTATGACATTTTGCATTTGAGATTCCTTTTGTTATACTATTTTGTTTCCTTTTATCCGGGTACATAGTTCAATCTCACATTTATCTATATTGAAGAGCATTACATCGAATATATATATATTTATATGTATGTATATTATATATTATTATTATATCTGTTATATGTAGCTAGTCGGTCGCTGTTGACGTACAATCGATTGCATCAACAAATGCGAAACCAGTGACGTCACAAACGTGGGGCAAATGGGACGTTGGAGGGGCAGAGCAAGTGAAGGAAACAAGAGGCCAACTTCCATATTTTGCTAAAATAGGACATTCTGCTGTTCTCTAGGACAAGCAAAAGCACCAAAATCTTCGATCAAAAAAGAAAATGCCTACAGTCATACGCTCTTTTGAGGCGACACGCGACAGGTCCGAGCCTTTATCGGAACTCGTGCACACGACATTCACAACCTTGCCTGTTTCAGGCACTGGGGTCGGGGCCGGGACAAGTTCGACCACGTCAAGTTCTGTTATCGCGACAGATATATACACATATGCCAGTATGCCTACGGGTGGTTCTCGATCAGCATATGCACCTACAGCTCGGCCATTGAGCTCTGCAGTGGACGCGGTAACAACGTCAGGATCGTCCTCGTCGTCTACGCCAGCGTCGCCTGCACCGCCGACAGCAATGCCGTCGTCTGGCGCCGACGGACCGACACTTGGGATTGTAATTGCACATCCGTATCCGCCTCTGGGGGGCTCGAAGTCGGATGCAGTTGTTCGGACATTGGCTAGGCTGTTCATCGAGACGTATGGTCCGATGGTAGTAGTCTATGCATTTAATTTTCGGGGTGTGACAACTAGAACATCGTGGACCTCGCGCTCTGAGCAGCAGGACATGTTCACGGTCGTCTCGCATATGCTCGACGCCTATGCATCTTCGCTTGATACCGTCCTACTGGCAGGATATTCGTACGGCGGATTGGTCGCAGGTAAAGTTGCAGCCGAACATGCCTCGGAACTAGCCCGCCGCGACATCTACCTCTCGCTCTTCATGCTTTCCCCTCCATTTTGGCCTACCGCTGCCGCATTGACATTTGGGTTCCGAGCTAGGGACGTAGAGCCTCAGATTGCACAGTTTGCCGCGGACGCATACATACGGACTCGGAAACCTTCGGCAGCTTTCCTCTCTACCGAAGAATCCCGCGCAAGTAATGATCGAGATAGTGAAAGCTCGCTGGCTGAATCGAACCTGCGGACTGATGAGGAACTGCAGAGAAATCGTCGGGCAAAAGCCCACCAGAGCAGACCATTCTCTGATGGAAAAATTTTATTGATCTACGGTACCAATGACTCGTTTACTCGTGTTCGCAGATATGAAAAGTGGACGGCGGCACAGCGATGCAAGTTTGTAGACGTCATGTTGGAAAGTTGGCCCAATGACGACCCGGCCAATATTCAAGAGGATCTAGGTACAGAATACAACGATAAGCAAGGCTATAAATTGACCGATGAAGAAAAGCGGAGAATAAACGAGACCATGAGCGAGAGTATGATTCAGACCGTGCAAGTCGACGAAGGTTCGCACTTCTGGAAGCCTGACGAAATCAAGAAGGACGTATGGGGCAATCGAATAGTCCGCCAATTTGTTGATCGGCTGCTTGGGCTGGATCCCGAGGACACAGATTATTTGAAGTACTAGCTAGAATAATTTAAATATTATTATTTTCCCATTTGAATGCAATGCTACATAATCTACCTAATCAACACCAAAAGAACCATTTACTAAGAACCCATACACCTCGAACAACAGACCGGACGAGTCTTAAGAGTGATACGACTCCCCACACACCCCACAGTAACATTGTCACAAGCTGTTCCAGAACAGCGTATCCCAGCTGTTCAAATTCGGCCTTCATGTACGCTTTGCGACGTAATCCGACAAACTTCTTT
The DNA here is from genome assembly GCF_038497815.1 of [Lipomyces] oligophaga. Classification (NCBI taxonomy): domain Eukaryota; kingdom Fungi; phylum Ascomycota; class Lipomycetes; order Lipomycetales; family Lipomycetaceae; genus Lipomyces; species [Lipomyces] oligophaga. The sequence continues at coordinate 1,689,832 of NW_027117785.1, read as the reverse complement.
TCAACCTCCTCAAGTTGCTCGTTGATTTTCAGGGCACTATAATTCATCGAAGTTACTTCGGATGATAATTGATCGACCGACGAAATCGCAAGATCAAATCGGTTTCGAAAAGTGTGATCAATCTGCGATGTAAGATTATCCGTATGTGTAGACAGAGATGTCAATATCAGTGAGGTAGACATTAAACGAGTTGACAGCACGTCCTGGTTAAACCGAATTAGTGATCGAGCAAGTCGCGAAATCAACGTCTGATTGAACTCGTTCCTATTGTCATCGGTTTCTGCTTCAACTATCGAGATATCGGCTTCAACCTGTTTTTCAATCGTTTTCAGCGAGTCTTGGTATCTGGTGTGTAATAAACTGGCGCGAAATCCGGCCTGTAGATGTCGATATTGTAAAGACTGTAACTCTTCTATAATTCCTTGTAATCTACGTTCTCTCTTCTCTGTCGCGATAACGTCCGTCCGGTCGGATTCCGCATGGATAACAGATTTGACGCGTTCGTCTTCCTCGGCAACTGATCCTCCTTCCTTTTTATGTGTCATTGTATTGTCTTTCACCGGAGAAGTAGGCAGCGAAGGCGCATGCGCTGATGTAAACTTGACATCTACTATTGGTCGCTCGGGACTCCGACTCACTCTCTTATCTAATACTGATAGCGGCTTCACAGGAACGAATAGTTTGATATCATGAGGAAGACTAACACTAGACGAAGCAGCTGTAGCCACTCCACCACTCTTGTTGATTGTCAACAGCCCGCTCGCATCCGTCATTGGTAAATCGGTCGAAACCAAAGACGATTTAGATGGCGACGATGCACGAGAAATACCAACAGACGGCGCAGGCGAATGTGAAGGCGTCGAGGTCGAAGGGGGTGTCGTCGTTGTTCGTCCTCGAATTCGATCCATTCGATGGCGAAATGAATACATGAACCGCGACGAGTCTTCTGGTCCGGATTCTGACAGATATTGCGTACTACCGTTTGATGACTTACGTTCATCTTGTGAGTAATCTCCATCTTCTGAAGATTCAGACGAATACTCTGCTTCATTTGGTGCTACATCGCCGTTACCTTCGTGATCGTCATCACTAATATCTTCCTCAATTTCGGAATTCGGGTAATTTGATTGCTGGCTAATTTGAATATCGGAGCCAGAATAATTCAACGCTCTAGGGTAGCCATCGCGGCCTTCCTCTGGGGCGAGCTCTTCTCGTAGTTTTTCATCTCGAGATTTCTTTTTCTCGCGAGTCCGTGAAGAGTCAAAATTTACATCCCATTCTTTGCGACGCTCAACTTGGCCGGATCCAGTAAATGAAATATGTAGTCCGGGAATTAGTTTCGTTTTGCCTTTGCTCTCAGCCTCGGCACTATCATTCGAGCTGTCTTGCTCGTGGTGGTGATGATGATGCTGGTGGTGGTGGTGGTGATGGAGATGCGGTCGATGGCCCAGATGTAGAAGAGATTCAGATTTACTCCCGGGATACGTCCCAGATTCTGAAGTCATAGAACTGGAAGCCCGATTATGCCGCTTGCCAACTCCCCGAATAGATACATCAGAGGCTAATCGCTGGCTAGATGGTCGAGGATAAATCAGTTTTCCCTTTCGATCTCGCATATATATCCAGCCTCGCTGTCTCCAGCTCAGATCCTCAAAAAACTCGTCGACATTGATCTCCCACAATAGCTTCTCGTCCGAATGATGAAGTCCGGTGCTAGTGGCTAGTTTGGGAATCTGGTGCTCTTGTACAATAGTCTCGCCATGTCGAACATCTCGATTCCGGATGATCTGAAGCAAATTATATGCATGGTCAATTCCTGGATGAGCCACACCTCCCGGACCATCGTATTTTAGCATTCGCTCAATAGCTGTACTGTGAAGATCAAACCATAATTTGGTATGCTTGATCCTCGATAACCGGGCAGGCGTCCATTCACAATCTATTTGTATTAAAATCGAAATTAAAATATAGATAATAAGCTGGACTTACACCGTCCGTTGTCAAGTTTAATACGTTGCTGCTGGTCCTTGATTTTCTTTGTCGTAGTAGCTGAGTCATTGGCATTTACAATCAAACTAGTAACGCGAACAATATCTGCATCTGCAATACTATCCTGAGCACCGTTCAAATCCACAAACGAGGGGGATTCTCCATATTCCTTCCTGAGAGAAGGTGCAAAAGTCGACCCAGATAGTGACAGACTTTGATTGCTTGAAGTTGCATCGTCGTGATAGTTTGTAGAGGAAGAAGCAGAGTGACTTATTAACTCGATGCTATCATCATCACTCGGACCAAACCTAGATCTGGTTGAAAATGGAGAGATTTCTGGTGTTGGCGAGTCGTAGTGTAAAGGGCCCGCGAAAAAGGAGCTAGCGTTAGTCTCTAAATGCCGGGACTGCAGACCAATGGACAGCCGTCTAGTCAGAGTATGATTCAATGAAGTATTAGTGGGATGTGGCGATAACGAGTTATCCGAAAGTGAGGACGAAATTGAATGGAAGTGGTCTCTCGACCCTGGAGATAGCGATGGCTCGGCCACAGTCAATAGCTTGCCATTGTCCGGCGACTTCTGTGGCGAGAATTGTTGCTCATTGGTAGAAGAAGCTCCACCGGAAGTCGAACGATACGAGACTCGAAAGGTAGGCAGCTCAGGTCTTTTCCGCGCATCGGAGGCCAACGAAGCCATGATATCCTGGATTATCCCGGTGGTATCCGAGTAGCTTTTGGTATCCGACCTGATGATTTAGTAACAGTGATACTGATTACTCCTCCGACACGTTCATAAAGCAGTCATATCATACAGTTCCAGCTCGGTTCCCGCCTATCACGAGTATAGTACCACTTGAAACTGCTGACCTAAAGAACTTCCAGCAATATATCTTTTACAAAATAATTCAGAAATAAGCGATCATGGTGATGCCTTCAAGTCCGTGTATTCGGCTCTGTTGGGAAGTGGGTCATTGCGGCGGTCTACGTCAAAGCAATTTAGGTCTTTTAAAGCATTACCAAGTCAATTTACAGTAGTTCATAATAAATAAGCAGATCATTCGACACAGCTAGAGACGAATAGCTTGCACTCCGCGGCCAGCGACGGAGCAAACCCAGTCACCAGACGCATTCCAGGTAATATTATTCACTTCCGAGGTCTCTGTATACGCTAGCGCAATATCTCCTCGAGAGGTTGATAACAAAGAAGAAGTTGATGCCATTGGCGAGGCAGCCACGTCCCAAATAAGAATCTGGCAGTCATCTCCAGCAGATGCGAGAATGTTGCGTTTTTGCGGAGACCATTCGACCGCGTTTACTGGTCCTGAATGTGCGTCGAGTTCGACAACGGGCGTGCCGGGCGAGCGAATATCCAGAACATGAACTACCGGAGAATCGACGGCGAAGGTTGCCAAAATGTTCTGGTCTCGATGATTCGTTGCAATGCGAAGTAGCGGCGGCGGATTAGCAGGTTCATATATAATTGTCGAGTGTTCCAGACTTCGCAGATCAAACACACGGACCGAACCATCAGCTCCAACTGAGGCAAATACGTCGACACTGCCGACCGTGAACCGAGCATCGAATACTTCTTTATCGTGTGCAATTAACTGAGTTTTTGCAAGAGATGTGTTGAGATCCCAAATAGTACATGTGGTATCTATGGACGAAGTGATTATCAGCGAATTATCAGTAGTATTCCAATCTAGACTAGTCAGCGGAGCCGTATGCTCTGATTTTGTCTTCTATTTTGTCTTAGTTATTCTGTTATTCAGAATCTACTTGAAAATCAAGAGTACTTACATTGGCCAGAAGTAGACTCTGCCGAAGAGCAGCCGTTTCTGGATTAAATTCCCAGATTCTGAGAAAATCTCCCGCACTGGCCAAGCGCTGGATGGATGAAGACGACCGAGCAAGAGGATCCCATAGTAATTTAGTGCATGGATACGAATGAGATGCCTCTGTGGCTAATGACAGGCCGATAGAAGGGATCTGTTGGCCTGAGCTGTGTATTTCTGTAGTTGTATTTGCCTCAATGATTTGAATCTGGGATAGTTAGTTACCATCACCATTCCAGCGCTCATTCCAAAACATACTCTGTTTTTAGAATCCTCCGCGCATGTAGCCACTGCTATTCTTCCTTGATCTCTTTGATTTGGGCTGCGCGACCAATCTGCAGCAAACAAAGGCCATGGTGATTCATAATATGCTGCTCGATGATGGTACACGCTGGATCTTGACGATGCCATCATGGACGTCGCAACGTTATTAGAAAACGAAGAAGGCGGCGATATAGCCGAAGCAGAAATCGGAGCACCAGTCCTTAGACCGGACGATTGCTGAGTGAGAATCGAAAACGAATTTCGTTTTGAAAGTGAATTGGCCATATTGAACTGACAACCAGATCAACGACGTGACGAAGCTCTATGCCAGAGCAGCGTAAAATGACTGATCACGCAGCAACCTTCGGCTATGTCATAAACCCGCCTGATCAGTTGTAAAATATTGAATGCAATCAGTTTAATCTATTTTGGTGAATTTTAACCCGCAATTAAAAGTGCTATTGCATTTTGACACGATATTTACACTATCCCCTTGTATTTGCAGAAGTCGGTTCAAGGTCATTGGTCCGTCATGTGACCAAGGCGAGCTAGGCCCTCTAGAATAGAATTGTCGCTTTGTCTGACTGCTATTTTTTGAAGCTCCAATTGAAAAATATTAAAGTTGTGATAGATCACTGTCACTATCTGGTTAATTTATTAAAGCTGTTTTGCTGTCTAAGTCAGAAGTTGTTGATGACTCGCATATGTAGATGAAGGTGAGGACCGAATTTTTTCCACAGTGCGGAAACAGATCATAGAGAATATGAAACTTATTTCCCGGGATCCTTTGTCAATATCCAACGAGTTAAAATATTTAAATTATAATATTCTTGTTGCGCAGTTCTGGTTTCATAGCTTGTTGCTATCATAATCTACTAGCCGAGACGAAAGAAATATGTGTACCGCTTTCAGAGGCGATTATAATTCTGCTAGTTTTGTCGACAAATGAGCATTGTTATATGCTAGTCACAAAAAATTCAGGCCATTGCGCCGTAAGTCAAATAGTATTTGTGGCAGACGGTTTGTGGTTTCAAAACTGTCGGCTATGCAACGTTATCAATGAAATCAGACAGATAAATAAAGAGGAATGCTACCTTTGGCAATAACGACGCAGATTGGCATGTAGATATCTAAATTCATTTATAGGTTTGAAAAAATGGCAGCTACTTTTAACTGTCTTTTACGTCTCATCCAGCTAATACATGTTAGCCATTCGTGAAATGATGATTTGACGTAGTGATTTAGAATAGATATTATCTCCTTACTTAGTTCCACCAGCAGCAGTGTGTGTTACATGTATATTAAAATTAAATCCAACAGCCATTATTTGCAAGACAACGAGATAACATCAATTTCTTTGGTTTTGATATTTAACGCAGACAACTGGTTCCTGCGGATCCGGGGTATGTCAAGATGTCCCAATGATCTACAGTCATCAATTATGATTTTCCAACTACGGGGCGAACCCAAATTTTTATATACTTACCGTTTCAAGTTGAATAACGATATGCCACTGACTATTTATTTGGAGCATATCACTGAAAATCTGATCCAGACTCAAAGCATCTGCAGCGCATCAATACCAGAAAAGCAGTCAATCGACTCTGAACTGAGCTAGTGGAGCTAATGTACCCTTCTTGACTTCTCATTGAACATATCAATTCAATAACTACTTTTTGTATATTTTTATTCTATTTTCGTTCAAATTTTGTCTTTTCCGTTACATATCTCTAAATTCCTAAAGATCCAATCAAGTTTCACCCAATTTTGTCACATGCCGACCTCCATTCGGTCAACTCGACTAAATGCTGTAGCTCACCATTCCAAGCTTCTCCGCAGCTACCATTTTCATAATCGATAGTATGTTGCCTCAAAAGTTTCCAAATAGTTTTAAATACATTCATATAAATTAATCTTCAATCTTCCAGCTCCACTATCCACTTTTCTGTTCTCATTCATCTCCACGCTTATCAACAATAGCAGTCACGTGCTCACAAACTCACCTTCCAACCTTCTCGAGATCCAGAGCTATTTTGCTTTCTAAGACTTGCATAGAGTTCCTGAAATTCGCCCGTCTTTCGCTTACTCCGCATATTTGCCGTGGCATTTTTTTCAGCGTCAACTTTCTCCGGAGTTTGGCCGAGTGCTGTGTTTCCGCGCTTTTTTGGATGCCCGGATCTAATCAGCAGCAAAAGCAGCAGCCTAACCTTGCGGGGCTGCCTCCCGCAGTAGCAGACTCTGAGCATGCTGCGCTCTGTGCTGCTTTCCCTTGGGAATCGACATCTCTAGGACCGCCGGAAAAATGGTCACCTTTGCTGTCGTTCTACTATGCTCTCACACTATCGATGCCGGAACCTGCGGTGCTGCTCTACAATCGAGACCTAGTATCAATTTTCAATGCTGCATTCTGCGAAACATCTGGCTTCGAATCGTCTCTGTTAGTCGGTAGAACTCTTGACGAACTGAATTCTTGCATTGAGTTTCCTGATGAGCTTTTGAACGCTTTAGCATCCTGCTCTGAGACGGCCAAAACTGTCACCGTGTCAAACCTATTAGATTTTCATAGACCAAACAAGCCTGGTCGAATACCCAACAGTCCATATGAAGCCTATTTCAGCTGGGTCTTAACTCCTGTCATTGATCAAACTGGTTTGGTCACGGGTATTCTTGCAACTTCGAAAGATACTACTGAAAGTGTGTTTTATGAACGTCGTATGCACGTTCTACGTGATCTATATGATGCCACCGCCCTCGCAGAAGAACTCACAGATTACTACATTGAATCGGTCACCACCATTAGACAGCATTGCGCCGAAGACATCCCTTTATTCGCTCTTTACACTCACGACAGCAATCCCAACATTTCAAGCAACACACTCTTTTATCGATGTGGATTTAGTCTTCGCAATATGCCGCTTGTGATTTCTGGCTCTTTGATGGAGCCTGATCCTCTGGAACAAGGCATTCTTGAAGTCACAGCTTCTGGTATTCATATAATCACTGAAGCAGATGATTTCCGCTCTTTCATCGAATATGATCCCACTCGCGGCTGGAGTGACGAGGTAAAGACTTTGGTTTTCCTACCAATTATGTGCGATAATAATTACGCTGTTGGTGCTGCTATCATCGGATTGAATCCCCGTGCTGATTGGAATGAACATTATGAGCTTTTTCTTCAACTCTTAGGTCGCCAACTTGCTACTGGAATCAATAATTTGCGCTACTTATCTGAGGCGTCAGATAAATTTAGTTCGGAGGTAGCACTCACCCACGAGAAGAATATCGAGCTTCAGAAGCAACTCCAAGAACGTACACAGCAATTGCGCATCAGCGAGGGCCGATTCAGTCGAATGGCCAAGCTTTTACCCGCCGGTCTTGTTTTAGCAAATCCAACAGGCGAGATTCTCTGGGCGAATGATGCCTGGTACTCAATGTCAAATTATCCTCGGGAATCAAATCCTTCCTTCTGGGTAAGTTCTGTACACCCTGGTGATCGAAAGTCTGTGCGCGATTTTTGGCAGCGAATGTTACACGGAATATTTGAACGATCAGAGCGACTCGAATTCCGCTGGAAACCTCGGCCAGGTGATAAACCAAATATGGAGCGATGGTGTTCGAGTACGCTATCTGCTGAATTAGACGACTCCGGTGGTCGTAGACTGACTCAGATTATCGGTATATGGACCGATATCACTGCACGGAAGCGTACCGAGGCACTCCAACGTCAACGCGCAGATGAGGCCATAGAACGACGAAGGCAACAGGAATATTTCATTGACGCAATTTCTCATGAATTACGGAATCCTTTGTCCGCGATTATGCTTAGCCTTGAGATCGTGCGAGACAAAGTCGGCAGGCTCAACATGTCTGTACCCTCGCAATTAGATTATAATGATTTACGGACCAATCTTCAAGACTCGTGTGATACGTTGTCAACTATAGATCTATGTACGTCTCACATGAAGGAAGTTATTGATGATACGATTAATTTGAGTAAAATGGAATCTGGGTTATTTCCAATCAGTCCTGTTCCTTGTCGACCGATTGAACTGCCGACTAAAGTTCTCAGGATGTATGAAAATGACTTACGAAGTAAGGGTATAACCTATATCACGGAAATAGGGGACTTATACCGTCAATTCGAAATCGACACTGTTGAAATGGACCCACGGCGAGTCTCACAGATTTTGATAAATCTTGTCTGTAATGCAATGAAGGGATTAGGCCAAAGTGAAATCAAAAAGCTGACCATTAAAGTGGATGCATCTTTAGAGAAGCCTGTATTTCAAAGTCAAAACAATCCTGTATTTTACGTTCAATCGCATCGCCGAGGAAGTTCGACTAGCTTGCAGAGTATAGCTTCAACCTCTCCTCCTAAACGTATGTCAATACCGGCGTTCTCAAAATCCTTTTCTACTACTGCTCTTAATACGTTGAATCCATCAAGCATGCTAGGATCGAACGAGGATTCTCAGTCTTTGAAATTAAACACGGATGATTCAATGAGTGATACTAGCCCGTTGTCGCTTTCTTCATCTACAGTCGAACCATCTGGGTCTGGTCTAACTGCCAGTTTTACACAGAGTAATCATGTCTCACCGATTCGATTGAGCCGAGAGCTACCTCCCTCATCGTCAGAGGATATGAAACGGTCGACATCTTATGCAGAACTTGCAGCGCGATTGTCAGAGTCACCGGCGTTTTTCAAACAGCCCGTACCGGAGGAGGTCGAACCAGACGAGCAAAAGTATATTTTCATTGTTTATAGCGTAAAAGACTCTGGTTCTGGTATGAGTTCTGAAACTCTTGCTTCTGCATTTCAAAGATTCACGTCAAACTTCGAGCCACGTACGCACGAGCACTACGGCGGATCAGGTCTGGGACTGCATATTTGTCGGAAACTCGTCGAAAGTCAAGGAGGCGAGATATCTGCCTTGAGTAGTATAGATGGTGGCTCAGAGTTTACTTTCTATATCAAAGTGAAAGTAGTCGAGTCTCCACTAACGCCGAGATCGAGTACAGATAGTGCACCGTCAGACTTGCTAAAGACGCCTCCTACGCCAATGGAAAGTACCAAAGTTCTTGTTGTGGAGGTAAGTTAAGAGCTTGTGGCCAGAGAAGATATATGAAATAAAATGCTAAGAAACTAGGATAATATAATTAATCAGTCACTATATTGCAAATGGCTGCACCATGCCGGATTCATAACTGTGGTTGCAAACAATGGTCAAGAAGCGATCAATTCGATTTTATCAGACGATTATCCCGATTGCTGTTTGATGGACTGCGAAATGCCAGTCATGGACGGGATCACAGCAGTTCGACGGATCCGTGAGCTCGAGCAACGCGGTCAGATTCATAAAAAACCGCATCAAAAGAAGCGGCTTCCTATCATCGCAGTGTCTGCGAACGCACGGCAAGAACATGTGTCAAAAATGACAGATGCAGGATCTGATCGATACCTATCTAAGCCTTTCGTGTTTAAACAGTTATTTGAAATGATTAATGAGGTTATTTCGTCCTGATTTTATTAATTTGTCTTGGTGTTATTTATGTTTTTGGGTGGGAGAGATATGGAGCACAGTTTTGTATTGTAATATGGATTGAACTAGAAATATATTTCAAAATAATAATTTTCAACGAAATTATAAATTATGATTAAAATGCGACTTATTTGTGATCAGATACTTTTCTAGAAAAGCTTGCACGACGGTGGCTGCGAGGTCAGGACGATTATTGATCTGAAATGCGTTTTTGATTGATATAAGCGTGACTGAAGAAGGATAATTGCGATTGAACAAGTTTACTTGTCGAGCCGGATCTTTCAACTTCTGGATGATAGCTGGATCTGGCTGTTCGTTGTTATCTATCGAGAAGTCGATATTCCATATCGACCGAATGATTTCGCGCATGCTAGACAGGTCGCCAGCTTTAGCAAACGAGAGTAGAAGAATTTCGTACGTGACGGAATCTGGGAGTACACCTGATGTGATCATGAGCTCGACTAGTTGCAGTGCTAGCACGGCGTCTTTCCGGAGCTCCTCGAGGGCGACTTCAGCGGTCAGGTCACCGGTGGAAACAGATTCGAATATAGATTCTCGAGGCTCATCAAGTATCACTGATTTATGTTCTCGTTTCAGCGCGGCGGATACCCATGAACTGTCACGACTGCTTGGGTTGAACGCTGGGTCGGCAGGAGTGTTGGCGATGTCGCCAAAGCCTTGAACAACTTTAAGTGAATTAGACTTTGTCGCACTAATCCCTGAGATATAAGTATTCCACATTCTGACATCGGCTTGATCAAAATCCTTGTGTTCTAGAACAGCTTCGTGATTCAAAACTGACGTTGAAGGCGACGTGCTCACTGACCGGGACCGGTTTGCAAATCCAATCTCAGCAGCTACTTCTTCGGCTAGACCCTCGAAAACATCCATTTGATGAGAAGAATGAGTTTCATCAGAAGCAGAAGACAAAGATCTTTTTGTAGGATTCGAATGATTAAGTTTCTGATCGCGAAGCTCTTTCCATCGTTTGAGTGCGTCGTTGCCTCCAAGAATGATTTCCCAGATACTGTGTAACTCCTCTGTTTCATCACATGCACGCGCTTGGTTCAACCAATGACTCAATTCATCGCGCGTAAGTTTCCCATATATCGAAACAATATCTTCAAGAACTGTGTGTAATCTTGTCCAAAACTCTGTGAGCTCGACGTATGTGACTTCCTCGAATAGCCCGCTTGACCGAAAACGCTCGAGCGGCAGCAAACTAGCAGAGGAGATTGGCAATTGAAACGATGATGAGTCAATCAGAGCTAACGAATCCACGGATTTGAAATGCTTCCATGACGTCTCCGATTTGGCTCGGCGGATCGTCCGTAAATGGAAAGGAACTAATAGCACTGGTGCATCAAGAGTCTTCAGCACATCTGTAAATAGTCTTCTATCCGACACGATCAGCAACGCTGCGTGTTTAATTTCAGCAGATGCTAGCGAGCTTGAAGCATCCTGTAGAATCGCCTTTATTTGTAAATACGCCTGCCAGACGCCAAAGGAATCCCGCTCGGCAAGGGCGCTTATCAGCGTAGCAGCAGCCGGGATCTGAATTACTGGTCGAGCAGATAACTTTGGCAATTTCGTACAAAACGGAAATGAATTCGTGGCTCCAGCAGTCATTATCGCGCCGTTTCGACTTAGCAATGAGCTTTGAAAATACGGGGTACAATTGCTTAGTCCAGACACACATTCATATTCTTCTCGTGATATTGTTCCGGGATTACGATTCGATAGCGTCGATGACCGGCGCCTCGCTGTATGAACAACAGTTTTTAGTTTTGGTTGATAATTCCTCATCGCTTAATGACCTTTGTTGTCTCTTTCCCTCCTGCCTCTTCTTTCAAGGCTTGTAGAGACTTAATTATCGCCTAGTCGTTATGCTCTAGGGTCCAGCCAACAAAAATATTACTCCACGGGAGTTTACACGGTAACTACACACGTGATTTGATTTTGCACTAAGTAGCATCAAGTACATCATTTCTCAGCTATTTGAAAACCGGACGGAATTTTATTGAAACCTGGATCCGAAACAAGAAGAGAGATTGTTAGAATAGAAAAATAAAGTAATGTGCCGATTTCTTATATATAAAGGTTTGTTTGGTTTGTGAATGAAAGTTCGAATATTGAAGGATTTAGGCCGAGATCCGATACTGCTAGCTCATCTGCTCACACGACCGGAGCATTCGATTATAAAGTATTACAAATATTATTAATACTGATGGAGAAATAGTGCTAATATATTAGTCAATCCTACGACTCTAGACTACGAATAGACACTCGACGGCCTATTAACGGAGATGGCTTTGGCGTAGGTTACTATACGCCCGAGGAAGACGTCGAACTGGGCGACGAGCCCTGCATTTTTTGCGCGACTACCCCCGCTTGGAACAACATGAATCTAGCGCGATTAGCGGAAAAGACAAAGTCTTCTATGGTGTTTGCACATGTTCGGGCATCAACGGCGGGAGTTTTGTCCGAAACAAACTGCCATCCCTTTTCATTTCACTCTTTCATGTTTATGCATAATGGCCAGATTGCGAACTTTTCGCAAATCAAACGACGGTTTTCCGAGCACTTAAAAGATGAATATTTTTGCTTCATTCAAGGTAGCACAGATTCCGAGTGGGCCTTCGCATTGTTTCTCGATACGTTGGATAAGCTTGGTGCGGATCCGAAACAGTCGCCGAGACCGAGCGGATTTGGACATGCAGTTCTTCGTCAGGCTATGGAATTGACGATTGGGTATATTCGGACGTGGACTATGGAAGCTGCTGTAAAGCAAGAAGGAGCCGTTGAGCCGTCGTTGCTCAACTTTGCAGTGACGGACGGACATTCTGTTGTTGTTACACGATATATAACCTCTAGCACTGAAGAAGCCGCGTCATTACATTTTTCTACGGGCTCAAAGTTTATCGAATACATGCCTGGACAATACCGTATGGAACGTCGAGACAGAAGACAGGATGTGATTTTGGTTGCGTCAGAACCACTTACCTTTGAGCGGAGCGACTGGGTGACCATCCCAACAAACACAATTTTGACAATCAATAACCAGACTGTCTTGATGCATCCTATAGTAGACGAATTTTACCAGCCGGATCCCTCAATCATGCGCAGTTCTAACTTTGCCGCGAGTCGCGGTCTTGTCTCGCCTATCGTCGAACCTCAAGCGTACACAAACGTGCAACTGCCCCCTCTTGAGCGCGAAGGCCGTCGGCGGCCTAGTGTTGCAGCCGCTTAACTTCATAATTGTACAATAAATTATAATAATCAAAACCATATTATATTGTGTTATTTTATAAACTGTAGATATAATCCGATTCTCCATATCCGGATTGGGAGATCTTTAGCAATACCCAATGCGGCGTCCAGGCCGAAGGTCTCGCGATGCGGACATCGCTTTCAGTCATCGAAATTTCCTTAATTATATCTTGCGAAGGTTTTGAAACTCACTAAATTGGTTGAGGAATAATTAAGTCCTTTCACTACGAGGTGTGATAGGTATGAATATCTAGACAATCAAAAAAAAACAAGATATTTGAGCAGTGCCTTAGAAGTCGATATACTCCGAATAGTCGGAAAGTTGCACCTCCGCCTAAGATGCTCTTTCCTCAGCGAATATTTCGCACTCGCAAGCGGAAATCGAAATCCAAGAGCAGTAATTTTGAGTCAAAATCGAGTGATGGCAGCAGCGGCAGTGCTGGCCAGGCTGCACCACGGATATCGAGTTCATCGGCATGGACGAATACTACGGCGACGTCGACTACCTCGACAAATTCGTCCGGCCCAACGAGCCTCTCGGAAAACAAAGTAAAGCTAGCCAAATTTATTATTCCTCCTCTTGTTCGGCGAGCAACGATGAGAATTATGGAGTCCCCAGAAACGGCCATGGTTCGAGAGCGCGAAGCAGCAATAAAAGCTGGGGTTATTTACGGCACCCGGACTTATGACTGGGGAAGTGGAGGCAATCAGGCGAAAAACAAAGTTACTGTCCAAGTGCGTACAAGTCGGACTCAGAGTACGTTTCGGGGACTGCTCTCGATTGTTTCCGGACGACCAAAGCAGGAGGACACGATGTTGGACCAACAGCTCACGGAAATCCACCCAACTCATGCTGCAAGCAAGTTCCGAAATCCTGACCTAGCACAGCGTGAATACCCAGCAATAGAATCTGCCGTCGAGAAGTTTTTTGCTTCTAGTCAAGAATCAGCGCGTGGACTTTCTGTCGCATTCTCAGACAAACCCAGTCGCACCAGTCAAGTGAGTCAGGCAAGCCATATCAGTCATGGAGCCATTTCGAGGGCACCTACAAATGCCACTCGGCAGTCATCTACAACCTCGCGTCGCCGATTCTCGTTTGAAGATTCTTCGTCGAACGCAGGAACTATGACTACAGAGTCTCTACTGTTCCGTAACGACTCTGATGCCTCCCAAGTGACTCACATATCTATGTCTGGAGACCCTACACCAGGATATCCGCATCAATTAGATGTTGTCGGGTCTGATGTAGATCTACCATCCGATGACGAAAGTCCATCTGATCGGCCATCACTTGATGGCTATGCAAATGGCTATGCAAATGGCTATTCTGGCGCCTTAAAACTCTATTCGTCACCTGATGAACTTGCCGAACTTACGGCCTTTGAATTCACAGACGATTTTGCTGTCGACGACATGAACGACTTCTACGACGATGGCCTTCTAGAAGAAGTTAACGCTGTCGGTGCCAATGTCGACGATCTCATATTGGACGAATCCCCATATACAACCACCCGCTTATCGAATCAGCAGACTAACGTTTCAAACAATCCCTCACTCTCACCCATCAGTGAACGGTATGACGATGACTACGATGAGCCGATGCGAGAAGTAGTGGCCTATGTCAGGAAACATAGCGGTTGGGTCGTTGAGCGAAGGCGCCGACGCACTAATCAATCTCTGGATGGACTCGAAACAGATGCAGAGTCCAAATACGGGAAAGATGTCTTAATCGGAACGGAGAGAGTAAAAACTGGACGGATCTAAGCCATTTGTCAGCGGGGATACAGTTATAGGCGTAGGCGTTTACGGGAGTGACTTTATTTGTTCAAATTTTCTTGTATTCCTATTAAATATATTTCAATCAATCAAGGTCAAACTCCTAACTACTTCATATCTATTCTCACCGCTTCTTCTTCGCATTCTTAAGCGAACAATCTCGACAAAACCATTGTCCTTTTGGCGGAGCAGTTAGTCCAACACAAGGCAAATGAAACCATTCCAGTTTACAATCCGGGCCATCGCATGCAACCATTTCTCCGTAGGATACCTGCTGGCAGTAGCAATATACTTGTTCTGTTTCTGTATCATTCTGCGGAGAAACCGCTTCCACTCCTTTACCAGAGATATAATTACTTCCACTGTTGATGCCTGATGATGAACCTGACACTGTGCTTGCTGGGTTACCATTAGCAACCGGTCGCCGAGATCCTGACCGACCTGTAGCCCCTCCTCGAGTGGTTGTTGATCCATTTCCATTATTCGAGTTTGAGCCGTTAGTGTTTTTCCGATTTCCACTCGAACCATTAGACCGAGCAGGAGAAGCGGATCGAGTGCTCTCAATCGCGGCCACCGAGGACAAGGCACTCATAGAAACCTTCGAATCAGCTGCCGCGACAGACGTAACACCAGTTGAACTCGCGCTAGAAGATGGCGCAGGAGTGCTCGAGGCAGAGCTAGTAGTGCCATTTTCCCTCTTACTAACTTCGCGTTTGCTGCCGTTGTTAGTGCCAGATTGAACTGAACCAGCATGCCCATCGCTTGATGCATTTTTGCGCCGTTTAGAGGGGGGTTGACTGGAATGGCTATGTGAATTGTGAAGTTGTTCAACCTCATGTTTGTCGGCTTTTTCGCTTGTTCGTTTCTTGCTGGAACTACTAGTGCTGTTATTGCTGGTACTGATATTGCTAGTGTTGTTGTGGTGGTTGCCGTAATTGCTGCCAGTGCTGTTGCTATTCGTCACAGCTGATTCAAAATGAGCATCATCAGCGGCTTGCGCAGCCTTCTTTGCTGCAATTGCCTCTCGTCTGGACTCTGAACGAACGCTAGCCTGGCTCTGAGTCTTTGTCTCTTCTGTTTTACCACTTCCGTCGCCAATCAACGCGGGATGATGAGCAGGTCCAAAAATGACAGTATCGGGAATCTCTCCACCTTTTGTGATTCTGTCGAAGTCATCGTCAAGCCGCTCCATCTGACGAGAGACCGCCTCGGCGGCAGAACTAGCAACATGAATCTTCTCTTCAAAGCATCCTAACAAGTCTGCAATCACTTGTCGGACCTCGTCCAGCATCGGGATTCTTGTCGGATCGGACAACGGCAACTCAAGAAATTGAGGAATGAGTGCAGAGAGCATCGTCGTCGATGTTGTACACTTCGCCTCTACTTCTCGTAGCAATGTGAAGTGTCGAATAACCTCTAGAGGGAACGCCTCTAGAAAATCCGAAAGATCGTTTAAACCAGGATACAGCTCCGTCGATTGCTGCTGAGGATGATTTTGATTATGATGATGGTGATGATGATGATTGCTTACGACCTGTGAACTTCGTCGTCCTGTGGTCGTGCTAGTTGTTGCTGCCGCCGCTGCTGCTGCTGCCGCTGCGTCTTCCGACTTGCGGATCGACTTAGTCGCGATGCGCGCTGACTTCTGTCGACCAGAAACCGAGGGACCCGACATTTTCGAGTGAAATTGTAGAAGCCTGCGTTGAAAAATTTAATAAAAATTAAAAACTGAGTAAATATATGAGAGATGTTGATGGTTAATTGTATTTTTCCACGCTCTTTAGCCGTGTTTGGTGGAAAGTCGTGATTCTCGTATGCTAACGTTTTGAGCGTAATCTCTCTGAGCCAGTTATTCTCCCAATTTTATTATATAAGCATGTCTGATAGTACAAACAACTTGAAAAACAAGTTTTCAGATTTAGGTGAAAACATTAAATATATTGTATTGTATTGTATTGTATAGTTACTGGCCATTTGCAAATCAGCCGGATAAATGGCCGAATCTGTTGTGCTGATCAAAAAAGCGGCATGTGAATTGTGTGAGGTTCGAAAACCGACTCTTAGAAGGCCGAAAACTGGGCAAAAAATCTGTCGTCCTTGTTTTTTTCATGTCTTTGAAACCGAAATTCACCACACTATTGTTTCCAACCAGCTGTTTAAACGGGGAGAGCGGGTTGCGATTGGTGCCTCAGGTGGAAAAGATTCGACTGTTTTGGCGCATGTTTTGACAACCCTAAATCGAAGATATGATTACGGAGTAGAGTTTGTTTTGTTGTCAATAGATGAAGGAATAAGAGGATACCGGGATGACTCTTTGGAGACGGTGAAACGAAATCAAGAACAGTACTCTCTTCCTTTGTCAATAGTCTCCTATTCGGAATTGTATAATGGCTGGGACATGGACGCGATAGTGACAGAGATTGGAAAAAAGAATAATTGTACCTACTGTGGTGTCTTTCGGCGACAGGCATTGGATCGAGGCGCAGGAAACTTGCAAATTTCACACGTAGTCACTGGACATAATGCAGATGATATGGCTGAAACAATTCTCATGAATATTTTAAGAGGTGACACCGCTCGTCTCGACCGCTGTACAGAAATCATCACGCAGAGTGCAGAGTCTCCGATAAAGCGAAGCAAGCCTCTCAAATACGCTTATGAGAAGGAAATCGTTCTTTATGCGCACTACAATAAATTGGATTATTTCTCGACCGAATGCCTATATTCACCAGAAGCATTTCGAGGCACAGCTCGGACGTTGATTAAGAATCTTGAGACAATTCGGCCAAGCACTATTATTGATATTATTCATTCTGGAGAGTCGTTTTTATTACATAGAGGAAACAAGGTTAGAGAATTAAAGGCTGGCGCTTGCGAGCGATGTGGATACATTTCTTCGAATCGCTTATGTAAGGCTTGCGTGTTATTGGAAGGGCTGAATGCTACGCGACCAAATGTACCTGTCGTGATTGATCATCTTCTTCAGAATAAGGAAACGACAGAAGCACTTGTGCTGAAAAAATTGGAGCATTTATCTTTTTGATCTAAGTTAGTCTATTGCATTTCTAGGCGTTTAATATTATTGATCTCTGAAAAATGAGGCGGTCTTTTCTGCTTCCAATTTCTCCATCTCGGCCACGATTTGTCGACCAATTTTTTTATCCTCGTCGGCTGCCGTAGGCAATTTTTTCACGTACTCTTTTCCCCAAACATCACAGGCAGATCCAAAATTTGTATTCTCTGACGATTCCTCTTCAGATTCAACGTGGAACAGTGCAGCATATACTGGAGCCAGTGCACCTTTATAGGCGGAGATGACGAGCCAAGGGCAGCCCAAGAATCGGACAAAATAGAACAAGACAAGCATGCCGACCGTAGTCATGAAGTTCAAATGCTCTGCAAAAATGGCAGTTTGACAGACGCCAGGATGTGTCAAGTACAAGCTAATATTGTAGTTTTGTTTCCACTCATGGGCCAGCGCGGCATGCACACATTGGACTTGTTTTTTCGAGTCTGCGTAAGAATTATCGGTCTCGACTAGCTGGATATCGCTGCCAAATGGTTTTGCCATGTTTGCTTCGACAGAGCCGATGAATATGACTCTGCCTCCATTCTGCAATGCAGATTGGAGACGATGCATTAAGACATAGTTTGCAAATACGTTGATTTGGAACACCCATCCTACTCCATCGAACGATTTTTTACCGACTCCCTCTAGCTTGAAGTCCGGCAAGGTCATCGCTCCAACTGGGTCCGTCAGTACTTGTTTCGTTGACTTTATCCAATCCAATCCTTTAAAATCGCCACCGCCAGCATTGAGAAACAAGTAGTCGATATGCGAATATCGCTCCTTCAGCAGGTCACTGACTTCACAAACCGTGGACAGATCTCCAAGATCCATAAGCACGTAGTCGAAAGATAGAAATTCATTCTTAAGTTTCTTCTGTACCATATACGCCCGCAGACGCACGATTGTATCTGCCGCTTTCCGCATATGTCTTGTCGAAATCACAATTGTGAGCGGATCCGACATGCCCATTGAGTCCAGAATTCTACAGGCTATTGTAAACCCAAGACCACTGTTCGCTCCCGTGATTACTG
Organism: [Lipomyces] oligophaga; assembly: GCF_038497815.1. Lineage (NCBI taxonomy): Eukaryota > Fungi > Ascomycota > Lipomycetes > Lipomycetales > Lipomycetaceae > Lipomyces > [Lipomyces] oligophaga. The sequence continues at coordinate 1,671,054 of NW_027117785.1, read as the reverse complement.
CCACTCGCCGTCTTTCCATTATATTAGAGACTACAGAGAATCCTAGTGTCTTAAATTGCAATTGTTATTTTGGAGATTGGTAATAAATAACAACAGTAGTTTCAAGTTAGTTTACCGCCAAAGATATTGCTCTTCGAACCCGAACCCGAACCCGACGCTGAGACCCTTCGTTCCATCAACCCGTATGAGAAGCTCAAACAGAGGAAAGACCTAAATTTCACTTTAATTTCTGAAATTGTACATCCTCACTACCTTAAGATTGACTCACAAATCATATTATTAAAATTATGCAGGTTTAGCATAATTATCTTATTTATTGATTTTCCAAGAAGAAAGAAAGCTAGAACAGTGAACCATCGTAATGAGGGATAGGTATTGTATGTTGTAATCAATCTGATTTAAATCAGTTCACAATCCCGCCTCAGATATTTCCGATGTAGCGAATGTAGAGAGCTTTGAATTTGAAGTTCAAGCTTATAAGTGAGCACGTAGATCTCGCTCCAACCCTGCATGCTATAAAGTCGGGCATTTAAGAAGTCTACTCGAAAAACTCTCGCCGCGAGTTCTCCTGGAAGGCTAGAAGATTTGTCGGTCCACAATTTAAATTATTTTGTTCTTGTAAATTATGCTTATATTTACATGTCGTCTAATATCATACATCCGCTGTCCGCTAAGTTATTCCGCCAGTATTCAAACATTCTCGTAAAATTGTTGTAATCAGGAGCATGTCTTGCTCCTGCTCTGTCATGCAATGGCCTTCATCATCCTCCTGTAGCGGATGAAATGCCGCTAGCACCTCCGGTCCAAAAATCATGTACGACCTCGACACAACTTGCTGCAGCAAATCTTGAACAGTCTTTGCAGTTTCTGAGTTGGACTTTATCATTGTCGTACTTTGGACTCCTCGAAGACATACAATCAGTAGTCGCAACAGTGGCCTGTAATTACTGTGCGAGCTTGTACTAAGAGCCTGTGCAAAATCCAGATCGACAGAATTGATCAGACTGCTTGATAGCCGTAATAAACTCTGGTAATCTACTTTATATCCTTTCAACTTGCACTTACTCGTCTCAGATGAAAGTTCTTGTAGTCGCATGGTGATCATGAAGGCTAGATTCGATCGGCCATTGACTAATGGTAAAATTAGCGGCGCCAAGACTCCTTCTTGAACGCTGATCGTCAAACATTGCTGCGCAACTTCCTCTAAAGACTTAGCAAGTTTGTGGTTATCTGCCACGTACTCCATCAATGCCACAGATAGAATCCACCATCCCCAAAAAAGATGCTTGTGTGCAATTAGTAATCTTATATCCTTTTTAGATCTTTAACAACTTACAGATTGGGCGTCTACTAGAGACAAATTTAGATTTGACTGTTCAACCTCTAACCGATAACCATCCCAAATAGGATCAGCTCTGAGCATCCAATTCATCATGGCCACATCGTATTTATATTGAACTCCATACTTCCGTTCAGAGGCAACCAAATCTGTCCGCTGAAATCGAATCAAACTGATTTCAGGCCACTTTCTCTCGAAATTCCGGTGCAGATTCCCATGTAATGAAGCTCGATATCCTTGTGTTTTGAACGCGACACTAGATAACTCGACTATTTTGCCCTCAAAATGGCGAATTAGTTCTCCGCAGCCCTTTGAACCCGGTCCTGATTTCCACAGGTGAACCGCGCATAATTGCACAGCCCGTGCCGCCACTAGTGCTTCATATGAAAACCGGACTATTGTCTCTGACGATTCCAGACCAGTAATCCGTCCACTTGATCCACGATCGATAATAGTTAACAATTTATCAACAAATCGATGCAATTTGTTGTCCTCGTCTTCCAATATTGACGTCGATAAAGTGTTTTGAGCGAAGGTCAAACTTTCAAGTAGATTTGCTGCAAACTCTGCGGGCAACCTATCTAGTGCATAGAGCTTGGACCGTAATGTATCGACTAATGGTACATTTTTGTTATCCCGGTTACTTTCTAGCTGATCTAGCTTCCCACCTTCTTGACCGGTGAGAAACAAAATCGCTAATCCTTGTTGTTTCGCTCGGAAAACTAATGTTGCAAATTTGGCAATTTCATTCTGCATCATCAGGTCGATGTCCGAGTTCAAAGCATCGGCAAGCGCGTTCGCAAAATCAACTGCACATTTCGATCCAAGATGTGCAAGTAGACTCGGTTGATCCTCTGTAGTCCATGTACTACTGACTACAGCATTAAACACTGTCATGATTCTTTGTCGAAATACACTTTCCTTTTGAAACAGGGCAACCAATTTAGGAGAAGAGATAAATAATTGCCGTTCAAGGCGTGAAGGCGGTCTGTTAGGTAACAGCGAACGTGTCCGCACAAGCTGCTCAAGAAATCTGATCGCACATTCGACCCATTCATAGGTTCGATCAAGTAACTCCTGTTCGGTGGCTAAGCTGTTCAAACTTTTGGAAGCTGCATTGATCGCTGATAGTAATGGCTGGAGACATCTCACTGATTTCCCATCTGACAAAAACCGATCAATGATAACCGAGCTGGCGGGATACAAAATTCCGTTCAGTTTCTGGGGTCCATCAGTCATTTCGTCCACAGAATATACAAGTGTCAAAACATTTATGAATATCTCAGCGATATATGTTGCAATATCGAGCCGATCGACTAAGAACTGGTACTTCCAGTAAGAAAAACTCTCGAACACGTTGACCAAATGTCGGATTAGACCCAACAGAATTTCAGATCGCTGCACAGAATCTGCGTGGGGAGCGAGTTTCGAAAATAATGCGTCAGTCACAAGATTGCTCACAAATGTAATTACTGCGAGCGTGAATCTGTAATCGCCATTGATGATTTCTACCGATGACAAAATGAATGCCGACCGGCCTCCATTTCCTGAAGGGTCACTCAAGCTCGAATTAACAAGAAAGGCCCATACATCCGCACTGCGATGGCGTATTAAAGCAGTGAAAAACTTAAGAGCAGCTACGCTCACGCCTATATTTTTGCGCGCACTGGCTTCCTCAAAAATATGTCCCACGATGGCGATAATTGAAGTATCTCGATCCAGTAGCTGTGAAACAGAGTCTAAGAGTGTTAATGCATCTTGACCTTCTAGCTGCTCGAGCATGTCTGATATTAGCAATAGGATCTCTTGCGCAACAACATCTGTTGGAGAAACGGCAGCAGTGTGCTCCAAAACGCGACCGAGAAACCCCCATCCATCGTAGTCGAATTGCCATTGAACCGTAAAATTATTAGACTCGACGGGGATTATTCGTCCGCGACTTCCCTTTCCGATAAAAATGCCACCGATACCGCTGGCTTCGTCACGAGGAGCATATAGGCAGAGATCACCAAGGAGAATGATATCATTTGGATCATCAGGCAAAACATCAAATTCCCGAAACCCGCGCGGAAGCGTCTGCATATATGTATGCATATCTGACAGAACATGATATGCTTCTGGTCCGACTTCTCGAAGAGCTTGTAAAAACGGGATAAATACCTGGGGAAACTTGCTCTGAAGTAGGAAAAAACGTGTCTCGACCGTGGCCATTAGTTGATCGTTTTCGGTCAGGGCAATTATCGAAGAACCAGAATCATTCTCAGCGGTAGAATCTTTTACTTCAATATCATCTGCATTCTCAGGAGATCCTGGATTCGACACAGTCGACACTATTGATAGTGAACTTCGTTTGTACGGCGCAGAAGAGAATTTTGATCCTGCCGTAGAGGCACTTGCAGAACTGTTTAGATTCCGTGGCCTTGTCGGGGTCTCATCCATGGCTCTTGTCCGACTGCTTTTTCTCTACCCGGGCCAAATACTCGTTCTCTGATAGGCCTCAACACTTCAGATTCGCCGAGTTGGTTGGCCGAGTGTCATGCTCTTCAGCTTGAACGCGTTGTTCTTGTTACGGTCGCATCCCCAAGAATACACGTGATCATATCACGTGTATGTCTATTGGGAGAAGTGCGAACTTGTGAGTGCGCTCGATTCTAGTCTTATATTTCAAGTCCTTTATTAGTCACTTTTTGGGGTCTGAGATACGGCAGAAAGGAATAGAAAAGAATGAAATGGCAGGAGGACATGATCCGATAGTTAAAATCTGCGGTACTAGGACAGTCGAGTCGGCCGAACTCGCGGTTGCCGTGGGAGCTAATTTGATAGGAATTATCTGTGTTCCGAATGCGAAGCGTACAGTTGATCCAGAGATAGCTCGACAGATTTCTTGTGTTGTTCGCACAGAACGTGAGAAGCGGAAACTACAGTCAAGATCGGAGTTTTCTGGGGAAATATCTGACTTGGCAGAAGCGAACAAAAGTGATGAATGGTTTATTAAAAACGCAAATGCGGTTCGTGAAAATTCGCCAATGTTAGTTGGCGTCTTCCGAAACCAACCATTAGAAGAAGTTTTACAGATACAGAAAGATTACAAAATCGATATTGTACAGCTACATGGCTCTGAACCTATCACTTGGGCATCTGAGATTCCAGTTCCAGTTATGAAGAAGTTCTCACCTGGAGACGACAACGTCATGAGTCCAGGTTTTCACGCCTTAACTTTGTTTGACGGCGGAGAAGGCGGCGAGGGTGTCCAGATAGACTGGAACGATGAACAGCTACCAAAAGAAGGCAAGTTTATGCTAGCCGGTGGCTTAACACCGGAAAACGTCGCGCAGGCGGTGAAGGTTAACAATGTCATTGGAGTTGACGTCTCAACTGGAGTCGAAACCGATGGCAAGCATGATTTGGAAAAGATTAGGTCTTTCATTATAAATGCAAAATCATTAAATTAACTTCATGTACAATAATATAAACTTTGCATGAATATCAGAGCTCTTGCCACTTTCCGAATTTTTTATAGTCGCCGTAGACTTGTTTAAACAATTCTCTAGTTGCTCGGTCAGAAGCTGAATTCGCAATATCCAGCTCTCTCTTCCCCATGGTATCAAATACAGTATATATTCCCTCTATGATTGATTTCTTTACTTCCGGCTTAAAATTGAAGGTCATACTTGCATTGCAAAATTCGAGAATTAAGAACGGGGTGTGTTTCGATAACGCTCGTCGTGCAGATCCAGACACGGATGATAAATTAGTTAATTGCCGTTTGCGTTTCCGATCGGACGAAGCGGAATTGCAAATGTTGAATAAAAGTCGTGAAAACGCATTAGCCGACCGTAGGCCACATGCACGGTCCCATTCTAACCACCGAGGCCGTTTCGTAGTCGAATGGCCCTTTGAAACAAACTTGGCTCGCTCTTGCCCAAGTGGATAGATCAAATTAAATAAGAGCTGAAAGAGTAAATTATGTCGATTCCGAAAATATCTTTTCAAATAGAAAAAGACATTGGAAGTCAGCGTACAAATAGCCACATACACTTCATCGGGTGAATACTCATCGGAGAATAGCGGGCCATGTTGGCATGTCGATAAAATCAAAAACTCCATGATTTGAATGAACGAAAATACAGATATAGCAGCCGGCTTATTTTGCACAATCTTATCTAACATACTGCAGATTTCGATAAACAGACGCGATGAAGTGATCTTTCGGCAGCTCAAAACTAGGTTTGCAGATAGCAACGCCATCTTCCGTTCAAGCAGCTGTGTCATGTCGTGATACTCTGTACAAACTACAATACAAAACAATGCAACATATTTTCTATCTTCCGATGTCCTTGACTGAGTTGTGAGTGCGAAGCTAATTTCAAACAGTTTTGTGAATACTGATTGTTCCCATAACTGAATTGATGATTTGAACAATTTTGAAATCACCTCCATGTCAATTGAATATTTAAACGATATGTCAGCAAGTGAACAAAATAGGCTTGGTAATATTATTTCACTTTCTCTCATCTCGCACGTCCCATTCTGACAAAGAATACCAAAGATTGTTTGGAGCACCAACGCGTCATGTTGGCTCTCGCTTTCCAGAGCAGCTTTCAGAGAGCAAGGAATCAACGAGAGCATTTTATCTTTCATTTGCGAGGGCAACTTAGGGCTAACTTTCATGATGTTCTGCAATGACAAGAGGGCAAGCAAGACAATCACGCAATTGTCATCATTCAGTTGTAAAATCAAATGCTTCTTGACTCTCTGCTGTATTTTGTCGTTAACGGACTCAGTTTTATATTTTAACGCTAGTCCATACAAAATCAGCACATTCTGGTCAATCTTTGAAGAATCTATCGACCGCATAACAACTGCAAAGCAAAGATCCAGCACTGTTGGAGATTGTGTTGATAGTTTGATTGAGTATTCAAAGATATGTTCAACAATTGACACGGTAAGTTTGTATAGGTGAAAGTCAGGGAATTTAGATGCAGTTTTGAATAGAGAAATTACTGATTCACCTTCTGATTGTAGCCGTGAGCTCATGTTTGGTACTTTCAGTAGCTTCAGTACTATGCTTCGAATTTTGATTAGAAGCTGCAGGTTCTGAATATTCATATCGATTGTTAGCAAGCAATCCAAAATTCTTTCGCGCGACTTCCTTTCTATCCTATCAAGTGGAAGAGCATTTAACGATTCCAACAACCGGGAGACTAGTGGAACTGATAGCTTTAAAGTGCCCTTAACGCGTTTATCCAATAGAACTACTGACGATGCGTCGATAGATGATTCTAAATTTGTTATTAATAGTTGAGTTATCAATGTCATGAAATTTCTCTGCTCGAAGGTAATCTCAGAGCCCAGTAATCGGACCCAAAGATCTTGCGATCGTGGCTCGATCTTCCAAAAAGCATTTATGATAGATTTCAAGCTTTCCGAGCTGAATCTGTGCTGAAGCAATATTATCCAACGATCAATTAGTGTCGATGCTAGCGCTATTGGCATATTTAGTTCTGTAACATTCATCCAAGATCCATCCCAGTCATCACATTGATTAGTTTTAAAAATATCCACTATCAATGCTTCTAGACTAGCAAACTCTTCTAAGTCCGGAAAAAACTCGCTCAGGCGAAACAGTAACTGAATCTGTGCAAACGCCAAAGAAGGATGTTGAATACCTTTGGAGCTAACTAGCTTGTGAATAATCTTTCGGAAATTCTCGGATTCTCCAGCTATCATGGCCGTCTCTGGCGACAGAGAGGAAATATAATATTTTAATTTCCAAGCAATGAAAGTAGACTTTAGTTCTTTGGAGGAAATGCTCTTGTACAAAGCCTTGATCCGATCTGCAGAAATGGAGATAATCGCTACAGAATCAGTTTTCAGAGATATCGCAATCACGATAGCTGTCAACGGAAATAAATCTGGAACCTGTATAGATTTGTTTGGATCCTCGACTAAAATAGATATCCATCGAATTAACTCACGAGTAGTGACATTTTGCGCCAGCAGACTAGCTGTTTGGCGCAACAATGCCTCTGAACTCCAAACTCTAGCCTCTGATGATTTAGAAGCCTTTCTCCAGATGTTAATGAATTGTAACAAATCGCGAACTTTCGCAAATGAATCTGCCATATTATATAAAAATGAAATTGATGATTCCGAGTCGCTAGAAATAGTACTTAAGATATCTTCAATGGAAGGAAAAACAGCGTCGGGATCTATTTCTAAAAGTAACTGAGCCAATTCCCAGTCTTGATAATTCTCAGCAGATCGTAAAGCTTTACACAAGATGCTTGAAGGAAGCTGGACATTGTGGTTTAACGCGTCAAGTAGAAATAGTTTGGAATTCTCCGGGGAAAACTCAAGAAACGAAGTCACAAGCGCAGACATTTGTGCCTCCTGATGTGTGCGTTCAAGTTTGGAAAGACCGAGAATGAGGATATGTGAAAGAAACTGACCATGTTGGTTAATGTCTGGAATACGGGATAGTAAATTAAACAGATGCGCAAATGGTGTTTCATCGGGATTGATCCGAATGACTGAAGGACTAAAGACAATGTCGCGCACAGCATCCGAAAGTCGTTGATAAAGCTTAGAAGAAGTATCCAGAGAAAGCAAAAGAGTGAAAGCTGAATCGAAGTTGGAGGCAAAAAAAGAAGCTGAGATCTTGATAGATTAGATAGAATTGATAGAGTGGAATAGCGAGATTTACCTTTTTAAAGCTGGAAACACCATAAAGAGAATCATCATATAAAGAGAACACTCCTGTTGCGCAGTCATCTTCGGTCAGTGCATGATACTGGATAGCTAGTTGTATATAGCTCGAAATTATCGGGACCAGAATGTCCACCGTGAACCGAAGCATTATTCTCTCATGGTCGAGGGAAATGAGATGAAGTGCGCGAAACACTTGGACTAATAGTGAAGGATCTAAGTTCGTTTCTAGTTTAAATTTGGATAAGATGCTATTAAATGACTCCAGGAATTTGTGTCGGTAAAAGATTTGAGCTCGAGTATGAGCGTCTAACGACGGCCACAGAGACCTAAACATTATCCAGAAGTGCGGTCTTCACGATCAGTACAATAGCAACAATAATATAGCAGTCTAACCTACGATGAATATCCTATTTCTATACGGTCAAACCACCAATCCAAAAGAAATTCTAGTCTTTTGGGGAAATATAGCGTAGGATATCTATTCTCCAGTAAATTTGCAGCAAACAGCAGAGCAGGTGAGAGGTCCTTTGACTTTGATCTGAGGAAACGAGAAGCATTTTCGGAGCAGCTAAAGGCCGAGTCCGGAATTTCAGACTCGGAAATTTCGTTATAATTGATTTTCGAAAGCATCAGAACCGATGGACCGATTGAACTGTGAATTAGTAGGCCGTCTAGTTTTCTCAAACTGCTTTAAGAATATTTTTGAAAGGTAGATTGGGAGTTTCATTCCAGAATAATGAGGTTGTCCAGAATGCGAATTTAAACGATTTTGGCCGATTTATGAGATACATTGATAATATGCTGTAAAGATGTTGAATTTTTTGAGAACAATGATAAAACTATAGATTGGCTATGTGGAAGAGCCGAAAGGAGTACAAATAGTGGACTTTCGATTGAAGAAGTCGGTAATCCTAGTGTGAACATCAGTGCGAAATTTACGATGTGTGTTGTACCAACAGTAGAAGCCTTTTGCAGATACCAATGCAGATTTAAGAACAAAAAAGCATTCTGTGTGGCAGTTGAATTTTCTATTGCTTAGCTAACCATTACGTTAAACTGATACTTGCTCGCTACTGGCTCTTCCTACTCGAATGGACTTGAACAAATGTTCCAGCCCAATTATCGGATGTGATTGATATGTCAGTATTTGAAATATGTTAACTTAAAAAGACTGGTTGTTTTGCTAAATGATGTAAGTACTGAAAAAAGAAACTGTCGGCAAGCTTGGCAAAGAAACATGTCTACGATTATTGAAATTTGCTGCAGCTTGAACTGCAGGCGTCAGCTAGATGATCAATACTTAAAAAGATTGGCTATTCTATATGTTCAGACGATAAAATCGATAAAACCAAGCTTTCAAGCATCTGATAGCGCTCAAAACTTAGGTTTCTTCGATTTAAACAACTAACTTTCAAGTAACCACTTTGTAAAACGCAAATTTCTCAATTTTATAGCCACGCAAACCTCATATTAACAATTCAGAGAAATAGCAATATACTTTTCTCGCTAAATGAGGCATGCAAAAACTCATAACGATTGATACAATTAAACTTCTCCGTTTGCAGAGTCAGTGGAATTCGGGCGACAAGCTATGGCTGATATTTAATATCCCATTTTTTATCCTGCAACTGCAACACCTCGCCTGGAATACCAAATTAGGAAGCCACTGGGCCTTACAATGCTTGCTCAAAATATTGAGTTTCTAAAGCAAGTCTCGATCTTCACGTAAACTCACAATATAAAATCTCTTGATAATTCGGAATTCAAAATACTGCTATGCAAGTTGATAGAAAGTAACCAGAAAACGATGAAAATCGAACTCGGTACAAACGCCCAAGGTACAGTCTGTGTCAGCGTGCATGCGTATATACGTGCATGCAAGGATCGTCTATCTCTCTCATTTCTATCTCTCAGATCTCAATCGATTAGTTCTCCCTGCTGTGGTTCTACACATTTTTCATCATTCTGCTGTTTCCAGCAGATGCCCAGGTCATGGTATTGCCTAAATTCTAGCATTATAGACTCGCTAATTTAGGGCTTGTTCGCCTTTCGTTCTAACTCACCCGTCGTTGTCGGCCGAATTACCGATCCTGCTAGCTCTACCTGGGGCGCAATTACTCCCAATTTGCACCGCTGAAGCTCTTACATATAGCTGATTGTGCTTGAATTTGGGCTTGTTTAGCAGCATTACAGGCGTCTTTCACAAATCTACTCTAGCTTGCTTAATTGTTGCTCATTTCTCGTGGGCACTCTGCTGCTTAGGCTTGCTTGCTTGCTTCGCACCAAGCACCGATCGCGACATCAGCGCTACCACGCAACTTTACTCATCCCATCTTATCTCCCAATCTTCACGCTCGCTCACCCCGTCAGTCTACTCCTCCTCCCTCCAATCTCTCCGATCTAAATCGGTTGTTAATTCCGCTTCTTTGTTTCCATCTGTCGTTCCTTTATTTCCTCCCTCACACTGCCGATCTAATGAACTACTCGTACTATCCCGTCTACTCGCCTGTTCCTTCTTCGTCTAGTGCTCCGCCGACCGCTGTCACGGCCCCGTCCGCTTCTTCATCTCCTGCTCCTGCCCATGCTACTCCTGTCCAGATTCCTGCCGCTCTCCCGGCTTCTACAACTCTTTTACCACAGGTTGCTGGTGCGATTCCTCCTACTTCGGCTTATATTCCTTACACGTATGGTCCTCAACCACCATATTACTCGCCATACACGCCGATCTATCCTCAGGCGCTGCCTCCCCAGTCCACGCCTCGGTCTTCCCGTATAAACTCGTCCAGCTCCGTTACTTCCGCTTCAACTGCATCTTCACAGCAGCAATCGCGCGCTTCAGCGCCCTCTTCCATGAATATGCCTCGTCGACAGTCATCTATCGATCAACAGCAATATATTCCTTCCAATCTGCTCGAGTCTCATCAGTCCTCACCTCAGCAGCAGCATATCCAACCCTTCGCGCCTTCCCATAATCAGCATGCTGCTTCCGGAGCCACGCCCTCAGCTATTCCTTTGAATCAAATACCTCTCAGTTCTTCGACACAGCACTATCCGCATCTTCAGCAACAATATCCCCCAACAATAATTGCGCCGTCCGCAGTCGGAAGATTCCAACCACAATACTACCAATTTCCTACCGGACCTATAATGGCGTCTATACCAAATCCTTTTTTATCTCAAGTACTTCAGCCACCCATATCACATAAAATTCAAAATCAAATGCAAATCCCTGGCCCTGGAGGCGGCGGAAATGGCGGTAGTGGAGGTCCCACGACAATGATGCCCGGTCAGCAATACAACTTTCATAGTCCGCAGCACCATTTCCACCACCATCACCACAACGCTGGTCACCACCGTCATTTTCATTCTTTTGGAAATTCTCATGGGTCAGCTTCAGGGTCTACACCGAATTCAGGAATGTCAGCGTCCGCACCCTCGATTCCTCGCGGTCCACCATGTAAGCCCAAGCAGTCGGGTCACGCGCTGTGGGTAGGCAATCTACCACCGCCCATGACGGTTCTGAATTTGCGGGACATGTTCGCGTCATCTGAGATTGAGTCTGTGTTTTTAATTTCAAAATCTAGCTGTGCATTTGTCAACTATACATCAGATCATGCTGTTCGCGATGCTCTCGAGAAATTCAAGCGTACTGGAGGAATTTTCAACGGTACTAAACTAGTAGCTCGACTTCAGAGAGGATCACTTGCGGAACGATCAGCAGCAATTTCCCCAGGAACAAGCGAGCTGCATGAAGATTTATCGGAATTGGTCACAACCTCAGTTGAGGAAGGCCAAGCAGAAGGAAATGAAGCTAATTCGAACAGTTCTTTGGGAGTTTCCGGAATCAGACCACACAGATCTGCCTCATATTTCATAGTCAAGTCATTGACAGTGCAAGATCTGGAGCTGTCAGTCAAGACTGGCGTGTGGACGACGCAAACACATAACGAACCGGTGCTGAATGAGGCGTACAAATCGTCCGATGTTGTGTATTTGATATTTTCGGCAAACAAGTCAGGAGAATATTTTGGATATGCACGGATGGCAGGACCAATTGATCCGCAGGATGCGCCAAGCTTAGATCAGGTGCAAGCAATTAGCGAGATCGCAACGACGGAGATACCAGTAACAGATACGCAAGAAACAGAAGGGGGACAGGGTTCAGAAGAAAAAAGTGTGGATGAGGCGGAAGAAAGAGTAGAAAGAGAAAGAGAGGGAGAAGAAGATGATGATGATGATAGTTCGAGCATCAAGTCGCCTGCAGGATCAGAGATGTCTACGATGTCTGCGCCAGCTAGAGGGCAGGTGACTCCCGGCTCGCCGGCGGGGACGGGCGAGTCTGCACGGACACTGGCCGAGTATCCCGTTTACGAATATTTACCAAAGACCACATACACGCCCGCGTCGGAAATAGCACCAGCAGGACGAATAATAGACGATTCGTCGCGGGGTACGATATTTTGGGAGGTTGTCTCAGAGTCTACAGGGACAGATGAAAATAGCGCTGCGGACACAGGAGTGAGTAAAATAGCAGGAGGTAGTAGTCGAGAAGGTGGGAGAGGTGGCGTCAGTGGAAGTGAGTCCTCTAAACCGTGGGGCACACCATTCAAAGTGATTTGGATGTCTACGAATCGGGTGTCCTTTATGCGGACGCGGATGCTGAGAAATCCTTGGAATGACCATCGAGAAGTCAAGGTCGCACGGGATGGCACTGAGCTTGAGCCGACTGTGGGAGAAAAAGTTCTAGAATTGTTTGAATCTGAGAAGCCATTAGGAACGACTTTGGCATCTTCAATGAATGTGACTGCGACTAGAAGTGATGAGCGGGGAGGCGAGATTGAGCCAGCCTCCACGCCTGAACCAAGTATGCCACTGCCTGGGATGGTGATCGTGGAGTCACCAGTGGTTAGTAATGAATGAAGAATAGAGATTTATGACTTGCATTATCCGGAAGGAAGAGCTAGATAAGGAATATACTGGCAAGTATATAATTATAATTACATAATCCTGTTGAGGTGGAAGGTTAGGGAGAAGATAGGTGATAAGGCGATAAGATAAGTGGATACGTTGAGTCAAGAGAGGAGGCGACGATTGAAGGAGCGGAAAGGTGAAAGGAGAGCAGTAAATTGATTTAAAAATATTATGAACTTATGTAATTGAGTAGATAGTAATTATATTATAATGTAAATTGGCATTGATATTGGCACTGGAATTAGAGCTGCTAAATGGAAGGTCACCCCAGGACCCGATTGGACTGGGCCTCCGGGCAAGTATTCGGGTCTGTTCTCTTTCTTTCGGTGTCTTAATTTCTTAATTCTCTTACTAGTATCGACTGACTCACCACTTCAATTATCAATCAATTGACCGATTTGATTCATTTGTAAGGTAAATAATTAATCAATTCAATATCAATATTCGAGCAACGTCACAATTGACTCTTCTAGATGCCTTTTTCGTACGTTCCAAACTACTACGACTTTCCTCGAGAGTTCCGAGGATATGGAGAGAACCCGCCAAACTTCAAATGGCCTGGCAACCCTAAGATTGTAATCAACTTCGTGGTGAACTACGAGGAAGGTGCAGAGAATACTATTGAGAATGGAGATCCAGCTTCAGAGCAGTACATTTGGGAACTGCCATATGTTCCACATGTGGGCAAGCGATCGTATGACTGTGAGTCTGATTTCGAGTACGGGTCTCGAGCTGGAGTCTGGCGATTGCTGCGACTGTTCAAGAAACATAATTACAAGTTTACAACGTTTGCTGTCGGTAAAGCGTTTGAGTTGCTTCCGGACGTTCCCAAGGCAATCAAGCGTGATGGCCATGAAATCGCCTCCCACTGCTACCGCTGGTGGGATTTTTCAAAACTTTCACCCGAAGAAGAGAAGAAAGTTATTAAGCAAAATATGGAGAGTCTTAAGGCTACCACCGGCGAGTACCCCAAGGGCTGGTATTATGCGCGTTGTTCCCAGCATTCGCGCAGACTGGTCTACGATGTTCATCAAGAACTCAACGCTCCTCTGCTCTGGATTGCAGACGCATACGCAGACGACCTGCCCTACTGGACACCGGTCCCGCGCACGAAAGACGCTATTCTCATGATACCGTACTCGTACGATTGCAATGATGCAAGATTCCATATGCCAACTGGGTGGTCGTCGACTGATGATTTCTATAATCACTTGCAGTATGCTTTCGATACCCTCTATGAAGAAGGTTGCGAGGGAACTCCGAAAATGATGACCGTAGCTCTACACACCCGTGTCGTGGGAAAACCTGGCCGCTTCCAGGCGCTCGTCAAATTCATGGATTATATTGCAAAGAAAGACGGCGTTTGGGTCGCAACTCGTGAAGAGATTGCCGATCATTTCAAAAAGGTAAATCCATGGGAAGAACCAGCTCAGGCTCTTGCTTATGGTCCTGATAAGCCCTGATTGACCCTTATTACTTTTTTTTATTTGATCTGTTCTGTGCTTTGTTTCTCTTAATATTCAATACAAAAATATTTCTAAACAAAATGACTTTATTGTCTACCAAATTTCAAATAGTATTAAGTTTTACTCCAAAGAAGAGGCACCGGTAATAATATCGACCAATTCATTGGTAATGACTGCCTGTCTAGTACGATTGTACAAAATCGAATACTTTCCAATCATATCGCCAGCGTTCTTGGAAGCATTATCCATAGCAGATCTTCGCGCAGACTGTTCACAAGCGTAGCCCTCAGCAAGAGCCCAGTAGATAGCGTTGGCAAGCGAAAACTCGGTCAGATCAGAAGCAAGATCCTCTTCAACTTCATAAGCAGAAAAGTTTGGAGCAGAAGTAAGCTCCTCAGCAGTAAATGCGGGAACGGATGTTGGTTCAAAAGAGATACCCGACTTAAATTGATTGTAGAAGATCTCAATCTTGTCGTAAGATTTCCCAAGCTTAGTGATTTCATCGGCCACAACCAACGCCTCCAAAAACGTAGGAACTTCTTTTCCGATCTGGTTGAATGAAAGCACGATGTTGCTTGACCAAGTACGAGCAAGCTGGATCTTCGCCTTATCACCAAGGATTACGATATCAGACTCGGGTTCGACAGAGAGACGGGCTCGAACAGCCTTAGAGATCTGCGAGTGAATACCTCCGCAAAGCCCTTTATCCGAAGACGAAACAATAATGAGCTTAGAACCAGTCTCAGGAGCAACTGCCTCAGACTTAGCAAAAACCTCATTTGAAGTCTCACCGTAGTTACGAGACTCGGTCATCGCACGCTGCGCCCGTGAGAGCTTGGTAGACGCGACAATCTTCATCGTGTTTGTGATCTTCTCGATGTTCTTAATCGACTTCAAACGCGATTCAATTTCACGAAGAGTAGCGTAGTTATTAGCACTAAATATTGTTATTAGCTGATTGATGTAAAGAATATAACCAAATCTCGACCAAAGTTTCGCAAAACTCACCGAACAGAAAGCTGTTTCGCAACCTGCGAAACAGGACGAACAGACGAGCGAACGAACGACATGATTGACTATTCCGGAAGACGAAGACGAATGCAATTGAATCAACTAGAATCGGGGCCGAATTGTGTAACAATTCCGTTAATGTTCGTTGAGATGCTGAAATCGACAGGAGAAAATGTAGGAAGCGACGTCCCGGGTCGTCCGCAGTGCTCCTGAAGTTTAGAGACTTGTGCATGCCCTTGAGTACAACAGAAAATAGTACCAAATTAAAGTACCCATATATATATTATATTAGTAAGCTTGTCATGGGGATATTTCAACGAGTCTGTCCTGATGCTTGATTGGCTAGCCTTGTTATCAATCCCTTGGAAATGTAACAAACATCGATTTTTGCTAAACATCGATTATAGCAATCGATTGTTGGCTACACCAACTGATGATCCTGCACCCTAACATAGTCTTTCCGCCTAATTCCAAGTGAATTATTTGATCGGTAAATGGTCATAATTCAATAGTAGAATATCAATGTATTAATATATGTTTTTCGACAATGTAACGCTAATTCAATTTTTTCGCCAAAATTGTGCGGAAGTGTCTCATCGTAGTTATCCCAGCCGCCGCATCCTCAATTCATATCGAACAAGAACCTGATATCCAAATGTCCAGATGTCCAAATATTTGCCCCTTACTTCTATTCCAAATATTCACAGTTTCTTAATTGTCAGTTCTTGGTCAACGACTAATTACAGAGGGTTGACGCCTGAATGTCGGCTATAGCGCTAAAAATCAGCGCGTTGGCAATACGGACAATTGCAAAGCCAATTGCTGTAAGCAACCACCCCTGATCTAAAGATATTAAGCGCCCGTAAGGCTTTGTCAAATGTCGTGTTCTAACAACAGCATTCGCAGAATTCCGTGAAGGCTCGTGCAAAAGTCCACGGTCCGTTCCGAAGAGCCTGTATTGGAGTTGCACAGATTCTGCATTCTTCAGATGTAAGAATGAGACAAAAGCTGCTTGGCTCGAACGTCAAAATCCGGCCATTGAATGATGCTAAAGCGATCGAAATGGTGAGTTGATGAAATAAAAATAAGCATTATTTAAAATATATTCTAAATTACTTAAGGGTGCGAACTTTCTTTCGGAATCAGTCCTGTTCGGTGTTGCTGCCGGCGTAGTCATCTTTGAGACTGTGCGGTCAAGTCGCAAGGAAACAGCGCGACGCGAAGGAGTGAATGACGAGATTGCTAGTTTACGCGAACAGATCGAGCAATTAAAAATGGCAATAGTGCGGATTTCCCCGAGTGATGCGACCTCTCTTGGGATCGTTGATTTCAGTCCGAAGTCAGCCCCGCCAACTGGTCTTAAACGGGATATAATCAACGACGTCGTCATCATTCCGTCGCGATATCCTAAAGATCACGTCGCTGCATTAACTAGTAACAGTTTTGTTCATGCGCACGAGCAAACCCCACAATCGTCTGCTTCATCTTCTTTCCAATCTCTGCCAAACAGTCTTATCTTGTTCATCAAACAAATCATCTCATTGTCAAAATAGTTATAACCCGGCTTTCAACTCCTCTATTCCTTTTCATCTCATTTATCCTTCTGAGTTTACAATAGACGAAATCACAAATCAATACAAGTATAATATAATATGATATGATATCCAAATTTAATAATCCCAAATATAATGCAACTCCTCATCGCAGATAGTATCAATAATAGTTTACAATAAAATTTAGCAATCCTTTTCTACCCTTTCAAAAACATCGCTTCGCATCAGTGATCCTATGTCTGGACGTTGTTCCGGATCCATCGTAAGACAAACTTCAACAAACTTCACAATTTTGTCTGCAAACTCAGTCGGACAGGACTGCCTAAGAGTGTCGACATCCCAGTCGCCAACGAGAATGAGTTGCTGTAACTTTGGTAGAAATGAGTGCGCAAAGGGAAGAATTGAAGTAAATAAAGTGTATGTGAATACTCCAATAGCCCAAATATCTTGTTTAGAAGAAACAGGTTGAGGTGTAGTACTGTCCCGTGGAACTAACAGCTCTGGCGGTAAAAACGGAACTGAGCCGGTAAGATCAAGCTCTGTAGACTGGGACGCACAAGAGCTGATTGAGCTAGTCATAAACGGCTCCGATGTTTCGCTTGGAGACACAGATCGGCTTCCAGGCTCTATTGTCTGATCCAGAAGCGTACTATCGCAGCCCACAGATGACTGATCACTAGTTTCCGTAGGCATGAATTGTGCCATCCCAAAATCGGCTAACAAGAGCTTTGCTCGCTCAATTGACCGCCCACCAGCCAGAACTCCAGAAGCAATATCGTCAACAATTTCTTCTTGAATATGAAGTAGGCAGTTTTCAGGCTTGATATCGCCGTGAACAATCCGGAGGTCTTGATGCAAAAATCGAATTGCACTGCACAGTTCCCATACCCAGCGAAGTTTTACGCTAGTAGAAATCGACTCAGTCAAGGTATTAATTCGTTGTTTATACACTACCGCATCAAAAACCGATCCTAAATTCGCGTACTCCATAAAACAAAAGAAGGCGAAATCTGTCTCATGCACAGAGATGAGACGGAGAATATGCGGATGTGAAGGGACAACACAGCGCCATACAGTCAATTCATGATCCAGATCTGCTTGAGCTTGCTCACTTTGAGATTTGCGAACTATTTTGACTGCGTGTGTCACTTTGCGTCCATCGACTATTGTATGAGCCTTTCTAACCGTACTAAAGCCTCCATAACCTAATGCAGAACCCATAACATAATCGGCCACCTCCTGGCCTTCATCGTCAGGATCAGGTTCACTGATGTCGCCTCCACGAGAATTAAATCGAGCTAAAAATCGGGCTGCTGGGGAGTCGGGATCAGACTCGTTACCCCCCGTGGAATTTTGACGACTAGACCACGATCGTCGAGTATTTCGTCTTGGGCGGGGATTTCGCCAAGAATACTGGCGTCCCGGCTTCCCTGATTCAAAAGGTGAAGTCGTGCTGTCCAGACTGGCATCATCGATACTGTTCCGTAAAGATGCTGACCGCTTCACTCGTTCTACGGTCTCAGAGTCATCGCTAGATAAGTTGTCAACAAATTCTACCGCTGCGGAGGCAGACATTATTCGCCGTGTATGATCCGGATCAGTATTTGAGGGACTTCCAAAAGTCATTGTCGGCGTGTCGTCAGCGGAGAAGGTCTTCCGTGCTTCGTTAGCCCAAATCTGAATATGCAAAGGAATTTTCGGCGAAAATGGGGATGCCTTAGTTTTATTTTCGACAGGAAGAGTATGTGGACTAACATCTGCGACTGCCCTATCGAAAGGTCTCAGACGAGGCACAGATATCGTCGAGACATTATCTAAGTCGGCCACGGGCTGTGCGAGTGATAACTTATCGATATCTGCAATATTTGTTGGCGACATGACAATTTTTGCCTGCGATGAACTAATTTTGGGCATTGACTAAAAATGACAAAATTCAGGATTAGCTGCAGATTCGTCCAAAAAACAAATCAATAGTTTCACGCACTTCATTGGTGTCCATGTTTGTTAACTGTCGGGTAGGTAGCTCGATCAGACTAGGTCTAAGAAAGACAAGGACCTTGATGACGTTCTGCAAAACACTGTATATGCGCAAGAAAAAGATATTGAAACGAAAGTCAATACCGAGAGCGGGATCGGGCTCACCGCATGAAAAGTATTTCTCGAGTAAAATCTTGACTCTACCCACAGGGCAGAGAATAATGGTTCAATCTACAAGATTTTTGCACTATTCACCTTCTGCACTTGTGCTCTCTGAATTTGTGATAAGTCTCGATTTAGTTCCTCAAAAGTTCCGCTTTTCTTCACACTTCCACCGAAATTCTCCCTCGTGTCTCTTTCGTACTCGTCCTTTCAGGCCGCTGACGAGGTAGACTCGGCCAGTTCAGAGATCCGTTGGGACAAGTGCTCATCCTGAAATGGAATCCCCTAAGCCAAAGTTCCACGTGATAGCTACAGGGGGAAAGGGTGTTGTTCCCTTCTCTCTCCGTTCAACATTCAACGCCCGAACGACTGACAGGACGCGTCCGATCTACGACACACCACAACATAACTTCGACCGTGATTAGACAAAACAGCAGTGCCAGAACAATAACCGGTTTTTGTACAAATTTAGAAAACCAAAGTTTTTTCAAGCTGTTTCTCTATCGTCGTCGTTCAAAAGTGGCCTCTGGCAGCGAGTCTACGGCGTTGTCGGTCGCGCCTGGTATGTCAGGTTCTGCTGCTACTGCCCCGTCCTCCCTAGGTATGTGCATTCTCTTGACATTTAAGACGCGTTTTGCGATAGAGCAATTGGCTAGAAATATCTCTCAAATCGCGTGTTTTTCTGGCTGATATCTATTCATTTTGTATTTATATTGTAATTTGTCCGAATTTGTCTTGTCATTGCTGCTTCCGTTCAAAACGCGTCTGAGCATTCTCTCTCCTATCCCAGAGCCACAAATTTTGGGCGCCTACTGACATGTCCTGTCTTCCAGACACAGCTTCTTCCCTACGTGATCTGATTCGATCCGATCGTTTTGATTCGCCCTCTGTCTCTGTTGTTGACGTGACTACAGTTGCTTCTAGCCAGACCGACACTATGATCTCGTCTGCTGTAGCCCCTATCAATGTGCACTCCCCTGTCATCTCCATGCCCGGTGGATTCGATTTTCCGTCCGACAATGACAGTGGAAATGCAAACTCGGTTACAGTAGAATCTTCTGTTTCAGCTCCTGTTCAAATTATTGGTGAGCAGTATTCTATAGCAAGTGATAAGTCCAGCAAAATGGACCTTACTGAGAACAACGGTGTAAAAACTGATCAATATGCCTATGTTGACTTCTCTTCGTCTTCGGAAGACATTACCTATGCGTATTCGGCTTTACATGATTCCTCTTCTGATGATGAGGTATCTGCTAATGGTACAGAACTCGACCAAACCATTGCACAATCATCTCGGCAGTCCTCCAACGAGATAACTGATAACGCCCAGGAGGAGACAGAAACCGAAATTGAAGAAGACATTGAAGATCCTTATGAGCTTTCCTCGAGTCCCCCAATCGAAGACGAATGTATGTTTGGTTATAGTTACTACGCATTGTTCCACTTCTAATTAAGCAGCTGATATTGACTACAGCCTTGTGTATGCTCTCCATGCTTTTCATGGAACTGAAACAGGTCATGCAGAAGCTGAAAAGGGTGATGCCATGCTTCTACTTGACGATAGCAACCACTACTGGTGGCTGGTCCAAATGATGAAAAACGGAACCGTCGGATATTTGCCTGCTGAAATAATAGAAACTCCAACTGAAAGGTTAGCACGCCTGAACAAGTATCGCAATTCTTCAGTATGTGAATTTTATCTCTTTCTGATTTCATGATTTTTTCTAACTTAAAAGACCGCTCAAATTGAAGACCCTTCTCCTTCGCAGCAGGTCGAGAAACGTCTGTCTTTTAATCCTTTGAAACGGATAAAGTCAAAATTGAAGCAGGACAATGCTCTGAGTGCTACTTCTGAGTCATCGTTATCATTACCAAATGGAAATCCTGCGCAGCCTGCTAAGGTTGTTAGTTTCAGTGCGCCTACATTCTATGATCCGCCTGAGCCATATTACGTATATGTCAGTGATGGAGAGATGGGTGATGACGAGGAGTGTAGTGATGATGATTCCGATAGCGATTCTGAGCCCGCAGAAGATCCAGAATTTGTTTCGGCAGATGCGCTATCTGTTGAATGCCAAGCTGAAGAGGAAGCGAGCGCTATAGAGACCAATATTGATTCAGATCAGGTTGAAGCAGACACCACGTTGCGGGACGAGGAGCCCGAACCATTTCCTGAGCGATCTAGCCAAAGCTCGCCTGTCCGGATTATTGATCGTGAACATACAGAAAAACTACGTCACACTATATCTCGTGGATCGCTTGATCAGGATTCACAGGCTACATCTATTGATGAGCCAACTGAGATTCTATTTAAGGACGCTGTTGGTCAGTCCACACCTCCTGAAACCGACAGTACGGAAACGCAGAATCTAGCAGAGAGTAAGATTATACCGATGACTGCAGAGATAGCGCTATCAGACGAGAAGATGCAAATAGGGTCAAGCAGTCCAAGCCCAGATGTTGTGCAAAGTGAGCTCCAGCAGCCAAGTCTCGGAAAGGTAACCATTCGAGCTGTCGAATCATCTGAGAAGCCAGTGGAGAATGCCTCTCCACAATTTACACTTCCCCCTGCAGTGTCCTCTGTGTCTCTAAACACCCCAGCGCCATCGACAAGTAGTAGATTTGTCAAGATATTTTCTCATCGTGCGTCTGCCAATCCTATTTCTAACACCAAGCCTACAGCCTCATTGATTCCTGTGCATGATCCAATCGAGGCTATGGATGCCAAGAGCTCGAAACGAGACTCAAGAAGGCTGAGTAACAATAAGCTTCGCAGAAAGGATACTAACCAACTTTTGCGAACAAAATCCTCAATCGATAAGTTATCACTCCGATATCGGAGCACTAGTGGAGCTAGTAATGTTAGCACTGCTACCGAAAATTCTGCTGTTAGTGCGATGTCGAGCAGCAGCAATAGCAATAGCAGTAACAATAGCAATAGCATCAATAATGGTATGACTTCAAATTCCTCTCATGGTAGCAAGTTTTTTGGGGGCCTTTTCAAAAAGAAATCGTCATCTTCGCTATCAACGGCGCGGAAAGCCTCGAATTCGACTGTAAGTGTGCAATCAGCCGAGGCAGTTAGTGTAGCGTCTTTGAAATTGCCTGATGTTGAGTCTGAGCGAGTCAGTGCTCAGTCGACTATTCCGGAACTAGTGGAAGATCCTGTTGCAGAACAGTTTCCTATTACGAGCGAGATCAAGTCTTCGAAAGAAGATCTGAATCTCCAATCAATACCGGTAGTGTCGGGGACAGAGCCCTATTTATCTTTTCAGTCGCAATCGCAAGCGGTTCCGACTATCAAGGTTGCTGAAGGCAGTAAATTGGAGATAGTGCCCGACCGGCCCCAGATGTTAGCATATAGTGACGGTTCTTCCGAGGAGGATGAAGCTGTGGGCCAAGATTATGTTTCGCGAGTATTTGCTCGTCGGGATCGAACGATAACGAATAACTCTATGATTAGTGATGCATCGACAGCGATTATGCAGCCGTTCGGTGATTACGACGAAGACAGGGAGTCGTATATGAATCAGGAGGAAGATGAAGAAGTCGATCAAACTGAAGATCATGCGTCGTCTTTGGATACCATAGAAGCTACTTCTACTGCATTGGAAATAGCAGAAACGACCTCACAGTCGGAACCAATGGTTGATCAAGGCAGTACTAGTGTGCCGACCGGTGAAAGCAGTTCGGCAGACGATGCTTTCAGTGCTGGTGACAGTCTATCCAGCGCCCCTACGTCTTCTCAAGGCAGTCCAGAGCCTCTTGAACCCGACCAAGTCAATCTGGCCACTAGTAATATCCGCTCAGTAGACGATGAATATTTTACTACTCCGCGTCTGTTCACGACGCCTAGGTTGCGGTCGTCTGAGATACCGGATCTTTCGAGATTCCTTTCGCGGACACCAATTTCTCCGAACGACTTGCATCCGTCGCTGCGTGCGTCACATCTCAAGGCTACCTACGCGCTTGACTCAGCAAGCAAAAATTTGGATGCATTACTGGCAAACTGGTGGGCAAATCAGGGTCCGCCTGGGGAAGTTCCACCTTCCGTTGTGTGATTTTTTTGGTTATTTTGGGTCTGTTGTTTTTTGTGTATGTTGAGTCATTTTATTCTAGCCTTCCTTTAATTCTCTATTTCCTTATTGCTAGCACTGCTCCTTTATCTACTTATTTGGCTTATCATTTCATTTCAACGCTGCGGTGATTGTTTGATTTATAATTTTATGTTTCATGATTCATGTTTGTTATGATTTGGGGTTGAGTTAATGTCTCATAATGTTCTTGTATAATTTCTGATTACGAAGTAATTTCCGTACTGTAAGCACATAGCAAATATATATATATCCAATTCCAGTCATAATGTATTAAATTTCGTTATCGTACAGCAATATTGAAACGAACTTGTTCAAACCATATCTCCTTCCCTACCAAAAGTTATCGCATAACCCGACAATGCAAGAATAAAAACTACAAAACGCAATAAAGTTAATCCAAAAGTAAATTCTCACACTTGGAAGGTCGCAGACTCTGCCACCACTAATAAGTGGCATTATTTCGCAAAGCGTAGAAAGAACCTGTGTATTCAGATCCATCGTTAGCGTAGACACGACTCCGACGATCTTCGTCGTAAAATTCCTTCTGATCCCAAGGATTGACTGTTGGAGGTGCAACGGCGTTTGCGCTTACGGAGAACTCCAAGTCTTCGGAAGTGATTGAGTCCCAGTATTTATAAATCATCATCACTGTGAACAAATTACACATACTTGCAAAAATTAGGCCGTCAACGTAATGTTTAGTATGTTCGCAAATTGTGCTCGAAAAAACGTTGAGCAGCACCTGTCCTGCAACAAAACAGAAAATACCAAGAGCAATATCACCTAGCGGCCACATGTCTTGAAGAGTGAATAGGACCAGCACTGCCTGACAAAGAACATAGACAACCAACGCAACAATGTTGAGAATATACAATACAACAAACAAGCCAACCGTATTCGTAGGTGAAAGTCCTCCCCAGCTTTGGAATGTAAGCAGCGAAACGACAAACGTCAGCGCAAAACCACAGCTCGATACGATTCGAATGATCCATGACGACAGAGTTGTACCATCCTCGTACAACTGGAACCCGACAAATCCATTAACTAGTAAACACCAGCAGGTTGCCGATGCAAGTCCGCACTGTGCAGCAACGAAATAAGGATACGGTTTAGTTGCCGGCGGAACAACTCCCGAGTCGACCAAAAGTGACGCGATTGTTAGCAATCCGTAAAGATAGAAAAAATCGAGAATCTCCTTGCGACCTAGTTAAAATCTCAAAGTTAACTTCAAAATCCATAATTCTGAAATCACCAAGAACGTACCAACAGCAGTATACTTTGACCGTACACTCAAAACGATGATCCCGATGACAAACAAAGCTGCGATATTCACAAATGCAGCGCCGACCTCAAAAATCACAGTGTTAGCCAAATCTATAGACCGCGCAAAGCACTGCGGTTCGACACCTGACGCATCGATGCCCGTGATCTCATTGATAGAATAAGGACCAACGAGCGTGCAGAGAGGAGCTGGGATCCGACTGCAGAGGAAATCGAGCTGGCCAAAAGTCATGTCTATGTGGAAGTTTGTGCTGGTTTGAGGATCGAACCTGAGCCTGTTTGAACGCGTCGAGCAATAGCTAATGATCTTACTCGCAGCAGGGCATAAAACAAATATGATTCTCAAAAATACACAAATAGAGAATTATTCGCTTTGGAGAGCGATGCAAAAGTATCAAGGGTAGAGCGAGAGCAGTCGAGGAGGAATTCAGAGATAATTTTGAAAGCATTACATTACAGGAGTCCGTTGCTCGAGACATGAGGCTAGTGTCGTACCAAGATTTATCCGTATTTCCGGCATATAAGAACAAATACTGTCGTACTTGAGGATCTAAGCGAATGAGCGAACTCTAATTTCTATTTTGAGCCAGGGGTATATTTATGTTGCTGTGGTTACAGTTGGCGGTGCTCAGCTGTATTGAGAAAATCATCAATACACCGCCACATCAATTACAGATCCAGAATTGTTGCTAGCTAAAATAAATTTACAATAGATACAGAAAATTATTTGCATTGACCCAATCAGATAATACAAAAAATAAGCTAGGAGGTAATACCATCAGGTCTGATTACAGGAGAGGGCTATTCGAAGATGTTAACAGTATTATACGAAGCGCTGCATCGAGATAGAGGAGGCCAGAGACGAGCAAGTCAGCCTGAATAGAGTCAACTCATTGATTAGGAATTGCTCAAAAATGGAGCAATTGTTGAAGGAATAGCTAATCCAGCAAGTAGTCACAATTGCAGGGATTCCTGCTCGGCCTGGCTGGTTCTGCTGGCGAGTCCAGTAGGAGCCTCTCCGAGCTAAGAAGTCAGTTATATCCTCGCGTAGCGTGATAGTCCGTATTACTTACAGATTGAGATAAATCGATACCAATTTCGTCCAAAACTTGATTAACTACTTCGTCGCTTTCCTCTAGATCCACAGTTAGATGCGCAATTGTATCAAACGTAGCATGTATACCTTCGTCGTCCTCCATAGCGTCGTCAATCGCGTCGTCCATCATTTCCTGTCGCTGATCCATAATGTCATTTTCTTTTTCAAATTCCATGGCAATTTTCTGCAAAGCAGGTAGATTCATGCTACGATTCATAGATCCAAGAAGCTGTCATGTCAGTTTGGCCGAGTAAGGTGATATAGGAATAGCTCACTCTAGTGGCACCCTTCATGCTTTGCATCATCTGTTCATTACTGCGCACAGTCTATACTCATTAGAACAGTAATGGCAAATTGAAACATAAACAAACCTGGATCCGAAGCGAGACAGCTTGCAATTGCGTACGCATCTGATAAAATTTCTGAATGTATCTGTTCATGTTAGCACATCTTGATGCCCACCTTAGATATAAATTTTCAGACAGCGAGTTCATACCTTCTAGTTCGGACGAGATCCTTCGCCTGGATTTTACAAGCTCCTATCTGATTTGCCTTCGCTGATTTCTTGATATCCGCGACCAGCTTCTTTTCTTGTTGTTCAAGTTTAATTCTTTCTCGTTCTAGTTCTCGTTGAGCTTTTTCAAGAGCTCTTTGATGCTATTCATTGTTAGCTCCAAGACCAGACTTACTGTAGATTGCTTAATTAAGCAGAATTAAGACGAAGCCAGACCTTGCGTAGACGTTCTTGCGGAGTCTGCCGTTTACCAAATACCCATTCCACGACGTTCATTTTTACGCACAAAATAAATTCAAACGGTAGGTAACAGTCGTGAATCTTTTCCTCTAATCAAAGCCAGTCAAAAATAGAAATAAAAAACGGGTAAAACGACCTAAATTTAATGTCGAAGATAAGGAAAGCAATCGATGTTGGCTAGACTAGAAGATGCGTAGAAGTTGCCGCACAGAAAGCCCAGCTATAGATCTACTCCCGCGATTGTTCGTCACGAAATGCGAGCAATTTGTGCAAGATCCACCAAATAAATTGAAAATCCTAACAAATAAAATGTCAGATAAATTTATCGGATTGAAAGTCAGCGTCAAGTTACAGAATGAATCGGTGTTTGTCGGGATCGTTTCCGAGATCATCGGAACAAAACTACGGCTAGTGAATGGTACTTGTTATTACGACACTTTGTGAGTGCGTCGGAGGAATTTGTTTATTGATTGTGTTGAAAATTAGTGTACGACGCTACAACAAATTCGCATGCATTATCGCGTGTAATAGATGCGAGCAAGATTGCGGATCTACAGATTGTCGCTCCTCCGCCAGATATTACATCGGTTGTCAAAGAATCGCAGTCCGCGAGGTCGAACAAGACAAAGCAGTTCCAGGACCCAGCAATCATGGTTGTAGGACAACAAGCCGAGAGCAATATGGAAGCACGCCCACAACATCATCCGATGGTTGAAATCGACGAGGAAACAGATGATACAGGCTCACTCGATGCACCTGTGGGACGCAAGCATGAACCAGCCCCTGCTAAAATACCAAAGCCCTTTACAGGCAAGGTTCGGCCCAAAAAGAACAGACAAAAACGAAACGGGTATGCCAATGATAGTGAGGAATGGGCAAGCGAGGATACAGCTATGATTAAAGATACTGAGTTTGATTTCCAAGGCATGTTGGACAAGTTCAATAAGCAGAGTGTATTTGAAGAGATTCGTAATGCAGACACTACGGATCCCGGTCAGCGACTGGTTTCATTCAATCGCAAAGACGGAACAAATGGAGTTTCTGCTCACCAAAAACAGCAAGATCACATTCGAGAGCTACTGAAAAAGCCGCCGAAGAACAACTATCTTCCGTCGGAGAATGTTCTTGCCTCGTCGACGACGCAATGGCAAAATGGGTTTGCAGACTTAGACGAGAGCGACCTTGAATCCGTATCGAATCTGTCTCCGGACGACGAGGAAAGTGAGATTGACAAAGTGATTCGACAGCAGCAGCAGATCCGGCGACAGTCCCAAAACATGGAGAGTCGTAATGGCACGCCGCCGGTCTTCCAGTTTTTAACCCCTGCAAAGAAATTGTTATATGATACAGGTGAAAAGGGTACTGGGTTTGAATGCCCTACATATACTAGGCAGGAGATCCAAGTGATCGAGCAGGCGACTGCTTCGTTGTATGGGGTCGGTCCCATTCAACTGACGGAAAATGCAGGCTCAGCGATTGCACGTATAGCGATTTCAATTCTAGGAGGCAAAAAGCGTTTTGAAAAAAGGAAAACGCAACTGAATGCTCTACCGGTTGTTGTTGTTCTGGCAGGCAATCATGAAACAGGAGCGCGAGCAATCGCGGGTGCTCGAATGCTAGTGAGTCGGCGGATCCGGGTCATTGTCCTGTTTACAGACGACTCGACAGAACTAGCAACGCCCAAAGAGAGTGTGCAGATGCAACTTCGGTCGTTCAAAGCGACAGGAGGGAAAACTACGTCACGGCTAGACGTTCTACAGGCTACGTTGCGGGTTTTAGATGCGCCAGCCGAGCTGATAATCGAAGCAATGAGCGGTCTAGAAGAGCGCAAACGTACATCGGGAGGAGTTCCGGGCTGGATGTATGAGACTGTTCAGTTCACCCAGACGCAAAAGGCGCCAATTCTTGCACTTGACAATGCAGCAGGTGTAGATCCTGATACGGGCGCGATCATGGTACGCAATATGGGACGAGCTCGCTGGCTGGTTTGTCTAGGGCTACCTTCTACAGGGATTCCACGCTTCATGCAGCAGACTGAAGAAGGTTTGGACGGGGTTGTGGAAGTATCTGTTGTTGATATTGGCATTCCGAGTCGCTGTTTCCGCAAAGTACTACCTGCCACTGCCGAAAAGCTGCTCCCGGGCGTTGTTTTCGGTAGCGAATGGCAAGTACCTCTGATGCTGGAGTCGGCCTGAATACGAGTAATTCTCAATGTATCATTACACTAGTCCCTTGTATTGTAATTACACATACCCCTCGTGGTCACATGTAGTCATCTGAAAGCCGGTTCCGGAGGAAAGGTCTTGGTCAGATAAAAGGACTCGAATGATATTCTACGCCAACATCTACTGGTAGTGTTTTATTAGCGATTATACACTGGTTGGTTTTTTCATTAAATAAGTAATAGCAGGCTTATAAACTTTGGTCTATTCGCGTCGACGCGTGTTTTGGTGTACGAGAATTGCGCGATTCGACCGGGCTTTCGAGGACATTGTTTGTCGACTGTACGCTTGAACAGGCTACAGGCTGAGCCATCAAGTTTTATTATTTCTTCACAGATTTTTTGAACAGATTTGCTGCGCCATGGGCGTGTGCTGTAGTTCCTGTTGTGGTGGTATGTTGTTTGAGGTGGCGATGGAGGTGGTCGCAGTTATTCTCGCAGTCGGTCGGCGGCCAAGCTTATCTATTGCGTTAAGGGAGCTGACCTCACGACTGCGCGGCATATGGCCAAATCAAGATAAATATTAACACATATTAGACCAGTCGCAAGATCGTCTGTATGCTCCACTATTGGCCGAGAGCGAGCGCGAGGCCGTGTCGGTTTTGCTGCGATATCTCGAAAACGTGAGTTAATGATTTCCGCCATTCATTCATCCATGTGCTCGACCGGTGGTCAAAGGTTCATGTTGGATGCCAACGATAAAAGATTTTGTTTTGCTGATTATAGATTGGCTAGCGAGGAGAGGAAGATTTCTTCAGTTCGGGTCCGTTGCGTGCGCTGACAACGCTCGTGTACAGTTCAAATGTCGATCTACAGCGCAGTGCTGCCTTAGCGTTCGCGGAGATAACAGAAAAAGGTATGGTTGGTTATTATTCGATATTAGATGTGGCGTACTAAAGAATTATTTTGTAGACGTTCAAACCGTAAATGAGGAAACATTGTCACCAATTTTGCTTTTACTTCAAAGTCCAGATTTCGAAGTGCAGAGGGCGGCGAGCGCAGCGTTGGGCAATCTGGCGGTGAACAATGAAAACAAAGTTTTAATTGTCGAGATGGGCGGACTGGAACCGTTGATTAAGCAGATGCAGTCGCCGAATGTCGAAGTTCAATGTAATGCAGTTGGATGTATTACCAATCTGGCCACACATGATGACAACAAGGTCAAGATAGCCCGATCGGGAGCGCTTGTTCCATTGACCAAGCTTGCGAAATCGAAAGACCATCGAGTCCAGCGGAATGCTACTGGTGCACTGTTGAATATGACGCATTCGGACGAAAATCGACAAGAGCTTGTGAATGCAGGCGCGATTCCTGTTCTTGTAGCTTTGTTGCAGTCGCAGGACGCTGATGTTCAATATTACTGCACGACGGCTCTCAGTAATATTGCTGTGGACTCCGTAAACCGCAAAATATTGTCTGAAACTGAGCCGAAGCTGGTTTCTTGTTTGGTTGGGTTGATGAATAATGGACCGGTGAAAGTGCAGTGTCAAGCAGCCCTTGCACTACGCAACCTTGCTTCGGATGATAAGTGTCAAGTTGAGATTGTTAAGGCGGGCGGACTTGATCCACTTCTTCGGCTACTGCAGTCAAACATTCCGCAACTTGTGTTGTCGTCAGTGGCATGTATTAGAAATGTCTCCATCCACGCGGACAATGAAGCACCGATCATAGAAGCTGGGTTTCTCCGGCCCTTAGTGGCTTTGTTGAAGAACGACGAGAAGTCAGATGTGGCATCGAATGGTGTAACATCTGCCACGGCAGCTTCGTCGTCTACATCGTCAATGACCGAAGAAGAGATTCAGTGCCATGCCATTTCGACGTTACGAAATCTAGCTGCGAGCTCTGAGCGCAACAAGAAGGCGATAGTTGAGGCAGGAGCGGTAGATAAATGTTTAAGTCTAGTTCTTAATGCCTCAAGTAACGTGCAGAGCGAGATGACGGCCTGTATTGCAGTTCTTGCGCTAAGTGACGAACTGAAACCATATTTGCTTTCGATTAATGTCATTGACGTGTTGGTGCCGCTAACGAGTTCGCCAAATCCAGAGGTGCAAGGGAATAGCGGTGCTGCACTGGGCAATCTTTCATCCAAGATTTCGGATTATTCGCCATTCATTAGAGCCTGGGACGCGCCAGTGGGCGGTATTAGCGGGTATTTGAAGAGATATCTGACGAGCAATGATTTGATATTTGAACATATAGCGGCCTGGACGTTGCTACAGTTTCTTGAGGGCGGAGACGCAGAACTCGTGAAGAACATTCGTGAGTGCTCAGATATTATGATAGCTGTCCAAGCATTGTCGGCTAGAGAGGCCGCAAACTCAGCGAATTCCACTAGCGATCAGATTGATGTAGAAGATGCAGAGGCTGAGAGTGAGATTGTAACTTTGGCTAGTAGAGTTTTGACTTTGGTTGATGCTAGTAGGCGTTAGCCGAGCACATTCAATTCAGTTCGAGCCGGTCAATATCATTGAGATGGATTGAGAATCGATGATTGGCGTTTGAATGAAATCTCCAAACGGGCTCTGAAACAGAATTACTCAAAAGTCAAAAGTCCTTTCCAGTGAGTTGTTGTTTGGATCGAGTTTATTTAATTGTTTATGTGGAGTTTAATAGCAGTGTTTCTATACTTTTACATTCACTTATTATTCTTTGGTGAGACTATTTGGGTGGTACTCTTTGGATAGCTGTGTTGGAAGGAAAGGTGGATGTACTTTAATATATAATTTTCGCCCGACAATACTATACCATTTCACTAACATTCATGGGCATTTCGTCGATTTGGGTAGAATAATACTGCTCGATATCTCGAAGAATGGCAATATCTTCCTTTGTGACAAAGCTGATCGCGACACCCTTGCGCCCGAATCGTCCAGATCTGCCGATGCGATGAATATAGTTTTCGCGGTTAAGAGGCAAATCATAGTTGATGACGAGTGAGACTTGCTGCACATCAAGGCCTCGGGCCCATACATCAGTTGAAATCAAGACACGAGAGTTGCCCTGTCTAAAATCTTGCATTATACTATCACGTTCTTTCTGTGGCATATCGCCGTGCATGGCAGCGACGGTAAAATTTGCTTCGCGCATCTTGTCGGATAACCAGTCAACTTTTGCGCGAGTGTTGCAGAAAATGACTGCTTGGGTGATGGTCAGAGTCTCATAGAGATCGCAGAGTGTGTCGAATTTCCACTCTTCCTTTTCGACGGCAATAAAGTATTGTTTCAGTCCTTCGAGCGTCAACTCATCGCGCTTTATCAGAATCCGAATCGGGTCTGTCGTGAATTTAGAGGTCAAGTCGAGGACGTCATGAGGTAGTGTCGCAGAAACTACTACAACCTGGGTCGTCGGTGGTAGATACCGGTACACGTCATAAATTTGGTCTTTAAATCCACGATCCAGCAGTTCGTCGGCTTCGTCTAGAATAAGCATTTTTACATGGCGCGTCCGTAGATTACGGCGCCGAATCATGTCTGCAACTCTCCCTGGAGTCCCCGAAATTATGTGTTGGCCATAGTCTAACTTGCGAATATCTTCGCTGATCGAGGTCCCACCGATACAAGCATGACATTGGATGTTCATATAGTTTCCCAGTGCAAGTACAACGTTTTGGATTTGCACGGCGAGCTCACGTGTTGGCGAGAGAATGATAGCTATCATTAATATTCCTGCCCTGCACAATAAATTGAATAACGAGTTTAAACATACCTTGTGTTTCCCGCAGCTTTGTGTCGATAGTTTGCAGAGCTGAAATAGAAAACGTAGCGGTTTTGCCAGTTCCAGACTGTGCTTGAGCAATAGTATCTGAACAGTTAGAATCATAGAAAGTACGGCTTTACAATAGCATATAGATACCTCGGCCTTTTAAAATCTGAACAATTGCTCGACTCTGAACAGCAGACGGTTTCTCGAATCCGTAAGCATAAATTCCTCGAAGAAGATCCTCTACATCAGTTAATGAGCTGGCACTTCGATCATGGCGTGGAACAGAATACCTTTCAGACCCATGTCCTCGACTATTCTTGTTAGCACGGCAAAACCAGTAGAGCAAAGTACCAAATCTTACAAGTCGCAACGCTAAATCGTTAGTGATTTGATCTAATCATTCGCTCAAATTACTCACACGTTGACACCGGTGGTCGTGACAAACTCTTGCTCGGCTAAGAATTGTTAGTATTGCTTGATTGCAGTGAATCTAAACTTGCCATCTGATTTCGGGTTGAAACTCATTTTGATCTTAAAGATCTTATCTTAATTAGTTTTAATTCAGGCAATCTGATGATTTCAAAAAAGATTGAAACTAATTAAGTGACAGTCCCTTCGGTAGATTTCATGAAAATCAAATTGGGACGAACGTTAACTCTTTTTCTTGTCGGACGTAATAGCATAATATCTGTGCGCTGTTAAGGCATGCAAACAATTATCTACATTCAATATACTTAATAAATAATATATGTTATTTATTATTCAATCTCATATATTGCATCGTTATTGTCTCGTTTCAGTAAGGAAACAAACTATTCCCACATTTTCTAACCATGCTGTATGAAATGGTCGGAATCGCCCGGGCAGGTTCGATGAGCGAACTCAGAGAGTAATTATTTATCTGAACATTGAACAGACCAGGAACTAATAATGAAACCAGTATATTACGCTCTGTTGGAATGTCGATCATTACTTCAGGTGGTGTCGTCCGACGAGTTGACTTCATGGGTCGACAGTTTCTGCCTCGAGTCACAGGCAAATACCAACAACTTCACATTGCTGGCCACCATTTCCTGGTCGCATTTGACTCGAGTCCTCGTGTGCAACACGACATCCTGCAATATTTACTTGTCGATCCGAGAATGTTGAATATCTCAATTGTCAATAATGGCAAACGTTTGCCACAGCTGGCGAGGCCAATTATACCTGGAAAGCCCATGTAATTTATGAACTAGTTGTATATAAGATACTCTACAAAATATAATTGCTTATATAATCTAATCCAATTACGAATATTCGCGCAAAATTACTGGAACAGAACTTGGAGGCAAGGATCCGACCTCCGTCACAATTTTGTTAATATTCTCTGGCGGTGTCAAATCGTACAGCACATTTAATAATTTTAAATTCGGCTGTGCCCGCCAATTCTTCAGGGGACCTAAAGTCGGTTCAGACAAATTGTTAGAGACATTCACGAGATCGTCAGGAACGCCAAGTTCATTGAAGGTGACTGAGTCCAGCTGGACATCGTTGGAAAACTTAAGGCATTCGCAACAAACAATAACTGGCACATTTTTCCACTTCGCACTCATTGCTACCAGTGCAGACCCGACTCTTGAAAACAAATGACCATTTGATGTGACTGAATGTGCTCCCAAAAATACTGTCGTCGCATCGTTCATTACATACGACAACCCTGAAATCAAAATATACTCGCATCTGATCCCGGCAGTCGCAAGTTCCCGAACAAGTTCCTTTCCCTCAAAAAACGGTCGGGAGTCGACAACGATGACTTTAAAATCAATTCCACGAAGATGAGCTTCCAGAAACACTTTTTCAACGACAGATGATCGCGCGTAGGTGAGCACGACATCGCCATGTCCGATTAGTTGCACGGCAGAGTCCGTAATCACTCTATCCGCAACCTCGATTTTATCCCGTAGAAAATTATCAATTTTAGTAACTAGTCCATCTCGAGCCTGCGAGTCCGACAAGTCAATCGGTACAATAGAGATCTGCTGTTTGAGCCACCGAATTGCGTTACCCATTGAGACCGAAAGCGGTCGCGCAGATTTCAAGAAATCGATCTGCTTCGACAAATGGCTCTGTAAATTTCTTGACAACGACGTTCCGGCAGGCGTCCGGTAGTCTCGAATGACGGTCTGAAATGCTCTTAGCGTTGCTGTGCATCTGGCAGATGAACCCAAGATCGAGTACGACGCAAAACGTAGCGTCAACGACAAAACCGCAGGATGAATATCTCTCGAGGCATCAGCTGTTCCACTCCGCTTCGTCCGGTCTAGATGTTTAAACATCGAAACTCGTTTGTCCAGTTCTCCACGCGGTGTATCTTTGCCAGATTGTTCCAAGCTCGACAGTCCACTTGATCCTGCCGAGCTCACCGGTCCTTCGTGTTTCTGCCGTCCAGCTTTGGCCAATCCAGAGGTAGATGGAGCCGATATGTTCTCTGCAGCAGGCCGCTGATTCTGCTTGCCTTGTTCGGCCACTTTGGCTTGTCGTCGTGCTGCCTTTTCAGCCTTGCGCGCTGCCTTTCCACCGCCATTCGCAGTGCCATTAATACTGCCAGAAGAAGGAGTATTGCCTTTTCCTTGCAGATCTTTAACTGGATGAGAGCTAATATCAGGCATATTTAGATTATGATTCTTGAAAGATAATATTAAGTGTAAGAATAAATTATCGCTTATTGTAATGCGATTCAACCTAACAGCGGTTCTGGGACATTTAGAATCAGGGTGAGGGAATTCTAATGGGACGACGAAGCTGTCCAATCACCGCCTGATGTTTCTTTCTTGTTAATTGATCAATTCTTACATAACTCAGTAAAATTGTCTAAATTTAATAGGGACAAGCAGAATATCACCTAAATACACTTTTATCAATCCATTTGGAGATTGTAATTGATTTGTACTCACCCGAATCACTATGTTTGCCGGTTATCCCAGTGTTTATACATATATAGCAGCAGGTATAGTCATTTGTGCATCCACTACTATTTCTATCTTCTGAACAAATACTTATAAACAGGTTGCTTTGCACGATATTTCCATCTTGGTCTTGCCGGTCGTCGAGTAGGCGACCACGGATTTGTGAATCTTGCTCTCGGAATGGGTGCATATTCTGCAATTTTCGTCTCGCTCGGATTAGCACTTGAAACGGCGAATAAATCGCATCTGGAAAGAGTCCGAAAAGTAAAAGATGCAAGTTTATGATTCGGACGTTAGCATCTTTTACGACTACAGCTATTACAATAGATAGATATATTAAGCACAAGTATATGCGGTTACAGTTCAAATCAGTCAATACATTATACATTATACATTATTATGTAAGAATATAATGCGGGTTAATCCAGTCGAACCCTCTCAAAAAGCTCATTGTGTGGGCTTGTCCTTCTCGACTGAGGCCAAAATTATCGCTCCGCCATTTGCAATTAGCAAGTCTGCAAGTTTAAGGCCAAACGCTTCTGCGGTCTCGACATCTAACACCTTTTCTTCCAGCACGGCCTCTGCAATCTGTGAGCCGTCTACACTAACTACCGATGCTTCCATACGTAGTATGCCATCACTGTCCAAACTCGTCTTCACACCGAGTGGAACTGAGCAGCCAGCCTCGAGTTTGCGCATCATGCTGCGCTCCGCCAAACATTGGATTGTAGCGTCATGGTCTTCTATTGCCTTAACTAACTCCAGCGTGTCCTTGTCGTCTTTAGCAATTTCGACTCCAATAGCCCCTTGACCGACCGCATATTTCATTTCATTGTCCAGGTATTGCGTGATGTGTTTGCCCAGGTCTAAACGTAACAATCCTGCCGCCGCAAGAATGATGCATGAGTAGCCCTGCTCCGGGTCCTCCAGTTTCGCAAGCCGAGTATTACTGAGAAAATTAGCTTCCATCGAGTATAAGTAATCCTCTTGACTCACATGTTCCCTCGAACAACTTTGAATACCAGACCAGGATAGTTCCGCTTCAGCTGTGCGGACCTACGGATAGAGGAGGTACCGACGACCGTATGTTCTGGCAATTCATTCAAACTTTTGTACGGCAAATCACTTCGCACACACAGCACATCATATGGATCTGTCATTAGCAAAACTTTTATTAATAAATTCATATTAAAACATACTTTCTCGTGCACTAATGGCTGCGAGACAAAACTTATCTGGCAATGTGGACGGCACGTCTGTTCAAATCAGCACTCCGCTCATCAAAAGCATAGCAGAAACGTAGCCATACCCTTCAAAGAATGCGCAATTAAGTCAACTTTTCCATCTGCAAGTAACGCTTCCAGCTCAGTGGTCCAAACTGGTTTCCCACCAAATGCATATAATGCCGTGCCTTGAACATTATCCCCTAGCGTCGTCGTAGTAACAATCTCCACTGTCCGCTCCGGAAATTTGGCCCGTAGCGAGTCAGCAATAATCTCTGACTGCGCAACAGCTAATTTCGATGTTCGCGACCCAATTCGAATCGGATTTGTCATTGTCAAAGAACAAATAGCACAATTGCTGCAATTGGTGCAATTGATTCAATTCTTAAAAAAATAAGTAGTGTAGAACTTTGGAAGCGGGTAATGGAGATACAATTACGATACGCCGCATATGTGATTATGTAATCAAAATTTTTCAATTTATTATATAGTAGCTGTATACTGACATTCAGTCTATAGGCTATATCAATCAGCCTAATATCAATCCGCTTAAGTATGTGAACTGTCATGAACTTGCTCGCCATGTCTCCACCAAAAGGGCTTATAGAAGCGAATTCCGATTCCTTTACCCTCATGGCCTAGTTCGGATAAATCCAGTTCAGCTTTAGTTGTCTGTCCTTCTCCAATCTTTTGCACTTCTGAATTTACTTCTGTATGAGAAATTTCAGGAACAACTCGACATGGACTAGCATCTGCACCTTTATCTATCCAATCCATCATTACAGATGCTAAGCCGATATTTCCATGCAAAGTGATGATCCGTCCTATGGGCCGAGCTACTTCTCCTTTTGAATTGATTTTAGAAACTTCTGACGCGGGTA
The DNA here is from genome assembly GCF_038497815.1 of [Lipomyces] oligophaga. Taxonomy (NCBI): domain Eukaryota; kingdom Fungi; phylum Ascomycota; class Lipomycetes; order Lipomycetales; family Lipomycetaceae; genus Lipomyces; species [Lipomyces] oligophaga. The sequence goes on along the minus strand of NW_027117785.1, from coordinate 1,633,664 downwards.
CAATTGGAGCCTTGTAGGGAATTGATTTGTCTGCTGGAATCAAGTATTCTCTTTCTCTCTCACCTAGAAACTCCACTTCCTCGACCTGTTCCACTGGCTCAGATAAATCATACAACTCAAATGGAGCTAATCGACGTCGAGTAATGCCCAAACGCTTTGCCCTAGTTACCAATTCTTGTCCGACATAACAGCCCTTCGAGAAATTAATCCCGCCCATCATATCGATGCATGATTCCATCGGCAACATTTCCCCCTGGTGAAACTCGGCCGCTCCCTCCGCGACGCCGTACATAACTCTTCGCCTATCATACAACTCCAACGGCTGCTGGCTAAAATATTCTACTCGTCCTTCCTCCACAATCCGTAACGGCCATAATGGGCTCACAGCTTCTCTCGATAACACTATCCGGACTCCGAGTCCAGGCGCACGAGTGTCATCGGCGCCTATGAACTGAGGAGTGATTCTCAAATAAGGATTCAAGTCATATTCCGTAGGCTCGCCAATGTCTAGCCGATGGGAGTAATTCTCCGCGAAGTCCTCCCAGACAAACCATACCTTCCAGTCGTCAACTCGGCGGACAGCAACTCGTTCTCGAAGTTTTCGGAACCGCAAATAAGCCAGTAATTTGGGCGCAAGAGCTGAGTCGACTTCGATCAAATATGAAAACCATTCTTCGCCGGCCTTCACTGCTGCATAGGATTCAGACATATCCTGAGGCCTTGAGCTGTTCCACTTCTTGTTGTGACTAACCGGATAGATAAATACGTCGTACATAATCCGGCCCTATGCTTGTCAGTTTTACATACGAGTCTCAAACAATATATTCATACCTTCACGCTGAGAAAAGTTGCATACACGCCCGATTGGCCGACAGGAGGCTCATTTGTTAATAGTCCATGGAGGAATCGGTGCGCATCAATTCCAGATACCTGGATCAATGACCTTCTAGACGACAGATCCACATATCCGGAAAATGGCTCGCCTGGTCCAATGGCAATTCTGCTCCTGTGGATTATGTCTGTTCCTCCTTCATGTCCATTCGTATGTTTCAGTTCCAGGTTCCGATCTTGATTATCAGACGGAAATGCGATGGAATATGGCTGTATCCGCAGCCGTTTTGGCAGGATCGACAGTCGTCCTCCACCAGTAGTCGTCACGAACCGCAAACTTGGCACTCGCAAGGTGGACCACGAGCAGGCCCTTCTCAAAATCATTCCGTTTATTGTCGTCAAAACAAATAAATAATTCTTACCATATGGAATAATATGCTTAGTTAATCATTGCTGGGACCAAAGGTCAGCCAAGGGCTGTGTGTCTATATCCATCCATCTCAGACCCAATACTCACAAAACCCCAGAACTTCGTATTCATGAGAAAGAAGCAGACCAGGTTGACTAGTCTGATTATCCAGAGTAGATCGAAATTGCAACAGACTACGGTCGGCGGGTAGTGTTTTGAATCGTCTTTCGTCTTTGCTTGTTGTGGTCCGTTAACGCGAGGTAAGACACCGATGGCTGCGGACACGGCCGAGACGGCCACGACTCAAGGACAAGGACCGGGACCTTCACTTGATCTCGAGCGGATTGGTTCAGTGAATATTTCCGAATCTACTCCGGCGATGCCAACTTCAGGACTGACTGTGAACGTGATATCACGTACGCCGATTGCAGAGGTCCAGTTTAAATCGACGGACGAGCTGATCGAGCAGGACCAGCACAATGCTTTGGTAAGCCAATTTGGTAGGATACTCCTCAATCGATCTGAGAACTGACATCTGATTTAGGCTGCAATCAGATCGTTTCTGAAGGGTAAAACGGCTTACGACGTGCTGCCAGTCTCCTTTCGGCTCATAGTTCTAGATACCTCGTTATTGGTCCGCAAGTCACTCAACATTTTGATCCAAAATTGTGAGTCGAAAGTTTAGTCAGTTAAAAGGCTTGCATTAACAGTTTGAAACAGCAATTGTATCAGCACCACTATGGAATTCAAAAACTTCGAAATTTGCAGGTCTATTGACGTCCTCAGACTATATCAACGTCATCCAATATTACTATCAAAACCCCGAGAAAATGGACAAAATTGACCACTTCACCCTCGATGGACTACGAGATGTTGAGAAAGCAATCGGTGTGAAGCCAATCGAGTCAGTGTCGGTGCCACCTTTCACGTCGCTGTACGATGCTTGTCTTTGTATGATTGCGAGTAAGGGGAGAAGAATCCCGTTGATTGATTACGATGACGAGACACAACGCGAGATTGTTGTGAGTGTATTGACGCAGTATCGCATTCTGAAATTCATTTCCCAAAATGTATGTACCAATAGCTCTTTCTATCTGGGGCATTTGTTTGGTTAGTTACTAATAACGCCAGAGCAAAGAGACACGAATGCTACGAAAGCCTCTAAAAGATTTGAAAATCGGCGTTTATGATAACCTGGCGACGGCTACTGTTGATACGCCTGTAATTGACGTGATCCATATGCTTGCAAGTCGAGACGTTTCCAGTATTCCTATTGTAGACAAGGACGGTGTACTGTACAATGTCTATGAAGCAGTGGACGTGCTGACGCTGATTAAAGGTGGAATGTACAATGATCTGAAATTGACAGTCGGCGAAGCCCTTCTGAAGCGTTCCAATGAGTTTGAAGGCGTATATACATGTACGGATGGCGATCGGCTCGATGCCATCATGGATACCATTCGTCGTGCCCGCTTGCATAGGCTCGTGGTTGTTGATCAGCGCGGGCGTTTGAAAGGCATGGTGACCCTGGGCGATATTCTCCAGTTTCTACTCCTGGACGAACCGAAGATTCCTAATGTGGCAGATATAATCAAATCCGACACGGCTCAGACATTTGTAGGATCAACAACTAGTCCAGCAACTGAGTCTGTTCATGAATCTGCTGCTGATCTTGCCAGTCATTCGGAAAACGGAACACAAACTAGTTGATACATTTATTCACAAATTTTTTGCTTGAGACTAGGTCCAAGTAGGTGTCGCTTCGTCAAGCTATTATCTCATGATTTATGTCGTTCATGTTGTCTTGTCTACCTTGTACGTTGTTACACAGGAAACTATATCGTCTCTTTGCGCACACCGGGCCAAATACATATATTTGTTTAATAATACTAGTCTGTCTATCTATCTATTTAGGATAAATATTTTAATTTTATCTAATTTTCATATTCTAATACAGACAGAACTACATATACTTTCCAATGCCCCATTACATTACCCTGATTAGGGTAGGGTATTTGTAGTATGGGTTTTGTCGAATAAATTTCTCCCGAGAAAGACCACTTCTTGTCTTCCAATCAGAGTTGGCTGCCTCTTGCTTGTTGCAATTATATACTTGTTCAATTGTTGAAACGAATAATAAGATAAAGTATATAACAAGCAAATGGCTTCGTACATGAGTTTGAGTACACGTTTGTTTGCGCGTGGACTCGTTCGCTCTGCCGTTTCGGCTGCCGTTCGAGGTAAGTTGTGAAATCACCAATGTGAGCGTGAAGTTGAATACCACGGATAGCATTAGATATTTATGAAACTGGATGATTAACGACCTTAGTTGAAAGTTGCATGACTGTACGGGTTTCGCCTGTGCGTGGCATGGCGACCTTCGTGCGTGACAAACCGCACGTCAACGTTGGAACTATCGGTCATGTCGACCATGGCAAGACTACTTTGACTGCTGCAATTACCAAGGTACAGGCGTCGCGGGGTAATGCGGATTTCAAGGATTATTCTGCGATTGATCGTGCACCAGAAGAGCGAGCTCGTGGTATTACGATCTCATCTGCGCACGTTGAGTACTCGACTGACAAGCGACATTACTCGCATGTTGACTGCCCAGGTCACGCAGACTACATTAAGAACATGATCACTGGTGCCGCCCAGATGGATGGAGCCATCATTGTTGTCGCGGCGTCAGATGGTTCCATGCCACAGACCCGTGAGCACATCATGCTTGCACGCCAGGTTGGTGTTCAGGATTTAGTTGTCTTTGTGAATAAGGTTGATGCTCTCGAAGACCCGGAGATGCTTGAGCTTGTTGAAATGGAAATGCGTGACCTACTTTCCACTTATGGATATGATGGTGATAACATTCCTGTGATTATGGGATCGGCACTCTGTGCACTTCAAGGAACGCGTCCTGAAATTGGTGAGCAGAAAATTATTGAATTGCTCGATGCTATTGATGAACATATTCCTACTCCACAGCGCGATCTCGAACAGCCGTTTTTGCTTCCCATTGAAGATACTTTCTCTATTTCCGGTCGCGGGACTGTTGTCACTGGTCGTGTCGAGCGCGGCACCCTTTCCAAAGGTGAAGAGGTCGAGATTGTCGGTTTGCAGGACCAGCCAATCAAGACGACGGCGACTGGCATCGAAATGTTCCGCAAGGAGCTCGATAAGGCAATGGCTGGTGATAACTGCGGAGTTTTGCTCCGCGGAATTCGTCGTGAACAGGTCACTCGTGGAATGGTACTAGCGAAACCTGGAACCATGAAGAACTCTACTCGATTCCTCGCTTCGTTTTACGTTCTTTCAACTGAGGAGGGTGGCCGTAAGTATGGTTTTGGTGACCACTACCGTCCGCAGATGTATATCCGTACAGCCAATGTCACTGTGCATCTCCACTTCCCAGAAGGCCAGGAGCTTGATTCCGACGGCCAGCCTCGTCTGATTAAGCCTGGCGAAAATGCTGAGATGATAGTTGAGCTTACCAAACCTCTTGCCATTGAGACCGGCCTGCGGTTCAACTTGCGCGAAGCAAATAAGACTGTTGCTACTGGAATGATCACTCAGATCATGACTTGATTTCCGCAATGTGGCATTTATGCTTGTAAATAGGAAGAAGAAATAATATGCCATCCCCGTTCTAATAGAATTTTGTAAAGTCCAAATAATTTCAGATGGGAGAATTCTCCCATCTGAAATTATTTGGCTGTTCCCAATTAAGTTTTTATCCACTTCAATCTAATTCTCCGCTTATTGATTTAAACAAGCAACCGTATGAGATGAGCTATTATCCTCATTCATCTAGATCGACCAGAGGAGGTTATGACGGACAAGGATATGAGGGCGGTCGTGGAGGTAATTCTGGAAGAGTTTCTGGAGGAGGAAATGGACAACACAGCCGATTTAATAATAATCGTCCAAACAGACCCGAGGTCCCACTAGAAGGGGAAGTAATCAGCACTATACGGATCTCACAAGCTCGATTAGCACGGTCCGTGATGCGAGCGCCTCGAGAAATGATTTCCTATTCCATAGATAGTCACCAAGAGACGTTGGTGGACAATACTTCGAGTCTGTCGTATTTCTATCTGCGGCAAGAAGAACTACGAGGTCGGAATGGGAATGGGCTAGATTTGTCTGAGGGATTTAATCGATTTATTCGTGGTTCTGAGGAATTAGACAAGCATATAGACGCACTGTTGCTGGCGCTGATTGAAGCAGAGCGTCGAGCAGGAAGTAAGAAATGTCGAGGAGATATCATAGCGTATCGGGGAATGATGACGAAACTTCTGACAGTTCCTTACGACCAGCAAGATGGATTTGAAATGAACGTTATGCGATTTGATGGTCAGATCTTTATCGAGGAAAACAAGCAATACAAGCTAGATACGCGATTGCCTATGACTGCACGTCAGGAGCTCATGACTTTTTGGGGATACAAGTTTGAAAAGCTAGCTACTTTGCCGAAACCGTGGAGCGAATGTACGCGGTCTCAGATTCAAGATCGCGGGCGTAGTCAGGTGTCAAATATTGAGCAGTATTGCTCTCTTGTTCGAACCGGTATCGGATCGACTCGTCTAGTCATGGCTGGTGAAGTCGACTGTGTCCGCGACTATCTACCTTCTAAAACCGATATTGTACCTGGCGGCATGCAGATTCGCGACTATAATTTGCTTACTACCGTCGATAATAACAGCAATGACGCTGGTCCTGCTTATACACTCTATGACATTGACTCCACGATCGAGTCACCTTCGACGGTGCCATTCGATAATCCGCTAGATCACTACCTAGAGTTGAAGACTAACAAACTAATTTCATCTGACCGAGATGCAGTTTACTTTGAAAAGAAACTATATCGGATCTGGGCACAATCATTCCTGCTTGGTGTACCTTCCGTTGTTGTCGGGTTCAGAACAGACGCAGGATACATCCAGTCTTTCGAGGACTTCCACGTCCAAAAAATTCCTGCTCGCATCAAGCAGTCAAAGCTCTACAACCCGCGGACGTCCTGGGACGCTGCAGACTCGATCGATTTTTTTGCTGCTGTATTGGAATGGATCAAATCAGTTGTACCTAGTGACGATTGGACGCCCGACCAAATTCTAAACTCCTCTCAGGGCAATCATGGCGAACTACCTAGCATATATCGAATTAGATATATGGAACGTTCAGACTCGTTACTGATCCTGAAAGCTCCCGCAACCCAAAAGCCTTTCCTGCTTCCCGAGTTCGTGTCGTGGCGGGCATCTCTACATTCTACTAGCTCCCAATAAACTACACTACTCAACTATAGATATGTAACAAACTTTTTTATTTATTGACGACACACTGTGCATTACATGCATGCGACGACACGCTAGAAGGAATCCACCCGATTAATACCCAAACAGATGAATCATAAATAGACGATTTTGTGCTATCCGCGTAAAAAGATAAATGACATGAGGAGATTAATTTACACAACGACGCCGGAGTTGCTGGCAATACGGGGCCAAAGGTCAGCACACTCCTTACCAACTGGTCCGGTAATTGCAGATCCCTTCATTTCGCCCTTGGGATTAACAATAACTCCCGCGTTGTCCTCAAAGTAAAGGTAGACCCCATCTTTTCTTCTCCACGGCTTGGACTGACGAATAACAATCGCCGGCATAACCTTCTTACGCAGCTCAGGCTTTCCCTTCTTGACAGTCGCCATGACCATGTCGCCAACACCAGCAGCGGGGAGGCGGTTCAATCGTGCGCCGACACCTTTGACGGAGATGATATAGAGGTTACGTGCGCCAGAGTTATCTGCACAGTTGAGAATCGCACCAACCGGAAGACCGAGCTAGTCTGGTTAATCCAGGATCACTAATGATAACCATCTTAAGGAGCGTCATTCTAATCAAACATACCGAAACTCTGTATTTCTGGCCAGAAGCTCCAGATCCTGAATGCATATTAGCTTAACTGTTCAAATCTCGTTCACTTCGCTCTCAATTTTTATCCAAATCGAACGCAAACCTATTCAGAGAACAGAAACAAATACAAACTTACCAGACATTATTCAAATACAAAAAAATATCCGAAAACTTGAAAACGAGAAACTAATTCAAGACGGAAATAATAAAATAAGAAAAAGAAGGATCGTCCCAGTTCATTCTTTTGGCTGAGTCTCGCACTTCCTACACCTCCAACAGTGCTGGCTACCTTGGTTAGGGCCACATCACATGACTTTGTGCTGGGACGACTGCCACTCCTTCGAAAGACAGTACTAAGTTCATCTGCGTGACTGCTGTAAACCCTATATTCGTAGCCGTGTAGGGCTATATATTATGTAATCGTTTAAGTTACGTAATTAGCTCGACAGTTACAAGCGTATATATATAGAAGAAAAACAAATAACGAAACACAAAACACAAAACACAAAACATAAAACATAAAACACAATGAAAATAACTAAGACCATGCCTTTAAGCGCCCAACGCAGAACAAAATAAAAATCATACTTGGAAGTCCACTGGAAAGCTATTCGTTTATATGCTCTCTGTTTTGATCGCATCTCGATCAGGCTCAGCAACCTCACCAGGCTCTTTAGTTAACGGCGTGGAATCTGGCTTGCTTTTTTGCTCGGACTCGTCGCTCGCATTGGTCATCACCGTATCTCCATCTGCATCCGCAGCAGCTGCTGTCATAACATTTGTCCCTCCTGGGGCAGCAGTCAAAAGTGGTGTGGCAGGTGTAGCTGGAGTTCCTGGAGTTCCTGGAGTTCCTGGAACGCTGCTTGCACTACCGGTGTTGTTAAATCCGTTTACATTAAGTGCCTTGGTTCGTTTCCGTCCCTTATGACTATGAATATCACGCCGTCCACCCTCCCCTTCGTCCTCTGAATCTGAAAGCTCCCCATCACGCTGGACGTGTGTATCCCAGTCACTCTGGGTGCCTCCGCGCATCTCCTTTGCCTCCTCTGTATCCTCATCTTCCGGCTCCTCTTCTGGACGATCGCGAGGAACCTCGGTCATCTGCACACTTGGCGCAAATTTCGTTCGCGAAAGGTTCTCGAGAACATACTGCATCACTCGGTCAAGATACTCTTTGCTATTTGCGTTCTGCATGTTCGACGGACGAACTTCCAGCTGATAATCAGGACCGTAATACTCGTAGTAATCATTGTAAGGAATCTCCGGACCAACCATCTGCCCAACAAGTAACCCGGTCTCAAATGTCCATGTCCGAGCAACATTACGCATAGTGTAGCCGCCGCCTCCAACAACCAAGGTGGGCAGACCGAAACTCTTAACAAAATTCACACAATTGGCATGTCCCTTCATACTCAAATTAAAACAGCCCAATCTGTCACCAGAAAGTGAGTCGCCTCCGCATTGTAAAACTACTGCAGTCGGCCGATACCATTCCATAATCGCCGTGATTGTTGGTTGGAAAACAGATTTATATGTAGTATCATCAATACCGTCTCTCAAAGGAAAATTTACTGCGTAATTCTTTCCTTTGCCAATACCAGTGTCGCGCAACTCGCCCGTACCGGGGAAATATTCGCCATATTTGTGGAAACTGCATGTCATAACTCGATCCGTAGTATAAAATGCTTCTTCAACACCGTCGCCATGGTGTACATCAATATCAATATACACCACTCGTGGATGATATCGAAGAAGCTCGAGAATACCTAGCACAATATCTATTACGCGGTCAATTATCTCTTCTCTTGATAACAATCGTTATACGACTTACCATTAACATAGCAAAATCCACTCGCTTCGCTCTTCTTCGCGTGATGTAGTCCTCCGGCCCAGTTAATAGCAATGTCACATTTTCCGCGGTTGAGTCGAGCAGCTCCCTCTATATCACAACCCGATTAGTAGACTTCTCGACGACTCTAAAACCTCGAAGTAGAAATCTTACCCATGCTGCCACCGCCACTGATACTACAAAATTCATATAATCCATCAAAAACCGGACAGTCGTCGCCGACGTTAAATTTTACTTGTTCTTTCGCAAACAAATCCATGTTATCTGGCGTCACTCGCGATAAAAAATCGACATATTCATCGGTGTGAAATTGGCACATTTCTTGCTTCGTAGCTGGTTTAGCACGCTAGTTTAGATATCATTCAGCATTAGCTATTATATTCAAATCCAATTTCAATAAAGTATCTACTCACATAAATCTCCATTTTCTTATATAGTCCATAGTTCATCACAAGACTATGTGCCATACGAATACGATGAGGTTTCATCGGATGGCCGGCTCCATATGCATAATTTCCAACATCCGCTACTCAAAATCAGTTTCAAATCTAGTCAAACAAACTACGTTTAAAACTAACAATCGTAAAAATAAGCGACACCTGGAAATAATCGTTAGTTAGCAGTCCACTCAACAAAATCTCCCTTTAGCTCACGCTTGCTTGTATTATTCACTTGGATATTCACGGGTTCAATGACTCGCTGCGCATACGATGCCATACTGAATATTTCCTGTTGAGTAGTCTATTTGCAAGCTTGCCTGATGTGAGACAACAGACAGCAATCTCTGACAGAATCTTGGAAAGTTCTCCACAGTTTCACTCTCCGGGCTGATCTGCTATGATCCACTCAAGCTAGCCCCTTAAGATTTCGACAGGACTGATCTAAAATCAAAAAATTTGATCCCAAAAACAGTCTTAATAAACACAAAATAAATTCGGATCCAAAAGAAAGAACTATTCCAGTAACAAAATGATAATTCATCTTTGCGCACTCCGGTCCACGTCCTACTATATGAACCACGGCCGATTAGGGTAACTCTGTCAACAACACCCCTAGCTTTTCTGTGTTATCTTACGGACTACACGAAAAGGAATTATAACAAAAATTAAATCAAATAAGTTTCATTATAATAGTCTTATATTAGAATGTATAGTCATACAGCACTATAATCCGCAACTATACAGCATACTTCCGAGTCCATTCTCTAGCTGTGGCTTCATACTTGGTCCTATCGGTTTTATACAAATGCGCGATCTCGGGAACTAGTGGATCATCCGGATTTGGATCCGTCAGCATAGAGCATATAGACAACAGCACCTTTGAAATGGTGAGTGCTGGCGACCACTGGTCACGTAGAATATCTAAGCAGATAGATCCATTACTGTTGATGTTGGGATGATAAATGCGAGTGGTAAAGCTCACCTGTCTTACGTTAGCAATGCAGTTCATACCACATCAAGCACCTGAACTTACTTTAGGAGGCTTAAAAGGATAATCGGTAGGGAAATGTATGGCAAGAAAAAACACCCCGCCAGAGTAGGGACTGTCAGAAGGTCCCATGATAGTCGCCTGCCAATGGAACTAGCCGTCGTCAGTCAGGCGAATTGAATATGCCAAAGGATACATACAAGATCGTCACCAATAGGACCGGCAGAGCAAGAAGAAGGGGGATCTCTGCAAATAGAGTCAGTAAATCATACTTTAGTAGAGGGTACTAAGGCAGTTGCAGTCGCAGCAATCAAGAGGTTTGGTAAAAGGAGTGTCATAATTTCCAGAAAATCGCAATTAGAGCCATCAGGCAAATGAATCAAATATACGCAATTGACTTGCCCAGCTTCAAGCGATTACTATAATGGCCACTTCGGGCCTCGTGAGGTCTCGATGAGGTCTCCAAATCAGAGAAATAACTATAAAGGCAAGAGTCCGCAAATTATCTGGCAAACCATTTCAACTCAAACATCAAACCATTCAGATATAATGACTCAATACCTAAGTGGCAGACCGTATAGATACTCAATAATCCACCACTTAGGAAAAATGAATAGTTGAGAATATTCAAGAGACATTCCACCACGCAGACCGAAACAACGCCCTCAATCAATAGATTCTCACGCTGAATTCACAGGCCCTCGATTTCGATCGTCGATTCAATAAAACCAAGTCTTCAAACGCAGTTTAAAATCCAAACAAACTTACTCAAATACAGTAACAAAAACCCTATAAGATCGCTGCGCAAACTGCTCACGCGGCAAGATAGGAACTGATATGGAATACGAGAATACCACTGACCAGTCGTATCTCAGCCCAACCAGCCTTAACGAATAACTCACCTTCCAAGATCTGAAAGTTCCTTGCTAATACGCTTTAAAGCCATGCTTATAATAAATATATAACTGTTATTGCTGTTATTATGTAATCGTCGGAAACAGTAGAAAACGATGCTCCACAGTCACTGACAGTCTAAGCTGAGGTGGACGGATGGCGAGGAGGGAGAAACCGATCATTGGAAAGACTAGAGAAGCACGCAGAAGCCGCTCATGTTGTTGTGGGCTTGCGGTATATATGAAGTGTGATTTCTTTTTTATTCCATATTTGGACAGATCAAATAGGACAATTTATTCGGGCGTGTCATATCTTATATCACGTGATGAAGACCACATGATCGCGCTGTACTGTTCTATCAAGATTAGTAAGCATATAACCAATTACAGCATCCTTAACACTTTAGATGATTATATAATACTATATAATATTTGTGGAAACAGCTCATCCATCTACAATCCATCATAATCACCTTCATCATCTTCGATATCACCATCTTGAATCTCAGAAGCAAGTTCCTTCTCTCGTTCTCTTGCTTCCTCGACATTCTTGAGATCTTGTCGGTGCTGATTCATAGGATATCGCATAGCTTTGACGCTCTCATTATGAAGAGAAATACAAAATTTAATCCGGTCGTGAAACATCAAGCTCGGCTCTTGCGTAGCGTAGATATCTAGAATCTCTTTACTTTGCATAAACCCTTTCTCATGGTCAATCGTAGCCTCAATCACGCCGTCTCGAATAGCTTTGGCTACAATATATTCTGCGCTTTCCTCCGAATCAAGATGTAGTCGAATGCATATATCTTTTAATGAGATCTTGCTGTACGACAGGCTCATCATGCGGATGCCGGTCTTGATAACATTCTGTCGCAGTCGGAGAATCAGCATGTACGTTCCGTCTTTCTTGAAGACAGCACCATACTTGGAAATAGTCTCCGAAAATTCGGGCATATTTCCAACCCGAACAGCTTGAACAAGATCCATATACGGCTTAAGCGAGTTCTTATAAATGGCATCACCAAACAGGGTGCGATCAGGAATATCACCCATCAGCAACTCGATCGTGATCTTAAGCTTTTGCGCCGCCTGTAAGAATCCAGCAGCATAGGCAGTCTGAGGAGCCTTCCGTATTGCGCCAATCAAGCTCTCGTTAGCAGAACTATAATCAAGCTGGATTGCCTTAATTCGACCGACATAATAAAGATATCGAGCTACAACAGATGTAGCAGCAGACTCTGGAAACTGAGTCTTCAGTACAAGCTGGTTGGCCTGCGAAATCGCCTGCGTGTTGAGATAATTGCGAAGCAGTAACGTAATAAGCATGGCTCGGGTTTCCGTGTCATGTCGAAGAGTAGCAGTTCGCAAGACTTCATGCAAAAGTCTAGTCATTGATTAGTATGGAAGGAATGAACAAAGCAAATAAGAAGTCCTTACGGTCGTATTTCTATCTGCAAATTTGTTAGTTCCTTTCCGCGAGAATAGTAGAACCACATTTTAGCTGCAAGGGCATCAAGTGTACGTCTATTGTAGCTTCGCAGAACATCGATTGCTTCATCATTGAATGCATTCAACTTCACAAGATCACCCTGATCAAGCAAGTAGACTTGCATCAAAAGCAGTATATAGACATCAATCTCCGGAAGAACAACTGCATCTGCAGTAGATGTGGCCGAGGGTTCACTGATATCAACCGTGGACTTTGAAAGATAATTTAGAACCAGAGCAGCCGAAGGATGATCTCGAGAAGGATATGCAGCATCAACCACACTGGCTAGAATATCGGCATCAAAACGACGACGAAGACTGCCTATTCCACGAAGAACACGCATCGAAAAACGAGGCTCGAAATTACTGGCTGCTTTCTCGAGAAAGCCAAAGTTTTGTTGAATATCTGAAATAATATTAAGCAGTCAGTTGTGTCATCTGGGTCAGCCAGTAAAATAAATGTTCAACCTTGCAACATACCATTCAAAACAAGGCTAGCAACTTCCTCTGAACTTTGTTCAATAGGAATAGTTTCGACCGGATCGATATCCATTTTGTCTGAGACCGCGACTGTTGTCGTTGTATCTTCATTCGATCCTGACATTATATTTCCACAGAAGTCTATGTCCACTCGGCTGAATTAGGTCGTATTAGCAAGCCAAGGTCAGGCAATACTAAGCTGGATCTTGAAAAATTATAATGAATTAGTTGTCGATCACGCTCGGATCGACGGACTTGTTTGAAGAGTGTTCAATTTTCCTGACTCGATTGGTGGAGTATTCAGCCTTTGAAGACTTATGTACAACCAAGCCTAGGTTGTGTTGTCACGTGCATGGAACAAAATCGCGGTCCGAGAGAGTGTTAGGAGGGAACGCGTCTTGATTGGAAATAACCTAACAGAAATACGTGCATTTTATTAGAGGACAACAGCTAAAAGACTAAAGAGTATGACTACATTAGAAAGCATCATATTCTCGCTTTCGGAGTCTGCGTTGTCGTTATCGTCAAATGATTTCAGTCGACACGAGAACTTTACGAACGCGGTCTTGAGTAAAGGCGACGGAAATATTACCTCCCTCATCCGTGATATTGACCGCGAAGAGCAGCAGCTCCTCACTATAGATCCACAGGATAAACATGTTATGCTACGTAATAAGAGAGCTTCTTGGAACGTGAGCACTTCTGGAGTCAACAAGAGAATGGAAGATAATCCGGATGCAGATATTGATGAGATCTGTGAGGAATTAGAGAGATTGTTAAAGATTTAGTAAGTCTGACGTTTAGGATTTGTTATAACTAGAATTTGATTAACAGTTTTATCCAGTCCTGCAGCAGTTGAAATTGTTGACAGAATCAATTACTATAAGGAGAGATCTCAAGTACTAAAGTCATCGATATCGCAATACGAACAATTAGTTGATCAGGTAGGCAGTTCCTTCTATAATGTCCTACTGTTTTGAATGCTGACCTAAATGCAGCAAAAATCACAGCTCGATTCAGTCCATTCGAGCTCTAAGTACCGAATTAATCGGACGTAGCTTCCCATAATATGTGTTTTCTGCAGGATACGTCTGCAGTTACTCAGTCTTTGTTTGGCGTTGGTTGGAACTGGGTTAAATGAGATCTAAAAATCTGTATTTAGATATATGCTAGTTATACTCCAAATATTCCTCAATACGTCTGGATCGTTTAATCGTTTTTCTTCTCCAGAGGAGCCTTATGAGATAGGAACTCCTCGTGGTTGATAATAGTTTTTACTTCCTTTTTCCGCCGTTCTAACTGACGTGCGTCATCGATTCGTTGCAGATATCCGATATAGAGAGTGACCTCTGCCACAAGAACAATCAAGGCTCCAAAAAGAGATAAGAGTAGGCGCTTTCCAGTCGATAAATTCGCACCACCCCATGTCCATACGGCATAACCGACGGAAACCACCGAAAATAAAACATTTATGACCACCGATATTTGGTTCTTCACTTCTTTGCTGTCCATCTGTTCGAAAAAGGGCGTTGCTAACGCTGGCGCGGTATCTGCAATCATTGCTTGGTATTCCTGCTCCTCATAACGAACACGTAATTTTTGCATTCGGGCTTCGTATTCAGGATCCTAATTTGTTAATCTAATGGTCAATGGTGGAAACCTATCGTCATTAAGAGCATACCACTTTCTTGATCGGCTTTGGAGGAAAGTAAATGCCAGATCCAACTAACAAGTTCCTCAGTGAATATTTTTTTGCCATCTCATTGTCCGACGCAAACTCAATAGCAATCCGAGCCAGGGCTTTATGCGTTACAAATGGAGTGTCGGCCGGAATTCGTTTGAGGTCTAGTAAATCATCCTTGTCGATTTCAAGTTTTTTGTTGTAGGCCGCTATTGCCTCTAAGATTAGAGGGGTTGTTGTTAATTTGGGCATAGCTGTTACTTTGAATGGATATTAAGCTTGATTGTCATTTGCTGTACATTATCGCTGAATATCCTGATTAAGATTATGGTTCATCAAGAATTGGAAGGAAACTGGTTATACTCCCAACTATCAATGATTGGCAACTCACCACAAACAAACATGCGTATATTCATAGATTTTATCACAATACATGTATTTACAACGCAACGCAAGAGATAGTGCTCTCAGATATCATAAAATACCATACAATATCACTCAAGTTCCGCTAGCTTCTCTGTACCAGCGCAACACTTTATCTGTACCAGCACTTACAAAACCTTGTGGGCGACCCGTTCCATCGGTCTTGGTCCATTTAGCAGTCCAAACTGGTCCCTCCGCCTCATTCTGGGTAGCTACACACTCTCTATTTTCAATACTCCAGACTTTTAGTGTTTGATCGAAGGAACTTTATAAACTTAGCAAATACAAACTTAGCCAATGACAGTTTCTCTTACCTGGTGATTATGTGCTCTCCATTGAAATTCCAATCCAATGACATGATCCATCGGGAATGACCTGGTAAAGTAAAGACCATTTCTCCGGATTTAACGCTGTAGACAGTAACTATTCTTGAATCTCCAGCTGCAGCTAGAAGTCGAGAACTGGGAGAAAACGCAACTGAACGAACAGATTTTACATGACCTAAAGCGAGGATTAGAATTTCCACATATTTGTACCAGACACGGAAAGCTCATACCCGCAAGAGAATGAATTAGTAATGCAGTCTCTGTACTAAAAATATACAATCCTCCGTTCTCATGACCCGACGCAATATAGAGTCCATCATTTGACTAGAAGGTCAGTAATATGTCTCTCCCGTGAGAAATAGAACATACGTAATCCACGCAAAGACCAGGGGTGCCTTTTGTTTCTAAATATCCACAACTAACAAAACCTTGGTCATCCCGCGCAAATACGGAGATATTTCCATCAATTGTTGTTGCAGCCAGATACTGACCATCAGAAGCAAGCGAGACCGCCCAGAATGTTACTTTCGCTGTTTTAAAAATTAGTGAGAACCTAGACGCAATAACATCATCAAAATAGAACAGTAGAAGTCACCTACGATCGCTCAATGTTATCAGGTGATCGCCTGAGGAAAGAGTCCATACAGAAATAGAACCATCGAAACCAACAGCAGCAAGTAAGTCGGCTTGACTGGACACAGAAACGTGATGGATTCCCACGCGATGAGAGGTCGAAATCTCACGAACAAGCTCGTGGTCAGATGACAAAGCGTTCCATACTCTTAGCTTTGAATCCCCAGTCGCAGAAACTACCAACTTTGGTGAAGTCGCAACAGCAAATATGTCGGTGGGATGATCTGTACACGTTAGAGAGATCAACGCCGAATCTAAGGACGAGGGACTTGCCATTATCACTAAGCGCAGATGTGAAATATTGCTTACTCTATTATGATATTGTAATATAGTTAGTAATAATCAATCTAAATTTGCTTACAGTAAGCGAAATAGAGACAAGGCTTGATTGACCGGGCTAATTTCGAAGAGGGGATTGACAAACCATGATAACAGAGCTAAAATTGCATTGAGGTCCACGATTCCGCGACCCAAATAATCACTGCGTATAATATTTCTTTCTGATATTAATCAGAGTAATCTCCTACCTTCTTAACCTAAAATATAACGCAACTGCAGTACTACTATATTTCGATCAATTACTTAGCATAAGTTTTCTCATACTAATGAGCAATCACGTGGAGAAGACAATTGGGAGAACGCGTTAATAATCTGCGACGAGAGTGTGTGGGGAGCAAGCGATCTGCGGTTTCGATCCATTGACTTCTCAATCTGGCAATTACTTTTCTCGGTCGAAGAGCGAAGTTAAGAGGCATGGATTATTCGAAACAGCCCCATTTAGCTAATAATTTTGCAATTATTTTACAACTAGTTCACTTTTAATCCAGAATTGGTTCAGAATTGGAAAGATGCACAGGAAACTTTAAGATGAACACTCGCTGGTTCTAATAGACTACCGAAAGTCAGATATAATCTCTTTCAAGAAAGATAACTTGTTGCGGAAACAAAGACTGGGTGAGACATTTTAATTTTTCCATGAATTTGCTATCTATAGCGTTTATTTCCGCAGCATCTGTCTGGCATTACGTGTTCGCAGGTCTGATTCCGTGGATAAACCAATTTCTAGAAACCTCCGCTATC
The DNA here is from genome assembly GCF_038497815.1 of [Lipomyces] oligophaga. Lineage (NCBI taxonomy): Eukaryota > Fungi > Ascomycota > Lipomycetes > Lipomycetales > Lipomycetaceae > Lipomyces > [Lipomyces] oligophaga. Next base: position 1,616,237 of record NW_027117785.1, on the reverse strand, counting down.
TATCTGCTTGGGAGTGGATCGTCCCGGAAACTGCCTTTGGTATCTAATTCAAGCTAATTTCAATTTACCGAGAACGAGATGAGGCTGGTATCATTTATTTTAGATTGATGTGCGTTGGGATCTGTCTAGTTTCTGTCCGAGTTTGGACGAAGCCTGACGAAGTTTGTCTGCATACGCTCAGCGATTACTTTTAGCCTCCAAGTAATATTCTCAACCTTGCTAAGTAATCTAGTCACATTTCTGTTGACAGAACCCCGAAAGACAAAGTTTGATAATGGCGGGGTCGACCATTGAGACGACAAGTTGGTCTTACTACCTTCTGAATGTTGTCGCTGATTTCCCAGCCAAGATGAATTTTTCATAGAAGTTCGTGCGACTGATTTTGATCGATCATATGGCTGCATTACAAGCTTCTACATTTCATCTTTATGATCCGCTGTGTGACATTTCGACAGCATTGGCATTGACACATACTGTTCTTGCCGATTCATCTGTGCCCACTCTCGGAGTACATAAGCTGTTCAATTCTCCTTGCTCTGAAATCTTGATACAGTGCATGTTTCCTTACTAGTGAGCCTTAGACGATTACGCCATGCCATTTGTTTTTCAATATTTTGTCTACCTTTGGCTGTTGCTTATTCGAGATGTGAAAGCAAAATATACCTGCTCAGGCCCCTCTTGCACAGTCTCTACCTCGACAGGAAATTACCGTGGGCTTAATAATTCCGATGGAATCCAGTTCTTGAGTATTCGCTATGCCCAACCACCATTGGAAAATTTAAAATTTGCAGATCCAGTTTCTTTCTTGCCTAGCGCGTCCATGATGTACGCTTGTTAGAGTAATTTACTTTTGATTTTGGTATTAACCTCGACCAGCTATGACGCGACTCAACTTCCACCGTTTTGTATTCAAGGAAACTATGCAAACGAGTCTGAAGATTGCTTGTATTTAAATGTGTTTCGACCCAAGCAAAATTCTTACGAAAGCAGTCTGCCTGTCATGGTCTGGTACGATATGAAGATGCGTAGCTGAATATATTAATATCTAACGTTTAAAGGGTTCATGGAGGTTCATTTACCGAAGGCGGTTCTGCTGATCCCGTCATTTACGGAGCATACCTTGCAAATACAAAGGGAGTCATAGTAGTTACAATGAATTACCGCTTGGGCTTATGGGGACTTTTTGACGATGGCAACAGTACTAATTTTGCGCTGAAAGATATTCTTTTGGCATTGGATTGGGTAAAGCAGAACATTCAATGTAAGAGACCACTGTTAAACAGAAACTTCGCTTTCGTACTTATAAATTGTACTAGACTTCAATGGAGATGCATCGAGCGTCACTTTGGCCGGCCAGAGTTCTGGCGCGACAGCTGTTCGAGCAATGTTATCGTCCAGTAAAGCTGTAGGATTATTCAAGTATGCAATTCTGCAATCGGATCCGATGAATTATGGAGTTAGTTGCATTGCGTTGGACATACTAGAATTACACATTAACTTCCTTTCAGTGGTATCCGCGAGAAACTTCAGCGTATATTACTTCACTAGTGTACAATCAGACAGGTTGCTTCGACCTGGACTGTATGCGGACACTGTCAACATCGGCAATTTTGTCGGCGCAGGAGTATGTGTTAAGCTGTGCTCCGACGCTGAAGTTGAATGTTAGTTATGCGACTCCTCTTAGTCCAATTATCGACGAAAATATTTTGATGCAGGACTTCTCTGTCTATCTTGAAAATGATAACTTGCCCGTCCAAGTACCTATTATGATTGGAACAGTGAAAAACGAGTCAAACCATATTATCGAAGGAGTATTACCAAGTCCAGTTCCGGTCTCATACTATTCAACTGTTTTGGCTGAATTCTTGGGTAATGAGAGGGCTGACGAAGTTGTTGAAACAGGATTGTTTGCTCCGTCAGAATCTGCTGATGACTCTACAAGGATTTGTGCCGCTTATTTTTCGGGTTTGTTTTACTGGACATGCCCGGTGGAGCAGAACTCGGTCAAACTTGCATCCTTACTCCATAACAAGGTCTACTTGTATGAATTCCGACTAGGAATGACGTATCCAAATTTGACATCTTTGAGTATGTGTGAATTTCCGAACGTCTGCCATGAATCTGATTTATATCCTTTGTTTGGGACATACTCTCCGATGGTGATGGATTCGCGCCAGAAGCGATTAGCCGCCGAAGTCCAGGAACGATGGACAAGCTTTATGTCGACGGGTTCACCAAATTCCTCAAAGTATCCGCTGCAGTGGAGTCCTGTCGATTCGTCATCCAAATTGAATTTGCTGATGTTGGGCCGAGAGAAGACTAGACACCATATGTATGAAGAAGAATGCGCAGTCATGGGGACAGCGGTGAAGTATGACTATCAGCTGTACTCTCAATAATTGATTGCTACTTAGCTTAATCGAGGAACTGTTGAATCATTTGGGAATTTGATAGTAACAAGGAAGACTGCAGAAATTATATATTAGTTTCGAAGATGTTTTAAACCTGTAGGACAAGAAGTAAAAGATTTTGAATTTGATTTGAATTTGAATCTGAATTGTGTATTATGTACAACATGGATATGCGCAAAATCATGATCACTTTAATCTACGATTTTTGCGTAATGTTTCGAAAGGAAACATCGGAAGACGATCCTTTTTCTGTTCTTCTTTCATAAGCTCGTACAAGAACTTTCTCGTGCTGGGAATGGACGAATGCTGCTTTTCTGTGAGTTCGAGGAATTCCTTGTCGATTGACTCGGGGATCTCAGATTCCGGCTTCGAAAAACCTCCCCTTTCGGCTGTCCAAACTTTACGGATCTCCTCGTGACAAGGCGTACAGACAGTATGTGCACGTTTCACTCGTCCGCAGCCAGGACATTCAGTTAGTGATTCGACTGGCTTGATTTTCTTGTTTCCGTTCTGACTCCAGCGAATGTGCCTTCGTCGAAGAGAGACTTTCTTTTTCGGCGCAGCAAGAACAATTCCAAACGGATTCTTGCCTAATCCTAGTCCGAGATCAGTAGGTAGCGGAAGTCGTAGGGTGATTGAGCTCGGAAACGGAAGAGCATTGATCGTCGAGGATAACTGAGATACTATGGTCCTAGGGAAAAGACCCCACATAGCACTTGCCCATGGCATTGACGCCGGTTGGCGAAGGACGACGGAAGACATTACCAAATTGAATCAATTGAAATATTTCCTGTCAATTAAAACCAAACATGTATCAGCTCAATATTCTGAACAAGCTATGGAAAACTTTGAAATATTTCCAGCTGATTTTCAGGATATACATCCAAATTTTCCTGACTCGATACACAGTACTCAAAAGTGTAAGCAGGCATAAACGCGACACGTTTATGCATATCCCAAAGCGGATTAGTGTACACGCCGCGAGTGTTCCCGACAGGCCAAAAGGGACACAGACGCGTATTGTGCAACCACGATCGGGGCAGTAGACGAAGAAATTTTAGATACGTTGCTGATCCAGAACACGATTAGTTGGAGTTAGTTTAATAGAATAGAAATTTGATTGAATCAACTGCGAATATGGCTACGACAGAAACCATTCAACCTCGAAGCTATGTCGGGTTCGACAGTATTACTTCTCAGATTGAGAAGAAGATGCTCAAGCGAGGATTTCAGTTCAACATAATGGTTGTAGGTATGTTAAGAAACAGATGGAAATAAGACGTATTGGAGAATGAAAAATAGACTGACTATAGTCTATAGGCCAATCGGGACTCGGAAAATCGACTTTGATCAATACTCTCTTTGCTTCCCATTTGATCAATAGCAAGGGTCGCACGTCTCCTACACAACCTATCCCGCAAACAACCGAAATCCAGACAGTTTCACATGGTACAGAAAAATTCCCTACTGATATATCCAAAATATATACGATTCTAATTTCGATTAGTCATTGAGGAGAAAGGTGTACGTCTGCTGCTTAACATCGTTGATACGCCTGGTTATGGAGACAAAGTCAACAACGAGCGATGCTGGGATCCAATTGTTAAGTATATACGAGACCAGCACTCGGGTTATTTGCGGAAGGAGCTCACTGCTCAGCGCGAGATATATATCCCTGATACACGCATTCACTGCTGCTTGTTTTTCATAGCTCCCACTGGCCATACGTAAGTTTTCCCTTTTGAGACTGAGTTCAGACAACAGAGAAGTTTCAATATTTGAATGACGGACTGACAGCGAGTAGTCTTAAACCCATGGACTTGATTGTACTCAGGAAACTGATGGATATCACGAATGTGGTTCCAGTTATTGCCAAATCTGATGCTTTGACTCCATCTGAGCTGGCCGGATTCAAGGAGCGGATTCGCGAAGAGTTCAAAACCAATAATCTGCAGATGTACCCATATGACAATGATTTGTTAGATGAGGATGAGCGCGCCATGAATGCGCATATTCGAGTAAGTTGCTACACTAATACAGTAGTCCCGAAACTAAGGCAATACATAGAATATTATGCCATTTGCTGTTGTCGGTTCTGAAAATGATGTAGTTGTTGACGGGAAGCTTGTTCGCGGACGCAAGAGTAGATGGGGAGTTATTAATGGTATGTATGAGGGAATAGTTAACAAAAGCCAAGATTAACAAGAGCTAGTTGAGAATGAGAACCACTGCGAGTTCACTCTTCTGCGCAACTTTCTCACCCGTACGCATTTGCAAGACCTAATTGAGACGACTGCTCAGGTGCACTACGAGAACTGTCGCTCGAAGCAGCTTCTTGCGTTGAAAGAAAACAGTAGCAACGCTGCCGCCGAGCGACGTCCTATTAGTCCGCCGGGCGCGCATGGCAACCCGGAATATCAAATGCGTTCGGCGTCGGCAGCCAACAACAGCACACGTTAGTATGAGGGTTTTGCCGAACAAAGATCTTTCCAATCTTGATTTGTTGTTTGTTTTGTGTTTGGCTTCGGATGGCGGACGCCGGGTTATAGACGCCGTGTACTAATGAGATGTTTTGTTTTAATTTTGACCAGTCATGTTTGTGGAAGGAATTGTTTGCGGAAAGAACTGCAAAGGTTCTCTCGAGTATGGTTAACTTTGTTTGTATCGACTTTTAGTTGTGTGTTTGCTTTGAAGCCTGGTTAATTTGAATTGTTATTAGTAAGGTCTTTCTAACAGAAGCAATGGTAGTCTATCGCAGTACCTCTTCTATCTACTTGTTAATATCTCATCCAACCAGAATTCGGCTAAAACTTTTGATTTTAACTACTCAAACTTGGACCTCCGCCGGAATTCCACCAGCCCACAAGAACCTCTTAAGACAACAAGGTTCTTATCACGTGACAGCACTGTGTGGCTGTTTAGGCGTAGGAGAACAGTTAGCTGGCTGGTTTAGGTGCTCTTGGACTGGAAATTGTTTGGTTTAAAAAGCCAGCGCCAGAACTAGTTGCGAATAGGCAGGCAAATAGTAGGTGGAAGAACGGCCGAATCGGACACGATATCTGGCGACATAGAGATTGGCACAGCAAGATAAGAAAATACGACAGATCAATTGCTTCGCTGGATTTTCCGTTTCGAGACCTGTGTCTGCTTTAGTTTACTCTCATTTTGGCAGCTGTTGTCGAATCCTACGATACAAAAGAACAGAGTCTATCATGTCGTCTCTACCAGAAGGCTGCGTTCCGCAGGACACGAGCGCGTATTCGCTCCCTTTGCGGTTGTTCTCCGTTTTTGCAGTGTTTGCAGTGTCCAGCGTCGCTGTATTTTTGCCAGTATTTATTCAGCGCTATGTCAAGTCTACGTCCGATTCGCACCACACAACGGAGTCGGTGATGCTAGTGATCAAACAGTTTGGTGCTGGTGTTATTGTGGCGACTGCGTTCATACATCTTTTACCTGATGCTTTTGAGACGTTTGATGACCCGTGCATTGGTGAAATCCAGTTCGACGCCTGGCCGGGGCTTCTTGCACTTGTCGGTGTTCTCATCACGTTTGTCATCGACAACCTCGGCCACCGGATTGTTGCAGAGCGGATCCGTAGCGCATGTTTGAAGCTTGAGCAAGATTCGGCAGCTCGACCACTGCTCGCGAGGGAAGCCGGACACGACGCCGAATCACATTTGGACAGCCTTTCTGTTGATTCTGAGCCCTCAACTATTGCTGCGCTATCACAAACCCCGAAAAAGAGCGGATCGTTTGCAACGTTTGATTCAATGTCAGGCTCATCCAGCGGTCATTTGCATTCACACGGTGGTAATAATAAGGGCTCTTTGACCATTGGTCACGTACATAATCACGGACACACTTTTTTTGAACTGGAAGACGAGGTTGAGGAGAGCGGTAGCGACGAAGACGATAGACCGGATCTCGAGGCGGGAGCTATTCCGTCCAGCGAGCCCGCTAATAATGATTCTATGCACCGACAAAAACACCATCATCATCATCCATACAGTGGTCCGGGTGGCGAGGATCTTACGGCCTCGATTGATAGGCTTAGCTTGTATGTGCTCGAGGCGGGAATTATTTTCCATTCGGTTTTGATTGGTGTTACGCTATCTGTGACTAGCGAGTCAGCATTTTTGTCCTTATTCGTCGTTATCATGTTCCACCAATTTTTCGAGGGTCTCGCATTAGGTTCCCGGATCATGTCAGTCAAATCGTTGTCCCCTTCCCGAAAGTATTTTTACTGCTCTTGGTTCTGTATGATTACTCCAATTGGGATGATCATCGGTATTATATGGCGAGGTAGCTCTCTTACTACTGCAAGTGTTTCTCTTTGGATAATGGGTTCTCTCAACAGCATGTCTGCTGGCATCTTACTTTGGGCAAGTCTCGTCGAGCTTTTGGCTGAAGAATGGATACACGGCGAGCTGCACGAGGCTTCTGTTGCTCTGAGTACCGTCGCTTTCTTTGCAGTTTTATGCGGTGCGTCATTGATGAGCGTCTTGGGTATTTGGGCTTGACGTTTGTGCCGAGTTAGAAGAGGAGAGATTGTATAGAGTTGCCGTATTTTTATACTATTTTATCTATCATCTTTATTTTGGAGTCATGGAGTTTAAATAAATGCATTCTCACCCAATCAGTTCTTCGTACAATTTGCAGAATAAAATAAACGTTAATTTCTGATTACTGAAATAAATTTTCTTTTTAATTTATGAGTTTAAATATTTCGCAGTCGTTTAAATAATGTTGATCTAATCCATTTATATCTACCAAGAAATTATTCAAAAATATTATTGGTGAAAACTCACAATGGCAATAACATCCAAAAATCAGCAGAAATATGTCAATAACCAAAATACCAAGCAATAAAACCAAAAAACCTAGAAATAATATTTCAGCTGATTTTTTAATTGCTTGCTTGCTTGATCAACTTTCCGGTCGCATCGCGCCCGACAGAAAAGTCTTCATCATCAACATATTCCACGCTCTTGCTCACTTTTACAAGCCCCGTAGATCGCTTCTGGAATGTACTCCAGCGCGGCATGTAATGACGCAGTTCGTCGATACTCGGAAGTCTACCCAACTCGTACAGGACCTCGTCCTCGGGAACTCGCGCAGTCTTATTTACACTAGACGAAATCGAAAATTCAGGATCAGCCAAGGGAGGCGGCGACTGAGGTTCCCACTCGTCGTAGTATCCAATCACAGTGATCTGCGATACCATCTCCGGCGTCAAAAGCTTCGCGTCTTCGCCTTCAATAGCCTTGATCCGTAGTCGGAACGGATGAGTCCCGTCGCACTGACCAATGAAAAAGTTGCAGCGTGTGAAAAATTCAACTCGTGGGCCGGTCGTGTTAAATGTTAAGGAGTCTGAAGATACAGGCATTCCATATGGATAAGTAGGCGTCGCAAGAACCTCCACTGAAAGTGCAGTTAATCCAGTATATTCAAAAAATGATTGCGGAATCAACAATTCGCCACCTCGCGAATGACGAACCCAGACTGATAAGGTGTAGGCTGCATGCTCTACATCCTCCTCTGCTTGCACAGTAAGAAGATCAGACGAATCTTCAATTGTAGAAATGTAAGGAGTCATTGACAATGCTGGCCATGTACATTCTTGTAACTCTCCTTTCTCAGGGCTCGTGCAAACAATGTTGTTGCTAGCACGTGCAGTAGGAATTTCATAAGCAATCTTTTCTAAATATCCTGGAACTCCACGAATAAGCATCCGTCCAGCATCACTCCAGTTAATCGAATTTTCAACAGTATAGTCAATTTGCTGCTCAATGAAAACCTTCAAAGGCGAACCAGAATTGTAAGGGAACGTGCTAAGAGTTGAAGACAACAACGAAATAAAAGTAACGAATACAATCGCACATACTGGGAAAGTGAATATTCCCCGTAATCCGACAAATCTTGAGATGAATGGCGTCAAGTTCATGACCAACAAAAGACTGAGAAGCGTTACTACAAGGTAAGGAGCTTGATCCCATGATCCTTCGGCAGCACCATAACGAAGGGCATTCAGCGAGAAAAACAGTATCTGCAAAATAGTGATGGAAGGCAAGAAAATGGCTGAGAAAAATTCTCCAATCAAAATCAAAGCTTCAAACGCATCTGTGGATTCATTCAAAATAGTATAGGCTTCTTCTTGCTCGGTCGGGACTAAAAGAGTGTCTTCCTCATCAGATGCATCTTCATTCTGCTCTGAGCGAGGAGAAGGATCACTAGGGGAAGAGCGGGTGGGTAAAAGTCCCCGCTTGGCCAGACGGATAGATCGGTAAGCTTTGTAAAGATATGGCGAAATGTTGATCAAAATCGCGAAAAATGTACCAATATACATCAAAATAAAGATCAAAGGGCCATTTATATCAGAGGACAACATATAAATGACAGAGATCAAAGCGAAGATCCAGTGGATCGTGAAAATCTCAAGATAAGTACCAAGCTGAGACACGCATGGGAAGATATAATCTGACAGACCCACGAAAAGCATTGACGTGATAACAGTAGTCAAAGCAATTAATAAAGCCGGCGAGTCGGATGAGTAAATAATTCCTACATTAGCATGAAGAATAAGATTAACAACAATTAAGTCTGCAGCTATGATTGCAAACAGAGATATTGGAAATCGGAACCACCCTTGTTTGGTTAACTTCAAAATCCGTTGTACAGAGACCAAATAATAGACGAGACCTCCAACAATAACAGGGCAGAAGATAAGAGACAGAAAAGCGAGAGTAATCACACCTCCACGTCTCCATACCAAACCATATTTGCCGAACAGGTCGTAGTATGATCCTTCGCCATTGGCATTCTTAGCATTCACATTGGGAAGAGAATCTGAGGTCATGTATTCAACAATGGGTATGGTGATTTCAATTAAATAGCGTGCTGATCCTTTTCTAGCCGAGCTGGCAGTATCAAAGGGAGTATGATATAAAGCGCGAGGCTTATAGAAATCAATATCAATACCCTTTAATCCATTGGAGTCATAAACGGACCAATCCGTAGCGCTTTTAATGACGCCTGATTTAAAGAAGTCTTGTAGAAAAGAAGTGCCAAAAGAATACGGAGACTTGTTGAACGCTTTCAATACCTGGAAATTCGATCCACGAAGAATGACTGCCCTTCCACCAGCACCAGCACCATCGATGTTTAAGAAATAATCAACTGTCTTGGCCAAAGGATGCGTCATGAACTGAGCGGCTCCATAAAGCTCGATTTCTTCACCGGTGTTGAAGTTGAGAATAAGGGTGCGATAAGGGCGCGAAACAGAGAATCTTCTAAAGATTTGGAGTAATGTGATGGCTCCAATTGCGTTATCGGTAGCACCTAATTAGTAAATTAGCAATGAAGGGAAATTAAATCTTTCCGAAGAAGAACGGAATTGGAGATAATTACCATAGCCTGTAGAGACTGAATCATAGTGGGCAGAGACAAGAATAGCAGGTTCATCGGAAGTACCATTGATCACAGCGTAAATGTTTTCACCTTCCCAGTAGCCATGACCCTCATCCCTCAAAAGCTTAGTTACGAGAGAGCCATAAGAATGATCAACAATTTCAATAAAAGAAGTGTCGGAAAGGTTAGACATGATGTCTTCGATGACATCGAGCAAATAATCCCGAGTGTAACCGTGCTGGAGCGAGTTGTACGGATGCGGGAGAACGGTGATATTTTGGACATCGCCCCAGGACTTATCGAGCTCCTCGTCCGTGACATACTCAGCACGGGGAGGAGTATCGTCAAGACGATTGATGATACTATCGTTTTCGATGTTGTACAGACCAACAGCAACGAGTCCGTAAAGAGCCAGGAGAGCGACCAAGGTGACCGAGGTGAAGGAGACCGTATGGAAGAAGCGCTCGACTGAGAGCCGCGAGCGACTGAAGAGATTCATGATATCAACGAGCGGAAGTAAGAAATACTGAAGATGGGGATGATGATGACGGCGCCAGTAACAGAGGTAGAGTCTAGACGGTGAGAATGCAGAGAACTGCTGTTTGGGACCAACAGCGTATCCAGATGAGATGGGCAGATAAGATATTAACCCGGCCTAGCAGAAGAAGCAACAGCGAGCGCAATTGGGCCGAATCGAGACCGGCAGCTAAACAAAATCTAAAAAACAGTGCAGAAAATAACCCACAGACAGAATAGGTCTCTTAACACCGAGAATTTGTTCCAGCAACACCGTAAAATTTAGCAGTCTGACCGGACAGAGGATAATGTGGGCAGTTAGAAGAGAGGAGAGAGGATGATAGTAACTACGCTCGAGATCCTGGCGGAGACGATCCTCGACCGGACTTCGTTTCGGAATTAGCCCCTTTCCTTTGTCATCGTGAGGACATTTCACGTGACTGGATTGGCCGCATTTGGCGGACAGGATGGCTGAGAGGAGCACGTAGGGACCGAGGGAGGACGTAATGGGGCGGTCCGGCGGTGCAGGAGGGTCTGTGGCTGGAGAATATGCGGGCGGTGCAGCTTACAATGGATAGTGAGGTTTGTACCAGATGTGGGAAGCGGGATGAAGCAGCCATGAGATGGACTGGATAGGACTCTATCTCCAATTTTTAAATTTTTTGTTGATTTTGTGTCTGTATTAGTGCTTTTGCATAAACTGGTGACATTTATTTGCTCAGAAACGCGTATTGTGTTATTCGTTTTGTCATCAGAGAGTCACATTCGTTCGTTTCGTTGCTCAACCGCTGCTGCTGCCGCCTTGCCCGTTGCTTCGTTTTCTGCCCTTTGTGACGACGGCGTCGTAACCCGCGATCTTTCTCGCGACTCGTGCATTCAAACACTGTGCAGAACTTTCAATCGTGCGCAATTCGCTATCTTCCTTAAATTGATTTCTTTGCTCTGATCTCCACTTCTTTTCTTCTCGCCGCATGTTCCACTTTGGACCGTGTAATCTGCAGGCCGGATGCCCGCTAAAGTTCTAGCTCGCAGAATGAACTCTGCAACGGAGCCTGAAGGACGACCCCCGAGTTCTTTCTCGAGCGCTCCCTCCGCAACCGGTTCTGCACCCATGTCTATCACCATATCTGCACCACCGCCTCTACCCGAGCAATCAACTACTCCTTCTTCCGGCATATTTAGCTTTTCATCGACTTCCTCTTTGAAGCAGTTTCCCTTTCCTTCTCGGTCACCTTCGCGCTCTGGGCGACCGTCCTCTCGGTTTCGATCTTACTCTAACTCTACCGACGCACCTTCGCGTAGCCGCTCCGTTGATTCCTCGGCCGTGTCAAACACTTCGTCTACTACTGGTTCGTTTTTTTCTCGATTCCGTCGTTCTTCGGCCTCAACCACGGGCAGTGACACCCCCACCACTCCTGTTGAAAAGCCGGACGAGTCTTACTCGACCATGGCCACCTCCTTACCTACAATACCTCCCACTCCTCCTTCAAATTCCTCCAAACAACTTCCAAAAGCATTTACTCGACGTCGAGCTCGTACGCTGGAAACAATTCCTCAAAATGCCGCTGCCCATCATCACGGTCGTTATCTTCACCGAGTCCATCATTCGTCCGCCGGAACTTCCGCATCTTCCTCCAGTCGACGTCCGAGTATCATCAGTTCCTTACAGGACAGCCGCCATTCCTCTTCGAACGATAATGTTTCTATCAGATCTTCTCATTCAGCGTCTGGTACTATGGGTGGAACTGGGAACGGTCATTCTGGATTTTCTGGAAACCTATTTGGCTTACATCGTCGAGCAATTCCGGACTTGGCCCGCTCGCGCGTTACTTTCGAAGAGCCGAATCATCGCCTCCACGAATCAATGTCTTCTAATTCTCTCCGATACTCATCGCCTTCAATTGGACTTGACGACAATTCTTTGCTTCCGGTTTCTGAACTTTCCGCGTCGGTCCATAGGCCAAGATCTCTAATATCTACTTTGAGTGAATCAGACATCCGCTCTTCCAATGATGGTGACGACGCCCGATATCTTCTTTCGGCCCCACTTTCTCCTCGCAATACGGATATGCAGCCCATATTCAATTCTTCGTCACGTCCAACTTCTCCTACGCCGTCCTCTTCGTCCTCCTCTGTATCGAGCTACCAGCCTCTGACAAGGTGGCGCAGGCGGTTTACTTCTGTGTTTAATTCCGGAAGTTCTCCTTCTAAAGAGGATAGATATCAGTCTGGCATCAATCCTGCTTCTTCGTCTCCTAATGATTCAGATTTAAATATTTCTTTGCCTTTTTCCTCTGCCAGCAATTCAAATGCCTATGCTACTTTCTCTGGCCAGGCCTCTCCTAGTACGTCGATGTTATTTCCTATTTTTGTATTCTACTAATTTTCAAGCCCATTTAGCCCGATCTCTGTCGAGTTTGTCTCATTCCAACTCTTTTACCGCTCTTTCAAGCGTAAGTGCAAATCGATCTCGGAGCCAGACAATGAGCTCGGTCGAACAGGATAAGCGGATCAGAAAGGAATTGCCATTACAACTCAATCAATTGGCCAACATGCTCTCGATACGATTTCGGTCAGGATCTGAGCCAAGTTTTACTGAGCCCAAGTCCAAGCAAAGCCTTTCGTCACCCAGAACGCCGCGTACGCCCGATCCATTGGCTGTAACTTCACTGCTGGAAAATGCTTTACCAGACTATGAAGACGAAAATGAGACTCCATCAGAATATTTGAAGCGGATTGACAGAGTTGTTAACAAGTCTTATATTGCGCTTCTATTATCTAAGCATGATGAACCATTCTATCTTTACGTATTGAGTCTGTTTTGTGCCAGATTTGATCTAGTAGATATTCCAATTGATATAGCCCTTCGGAAATTTTTATTAGTTGTGAAGCTTCCTAAAGAAACACAACAAATTGATCGGGTGCTTGATGCTTTTGCAGCAAGATATCATTATTGCAATCCGGAGATATTCTTTAGCAAGGAAGAAGCCTATATAACTACTTTTTCATTAATGATGTTGCATACAGACGTCTTTAATAAGAACAACAAGCATAAAATGCAGCGTGCTGATTATGTTCGCAATACTGACGTCCATGGACTGTCCGGGGATGTTTTGGAAGTAAGTTTTTAAGAGTGAAGTTTCTTTACTGAATAGCTTCCAATTCTAACATTGTATTAGTACTTATATGACAATATTACGTACGTTCCGTTTGTTCACAACGAAGATGACGAAGACGCCGGTGGAGATGCGATATCACCCTCGGACAAATTGAAAGAACAGCCAATGCTTGCTAGGTCGAGAAAGAGTTTGGTAAATTTAACTAGACAGAATCGTGATCCAATAGACCCATATCAGTATATTTCTGAAGATAGACTTGCAGAATTACGAGCACCTGTTTCGGAAATCATCAATTTGGAAGATCCTTTTTCTTATTCTGGAACAGCTCCTCAATTTGATGTGAAGATTTTGCATACTCATTTTATTAACAGTCCAATTCTTCAAATATCTACATCTCGTTCTCGACCCTCAACTATTCATGGAGTACAAGATTTTAGCTCAAGCAAGTCGGAGCCAACTGTTCACTTGATCAAGATTGCGAAGATCGGTGTGTTGAATTCTATTGAGCGTAAGAAGAAGAAATCGACAAGAGGATCTGCCCGACAATGGGGTGTTATTCTTACACTATCGCACATCTATTTGTTCCGTGATGTTAGCTGGATTCGAGGACTAATGGACCAACTAATAGCTTCCGCAGTAGTGAACGAAAGGACCCGAAACGGAATTCAAGATGTTCCTCTTGTATTTTATCCACCTATCCAGGGATTTCATGCCGACGAAGTATTGAGTACGAATGATATGATTGCTTTGTTTGACTCTAGTTATACTGCGCGCAAGAATGCTTTTGTAATTTTTTCCAAGGCGGGAATTCAGGACTGGTTTTTGGCAGAGAATCAAATAGAGATGAACGATTGGATTGCTAAAGTGAACTATGCATCGACTTTAAATACCTCGAAAGCCAAGCTTCAAGGTGTCGAATTGCAAGAGAACGGAGATCCTTTGGTTCGTCATTTAGTGGATAGCTTGAATCCGCCGAGTCCTCGACCGGGCCAGTACCCTGTTGCATCTACGGCCTCTGGCACGTTTAATGCTCTGCCTTCACCAAGATCGATTCCGGATTTGTCACAAAGCGAGCGCGCCAGTGCTTTGTTCTCATCATTATTTTATGATAGTGGAAGTATACTGAGCCATGTTTCTGATTGCAGTAATGACGTATCGGTGGATAGATCCACGATTGAGTTTGCATTGCAAGTATCTCAAGGTCGATACAAAGTACTGGACGAGAAAGTTCAAGAACTTCAGCTAGAGTTATATTCGCAGAAGCAAGAGCTCGATGCTGAAAACCGATCGGCTAAGCATTTATCGATTTTGACTCCACTGATGCAACGAACTAGAGAATCATTGGTAGCCGCAGCACTCAACATATCTGTTAAAATTGACTGGTTGCGAATTGATGTCATGCGTTCGCGATGTTATCGCGAAATTTTGGTCAAGGAGATTGATAGTGAACGCAATGTTATTGCGCTGCTGGATAGCAAGCTGAAAAGTTTAGCGACAACTGAAGCTACGCATATTTCAGACAACGGGGAGAAATCTGAGGCATTAAGTTCTATGGAAGGACTAGCGTTGGCATTTGATAATTCCAACATCATCTAGATTAGCGTTATTGAGGTGGTCTTGAGACGTTTTCTTTGTTTTATAAATAGATATTTATTCGGATTTCAGGAAAATTAGGAATGGCGTTTTTGATTTTGAATGGTTTTCTTGTTTTCATCTTGTATTTTGTTGTTTCGTTTTATTGGGATTTGTCTTAGAGAGATCTACTTATAGCTTTTCATGGATCAGGGGCTAGGGAGTAGTTTTTATATGGTGTAAGAAGCATTTTAGCAAACAGAATTTGAAGAAGAAAAGTATTATTACCATTGGTTTTTTATGTGAATCAAATTATATTTTCAACCTCTGCACAGAAGTCTTCTTCTAAAGCCGATTTGGGAGCAAATATATCATAATCTACAAGACTTATTCCACTGATTATGAACTGCCACGAAATGCGAGTTAGATATAAACAAAGCGCGACTCTGCTGGCCCGGCTTCAAGGGAAATTTCTATCACATTTGCTTTCACTCCGATCTTAGTATCCGGCATTTCCCATTCTGTATTTATCTTTACACTTCATTTCGCTAATCTTGACTTCTTCAATATGCTTTCCTTCATTTCCTTGGGGAGGAAAGCTATAAAGAACACGAGAAAAACGATCCAGAAGACTATCCAATTAGTAGCCAACATATTTGTTCTATGCTTATCTCCAGTTGTCGCCACAGCAGTTGCCATCTCCAAGATAGTTGCGCGCCAGCCAGCCAAACTTCCTTTTCAGAGAGACATACTACCTACTCGGATCTCGATCCGAAACTACTACGGAGGGACTCTTATTCTAAGAAATCAGCTTTTTTCGCTTGATATGCTTCGCAATGTCCTCAAAGCAAATGTGCTCGCCGTCACGCCACCTGAGTCAAACCTTACAGGAATCAACGACGAAACGTCGTTCTGCTATCCAGCTACTTCATGTCCATGCATCGAAGTTTCGTCAGATGTACCCTCATCATTGTCAATTCAGGCCGAAGAGTCTCTCAAGCATCACTTTGATCAAATCTATTTTCCTGAGCCACTTGATCATAGACAGACAATATTAGTGGCGTCCATGATTCCACTGACCAGCCAGCCAGTCAAGATTCAGGATTTCAGAAAAGACATAAATTATTGCCATGCCTCCAAATCTGGTTCCAAATGCAAAATTTTGACTCCGACTGCTGAATCCAGTCTTTCCAAACTCTTGTACCGGTCGCCAGATCAATCAAACATCCCAGAAGCTAGCATTTGTCCTGTCGATCGCTTTGCGGAAGTCGCCAATGAAATTTCTAAAATCAAGGTAAAAATAGAAATCCTTACAGATATGACAGTGAAAAAATTTCTAACCTGCAAATCCAAGCAGAACTTCGCCTCCGAATCGATCACCCGGACAGATCACTTTCCGAATTTGAGCAGTTCTACGTTCCCGGGGAGAACTGGTAGCTGTGGGGAAGAATTGAGTAAGAGTATTTCGGTAATAGTCACTCCGATCAAGACTATCAAAACCACGTCTCGACATAGCTCTTTTCCCAGTTTTCCCAGCTTTCATACAAGTAGCACTGAGGTTGACGCATATCCATCTGAGGAGCGTCAAGATGCTAACGGGGTTTCTGGCAGTCATAATAACTTGAGAGTTAATGAGCTTGTGCCTTTACATAAGGAAATAGTCAGTACAAATTCGGTGAACGAATATATTGAAGAAGCAGATGAAATTCCGTCGCGCATTCTCTCGGATAGTGTGGCCTACCTACGAGGTAGTTCATCTACCGAATATCATGCTGTCGAGGAACTAGACAATATGGAGTTATGCCAATCGCCTGATATATTTGATTACAAAGAATTTATAGAGACCAATGGCAGCAATGAAGACGTGAGCTCGCTAATACTAAATGCCAAAAAGATGACGAGCAGTCAATCCAGTTACATTGACTTGAATCCTAAGACAATGCAAGACAGTGGCAGGACGTGTGAGATAACCTCAGTCATTTTTCAGGGCCTAAGTGTTGATGATCACTCTCACATTCCACTCTCGACGAGCTCTGTAGATGGCATTGCGACTATTGTAAATAAACAATTCAACAGACGGGGAAAAATGCCAGAACATTTAGTGCTCAACGATGAAGATATGGAGATTGACTTCAGCCGAGCTCGAGGAACTAGCACGCCTGACCTGTCAGTTTTCCCAAATTACCAGAAACTTGAGTCTCTCATTTCGAACACGGACAGCAACGCTGTTTATGATATGGCGTCTAGAGATACCGATGTTAAGCCACACGATACAAGCCATGACAGAAGAGTCGGATCTACTGTGCGAAGCAGCTATAATTGTTCTCCAGATGAGCAATCAGTGGAAGGATCCAACTGCTCCTTTCATATTTTACCGAATGACAAAAGTGTGAACTATTTACATGATAATGTAATCTATGGAGATCATGGTTGTGGCGATCTTTGGCTAACGTCAGAGGATGCTGCAAACAAGGACAATCTCGACTGCAAGTTCGAGTTGGATGAACTGGCGAGCTCGCCACATCGACCGGTGGAATGGAGCTACAGGGAGCATCGCTGGTTAACCCCCCAATCTGACCATTTACCCGACTCTGCTGCAGTAGCGGAACTTACGGCTGCGGTCGAACCCGAGCATTCGGGAAATTTTCTTATTGATTCTGATTTTGTGGACTCCATCTGGGAAACTGCAGCATTGGATGAAAGAGAATCTAGTATTTTTAGAAGCAGGTTAGGATATTTAAAATATTTTGAAAATGATACTGCTATAAAACTGAATGACGACTATGACAGAGATGTAGATCATTTGATCGCAGACTATGTTGAAAATGACTTTTTAGATCAAAAAGAAGTCGGATATAAAAATGGAGAATTTTTTGAAAAAAATCAAGCTGAACACGATGATGCGACACATAAGGCTGAAAAAAGCTCAACCAAAGCATTGAGGTTTGGTATTAGCATAGAAAACAGCGTCCAAGATGATATTCAGGCTGACAAGAATCATGCTAAAGTATATAAGGAGGTGGAATTGTCTCATTTTGGAAATTACATCAAAGATACTACGTCTAAACAGAAAAATATCATCGCAAATGACATATACCATGAAACAGCTGTTTTAGAACAGAAGGCAAGTCTTTCAAAGACGATCCTTGAACTGAACAAGCAAACGGAGAGCGAGAGTTGGAGTGATCACATCCGTTTGCGAGAAGAATGCCGGATCCAAGAAAATCTTCAGTATGAACGCAGCGTTCGCCGATGGACAATTATACTGATTATAGTCTCACTAGTCTGCGCAGTACATACAGCGTAAGTTTTATCTAATGTTTTGTTTAGAAAGCCGATCTAACAGATATAGAGCAAGCATCCATACTGTATTTTACCGCCGACAGAAAGTCGCTGCCTCTTTGGCTCAAGAACATGTCGCGCTAACGTTGATGTTCCAAGCTTTAGGAAGAACTATCTCCCAAGACTGGAACAAGGTAACGTCGTTGACCAAGCAGAATGAAAGTTTACGATTTATTATCAATTCATATTATAATATGACTATATTACTATCCTGGATTCTACGTGCCCTCATAGTCACGACAAAAATGTCTATGGCATTAATCCAACGACTTGTAATTGCTTTCTCTGCTGTAACAATCAAATTCAGCGTTCATTTTTATCATGCGGTGCGTGTGATATCTTACTTTGTTTTCAAGGGTTCCAACACCACTGCTGCAATCGTATACCAATTCTTCTCGACTATTGTCCTGATTTTGCTTAAGTATCTGACACTAGGGTCTATAACCACTTATAACTTATTGAATGATGTTACCCGCAAGATTTCTCTAATTTTATACCACAGTTACGTCGAACACTTAATACCATTTTACGTCTATATTAAAGATGTATCAGTGAATATTGTGAATATTGTTCATCACTCTCTGACTCTCGCAATAATTGCGGGCTTTAACACTGGCTTGACGATGTGCAATCTGACTACACAATATTCTAAGCAATATATTGCACTAGCTGGCTTTTACATTCATGAATTTTCTATCGTAACATTTTCGAGCATGACAGTGCTTTTCAGGTTAGCTTTCTACCGCTTGAGAATCTATACTGCTGTGGCTTACATTTACTCCACGAAGTATTCGGTTGCGTTCTACTCTTCCAATAAAAATTGTGTGATTAGAATTTATTATCAACTCAAAGATTTTGCACTTGCAATCTACAATTCCCAGAACGGTGCTGATCTCATCTTTATAGCTAGACAGATAGGACAGATCGTTTTTGAAGAAGTTTCTGAATTTATTGAAGTTGATTGTCCGAATATTATCAAACTAGTCACAGAGTTTTCGTACGACACAGAGAGCATATTCAATTCGATTTTCACTTCGACTACGAAGCTACTAACAGAGCTGATGATGACTCCTTGGAGAACAACTACTCAGGGCCTGTGTATGACGCGGGAGATGACTTTTCCTCCCTCACCAGCAGATTTGGAGTGTATTAGTGGCAATATTACTGAATCCATGAATTTCCAATTTTGGATTCTCATGGCTGTTATATTATGTGCTTTAAGCTGTTTCACACTGTTCATCTAGTTACTGAAAAAGTTTCTAAATTTAAGAAAGTTTGCTCTTGATAAAGATTTTCAAGTCCTTTCTACTGTCTCATTATTAATTTCTGCAAAAATATTCAAGATACTCTTATATTTGGCTCCTGGAACTTATGATGACTGTATGTGTTTAACAGAAAGAAGAGATTCATACTATAATGCCTCCTCAGACTTTATTAGATTATTACTGGATTGATTACACATTAATTAAAAATCCTGTTGAAGTTGTGAAACAATATGCACCACACCGGTCGTAAGAGGCCGCAAACACCATCATAGAACATTAACAATAAAAGTTTAAAAAATTAAACGACCTGCTCGGCAGGTATATTCACAGGGTCAACCTCAGAATGCGCTGGCGATTCGTCTTGTGCAACCGCTGTTTCACCGGAATGCCGTTCCGGTTCTGATCGTGCTTGTCCAGCTTCGAGAGCAGCTTGCTTCTCAGACATTGGAAGTGAGCCGATCGCTGGTTTAAATCCGTGGTCGAATGCTAGTCCAAGACGTTCAACAGAAGTCTTTCTGCTAACAAAGATAAAATATGAGCAGAATATCGGCAGGGAAATCATATCCAAAACGCCGTAGAAAGCTGCTTCTGAATCAGGAGAAATGACATTGCCTCCTTCGGAAAGACCAAACGAAATTGGGTACAGCATCCAGATAAATGAGATTCCAGAAATCATAATCAACACATGCTTTTTAATATCTGAACTCTGCTTCTTTGCAGAAGGGAAAGCCACAAAAATGAGATGGTAAATGACTAGCCACCAAGCACAGATGCCAAAGGTAAAGAAACCCCACTTGTATGAAGAGGAGACCACTGCCGCGACCAAGAACGCAACAACGTAGATTTCTTGTGCAGCAAGGGACATAAGAATAGTCGGCCAGGCAACTCCAGAAAACATGAACACGTTGGCAAGAATCAATGGAGAAACCATGAACCAGCCAATATATCTTGCATAAAACACTTGTCGAACCCCGCCGCCTTGATAATGCGAAAATTCAGTGCTTACACCAGCACTGCCCAAGTCTGATGCCATTGTAAAATAAGCAATAGAGGCAAACATGCCTGCGCCAATAGCGAAATAATGGAAAATTCGTTCACGACGTGGAACAAAGGCTGCAGAAACGACGTAGCCTAATGTCGACACTGCAATGAGAGAAAACGCAGCCCAATACCAATCCGAACCATGCTCCGTTAAGTGGATATTGATCGTGGAGGCTGGCGGATTGATGTAAACTGCATCGTTATCCCTAATCAAAATAGACGACATAATATTCTTGAAATGATTTTAATATTCTTGAAAATATATTTGACTGAATAATAAAGAATTATAGAAAGGAGCCATCATGATACCCATGGATATTATATATTTTGACAGGTGTGCAAGTTTCGTGACGACATGACGTCGATCGATGCATCGGAAACATCGGAAAGAACCTGGAGCTAAAATTTGATGAACAGCAGAGTTCGCAGAACACGCGATTTGGTTTCTAGAGAATCTGCCAGAATTTTTTTGCTTCACGAATATTATGAGTAGATGGTCCAAGCTACAAGTGGAGTGCGGCTGATATAATGGTGGGGCGTGCATATAGGTACCTTTAGCCACGTGTGGCAGTGAACACCACTAGACTATCTACTACAAGAAGTGAGCGTTGTATTATTAGCGAGCACGAGAATTGTGGCGTGTTAGTGTGGCGATGCATAGCTTGCGTTGTGCAGAAGTTGGATACCATCGTACTTTCGGGCTTTCATTGCCGAAGATGATTCAGACCGTTGCTTCCGAAATGACGAAATGCACATCGGAAACTAGAATTTAATACTATATCAGTTCGGTGACGGCGTTGCATTGTGAAGATTTGGATCATGATCTTTGAAAGAATCTCTATGCAAAAGTAACCACAATACTGGTACTTCGCCTGATAATCCGTTTCATTCCGACTCGCACGTCACGATACTGTCTGTTTGTCGGGATATATCTGAGTTGCCGCTATTTACTTTTCTTAATGGATGACGAGTAGCATGATATGCACTTGTCAACTGATAGTCAGATCAGAACTATTCCCTAGCTAGCTTGACATTCTATTTGGGACAATTTATGACCAAGTAGCAGGTCATGTTTTTTATCGAGCAGTTTCCTGCTTACTCAGTAAATCTACTAAACTCAGCCATTGAATACTGCGATTAGCATTGCGTCATGTCATGATTTTGATATACAGTGGATAAGACGTCGGTACGCTTTTTAGATTATTCTTGTTGTCGAGTGAGCAATGTATCAGCCTCTTCTCTCTGCTTTCCCAACTTTCGTTTCATAACTCCGATCGAGCAGATTTTAGTGATAATATCCACGTTGTAATACATAGTAATAAAGTGATTGGTCTCTCATAAGAGACCGGCCAGGTATAGTAATGAGTTACTGTGTTTGCTCCTTCGATTCTGCTGTACTTTCCAATTCGATGCAAGTTCTAGATGACTAAAAGTTTCATGAATTATGATCTATCGACTTACATGTCAATCGCGAGCTAATAGTATTAATTTAGATTTTATGCTATAAGTAAGTATTAATGCAACACAATCTGTTCAGGTATACAAGACAACGTCTTAAATTAAAATTTGGACAGTAAAATGGAGAAAGAACGTATAATTCATATGAGAGGGGCATGTAGTGTAGTTGGTTATCGCGTTCGCTTTGCATGCGAAAGGTCTCCGGTTCGAATCCGGACTTGTCCAAATTTTTTTAATTTAAATCAAATTTATCGATCTTTGATTATTATTTTCAAAGTCGTTCTTACTTATCTCAAAACTTATTTTTTTGAATCCAGGAGCGAATAGTTTCAATGCTTTTCAGCATCTGTGAAATCCAATAAGTTTCTAACTTTGATGTGCAAGACTCTTAAGAACAGTGTGAATGCGCAATTGATCAGTGAAACCAATTAACATCATGTAGAAATATTTTGAAATTTTCAGACGATCAGAATATAGGCATTAAGTTGATTGTTGAATAAGGTTGAGTAGATCTGGATAAGCCGTCTGGTTTCGCCCTGCGTATCTAATGACAAAGGTCTAGCCCTTGCAGCCCTTACCATAAGCAAGATACCTCTATTGCAAGCTACGATAACTTGATCACTTTCGGCCGCTCCCCCAGTAATTCTGTTCAATCCTCTTTCAAAAAATAATTCATTCAGTCGCCAACCCTGGACTGTGTCTTTCCAATAGCAAACAGAAAACTGGGTAATTCTGCTAGCCTTTAAATTTGTTGATCTGTATCCATGTTACTCCATTCATTTATTGCATCGAGTGCAGCCCTCCTAGCATGCGCACCTTCCGCACTCGCATTCTTCAACTCGACCTCAATTCCTTCTTCTTTCGGAGGCCAAGATATTGATTTAACATCATTTTCTGGACAGCGAGTGGTTAAGATTGATAGAAGTACTCCTCCCTCTATTACTTCTACTTCGATTTTCTTTAATCTGTTTGGAGCTCTTGAGATAAATGAGGACTTTCCCAAAGGTGCAGATCAGTGCGCTGGTTATGAAGGTAACATCGATTTATATTTTCCATTTATTTTGAATTAAAAATAACAATTTGTAGCATGCGTGGTCAGAACTGTCACTTTCGAAGATTCGGAGTCGATGACGGTGAACGTTATTCCGTTATCTCAGACCTCGCTTGATGTCGGCACTAGTATTGTTTATGAGAATAATAATTGGGGCGATTCTCAATATTTTGCTGATCTTCAATTCTTGTGTATGACGGAATCTACAAATGATGAGAGTCTCCTTATCGATAACATGGTTAGACCTGAAGAAACGAATTCACCTTTCCTTCGAAATGTGAGCTCAAACTTTTTGGGCGTTAATTCTGTGTTTGTATCATCAAATAGCATTTCTGTTTCATTGTCAACAAATGCCACTTGTGCCGAAGAAGCCCTGTTAATCAGTCAGCAGAATTCTGGATCTATTGCCTGGTCCATTATTAAGTATATTCTGATTGCAATTTTGATCGCATTAGCAGTTTTTTTCGCGGCAACTGCCTACGTCAAACATAATAATGGTGCTACCGGCGTTGATCTTCTTCCCTCTTCGCAGACCATTCTAGACATTCCTTATGCTGCTGGTGACTTTGCTCGCAAAGTCACAAGCGGAATCACAGGATCCCAAACTACTCAGCGTGATGGTTATGCTGTATTCTAAGCAGATTAATTTTGGATGGGGAGGATAAGAGAAGGGGAAGGATTTATATATTATAGACCTTATTCAAGTAGTTGTTATGCTTATTTCGGTGGGGCCGGTTTTAGGTGATCGGTTTGTAGGAATTAATTTCATACTATCGACCGCATTTCGAATAGATTAGAGAGATTGAAATTCCCAGAAATGTCAGTTTTACAAATTTTGCCTTTGTCAGCTGAATATGCTGAATTTTTTTTTTCCGTCCGGATCATGCAAAGGACTGAAATCAGAGATGCTAGAGGATGCATGCCTTCTTACCATAATGGTGGAATAGCTCCGTACAGATTTTGACTTCCTTTAACTGAAAGTAGTATTGAATATACAATAACGATCCCAAACGGATTATAAGAATTATTTATCTTTGTATTTATATCCTCTTTTCGGTAAATTTCTTTGTTCATTTACCGTGCCAGGTGTAGTGCTCAAGCCAAAGCAGCTCAGAACCGGCGTTCCTTAACTCAGCTTTGGCTGGGTTTGCTTATGGAGGGACAAACGCAAGTCTATCGCGTCTTGTGTGGCTTGTTTTCAAAATTTGACGAAGGTGATTCTTTATGAGCGAATTTTACTGTTCGTCTTCGGGTAATTCTTATTTGTGAAATGACCTACCAATGCAATGCTAATTTCACAAAATTAAACTGATTATAAAGTCGCTAGCCTCGAACACGAGTAACAAAATCGTCTACAGTATTAAGCTCCCTAAATACTCTGAGAAGATCGAAAGCAGACTAATTGGAATGCAATGCAGTTTTCAGTAAATACTCGAAAATAAATTGTATTAGATATTAAGTACAGAAACCGATTATGCGCCAGCTGACCATTACAGAACCAAAAACACAACTTCAAATCATTAAAATAGCGATAACTCAGAAATACCGAGCACACTTTCCAAAAGCAGTCAGCCAAGAATTAGAGCATAAATTACACAATACAGTGACTTAATTCTGTTTTTCGGTCGATGGAGCAGCAGCTGCCGCAGGAGCAATTGGCTCACCGACAATACCGAGACCAAGCTCTTCAATATCCACCAACTGACTGATGCACAGACAGAACGAATTAAGAATGGTCAAGGAAATAATGTCGAGAACACCGTAAAAAACGCCCTCGGATGTAGGAGTTATAACGTTACCACCTTCCGAAAGACCCCATGCGATAGGATATAGCGAATAGATAAAGACAACACCACCAATCAGCATGCGATAATACTTGCGGATCTTGGGCTCAACGGCTACAGATTGTAACTCATTAAGAGATCGCAGACATACCCAGATCAATTGGTAAGCAACAAGGAACCAAGCTGCTAAGCCAATAGTGAAGAAACCCCACTTGTAGGTTGAGGACACAACAACACCAACCAGTCCACCGATGATATAAACACCAATCATAGCTGCAGTGAACAGGGCAGTGATCCAGTTAAGACCCGCCAAGAAGCACATATTAAGAATCAATAGTGGAGCGACCATAAACCATCCAATATAACGAGCATAGAACACTTGACGAATTCCACCGCCTTGTAGATGACTGAACTCAGTTTGAACACCAGCCCATCCAAGATTAGATGCCATTGTGAAATATTGAATGCATGCAAAGAAGGAAGCACCGATAGAAAGATAATGGAAGAAGCGATTACGGCGAGGAACCTTGTATGCCAGACCAATGTAACCAAGAGAGGTAACAGCCATGATACAAAAAACTGTCCAATACCAGTCCGAACCGCTGTCCGCAACATGAATATCAGTGCCAGTATTAGGATTCACGTCCAAGGCCTCATTGCCTCCTCTGGCGTATAATAATCTTGACGACATTTATATAATATTGAAAACGATCAAGTTCTTATTTAGTTTGATTTGATGAATTGTTTATGTTAAATGCAGTATAAAAATTTTGACGGAAGGGACTCTACAGATCTATTTATCTAAAATCGAGTATACTATTGCAACTGTGCAAAGATTATTCTACCGGAATCTTTACGGTAATGCTATCGGAAGACCTTCTCCGAATTGATTTCATGACCAGGTGCTCTGGTGAGAATGGACTATCCCAGTTCTACGTCATAAGTACATTCGTGTGGCAAATGCCGTGGCGCAAAGGTACTGTCAATGCACGCGGTCTAAATCACCGGTCTGATATCCGATACGCATGACTCGCGTAGCGCGATGAGTTCATATGCGGCTTGCATGTTCCTAGTCCTGCTGCCCTGCAATGAAAGAAATTCAGGCGACTGTTCAGATCACTCTCTCCGTGCTCGCCTAGCTATTCACTGCTTCCGAGACTTCCGGTGACCCCACTTCGTTAGCATGAAGGTATTATTTTGTTAGCATAATTCGAGCATCGTTGCCCTCCTGTACAATGAGTTGCTTCTACTGGCTTCCAGGATCAGACATGTATGATTTTTTTTACCATTCGCACCGCGTGATATTGTCTTAAGTGATGCCATAAACATGAATATCTGGAATGATTCTGACTTTATTTCGTCATTCAACCAGTTGAAGTTTACTTTTGTGGGCTCATTGTATTTTACTTCTTGACTGCGTGATATGCTACGAACTCCTCAACACTAGGGAGACTGAAGTAGTAGTATTGGAAGAATGACTCTATCTCTCCGTACTCCTGTATTTGGAGATGATGAACTAATATGCTTATCCGCTCCAAATTGAAATTTATAAAAAAAAATCTTTCGGATTTGGAATGGACGGAGTAGAACTCTTGACTTTGCATGTCTAAATCATTCATCATAGCTGATTTGAACATCCAAGTTCGTTGATAGCTCGTACGATATGTAAGAAACAGCAACAACGTAACTTTTAGCATTTCATATCACGTATTTCGTACGTCAAACATTGCTATTTAGTGATTCAAAAAGCTCAGTCCTTTGCTAACAATTTGAAGTATGATTTGGGAAACATGATCAAAAGTAAAGAATAATCTCATTTTTACTCACTTATACTTCCATGAAAGATTCTCATTCCGACCCATTTACTACCATTTTCAATCTGGCACGTGATTTTTATAATATCCTCAAACTCTTATGAAAAGAATCATGATTCAGAGCTCAAAAAATTAGAAGCCTCACGCGGGGGTCGAACCCGCAACCTTGAGATATCAAGATTTATAAGAGTCTCACGCTCTGCCAATTGAGCTAGCAAGGCAAAGAACGAAAGCACTAGTTTTTTGGTCCATCACGAGGTTAAAATCTTGGAGTGTGCGTTCTTCTAATGCGTTAAGACTTCACCGTGATTGTATCGAATTCTCAGCTCATTTTTAGTGTGTAATTCAATTCTGTGTAGACATTTTGATTTTCTTTCAATTAACCTTGAGCTAAGAAGTTGGAATCCCTTCTAAATCAAGAGATTTTAGAAAACAGAGTGTATTTTAACATAAATGAATTTTTCAGAAGCCAATCCTTGAGAGTGAGCGAAGATAAGCTCTTCATTGCCATGCATATATGATGCAGCTGGAGTGCAATATAACAATGCTAAATAGTGAGAACACTAAAGCAATAAAAGAAGTAGCAGGTATGGAAACCTGCTCGCTCGGTCAAGTGACAAGCAGATAAATGATCACTTCATCTTGGTTAAGCCCAATGGTATTCTGCAAAATATATCTGAACAGGTTTTCTGCAATTTCAATGATAACTCGATAGAAAAATAATCTAATAAGATCGAGTTTCACTCTCTCATGGAAACGATGCAAGATCGCAACATTCCGTAGAATCATGAGCAAGCTTGCGGCAATGCTCACAAAATGATATGGATTTATCTATTTCAACAACGGCCTTATAGGTGAACAGTTTATCACTAATATTGAATGTGATAGGAAGAAATGCAGGAGGCAGCTCAAATTTCTCGTGTAGTTGGAGAGTTACGGTTGATATATTTGTAGAAAAATTTGGAATTGTAGGGAACTGCGCCGTCGAAAAACCCAAGACAGAACCATATTTATCTAGGGCTTTTAACAAATATGGATTAGGCTCTTCGCCATAAGAAAACGAGGGAAAGACAGTTAAGGTCAGCACTGGAAGAGCAGTAGCGAAAAAGTAAGGTGGACGGAATAATTCATTCGTCGTAACAATCATAGCCAGACGGGTCGCTATGAAATCAATCAAGATAGAAGACCAATTCAGAGTCTAACAGTTGCAATTCAAAAAAATCTAGATTGACATATATGCGGTAAACCAATCAAATCTATTCTGCAGCTTGATATTTCACAGATTAGAATCTCTCTTTAGATTCCAGACCTGAATGCTATAGCATTGTCGAATTACCTGCTAACGCAAGCCGCAAGAAGGGTTAAGGTCTGCAGAGGAAGGTTATAAACGCAAGCAGCTGAGCAGGGAATAGTATGAAAGTAGTTCAGCCAAACAAAAATATTATTCCTCAACAACCACAGTGACAGAAGTGTAACATAATCATGAAGTGAGGTATAGGAATATCTGTAAGCAGATATAGTGAATTTTAATTCTACGAAGTCAGAAAAGCGCCGAATAATCTACGCCGTCGAGAGCTCATTCTCTGCAGGTACTATACGACAAAGAATGGGTTTTGAGTGCTCATTAAATGTACGCGTACTATTTTGTTCCACTAGTTAAAGACAAGAAGACCTACGAATGTAAGGAGCAACTAGAGATGAATTAACAAGGTGAATATCTGGCATTCCCACGCGCTGGTGGGCAATTCTACTACACATTCCTAGCCGCAAACCAACTATCAAGGGAAGGTATTAATGCTCCAAATCACTAAATTACTTCACAGGGATCAAGTCACAAATAAGCTCCACAAGTCCGGCTGTCCCTGCAAATAGGGGAGACACCTTGTTTATGAAATAGCGCCTCTTCTTCATATTTCTGAATACTAAAGCCCTTACCTTCACAGTAGCGTACGGGCCGCAATAGGATAGTTGTTTGTTTATATTGAAGTCACGGTGAAATCTGAACGCGTCATGGAAAGAAAATACAGGGAAACGCGTTTCGAGTGCACTTATATGGAAGAGTGGAGGTGCCTTCCATCTGTGGCATCCTAATAATAGAAGCCATCCTTACTTTACAGGGTGCAAATATGGAAACAAGAACGAGATTTTGCGCTATGCTTGCTACGTTCCTATGAAGCTCTATTCCTTTGATCGAATACGCTCAGCTGCAGCTACTATTGTGCACTGCTCTTCGATATTTTCTTAAAATTAGAACCAACAAAGGATAGACTCTGCTCATTCTGGAAACATAGCGACTTTGTTTTAGATTGCTGCAAAAAATATATTTTCCGGCTTATGATGAGCTACTGGAGCTCTGTTAGACAGGCTTTAAGAAATCTGTCTGTAGCAAAAGAGACATTCAGCGTAAATGGCTGCAGAATAGCAGCTCATAGAAAGAACGAATGCTATTTTCGATCTGAAGTAAAGTCTCGTTTATGTTCAAGCACAGTATTTCGGCCGATTTCCAGCCGCACGGAAACATATTTGACGCTCGACTAGTGCAGCTATATTATCGTGCAATCGCACAACTAACTGTCTTTGCTCACTGAGAATTGCGATTTATTGTTAATAGCTGGTAACCAGCACCAGAAGAAATTTTATTCAAAAAGATCAATCAAGACTGACTGTTACAGTTTTAGAGCAACTTTCGAGTGCCCTTACGCAGAAGTGAAATCGACTGTCTGCGCCGTATACGGTAGTGGGTAGAAAACAATTTCCATGGGCTCACATAAACGACAAACGGTTTTTTAAAATATTCAATTCGGCCTCTTACTACCGTTTTTGATATCTGCACAGCTCCTCTTTAGGAAACTGCACGGTTCGAGAGTATGAGAGCCACGTCTTGAAGGGTCCCCTTTTGGCCTGTCAGTAGACCCTTTCGGAACAACGAGCGACAGAAAATGGAATCAAGGAATTTATTTAGTAGAAAGTACTGTCAGGGGGGGCCGAACAAGTTATGCATCTGCCGCTAATGAAATCTAATTTCAGAATACAGTACGAGTTTGCATGGATCGAATGGCGCACTTTCGAGAAGGGACGGCTGTTCACTCTTACAATTAGGGGCAGTCGAATTAGTTTTGCCGTACAAACCAATTTAGCACTGCGCGGTTCATCTGAACAACAATAGAACCGAAACAAGCGCTGAACTCAGCCATACGAAAGCAGATCTTCTTCGTTGATTCAAAGCAGAATTGGTGAAATTTTTATCTGGAATTTGTTTGTGACTATGCTTTTTTTATCTATGAAAACCTGATGGAATTGAGGAACTTTGCGAGGTTGGAGAACGATCTCGGTCCTGCAAATCAGTTAAGGATCGACATCAACATCCAACAGCTCGGTTCCCGCTTGGATTGCTACCTCATCGCCCCTCTTGGCTGTGATGACAAGCTATTAGGGGCTTTTCGAGCGCACTCGAGCTACATTTGCGACCGTTCTCGTCTACTGCTAGAGTTATACCCTTATGCACCATCATGCTCAGACTTTAACAAGTCATTAAGTACGCTAGTTCTATGTTGATTTTCAATATATTGCTTGCGGCTAACAGTTCAGTTTTCGTCTGTAGTTATATGCCTCCCCCAAGTGCATTCCAATGACTGGATTGGTCCGGCATATCCCCCCTTCTCCGCTTGACGTTCGTGCATGGAGTCATAGGTGAAGACTTATAGGGCGACTCAGGACTATACATATATATAGACACCCCATTCAACCACTTTTAGCACCTAGTCTATTCTGTTTGATTTGCTTAACATTTGGTGAGGTCAGTCAAGCATGGTTGCTTTCAACATTATCCTTTCAGCAGCCGTTGTGCTTGCTGGAGCGACTGATGCTCTCAAGTTTCCTCCACTCCATAATAAATGCGATCAGAATAGCGATTGGGTCAGCTGTCCTCGAGGCCAATATTGTGCAGATGATGGCTACTGCACTCCTGAGTTGACCAAGCGAGGTTTCTGGGAAAGTGTATGGGGGACAGGATGGGGAAGTGGATGGAGTAGTATTTGGGAAAGCAGTTCCTCTGGTCACAGTAAGTCGGATTAATTCTGTTTTAGAGTCTACCTAACTTTGCGAGATCAATGGACCGATAAGTATGGTAAAAGCATTTCTATTGCTGAACATACGACTACAAAAGGTATTTTTAAAGCTTGTTCTGTTTTAAATTCCACTAAGAATAATTAGATGGATTTGTCTGGGAATGGGCAACTATCTATTTCACGTTTGGGAATGGCCACAAATCTGTTATTACATCTACCATGACCTCATTTTCTGCTAGTTCCACTCAAATTGCTTCATCTTCCAGTTCTGATTCACTGTTTACATCATCAAGTTCTAGTAGTTCGGCGGTGACATCTACTTTATCATCCTCTTCTTCTTATACTTCTTATGTTTCGGTTACTTCAAGCTCTTCATCGTCTAGTTCTTCGAGTTCTACTACAACTGCGTCGGCATCTTCGAGTTCTTCATCTTTGAGTTCGTCGTCGACCAGTTCTTCCTCCTCTTTCAGTTCGTTGACATCGATTTCGAGTTTGCCTTTGAACAGCTCTACTTCAAGTTCTCTGATACTTTCAAGCTCTTCAATAACTTCAGTTTCAGTACTTGCTCCTAATAGCACTACTTCGACTTCAGTATTTTCGTCTTCGAGTCTGCCGTCGTCCAGCTTTTTGAGTAGCTTAATTGCTAATAGTACCGCTTCGAGCTCCACTGAATTGACTTCAACAAGCTCAGCGACTACAGTCTCAATTTTAGCCTCGAGTTTGCTGGTCAATAGTAGTACATTTAGTTCTGAGGCTTCCTCTAGCACTATGTTATCTTCAATTTTATCTTCGAGCTTGCCCATCAACACTAGTACATATAGCTACTTGTTGTCTACATCTGCATTGACTTCTATTCCGATGTCTTCCATAGTCTATTCATCGACTGCTAGTAGTTCTGCTCCTGCTAGCTCCTCCTCTGGGGTTGTTACAGAAGATGGTACATGTGGTGTTGATTACGGTGGTACTATTTGTGGAGATTGGTATAAGGGTAACTGCTGTTCCGCCTATGGCTACTGTGGTAATACCACAGATCATTGTGGAACTGGATGTCAGTCTGGCGACTGCACTGACGAAGACGACGATACTACAACGACTTCGTCTAATGTCACCGTTGATGGTACTTGTGGATCTGAGTATGGCGGGACAGTTTGCGGTGACTGGTATCTGGGTAATTGCTGTTCCGCTTATGGTTACTGTGGTAATACCACAGATCATTGTGGAACTGGATGCCAATCTGGCGACTGCACAGATGGAAGTGATACAACCACGACTTCGTCTAATGTTACCGTTGATGGCACTTGCGGTTCAGATTATGGCGGTACTGTCTGTGGTGATTGGTATCAGGGAAATTGCTGCTCCGTTCATGGATATTGCGGAAATGGTACTGATTATTGTGGCACTGGCTGCCAGTCTGGAGATTGTATTGATGACGATGATTCTGGATCGGATAGTAATGTCACCGTTGATGGAACCTGTGGATCTGATTACGGTGGAACAGTTTGCGGCGATTGGTATTTGGGAAATTGTTGCTCTTCTTACGGTTACTGTGGTAATACTAGTGATCATTGCGGTACAGGTTGTCAATCTGGGGACTGCTATGATTCTATTTCATCTTCTGCGGTTGCAAGTACGATTACAAGTTCTAGTAGCTCGAGCTCGTCCAGCAGCTCCACGATTTCTAGTAGCTCTGCAATCTCTAGTACTACGAATGCGACGTCCACGATTCCTAGTCAGGAACCGGTTATTTCTTTGCCTTCTACTGTTTCTACTTCATCAGCTAGTGCGACTGCCACCTATGATATTACTACAGACGGTACTTGTGGAACTCAAAATGGTGGAACAATTTGCGGTGACTGGGCGGCTGGTAGCTGTTGCTCGCAGTATGGTTATTGTGGTAATACAACAGCGCATTGCGGTACTGGCTGCCAGTCCGGTGATTGTGATGAGACAGTTGAAGCGGCTCCTACGGCCACACCTGCTCCACAAGCAACGGGTGATGATGCTGGAAAGTTTGAGATTGTCGGCGAATCGGGCGTTCCTGGAATGCATGTTGGTTTGCTGCCAAATGGAAAAATTGTCTTCCTGGATAAGGTAGAAAATTATACTCAAGTGACACTTGATACAGGATATTATGCCTACTCGTCAGAGTATGATCTTAGTACCAACACGTATGTACCTCTCTCTTACAAGACTAATGCTTTCTGCTCAGGTGGTGCTTTTCTGGCCAATGGAGATTTCGTTTCATTAGGAGGCAACGATGCTCTGGACTGGGTTGATCCTACAGTTGGCAATGGCTTTGATGGTATTCGATATCTCAAGCGTGCGATGGATGGGTCTAATGATGGCGAGTCGTGGTCTGAACCTGGCAATAAGCTTAATTCCGACCGTTGGTATGCATCTGCAATCACTCTTGCTAGTGGTGAGGTTTTTGTTGCTAGTGGTAGTCTTAACGGTCTTGATCCAACAGTGGCTGCAAACAATAATCCTACATATGAGATTTTGGATAAGACTGGTGTTTCACAGACTGATTCTATTCCTATGGAGATTCTTGCCAATAATCAGCCTTATTATATGTACCCATTTTTGCACTTATTAAAGAGCGGAGAGCTGTTTGTGTTCGTTTCCAAATCAGGAGAAATATTTGATGTCGAGAGCAACACTACCACACTGACCTTACCTGATCTTGCTGGCGATTATCGCACCTATCCCAACACTGGTAGCTCAATATTGTTTGCGCTATCTTCAGCGAACAAT
Organism: [Lipomyces] oligophaga; assembly: GCF_038497815.1. Classification (NCBI taxonomy): domain Eukaryota; kingdom Fungi; phylum Ascomycota; class Lipomycetes; order Lipomycetales; family Lipomycetaceae; genus Lipomyces; species [Lipomyces] oligophaga. The sequence goes on along the minus strand of NW_027117785.1, from coordinate 1,582,636 downwards.
TATACTGCAGATATTATTATATGTGGTGGAGGTGCCTATCAGGATATCACTTCTCCTACTGATGCTAGCTGTGGCAGAATCAAACCTGAAGACGATGATCCCCAGTGGGAGATGGAGGCGATGCCTACTGGACGTGATATGATCGAAGGTGTTTTGCTGCCTAATGGTAAATCTATCTGGCTGAACGGTGTACATACTGGATCTCAGGGATTTAATCTTTCCAAGGACGCAGTGTATCAAGCGCTTTATTATGACCCTGATGCTGACTCGGGATTGAGATGGACGGCTCTTACCAACTCTACGATTGCGCGGGTGTATCACTCTGTAGCGATTTTACTTCCTGATGCTACTATTTTGGTCGGAGGCTCAAATCCAGTGGAGATGCCAGTTTTGGTTGCAGATGAGTATACACCATATGTTACCGAGTTCCGAGTGGAAATTTTTACACCTCCTTATTTGATGGGGGACAATGCCGAAAAGCGTCCATCCAATACCAGCGTTTCCTCTACAGAGCTTAATAGCGGCGATACATTTACAGTGACATTCACTCAAAACACAGACACTATTTCTGATCTCAAGATCTCCTTATATCATGGTGGATTTGTTACGCATTCGTTACATATGGGTCAACGTTTACTGTATCTCGATTATGAAGGATTTGACGAGAATGCGAGTGCAGGAACGCAGCAGACTTTGACTGTCCAAATGCCTAGTACTGACTATCCGAATGTTACACCGCCTGGTCCTTACATGGTCTTTGTTGTCGCTGACGATATCCCTTCGAATGGTACAATGGTTTATGTAAATAAGCAAGACTTCTAAGATAGAGCGAATGGGTTGTAGAGTTTATTGTGGTATACTTATCGGTGCGATCTTTGATGCTTTATATTTTGTTGTTATTTTAGGGCTAAATTTCAGGTGGGATATTATAAACCAGATAGATAATTTCAAGTACCATTGATTTTTAATCAGTATTTATAGAAATCATTAAATTCCGCATGATCGAATACATGTCATTTGTACAAGAGTAATCAACAGAGGTATTATACATATGAAGCACTAGTGACGTGTATAATGCTGCTCAGTGCTACCTGCTTTAGCGGATCCATTTACAGGATCATACAGATCTGCCATTACATTACAAGCATGTTTGATAAATCTGATATCGACCTTGATTTGTTGCCACCAATAGATGGACTGCTTGTTGTTGTCAGAAGCTGAAGAAGATGGAATTCCAACTGGAATACTGTGTATTGTCGATGCGCAATATAGTGCAGAAGCAGCGATGACCGAGACAGGATATCGTAAACAGAGGGTTGTCCGGACAGAATCATTAATGAATGCCCAAGCAGAGCGGTTGATAGTATTAGCGTGAACAGATGTTTCTTCATTATCATTGACGAATCTCACTGTGTATGAAAGCAAAAGCTGGTAAGGCGTTTCAATAATGAAATCAAAGCAAAGTGCTTCCAGTAAGAGTTCTTCATTGAATAATATAATATCGCGCCAGCGCCAGAATTCTTTGTCTTGCTCGTCAACGTATAACTGCGAATCTCGATGAGCGACTCGACAACAAGCGACAACAATGTCTTTTAGCTTCCTAGTTGTTTCCTCGTTCTTGGTAGCAAGGAAAATACATGTTCCTGAAATGTCGTAAGGATGAAAGCGCTTCATTGGAAAACGCATGTAAAACCTGTGGAACATTACTGCAGCAACGTAGAGTGTAGGAGGTGGTAAACGGAGTTGCATGCCTACATCAACTAGAAAACTCGCACCTTTAGCACGCTGATGGAGTTCCGAAGATACAGACATCCCTTCACGAATAGAAGGAGTAGATTTTAATTCAGCCGAAGTGAACAACCATTTAGTTTTCTGTTGATTCGGCCAGGCGGTAGACGTCCCGATAGAAGACGGCCGAGAAGATTGTTGCTGTGACCGTGAATTTGACATCCCAGCTAGCGACGGCGGTCGTGACGATGACAGTGACGAAATGATATTTCAAAGATGAAATTAAGGCGAATACATGAAGAAAATTGTCGTCCAAGTGATTATATTTCTGCCTTACTTTAGAAACATGTTGACACTCAATTGTTTGTAGAATGTGCAATAGGACAGAACGAATGGGTAGATATTCAGACTCCTGCGGCTCGCTGGATATTCAATTTTCACTTTGAATTCCAAGAATTCTTCTAAGATGTCGCACTAAAGTTGTTCGGAATATCCAGTTACTTTCTAGGTTCTGGTCTGTTACGGGAAGCATATAGGAACGTACTGTTATAGGTCGTATATTAGACTAAACGGAAAGATGCTCATGTGTCTGACGTCAAGGCAGTTGTAATGGTAATGCGCGTGAGCTGTCTGTTTCCCGTTGCCATTCATCAGGTAGGATTTCGACCTAGAGCTCGGCTACAAGTAATAGGCAGTGAATTGTATCTCCCGTTCACAAATAGGTTTATCTCTTCGAATTTTAAAGATGATATTGAGAAGCAGTTGACCCAGTCGTTTACCGTGTCCGAAGAGTCTCAAAATCAATCGAGAAGAAGTGAAGACTTTTTAGACTCCCCTGAGTTTTTGCCACACCTTGAACATGAATTCGAGATTTTTGATGAGAAAGAGAAAGACCATTTGCAGAGCAGAAATTTTGCAAGTAATCAGAACAAATCGGCGGTCAAGTCGGACTTAACGGTCAAAACAGTGCAACCACTTCGATTTAGATTCTATGAGCCTGGCCCCGTTCTCTTTTCCAATTCCAGTTCTTTCCAGAATGATCCATCCTTGATTGAGCTTCCTGTGCTAGAATTAAATTCAGCGACATATGGGACAAGCTCGAATAGGAGTGCTACATATCCGGATTTTACTCGCACGCTTCTAGGGAATCTGCTCAGAATGAATGATCAATCTACAACGTACGCCGATTTTGTACAGGAAATGCAGAACCAAGAGTCAGAGTCATATTTCAAAGATAATGCCATTACGGATAAGTCTTTTTTGAATACTAAGAGGGGAAAGGCATTGTTCAGTTTCAATTCAAGTCGTGAGATGTCGCGACTGTTTAAACAAAATTCATTTTCGCATAGGAGTAAGTCTGGTCAGGGAAAACCAGGAGCCGCCAAAATGAATTCAGAAATATTTCATGTTGGACAATACACTCTTATTGTGTCGGACGGAGATCTTCCTCAAATTAAATTGAACGGGGCGACTAGGTATCGAGGACCCCTGCTTCCGACTGCGACTATTAACCGTCACGGTGACAATTTCAGCCGGATATTCACTGTATCTGGCCTCACCATGTTATCAATTACACAGAAGAAAGAGAACATGAGTCGATCGTGGGAACCTAATAAAGCGGTATTCCACGATAATGCAATGCTGCCGACAAAATCTGCATACATTCTTCAGAGGGACTACCACTCAGAGCAAATTAATCACGCCCTGGATCATAATGTGATTTCAGATGAATCTTCACTTTCAAGTTTATTGAAATATTTCATTTCTGTTCAGCTCATTGCTGAGAATCGGTTCGAACCTAGTTTGTCCAAGTCAGTGGGGGAACAACCTCCGAGAATAAAGAAGATACTCAATGATTACGGCATGTCTTTCAAACTACATGTTCAAGTCAACGATGGAGTAGTCCAGATATGGAATACATATTTACATTCTACAGAGCATAATGGCCGACCGAGGAATTCCGACGCACATGAGGCTTTGTTACGAGAGTTTCAGGTGGAATCTGCCGATTTTGCACTGAATTCTTTGAAATTTGGCCATGACTTGCGAATCTTGACACGCTATCGAATCTCTGGTATTATAGATCCCTCTAGTTATTCTCAACGTGAATTGCAAGGGTTTTTCGGAGAAAGCAATCTACATTTCAAGGATCGATGTCTATTCCTAGACAAACATCAAACCACTATTAGGAGGCGTAGATATCTCCCATCCGATGATTTATTTGATACATTATTACTACCGAATTCAGTAGGCGAAAATCCTGAGCTATATTGGCACTTGGTGGATGTGGTCGTTCCAGAAATGCTTGATGAAGTGACGACAGAGCAGCGACAGGCTGTTCTACGAGCTGCTATCGCTAGAGCGCGAAATCAAGAACTGAGCGACCATGTGCGACTAGCAACCACTTATTTTTCGCGGATTCGAAATATTTTTCACGTGGCTTCATTCGCTAACTGCAGGATCCATCCAAAACACGAAGACAATGTCGAACCATTACATATATTCGACAATGAACGGGTAAAAGACATCCAACCAATTGATTTCAGTCGTAAGGGCAGAGATGCTGTCTTAATTGGTGCTATGCAGCATGACAACGCACAATATCGCTTCGTACAGTTCGAAAGGAGATATGCACCTGCGCTTACCACTTTTAAGAATTTTTTGAAGCGGCTCATAGGTTTGAAAAACGGCTCATACTTGATTTCTCGGAATGGACAGCATTTGAGAATTTATGACTATCGATGTGAGAGTCAGAAGTGCGGACATGGTCAGCTACCACAGCGCTCTCATCCAGATACTGAAGAACACGAGGAGTGGACTTGGAATAACGAAATGGGTTTAACATTTGATGATCTTCGCCGATATTGGCGATTTTAATTCTCTCGTTGTAATCTAAGGTAGGATACTCCTATTTTAGTATGTAAATTTTGTTCGGGTCATATTGCAAATGTCTGTGAACATTTATTACTGTATATACTCTAGAAATCATAAATTCTATGAAATTACTAACAAATCAACACGTGTTGAAACAGAAAAGCAGTAATCGACTGCTGCTTCTTCTATGCCACGAACCGGAAAGTAGACCGCAAACTACCAAAAACGAACAGCGGATATCATTAAACTTGAAAACATTAAGAGCGAATGCAGATCAAAAAAACAGCAAGCTATACAAAAACACAAATTGAGAGAAATTATACAACAATGAGATTGCAATCATTGAAAAATTAGAAAAAATGCACCTAATCCTAATAGTCCAGCACATAATAAGCCGATAATTCAAGAATCATTCTTCCGGACTATCAACGCAACAGAAACAGAACTCAGCAAGGAAAAACGATTTGAAGCTCTGCCAGAATCCTATGTCATCTTCGTCACCAAATGCAACGCAGGAACGCCCAAATGAAGTACCTCCACATCGCCCTCGATACGACGGTAGTATCGCCCGTCGAGGCTGATAGTCTGTCCCTCGAGAAGATGACCGCGAGGCTCGCGACGAAGCTGCTTCAGAGCTTGAAACTGCATGGTAGAAGGGATGCCGCTGAATGGCACCATATCCCATATTCTGCGATATCGGTGGTCGGAACCGGGGCGGTCTAGGAATAGATGGATTACCCCGTCCATGCATAAGCTTATGTAATGCTGCTCGCGACTGTGCAGACATACGCGAATAGAGAAGTTCTTCGGCTTCTGCAGTAGATGGGAATGGCGGGACTCGAGGACTGGCATAATCTATCAAAGTAGCGAGATCCGTTTCGCCATGATAGACTGAACTAGAATGCGTTTCACCAAGAGCATTAATGAAGGAGGAAGGAGCAGGAGAAGACGATAGAGGAGGAATATTGACGAATGAAGATATGTCTGCGGTGGAGGCAGCCACAGCCTCTCCAGAAGCACCATCATCAGCATACTCATAATCTGCAGCGTATTGATGGATAGGAGGAATGATATCAATATCATCGGCGAGCACACTTGGATTAGATGGATCTAGTAAAGCTCGATAACTGTCTTCGGCTGACGCATCAACGGAAGCTCGATGAATCAAATCGTTTTCTAAATGATCATTTGAAGGATCAGAATCAGTATCCAAATCTGAAGCTGGGATTTGGCTAGGCGAAATAGATTCGTACTGACGGTGAGAATGAGAATCGAGATAAGAGACCGCGCCAGTTATGTTTATATTACTGACAAAGGAATCATTATCGTTCAGAACGGGACCGATCTCACTCCCATGAGTAGCTGAGGTAGATATATTACGAGTAGCAAGAAACACGGGCGACGCGAAACCAGGAGATATAGGGATTTGAAACTGATGTCCTGTCTGAGCAGTTGGTGTAGACGGCCGAGGCGGGATAAAAACAGAAGAATTCCGAGAATGTACTCGGGAGGCAGCTGTCCAGCCCAAATCGTACGTATAATCCGCATAATCAATGTTACGCCATCCGGAAGTACTGGAAGGACTTCCGAATACGACTGAAGTCCGGTTGCGTGCTTGGTTGTGGTGTGGAGTTGTAGGAGGAGGCATATTTGATTGCGAGATAGAACGTTGCCGTGCAGAGACGTTTGATTGAGGATACGGTTTTTCTTCTTTTTCCGGAAGAATATGGTCGACGTACTCCGTAGGATCGTTCTGATCGAGACCATCTACAAACACCTCTGCTTCATAGACGGATGCATCGGAGGAATCAGTCGAGTACACTGAAGAATCCGAAGACAAAATGGCCGATGACTGGCGGCGTGCACGAGGTTGTCGTGAAGAGTGTCGCGGTCTATGAGCAATGCCTTCATTATCAGTAATAGTGTTATCATATTCGTTGTCTGATGATCTGCCGGAATAATCTTCTGAGTGACCATGAGCAACCTGAGATTGCTGGTGTTCTTCGTCCTCATCACTGTCTGTCAACGACCTAGGTCTGCGAGAAGCACGCCGAGACTGACCGTTCGATCTGAGGTCATGCGAGTCAAGCTGGGTATGGCTATTATGATGTCCGTGAGCATGAGAATGCAAACGTCTGTCTGACTTCTTCTGAAGTTGACGATGTACCTGTTCGGCAGCGGCCGCCAGTGAGACCGAGTGATCTATTTGGGCCCCGGGAGCCATAGCTCAAAACAATGCTCGGCGAGCAGCAGCCAGGAAAGCTCCCAGGTTGCAAAAATAAAAATAAAACAAATGAATCACCAACACTAAGTCGATCCTAGACGCCCCCAAAAAAGAACAAAAATCGCGTGAGAACCCTGAAAAGTCGGAGACTTCGTTGTTCAAGTTTGTATTTGTTATGATTGAGTCCAGACGACTAACGACTCTCGCGATAGTTTGTTTTACAAGCTGGGTCAAGACCGAGCGGCGTCGGCGGCGGCGGCCGGGCGGCCAAATTCATATGGGTTTGGTGTTATCAAAGGGAAAGCGGCAAGGACAAGGATCTCGCCCAGAAGATTCGGGGATGTTGGTTGATTAAAACAGCTTGAGCTACGAAAATACAGGAATGAGCAGAAAGGCAATTTAAATGGACTCTGATGGTTGAAGTCCGTCTGCTTCCTTCAAATCGTTGATCATATTACGTAAACACTCGTCGGCAAGTATATCACATGACATAACTGTCCCGCCGTTTTGTGTTAGTTTTGGCGGAGCTCGGGGTGGCCTCACGTGCAATCAGATTCCCCGCAGATTTCTAATCAGATCCTCCTTATCGTTGTCATGCTGAGCCATTAAGAAGTTACACTAATCCACCTGAGTCCAAAAAAATTCAATGTTCTTGATAATGGAATTTCTTTTGGTCGGGATATTATTTAATTGTAAATCATCTATCTAATGAATTGAATGCAGACTATGGTCCGCGGTCTGGACTTTCATCTGATTGATGACTAAGGCGGTTAACCGTAGGATCTGATTATGCGACTCACTAGGTCGTACTCGATTTACGGCGCATATACCCCACTCAGACTGAATTGATTTTATTATGAAGGTATTAGCATTTGAAAGCAGTTTAGAATTTTTGTTTTTACGATGAGCGATTCCTGGATGGACTGTAGATGATCTATGGTAATTATTGTCTGGTCTGCTATAATCAAGAGTCTTGAGTCTATGTCTGACTGCGATCGAAATCGCCTCCAGATCCAGATTTTATTGCATAGCTAGATACATCTTTTGTTTTCACTTCATTGCAATTCCTGAGGAACTTCTATTCCAGATAATATGATACTCCGCCTCCATTGATGCTGCATACTGATCAGAGCCGTAGCTAATACGACTTCAGGTTCCAGCTTGCTTGTATCTACAATGACACGCCAGGTTTTACTGTCTTTTGCGACCTGCCCAACGTGGGCCACCGCTTCTCGTTCATCGGTCACTAAATGCTGCTGTTGTTGAGTGATTATTCTTTCCGCATGAACCGCTGCCCGATATCCTGGAAGTTCTTGCCGACCTACCGTAGCCGGATGGCCTACGGCCGGATCGGTCATAAAGAATTCTGCTTCTGGGCGGCGTGTTCGAACAAGTAAACCAGATTTCATCCACTGATATGCGGCACCAGGAGAATTTGAGCCGACTCCTGTTTTGCCGCAAAGGTAGAAAGTTCTCAGTCCACCCTCCTCGCGAGTCCAACGTCGCGATACTTTGCGATAAGTTAAGCCGCCAGTCTGCGAATTACTAAACAGCACATATTTTCCAGGTCGAGCGCGCGGTGAAATTGCCCCAGTCCCTACTCCAAGTCCATGACGGTTGCCTGCATAAATTGTGGCAATATTGCGACCCACCATGTCGGTGCTCCAGGTCTCATTACCGGCCTCTTCACCTTGTGTTAAAGCGTCCATTCGCGCTTGGTACACATCGGCGTACATCAGAGTCCAGGTTTTTGATTTTGCTGCGGGACGAAGCAACACATAAGCCAACTGAGCAAGATTGTTATAAACGTGGATAATCCGATCCTCTGTTTCTGGCTTTGGTTTAACGTAGAATACGGCACTCGCTGACCTGGCTATCAGCTCCGCAACAACCCTTTCGATTTCAGTGCGACTTGGGCGGCCGTATAGTGCGGGACTTTCAAGGTCCAGGTTTCTTCTTGTCACAGCTCGACCGTCCTGCATGTTCATTCTCACTCCGTCTGGTCCTACAGTGAGTTCATGGACACCGGTCGTCTTGCCGACTAAGCCCATCGTCACCGCAATTCGTTTCAGTTTCACACCTGCGCTGTACTGCATTCTCTCATAACTCCTGTACCCGACGGAGATCGCGTTCGCAACGCCCAGTCCAATGCGAGCTGCTACCCAGCCGGGAATCCTTCGAATTGGAATTTCACTCATTTGCTTTTGTTTCCACTGGACCCACCACCTTAGACTTCTTGGCTGCTCGACAATCAACCGCGGAACTATCTCGTATTTGCTCGATAGCGACTCGGATAGGATTACTCTTAACTCTCCACACAAGTAATCTTCAACACTGTCAACTATGCTTGGAATAATCCGAATATACCCTACAATAATTATAAACACTATTAATATACTATCAGTCCAACTATGTTCGTATCGTGGTATGCACTCCGTCTTGATAGCGACTCTTGCACGGCTCCGGCTCGCCCTGCAATAAATATATAAATTGAATGCAATAACTTATATTTTTATATCTACAGTGCTAAAAATGTCTTATGTATTTATTGGCTTCGAAATTCAAAATCGCTCACATTTGAAAACTACCTGCTCCGATCATTTATATTTCCTATTTGGGAACAGCAAAAATATCGCCCATGCCGGAATATAAAGAACTTGGATATAAGTTCGTATTTATTAAAAGCTGCGAATATAAATTCTCAAAATTTCAGTTAAACGCCCAGATCCTTATTATCAATTCCAATATGCAATTATTTATATTTTTCGAATTATGTGTTTATGAAATCAAATACTTGATTTGGACGGCCCGGAATTGAGATTTCAAACAATTTTTCTTGCTTGAATGTGATGCTGAGTCCGGCATTATCGCTCTATAAATTTCAAATCATTAGCTAAACTCATTAAAATTTTGGATATAAATCCTTACCTTAAGGTCACCTAGGGCAACTGGCTCTGCAAGTTGACCAACAAAACGTGGAAATACAAGATCTCGATCTTTAGATTCAACGCTACCGTAACTCTGTCCATATCGAAATCCATATGAGCTAGTGTGCATCCCGCTTACACCACTGGATCCGCCGATACTTTGTATCATACTGAGAAACGAATGTCCAAGTTTCCAGACATAGACTTGACTGGTAACTCTGTCGATACCAGCGACATGCCGTCCTTCCGGCGAAAATTGGATCTCCAGGCACTGATTTGGACAGCCCTCTAAGCTTGCGAGTTGGATTCCTGCTCGAAGATCATACACCAGTACAATATCTGGCCTTAAGGCGAGTGCGAGTCGTTGCTGCGCCCGATGTGAAGCGACAACCGGATATGTCGTCACCAGAATGTTGAACAGTAGCGTAATACTAGTCACAACTTTATTTCGAATAGCCGACACCGACGGATCTAAAGCGGCAATTGTGGCTTCGATAATTGGAAATAGACGATCAACCAGTAGGCCGGGTTCTTGCTTTACAATGTAAAAAATGAACCGAACAGCTCCAATTCGAACTTGGGGATTCGGTGCCGTCGCTATTAGTTTCGAGCAAACTTCCACAACCATATTAATAGATTCTTGAGAAATTTCCCTTATGGACTTCAGCAAGATTTGATGCCGACGAAAATCTATCGCCTTAACTTCCCTAGATTTAGTCTCTTCTCGCGATAGTGGCATGCCAGCTCCCGAGCTACTCGACCCTAGGGTACTACTTTCGTTTGCCATTCCAATTCCCTTCGACTTCGTTCGAGCTGTCGATAACGAAACCTTTGAAGATCCCAATAAATCTGCTAAACGCTTAATTATTCCCTCTCGATCAAAATACTTGTCGCGACTCCAAACACCCCATCCAATTCCAATCAATTCAATTGCGATGTTTTGGAGCTCTTTCGTTCGGTCGCTATCGTCGATATCCACCTCGCCGTCTAGATCGGTTCTCATTAAAAACAAATAGATTGCTTCCGTTACTTCTCGATGGGTAGAGTGAGCTATCAAATTACTAAATTTGATCGCAATATTTCCAAGAATAATTACCGCAAGAATAGATGATTCAGATATCGCTTCCTCGCAATCATCCTCTCCCTGCGAGCCACCGAGAACACTACTTAATCCATCATCATCAATCATTTCATCAATGCCCATAATTTCATCTTTAGATATAGAATTCGCGCAGTCCAAACTCAATCTAGGCTCATCAAATGATGATCCTCCGCCACTCATACGACGCTTGGTTAGAAAGGCCGAATTTGCTGCCAGCAAATTCCGTTTCGGAGCATAGACCCCTGGGAGTAGAATTCTCCATCTCGATACTGTCATAGAAAGTTCACGTGTCCGAAATCCAAGTTGGTTTAGTCGATAGCTCAAGCAGATTCGACTGCTTGTTCGTATCTCGTCCCGATCCGAATTCCAAAATCGTGCAAATCCTCGTAACCAAGGCCGCTTATATTTACTACCTTCAACTGTCTCGGAAAGATTGAACAAAACGGTTACAAACCTATGAAAGTAGACCTCGATGAGTTGTGATGGCTCGACTAATTCAGCAGTTTTAGACGCCCCGGCGGATTTCTTGTGATCGGCCACGATTGTTGAAAGTTGAGCCTCAAGAAGAACGCGAGCTAGTGCCACACAAGTCAAATACACCATCGAAGTTATCTCCCCGCTTATTTGTAGAAGATTTTGATGTGCATGAAAAACAGTTAGCGAGTTACCAATACCTCGTGAGCCAAGTTTTGCAGGAATAGACTCTCGAGCAGCGTCTTGATTTCCTTCTTGGCTCCTCAGCGCTGAAAATCGACGCAAAAACAGTAAGTCAATTAAAACAGTGTTATTGACTAAAGAATTTAATCCACTATTATCTATCCGTTCATCAGAATCCAAATCGGTAAACTTCCTCCAAGAGTACATGGCTGAAATAAGCGCCTTAGCACTCAATAGAGAGGGAGAATCTTCAGGTACAGGAATCGTAAAATCCACTTTTTCTGTATCAATAGGAATCAAAGCCCGTTTTAACTCTCCTATTTGATCCAAAAGTACGTACATATTGATGAAGACGGTAGAAGATCCATTGATTGTGTAGCGGGCATCCGTGTAAATCAACTTGTGCTCCGGGACCAAAGGTCGCTCTCTCACATATCTAGTATCTGTTAAAACCATTTCTATCACTGAGTTAAAGACAAACATACGATATTTCCCAGTCTTCTTCACTTTCTATATCAATGAAATTCTGATTTTCGATGATACCATTCTTGATATTGCAGATGCGACTGTACGAATCTTCATATAATATCAAAAGAATATCTGTGTGCTTCGGTGAAGCTAACAGTTTTATTTGAGAATAATGACCTGGGATTGTAAATATTAATTTTTGCTGTCGAAGATTGATCAGACTGCTTGCTCCGTCGCGAGAAGCAATAACAGCCAGATCTTGAGAAGATGCTTCGTTTTGACCTTTCAACAGCATTGCAAATTGAACCGGGGACCCGGATACCGCAATACGTGATGAGAGCCTCAAAGATTGTGAATCAAAAAGGTAAACTATGCCATTACTGGTTCCGATGACTAAAACTTCCAAGCCGGACTTCAGTTGAATAGAGCTCAAATGGGTGACTGTAGTTCCTGGTTCTGGAATTCGTAACGACCGCTCGGGAGATTCAAACGCAAGAAGATATCGTGTCAGGCTATAAAAATTGATGTATGATCCTGCACCAAAGACTAGCTTGTCCGTGAATACAATGCCGGTAGTGCATGGTCCAGATGTGGGGCTCTTCATAGGCTCTAGCTCAATTTTTTTGGCCGTTTGAGATGATGAACGAGAATCAAGTTTCAGAGGCAAATTGCTTTCTGCATGAATATTATTCTTTGATGAATTAAGTGAGGTGTCTGATTGGTCGGAATCTTCCGGTATCTGTCCTTCAGCAGTGCTCTCTTGGGAAGATGCGCTAATGTTAACGGAATCTGGAGTATATGTCTCAAATTCAAATGAAGTCGCGGGTTTCATCTGTGTGAAAAAATGGCTGGGTCTGTGAATCGGATATGAATCGGAATTCCAAGTAAAGGTGATTAAATCGCCTATTCGATAACGCACTTCACCATTGGAGAAGAAAAATTCAATAACGATATCTCGGGGTTCTACCACCCAAGGCGTATTTAAAAGGTGCTGACTTGGAAGATGCATGGTGGTGTATGAGAACGCCATAAACAAGCTATTAACACGATTCGGTTTTGGACTAGCCTTCATATAATGAATATCGCACACTGACTTTCCACCCGATCGAAGCACAGTTACAAAGGTCAAATTCCCGCTGTGATCCCATACACCAAACCAATTCCGATATCTATCATCGACAGCATCACTGGTAGCGGCGCTTGCAATACCCGGTAGGCTATCATGCTCTACTTGCATAAACTTATCTTCCTCCCACATATATAGACACCATCCATTGGTCTGAACGAGAAGCCAAAGAATATCACCAACCGTGTGAACGGAGATTATTGATCCGTAATCTGTATTTCCAAGACGAATCAAAGCAACATCTCTTCCAATAATATTACTCATTTTTCTCGGTAACGCACCAGGCTTTCTATTCGCACTAGACATATATGTCTGACGTGCATGATTCAGTAATCGAATTGGAGCACCGTGGTTTGTTATTCGTTCGACACGCGCCTCCTCAGGCCAAATTTTCCAATGCATTCCACATCCCTGATGATCGAGAGTGACCAGACGCTCACCAAAGAGTGGAAGAGGAATGGGCCAGTTCTGGAGCATACCGTCCATTACTATATGAGACTCAAGAGTACTTTGGTGCAAAAAGCGAATTTCGGTCGAACTTCCAAAGACTATAAGAAAACTATCGAGAGTTATAATCCCAATGGGTCGAAACGGTAGGCGTGTAGACATCAACACTCTGCCAGATGGAAGAGAGTGCTTCAGAATATCGCTAAACGGTCAATATCTAATGAAAGTCAGGACCAAGAACAAACTTCATACCCATTTTCGGCGGCTGAAATCAATAATTCAGAACGGCCTTCAGTGTCCTTTGCAGCTATTCGCCGAAGAGCAACTACCGGTGAGTTTCTATGACCCGCCGTAGTGGAGAGCGGCGAAAGTGACGTAGTCGAAATATGACTGCTCTCTTGCGAAGACACTTCGTCCCACTGTAATATCTCTATTGACCCATTGATTAGACCCAAGATAACTCCACGAGAAAAAACTGTAGCGCAGGTGAGAACAATATCGGACGGTAAATGAGCCAGAGTTGAGATCAAGTTCTGCGATCCTGACGCCGGAGATTCTGGGAGATCTGCTGCAGAGGGTTCCAAGGACTCATGATATGACACTGGCCAATGCGTGAAAGGTAAAATGACTGGTGCCAAAGACATTAATTATGAAAAATAGACCAGGAAAGTGAATTAATGCAATCAAGAAAAGAGAAAAACCGGGAACACGCCAGAGGTTAGTTCGGCCGGCTACGCTGCCGAATTGATCGCGTCAACACTAGCTCGATTGAGAAGAAATGGTTAAGAAGAAAGAAGAAACAATACACTCTTAAGTTTCTCGCAAATCAATAAAACTCTTTAGTTACAGGAAAGACCGGTTTTCCACAATTGCGATACCTTCATTTCTCATATACTAAAGTCGTTCCTTTCCCATGTCAAGAAGGCGCCGCTCCTGATCCAGCTCGCAGCTTTCCGTTTGGAGAAGCAACCAAATGTGACGCCGCAGAATCATGTGACTTGGGCTACGACGGGATTACTAGTTCAGGGTGATCGGAAATAATCGCTCCAACAATCTGAAGCAAATCTAGATAAGAACCGGAGGGACCGGACGATTTGCAGTTTTGAGATTAAGGCGAAATAGAGCACATAGCCACGATGGGAATTTGTTTGTCATGTACTCGTGCGCCTGATGATGATCTATTTGTAAGTGCTGAAAGCATTAAATCTATTTTGGTGCTGGTCGCATGTACAGTCGCGCAGTAACATATTAACGTGGTATACCAGCCGACAGAGAGAGTGGGGTTACTTGCTGAATATGGAGCATCGTGAGTGATTGAGAACTTTTCACCGATCGAAGATACTAAAGGTTGTAACAGTACCATGTCATTGCCCGGTCAACTGGATCTGGACCAGGACTTCAATGCTAGAAGAGAAGCTGCGATGGCTAGAATCATAGCTATGACTGAGGAGTATGTCTGGATTCTTGCAACGTGCTGGGGATTAGATTGCAGATAAGACTGACGGTATTAAGGAATCTGATCGACGTGTTTGAAGTTGGAGCACCTGATCGTCGAGTAAACGGACTGCCAGCGATGGATTACAAGTAAGTAATTGGATTTGTTTTGCTGCATTAGTGAGTAGTTTATTAACAGCTATAGAAATCTACTAGCATCCATAGAAGTATCTCCGTCTGAATTGGAGATTGTGAAGGATGAGATTACGCCTGCTGGTGGTGGTATTACTATCAGCGAAGCCAACTTACTTTCAGAACTCGGATCGGCCTCGCGTGAATATGTCACCAAGCTCTATAGCGTAAAACCGGTCGGTCAATTAGTCGTCAAACTGGAAGAGTAGAGTGTCTAAGTTTGTGGATCTGCAAAATAGAATAGAGTTTGGGGCGACGAGTGTGATGGAGGTGAAAAGTTCTCATAGATTGGGATTACATCATTACTGTTTTAAGGCGTTTAATTTCGGAGTATTTGATTTCTAAAGCAGGAGTTTTGATTTTGATTATGATTTTTGAATTGGCTTAATTTTAGGGTTTTTAGTGGTTTTAGTGGCATTTTAGTATTTCATACGGCAGGAATTTTGTTTCGATGTAATATATTGTCTTATGTCATTACAAACTTGGAATGCCTCGTAATTATCCCTCAGCTACCTTGAAGCTATCTTGGAGCTCTCTAAGTTTTTCCCGTCTCCTAAAATTCCAAAAATAACTAAGATTCATGTAACGAAAACACAATTATAGATACTGTAAAAGAATGCAGGCGTAAATAGAAATGTAGCTAACTAGTCCCGTGCCCGAGGCTAAAAGACTCTCTCAGTCGCGTCCTTGTCGCGTCGTTTCGAACTCCGCCGCAGGCTCCAGGAAGAAGAAGTAAAAAGCTGTTGTTCTCTTAGCCGGTGAGTTCGATCGACGTTATTTACTGACTGATATCATCAAATTATTTCCTCTGAAATTTGCGAGTCGTAATTCATGGTACTTGTACGTACTGAGGTCATCGTATTGGTGCTTTTCTCCTTTGATTTGTTATAACTAGCTCGACCTGCCACGGGGTACGTTGTAGTGCAGCTATTTATATCAAGTATCTCATTTTGCGAGTTTTTCCGTTGTTCTTTTCTTCTTGTCTTTAATTTATCAACGCGCTTATTACGATTTTGATATTGAACCGATTTACTGATATGGCCACCCCGAATGGAACCCAGGATGTTCCAAAACTTTTTGGACTTCCGCTGAAGTATATCTCTTTGGTAACTGTATGCTCTAACCGGAGTTTCTTTTTGCCTGGTCGACGACTAATGAATTATTTATAGCTTACGTTTCAAAACTCGGCACTGATTGTTGTACGTAGTGATATCGTTCTTGACCTGCTTTGTTTTCTGACATTTTCTCAGATTATGCACTATTCGCGGACTATGCCTGGTTATGACAGCGAACATCGGTATCTGCCGTCGACAGCGGTCCTACTCAACGAAATCATTAAACTTGCAGTGTGTGCCGTTGTAGCTGGATATACTCGTGGCTTGAAAAACTGTTTTCCCGAAGTTTTCTCGAACGACTGCTGGAAACTGGCAATCCCAGCATGTCTATACACCGTAAGTTAGGCTAGCTATTAGGAATTTTGAGAGCTTCTTCTGATGCTATTCTGTCATAGGTCCAAAACAGTCTTCAGTATGTAGCTGTATCTAATCTAGATGCTGCTACTTTCCAGGTTACGTATCAGCTTAAAATTATCACTACTGCGATTTTTTCGGTGACTATGTTACATCGTTCGTTGACATCGATCAAGTGGATGTCTTTGGTGATGCTTACAGTTGGAATCGCACTTGTTCAACTGCCGAATGATATTCTTTCGTATGTCGTTTCATCACTCAATGGTGCTGAGGAGGAAGAGCAGGAGCAGAGAGTGAAGGACACTGTTCCCGGAGAAGCAGACATGAATCGTACCTTAGGTTTTATTGCTGTTACAATTTCTTGCGTTTTATCGGGTTTAGCTGGTGTCTACTTTGAAAAAGTTCTCAAAGGTTCCAATGCTTCGCTTTGGATTCGTAATGTTCAACTATCTTTTTTTTCACTCTTCCCGGCTTTTTTCGTCGGAGTGCTTTGGAAGGACGGAGCTCAAATTTCTCAGCAAGGATTTTTCTTTGGCTACAATTCCGTTGTATGGACAGCAATTTTCTTCCAGGCGTTAGGAGGAATTGTCGTTGCTTTATGTGTCAATTTCGCTGACAACATCGCGAAAAATTTTGCGACAAGTATATCTATTTTGCTGAGTTTCATCGCAAGCGTGTATTTTTTCGATTTCGTTGTCACGGTTAATTTTATCCTTGGAGCATTGATTGTTCTGAGCGCAACCTTTCTCTACTCTAAACCCGAGCGTCGACCAGTTTCTGCGACTAAAGATGAATTTCGTCCTGCGCCTTTACAGTCTATATCTGAAGATTCACAGCAACGGAATCCACGATTAGGAGCTGCAAACGAGAAGTTGTCTTGATTTGTATATGATAATTTTTACTCGCAGGTCATATTTTGGATTATCTTCTAATATTTAAACTTATGATAGCGACTATTACAGAAATTCGATCTCGAAGTTATCATCTATTTGGTGTTCGGCAGACAATTGTGTTTTGTGCCTGAAATCAGACCCACTATGGAACAGCTGTGGAGTTGTTCGTCTTCAGTATATTGTTATGAGAAATTGTTTGTATGATGCATAGAGCTTCTTTATTTCGTGATTTGTTACAGCAAGAGTGGTATTTTGTTTTGTTGCAGGGTAGTGGTTTGTCATATTGCTAATTTCGGAATTGAATGTACAGGTATTTGGTTTATGAAAGGAATAGTTAAAGGGTGAATTATTAAACTGTAATGCTAAGATAGGCTCTTTTGAGACGCGTTCAACGTCTCCCAATCAGATATATACTTCTGATCTAATACCCAAGGTATGCTGAGTAATTTCCGCCATTTCAAGGCCGCTCTCCAGAATTCGAGTTCGTTCGTTTGATTGATTTGTCGTAGATATAGAACATTTATCTGCCTCGTATCACGGTATTGAGAAATCAAACCTCCGACGTGAATTAATTCGGGAATTTCAAAAGCTCGTACTATAGTCTGCAACGATAACTTGGTCTGTGGTATGCAGCATTCTATCGTATCGCCAGAAAAATCATCGACTAAAAAATAGAAAAGTTAGAACTTATCATTGGATTAATTCCCAAAACAAATTTCTTCTCACGTTCTAAAACAACTAGCGTCGAAGTCGATCCGTAATATCGCACGTCAACACATAATCCAGAAAGAATGACATGTTTAACAGGGTGGTTTTTCCAAAACCAATCTCTTTTCAGTTCACCATACTGTTTTAACTGGTAGACGTTAGAGATTGAAAGGGGAACATACTTTGTGTATGTCTTTGAGTGCTTGTAATAGCACCGAAAAAAGAAATCGAGATTATCATGCTGCTCAGCTACGCCCGGTCGAAACTTAAGAGGCATACCTGAATCTCGTCTGTCGAAAGCAGGATCTAAATAATCGCCATTTTGTGGTGCTTTTTGTGGAATGTAAATCAAAGTGATCTCATCATTTTGGCAAGTCTTGTATTGAGCCTGGTTTAATTTCTCCTTGACTGGAGCTGCTTTACATCCTGATGAGTTACTAATTGAGCTTTGCCGACAAGAATTTTCTTTGCTTGAATGGTGCACAGTGTCGTGCCTTGTTACTGCTACTTCCATGGAAATAATATTCGCATCAGGTAGACAGCCGGGATCTGTAGTCATAACTCCAATACTAGATTGATGAATGTTACTTTCTCTGTCTTGGTGATGGTCCGGATCTGATCGCTTTTTAACAGCAATTGTTAATTTATCTGTGATTTCTGTCTCGTTCAGATTATGCTCTCCAAAGCTTGTAGACTGTTGGCGGACAAGTTCTGCGTTACCTGTCTGAGTAGAAGACACGCCTACCACCTGCTCTTCGAGAGCGTCACACCATAAGTTAATAGGTTGTGATTCAGAATATGATGATTCAATCTCGAACTTCGTGGAATCTATTTGGTTTAAAAGACTATCATTCCATATGTTGACTCTATCTTGGCTATCGGATGATTTCTCGATTGACCACTTAGACCCGTTGAACAGATCATCTCTCCAAATATTGACTGGTTCAGTATTCAGACTCAATGTAGCTGCTGAACTGAAGTCGTCTTGTTTATCGGAACAAGGATATTCCAGCTCACAGACTCGATTGTTAATATTCCGTAAGCTGAACAGATCTGACTTATTCGACTCAAACAGATTGTCTGTCCAAATGTTTACCGGACATAGGCTTTCTTGAATTGATTTCACTTTGTGCTTCTGAAGATAGGAAAACGATTCAAATTTATTTTGAAGGTCAGTAGAAGTCTGGGAACGTTGCTGAGATGTGAGTCGTAAGTCCAGATCGGGAATCACTTTCATATTAATATCAGAATCCGAATCATCTGAAAATGTTCTGGAAAGCGATTTTTTCAGATAAACGCTGCCATATTCACTCGGAATAGTGGAATCTATCTCAACTGAAAAATCATTTTTCTTTCTTCTTCGTCGGCCTCTTCGATTCCATGATCTCTTTGTTGACTTTGTGCTCATCTCCTCTCTTTGATCAATTTGAAGATGGTAACCCCATGTCAACGTTTCATTAGATTGAGAACAAATAATTTAATAATTAGATCTCCCGCAATGATATTTACTCAGCAAATATTTTATATAGACTTTTTAAAAATAAATATTCGACTACATTATATCTTGAGAATTATTTACAGACAACCATTGAACACGTGATTACGCGTTATCCTTTCACAGATACTATACTGTACTTACTGGTGCGAATTAGCGATATTAAGAAACTATTGTACAAAAAGAAGCCTGGCAAGATGGCCAAGTTGAGGGCGAAACATTGCACCAGTTTTTACTTATTTATTTGTCGGCGGAACATCACCTTGAAGTCCAGTCCCCCGGTTGACCTGAACACGTTTGTCTTCTCCTGCACTAACAATGCCTACACTCTTTGTCCAATCGACGCCAAACACTTTCTTTGTACTATCCGGAACTGAGCTTGCCGTTCCGCGAGAAATAACGTACAAGCTTCGCTCGGCTCGAACATCCCAAATGCGCACCGTCGAATCATAAGAAGCTGTAGCGAACATGTATGGGCTCTCAGGGCTATTTGCAATATCAACGACAAAGTTATTGTGACCATATAAGGTTAAGCTAGTAGTCTTGTCTGCAGAAACTCGAGGATCATGGAGTGTGACATGTCGAGCGGACGAACCACAGCATAATAGTGATAACTGAGGAAGATGTGCAATGCATAGCAGAGCAAAGCCAGTTGTCCTTGAATCAACTAATGACGATGTAACCAAATCCCAAGTCTTGATTGTGTGATCTAAAGATACGGAATATCCAACAGTCGAATCTTTTCTATCAAAAAGAACATCTGTAACTGGCCCATTATGCGAAGACATCATCGAAAGGGGACCCTTAGAGGTCACTGAAGTGCTTGACTTGCGTCTTCGTTTTGTACCTCCAACCTGAGAAGCAACGGGAAGGGTTGCATCTGGCGATTGTTTGTAAATGGTGGTCCACAGGCCAACTTTACCATCACTTGAAGCGGAGAGAATTCGATGAGACCCAGCATGAACGTCAATATTGTCGACCGAAGCCGTGTGACCGGTAAATACACGGGAGGCTTTAACTATAGTAGCATCTGCATCCACTTGATCTTCGTCCTCGTTGTCATCATAGTCGAAGTCACTAGCAGCTGACTTGGATTTCCAAATTCGAATAGACCGGTCCATACTCGCTGAGACAAGTCTCCGTTCACTAGCAGATTCAAGCCATTTGACAGACTTGATCGGACCAGTATGACCTGCGTACTCAGCTGCTACTGATCCAGACAAAGTCCATGTCCGCAAGACTCCATCATAACAGCCTGATAAAATAGGAGCAGCCTTTGGAGTCGAGGCCGACGCATCATCTTGAATAATAGATACTGACGAGACCCAGTCCGGGTGGGCAAACGAAGCTAAAAATGACGGTGGGAGAATAGACCTTGTGTATTCGAGATCAATAATGACCTCAGCAGATAAACCTTTCGAAACAATGTAATCCTCCAATGAAGTACGCAAGAGCTCATTGTTTATCAGAAAATCAAATGGAATTGGCGTATCGGTATTCAGCAAATGGTTAACAATTTCGGATAGTCCGTACCGCCTCAGAGATAATGGAACAAGCAGAGGCACATCAGGTACAGCAAGATTGGCTTCTCGGGTCGAAAGCCTGATTCTGATCTGACCAGCCGCATTAGCATCTGCCACATCTTGACCATTTTCAAGAGCCGACATGGTTTTGGATCCAGAGCTCTTTCTCTTCCACTCGAGACTGATATTTTCTTCGGCAAATCAAAAAAAATCGCTAAAAGCTCATCAGTTGTTGGGAGGAAAATTGTTCGAACAACGGCAAGTCACGTGATATCACGTGAATATTATGGAAGGGTTGGTTAGTAGATCGCGCTTGGATGAAATGATACAAAAGCCACCAAATGTAAGCACTATGAGGCACAAATGTTCAAGCATGGAGCGCACAGGTCGATTGCCACTCCCGGCTCTTCATCTAAATTGGTTCGGATTGACGCTATTATAATCATAAAGTGGACAAGTTTTGTGCATATTTTGGTCGATTTTATTGGGAGTCTTTACGATTATTTTCTGTGATATTTGTTGGAGTTTTGCAACTGATTCGAAAGAACTTTTGATAATTTTCTGGAGCTAGTAGGATACCCTAAGCGGCAGCAGTCCTTGTTATCAGCACAGTTTCTCTCAAGTAAAAAGTAAGAAGATTACGGCAATACGAATTCCATGTCGAATCAGTTCAATTCTCCAGAGTTCTTCCCGGACGACACTCAGAGATTTCTGGCGGCTCTTTCTTCATCAGATTTCTTGGGCGATCTCTCGTCGCTCCAACATACTTCTGGTGCCGATGGCCCGGCCTCATTGTCTACAGCTTTTGCTGAGGACGATTTCACTTCGCTAGGATCCGGTGATATCAACAGTAGTCTACGTGATCTTATCACCTCGTCTGGAGAATCCGGAGAGAGTGATGCGTCGTCTTTTACTAATGCTGCCTCAGTTTTGTCGGCCACTACTATTGGGAAGTCGCAGTCTCCTGAGCTCTCGACAGGCGCCAAATCTCAAGCAGTTCAGGTCAAGCTGGAGTTATCTCCTTCCATGCGAGCGCTCCAAAATATGTCTTCTTCCACTCCCTCAACTTCTAATCTTAGTCTCGAAGCTGATAAGCGAAAAGTGGGCGATGAGATCATGTCTGATGACGACCTTTCCGAGAATGACTCTAAACGCAGAGGTGTGTATCTCGCAAAAGCTTTAATTTTTCTCTTTTTCTAATTAGTATTTTAGAAGTCGATATGATCGATCAAGATGAACCGAAGAGACTTGGTCGTAAGCTTATGGCCGTGGAGCCTTCGAGCAAGCGTAAAGCACAGAATCGGGCCGCACAAAGGGCGTTTAGGGAGCGCAAAGAGAAGCATTTGCGGGATTTAGAGACTCGAGTGGAAGAACTTGAAAATGATGCTCATAATATGAATACGGAAAATCACTTTTTGAAGAAGCAAGTTGATAGACTACAGGCGGAATTGAAGGAATACAGAAAGCGACAGTTGTCAACCTCAAGAAACTCGCCTGTTACTGGTGCGACTTCATTTTCCGCCCCTTTCACGTTTGAATTTCCACTCTTTGGAGCAAATGCAAAGCAAGCTAAATCTTCTTCACAGCCATTGTCCTCGGTTGCTTCACCTACATCTACGACCTCTTCGTTTTCAAGTGCTGCACCATTTGCTACACAAGCTCAGTTATATGCGTCTTCTCCATACTCACCGCATGGGATTACTGGCTTGATGTCTCCAGATACGGGGGCGCCGACTATGCAGCATACCCCATCTTCAGTGACTGGAGTTCCACATCCAGCCAAGCCAGAAGAGAATTTTTGCGCACAATTGTCGATGGCTTGTGGAACACGAGATAATCCAATACCCAAGTTGCGAGATTCGAGTATTCTGAGTCCTCCATCTTTTGAAACGGAACTGTTTTCTGAATACAGAGATTCTATATTTCCGGGAAGTGAAGAGGAATTCACTTTGCCAGAGCTTACGCCTGATGATATATTTGACACTGGCTTTATGGACTCTTCAGAGCGGGTGTCTAGTCGGAGCAGTTCGAGCAGCAACACGGCCGATCGGACAAAGACACTTACTAGTAGTTTCCCTGAACCTAAGATCAAGCAAGAGCCAGAGGATGAGGTTGTTCCAGCGGATAACAAACCATTTATGGGATGCACTGCGTTATGGGACCGAATCTCGATGCATCCTAAATTTGGCGATCTTGATATTGACGGTCTTTGCTCGGAGCTACGTACAAAAGCTAAATGTTCTGAGTCTGGAGTAGTTGTGACAGAGTCGGATTTCAATGATGTTTTGAAGAAGATTGATAGTGACAACTAGATGGGGTGAGCATGAGAGCTGAGATGAGAAAGGATTTTAACTTAAAAAAAATAAGTCGGACTTGCGTTATAAATATTTATTCTGGGATATTTTAAATTGTTTTAAATTGTTTGACTTTCTATTTCTTTGGTGTCTTAGGATTTGTTCTGCTATTATGAAATACTTTATTTAATATATATTATTAAATTACAAAATATGTACAAACAAGCTGCGAATATATAAACGGATCCAGAATAATTATTCTTGATTAGGCTCTTGTTTATCAGGGTGAGAGGAAGTGTCGTCGGAGGGTGAACCAGAAGCGGATAAATATCTAGATTCGATCAGAGGCCAATTGATTGAGTTCCACCAGTTGTTGAGATATTGTTCTTTTTTCCCGAAACCATAATCGAACAAGTACGAATGCTCCCAAACGCTAACGCAAAGCAGTGGGAGAGGGTACTCTGGATTTGCATGGACTTCTGCTGGTAAAGCTACGGGCGATTCAGAGGAATATGCTGCTTTACTGATTGTGCTGAGCCGGAGAGTGCGTTCATTTGAAGA
The DNA here is from genome assembly GCF_038497815.1 of [Lipomyces] oligophaga. Classification (NCBI taxonomy): domain Eukaryota; kingdom Fungi; phylum Ascomycota; class Lipomycetes; order Lipomycetales; family Lipomycetaceae; genus Lipomyces; species [Lipomyces] oligophaga. The sequence goes on along the minus strand of NW_027117785.1, from coordinate 1,558,514 downwards.
TACTTGGGCTCTGGCGGCCGCAGACGAGGGTGAGTTGAAATCGGAGGTCTGATTGCGAGCGTAGTCGTAAGGGGTACCGGCATTGTAAGTAGCCGTGACGTATAGCTTCTTGTCAGGACCCTCGAGAAGCCAAACAAAACCATTGCCACACATCGCCGTGCCGATATAGATAATATGGTCGCGTAGTTCATCGATGGACGTGAAGCTGAGGTCAATGGCTGCCTGAAGTTTTCCTGTCGGCAATTGCTGCTCGCCAGAAGTGCCAGAGGGCTTGAGACCGTGGAAAAAAAGGTGGTTGTTGTGAGACAAAGAGGCAAAATTGAATTCAGGTACTTTTGTCAAATCTCTCCCTGCGGTGAGCATCGTCTCGAACGCAGTCAACCCGTCAAGTTTCGTGCCCACTGTGCGCTTGTTGAGCTCTGCAACAACATATGACTGGTACTTCGGCCAGGCGATCTCAAATCCTTGCGCACTGTAGAGTCCCGGAATGCCTTCTCGGACCATGGTTTCTTCAGACTCTAACACTGGAACAGAATGTATTCGACGCGAAAATCCACTTCTGGATACGAACGACGACGATAATCGTGAAAACTGTCGAAACAAAGCCATTCTCTGATGTATCTTTTACTCTCTAACAGGAAGTTGACTGGAATTGTTTGCTTTTAACCTTTTTGACCTACTCACAGACTGGTTAATCCAATCAACCTTTCGCCATATTCAGAGGGGATAAATCCAATTCTTTGTTAATTCTTAGACATACCTTCTAACCAGAATCGATACTTGACTTGTCAGCGACCAGACGAAATTATAATGAAAATTTAATAAAACCAATTGTCAATTTTTCTATGCTGTTTCATCTAAATTCCGTCTTTTTCGCCTATTCGCGATGATTTCGACTAGATTTTGAGCTGGATTTGAAGTTTTTTTGGCTCCCTACTTCCGAGAAACTGGATTACCCGTCTTGATATCACATGATCCCATGTAACGTATCCAGAGCCATTTAGTGAAATCAACTGCCTCCAAATTCATATTCATTCGTTGGCAAATATTTATAAATATACATAATGCCGGAAACAGAAAATTTGCGACCTACGCAGGGTGGTACGAGATATACACAGAATGATGTGAGTGAAGGTCTAGAACGGTTTGAGTCCGGCTTCAATCAGATGTATCCCGACAATCCGAGGGATATCAAGCATTTGGAGGCCATGAATTCGTAAGTCAACATACTGTGAGGCATAGAGCTCGTGACTGTGGATCTTACGGATATCATTAACAATTCAAATTCAGAAAAGCGCCCTCAAAATTCTACGACCCGTGTAAATTAACCTCGCAAATGAGTTTAAATTGTCTAGATCGAGTCCGATATGATCGGAAACGAGCTAAAGTCGAATGCAGAGAGTTTTTCGATGCCTACAAAGAATGCAAGGCAGAATGGAGGAATATGAAAAAGGAAGCGAACAGAATATGGTGAAGCTTTCTACTTGTCAGTCTGCTTTGGCGTATTTTGTATTTGTACATATGTTTACATTAGTTTTATCTCACTCTAATTCTATCAATTAATACACCTTAGATCGTGTCCTTCATACACTTGATATTAATTATTCTCTGAATCCGAGATTCCCTCCTCAAGTACATTACCGTTCGCATTGTCTATATTATCGTCCCCATCCCGTTCCATATTATCCTTCCCAAAGTCGTCGTCGTCATCGTCGTCCTGCACTGTATCCACGATAACATCCTCATCAACCTCCTCTATAACCCGAGGTTGATTCTTACTATTATGTACAACTTCTGACTTAGAAACGTTGATTCCCGCACTACTGACCTCTGTGGGCTGATTATCTGGTGATCCCTTTCTACCTCGAGACTGAGCAGCAGTAGTGCCTAGTCCTGGTCGTGGCTGCCCCAGTTTCGAAGGCGCCGGTCTAGTTTGCCGCTTAGGAAGAGTATGCATCCCCGATGAAGTACTTGATACGTTATTTCCCAATGTCGTATCTTCTGAAAAATTGCCCCCAGCTTTGAAAAATGCTGCCTCGTGTAAAGTCGACCCAGCCCAGCCTATTGAGCGAGTCTGGCCGTAGCGAGCATATCGATCTGGATTCACCGGCCCGGCTGTCACCGCAGACATTGACAAGTTCGGCTCCGAGCGACGTTTCCCAGAACTATGTTGGTCCGAGTAACTCGAAAGTCTCGAGCTCCCTAGCCCCGCAGATCCTTCATCATCGATGCTATGCACAGTAGATAGTTTACGTAGTGAAGGTTCCACCGAAGACGTTGCATTATTAAACGATAGCTCTCCCGATCGCGGTCTGTACCAAGATTGCGATCTAAAAGAGTGAGGAGATCGTGATCGATTTCGTGACGATGCCACGGAATTACTGGATGTGCTCGACTGTCGGGACAGTGTCGACCGCCGATTATAGGACAATCTGAAAGATGACAGCGATGACGACGTCGAAATTTGGCTTCCAGCTCGTGCAAGGTAAACAGTAGAAGGTGATGAGTGCCGATCTGCTGAAATAGAACGTCGCCAACTTGATGTCCTCATGTGGTGGCTTCCAGATCGTCGGTCTGAGTGACGGCGCGAAAGCATTAGCTTCTGGCTATCCGTCGAGCTACGTTTTGACGTCTGCGATCCAGCGCGATTTTTCCGCATCAATCGCTGAGGGCTAGTCAGAGATTGTTGCATATTTGGCTCATTTTTGTTCTCCGTTAATGGCAAAGGAGCATGTTCCAGGCCCCCGTGAATCGTAGCTGACAACCCTGGCGACAATACAGCGAGATGGCCACTTTTAGTCTTAGGAATATCAGGCACCACGTTAGATTCTGATTCTGTCTCGCCATTCATGGATCTTGATAGCGAATTCGAATGGCGACGAGACAGTAAACTCGAAATCGAAGGCCTGTGCAGCGGCGCATTATTGTCTACCGATGAATTATCCTTCTGTCTTGAAGCGCCAATTCGTTTCATAGCCATGAATCCGTTCACAAACTCGTGATATATATTTGACCGGCGACGACTAGAAGTTGAATGTGTTGTTTCTCCAGATCCTCTTCGAGCACTGCTCATGCTAGGCCGGGTTTCATCCGAAACAGTTTTTGTTTCATTGGAAAGTCGACTAGCTGGTCGCTCTTTCTCTGCGGCCGGCTCAGTAAGTGCTTCCGTATGACTGTCTTGGGTTCGCTCTGACACGATAATTGGAATCGATGCGTCAGGCTCAACTTTCGGCGTATGTGTTGCACTCTCGAGAAGCCGTCGAGCTCGACTGTGTCTCTTCCGCCTGGATTTCTTCAATCTGTATTCTTCTTGTTCAAGAGCCAATGCCCACCATCCGGCTAAATTGTCACACTTCTGCAGTAGAACACTTTCCCGAAGAGTTTCAATGTCTACAAACGCATGACGAAGTCGGTCTAAAAGTTCACGTTCATGTTTAGAAGTGAACGGAGCAGGAATCGATTTCGAGATTAACGAGATCGAATGCGCACTGTAGGAAGCTAAAAAAGGATGTTGAAGAACCTCTGCTGCAGAAGGTCGATTGCTGGCACGTTTGGAAAGCATGGATTGTAGGAGATCTAGCGCCTCCGTCGGAAGTGTATCAGGATACTCCGGATCACTGGTCGAGATACGTAAGCGAGTTTGGATCTCATCTTCTTCATCAAAGGGTAGTTCACCACAAAGTAAAGCGTACAGAATAATACCCAGAGACCATACGTCGATAGCTTGTCCTTGGTATCTCTCGCCACGAACCATTTCAGGCGCAGCATAACACATTGTTCCACAAAAAGTCTGGAGAAATCGTTTCGGCTCGCATTCACGGGTGAATCCGAAATCGCACAACTTTACGCCGTTATGCTTGTCTAGTAAAATATTTTCCAGTTTTAAATCGCGATGAACGATGTTTTTCCCGTGAATGTACGCGACTGCCCCACAAAGCTGGGAAAATATGCGCTGGACATGTTCAACGGGTAAAGCTCCATGACGAAGTAGATACTCGTACAGTTCATCACCAGGACAATACTCTAAAACAAGCCAAACCAGGGTTTCGGTGATTACGACTTCGTATAATCTTGCAATATGTGGATGTAATAGTTGTCTATAATGATGGATTTCTCGTGCGAGATTGAGATCCGACTTGTCTGCTGATTTGAGAACCACCTGGCACGTTATTAAAACCATAAAGGCATATTCAAAGCAATATAAATGTCATACCTTTGCGCCTGTGAGCTTATGAGTCGCTAAATATACCTTTCCAAAGCTGCCTACAAAAGTCAGCCTGTACACTTGAAATCCCGCACTCCGGAAAACAAACCTTTACCAATCATCCGAGATATACGATAGTTCCCAACATTTCGCAGCTCCTTATCGGAATTGAATTCTTCAAGAATCTGATTATATGACTCGACGAGCTTGATACTGTTAACGACACTTTCACCGTAATATGATATGATACGATAGGTGACATACCTTTGCTCGCGCATTCTGCAGATCGGCTGCCCGGTACCCAACAGGTGCCATGATGCACTTGCAGCGCGCTATTATTCATTCAGGAAACAAGAGATCGACCACCACAGAAGGACAAAAGACAGCTCTCTCAAGACGACCGGTCGAGCTGAGAACGGCTCTCAAGACTAATATCGGGCAAGGATGAAGTATATCCTCGTCTGCAGGCGCTGTCCTGTTCCTTCACCGGACCAGTACAAACGCGTCCAACTATTGTGTCAAAAGACTGACTTCCACAGAAGGTCAAATGCTTCAAAACTAATTCCAATTTTTAAGCTGGCTTCTATTTACTAAAAATGAGTATCTATGTGACTTGGGCTGCGCTACTGACTGAATGGATATCACGTGTTAAAATCTACTTCTGCGCTTTGGAGACTGGTTAAGAGCGACTTCCTTACGATACTTCTCAAGATAAAGTTAATGGTGAATAACAAACGTGTAATTTACACTACTCGAACGAGACTAGTTTTGATGATTTCAGGAGATTTAGCAAACGGAGGAGAGCAGAATGCGCTGTAATTGGCCATCCAGCGCTAACTGTGAGGAACAGACCAGCCCCTGTTGAATTAGGGGACCTAATTTGAATTAGGTCTGTTTGAAATTATTACAGCTGGTTCAAATTGGCAGTCAAAAATTGAGAAATTAGCTGAGTTTTATAAGTGCACCAGAAGCCTGTCTGTATTTATCGAGATTGCTAAGATTGGTTTCTCGTGTCGCCCCTTCCATCTGCCCATATTAAGTTCAGATGATGGGTAATATAATCAAATGCAAGAAATCTTTACCATCGTTAACATGATCATACATGGACTTAGGAATAACCCAATTCTACAATATAAAGATTGGTTATACATTTATTTCTCTTCTTAGCAGAATATTGGGATAACATTTAACAATGCACGAATAAAACTAACATAGATTTGCTTCAAGAATCAATTCATCTCTTTAGCACGAATTTCTATCCATTACATTTTCTATTGAACAAGTAAGCTTCGAGTTATCTAAAGAGGAAATCGTAATCACATGACATTTGGGACATCCAGGATGAGATCATCAATCTTGAATCAATCTACCTACCGTAGCCTTGTCAGTCAAACTCAGAGATAAACGATACCAAATTTGACAAGAATATCGGTATGTTATGATTAAATGCTTAAACAAATATGGAAATTGCGCCAGAACCAGTGAGTGTACGGAGAATGCTGTGGAATGGAACGATTCCGTTGAAGATAGTGTTAGCACAGCAGGAACGTAACACACTTGATTTGATTCAACCCTATTATGTATGTGAGCTTCTGGCTATAATTGATAATCTATCATTCACTGAACTCTGCAGATCAATGCACATAGATTGTCGTATCTGCCGTTTCTTTTTGAGCGGGTACTGGCCTTTTTCAAACCGTACTTGCGAGATCCTGAATCTGCTTCGTCGTATGAATGGTGGTTCGAATTTGAAGATGTTCCATTGCGATGGTGGGTTCACAGCCATATTCTGTACGAAATTGTTAACAAACAGCCAGGAACTGGCCCATTGGACTGCTGTACGATCTCTTGACTGGCCTTGACCCAGCTCTTGAAGACATTGCAGATCACGATTGGCATTTGCCATGGTCGATTACGATACATTTCAACGATTATCCTGCGGACAGCCTTCTCAGGCTGACGAGCGTGAAGGATGTAGAAGACCAATGGATGAACCGAGTCAAAGAATCGGATTTTATACGGCGGGGCAATTCAAATACTGTAATGAATTTGTCGAGAGCTGATTCGGATAATATGTGGGCTGCAGTCGTCAAATGTATGCTGTCTTTTTTTCCTGAGCCAGCTGGCGGAATGGCAATATTAATTTGTTAGATGATTTCGATATGTTTTGGAACACAGCCCGGAAATTATTACCTCAGAACGCAATCTCACTGAATCATGTCCCAGTCAAAATATATCTTCCTTCCTCCAACAAGATTCTTCAGTCGCTAATTACACCAATGATATCCCCAAGTATGTCGCTATTAATACTTCCCATATACAGAAAGTCTAACAGAACGCAGAAGAAGTCCAAACAGTCGGTACTGCCTTACACACCCAACTAGGCTATCTTTTTCCTTCTCGTCGTACATATATTTTAGCTAAGCCAATAGTCCACGGAATTTCAGTGCCTATGAGTGCTCCTCTGGCGGAATTGCTGTATGAGTGTATGTACACCGACGGATATTTACATATTTGCATTGTTATGATCTCCTAAGCTCTGATCACCTCTTGAATGTGAAAATTATAGATCGTCAAATTGTAGTCCGGAGTAAATCTCTTGCAGAACGTTACTAGTCACCGGAGAAGTTGATGTAGAATTACAAGGCGACAAAGAAGCATGCGAACGCTTTTCCCGCTGACGGTTCGTCGGTTTGACTGTAAGCTTGGATGAGGATGGGAGTCGTAGACGATTGAATCCAGACAATCCCTGCGTGGAGTTCATTTCCTCGTTCCCTATTGGCGATTCCCACAAAATAATATCGCCTTGGCCAGTGCCCGAAAACACCTCGGCGTAATCTGCACCTCGACAGACGAGACCTCGAGGATGACGACCTGTCCCACCGGATCCGGCCGCCAATCTGCGCACCAATTTTCCCGAGGAAACTTCAAATACTAAGATCTCACCGGCGTCGGATGGAAAAAATAGTAGCTGGGGAGATGAATCTTGAATCGGAGTGACGACTAGATTTATTGTTTGCAAATATCTATTTCTGACGAGTGGCCCAAAATTAACAAGCGTGTTTGCATACCCTGCCTCGGCGGATGCAATATCCCATACACGAATAGACTCATCGGTACCTGTGGATATCAAAGTTCGACCGTGTTCAAGAAAAATAAGACCGTTGACGACGCCGCGATGGGATTTATCAATGGATAAGTGCGGGGTACTCGAAGTCGAAACAGCTTCTCTGGCCGCAAAGGAGGCTGATTTCGTGGACTTGTTTTCAATGTTGAGAATCGTTATACATGACGCCGACCGGCGGACGTCCCATAATCGAACTGTACCATCTGCGCCGCCAGAAGCGAGCAGAAATGGGTCAACAGGTGACCATTTTATTGAATTCACTGATGGACCCTCATGACCTGACAACATCTGCGCCGCTGCGGATGACCGCAGGTCGAGTAACCGAATGGGACTACAATCTGCTGCAACTGCTACAAGCGAATGGGGAGAACCCACGACCGGACAGACATCATGCGCATTAACTCTAGCCCCGATGTCAAAGTTGTAAATGTCCTCGACGCAAGATGAGTCCCAGATTTTGACCGTCTCATCAAATGATGACGTGATAAACATGCCATCGTCAAATGGCCACCAGCTGGCCCACGAAATCCCGTACTTGTGCACAGATTTTGCAGGCACACGACCAACAACAGAGTACTGATGCTTCATCCCATTTTGCGACTGCACGTTCCAAATAAACAATCGCGAATCAGATCCTCCGGAAATTAGTAATCGCTCACGAACTGCATCGATCGCAAGCGAGTTCACTGTTCCGGAATGCCGCGTTGGAAAATACCGACTAGTCGACCGAACAAGCGAAGTGTACTCGCGCGTGAGCACAGCAGTTCGAAACTCGCGAGGTTCAATAAGACCTGCCTCTCGTGTGAACAAATACGATTCGAGCATGCATGTGCATATGATAATTGTTATCTGCTATCTGATATAGCAGTTTTACTCTATATCGGTCAAATAGCAGTACATAATGTTATCGATATCTGATTGGGACTACGTGCGGCGCTTGAGTGGATTTTCAGAAGTCTCCCAACGAACAGTGGCCGTTAAAACTGCCATAGGATTTTTATTTCTCGTTTTGTCCAGTTGTAAAATTGCCAGCTCCAAAAGGCTATACAAGGATAATATAAATTGGCATGAAAATGGATCTCAGAACGCAGATTGAGCCTCAATCTGAAAAAGATCTGCGTTCGGACAAAGATGCACCATTTCAATTTGGTCAACGACTACTAGACGACGAATCTTCTGTTTGGAAGCATAACGCCTGGTATGCATTTCTCAGTGAACACTGGTTCGGTGCTGATATATTATTGCAAACTAATTTCTGACAAGTTAAGGGACCATGTAGAATGGGATGAAGAACAAGAAAAGTACGCGCACGATCGAATCACGTCACAGCAAGAGAATCCGGCGGACGATTTTGACAAGCAACTCTATACTGGCCATCCAGCACGATACTGGGATAAATTTTACCATAATAATGAGGCACGGTTTTTTAAAGACCGGAAATGGCTCAGAACGGAGTTCCCATCAGTATATGATGGTGCCACTCGACCAGATAGCGGAGTCAAAGTTGTAATGGAAGTTGGCTGCGGTGCGGGAAATACTATGCTTCCTTTGCTGCGAAATAACGATAATCCAGATCTAGTTGTCGTCGGTGTGGACTTTTCCCCTCGTGCAGTCGACATTGTCAATTCCGCTCCGGAAGTTGACGGTGTTAATGCTCGCGCTGAAGTCTGGGATCTTGCAACCGCAGATGCTTTACCATCAGGCATGCAAGAACATTCTGTCGATTATTTGTTCCTCGTCTTTGTCTTCTCCGCACTGAATCCCTCGCAATGGGGCAAAGCTGTGCACAATATCGCTCGATTAATGAAGCCAGGAGGCCAAATCCTCTTCCGTGATTATGGAAGGTTTGACATGGCCCAACTTAGATTCAAGAAAGGTCGTCTACTTGACAACAGCTTCTACGCGAGAGGCGATGGTACTCTTGTCTACTTTTTTACTGAACAGGAGATTCATGCCATCTTTGGCAAACCTCCCTTGAAAGTCCAACGACTCGCGACTGATAGAAGATTACTCGTTAATCGCAAACGTCAGCTCAAAATGTATCGGGTTTGGCTTCAAGCTCAATTTGTCTGTGAAGATTTATGATGACTTCATATATTTTGCATGTAATTCCTATGCTAAATATCCTGATATTTCAATATCTTCCACATCTTGTACATAGTATTCAAATCACTCTTTGTAGCCCACACTATCTTATTCAAAGCAGTAATAATATACATCCTTACTATCTTATCATATCTTCCGTTCTTCCCGAGTCTCCAAAGCCGTCTCCTGTAGACTCGGTTCTAGTATGCCCAACAGCCGCGCATATGGAATCGCGATTCTCTGCACGGCCCGCTGCTCTCCAACCGCTATTATAATCTCCTTCAATATTTCTCGTTTATTTAATCCACATAATTTCGTCTCTGTCTCCTCTGCCTCGCCCATTTCTGTCATGGGTCCGTACAACTCCCTAAAAAGCTCCTCAATCCGGTCCTTCATACCTTCTTCTGCAATTCGCCTCGCGTACATCAGCATGTATGTCCGCAATTCCTGTGCACTTCCAAGTAAAACAGCTGCCTCGATGCGATTTTCTAAATGTCCAATCGAAACTGTCGCTTCTATCCCCTCATAACCATCTCGCATCATCGCACTCTTCACAAGTCTCTGTAAAAATCGTCCTTTACCACTTCGTTTCACTTCCACATCTGTACGACGCTCAACTACCCCAACAATACCTCCTGCACCGTGGATACCCGACGAATCCCAATATTGCGATGCCACGGCCCACCAGGACTCAGAAATCCTGTGCCAGGCATGCATCTCAGTCGAAAAAGTATATCCATCGCCATTTGATAATGTCACCACAATAGCCCCATTCGCACACAGAGAACATTTGGTGATCGATGGCGTCTTGTGAAGACTGCTGTCTGAATACACGGCAGCATCTAAAATCGAGGCCACAGAAACTGGAGCATGGAGCGCTCTTATCTTGAAAATATCCCAAGTATACAGCAGACCGGCAGTGGTCAAACATGCTAGATACCTACCTGTGGCTTCAAGAAAACTCGGAGTAGACTCCAGTACGATCGTCGGAACTAATGATCGGCCAGTTGCTGAATAAAGATGGATAGTGGCATCCTCACACGCAGCAGCCCAAAAGGAGGCATTACCGCACGCAAGTAAAACCATTTTAGGAAGAAAGTTGCTCCATAAAACGTTCCCCTTACGCTGCAGAGTCAGACGTGTAGGCTCCTTCTCTCCTCCGCTGCCATTCCGTACTTCAAATACAAGCGATCCATTTCCTAACGCCTCTTGTGTCAATAAAGTCTTTATTTTAGGTGCTGCCAATCGCACTTGAGAAATGCTGAGCGCAGGGGACACAATAAGAGGACGAATAAATTCTGGAATAGTATCCTCGCTTTGCTTGCGCTTTGCCTCCCGCTCCCCATCCTCAGACGCCTGGAGCTTTCTCTTGTTACCAAGCACTAGTCCTTGAATTCCTCCCGAAGGCAGTCTATTTGAAGGTTCTGCATATTGTACAGCCGTGGAAGAGCTACCTAGTGCGACAGAACTTGAAGCTTCGGGTACAGTCAGCATAGAACTTCCAGAACTGCCTGCAGATCCAGATACTAGCAAAGGAGCAACACGCTTCCGGCCATCTTTAGTGATAGTAACCTTCTGTTTCTGAGGCGTCAGTTCAACAGTAGGTTTCGAAATTTGAGCAGTCGATACACCGCTGGGAATCGGATTTTCTTTGGATTTGGCAGCTGCTTCATGATCTGGTTGAACAATTTCTGATTTCACTATTGATTCTGATATCAATCCATTCTTTTTTGCAGAATCCGGTTGAGGGCCACTGATATTTGAAACGGCAATGGGATCTGAGACAATTTGTTGGCCATTATTTTCAGCGTCTTTTCCATTCGTGCCATTGTGACCACCGGTAAGTATACTCTCCATCCGTTGCTTTCCCTCCTCAGCAGCCATTTTTGCAGACTTTTCTTCAAGTGCTAGCTGATCAACACTTTCCGGGAAATGCATTAAATCACGGGTTCTCCCATACTTGGCAAGTTGCTTCTCGTTTTCTTCCATAGGAATGATATATCCTAAATCGCCATCTTCAAAAATACAAACGACAATACTTCCATCTAGCGAGCTAGCAAAAACTTTTTGTCCATCTGGAGCCCAAGCAAGATCCGTAATAGCCTTTTCAGCGATATCCTGGGAAACCACAATTGGTCTCGGATTGGAAGTATTCCAGACACTTAATGCCTTGTCCTGTCCAGCACATGCAATAACGGTAACCAACTGCTTTGACTTCTTCAGTTTTGAAAACATGCGCGGAGAAAATGCCGCAACTTCAACAGGGCCTTCGTGACCAATGAGATTGATCTCGCTGTCCCATACTCCTCGGTTAACGATTGCAACTGTAGCAACAGGCCCATTCGTAGCATTGGCAGCAGCAATATGACTCGCATCAGGAGACCAAGAACAGCGCCGAAAATATGTTGTTAGCGGTGAGCCTTCAAAAGGAGCAGAAACTGTAGCATCCAGTGAGAAGGTCACGTCGGTAGGAGTTGTTCTGTGGTATCGCACAATTTTGATTGTCCGATCGTCGGATGCTGTGGCAAAATATTTGTTCGCAGGATCAAAGGTAATTCCTTTAACGTGAGATTGATGAATGTCGAGCCTTTTGATCTTCTCAAACGTGGTACCACTCCAAACAATAATTCCGCTATCGAGACCGACACTAACCAGCATACTTGAATCTGGAGCCCAAGCTAGATCTTGCACATCATTATCATGACCAACACAACGACGACGAACTACCCAGTGCTCAGTATCAGCTTCGCCAGATGCGCCAAATTCCTTGCGTGGTTTATCATGGCCTTCATCATCTCGCTCCCAAACAAGAATGACCCGATCGTCAGAACCAGACGCTAGATATCTACCGGACGGTGAAAATCTAACGACCGTTACAGCACCTATAGGACAAGATAAAAATTTAGCTAAATGCAATTCTGTGGATGTATCTCTAGGAGCTTACCTGAGTGTGTGCTCATACTGCACAGCTGCCTGGCACCGCTATACGGTGTCTGCTTGCGGCTTCCGTTCGCAGCATCATCATCTGGCTCGACGGCAGCATATATCGCAGCAGTAGACCATATTCTGACTTTGGCATCTGTTCAGATCGCAACAAGATCATGCGTTAAAATAGATTCTCTGACATAGAAAGCGAGGACGGACGGGAAGCTTCTCCTTTCCCGTCTTTTGCGCACGCGCAATACACACCTAATCCGCCCGAGGCAAGGCGTGTTCCATCCGGATGTACATGGATTGAATACACCTCAAATCGCTTTTGGCCCTCTTTGTCGAGAAACAAATCATGTTAGCATTTGAACAATTGCTGCTTCAAAGTAATTATACTGAACCGCAGGAATTAACTCGCGTACCAGAATGCGTTAGCCAAGACGGCTTAACATAATACATTATCGGAAGAGAAGCGAAACGAAACTCGGTTACGGATCAGAGGTTCTACTTCGCAGCAGTAAAGCTATAAGAGCGGCGACAAAAACGAGACGATAAATCACTCTATGCTCATCTCCTAGCCTCCAAGAAATTAGCCCTGTAGTTCGTGATAATTGCACAATCCCCTCGTTCCTACGCTAACATAGAGCACTTGTCAAATCCCGTCCATATTATATACATAATTCTCAGATACAAAGAACCGAAATTCTCGGCGAAGGCAATGAAGCCGCGCTAATTCTTTTTGTGTAGTACAGAAATAAAAAGCAGTTAACATATAAAAAAGACCAGATACAAAAATTTTATGACCGAGGTCGCTTGTCTTCGGGTATCGGTCGCTCTAATAGTCGATCGCCGTTGATTGTCCACAAGAACAGTGTATTTCCGTCCGACGTCAGGATCTCACCCGTATCATCACTAATAGCTACGCTCTTTTCAACTAGTTAGCAAAACCAGCTTTTGCTTCATAGACTGGATATTGTAACTCACCTTAATAACAGCCTTATTGTGCTCCAATTGCCGTACAAAACGTAATCGATTCAAATCCCACACGATGGTCACACCGTCTTCAGACGCACTAACAATTGTGCTGAACGACCGGGATATTGCAAGGGAAACAATGGGACGCGTATGCCCACGCAAACAGGCTTTCAATTGAATGTCCATCGACTTCATATTACCCTGCATGCGCCATACGCAAATCATACAGTCATATCCTCCAGTCACTAGCGTACGCGGATCCGCAACTTTTACGCAAGTAAGATGATTCTGATGAAGTTTCTCAAAATGGCCAATCAGCTGGATTTAATGTTAAAATGTGAAAAATTAATGGCTGTTAACATGCATCACTTACTTTACCGCTTTCGATCAACTTGAACCGAATTCCGTCATCACTGTATCCCCATTCAACCATTCGATCGTATGAAGGCGGGAGAAATGCAGTAAACGAAGAATCAAATTGCTTCAGTAACCTTTCTCGATCGACTTTGAAAGGTGACAGAGAACTTTCCAATCGGCGCATCTCATTAACAGAACTGAGCATGTTTAGTAAAGAATCTGTGTCTTTGTCAACTTCAAATTTAGCTTGCCGCAAGACTTCTCGCTGTGGATGTGGTCGCGTAAAGACTTGGTGAGGGGTCTGCCCAAAATTATGAATTATACCAACCGTTGCCATTCGCTCAAGAGGATCCTCAATTTTATCAAGATCAATTGCCCCATGATAGCTTAAATGGTGGAACACGTTCACAGCTTCTACAGCAGCCTCACCACGCTGCTTAAACCCAAACACCAAATCAACCCACTCATGAAGATGCTGGCTCACGTAAGGACTCTCAAGCGCCTCTCTATTCTTTTCAATGAAAATCTTGGGATCTCCCTTTGCCCATGGAGGGAGCTCCACCGAATTTATTTCCTCACCACCTTGAAGGGTACCGAAATTGAATCCGTTGGAATTTTCAAGAAACTCTGCCAGATAAAAGAACTCCGGTATCAGTTCTCGAACATCTGCCATATTATCTCTGGACGCAGACTCCCAAGCTCTGCGAACAGAATAAAATAACCGATCCGCATGATCAAAATGACCTCCTTGGATCAATAAATACGACTGGACGAATGGTTCGAGACGAATCAAATACGACGAAACAATCATAGCTGAAGAAAAATGAGTCCCATAATGAAACGGCGGTGAGTTCGCGTCATCCAGCTCCGCAAAAGATTCATATCTGTCCCTGAATTCCTTTTCTCTGGAAGCAGTCTGCGCCCCCATAGGTTTCGACAGATCACGGAAAGTCGCGGGATTTGAAAGATCCAACTCTTCGCTCGTGTAGTCAGCAATCACCCAAGGAAATACCGGATATTGTGTCAGATCATTGTATGTTCTACCGGCCATGGTATTAATCAGCATTAAGTAGTAAAAATTAGAGATCTCACCGCGAACCCAGCGCCGAGTAACAAGATTGGAGTTTCCAGGAACAAAAACATTAGCAATCTTACCCAGCTGTCCCGCAAAGCTGCCCTGAAGAGACGGCTGCAAAGCGCTTCGCCAAAGTTCATCTGAAAACGCTGCGCCTGAATTACTATCACTGTTGGAAACCTTGTTGATAAGTTTGCTATGAATATGATCGCGTTCTTTCACAGACTGAGCAGTAATTAAAAAGCTGCGGCCGTCGGCAAAGAAAAATTCAAGCGCAACGTTCCTAAATAAAAATTGTCTTCTTGAAACGGCAACCAAGTCATCCAGTGCCCAATGACGAGTTTCATGATCACGTCGACTGTCCGACCGCTGTCTATGAGAAGCTCCCGCTATAGTTTGCAGATACTGGTCTCGCTCTTGAATAGGTGCCTCCCAAAGATTCACTATCTCGCGATTGCTGCGCTGAAAAAAATTGTCGATCAAATACAAATTTGATTGCCCTTGAATAAGAAGTCCTTCAATTGAATCTAGGCCAATTATCCTGCTCACATTCCACATCTCCACAGGTCTATCACCTTGTTCGAGACTCCGAATAACTTTTCGATTTTTATCTTCATATGCATCATCCTCCACTTCTTGTCCACGAGGGTCCTCAACGATTTCAAAACCGTCTTCACTTTCCACATTAATTTCCGTCGTATTTTGTTGTTCCGATCGGCCTGAGTTTGAATCTGTATTCGGTCTCGATGATCCCGAAGAATCGGCAAAGTCAAGATCTTCAAGGTCCTTGGTTACACGCTCTACAGCTCCTTCTGAGAAGCCAACGTTAGAATCTTCTTCTTTCGACAAATAATGTGAAATCCGATTGCGAGTATCAGGAATCATCTTCTTCCGCATACGATCTTTGCCTTCAGTCAAATCTAATCTCCATCGCTCAGGGTTGCCATCTGGAATGACTCCTAGAGGCCGTGTAAGATCTGCCTCGAGTTTGGCATACTCTGAAGACAAGAACATATATGTATCTTGTAAATCTTGTAAGTTTCGTAGACATTTCACATGCTCAGTATTATAAATTGCAACGATCCACTTCTTGAGCTCAAGTCTATGTTGTTGGTAATTCACGCGGGCGCTGGTCTCATCTTGAAGTGACTGGCGCAACCTCTCCCGGCGCTTTAAATTTCTGATCTTTGAGTTCTCGTCAATGATCTTATTCTCTGAAGCAACAAATATTTCCCACTCTTTTGAAACATCTTCCAGAAAAAATTCATCTAAAGCACTTCTGTTCTGATCAACCCATGCAAGGAAAGACACATTATCAACTTCGGTAAGCTTTTTGAATCCATTTGCCAGCTGTATGCTTTCCAGAGATTTGATGTTATCTAAAACAAGAGAAGCCTCGACTGGTCGGTGAACCAAAATCATCCGCCAAATGTTTGTAGCAGCTTCTCGTACATCCATATTCATATCCACCAATCGATTATACAATAGATAACAGACAACTTTTATCATATTATCTTCACTCAAAGCTGGAGAAAGAAAAATGTTTTGCCAGTAAAACAGACGCTCCAAGAATTTTGTTTTAACTGAAGGATCAGCCTCCTGGTCGTCTAGCTCGGACAATCGGAACAGGGCTAGTCGAACAAACGATGACCGGAGATTAGAAACAACTTGATGTGACACACGTACAGACCTCAATTTTTCAACGGCAGGCTGTTGCAGGTACTCAACAACCATTCCAATAAGTTCTAGTAATGGTTCGGCACCACCCAGAAACCAGCCTTGCCAATTAATATAAGCAAACTCCATAAATAGAAACTCAGACATACCATTAGAAACAGAGTCGGCCATCTGCTGCGCAAATTTGCCAAAATTTGAAAGCGTACGACTTTCTAGCAGGATCCTCATGTTTAAAGAAATTGAGGTATTGAGCTGCGCAATGGTATTCCGAAAAAGATAAGTTTCGAAATAAATCTGATATTCCTGGAACGTGGGCGGAATCTTATAAAGTCAGTACTATCGGGGTGAAAATAAAAAAGATAGAGCATACCAAGATTGAAACTGTCAATTCTGAGAAATCCTTTCTCGTTAAGACTTGTTCCACGAACACAGCAACCACCATTTCAAGCAATCCTTCAACTACTCTATTTATTGTGCCTTTCTTGATTTCATTCATATTTGGTCGTGTAGTGGAGTGAGAAGATTTGGTAGTTGTAGATGATGGAGTGATCGTATCTCTAGTAGATGATGGCGAAATAGAAGATTCTTCAGAAGCTACTAGCACGAAAGACGATCCACGACGGAATGAAGATGCGCGAGGACGCGATTCAAAAGTACCAAGTTGACTTCCGGAGGGACTGGTCCCGCGAATAGACTTCATGATCTGTGCTGGATTTCCACCTTTAGAAGCTGGCCGAACGACAATATCTCCAGAGTCCAAAGTAAACCCATTATCACGATATTGGAGCTCAATCTCTGGACTAACTGATTCAGTGTTACAGATCGCGGGAAACAAAATCCCCAAGATCTCTGAAATGAATATAGGTGTAGCGCAAAAATCTTGAAATGCCGGACATGAAGCATGCATTTCGCTGAAAAATTGCGTGAGCACCTGAAGATAATGCCCAAAGTTTTCAGTATTAGTGCTTTTCTGAGTATGAGTATTACCAAGAACGTTTTCGTCATTCTCGCTGTCATCATCATTACCCTCTGAAATAAGTGCGAGAGTACCAGCTTTCAACATCGATCCAAGAACAGTGAACACTTCAGGATATAGAACTGTTGCCTTCCCATTCTTCCGAAACATTTCTATCAATGAAAATAAATCTAATGTATCAGACAGCTCAATCGTAGCAGCGTCAATACCAAAAAGAATGGCTAAGCAGAGAGGCCATAACTGAGGAATATTCCATCTTGATTTCAAACGGTCTCGCATGATTATAAAACCTCCCGGACGCTGTGCGAACTTATTTACATAACTTGGACCATGTACCACTAAAAGCCGAGCAAGTATTCTTGTACCTGCGACGGCACCACGGGGATCGTCAAGAGAAATTAGAAATAAAACCCATTTGTTTGTAACTGTTTTCGCAAATCGTTTGATTGTGGAACTGGAAGATGTACAAAGAACATCTGTGAACGTCTGTAATACCATGAATCCAATATCTCTCATTTGTAATCCCTTTCCATCGGACTTGTCCAAAGCAAGCGACGATTGGCTTTTTGAGCTTGTTGCACTAGAAATAGAGGCATCTAAAACAATCAGAATCGGATAGACAAGTAATCGCCTGACAAAAATTGGCATACCTTCAGAAAATGAATAGACTATAAACAGAGACAGAGAGCGCATAACTTCAACAGAAGGGTTAGTATGGATTAATGACCTGAACGCTGGCAGAAAATGATTTATAGCATCCTTAGAAAATGAGCCTGATTTCAGACACTGAATAAATTTCTTTATAATTCCTGTAACAGTTAGTAGCCCTAATTCTGCATCACTTATCAGATCCTTACTCATTCTGTTTAAACGCTTTGAATTATACGCATGAAATTTACTTCCAACACCAAATACTATGAATTGTTCAAAGTAAAGCTTAAGTGTATCCGAATCTGCATTTCTCCAGATATCATAATCAACAATAAGAGTCTTGTACGCGACAGGACAAATTAGCAGTGACTGATTTTGATGCTTGAAATTAAAACCAACAAACTCGAGAACAATCTCAAGGAGTCTTTTGTTAACGATCCCTGGAACTTGTTTGAGTTTGATGATGTTGGCTAAAATAGCATATCCATGCACACGCTCCAAGTCATCAGAATTTCTCCAATTTTCTCGAACTATTTCAAATGCAACTGACAAAGCATTACACATCTGATCAGCAGTTTTGGCTAACTGAGCCATTTTCAAACCTAATGCAGATCCACCAACTCTCCATGCAGCATCATCTAGACAATTATGTACAACAGGTATTGGATCGCCAGAGCCAATACCCAAACCATGCAAAGTATTAAAAGCAATATTGATATCAGCAACGGCGGCATTTACTACTAGCAAATGATTTCGACCCAGCTGTATAACGCTTTTGGGAGGCTGTTTAAAACCATGGTCCTGTTGAAGTAATGTTGAATCGACGACGTTCCGACCGTGTATAGCAAGAAGAACTTTTGTTTCAGGTAGAATAGATGAAGCCCGACCACGAATAACACTTATAATATCACTTGACTCCTCACGTCCAGCATTCTGGCTCTCATTTCGAAGTGTGAGATTCGCAGACGCTTCATAGGTCTGGAAGCGAGCCAGCGAATCTTGGAAATTGCCATAGTATCGAGGCCCAAGACGGTAATGAACAGCCAAAACATCACCAGAAAGCAAGTCTTCGAAAACATTAAGAGAAGAGAGTCTCCAGGTGGAATGCGAGGGATTCAACCCAGGACCGGTTGACAAATCAGACGGAGTGCCGATAAAAGCATGAGGAAGTCCATCATTAGGTGGAAGCGAGGGATAAGGACATTTTGCAGACTCGATGAATTCGCCATTGACGTATAGTGAGGTCAAAGAGGATGTACTGCCAACGCGGGGCTTCTTGTGAAGAACGGAAATGAAATACCATTGGCCAGCTTGGAATGGAAACGCTTTGAACTTGATATAGCCCTTTGATGATCTGAGTGAAGTCTGTAGGATAAGAGTACGAGGCTCGTTTTCGAGATATAAAACTGTAAAGCATTTCTTGGAGTTATCTAGTATGCCGAGAAGCATTGTATGCTCTCCACTACCAAAAGTATCAAATTTGATCCAGGCTGTAATAGTGTACCCAGAAGATACCGGAGGGAAAGGACGATTGAGAGAGTTGATTTCGATTGTAGAATAGCCATGGAGCGACAGATCAAAAACAATGTGGTCAGGTTCGCGCGAGTTCCTGATTCCATCCAGCAATAGCAAAGCTACATCATCTGATTGAATAGCATGTCTAAAAAATTCTTTGGCAGTAGCTGTCTTGACACCCAGATGAATCAATGATTTGATCAATAGCTTGTATTCGTCTATGATTCTGGGATCTAACCCATTGTTATCCCACATCAGCGGTAAAACACGATCCATAATATCAGTTTTATAAATGGCAACCGCACTATAAATCGAAGAACGAGCTAGCGCAGTGAGGCCGACGACAGCTCCGACTGTTGTGTAAATATCTGAATTAGCAATCGTGATCAGAATGTCATGGATACAGGTAACGATAAACGGATTTCGAACAAAATCGCGTGAAAGGGAGGAATTGATACGGTCATGTAAAAGCATTATTATATCTGCAGGAGAGTGATCAGTAGGAAAGGTGGAAGACATGCTGCGAGACAGGGAGACAAATATGGCAGAGATAGAGAAGTCAGAAATCGCAAAAGCGAACAAGATTCCCAGAACTTGTCGGCAGTTGTGTTCGAGAAGTTCAGACTTTAAAACAGCATGTCTGATTTGTTCAACCCCTATTTTCTCCGCGAGATACCGATGATTCATACTGGAGTTCATGAGCGCGTCTGAGAAAATGTTGAAAACACATTTGAACAGCTCTGCGGCCACTGAGAAGTCCTCATCCTGATCAGCGGGAACGGTTGTGTTCAGACAGGCAAAAACCGCCTCAAAACCACCTGAGAGCCGAAAAATATCTTTAGATTCTGGAATCTCGACGAGAATGCGTTGTAGCTCATATAGATCGCGAAGTCGGGGTCCAATATCTTGGGTCGACCCCAGGGACTCGATCAGCGCGCGAACGGGGTGCGGAGCCGCGGAAGCCGTGACAGTGGAGACATCTGAGGTGGCTATACGAACAGGTCTAATAGGTGATCTCGAACGGCTCGTCTGCGCACTGGCTGAGGATGGAGCGAAAACAGGGTTTACCATCGCCGGTCTGCGAGACCGAAGGACATCTGCCGGCGGATGCAGCGCAAGCTAAGGAAGATGAAGCGCAGAACCGCCTCGGGGAGGAATTCGGGACCAAAGATTCAGAACCAAAGCAATCTGTGTAATTCACACGGATACTAAGACACGCAATAATACTAAAAAAGACCGATAAAATTGCGGTATCTAATTCAATGGCCGCGATGATCGTGTTATAGTAGCTATGCTTGGTAGAAAGCACCTCAGTAAGCCTGAGGTCGGGTATCAGGCTCTGATGCTGTCCAGTGTATTGGTCATGTGATATAATCATGTGACTACGTGAACTGATCAGGAAGAAGGAGCTAAGAAGACAATTAGATGGTAATGAGAAGGAGGTACAACAGCGAATAAGAACAAAGCTGGTGGCCACGGTGTTATACGACGGTGTAGTTAAGAGATATGAGTCTTCAAATGGTGCGTACTTTCTAAACAGGGCCCTACAAACGCGAGTGGCAAGTGATCAAACTCGGTTCAAACTAACAAAAGTAAAAGCTGCCTGCGGGCCAGGAGAATACAGATGTCCAGGTCTCGTGGGAAGACCAGTCGCGGATTAATGTATTTTCGAAACTCAATGCACGACTTTCAAATTTAGAAGATGAGTGCCAGCTATTCAGAGATCGAAAGGAATATTTAGACGACGTGAGCATGGAGATAGAGTTAGTTGATGAGGATGAAGTTTTACCGTGCGTATATTTCTGTTTATCTGAACTATCTATTAGGACACTAATGGTTTGGAAGATACAAAATAGGAGATGCATTCTATTGGCTCAAGCAATCTGAAATTGTAGAGTTACTTGAAAAGGAATCAGGTACATTTTGGACGAACCGGTATTAGAGATGAGTGACTAACACAGATCACTAGAGAGTACAGATACTAGACTGGAAGAGCTTGACGGGAAGGTACGGTCAACAAAGAGCGAGATGGACGTTCTAAAGTCGGCATTATATAAAAAGTTTGGAAAGGCAATCAATCTGGAAAAATGAGAGCATGCATCATGAATCACTTATTTGACTGCTTTCGTTGTATTTTATTCGTCAATAGTGGTCTCAAACATGATTTTATCATTGATTTTGGCTTTTTTCGGTTTTTTTCGTTAATTTCGTTATTTTTCCCTTGTTTTTCTCATTTTCTTCCGTTTCCTGTAAATTTCTATATTTTAATCTTATGAAATTCATAATCTTCACAGCAGTTAATCTACCTTAGATCTACGACCCCCAGAACTGCCACAATCACAGCGCTGTTCAAGCTAGCCCACACTATCGGTCGTGGGTCCTCTCCCTGGGCTCCACTGCGTGTCGTACCGCAACTTACTAAACTGTACTCTACTTGTTTCAATTCTAAAGATTTTCAGAATGACCGATCTACGCTAGATCGACCAGCTCCTCGAATTTGCAGAATCTTTTGTGATTTATATTCCCGGAACGAGAACGCGTCAACCGAAACCAGATACCGCGTTTCGATCATGTATTGGCCGGTCTCTACTCCCCGCGTGTTTTCGCTGCCGAGCATACCGGTCTCGTCTTTTCATGCATTTGATGATTCGGGCCTGAAAGGAGAAAGATACATTGTGGACGCAACGGATCCTATTGTCACCGTCAAGTTTGCGCGAAGTGGGTCCATTGTGGGCGTTTTGACCCGGACAGTGCTCTACGTTTATCAAAGTAAGGTATGTTTTTACACAGACATTGAAATCTTATTTTGCTTTATTTTCTTTGACCCTCTGACACGGGGAATTAGCCATTCGTGCCGATAGCTGCTGTTGTCCGTACGGAAACTTCATTACAAAATTATGGCGAGAACATCAACCTGTTGATCAGACCTGATAGCCAACTCTTTATCGTGCAAACTGCGGCCAGTTACTTCATGACATACGCGATCATTGCCAATTCTAGTGAACGAGTAGACCGCTTTGTCTTCGATAATGGAAGCTCAATAACTTATGTACTTCCTGGTCCTGGTGAGGAGAACGGTGTCTTCGCTCTAGGTGTTAAATTTAGAATGGTAATAAAGGTCGACGCTGGAATCGAATGGTAAGACTATATCCAGTATTTAACTAAATTAGCTGATTTTGACTTGGGACTAGTGCGCTTGCCTTGGAAGATGAGCTTTTGGTGATGACAACCACACCTCCGGCCACTCAGCTGATTCGGTGGGTCCCAGATAGTAAAGGTGGTCCTCAGACGCGAACTCAGTTGTTTACTCACATGGATTGGTACGACTGCAATGAGCGAGTCGTTAGTGTCGTCTATGAAAGAGCTATGGGTTTATATGGTTGGATCAGCCAAGACGGACGAGGGTGGGCTGTCGTCATGAATAATCCCAGTAACAATGTGAGTATCTTTTCTATGCTTGCCTCAGGAACTAATTTGTCAAGACTGAAAAGATAGAAAAGCCAGAGAAGTCAGAGAAATCAGCAAGATTACAAATATTCAATGGCTTCTGCTTAAGCGAAGAAACAGACAACACGTCCACACAGGCCGCGGTAACTGCAGACAAGAAAACTTCATGCTCGTTTCTCCATAAAATTGCCATCAACTCAAGGTTTAGTTTGATTGGAGTCGCTTTGAAAGGGTATGTAGAATTTTGTTGCTCGCAAATTACAGATCTGATATTTTTAGTGGACTCATACAGATATACAACGTCAAAGATTATTCCGGTCATATCCCTCTTCTTAAGAAAATCCCAGCTCCATTCACATCTTTTGGGGATATTACGGTGATTAGTTGGTCGCCGGACGGATATGCTTTGTTTGTTGGATATGAAAGCGGTTGGGCTCTTTATTCTGTGTATGGTACACTACAAGCTCATTCGTCAATTTCAGAAGATTTCAAAGGAATCAGAGAGGCATGGCTAGATGGCATTCGAGATGTTGCTTGGTCACCAAATGGAGATGAGATTCTAATGATTCCAAACGGTAGTTCCGAAGTTTGCGTCATGGAGTTTTCGAGATGGAGCTTAAGCAATACTTATAACTACGTGAGTTTTTGTTGTGGCTAGATTGATTATGTGGACAATAATTGACAGATTACAGGATAATCTACAGAGGGCATTGCTACACACAAATGAGAAGCTACTATTATATCGGGGTCACGAACAGTCTGATTTAACGACAATTTCTCATGAAGCTATTCTATGGCAAGAGATTGCCATTCCATATTCTTACCTGACACAAAATTGGCCGATACAGCATACCTGCATTTCAGGAGATGGCAGATATCTTGCGTTGTCAGGAAAACATGGACTAGCGCATTACAGTGTATATTCGGGTCGGTGGAAGTTTTTCGCCGATGAGCGAATGGAGAGCGAGTTTAGCATGCATGGTGGCATGCTGTGGTATGACAAGGTTCTCATTGCCGCTGTAACGACGGACCGCAACATACATGAAATTCGCGCCTATTCTCGAGACAATGAGCTAGACGACTCCTTAGTCTTGTGTTCGCAGGCGATGCCTACATCGATCATCTTGATGTCTCTAGTGGGCGACTCATTATTAGTCTATGGGTATAACAATACTTTGTACCAGTTTGTGATTGACCAGAGCGCATTTCAGTTTAGTCTGGAATTAGTAGGACAAGTTTCATTTGCGGGAATTGTGCATGCGCCTGCGCGAGTGCGGGCAATCAATTGGATATTACCTGAGGAGCAAATGAAGACGGGCGATCCTTATAATGATGTGAGTCTGGCAACAGTGTTGTTTCTAATAGATGGGAAACTCGTGATGTTATATCCTATTATTCAAGATGAGTTACGATATGATATGAAAGTTCTCCGACAAAATGTCGAATACTATACGATAGTCAGCAAAGGATTGCTGAAAAATAGTATATGGGCGTTTGATGGAACCGATGTAATTGTGTGGCTGGATGTGATGTTGAATCTGTCAAAAGATGATACAGTGCCCGAACCAATACGGATCGAAGTTGATTTTTATCCACTCTCGTTTCTGTTTGAGAAGGGCATTATCATTGGATTGGAGTCCAATGTTGTCCGAAGACGGAATGTACAGTTTTCGTATTCTACCAATACCACTAGAGTAAGTTACTCATTTCATTTCGCGCGCGCCTTTAGACAGTAATACTAACAATTTTAGACACATCTTTTCATTCATCAATTGTTACGGTATTATTTGAGTACAGGGCGAGAAGCAGACGCCTTGAAGACGGCAAAGTCATTTCAACATTTGGAGTATTTTGGTCATGCGCTAGAGATGATGCTACATAATGTACTTGACGAGGAAGCAGACTCACCTCCGCCTTTAGAAAAAGCGTTGCTCCCGAAAGTGATCACATTCCTCCGGAATTTTCCAGAGATGCTGGATGTGCTTGTCGGCTGCACACGGAAGACAGAGGTAGCGTCATGGCATGTATTGTTTGATATAGTTGGCTCGCCCAAAGATTTGTTTGAGAGATGTATGTCAGAAGGTCGGCTCAAGACTGCAGGGGCGTATTTACTCATTCTACATACAATGGAGCAGCTGAAGGATTCTTCGTCGGATATGATTAGGCTCTTTTCTGCAGCAGTAGAGACCGGTGACTGGGATCTTTGCAAAGAGCTTGCGCGATTTTTAGCAGCTTTAGACGACTCTGGTAATACGCTCCGACGAGCACTGCAAAGTCTGAATCTCATGAATAGCATTGATCCGGTATCCTCAGCGAAGGATGATGATTTAGCGCTGACAATCAAAATGGCTGACGAGCGTGCGAAAAGTCTGCATCTTCCCGAAGATTAGTGTATGATAGTTTAATATGAATATGAACAAAAACAGATTTTTTTAAATGGAAGAAAAGGGCGCAACATCCCGCAGGAGTGATATTGAATTATATGCTAAAAGGAGATAAATTTTACAATTAAGAACAATCATGGCTTTTCAGGACTAGCAGACTGTGACTTCACAGGAGCAGTTCCAGACAGCTTTTCTGCAGGTTGGGTAGTGCTCGACGGCTGGACCTTATTTAGAATGGACATGCCGCCAGCAATCCAGCTTCCGAGATCACTTATCTGGGAAGGCAGCACAACGGTGGTTGATTCTTTGGCCAAATTTGAGAACGCATCAACATACCGCTCAGCCACTTGAAGCGAGACAGCTTGTTGACCATGAGAAGACGACTGGAGTGCGGCTGAGATCTTTTTGATACCCTCCGCGGTCGCCTCGGCCTTGATTAGGATGCCCTGAGCTTCACCAGCAGCTTTATTGATAGTCTCCGTTTTTTCGGCCTCGGAGGCGAGAATGACGGATTGTCGTTCACCTTCAGCGATGTTTATAGCCGACTGGCGTTGACCTTCAGATTCGAGAATCTCAGCCCGCTTCGACCTTTCGGCAGAAACTTGACGGTGCATAGCCTGCAGAACGTTAGCGGGAGGATGGATATCTCGGATCTCGTAGCGGAGACATTTCACGCCCCAGTCGGTCGCAGCCTCATTGATCGCTTCGGTGATGTGTGAATTAAGTGCTTGTCTAGATGTTATTCATTTAGTAGACGCTTGGGAGGTTCTCGGGTTAAAATTCATACCGCTCTTTCAAAACATGATCAAGTGTCATCTGACCGATCTCGCTTCTCATTGTAGTCTGCGCCAGCTGCTGAACAGCATAGTCAGCATCTTCAACGCCATAGCTGGCCTTATAAGCATCGGTAACTCGAATATATAGAACGCCCTTCATCATTAGTTACATATTTCGTGGTCTACCGAGTTCAAACGAAACATACATCGATGTCCAACGTCACATTGTCAGCCGTGATGGCACTCTGGCTCGGAATCTCAAACGCAGATTCTTTCAAAGACTTCACATATTTTATCTGATCTAAGAAAGGAACCAGAATAGCCAGACCAGGCTCTAGTATCCGATGGAACTTGCCCATTCGTTCCACTACCCATGCTTGTTGTTGAGGTACGAACCTAATGAGTTAGCGGACCTAATCCAACCAAACAACTTGTCCACGCAAGCTAATAAACACTAAGTCATACTTACTTGATGATCGTGTTCGCTGGCAACTGCTGCGACTGGAAAAAGTTAAGCCCAGATCCGCCGGCTCGACCAATAGAGGAAGCCTCTCGCCGTGATCCATTCAAGTAGGCCACTAGACTCGATGGGCGACCACTTGTCGTTCTAGTTCGCGCTGCCGCTGCTGCTGCTAATCTCAGATAACTTGTGGTAGGTCTGGATAACGACATAGCTTTAAATGACTTTCTTTTTCTTATCTGGATTAGAAAATTATAAAATTCTGCTTTGGTGATCCTTGAAAGAATCTAAATAGAATCTGTCCTGCTCGATGGAATTGAGCGGATCGTCATCTTTTACTCCGGGTAACAGGAAATTGGATCCCAAGAGCTTAGCTAGCTATTGAAGGAGACGACTGTTAATTGATTAACGGATTGATCAAAATGAACTACGACCTAAGCTGATTTAATAGGGTCTACTCCGATCTAATCAGTAAATAAATAAATCACAAGGTAATTTGTAAAAAAATACTGTACAATAAATAGACCAGAGAACTACGCTTACAGCACATATACATACAGATAGACACATATATACACATACTTGATGATATGTAAAATACATACACTTGAAACAACGATGCAAATGAGGATAAACCAATTAAAACTCCCGAAATTATGAACTCAGACCCAAGCGAATAAATTAACGACCAGCAAAGACCGATATCACTTTGGATTTCGCTCTTCATCTTCGTATTCTTCCAAACGAGCTAAGAGTTCATTTCGTCGACGACCCTGCCATCGTTCAATACGAGCATATTCATGTACCTTGAACCCGAAGATTGTCGGCACAAATCGATCGACATTCAGTTTATTTGGAATCACATGCGGGTATGCCTGGAACAGGAGGAACGCGAAGCTAGTTCCAAAATAAGCGCCGTCCAGCGCATTGTATCGCGAGACAGCTGGGTTATAAATATCTTCACATTTGATGCAAAACACCTTCACCGAGTCCGTATGCGGGACATCTGTCAGTCCCACGGGGAGAACAGGATGCCCTTCACAGAGAGTTCTGGGGCAATATCCAAAATCGCCGTTTTTATATTTATCAAGCTGCAAATAGAATTAGCGTAAATCCAGAGATAATCTACTTCTAAATAATTTACCATTTTCTGTAGTCCACGCTGGGTAAGAATATAACGTGCGTGGATCAGTCCGTAGAGATGGATTGCAGATCGTTCTATTTGCTCTCTCATTTGTTCGTCGAAATCGTATTCTTGATTAAAGTCAGTAGACTGCTATAAATCCAATTAGCTTCAGCGTACCAAAAGAGTCCATGACTAAATCCATAGCATATTGGTAATACTGGACTTCAGAGTTGAGGCCGGTCATGTTGAACCGGTCGCTTAGAAACTCGTCGTCGATTTCGCAAAAAAAGTCATTGCCTGGAGTTGCCAAAAACCAGTCGATCCAAAATTCTATCAAAATTAGTATATAATGTGATTTCTCATTCATAAAAGTTTGAAACCAAACTGTTCCATATGGTCTCTCTCACTTGTGTAGTCCGATTCACTAGAGCAATCCATGTCAGATATATTTGAAATTGAGAGCAATAATTCCGATCAACTAAAAGTAATAGGTAATCAATCAGCTAAGTGTAGTGTTATATTATAGAATAATATCAATAACACAAATCAAGACGTTTTCTTGAGTCGGAAAGATTACTTACCGAATAGATTGAATTAACCAGTTGTAGACGTGAAGTGGTCCCAGGCGCTCGCCGGTCAAAGAAAGTGATACAGTGAGACGACTAACGGCTATTTTAGTACAGCTCCTGCAAATCAAGATACTGAAAGAAATTGAAAATCAGATATTTTACTAATTAACTAGTATTCGAAATTTTGTGGACATCAGCAGTTACGCTTTTGCTGATGTCAATGCAGATGTAGAGAGTATATCGACATCAAATACGGACCGTTTGATGCATTACTTACGATCAATAAAGTTACGATTGCTTCATTAAAATAAGCCGTCCAAATAAATTTAAATAATATTGTTAATTAAGTATTTACAGGAACACTAGCCTTCAACGTATAAATCATACAGGAGGTTTATGTAATCATTACAATGTATGTCGTATATTCTTACATAAATCCCAAAGCGGAAAGATCCCTGACCCTGTGTAACTAGCTGCGCCGTATACTACAATACGAAGTCAGTGGAACGCAGCCAACTAGTAGATATCAGCCTGCGAGCAATAAGATAAAGCGATACATACAACGCGGTTTGATAGCTGCAGAGATTTTAGAGCAATCTAAAAAGTTTAGTGACACAATTATTGTTTGTTTACTCGTATTCGGCGTTGTCATTAGCAGGTCTCTATTGGTCGTTGTATCAGATAGCGATACTCAGGAGTAACGTCGAAACTTCAAACAACTTCAGATATCAAGTTATAGTATTTCATTAGTCTTTTTGCATCATGGCAGTCCAGATTCAGGATCGAACACAGGAATTCCAGTCTTGCGTGGCCGCAATCAATAGGATCAACACGACAACCGCATCTGCTGCGCGAAATCAGCTTGCATCTCCAAATGGAGCTACTAATGGTACTGGTCTCTCTAGCAATACCAAACACCGGACAGAGTTTGCTGTACGAGCTTCTGCAATTAGCAAAGATATCAACAATACTATGGGTAAACTTCAGCGGCTGGCGTTGCTTGCAAAACGAAAGACTTTGTTTGACGATAGATCGGTCGAAATTGGTGAACTGACATACGTCATCAAGCAGGATCTTGCTAAAATCAATCATAGCATTTCAGATCTTCAGACGTTTGTCAAGACTGGTCGAAAACCCTGGGGCCGAAAAGGTGAAAGCCAAGTTGACGAGCATTCCGAACACGTCGTGGTTCTATTACAGGGCAAACTCACAGATGTCACTGCCGGATTCCGAGACGTATTGGAAGTGCGAACAAAAAATATCCAAGCGACAAAATCCCGGACAGAACAGTTTATTTCCTCTGCTTCTGCGTCGGCTGTTGAGTCATCGAATCTGAATTCGGCATCGCCATTATACGCCCAGGTTGGCCAGTCTACTTTGGAGAATCCATATGGCCAGGCAAATGACGCCGCGTTAGAATCTACTAAAAACAGCAGCGAATTTTTGACGCTGCCCGATCAACAGCAAAGTTTATTATTATTGGAAGAACAGCAAGATAGCTATATCAATGAACGAAACACGGCTATCGAAGCGATTGAAAGTACAATCCATGAATTAGGTGGGATATTTTCTCAATTAGCCACAATGGTAGCGGAGCAGCGCGAAGTAGTGCAAAGAATCGATGCCGACACCGAAGATATCAGTATGAACATCTCGGGCGCCCAGCGGGAATTACTAAAGTACTTCGCCACCGTTTCAAGCAATCGCTGGTTGATGATTAAGGTGTTTGGAATCATTATTGTAAGCTAATTGAATATTTATTAATTTATGACGTCAAACTAATTGTCTAGCTGTTTTTCTTGTTATGGGTTCTCGTGAGTTAGAAGCACGATTTTGAGGTCCTTAATAGCATTGGGTATTTGTCCGGATTTAAAATGAATGGAGTGTTTAATTATCTTCTTTATTCTCTTAATACTCGGAATTTCTGAGTTTTGTAATTGTTTGTCAATATTTGTAGTGGTCCGTTGGGCTCGCAATCCTTTCCGTCCTAATCATTGTCTCGATCAAATAGTCTTGCTGACAGCTGCCAGAACTCGAGCAGTTTCTGAGAAACACGTACACTGACTGTAATTATTGATTTTTACTTAGTCGGTTAGTCAAATCTTTCCACAGTTACACTGCCTCAATAGTAGCTCCAAATGGCCTCATATCGTGGACCTTGCTCTCGGGACTGCATGGTTGCTGCACCGGGGAGGACCAGGGCTGGGAGTTTCCTCGGTCCGAATCCCAGTTACTTAAAGCCCGGCTGATCTGTCAAGTAGTTTCATTCGTTGATCTGCTTCAGATGTGATATTGCAGAAGTCATGGAGTCTTTGAAAGCACGCGAAGAGGATGAAGATAAAGGACAACTACTTCTGGTATGTATTTTTTCGTCAGGGCTAATTTCGCAGTTTAGAGAAGGTTTGATGGCTAACTGATCTCTAGGATATGCTCCAGAACTCGTTCGCAACGTAGGTCAACTGCTATTCTGATATGTGTAACGCCTGTTTTTATCTGGCTGACGATTTAATTTCTAGTTCGAAATTCACGGGAAAGTCCGTTTGGGTTGGTGTTCTCACGTCCGGCGGGGCAGCGATGTTGGCATTTGTAGTCTTTTGCTTCTTGAGGACGCCAAATACCGTGACATATGCCCCGAAAACACGAGTATCTAAATACCAGGATAGTTCGTCTTCGGATTCATGGTCATATACATCAATGCGAGCACCCCCTCGCCTATCGCCCGGTCCGTTTCGTTGGATCATAGAGCTATACAGATTTAAAGAATCAGATCTTCTGTTTAGTCTTGGAATCGACATGGTTGTCTGTCTAAAGTTTCTAAGAATGAATATGCATATTTTCTCCTGTCTTGCATTTCTAGGACTCACTGTTGCCGTACCCGTCAACGTTTCGTACTCACTGCGAAACACGCTATCTAAAACAGCGACTGCCTCAGATGCTTTCATTTTGATGACACCGACGCTTGTCTCGGGCAACGCCATGATAGCGCACGTCGTTCTAGCTTATGTTTTCGATGCTATTGTTCTATTTTTTCTATGGAAAAATTTTAGGGAGATTGTAGCTCTTCGAGAGATTTACTTCATGTCTTCGAATTATCGTGCAAGCTTGGCTGCCCGGTCGTTACTTCTTACTGAGCTACCTAAACGTCTAAGGTCAGATCCGGGTATTTTAGACGTTCTGGGTCAATTGGGCGATTGCACTCCTATTACTCAAGTATCAATTGGACGAAGTGTAAAAGGAATGTGGAAGATCATTCGCAAGCGTGAAGAGAGTGTATTTGAGCTGGAAAAAGTGCTTGCAAAGTATTTTAAAAATGCTCCAGATTCAATTCCGAGCAAAAAGCCAATGATGAAGCCGTACAAGGACGATTGTGACCGGTATGATGAGAAGACCAAGGTTGACTCAATCAATTACCTGATGGCTCGAATCAGAAGATTAGAAGACCGTATTGTGGGTACTCGCAAAAATGTCGACAGTCTGCGGGAGATGCCATATGGCTTTGCTGCCTATAACACTATTGCAAACAATAATCAAGCTGCCTTAGCTGCTCGTCATCGACGGTTCTATGATTCCACTTCAGTGCATTTGGCTTGTCAGAGGGAAGATATTATATGGGATGGGATTGAGCTTAGTCGTGGAGAGTTGTTAGGAAAGAGGCATTCAGGTACCATATTTTTCACAGTTTTGTGTGCAGCTTGGATCATCCCTAATGCGTTTATCGGAACGTTTCTTTCGCAGATTTCACGGATTGGCGTTCTATGGGACAGTTTTGGTGATTTCATGGACCGTCATCAGAATTTTTTTTCGTTCGTACAAGGATTCTTGTCGCCGCTGGTGACGTCGTTACTTTTCATGATTCTTCCCGTATTGATGAGGCGGATGTCTGAATATCAAGGTGCATTCACCAAGTCGAGTCGCGAACGGAAAACGCTACGAAAGTTATATATTTTCTTTGTATTCAACAATTTGTTTGTATTTACAATTTTTGGGGTCGCCTGGTCAGCCATAACACAGATAATCCAGTTGACATCGACTGGTGAGCAGTTGAGTACCAAGGAGGTAATTCACAAGCTTGGACTGGCAAAACAAATCTCGAGTTCGATTCTTGGTATTTCATCCTTCTGGGTTATGTATCTTGTTCGAGTACATGTTGGTGCCTCTATAGATCTTTTGAAAGGTTCTGGGATGTTGATCCAAAAAGTCTTGCATGCATTTCATTACGCAACACCTCGACAAATGATCGAATGGACGGAACCCCCAACGTTTGATTTTGCCTCTCATTATAATTGGACTCTGTTTTATGCGACCATCGCACTAACATTCACGACGATCCAGCCGCTAATTCTTGTCGTGGCGGCATTTTTCTTTGCGCTAGATACGTTTTTAAAAAAATATTCGCTCGTGTATGTCTTCGTTCCAAAAGTTGAAAGCTATGGTAGTTTCTGGACTATCTTGTTTGACAGAATGATATTTGCTCTGCTACTAGGAAATCTGGTAATGTTGCTAGTGACTTGGACGCAAGGCGGATGGAAGATAGCAGTGAGTATCACACCT
Source organism: [Lipomyces] oligophaga (assembly GCF_038497815.1). NCBI lineage: Eukaryota > Fungi > Ascomycota > Lipomycetes > Lipomycetales > Lipomycetaceae > Lipomyces > [Lipomyces] oligophaga. Next base: position 1,525,631 of record NW_027117785.1, on the reverse strand, counting down.
CTATTTGGTCTTGTGCTACTGTTCAAACTGTATTGCTATTACAAGTTTTCGTCGCGAATGAAATACAATATGTGCAGTATCGAGGGCCGAGCAGCAACTGGCTATGGCGACGATACAGAGTTGACAACTATATATACTTCTGAAGAGCTAAACGCATCGTCCGTATTGTCCTCATCTTCCAAAACCGATACCTCCATCGCCGCCACAGTCACATCGGAGCCAGGAGACACAGCGCCGGATCTTCGAATTGAATTCGGAAATCCAGCTTTATATCGTCGCCTTGTTGTTCCCATGGTGAAACGATCTGCGGTATCTGCGCTGGACAAGATGATAACCGACCAACGGATCGCACAGCTATCGGCGGACGACTCCACTGTCGGCAGCGGATCGAGAGTAGGTTGGGATTCGTCGATGGCGGGTATGTCCCTTGATGGTGTGTTTGAGATAGTGGACGAGTCTGATTTGGATATCGTCAAGTTTCAGACAGACCAAAATTTTAGACCTTCAGATGATCAGCACCCTGAGAAGTCTAGCTCATTTTTCGATCGTGTTACGGGAAGATCTACTTCTAATAATTCCTACGACAACGATAATGATGAGGAGGACGAATATAATCCCGACCCTGATGATCCTTTACGCTCGTACGCGCCTCCAAAATTATCGTTCCCCCGAATATTCAGAAAGTCAAGCGCTCTGTCTTCAAATTTACCCTCGTCTAATCTAGAACGACCGTCGCCAGCAGTTTCTTCATCCATCAACGCTTCCATTACTCGCGGTCGTGCATCCCCTCCACAATCATTTTCTATGTCAAGATCTTCTACGAATCCATATATAGTCAACGATGACGAAGAAGTCTTGACTGCTTCGTTGCCGACTCCATTTGAAACTCCGGGAGAAGAAGATTCTCAGAGATTGCTCGGGAAAAGTTAAACATTTCCTTGATTTTTGGAACTAGGATTGATAGATCTACAGGTGTTATATTATATTATTCTCATTCAAACTTATAGAGATACACATTCATATCCAAATCTAACCTCTAACTTTCTTAATCGCTGCATGGAAAAAATGTTTGATCGGATGCCTTTTTGGTACTCGTGCCAGCCAATAGAAGAAAAATGCACCACATATATTGAACGCAACATATATAAACATGAACCCGAAATCACGCCAGCGGTGGCTATAATATGTGGATAAGGAGGCAAGATATACATTTGTCTCTTTGACCTGGCAGTAGCTACATTCGGATGTAGCGTTCGGGTTCTGCAAATATCCACCCGCCGCATCTATGTACGGGCCTAGATACTCCCAGCAAGTATAATTGGTATACGGCGTGATCGTAATGTATTCAATATCTGAACAAGTAACTTCAGTGTTGGCTAAACCGACTGTAAGCATTGCCTCGACAAGGTAAGTAAATGGCGATACTCGGTACATAAAAATCCAAAATCCGGGCATGCTTTCGTGCGTTGCTAAAACTCCGCAAAACATCAAGCACATAGAAAAGCAAAACATCGACACATTTCCCGCGGTGTCGGCAAGCTCGAGTCCCGCAATGCTCATCTGCGCAAACGTAGATGTGTAGACCATAAACATCTCTATCAATGCAAACATTAGAAATCCGCGCTCATTGACTTGGCCCATTGGCTGCGCATTCCGGAAGTAGCCAATGGGATAATACCAAATCAAGAAAGCAAATAGTCCAGTCAATAGCGTCCACGGAATCTCGGACACGATATTCGCCATGATAAACGTCTGCCATGCATACGACTTTGACGGCCGTTCCCGCGCTTCATATAGATCTCGCTGGGTTACAAAATTCGGGATCGTTTGCTGCGTAAGCGAAATCGACATTGTGAAAAACATAAATATCGAAAACATCTGATTCTGCATCCCTTGAAGACTTTTATCGGCTTTGTAAAACGAGAAACCAATAAACAGAGCGACAAGAAAACATAATCCGATCTTGGATAAAATATAAGAGGGCGTTCGGTACAGCTGCTGCCATACACGAACAAAAACAATCTTGAACTGGAGCCAGTAAGAAGCAGAAAACTCTTTATACGATGAGGGATCTGTCTTCGGCGGAATCGCACTCAACTCTTGTTTCATCATTTCAAGTTCAGCACGAACTGCTACTCGTTCAGGACTCTCTACCCAAATATCTCCCCAATCTTTTAGGATTGCAGATCCTGGAGCTGCTCCCACAACACTCAACATCCATTCAGCTGGGTTTGCGTTAGGTGGACAAGGATCAGATCCATTCCGCTCAAAATAGTCTATCAGTGTCCTAGCATTTGGTCCAATTTCTCCAAAATACACAGGTCGTCCACCTTTGATTAAAAATAGCAACCGGTCAAACTGCTGAAATAGCACAGCAGAAGGCTGGTGGATTGTGCACAGAATGGCTTGACCATGATTTGTCAGTTTTCGAAGCAAAGACATGATAGACCATGCTGTTTGGGAATCAAGACCCGAAGTAGGTTCATCAAGGAAAAGTAATAATTCAGGCTTAGCTGCAAGTTCGACACCAATTGTTAATCGCTTTCGTTGTTCGACGTTCAAACCTTCACCAGGAACACCCACAATTGCGTCGGCGTATTTCTCCATTTCAAGAACTTTGATGACTTCATCTACATATGCTTTTCGCTCGGCAATGGGAATCGCAGAAGGTTGGCGTAGGATTGCGGAAAACTCGAGCGCTTCACGAACAGTCGAGGTCTCAAGATGGATGTCTGACTGCTGGACGTAGCTTGTTTTGCGTTGAAATGATGAATCTCGTTGGTGGCCATTCACAAGCATCTCTCCAGAAACTACACCCATGGTTACACGAGAAGCAAGAACGTCAAGTAATGTCGTTTTACCGGCGCCAGAGGCTCCCATAAGTGCCGTCAGTGTACCTGGTTTCACATAGCCATCAACTTGATCAAGTAATCGTCTTGGTTCGGCTTTGATCTTAATATCATAGCAAACATTCTTCCAAAAAAATATATCAGTTTGCTGCTGCAAATGGATATCCTCCGCCGGTTCAGAACTCGACGAAACCAGCATACTCCGTTTCTCGTCGATCTTTCCACTCTCTAGATCGCCGCTGGCGGCACGTCTAGCCATAGCTGCGGCCTTTTGAAAATATCCTCTTTGAAAAACTAAAACTTCTCCCTTTGATCGTGCCGATCGGATATATTCCGCAGCAAGAAGATACGTTCCAGTAAAAAATATCAAAAAGCCAATCAAAATACCATAGTTCCTAGGCATATTAATAATAGAGCCCAAATCACAAAAACAAATTGGCGCCTACCTCCATAAGTGAGCATGATAATATCTATACGAAAGACCGATATAATCATCTCCTAAAACGTAATTCTGTCCTCGAACGCTACCGGTTGTAGAACATGTTCTAAACTCCAAAGGTAGAGTATCGTACACAGAATACATTGGAACATATTGGGAACAGCTGAACTTTCGATCATGAAACTCATTTATCAAAAATGATTCAAACACGTAGCCGATTGGATTCAAATAATTGATCCATCTAAACCAGCCGTGCATATCACGAGTCGGGATGACGAACCCAGTATATACCACCAGCAATAACATTATAACACAAGCAGGTAGCATTGCCTGCTGCAGAGTGCGAGTTACTGAGCCGATCGTTCGAAAAATCATAGACATTGTAAGAGTACAAGTGAAAGAGAAAAGCAAGTAGAGGAAGAAATGGCCTGGCTCCCGTCGCAGATTACTCATAAAATAAAGAGTGATGTTGAACGACAAACAAGTCAAAATCTTAGTAGGCAAATCACATACAATAGAGGCAAATGCTTCTGCAGATGGATGATAAAACGCATATCTAAATTGTTTCTCAACAATAGGACGCTGAGCATAGAGCTGAAGGATTTCTAGAACACAAGAAAAAGCACTAAGCAAGACCGCGAAAAACAACAGGACACCTCGAGAATAGAACGAGCCAGTAGTCTGAGGAAGATTATAAAACAGCGAGCTGAGAATCAAAGACAAGAAAAAGTTAGTAAACACAGTGACAAGCGGAATCGTCATATCTCCTAGCATTCGCTGAACAGCACGAAGGAGACAGAGTTTGACCTGCATAGGATAAGAAATCATATACGGAGAGTGAACAGAAATATGTCTTGACTGGGAAGATTTATGAGCTAGTTCGAACGAGCTCAAACTGTCGCCGGAAAAGGGATACTTGCTGTTATAATCTTCAATGTCCAGTATAAGCTGCGCATGTAAATCACTTTCTTTCCAACGAGCTGCAAACTCATCTGGCGTACGGGGCACCTTGTCCTCAAATCCTGGTCTGATCGATCGCTCCGATGGATTAGTTAGAGAAGTGAGAAAGTCGCCCGTAGTCTGTCGATCAATACAGTGAAATCCCATGTCGATAAAAAATTCCTTAGCAACTTTCGTAGAACCAAAAAAAATCATTCGGCCTTGGTAGAGTAAGATGACTTTGTCGAATGCATCGTAGGCATCTTGAGAGGCTTGATACATGGACACAAAGGATGTCGTCTTTGTAGTAGTGGCAAACAGACGAAGATGTCTAACAAACGACATAGCCGTGGCCGCATCTAAACCACGAGTGGAGTTATCCCAGCATTGAATTGGAGCACCGCTCAGCATAGCTTCTGCAATAGACACCCGCTTCCGTTCTCCCCCTGACACACCGCGCACAAATGCGTCACCTACTTTGGTATTGATTGTGTGGGAAAGACCTAGCATCGCCATAACGACATCACGCATATGCTCTGCGTACCTTGCGCGAGAGACACCAGCAATTCGGTTATGCGGTGTACGTGCAAGAGCGGCAAAATAAAGGGTCTGCCCTACTCGGAGATGGGGAAAATGTTCATCGGTTTCTGCATTGTACATGATCTCACCTCTAAATTGGGACTCCATCAATTTTGCAGGAATACCTGGCAAAGACGATTAGATCTGCAATTTGCAATGACTTTATAGCAACAGATTGGGCGGAAGATAATAGCTTACCTTGGTAGTTCAAAACCGTGCTATCACTGAGATAATATCCATGTGTATCCACGCCAATTGACTTTAGAAACGTAGTACAGCCGCTTCCAGGACAACCTAGGACCATAAGCATTTCGCCTGGAAGAACGAGGCCTTCAAAGTCTCTCAAAATATCCACTCGTTCATCTTTCCGCCCCGTGATCCAGTTGGCCACGTTGTGGAAAAACGAAGGAAATGCATTGAGCACGGTACGCTGGTACTCAGCAGAAGATCCATAACCCCAGGCCGACAGATCTTTGAAAGAGACGCCAGCAGCACGAACCGGGTACTTTTGAGGATCTCTGGAACAGATATCGAGCAAGCAAGACACGAAGTATTTTGGTGAGAACTTTGGTGAATGAGGGTTCAGGCGAGGGTCGTCCGAAGTATCGAGGAACGGGTTGACGGAGCCGTCGAGAGAAAAAGTGGTTGACTTGGTGGAATATCTTGAGAGGTTCGAGATCTGTCGGGCTAGATGACGGATTTGTTCGCCAATGTGAGAGTGATCCAAGTTCTGAGGCTCCATAGCAACAGGTGAAGGAAATTCTTGTACAGTAGAGGAATCCTGCGACGACTCGCCGGCACTTTTCTCGGTCACGGAATCAGTCGCCATGATGTCTAATGATGTGAGTTGATTCGCAGAGCGAGGATGTCTACTCTCCAGATCGATACTAGACAACAAACAGGATATATTCAAGCCAAAGCGAGTAAAATGCTACTGTTTTTCATCTCAGGGAGAACAAAATCTAATATATAATATAAAAATACAAGATGTATTTTTGGGCCGAGGTCCACAGTATACTTCGTTGTATAAATTGAATGCCCGGCGTCTCGACGTACGATGGCCGGTTTATAAAGCCCGAAGGCTTCGGAACCAGGAACTAGCATAGTATGCTTAGCTTCCGTGATTGCACTTGCACTCAAGTAACCTAGAACCTAGTCCTCCACTCAGTCACTCAATCACTCAAGAGACCGGACAAGGCGCTTAAGCATTATCACGTTCTGCTCTTAGTCGGACCGCATAAATGTTTACGACTTACCTTATCCGGAAGCAAGAAGAACCAAACGCCGGCTAGTGGTCTCACTCGTCATGCGATTTCAGGGCCCGACAAGGCAAAACTATTCCCCGAAAAAAACAAGAAACAAAATTATCTGTAGCCCACAAATAAGTTTTCTCAATTTTTATATCTTTGTAATTCAATTCACTACATCCAATTATTCCTTTTTCTCTTCAGTCTAAGGCCGACTGCGGTAATCTTCTGTAGCCGAACTGTCCTTTTTCAAGCCGATATGAGAACCCAGAACAAGCAACACACCGAACCGAACTCCGTTCATTAATTAGCACGCGATCTTCTCGGATCAGCTTTTAGCGCAGCGCGGTATGCATACCCACGTATAATCCGAGAAACAATAATCCGCTATAGATCTATCACGTACAAGTCCCTAATCGATTAGTGGGTTCTGTTTAAAGTTTTCCATGAGGCTTCGCGGCGGTCTCCTTGGACTGCCCAAATTAGACAGTTATGCGCGATTCAAGCGGACTCGCGTGTTTGTGGCTTCAGACTATAGACAATAGTCGACGAAAGCTTAATTTTTCTGCCGAAAGCTAACTAAATTTGTCGTTGCAGTCATCTCGATAGTCATTTGCAAATGATGGAACTATAAATACTATATGGTCTAGCCGCCGGCCTGTAGTTCGAAAAGTTCATATTAATTCAATATTCTTGGATATATACGTCGCTTTGCCGAGAAATAGTACAAATAAAAAGACATAAACAATAACTGCTACCACAACAAATATGAAAATGACATTCTACTCAGTCTTACGACTTTTCTTTTTGGGCACACGCAGAAGCCAGTAAAGGAATACAGCACCAAAAACATTGAACACAATAAATATCCACATAAATCCAAAGTCCCGCCATCTATGAGAATAATAAGACACGACCGAGGCAAGGAACACATTTGTATCTTTCACTGTGCAGAACTCGCAGTTCTCCATCGCAGAAGGGTTCATCAGTTGGCCACCATGTGTGAGAATATATGGATTCATGTACTCAGCACAGGTCATATTAGAAGAAGACGGCGAAAATTGCAGGAGCTCCACAGACGAGCACACCACTTCCGAATTTGCGACTCCGACTGACAGCATCGCTTCTACTAGATATGTAAATGGCGAAACTCTGTACATGAAAATCCAAAAATGTGGGAACTGACTAGGCGTAGCAAGTACACCGCAGAAAATCAAACACAGCGAAAAACACAAATTCACAAACTGCGATGCGGTTTCTGCTAGATCAACGCCAGCTACTGCCATCTGACCAAACGTGGACTGGTGAATAAAAAACACCAAAATAAGTAAAAACATTAGCGCTCCACGTTCGTGAACGGCCCCTGTAGCCTCGGCATTCTTGTAGAATCCTATCGGATAATACCAGCAGAAGAAAGAAATTACCGCACAGAGAATCTGCCAAGGAATTTCTACAAGAATGTTGGATGCAAGGAACGCTTGCCAGGCATATGTCTTGGACGGTCGTTCACGGACTTCATACAGTGAACGCTGCGTGACAAAATTTGGCATCATCTGAGCGCACAAATTACCAAACACCGTATAGAGCATAAAGACGGAGAACATCTGATTCTGAAGACCTTGCAATGAGGTATCTGCACGGTAGAATGAGAAACCAATAAACAATGTACATGCCGTAGATAAGCCGACTTTAGACCACAAGTACGAAGGCGTACGATAGTATTGCTGGAATACTCGTTTCAGCACTTCCCACAATTGGACCGTAAATGGTGCAGAAAATTCGCCTGTATTTGTATGATCATGTTCGACGGGCAATTGAGAAAGCTTCTCCTTCAGTTGTTCAATCTCAGTACGAACAGCATCACGCTCTGGCGAATGCATCCAAACGTCAAACCAATCCTTAACCGCCACTGAGCCAGGTGCAGCGCCGACGACTTCAAGCATCCATTCGGCCGGATTAGCATTCGCAGGACAAGGATGAGAGCCATTACTTTCAAAATAAGTTGTTAAAGTCTTGGAATTCTCTCCAATCTCTCCAAAATATACTGTCTTACCGCCGCGCGTCAAAAAGAGCAGACGATCGAATTCTTGAAACAGAATAGCAGAAGGCTGATGAATAGTACAAAGAATGGCCTGTCCAGCATTCGCAAGCTTGCGCATAAGCGAGCAGATGGACCATGCGGTCTGAGAATCTAGACCAGATGTAGGCTCATCCAAAAACAAGAGCAACTTGGGTCTAGCCGCAAGCTCAACACCGATTGTAAGACGCTTCCGCTGCTCAACATTCAGACCTTCACCAGGGATACCAACAACGGCATCAGCATAAGATTCCATCTCCAGAATACGGATAACCTCATCAATATATGCGATTTTCTCGGCTCTGGGAATAGAAGAAGGCTGCCGAAGGAGAGCTGAAAACTCCAGAGCTTCACGCACAGTGGAGGTCTCCAAATGCAAATCTTGTTGCTGTACGTAACCGGTCTTACGCTGGAAAGAGGAATCTCGAGGATGGCCATTGACAAGCATTTCACCAGTTACAACGCCCATGGTAACACGGGAAGCCAAAACATCAAGCAAAGTGGTCTTACCAGCACCAGAAGATCCCATAAGGGCAGTCAATGTACCGGGCTTGACAAAACCATCAACCTGATCAAGCAATCTTCTAGGTTCAGATTTGATTTTAATATCGTAACAAACATCTTTCCAGAAGAAAATTTCTTTATGTTGTTCAGCGGATTCCTGTCCCATACTAGCGGATGAATCTCCACCTTCCTTCTCCGTCTCATGGTCATACGTAGGCAGGGACTCAGCTTCTTCAGCATGTGCACGAGCACTAACGATATGTTTGGAGTTTCTCTGGAAGATTAAAACTTCGCCTTTAGAACGAGCAGAAGAAATCATTTCAGTAGCAAAGAGATAATAGGCACAGAAGAAGCAGACAAAGCCCCAAATGATACCCAAATTTCTATACAGCATTAGCAAAACAAAGAATTCAACAATTCTGCATAAGCACGTACCTCCACATATGTCCATTCGTATATTTGAAACTGAGATTAAGGTAGTCAGATCCTTCCACGTAATCTTGTCCAAGCACGGCACCAACAACGCTGCAGATCTTAGCCGAGTCCGGCACATCTTCGTAACCTGGACCGCTAGGCACAAACGAAGCACATGAAAATTTTCTATGCCGAAACTCGTTTAGCATTAACGACTCGAAGCCATAAGCAATAGGATCAAGATAATTCAACCAGCGAGCCCATCCATGCATATAAGTAGTTGGGATAGTGAAACCAGTGTAAATGACGAGCATCAAAATCAAAACACCAGCCGGAGCCATGGCTTCTGAGATAGTTTTCGACGAGGCACCAATAGATCGGAAAATCATAGACATTGCCATAACCACTGAGAACGAAAACAGCAGGTAAGTGAAGAAGGCGCCTGGTTCTCTGCGTAGATTTGACATGAAATATAACGTGAGATTGAACGCTATACAAACCAATATCTTTAAAGGCATATCACATACCATAGATGCAACAGCCTCGGTGAATGGATGATAGAAAGCATATCGCGATTGTTTTTCGACAATGGGTCGTTGTGCATATAATGACATAATTTCCAAAGCCGAGGAGAACGCATTAAACAAAATAGAAAAAAATAGCAAAGCACCACGAGAATAGAACGTCGCAGTGGTGGAGGGGAGATTGTAGAATACCGAAGAAATAACAAGAGCAAGAATGATGTTTGAGATCAAGGTAGCAAAAAACAGGGTCATGTCGCCCAATAAGCGTTGAAAGCCGCGACTGATACAGAGCTTGATCTGCATGTGCACTGAAATTGTGTAGGGAGACCGTACAGAGATATGATCGGCTTGGCTTTTCTTGCGGGATTCGATAAATTGCTCGAGAGAAGGTCCATTAATCGGGTATTGGGAGTCAAATGAATCGATCTCAGCAATGAGAGCCCTGTAAATATCTGATTCTCGGAAGCGGGCTGCGAATTCATCAGGAGTGCGAGGAACACGGTTCTCAAATCCAGGACGAGCAATGCGCTCAGAGGGATTAGTAAGAGACGTGAGGAAATCACCAGTAGTCTGGCGCGCAGGACAGTCAAAGCCCATGTCGACGAAAAACTGTTTCGCAATTTTCGCGGAACCGAAAAATATTTGACGACCTTCATAGAGAACAATCACCTTGTCAAACTCATCATAGGCATCCTGAGAAGCTTGGTAGAGCGAAACAAGGGACGTGGTAGCGGTGGTACGGGCAAATAGCTTCAGATTGCGGATGAAGGTGAGAGCCGTTGCCGAATCAAGACCACGAGTAGAGTTGTCCCAGCACTGAAGAGGTGCTCCTCCAAGCATAGCCTCGGCAATGGAGACACGCTTTCGCTCACCACCAGAAACACCACGGACATAGTCATTTCCGACCTTGGTGTTGATGGTATGGGTAAGACCAAGCATGGCCATAACGACATCACGCATGTACTGGGCGAAGACCTGGCGGCTCACATTAGCGATACGGTTTTGCGGAGTTCGAGCCAATGAGGCAAACATCAACGTTTGGCCGACGGTAAGATGCGGGAAATGGACATCGGTTTCAGCGTTGTAAATGACCTCACCACGGAATTGGGACTTCATGAGGTTTGCGGGGATTCCCTGGAAGTTGAGAACGGATTCTTTATCAACGTGATAGCCATGAGTATCACCGGCAATTGTTTTTAGGAAAGTCGAACAGCCACTGCGAGACAGGTTAGTTAGTAAAATGAGATCAGATGCGGGAGGCGTGGGGAAATGTGGACCGGTGGAGAAACTTTACCTGCCGGGACGGCCAAGAACCATGAGCATTTCACCCGGCTGGAGGACACCGTCAAAGTCGCGGAGGATCTGGATCCGCTTCAAGTTTGATCTCGAGATCTTATCGTAGACACCTGTAATGCCCTTAAGAATGACATTGAGAAAGGTCTTTTGGTAGTCTGTATCAGTGCCGAAACCGTAGGCGCCAAGGTTGCGGAAAGAGACACCAGCTGTGCGGATGGGATAAGACTCGGGAGTTCTGGCGCCGATGTCGAGCAGAGACTTGATGAAGAACGAGGCCGAGAACGAGTCCGAGAAAGGGTTCAGACGAGGATCTTCGGATCCGTCGATGAAGGGATTGAGACCTTCAGGAATGCCGTCGCTCTGTTGACCTGTTTTGGCAGAGTAGACTGAGAGATGCGAGATCTGTCTAGCAAGTTGGGTGACCTCGGCCTCGATGGAAGCCTGATCTACGAGTCCAGACTCTGAGCCGGACTCAGAGCCGGAAGGCAGATCGGACGACTGTTGTTTTTCGTAGTCCATCACGATACTTGAGCCAGGCGGATCTTGTTTGATGAAAACAAAGGGAGAGAAGAGAGGAAGAGGAGAGGGTGGACTGCGAGAGCAGTGGTCAGGGCTGCGAAGAGCAATAACAATGGGCAGGCGTTATCACAGAATCACGTCAAACTGTGTGCGACGGCCAAGATGTTGCTGCTGCTGCTGGTGGAATTGAAGTAAGGGCGGGTGCTGGTAGGGAGAGCAGACAAACTGATACATGAAAATGCAGACCAGCCGGAGGGATTATTTATAAATAAGTACATTTGAGCGAGACGCGTCTACAGTAGCTACGGCAACCAGACAGTCCGCTGCGCAGCTGGCCTGCTCTGGAGTAGCGAAACCTGTCCCGAGAACGGACTCGAGAGCGGCCAGTGCTGACGAGGGTGCGGCTGCGGGGGGTCTACAGAGTGGCGAGTGGTGACTCGGATCATGAATTGGAGATATTTGCGCGAGAAGGCAGACAAAGAGGCAGGCAAAACCACAAACTTTACGCAGCAATAAACGGTGAGTATTCGATAATCTTAGGCCAATTGGACGGTGAGTAATTAAACATAACACAGCCAGCACGGATCGCGGGACTGCGCCGGCCGGCGTTGTTTTGAGTGTGGTTAATGGTATGGAATTTCTGGGCAATCTATACCGACCAACGACAGGACTAAGGAGCAAAAAATATCGAGACAACTACTACGACTTAGGTCGAGAAGCCCTGCCGGAGACCGCTAACTGCATCTCCGGACACTTGCTTTTGGTTTTTCTCGGGAACTAGTTCGCATAGAGAAAATATCTGTACTAGCAGTGGCCGTGCTGCTTGGTCGGTCCCCTTTCTCTTTCTCCATCTCTTGGTCTCTCAACACGCGGTAAACTGTAATCGGCAACCGACAGTCAAAGTCAACAATCAACAATCAACAATCAGCAATCAGCAGTCGACAATCGAAACGAACTCGGTCTCGGATCGCCTATTAGCCCGATACGACCACACGTAATAGTCTGTCATCCACACGCATACTGAATACACCTGTTGTCTGTGCCGCATAAACTCCAGTTCATTCAAACCCAAACTTCCTTCTCACTGTTTATTTTGGCTTCACATCTCAAAACTGTCCCTCCTCTCGGCAGTAACCTTAGTTACAGTCCCTCTGCCACCAGCGCCCCCGTCCCTTCGCACTGCTGTGACGTCGCCATCGATCTTCCTCCATGCATCTGGTAGCTCTTGCAGTGTCCCCTAAAGCTCGGGCCTCGCCCTAACCCGCAGCACTTGTCCGCGGCGCGGAAGGAGCTGCTGGTTTTCCCGCGCCGCATGGGCGGGTTGTGTGAAGCGAACACGAATTTCCTCCGTGCGTCTGGAATGTCTTGCAACTGCACAACTCTCAAGCCATGTTGATAGACGGCTGTCGGGACTCTTCCCCCTTGGACGCCTACATTCGGCTCGGAACTTATGGCGATCCGACTTCCGAACCTACTGGATAATTGCTAGCTAGCTGTTCAGAGCGGAAGATGTATTGATTTCCTATGGATTTGATTGCCGCCCATTTCCCTGGTCGAGAAGACACACTCTAAAACTCGGCTGCACCACCATTGTTCTGCTCCGGTCCCGTTGTGTCGTTCTCGACTGTATCCACTACAAACACCAAGACCAAGACGTCTCCAAACGCTCTTGATTGATATTCCTCTTCGGATTCGGCACTGTTCGCATTCGATATGCCTGGACTCGTAAACTGAGGGTTGCTCCGATATCCGAAAGATGGCGCTGGTCAAACAGTCCGAGGTCTTGCTGATAATGCAGCCGTGCCTTCCTCGACCAGATCAGCGCTTCTGGAAACGCGATTTCAATCTGGTCCGTTTCCCGTAGTTCTACAGCACTCCATCTCGTATACGATGGCTGCTTCGGTTCCAGTACCTGGCTATCTATTTTTATCGTCGTATTCTTGTCCACCTATTTCGTATCCAGACACTCACTCTCCCACATAGTGCCCCGTACTGTGCACCATTCTTGACCAACAGACACGATAATGCAATATTGGGACAGCGCAGCTTGCATGAATAAGCACACATGCACACATACACGGAGACAGGCATATATTCCCTGCCATCCTTACTGCACCTCACTACACACGGCACCATTCGGCGAATTTCATTAAACTAATAATATTTATACGAAACAAACCACTCAAATCGTTCAATCAATAATCTTCCAGAACAAAAAGTCGAAAATAACAGCAGTAATAAAAACCCGAACTCAAAGCGGAAACGGAAAATATAAAACAAAACAGTCAACAAGACCTAAGACCTTGGAATTCCAGCACTGCTTCCTCCACTCCTCCGCTTCTCTTCCATCCTTCATGATTCTTATCTTCTTCCAATCCTCGTTCTTCCGATTCCTTCCATTTTCCATCGTCCAGATTCATCCAGCCAATCCAAATCATTTTCGTCGCATGCCCTTTCCAATAACATTTTCGTGAATATAAATGATATAATAATAGTTTCCGTTCATTATGCACGTCTTCTGGATCCTCCATAATAGAAAATGTACCAATATAATAAATTATAGTAGTAGTAATAGTAATAGTAATAAAACTCAATAATAATAAAAATAATAAATAATAAATAAAAATACAACTCTATGTCGCTCGAAGATCTTCTAACTCGTCGATGATGAAGAATGGCTAGACGTTTTCGTCGATGAGCTTGAAGCAGTCGAAGTGCGATGCGCAAGCGACGAGGCACTGTAGAATGATGACTTAACCCAGTTAGGTGCATTGGCTCCTGTATCATTGTGATTCTGGCCCGTGGGCTGGATCAATCCCGAGAAACTTTCAGGCAGTTTATCCGAGAGATTATCAGGGGTGTATTTACCTATTGAAATCAGTTAGTCGATCAATTCAAATATTTGAATTTTGAATATTTGTAAAACTTACCAGCAACGGCGGGTGCTACGATCAGTGCAACAAACAGAATGAGCATAGCAAAGTAGAGTGTAGCATATTTCTTGACCATACGCTTACGCAACTTGGTCTGCTTCAGAGAGAAAATCGGAGGACGAATCTGGCGCGAAGGTCGAAGCCAGAACAACATCATCGAATGCCACTTATCGCAGAACGGGAAAAGCACAGCTGGAATCTGCACAAACAACAGCAAGTGGCCCAAAATGAAATCGCCCGCGAACATGGACAATTCAACAATCTTGCAAATAAATTCACGAGAAGGCTGAGTGAATGCTTGCCATCCCATACCACTGCCGTACCACTTGCCAGACCACCAAGCGCGGTTGGCATGATCATGCTTGAACTCACGAGTGAGAAACGCAACTGTAAAAATCTTGAAGATGAAACGCTGCACAGCAGTTGATGCAACCATACCCAACAAAGCCTTGTCAAACGACCAGCCCTGCAGGAACCACATGACTTCAAAGAAAACAACCTGAACAATAACAGCGATAGCATGCGCAATAGCGGCCATGACTGCCGATGTTTGCTTGCAGCACAATCCCATAAGAGGACCAGCACAGCACGCAAGACCAAAGAACACCATCAGCAAACCTGCATTAATAGCAATAGGTGCTACAACGCAAATGACTAAACGCAGAACTGAGTTAATTTCAGAAGCATTCTTGACACCAGTTTGTGCATTAACAAAGAAGTATGGAATAACTGCACAAACAGCAACAAGAAGTGGTCCCACAATCTCAGAAAAGAAAATGTTGGTGAAATGCGCTCTTGGAACATCAGCCATACCCTTCTCAGATTCGTCTCCCAGAGTCTTGCGCTTGTAACCGGTGATACGGGTACGAATCAGTCGGCAGTAACCAATCCACGAATTCTTATGCCATTTAGTATTACCCCGAGACAACCAACGAATAAAATCACGGTAGTCCAAGAAGAAATCAGTGAAGGCAAATTGGTGCGGATTATATAAGAATGGAGCCTCAGTTAGAGCAAACAAAGAAAGCCAGAACCACAAGTATGAGGCATTCCAGTGAGCAAGAGTAGAGTACAATAACATTGCAAACGATCGCGCACCAAAGTAAATAGCTGGACTAGCAAATCGAGAGAAAAGTACGGAGAATGGAATACGGGTGAACGCAAAACCACGACCTGTAGCAATGTATCGAGCACCACCAAACGACAAGTCAGTAAGAAGGGAGTTGGCATAAATCTGACAAGCAAAAACCTCGAAAACAGGAGACGTGGATAAGAAATGCTTGGCCAAACGCTTAGCAGCATGCCACACACCACGTTCCATTAACTCTTGAACAACCAAAGGAATGAGAGAGTAGAAGAAAACGATGAAGATAGACAATATACAGCGAGTAACCCACTGGACAACAGGGGCTGTCTCATAACATCCAATAGGAATCTGAGGATCCGTAATAGGGACATTACGATTGTAGTAGCAAGGAATGGTCTCGGAAACAAGAGCACCAATGTTCGTAAGAACAACCATAAAAAGCTGAACTGACAACATAATAAGCAAGTTGTTAATGTGAAAACCAGGATGAGCATAGTAAAAAGACAGAAAACGATCCAAAGGCAACTGTGTACCAAGATAGTAGTATTCGCGGGAGAGCATCTGTTCACCCATACCGGCTCCAATCTTTGTAATGAAATTGAGAATAGAACCAAAACCAAGATCACGACCTTTACCACACTGGTAGTATTCACAGTGTTTAATACGACCACCGCGCAAGAGAGCATTCATACCAGCAAAAATATCTTCATTCAAGTGCAGACCCTTCTGAGCCTTGGAGACACCTCCACGAGTAGTCATAAAAGCAGCGTTCAGGAAATCAGGATGGCCATAATGGAGTTTGCCACCAATTTGCGCCATGGTACGAGCAAACAGAGTACCAAAGGTTTGCTCCTTTCCAGCAGCAATATCACCCAAAATACCGATATTTTCAGAGAAAATATATTCACGGGCACCAAGAATTGCAACAGGATTTGTCGCCTGTGTAGGAACACCAGGTGTGTAAGGATTAACATTTTCAACAGTCATTTCTTCGAATTCAGCTAAAACTGAACGAATCTTCAAACATTCTTCAAGATAGTTATCTTGATTAGCATCAATCAGCTGGATGTATTCACCACGATAGAAAATCAAAGCATGATTCTGGTTATCAGATTTTCCGTCACCAAGAATCGGATTACCACTAAGCTGAATACGGAATTTGGGACGACGTTTGCCGTTTTCCATAATTTCACAGTGACCATCAATCAAAGCAGAATAGACGCGAGGCTCTTCCCCTTCATTAAGAGGAGGTTCCTCATCAAGATAGGCAATTTGGAGATCAGGATAAGCACGAAGTAAAAACTCGGTGTTCTCCATCTCATCAGGCTTGAATTTGGCCAATCGCTGCATAGAAACCAAAAACTTGAATTTTCGACGAGCCATACGCTCAAGTTCTCGCTCCAACTTATCAGTATTGCCGCCAAACATTTGAACAACCTCGGGATTCTCAACACGATAAAGAAGCTTTATAGCGCGCGAATAATTCATAAAACCAGATACGGTACGATAGAGAGTCTGATAACGAAGAGAAGCCCAAATACGCGTTCGCAGAGTGTATTCAGGAGCAGCAGATTTGAAACCAATGCAGTAAAATGGCAAATCATCAATCTTGCTTTTTGCTTTATCTTCCTCCTTTTCGGAGTCATTAGATCCATTGTAAGTACCTGTTTCTTCGGCCAAAATCTTGGTATCCTTAACAAAGCACTCCCATTCAGAAGGATGAAGATGTTTAAGATATTCCAAAAGAGTAACACGCGCAAACTGATCGTCCTCGCGAATAATTTCACGAAGAGAAAGAAGAATCTTTTCAGCATAGTGAGGAACCAGAACAGTAAACGTAGGCATGTTATCAACAGGCAGGGGCTCTGGGATGGGAGTAGCAAGAGATTGGGCAAAGAAAGAAATACGACGTTCAGCCTCAGATCCTGAAGGGAAGAATTCAGTCTTGAAAGAATGATCTTCCTGAGCAATGAAAAACGTAGGGGCGCGAAGAGTGCGCTTACCCTCTTGCTCAGAAGGCACCTGGTGGTACAAAAGTTTCTGGACATGATCAATAGCAAGTAAATGTTCACGGTACATAGAGATAACAATTGCGTTCCAGATCTGGGAAATCAAAACTTTAGGCTTGTACTTAATTTCCATATCAGTAGTGGCTAGAATCTTGGAGTAAATACGCTTAGGAAGTCTTGAGAACACATTTCTCCATGGAGTCATAATAGAAACTCCCAAGTAGAAAGATCGTGCAACGGAAAAGGCCGAATTCCAAATGATGTACCACAAGTAGGTATCAAGGAAGAACAAAACCAAGTCAGTGAAATACATGAGAATCAAAGCAATATGAGCTTGCTGGCGGCAAAGAACTTTTCCGAAATATTTCTCTCCTACACATCGTTCCATATCCATAGTGCTAAGGTCACGAATAGGATCACGAATGGAGAGTGTCAAGAAGTAGTAAGATTCAATGTACTTACAAAGAAAGACAGCAAACCAAAGACCATATGACATCCACATATCGTTTCCATGGAGCCGAGCATACGAAGCAGTGAAAGTCTGATTTGCAACATAGCGACGGCTGTTTCTGGTAGTAAGATTACCAAATAACGAGCCAAGAGGCATAATCGAAAAATAAAGTACAGTAGCAAGAGCAATGAAAAACTGCACAACACCAAGAATGTGAGCGCCACGGTTTTTCTCATCAAGCTCAACAAAACCAAAGATATAAACCGATGGAGCAAAATTGCAAATGAACACAAGAATCAAAAACATCAAACGGCGAGTAAGATGTTGTGCACCAGCCCAAACGCGAGGCACAAAAGCCCATTCACAAAGTGTAGCAACAATATTGATGAGGGAAGCAACAGCTCCTGCAAGAGCAACAGAAGACCATCTGGATTGAGGAGTAGGCTGATTGTTAAGCATTTGGATATAGTCTTTGGTATATAGGGTCGGAGAATTGAAAGCCGTGAAGAACCAGAAAATACTGATATGCATAATCCAAACACGGTTAAAGTTGGTAACCAAATGAAACCAAGATCGAGTCTCCTTATATGTCTTGAAGAAGGCATTTTTCCAATCAACCTCTCTAAGGTGAGGATATCTTTCCTCAGCCGGAAGATCAACCAGACGAGTACCATCTTCCAAAGTGATGCGCTGAATACCCTCGGGATACCAGAATAGCTGATTGATATCATCATAACCAATAACTTTGTTGTGGTCACGCTCGCGTCGGACAAACTTTCCATCAATAATCTGATAACCTTGATCACGCATGTACATATAAATAGGGGTGATGACATTCTGTAAAAAGTCACCTTCTGGAACAGGCTCGACCTTATTCTGGCAGTCAGGTGAAGAATAATAATCATCTGCGCAACGGAAGATGAAGCATAAGCACTCAGGAGTGAAACGAACCTGATTAGCTTCACCCCAGCAAAGAAGGTAGAGAGCAATCTGTCGAGCACGATCATGTTGAGACATTTGATTCATACGAGTTTTCCATCTATATTCAGCCGCTTCTAAGGAACTATCTCCCTCTAGCTCCTCCAGCGTTTGTTCGGGATCCTCAAGAGGAGCAACCTGAGGAACTTTATCCTCTTGTTTCTTTCTGCGGAACATCTTGGACTTAGACTTCTTCGTATGTTTCTTATTGCCAATTTTCATATTACGGAAACCAACCTCATCGTCAAGATCGAGATGAGCTGCAAAATACCACTTACGGTAATTTGCATTGTCACCGCCAATATAATCAGCGTGAAGAGTAAGGAGAGCCTGATTAGGAGTCATACGGGAAGCACGCGAATCCAGCATGATCATGAAATGATCAAACATGTTACGCATACTGTCGCGCTGGAAACCAAACTTATTAGTGAGATCAATAAAGATATCTTCAATCTCCTCCTTGGAGAGAGGAATCTGATTATCAGCTGTCCAAGTAGGATAAGGTTCTCGAGAAAGAGCAGGAACGTTTGCGAAATTATTTTGATAATCCAGACCATAGACTGGAGTAGACGCACCGGAAGAGCGGTTTCCATTGAAAGAAGCCTGAGAAGACGGAGGACGATAGGCACGAGCATTTGGGCCAGCAGCATAATCGGGTCCATAATTGCGGAAACCCTCATCGCCACGTCCATAATAATCCATTTCAGCAGCACGAGCCATATCAGATCTCATAGTAAAATCTGAAAAGGTTTCAGAATCCTGATCGGAGTCTCGGCCAGGACGTTTACCTTTGGCATTATTGCGAGCATAAGGAACATTGGAAGCAACTGGAGCATCTAATATTGTAAGTCAAAATGAAAAGATGAATATGGAAGCTGCCTATAAAAACTTACCATACATGTCGGCAGGAGCAGCAGGATAGGCTTCCGCGGAGTAATCTCCCGCATACTGCTCGTTGTCGTAATATTCACCTTGGCCTTCGTTTGGATAATATCCGTATTGGCCATCCTGATAGCCCTGTCCATCATCGTAATATTGATCATCCTCGTAAGGTTGCTCATACTGACCAGCTTGGCCATGTTGCTGGTCGTACTGATCGTAAGTATCGTAAGCGCCCCCTTCGTAAGGGTGCTGGTCGTACTCTTCATCATAGTACTGGCCATCCTGAGGATGAGTACCGTCAGGTGCCTCCTGATAGTGCTGATGAGATGCCATATCTAGTAACTTTACTAGTCGTTAGCCAAAAGGACTAAATATAGAAATACAGATACAAATCTAAACTAGAAAGGGAACGTACTTCTAGAACACCGTTCTAGCACCTCACTTGAAATTCAGGAAGTGAAAAACGATAACCAGGTAAATCTTTCAATCCACCAACAAACTAATCGAGAGCTTTACGACCTAGAAAGAGAGAAAACTTGTTAGAACATAAAGATTCTGAGTTTAACGGAGACGTTTCAGAGCGACGCGCAGCAGCGAGAATAGGGTTACGCGTTGAATTAGAACGGCGGTCTCCAAATCTGATTTTGCAACATAAAAAACGAACAAAATAATGAAAAATAATCGAACGTAGAAATTTGGTTGACTTATTATATAGGAGAGAGGCTGGGAAGAAGTAGCCGATTGAGAAAAGTAGGTCAAAAGTTGTGAGACATTCGAAAACGCGTACACAAAAAACTCGGAACAAACGCGCGTCGCAAATGAAGCTCGAAAACGAATCCAGATAAACCTACCTTGAGAGACGGAAATGATACAGCAAGGTCGAAGGAAAAGCACCTAGATTTGTCTAACAGAAGGAAAGGAAGAAAGACAGCGGTGATGAAGAAAGAAGAGAAAAGGAAAGTAAAGGGAAAGAAAACTGAGGAGGGCGAGAGGTGTTCAGTAAAAGGGCCGGGCGGACGAGAGAGAAGGGAGAGAAATTAGTTAGGAAGAGCTGCAGTGGTAGAGAAAATAAAGTTCGGGTCAGTGACGCGTAAGTAAGGGTAAAGTGGCTCGACGCGAGAGTAGCTGGGATAGACGCAAGGGCATGCTCGACTAAAAATAACACATTCTGGCCCGAGAATATTTTGACCGGCTGCGATTGAGGGCGGCGTCTGCGCACGATGGGGGATTCGTGTCTCAGCTTCCTACAAGTAAGCAGGACGTGACCCGTGCAGGAGAATGCAGGGCCTCTCAGACCGAGAGAACAAAAAAAAAGTAACGAGTAACGAGGAAGGCCTTCAATTAACGCCGGACTGCGTGCCGTACAGTGAGAAGGGAAAAGATTATGTGTTTATGCGTTTGTGGTATATAGGAAATTCTTCAAGAGGAATCGGGTTATTCAGCAAGCTCAGTGGAAGAAAGACGTTCCCACTTAGGAGGAACGGTAGTCAACGCTGATATAAAAATATATGCTATTCCAGAGATAGACACTAGCGCATGAATGGGCAGCCTACACAACACTCTCTCAGCCTCGAATGAGGACCAGTCATGCATGACCATGGCTGGATAACGATGTGTAGCTGTAGTCTGCATTTAGCCTTGTCATCGCGTTGTATTTTTCGGCTCGTTCGAGTGTGTAGAGTGATCGTCTCTATCTTCAGGCTCGGTCCAGGGAGCAGCAAAAGACATCAATTTGCCGCTAATTGCCCGATTCGGCCGTCCACCGTGCAGCCGGACCTTCAGGGTGGTGAACGCCTTCCATTTTAGAGTCTCTTGATTTTATGCAACCTTCGTCTACCAGTCTATGTGCTGCTTGTTGATATTCTCTATTTGCATAGACGAGAGCGACAGGTATAATAATAGCAATCCCGTACAGAGTCAGGCAAGTAAGAAAAGCCTGCTTACAGCACACGAATGTTTGTCCGCATGCTGTACGTTAAGGGACCTGCTTACTTGCCTATGCTCTAACCTAGCAGATCTCAACCGTGCAAATTCTTCGTCTTTCATTGCTTCTTTTCGTTGAAAATTTGGCGTTGCTGACTATGCGGATTATCTCTGGCACCCACACTACTGTAGCTCTGCCCAGCAGACCACCAGTCTATCCCGTCACCGTCTAGTAAGCGTTCCAGAAGGACAGAACTGACAGTGCCGCCCTCCAAACGCCTTTGGCCGCCACCACCAGTCAATCGGTAGTCATGACCGATTTTATCCTGATTCTTTTCGTGGTGTCCATCCAGCTGAGCTTTGATCCCTTCTACATTCGGGCAATTGGCAGTGGGTAATCTTCTCAGCATTACTTGCTTGCTAGTCGCCTGTTCGCGGCGCAGTCCAACCTTAATGTCACGTGGAGCGTGCTATCTTGATTTGGGTCACGTTCTTCGAGCCCGTGTCGGCTGTGTTCCTTGAAGAGTGGTGGTAGCATAGAGAGCAGAAGCGTCGCGGTACGCGGTTTGAAGGCTTACGCAGACTATCTTTCTTTTTACAGGTGCAATCAACCGCGCGATCATCTCGTTCCGGACTGGACTTGTCTGCAATATCCAACTTGTTGTCCTTGCTCATCAGCTATCCAAGCTTCTTGAAATGCGTGTTTTGGTCACGCTTAGCCAGCCATCAGTCGGCGATAGATCGTCTAATGCTTCAATCTAATAGATTGTCAAGAGATATAGTGCTGGGCCATTCTTCATTCTTACATACAGCCTGCCTGCCTGCCTGCCCGACGAATAGCCCTGTAGATCAACTAAGATTGTTGTTATTGGCTTTGGAACTTTCGACTGTCTCGCTCTTTCCCTCTCCAGAATATGAGCTATCATACTCCTCTAGGTTTTGCGGCATCAGAGCTTCTCGCGCTCGGTTCTGAGCGACCTCTGTGTTCGAGTATTCTGACAATGGCTGAGATTCTCCCGGCCATTCGAACATATATACATTTTTACTGGAGTCATTACTCAGCTTCGACGACGAGATCCAGCGTACATGCTTAACCAATGTGCAGACTTCCACGAAGTCTGTTCTACATTCTTCGTACAGTAGTCCATTCCCCGTAATAGTCGACACCTAATTTTCCAACCAGGCCTGAATCCTATCTCCCAAATCGCCCCTGTCCATTTTTAGGCCCACCCCAGAGGCAAACTTTATTATTGCTGCACGCTACATTCCTACGCGGCTGCTCTTATCCGGGTACTACTATTTCATAAAACTCCCGGCTCTCTATTGGGTCAGACTTCATCTCCGCGCTGGCTAGCCGTTAGCTATTTGTCCCAACCTCTGCGTGTTCTGTGCGATCTCAACTCTTGAGACATACGAGCATGTCAATCTAGCACGCAAGGCTTGCTAGATCCAACTAGCGAGACCGGTGCGCCTGTTGTGATAGTTCCATGACTGAAATTGAATATGTTTGGAACTAGAAGAATTCGCCCTTTATTCCTCATTCGAATCACACATTTGCTAACTAGTTCCTATCTACGATCCGATCGCTCCAAACATAGCGCACAACTCTTTCGACTGTTGAAGATATTTTTGTGATTCTGTCTACCGTCGTCGGATCAGAACGCGCAAAGAGTAGCAAGCCCAATGACGCTTCGAGCACGATCCGAACAAGTCGTTCCATCGCGACATCAGGAAGATCGAACTGTGGTTACGACCTCAGCTCAATCTCAGCAGTTCCTGAAATTCTTTCTTGTTGCTGCCTTCGGCTGTTTAACGTTTCTTCGGTAAGCAGTATAGATATTGCTCGTAGATGTTCTGTCTCGCACCGATCTAACACTCTCTGGAAGAGGTATATTTGATGACGATAATTTCACGGATGATCGATTTGTTTCCGCCTCTTCTACTGGCATTTCTGAGCTGGTTGTGCCTACTTCAAGCTCGAAGGACACTATTCGTCTTAAACTGATCAAGCGGGGTGTAAGCGCTCAAGCGGACTCCTTACTCGACTGGATAGAACTCGGAATATTCGATTCTCTTTTACAGGGTTATCTTAAGGCTGTGGTGTTCTCTATCGTGACTGATCCTTCGGACCCGAAGTCGGTGATAGAGTCCTATGTGTTCTCATTTTCATATCGACAGGATGGCCCTATAAAGTGTGAAGTAAAAGAAGAGGCCTCAGACCAATGTGTCACGTTTCCTCTATCAGCTAATGAAGTGAGAGGGAATTTATCTCAAATGATGCGACGTTTTATTCTCACCACCCAGCATTTGCAGCCATTGCCAGATAGTCGGCATCTTACTGTCCAGCTGGTATTTGAAGAGTCATGTCCTGAGGAATATCAGCCATTTGGCTTTCATGATAGTCCTGATGATTTTCGTCTATGTCTTTCAGAAAGCTCTCCTGATCATGGATCAGTAGGAAGTCTTACTGTCGGTTGGCATGCTTTATCTGTGGATTTGTATTCACTTTCTCCCGAGCGCTCAGCACTCCAGTTGAGGTCTAAAGAGCTGTCAACGGCTGGCTCTGACAATCTGTTCTATCCTATTGATAAAATTTCCGAGCCCGAATGGTCGATTCCAAACATTGTTACTCGGTCAATGGCGTCTAGGATAATGTCTACTTTTACAACCCCGAGCTCTAAAGAAAAGTCACCGGTAAAACAGGAGGTCCTTCATTATGCTCTTGGTCGCTTGCTACATGATGAGTCTGGTCACGGTTCAGGTACTCAAACGGAAATATGTCAAGCGGATCAGCTAGAGTCATGTGAGGACAAAATTTTAGCTCCTATGACCGAAACGCAGGTTCTATCTTTGGGCAGCGAAGACTTTAGAAGCGATGTCAAATTGGCCACAACTTCTGTCAGTCCTCTCACAACTCAACAAGGTTCATCCTCTATTAAGAATTCTGCTAGTCCAGCTTCTCCTTCGACGCGTTCGGTGGCTCGACGCAGTCCAGCGCGTCCTCGACAGACTTCAACTCGTCCTCGGCAGTCTTCAGCACGACCTCGACAAACTTCAACTCGTCCTCAAACCCAGCCGATCCCAGCGCGTACGATATCAAGTACAAGACAGAGGAATAGAGTTTCACCTAGACAAGTACCTTCTAGCCGCTCGACTAGATCAGTTCCTCGGCCGGCCTCCCGACGGCCTCTTGTTTCTTCTATCTCTCGCTCGATAGCTTCTCGATCTCCAGGACCAGATCAAGTGGCACGTTCTTGTACTACTCGTCGATCGGTTTCGTCAAAACGTTCAGCGCCTGGTCCCACTGGGGACAGCGCTTCCCAAAATTTTCAGTCCCCCATTCCTGTTCGAGCTAGCAAATCATCAGTGAAGGCGAACATTGAACCTAGTTCCATCTGTTCCTCTCCTCAGATTTTATCTACTGGAGCCTGTTCGGAAAGGTATCCAAGTTTGTCCATCCCAGCTTCTAATTGTCTTTGCGATTGTGGCTGTCTAGCTGATGCCGAATTATCTGATACGATTCGATGTGTTAAGTGCTCCAGTGTACGCCATGCCACGTGTTATGGAGTTTTACGTCCAGATGAATATAATAATTCTACGTTTCTATGTTTTCAGTGCGAATTCCCGACGCGTGATGCGGAAGGTTTTCGTCAGTTGGCGATGTTTAGACGTGTGTCTTCTTATATTCTACAAAATATGGCGGTTACTGATTCTGTACCCTTGGAGCGATTCGAGTATTACATTACTTCGGCTACAGGTTAGTTAGAGGAACCTCCTGCTATATAGCAGCTTACTTACTCAATAAGGTCTTGCTGCGGCGCGAGTCAAACTTATTATAGATATTTTAGCATTGCGTGAGATATCTGCTATTTCTATCAAAGAAAATTTAGTTGTATCAGGTATAAGCGAAGCTAGTTCTCGGAGATCTGAGTTTAAATCCAAGTTTTTCGACATATACGGTTCTCTTGTGGCTGTAATGAGCTAATCTGTTTTTTAACTTTACCCAGATAATGCTAACAAAGTGATAGATCAAGCAGCTTACTGAAGCATCTACTTCCATTCTTCATGGTAGAGGAATTTTAGCATCCGTCAGTGCTAACATAACGAATTGTCAAGCTGGCACAGTTTCTTCTTTGCTCAAGAGCAAGAAGCGCGCAAATTCTTCTTCTTCGGAACTAACTATGACCTCACAAACTGACTACGTGCCAACTACCCAACTTACCATTGAGCCGGACAGTACTCAGCAGGCAAATATAAAAAAGCAAAAAATAAGTATTGTTGACCAGTTTATAGATACGTCTTGCTAAGAAAAATTTCCTTTGCTTTGTTGGGCCTGATAATATTATTGTCTTATGTCGATACCGTTTAATCTGCATGGTTGCTCTGTAATATTCTAGCTGATTTATACTGCTTTCTTGTTTGACTATTTTATTGTTTTATCCATTTGCTTTGAGAGATTTTATTAGTATATAGTCGAGAAGAATATGACTCTATGCCAATCGCTCTTGTAAAGTATCGTAGTGTTCGACCGCGCTAAGCACAGATAAATTGCGGCTTGATCCACACAAACTGGTTTGCACTACGAACAATGAAACCCTCAATTTTCTCGAAGGTCGAGTTAATGTGTTCTCAAGGAAAAATTGGTCCAAAATAATACTTTAATTTACGCAAGGAAGATCCACCCTGCTGTTCAAGACTATTTTTCGAGTCTAACCGAGTAATCTGGAGGTGATTTTACCGATAGCAAAAGATATACGCTATTGAAACTGCCGAGGTTCACTTGTTGCATTTCTTTATTTCGCATTCAACCTGGTCAGAAAAACGGGAAAAAGTTTTAGACTTGCTGTCATATTTTTTTTGTTCGTCCACTTGTGTTTGAGTCCTTTTTGCACCTGCTAGTCTTTGCTGTTATATTTGGACTATATTTTGCATTGAAATAATTACAGCTTCAAAGGTACGTGATTTTTGGTGTCGATTGGTTGGTGATTGGATGCGATTGGAACTCTGTCCGCTGTCCAGAGAGACTCGTTGGAGAGTTCAATCTAATTGATTTCACCAAAGTCATTGCAATGCTGATATTATCATCTGTAGGAATAACCGAATCATGACTTCGGTTCCACAATTTTTCTGTAAGATATTATTATAACTACTACAGAGTATTAGGTATTGATTTCTGTGTGTTTGAAGATCGGAGCTCCGAAGGTGTAGGTCTCGTGGATACCGTTCCTCGATATGCCGAGGTAGCTGATTTCCAAAAGTATGTTATCACGTTTGTTAACATCCTGACTTGCAATACTAATGGATTGACGTGTTCTCTAGACCCGATACTCCTTCGCGAACATGCTGCTATTCTCCCGTTGGATTACATTTTGCTTACACGACTGCTGAAAATGTATTCCTCGTTGATTCACCGACTGGAAAAGTCTTAAATGTTCTTGATGTTCCAGGAGTAACTGAAATGAGATTTTCTCCCCAAGGCAACTACATAGCTACTTTTGAAAGGCCAAAGAAGTTTGATGATGGAAGAATCCATCAGAATTTTAAGGTCTGGAAAGTTTCCACTGGCGAAAAAATCGCAGAGATGCTACAAAGAACTCAGAATATGGAGTAAGTGGGCATTTATTTTATTTTTTTGATTGTTGCGGGAGTCATTCTAATGCGTGCTGGATAGCAACTTTCAATTTACGGCGGATGAAAAATATTGCGCTCGCTTGATCCCTAATCAGCTTCAAATTTTTGAGACTTTAAAATTAGGTAGTCCCTCAACCAGCAAGCTTGAGCTTCCTAATATTAGCTCCTTTGCTATATCTCCAGGAAATAATTATTACATTTCAACGTTTGTCCCAGATATGAAGGGTAAGCCTGCTCAAGTGGATGTTTACAATGTGCTCAATCTCTCGCGGCCATTATCCAGTAAAAAGCTTTTTCAGGCTGATGGAGCGGTGATGAAATGGAATAATCTTGGAACAAGTCTTCTGATTTGGGCGCAGACAGAGGTCGATCAGACTGGAAAGAGCTACTATGGACAGTCAACTCTCTATTTGCGTGGGATTGCTGGGAACTACGACCATCGGATCGATCTTGACAAAGAAGGTTCAATCCACGATGTCGTCTGGTCGCCTGATTCGCGAGAGTTTGCGGTCGTGTATGGATACATGCCTGCGCGCACGATGTTCTTTAACTCCAGAGGAGAGACTATAAGAACGTTACCTGCAGGCCCACGAAATACAGTCCGGTATTCGAATCACGGTCGATATCTACTTTTGGCTGGCTTTGGAAATCTGCAAGGAGAATGCGATATATATGACTGCGTGAACAACTTTAAAAAGATTGTAACAATTGATGGATCTAATAGCAGTGTGTGTGAATGGTCGCCTGATGGAAGATATATTCTTCTCGCCACGACAAGTCCTCGGATGCGAGTGGATAATGGAGTGAAGATATTCCATATCAGCGGAAAGTTAGTATTTGTTAAGCTTATGAACGAATTATTTTCTGTGTCCTGGAGACCCGAATCACCAGAAACATATCCGCTTCGATCGAATTCGCCAGAACCTATAGTACACGAGTCTGCGCAAAACTTTCAAGTCAAGGCTGCGCCGAAAACTGTTGGTGCTTATCGACCACCTCATGCACGAGGAGGCGCGTCGAGCGTATCGTCATCGCTGTTTGCGCGTAAGGACGAGGATACGTTTGCATTGAATGCTGTCGATCGCGCCCAACAGCGGGCTAAGGCGCGGAGAAGAGTACCAGGTGCACCAGTGGCGGCGAGTGATGATGGTAACGATGGTGGAATTTCTGGTGCAGCAGATGACGCGAATTTGTCTAAATCTGCGCTGAAGAACAAGAAGAAGCGTGAGCGCAAAGCTAAAGAAGCTGCGGAAGTGGCAGCGAGCGGAAGCGTTGACTCTTCTGTATCCGAGACTTCTGTGAATGTGCCGGTAAATGGAACAGCGAATGGCTCCAAGACTAATGCCTCAGCATCCGTCCCTCCTGGATTAGGAGTGTCGCGCGACGGAATTACGTTTAAAGATGCAGTGGATGAAAAGAAATTCCGAGGTTTGATGAAGAAATTGCGTGCAATCGAGGATCTCAAGATGCGGCAAGCCGGCGGAGAAAAACTCGAAGATACGCAAGTAAAAAAGATTGAGACAGAAGGCTTGGTCAAGGCTGATTTGAAACAACTTGGTTGGACCGAGTGATTCATGCGGTTTTGAGTTATGCTACGTGGAAGTGGTTTTCATTCTGCTCCCTTGGGTTGTATTTTCTCCTGTCATTGTACTTAACAAACCTCCTGTCTGTTATTAGTGTGTTGTAACGAAGTTATCTCATTTTAGAATTGTATTGACCAAAATATACGCTCGCCATTGTAGATTGAGTATCCTCCCACTGGGAGATAGTGAAGCTGTTGAATGCTTGCACAGGACGAGAACCAGCTCGAATTCAATCGAAAGATCTGCGAAATGGCTAAAGTTGTTTTCATCACTGGCGCTACGGGTCTTCTTGGTCTCCCTACGCTGAATGAATTTACTAGTAGGTCTGACTGGCATGTAGTTGGAACAGGTAAGAAACGCAGAGCTTAGCTATGAATCCATATTGATAGGTTCTGTCAATCTAGGATTTGACCGAGTGGACGATGATTCATTGATCAAGCTTGACTTGACAGATTTCCAAGCAGTGACAAAATCAATCATACAAGTTCAGTGTGTGCCACTTTGAATGCGACAAATGAGGCTAGAATGATTATTTAACACTTGACTAGACCTTCAATAATTATCCATACAGCTGGCGAGCGGAGTCTAGAAGTATCTCAACAAGATATTGAGTATACGGAAAAATTGAACGTGGCAGTTACATTACATTTAGCCGAACTGAGCAAGAACTTGGATATTCCTCTTATATATATATCTTCCGGTACACTTTTATTTGTGCTGATAACAAAGCTGGATCTAATCAATGATAGATTACGTCTTTGATGGGACGAAACCGCCCTATGAGCCTGACGATGTGCCAAAGTAAAGAGAGACAACATTTATGGAATTAATGTTAACAGGTTTTAGTCCTTCCAATGAATATGGCGAATTAAAATTAAGAGGTGAACGCGCTGCATTGGATACAAATCCGAAAGCGATTGTGCTGCGCCTACCGGTATTTACCAAACTGAGATTCTGTTAGGATAATATATTGATCAATATAGGTCCTGTAAGAATATTGACTAAAAACAGTTGGTTGAGCGCTAAATTTAGTAAAGCTATGGCGCGACAGAATATGAGTCAGAATCCGCAATCAACTGTTTGATCGATGTAGTAATGGTACAGTTACTGATATACGGTTTGCCATGAATAATTGTATTCACAAGTTCAAGAATAGGGAACAAAAGCTACAGGCGGTCATCGATGATTGGCAGCTTCTGTATCCTACAAATACAACTGACACCGCCCGTGTTATTTATGAGATTGCAGGCACGTTGATTCTACAGGCAATGATTAAGAGCCTAACTAAGACAGAACGGTCGATTGCGGGACAATTAACACCGCAGATTCTTCATTTCTCTGCTGATCAGAGATTCACGAAGTATGCTTCTCATAAGTGATTATTTCTTGTTCGCTTTACACTTATGACTGACGACCTATAGATACGCGATCTGTGTGATTCTCGGAGAAATCTTGTGTGTGCCGATCACACATCTTGTGCGCCAAAACACTGCGCCGACGATGGGAGTTAAACTGCCGTATAATTGCAAACTGTCTGTACATCTTTTAGAGACTGTTGGTATCGATATAGCTTCTGTTGATTTCCAAACCTGGTTTCGAAAGTATCTGCTACCACGACGACGATAAGAAGTCCCATTATAAGTATATTCCTAAACTAATATGCGCCCCATGCGATCCAGAACAAAAACAAAAATATACAGTTATCAACAACTAATTAATTTTCAAGATAATCGTCCAAGACTATAGATGTCTCCCAGTCGCCAATTAAGTCTAAATCTGAATCAGTCTCAAGCGGTCGCTCATAATCGAACAGTCCGTCTTCACCGACAGCAGAGTTCGGTAATGCTCCAAAGTCTAGATCGTCAAGCGAAAAATCTAAAAGATCATCGTTTGTTATCAAATCGAATTTGCGCTCAGTTTCTGATTTGCCATTTGCGTCTCGAGGACAATAATAATTGGCAATCATAGCAGGACTGTGGATTACTTTCTCGAGACAGCCAAAGTCAACTGGTTCGAAATCATCTGGCATATACGGTATTTCTAAAAAGATTAGTCCTATCATGTTAGAATTAATCTGAATGTAAAAATCACGCACCGATTGCTTTGGGGGGCATATATTCGACATCCATATCAGCGAATGAAGTTGCTGCGGGCATTGCCTCTGTTTGTGCTGCTGCATGTTGTAATTGCTTCACTGTTCGACGTTTCGCAGATGTCGGGCGATTTGCCTGCTTTACTAGTTTTGCCGTAGTCAATATATTCTCTTTTCGAGCATTGGCATCTTTTCCACCTAGCGGAACGCGTTTTTCTGTATTAAATCAGCACTAGAAGCCCTCCTGACTGTATTTCTGCTCGCGAGCAATATCACAAACCATTTGGAGTTTTGAATGGAGTTTTGAATTTGTTCGGAGCATCTTTCGCTCCCCCAGTAGGAAGAAGGACGTTCTCGCTCTTTTTAGTGGCCAGAGGCGTGCGAGCAAGATTTGCTCGTTTTGCAAATGGTGTTTTCGGTCCTCCAAGACTACTGAAAGAGTTCGCTTCACCTTTCAGAGGAACAGGAAAAGAATGTGTCCGATTCTCTTTATCTGCATAAATATGAGTGGCCATTTTCAATATAGTTCATACTATATTTCATGAAATTATGTGGGATACTTAGATATTATGCTAGTCAAATGTCCAAGATATTGAACCTGCGTAATGTTGATGTTCTTCCTTACAATAGTAATATTTTGACATTTCCTCTTGAGAGTGGGTTGCCACGGCAACCTTCAAACCCCTTATACAATTCACGTGACTAAATATCTGCTGCACTGCTAAAGGGTTTATAGACGCGTACTTGATTAGAGGGCGGCGAACTGGAAGAGTGGCATTCTTTCACTTCTTCGCAGCCCCCTTTGTACGATTGTGGATCAACCAAACTTAGCAGGTAATCAACTCGAAAGTTTCATTCATACCAGAGTAAATTTCGATATTTGATAATTTTGAAAGAATTCATCCGTTTGTTAAGAAAATGTCGATGATGGAAAAGGTCAAGGAGGTAGGTTATTGTGGAGTGTGTGGACTGCGAGGTATTGCGAAGGCATCCGTGACTGCAATTGATTTGCTCGGATTCAATTGAATTGAGGAAATCATGATGACTATACTCGATATTTTTGTTTGCTTCATCAGCATGATCATAAATAATCCTTGATTCATGATTATCCTATTGATTGGCATTGCAGATCGTTCATAGTCTTATGTGACGAGTTCTGGAGTTGGACCTGAACTAACTTAACACAGCGCATGAATGCGCTCCGTCTCGAAGCTGAATCTGCACAAGATAAAGCCGACGAAGCCGCTAGCCGAGTGAAGTCGCTTGAGCAAGACCTGATGCAAAAGGAACAAGAAATCACCTCGCTTACACACAAAAATTCACTCCTTGAAGCAGAGGTCGAGAAACTCGAGAGCCAGCTTGGCGAGGCTAAATCGGCAGCTGAAGATGGGGCCGCCCATGGGTCGGCAAACGAGTCTTTGACACGAAAAGTTAGCCAATTGGAAACAGATCTTGAGACAAGTGAGACAAATTTGCGCGAAACTACCGAGAAGTGAGTTTTATTTTATACTACATGCTTTGACAACTTCGGACCTTGTTTACTAATATAAACCTCTAGACTTCGCACTACCGATATCAAAGCGGAGCAAGTCGAGCGTAAAGTTTCAAGCCTGGAAGCGGAGGTCGAATCTTGGGAAAAGAAATTTGAAGAAATGTCCACCAAATATGCTGAAGCTAAGGTTGAGTTGGAAGAAATCAATAAGCAACTCGAAGGCTTTTAATTTGCTAATGATTTTGACATTTAACCGTTCGGCTATCTATTTTTGACGATTATACGCATTTTTCATTTTTATTTATCCGATTTCGGTGTACGCATATTTTGAGTGATTAGTTGTTAATTTTTGTCTCGTCGTGTGGGCTTACTATAAAATATACCTTTGACCTACTGATTGAATGATATATGAGAGGAGTTCAATAAAAACAATTGCAAACAATTTAATTCACTACTATATTAGAAACTCCTATAAACACACATGGCTATTCAAGGATTTGGGAATTCCGGTCTGGATTACTGTCCAGCAAACTGTCTAAATACGCACTTGCAGCTCTTTGGCCGGGTTGGGGAGGCGTGAGAAGACTTGCAGAGGTGGTGTATCGAGCAGGACTATTTGCGCGCGAATTAGGCTGGACGGTTGAATTCCGATTAGGTGTATCCAAGCCAGATGCACTACTCCCTCCATAGAACCCAGCAGGCAAGTAAGTAGAGCTCCGGTTTCCGCTTGTAAATATGGGAGCGTTTAGGTTCGAGTTACGAGCCGACATACCGATCGCATGAGCAGTAGGAGAATAAAAAGTAGAAGGCGCACTGAGAGACTCGTAGGCGCTTTTTGGGCGTGCCGTATTAAGCGTTCGGCCACTGGATGTCAGTTGATCGAGAGACACTTCACTGGTAGCAGGGTCCCGGCTGTACACGGTAGACACAGGGCGGGACAAAGAAGTAGACCCTGCATTTTTGGACGGCCCAAATAATCTCGTAGATGACTTAGCGGCCTTTGGTTTAGAGTCGTAACTACCATAGACCGCATGAGCGTTCTTGAGGGAACGATGAAGTGAATATGCAACCAACGCGCGCCATGCCAACACAGCAAGAGCTATACCACCTAGAATCGCGCCAACAGCAATAAAAACCGTTCCATCTGGAGCAGACGATTCCTTTAAGAATGGGTTATTGTCGGTAACAGGGATCGTGGGAGTCGG
Organism: [Lipomyces] oligophaga; assembly: GCF_038497815.1. Classification (NCBI taxonomy): domain Eukaryota; kingdom Fungi; phylum Ascomycota; class Lipomycetes; order Lipomycetales; family Lipomycetaceae; genus Lipomyces; species [Lipomyces] oligophaga. Next base: position 1,491,978 of record NW_027117785.1, on the reverse strand, counting down.
GTACGCAGTTGTCGTCGTAGTCTTACTTGAAGAGTAAGTGGGAATAGCAATGGAGGAAGAGCCATCGTTGAGGGAATTTGAGGCTGTGATCCGAACGGCGGATGTTGTTGTTTTCGTTGTTGAGCTGACAGAAGATGTGATTGAAGATTTGGAGGTTGCTGTAGAGGATGTGGAAGAGTCCGCAGATGTTGTTGTCGACGCTCCTGTCGATGCCGAAGACGAAAGAGACGAAGATGAAGAGGAGCTCACAGTACTCGAAGAATCAGCACTAACAAGACCCAAAAGAATGAAAACAAGAAAGTAAAAACAGATTTGACGAGAAAACATCATTTTTTTCGGAGTTGCAGGCTCAAACAGAACCACAGTTCTGATCCAAAACGCGACTGTATCCTATGATCTATCACTGAAAGGAACCGACAATAAACAGAAATAATGACACTGATAAATCCAAATAGATTCGGATAGCAAAATTATTTAGCTAATATACTCAAACCGAACACTTTTATTCCCTTCAAACATTGTCCAGCGGACAGGCAGGGGTCGAGCATCTGGGAAGGAGAAAATCTCGCCTATTTAGGCAATTTATAAACAACTCCCTATTTTTGGCCTCGCGTTCATTTATCACGTGCTGCTATAGAAGAGGGGCCCTCCATCGATGAACACGATTCATTGCATTTCAATAATTCTGGTCAATTAATGCTTTGCTAAGATTCGCATCCAATCACATAATACTATCTTCTCTGTAATATCTTCCATTCTCCAATCATTATGAATCAATAAATCTAGATGGTGCAAACAAGTGATCTCACGTGATGTCGACACTCAGCAGGAACTGCGCAACGACGATTTCGTACATCTAGCAATGAACTAAGTTGGATATAAACGAATAAAATGGTTCTTTAGGTCATAGAGCAATTCGCTGTTGGCGATGTTTGAATATCATAGGCTAAGTTTTCAAAATTCGCCTTTAGACCTCTGTTTATTGACTCCATCCAGTCAGCTGGATCCCATCATTCAAAGACAAACCGCTAAAATTCAGATACTTTCCACGTAAGTTCAATCCAATCGAATAGACCGTTTGTAGATTGTCAAGTCCTTTCGAAATCATTTAGGAAACATATATAGCAAGCCTGCTGCTAAGCCAAAAAATTCTCCTTTCCATGAACATCCACGTGACGGTCCCGGGCGAAGTAGGCAGCAGTCGCGTTTCTTCATTAGAACATTTTCTGCAGTACAGATGTCCAGTTTGACTGTTAAATTAACGTCGACATCAACGGTATCTGATAGGATTCGAGAGTTCAATTAGACGAATTGTGGCAGCTGGAAGTAAATAAGTAAATATGTCTGAGACTTTCACCTTTGTCAAAACTCCTGAGGCAGCTGCTCCCCTTCCTCCAGATAGTTCCTGTGGTGTCCGCACGTCGGCCTCGCCAGCTATCAAAAATGCTCCGCTTCCAGCCGATGGGCCTGGATCATGGCATTTTTCAAATCTGATTTTGTTTTCGCTGTTACTGGGCGTGCCATATTTGCTGATTTGGAAGATTGGCGGTGGGTTCAAAACCTATATTTTTTTCTTTCTCGTGACTGGTATTCCATTGCTTGTGTCTTACTGGTCCTTGATGTCGACGTTCTCGCCTCGTCTGAATGAGAAAGCTTCCTATCCTGGCAAGGGTGTGGAACATTATCTTGAGTTCCACGACCCCGAATTAGCTAAAAAGTACAGCGGTCAGAATAAGATTCCTATGGAGACCTTCCACGAGCTGTACTTCGATAACAAGGTGTCTTTCAAGGGTGATGCGCTCGATGTTATGGAGTACCGTCATGACTGGGCGTCGTTTCGATTCACGCTATCCTTGTATAAATTTTTCCTGACTGGAATGATGCCTGAGGTTATTCTTCATTCGAGATCTCAAGGTATGTTATTCAAGTCAATTGTGAGAGGATTAAGTCCTAATTAGTATAGACGAGGAGCAAGTGCGAGATCATTATGATAGAGGCGACGATTTCTATGGATGGTTCTTGGGTCCACGTATGATTTATACTTCTGGAATCATCAGTGATATCACTCGCGAAGAGACATTGGAGGAACTCCAGGATAACAAGCTTCGGGTTGTCTGCGAAAAGCTACAGATCAAGAAGGGCGAAACACTTCTTGATCTTGGTTGCGGCTGGGGAACACTGGCCAACTATGCGTCGACTCAGTATGGCGCCCATGTTACTGGTATTACATTAGGCAAGAACCAGACCAAATGGGGAAATAGAAAGCTAGCTGAGTCCGGAATCAAGAGTGATCAGAGCCAGATTTTGTGTCTCGACTATCGAGATACTCCAGTTCCTGCGACCGGTAAGTATGATAAGATCTCTTGTCTTGAAATGGCGGAACATGTAGGCGTTCGTAAATTTGGGAAGTTCCTCCGTCAGGTTTACGACATGCTTGACGATGACGGACTATTTCTTCTTCAAATTGCCGGGTTAAGGAAGTGCTGGCAGTATGAAGACCTCGTTTGGGGACTGTTTATGAACAAGTATATTTTCCCGGGCGCAGACGCATCGACACCTCTTGGATTTGTTATTGATCATCTTGAGGGCGCTGGCTTTGAGATTGCGTCTGTCGACACGATCGGTGTACATTATTCTGCTACGCTTTGGCGATGGTATCGCAATTGGATGGCAAATCGTGAAAACGTGGAAGCCAAATATGGCAAGCGATGGTTTCGCATTTGGGAGTAAGTATTTTTGAAGGCCGACGATATCAGCTGGATACAACCAGAAACTAGAAAAAACACTAACGAAGATAGATACTTTTTGTCGTATTCGACGATTATTGCTCGTCAGGGCAGTGCGACTTGCTTCCAGATTGTCTTGCGCAAAAATTTGAACTCGTACCATCGTGTCAACGATATTCCTGCTCAATACGGATTACAGGTTCCAAAGCCTGTGACAGGAAACAAGTGGATTGACTAAATCATCGATAAATATATATATATAGCAGCTGTGATATAATAAATATAATTCAAAACACATCGGGTAACCGTTCGACGACATATGAATGTGATCCCACGCTTAGCAACGGTACGCCAGGGATTTTTCGTATTCGTCGCTTCAAGTCAGCGTCGTTGGTGGCCACTATATAGCATTTATGCTGGGTAAATTAGAACACATTTTCAAAATTCAAGCCAAATAAAAAAATTACCTGCATAACTCGCTGAACAAGACAGTCATCAGCATATGTTCCCTTATGACTGCATGATATCCGTTCGACCTGTTCATCTTTTGCTATCCGCAACGCAATTCGATATCGCGGTCCCAGTTTCTCTAACTCGGCCATAACGCAATCGGTTATAATTGGAATGCATTTGGCATATAGCGCATCCATCAGGCCTCTAAATAAGTCAACTTTTTTCTGAATACTAAAGTTAAGGAAGTTTGTGTCGATCAGGACTTGGTAGGGCGGTGACAGTGATTGATTAAATTGGAAAAACATTGCCGAGGACATTTGAGGGCTACTTTCCGTCAGTAAAATTTTAAATACATAAATCAGAGAACTTACATATCCTTGATTAGTTCGATGTCTTTCTTTTTTTTTTCTGGCTCTGGCGTAATCTGTTTTTTCCTGTCGTTATGAGTACTAGTCGTCAAGACTGTAGGACAACATACTTTGCGGTTTCTTTGCTTGAGACTATCCGTTTCATTTGTGCAAATTTTCGTGTTTTCTTTGCTTTTCCCATGATTCCTTTATGATGATTTTATATTATGTTATATGGATATAGATATTATAGGATGTAATATACGAAAGTAAAAAATGATATCGATTGAAAGAGTGGTATGAAATTCTTATTGGGACTTCTCATCTGGAAATATCTATTGTGTATGTGGATAAATTTATCACAAGCATTTGTTACAATAAATTATATTTTATATTTTATAACAAATAGATCAACACAAGAAGACAATGGCAACATCTCAATTACTACCACTAGGTAACTCATAAATCCAATATATATCAAAATGGAACTAACGACTGCAGAACTCGTCGATAAGTGCATTGGATCTCGGATATGGGTAGTAATGAAATCCGAGCGCGGTATGTGATTTTGCAATATAATCTGGATTATACTAACTGATCAGAATTTAGTGGAACTTTATTGGGATTTGATGATTTCGTTAGTATGCTTCTCACATCTACCCCATAACACAGAGAGTTCTAACAACACTAGATATGGTTCTTTCGGACGTGACTGAGTAGTACGTGCGCGAGATTGGATAGGATAATTTGGGCCAAATTGTTTATTGACTATTTCAGTGACAGTATGGGCAATCAGAATCACATTGCCAAGATTCTTTTAAGTGGTCATGATATTTGCATGGTATGCGCGTGTTACCTATTATCTAGAAGTTCACGAATATTAATGTCGCAAACAGCTTATTCCCGGCGGTGAACCAGGAGGCGAATCAGCTTAATAGTCTATTTATAACATGTATACTTTTTCAATTTAATCCGACGGTGGTGACTGTTGCTCCCACGGAAATAATACACTTCCAAATGGAAAATGCTGCACGACAGGGAACTTGCCCAGTACCTCGGCATTGTACATCTTCAACAGTCCAGAGTTGACCTTACTCCAGGTGGCTACTCCTGAAATATCGTACAACACCGGCGAGTGCTCAAAAAAGGGACCTCGCTTGACCTAGATAGAGTTGGTTAGTATCAACCATAAGTCCACCTCCGCCATAAGTTCACCACCTAGTTGGACTTACTTCGTTAATGAACTGTATAGCGCCGTAGAACATGTTTTTGTCCTTATAATCCGGTACAATCTCTTTGTGTGCAATAGTGGACGGTAGCGGCATACCTACTGCATTGAACAGAGTCTCCTTTTGTCGCTGCGGATGCCGCTGCTGCTGTGGTTTACTCGACCGTGCTGGAGGTCGAGTATTATTGATCTGTTGTTCATATGACGCTTCCTGTCCTTTCAACTGGGCTGATCCAATAATATAAGGCAAATGGAAATGGTCATCGAGACCCCAAACTCCATGACTTCCCGCAGGTTCAAGCGAGAACTTCCGGACTGATTTCCTGATAATTGTGAAATAGCGGTCAAAAATCCATAAAATGTCTTGTCCTTTCAGTCCACCATCAAATGAATCTCGATCGGAGGTCAACGCACCGAGAAAATAACATCCTCCAAAGAATGCGAGAAAACTCAGTTCATGGCCGGTCCCAAAATCAAGTCGCTGGTTTGACCCGAGACTGCCCAGTAAATACGCAGATAGTTCGATGGCTATTGCTTGGTCAATTCCCCGCTCGTCCAGCATCTTCGTGATCAGAGATTTCGATTGTTCATCGATCGAGGTGTACCAGGTCTTAAAGGCCGGATTTCCAAATCGTCGTGGTCCAGTTATTGGGTCTGTCTGGTCGAGTAGCTGTTCGACCCGGTCTAGAATTGCAAGAAATCCAGATATACTTGGTGAACATAACTCACTGGATACAGGCATCTCAATGTTGGAAACCTTGTTGCAGATCAACGCGAGCAGAAATTGAAGACGAACGTACGAGATCGTCGTTTTGAAAAATTGCAAGTCGTCCGCTGTGTGAATCCGCTTTTCGGGCGCCGACGGTACGAGCGATTTAGGCTCGAACACTTCCTTGCATATCTGAGGACTAGAAGTCATCTATCTGGTATTGTACTTCTAGTATTGTTTAAAATACATATATATAATTTATTAGCGTAAATGTACAATAGTCACAAAATATATACATCGGATATTATTGATCTTGGGAGGTTGCAGCTAGTCACATCTACGTTACAAATTAATTACATTTCCAGTAAATTGCGCTGGAGAAAGGTCCACAAACAATAGTCTCCTCGACATGATATCCTTTTTTGGATTGGCCCTCGGACAACTGTCGTTGCGATTCGTTCACTTGTACATTATCATCTTTGTACACTTCCTCCCCGACTGCTCCTCGGGCGTAAGTTCGATCAGCCAACACGTCGGACATACTTGTCGGCTTTGTTTGATTACTGCGTCTGCCATTACCGATCTGAAACCAGTCATTGGCACCCCAGACCATCAATTGTCGACGGACAGCCGCCCTCCTATCGTCGTTCGTGTTGTCAAGAACGGCGGCCGCATGTCGCCGTCCAACTGATATGTACCGGATTGGAACTTGGCGGATATTACTATTTTTCTCGGAATCTAAAAAATCAGTCAGTCCAGGCTACTTCTGTATAAAAACAGTAGACTTACATTCGGAAATACTGCTTAGCGCCCGGATACGCACAGGTGTTCCTTGACTATGAACATATCGACCTGTTCCATGCTGTCCATGTAATCCTGAACCAGACGCCCAGACATCGTATTCGTTCTTCTTCAAATTGTGCGTGACAAAGTATGTCGATTCTCCACCAGCCGCGATATAATCACAAGTGAGCTGAGCTAGGCCTTTGACGTTATACAATCGATCAAGCGCAAGGTGCACCGGGATAGGAAGGTATGCAGTGTCGACAGTGTAGTCCATACCCAACTGACCATACAAATTCGAGCCGAAAACCCATACTCGACCGTCATTCGACCGAATCACAGAATGGTGAGATCCAGTGGCAATCTGTACTGCATGCACTTTACTCAGAGATGCCACTTCAAACACCGATTCAGCAGCTATCGATTCCTCAGGGTCACCGGTTAACAGAACAGGGACGCCTAGTTCGCCGTCAGTAGTATTAATAGGGAGCGATCCGGTGACGGCCGTGAAAACGCGTCCTTTCGAGGTCAGAAGTAAGAGATGGTTTTCACCCGCTTCAATCTGCGTAATTTTTTCAAATCGTTTGAGTGGAACTTTTAGTTGCTTTCCGGTCATCTTTGATTTTCCAAACGGATGGAAAATTGACCATCCGGACGACTTGGACTCCAGATCCTGTTTACTTTTTGTTCCGGCCAGTGAGTACACGTTCGTCCCAGCATCATTTACGGCGTAGATCCGTCCACGACTGATCACCGCTCGACGAATATCACGTCCACGTAGAGTGATCTCCGGTCTCTCCGCCGTCGGGCTATATCCAGCACCCCACTGCAACAAGTCGCCCTTAGGCGTCACGGCAACACCAAACTCCTCGCCCAGAACTAAATCCCTTAATTCAAGGCCATCGAAAAAGTGTATTGGCTCGGGACTTTTAATCGCTTGGTCTTTTTTAGTCGGTGAAACGACTTTTCGGCCGTTGTATCCCCAAGCAAGAACTAATTCTCGTCAGCAAAAGTTTTCCAGTCGGCTACAAATCTTTATACCTCCAAGAGTATCGACTTTTGCTTCCGCGTCAATCGGGCTAATATTGATAACAGTCAGCACAGCGACTGTCACACCTGCCACGGCCAAAGGAGCTACCTTTGTCCACAGCGATGCCTTTGTTGGTCTGGACGCAGTAGGTGTATGAAAAAACCGCGTGGAGCCCACTACTGGTCGACTAAAATGAGCGCGCGAAGCAAAACTCAGGGCCCATGTGCCTGATCTTCGCAGTGCCATGATCTTGTTTGAAGTCAGAAAGATTTGCGTTTGCTTTCTTAACTATCACTACAATCTAATTGTCTTTTGGAGTTCACACGGACTTCGGTCACCACAAATACCTTTCTTTTAACTCGTCCGACGCCGTTTCTTCCTCGAGCCCGTTGGGACTAACCTGCGGCGGCTCTCATGTGTTCACACGAAAATTTGAAATTTCATATGTAGGATTATGCTAATTTATTGAAGCATAATATACTGATTCAGTAACTATTTCATTTATTTATAATGGGTTCGATAAGAAGATCCAAGACAAAGCGAAGAACTCGGTAGGTCATGGGAAGGAGAAGAGTAGCCTTTGGATATTTTCCGAAGCTAACAGCAAATTACTAGCGATCTGGATCAAGTTCACGGAGACCTTTCATCTGAAATAACCGTCGCAAAACTGAAAAATCAGCCTCTGGACGAATCCAAGCCGGGATTAGGACAGTATTATTGTGTTGAGTGTGCCAAATACTTTGAGACAGATTTTGCAGAGGTTGTGCATCGCCGAGGGAAAAACCATAAGCGGAGGTATTTGATATTGTGTAACCATATTGTCATCATATAGAATTCTTACAAGATAGGGTTAAATTACTCAAAGAACAGCCATACTCACAAGGAGAGATTGATGCTGCAGCCGGTGTCGGTGTCGAGAAATATTTCGAGTTTGTATCGAAATATGAAGAGGAAAAGAAGCAGCGACAAGAGGAGAAATCAAGCTCGATGCAGGTTGAATAATTAATAGCTTTGGGTTAATTGGATAGTTTGATATTTATTACTGAATTATATATTATGCAGTCTCTTGGAATCGCACATGACCAGTAGATTCAGAATGTTTTTCCGCACCTCTTTCTCCGGTTAACACAGCACCACAGTCGGAACATTGAATAGAAAATGACGCTGTATCTGTGTAATATCTCCTTTCCTTTAATATCTTTCCGAGGGATTCGGCAGCTTCCATAACCATAAACGCCATTTCATCGTTCTCAAACACTGTCTGATCAAACTCGGTGACCCCTTCAACTCCTTCTGGAGCTAGCGCAATAGCGTCATAATGGATCCCGCTGTAGACGACAAGAACAAATGTCGGTTGACCTTCGTTAAATGAGTCTATACGGCCGGTGGCAACATCAAGTGAGCGAATAGTGATTCCGAAATGTAGGGCCAGAATTGAAATTTCGATTGCACCTCCCCATGAGTTAGTACGCTGGATCCATTCGCAGTATTCGTCTCTTTTCCGTCCAAGAACAGCATCTGAGTATTCAACAGGGTCGGCCTCGATCGCTGATGCAACTATCGAACGCAGCTCATGCATCGTATCTAGATCCCGAAGTAATGCATATCCAATCGCTCGAAATAAACAAGAATTGTCATCCTCCATCACTCGGAGAACTACTACATTGCCATCGCCACAAGGCACTTCGGGAATCCTACTTGAGTCCTCTATCCGTCCCTTCTCTGGCTCTATCGTGGGCGCAACTGATGCAGTAACCTGGCTTGAATTTGAAGAAACAGGATCGCAGATAATCGTAAGTTGATCGCCAGATCGAACCCCTAAAGAGAAAAGCGGTGCCTCACGATTTGAGAGATCAATATTTTTAGGCGGGAATCCAACCTTGATCTGCATTGGTCCTGTCAACGATGCGTCATGTGTCCTTATGAGCTCCAGTAAACTTGCAAGCAGCACGGTATCACCCAGAGTAATTACTTCTGCCTGACCAGAAGGAAGTTTTAATTTTATCCGCATTTCTTTAGTGTCTCAATCTATTCCACCTGTGTATGCTTCAGTAGTACTGCTTACAGACACCAATCTCGATGGTGATCTTCGCACACGTGACTCTTCGCTGGATATACCTAGATTGGTTGAAGAATTTAGCGGAAACGAACTTTTCTAGTAAAACATAGTCGATTTGCTTCGAAAAGGACAAACGAATCACGAAAATGGACATTGACTGGGACGATGATGACGACGAGCCGGACGTGGCAAGACATATAAAGTCGTATGGCCGCCGATCAATTGCAGAGCTTGCCAGATTAGCAGATGAATATGAGTTTGATCCGAGTCTAGCGCTGCGGTATTGGGTCCGGTCGGCGGCCGCTTTGGAAAGACAGGCAAAGGTGTATGATCTCGAGTTAGCCTTTGATGAAGCTTATATATTATATATGAGGTTTGCACAGCTGGTTTTGAATTCGTTTCCCCGACATCCGGAGGCGAAACAGGCGGCTGGTCGAAAGCTATACGCAGGATTGACTAAAGTGAGTATTCTACTATAATTCTGCATACGGACAAGGAATTCTGATACAGCTAGGATTTGAAAAGCATTTTTGTCAGATTACAAGAACTCAAGCCGATCATCGAGGAAGCCGTGTCAGAGCGCACTGAGGTTTTACGACTGCAACGAGAGCGACAAGAAGAGCTGGCTCTACTTCGTGCAAGTCGCACGTATTCGGAACAGAGACATCTAGACAGTGAGCAACACAGAGAACTTGACGTTCTGGATTTGCGTGGGCTGGGTGCTTCAGAGAACGCAGATTTACTTGGTCAAACACAGCAAGGACTGTCTGTAGAGGCGCCGCAGAGACAGTCTACGGCAGATGTATATCCTCAGCATGTTCAAGGCTCAGAGCAAAAGAATACAGCCTGGGTAGCTGTTCCGACGCCAGTCAGCAGCGGGGCGGAGGTAGATGCACGTCGGAGCACGACAGCAAGTGGAATCGAACATAAGGCAGTTTCGTGGACGGAAGGAGGAGCGCCGCTACGGACAGTGTTTGTGCCAGAGACATTGCGGTCCCGTTTTCTCGCAATCGCACAGGCGAATACGGACCGTAAAGTAGAGACATGTGGAATTCTCTGTGGCATTTTGAACCGTAACGCGTTCTTTATCACACATCTTGTTATTCCCGAGCAGAACTCGACTGCGGACACATGCACGACGACGGACGAAGAAGGTTTGTTTGAGTATCTGGATACACATGACTTATTTACGCTGGGATGGATCCATACACATCCCACGCAGACATGTTTTTTGTCTTCGGTCGACCTGCATACGCAGAACTCGTACCAGTTGATGCTTGCCGAGGCTATTGCTATAGTGTGTGCGCCGCGACACGAGCCAGCGTAAGTAAAACTACTTTGTCGTTGGCAGTAAATGCTGCTTCGAGCAATAGTCTATCGTGAATAGGAGGAGCTGACAGATATTACAGATGGGGCGTGTTTCGCCTGACGGATCCGCCGGGCATAAAGGCGGTGACAGCATGCCGCCGTCCAGAGGCCTTTCATCCGCATGAAGAAAAAAATCTATACACAACAGCACAAATGCCTCCCGGCCATGTCAGTATTCGGGGCGGGCTTCCGTTTGAAGTAGCAGATCTGCGTAAGGGACGACGTTAAAGGGTGGTGGAGAGGGATCACTGGGCAACGGGCGGCTATTGGGAAGAAGATTACAACTGAGTTTGCAGACCGCAAAGTGAGCAGGGTCTGATGATGGGGTTAAGTAGTCCTTGCTGTATGGTCTGGACGCAGTACGGAAGAGGGACCAAGAGCCCTACGGGGAGACAGAAGATGGAGATGCGGATGGTATTTTCTCAGCTTCTTTTTGGTGAGGTTAAAATCATGGCTGTTTATTTCTGTTCTGTTTGATATATTATCGTAGCCAATATATTTGCCTTTGCTGTATAGATTGCAGACAGGATTTTTTTTCATTTAATCTCAAGCAGCTGTGATAGCACTGATGAGCTCGGGTTCATCTTGAGCTTAATTTCGCTACATGGCGCTAGCAGCGGCAGCGGTTTCCTTCCGTTCTGGTGCTGCTGTGAAAAGAGAAGCCATCGCCCAGGCCCTGTCCGAGCCAGACCCTTGAGAGCAAGGCCAGAGTCGAGCTGAAGCTGACCAGCACCAGCAGGACGACCATCGCGAGAATCTGATCAACACTACTTCCTGCCGAATTCAACTCGCTCTGGTCCTTTTCCGGATCGCTGGCGAACATCGTTGAGACTACATACAGGCCCAGGCACAGACACATCTGCCCTGACCGTCGCAACCCTTGCAAAGGTAAACAAAGACCTGAGTCCCTCACGCTTACATTGTGCTCGTCCATGACATCACCAACTGCAGTCAAGCCTGCATTGAGGCGGTAGAAATACCGCTCGCTCCCTTGAGAATGTAAGCACTGAGGGTGTGGATCTGAGGCAGATGGCCCTGAGCAGGAGGTGGTACCTGGCGCTAGTCCGGAAACGGCCGTTTGTCTCGCGTAGGGTGCGACGCCCGTGTTTCGGCTGTCAGACAGCTGCGCGCTCTCTGTGCAAGAGCGAGTGTGTGTCTCGCCGCGTCGGTGAGCGCCAGACGGAGGTAGAGAAGGATGGGCGAGACAAGCACCAGAGCGCCCTTTATATATCTCTGCAAAGCGCACTTAGCCAGTTTCTTTCTTTCGTAGTCGTATGTATGAGCGTGGACTGGCGCGACAGGATCGAAACTACGCGTTCTTGTTTGTTCAAAACCGCGATTGCGTGCATTTGCAGATCATGGTTGCTTGTCTGTGAGCTTAATTGAGTAGGAAATCTGTTGAGTCGCAAGTTGAACGTCGTCGCGCCGACCAGTTAGAGAAACTCGTCACTTTTGAATATTAGTCGTCCAGCAGGATTCTACAAAAAGGGCTTTCCCAAGACTTCGTCCCTGGCCTTGCTGTTTGTTTGGCTTTTGCATTTACAATGACTCCAGCAACACTGCTCTTTGCCCTGTCGTCGTTGTGGTCTCGAAACACTTGCTCACGCACACACACTCGTGCCCGCACCCGCGCTCAGGTCTCACACTCAGCCGTCCCCGTGCCGCTCTCACTCCCAGCGCTGTCAACACTTTGCGGGCTTTTGCTTCTCTTTGCGCCCCTTAATTCACACTCTGGTTATGTCGAAGCCACTCCTACAGGACTGTCGTCGCTATCGTCGTCGCTCTCCTCCTCCTCTTCTAATTTCATCAGTGTGCCCTCTGTCCTCCTCGTTGCTACGTTTGACCAGACGTCCGAACTTCCTTCTGCAATTCTGACCGATTCCGCACAACCTTCGTCTAGCTCCAGCTCTAGTAGTATCACAAGTACAACTGAAATATCTGCAGCATCTAGTACCTTATCCACCTCGTCCTCACAATACGCGATGGCAGTCTCCTTGCCGACGTCCGCGTCTATCAACTATGGGCCCATAACTACAGACGCACTACCCTCAACCACATCTACAACCAGCTCCTCGACGACATCGACATCGATGTCGACGTCGTCGCGGTCTTCGTATTCGACTACTTCCACCCGTCTACTTACGCCATTCGTCGCGGCCTCTTCTTCGACTTCCTCTTCATCACCCTCATCTACTTCTTCATCTACAGCCACGTCAGATTCATCTAACAACACACACAGCAGCAAGCACCGTACAACAACTATCGTCGTTGCAATAGTCGTCTCTGTTGTGGGAATACTCATCATTCTCTGCGTGCTATTTGGCATTATCCGCTATCGTCGCTCTAAACAGCGACGATCGCGCTCGCGCTCGCAGACCTCTTCCAGGCGAACGGGCAAAAAACCAGAAAAAGATGATATTCGCGCGCTCACCGCTATGAACTCGACTTCGACTCCAATGGCAAGTCCAGTTGCTAGCCCAGCTGCTAGTCCTGAGTCATGCCCCCCGACAGCTGTCGTGTCTCCTGTACCTGAACGGCGGACCAATCGGCCGTCAACATTGCCCAGCGACGCTATCCGTTTTCTCAACACCTCTGACAACAGAAACAAACATCTACCCCCTCCGCCTCCGATCGTATCGGTTTATCATAGCGCTCAGTCGTCGCCCACGGTCCCGTCTCCTGGACTTCCTTCGCCTGGTTATGCCAGCAATCCATATACCTACAGCCACCACCATAACAATAACAATACCCGCACTAGCGGCGTCGGTCTACAGCCACACGAGTTCGAATACTATTCCGGCGACGAAGCTAACATTGGCATCGCAAAGTAATTATTTCATTTTATTTCATTATTTATTATTCATTTAATCACTGTCTTTCATTTGTTTTTTGGGTTTCAAAAATGCGGGTTTTTTTTCATATCATTTTGGTATCGTGGATTGATTGGAATTGATTAATCAGGGATTGCTTTGGTTTGTACATTTGGCTGTACATTGGGGGTCTGATTGTGGGCTATAGAATCTTCATACTCATTGATTACTTGTCTTACTTTAAAGATAATGATATTCATTTAATTTGTGAAAACCTACTTCTAAGTTAGTCTATCTGCATGGATGCATTACATCAATATAACAATATCAATATCTTTCATGTCGTCTTCAAATGCTCAATGTCAGTTCAAAAGCCAAGTCACTGGCAAGATCATCATAGCCAAGTATCTTATGGCGCAGTCGACCGTCGTGAGATATATAAATATATTGATCATCATTGTGAGCAAAAAAATTGACATTATTTTATTTTATTGTATTATTGTATTATTGTCTCATATCGAATCAGAATTTCATTCTTGGAGTCATACCTTAACAGCTCAGAAATGTTAGTTGCTTGCGTACGCTATAGAAAAAAAATAGATCAGACGTATTTAATCTTTTCGTCAATGAAAACTCAGACATATGCTTGTCATTTGGATTAAATATTTCATCATCTGGATTTGAATTCATAGGGAGCGATCGGTACTTACAGTTTACTTGTCATTTCAGTCAAATAAGTCTTCATTAAAACAGTTAGAACGATTTAGATAAGGAATCTAAAAAAATACAAATCGTAGAAAAAAGTTCAGTAACGCAAGTTTTCTAGGCTTGCTTAAATTGCTTATCGGTCATTTATACTGGTAATTCCAGTAATCAGTGCCCAGTGCAGTATATCATCCTTTTCTTCTGCATCCTTTACAGATTTTTAGGGTTATGAACTTACTAAAGTTATGTTAGTAAAAAAGTCTTACTATAAAAAAATATAGACTTAGTCTTTGGATCAGAAGAGGTGCCAAAAAATTGTCAACATTAAATTCAGTCGGTAATTCCAACTTGTTTTTTGTTTTATCATCACTTAACCAAAAGACTATTCTCTCATCATAACAGAACTTACCGTGGTATCTAGTGTTCTAACATATGAATGCATTTGATAGTTACTTTATTCCTAGATTCTGTTAGAACATTACAATCAATCGAAAACGAAATCACGACAAAAAAGCAAATCAAAGTCAGGCTGACATGCAATTGTGATCATTTAATAGATTATCACATACTCTAGTTTGAATAAGCGATAGTTTGTTCATCATTAGATTTGAATTGCTTTTTATGTTTTGTCGTTATGATTTCCAGTCTTTCACTTACTTGCTATTAGTTTATTGCGTCTGGATCAGGTCAAATGATAGGAATCGGCTGCTGAATGAGAATTTTATATCCTTCACTTCCTCGCCCTGAACCCTCTACCAATAGCAGTAGGGTTATTCTCTTGCAAGTTAGGGTTTTAATTACACTACGAGGCGATTGTAGAAAGTCTGAGGTAAGACTAAGGGATCTAGTATCTGGGTCACGATTATTAGAGACAAAAGATGATCGTGTCCGTATGGCTAGTAAACTGCAAGACTGACTAAATTGACAATAATGGTAAGATGTTGTACAGGCTATATTTTATGGAGTAGACTGCTGCGAGCTCAGTTATGTTTCAACGATTCTGCGCATGCTTTTCACAAGCAGGAGAACTGTACAATAGGCTGGCGGAGATATAATAGTAGATGCTCAAATTATGTTTTGTCCGCCCATCAAGTGTAAATTTGTTGCTTCAGTTTATTTGAGATACATGTAATTTCTATTGTTAATATTATAGGCAATAGATACGAGCCAATCTGATCTGATCATGTTCAAATATTTTTATCTGATTGTACCGATAGAACTCTGGCTGTAGATCCGTTGACCCGTTTTCTACAGTCTTACAACTTCACGATTCCTCTAATCCAAGATTCAGTGAACTTGGCCTCAAAAATTTCTGTATTTACCACATCTCAGTTTATCTCAGTTTACGGTCTACAGCTACTCCTAAAATTATCCACAAATCTGAAATAAATACAAATCGTTTGTCCGCGCCTTCCTTCGCCTTCTCTGGTGACTTCGTCGGGCTTCTCGTCCAGCCGCACGCTTGCCAAGTCACTATTCAATTCAAACTCTAGTTCGTTCATCGCGCACATAGAACATAGTCGGTTGGATTACTCGGCGGATTACCACAGAAAAGAAACATAATCCATACGTAAAAAAATTCGATTTTTCGCGGTTCATCTTTCCGATCTCGCTGTCCTTCGCTTGACTTCATCGATTCATTCGTTCTGTTCGATGCCGCGGCTACTTGTAAGTTGATCTCCTCATCGTGGCACTCCATCTCTATCACGTCAGCCATGCTGCATCTCCCGATGGAATCTCGATTTGCTTTTATATTTACTGGAAATTAATTATAATTCTTTTTTTGTTTGTTTCAGGCTAAACCAAAGCTTCCGAACTTCAGAGCGTTTGTGCCCTCGGAGAGAGCGCCTCTGGGTCATACTCTCGGGTCTGTTCGGCATGCTTCCTCGTCATCGCTTTTTTCAATACCATCAGTTTCTTTAGCAGGATTTCCACGTTCGTCCGCTGTTTCCGACCGAGAATTTCTTTCGCGTTCAGCTCCATTTGTATTTAAATCTGCTGGTTCCGTTCGATCGATTTCGAGCTGGAATAGCATCATTCTAGCTGCAAAGGAGCGCAAGGCCAACGCTAACGCAGACAATCCAGACGTTCAAGCGGATTTCTACACTTCACTTTTAGAACACGGTTTCCCGCAAGTTGTTGTTGAACGCTTCGAAAACCCCAGTATAGCCCATAACAAGGAATGCGAAGCCTTTTACTTTCAGGCTCTCGAACAGCTCGGTGATACTAAGAAGGCCGCCACCATCCGACAAGAACTCGCCCAAGGCGGCGAGACAGTCCAGTCGGCCGCTTGGTCTCGTCCTGGCGCTGGAACAGGTCTTAAGAATGACCCTATCCACGTTGTTCTCCAAGACTCAAAGGGATCCCTGTTTTTCCGATACGTCCGCTTGTTTCTGATGTTTGGTACTACTGCCTATCTTATGCTAACCGCCGTTGCGCTCGTTACTGAAAGCACAAGTCTTTTCAAGGGCCCACCTCAAGCAAACAAAGATACTTCCATGACTCAACCTACTGTGAGATTTTCGGACGTCCATGGTGTTGACGAAGCTCGTGCAGATTTGGAAGAGATCGTCGCATTTTTGCGCGACCCGTCTAAATTCACTGGTCTTGGAGGTCGTCTTCCAAAAGGTGTACTGCTGACCGGTCCTCCTGGTACAGGTAAAACCCTCCTGGCGCGTGCTGTCGCTGGTGAAGCTGGTGTTCCTTTTTTCTTTATGAGCGGTAGTGAGTTTGATGAAATGTACGTCGGTGTCGGTGCGAAGCGTGTTCGCGAGCTGTTTGCCGCAGCCAAGGCGAAAGCACCAAGTATCGTTTTCATTGACGAACTGGATGCCATTGGTGCCCGTCGAAATTCGCGCGATCAGGCTTATGTCAAGCAGACTCTCAATCAGCTTCTCGTAGACCTCGATGGTTTCTCGCAAACTACTGGTGTAATTTTCATTGCCGCCACTAATTTCCCGGAACTTCTTGATCCTGCTCTTACACGCCCTGGTAGGTTCGACAAAATTGTTAATGTGGATTTGCCTGACGTCCGCGGTCGAATTGCCATTTTGAAACATCATATGAAGAAGATTACGTCTGAAGATGATGTCGATGTCGAGTCGATAGCTCGTGGGACTCCTGGATTTTCAGGTGCAGATCTGCAGAATTTGGTGAACCAAGCGGCAATCTATGCTTCACGTTGTGATGCACCTGCTGTTGGAACTTCGCATTTCGAATGGGCTAAGGACAAAATCCTAATGGGCGCTGAGCGTACCACTATGGTCATCACTGAGGACGCGAAAAGACTTACTGCTTTCCATGAAGCAGGCCACGCTCTGATGGCTATGTACACACCTGGTGCTACGTCATTATATAAAGCCACCATACTTCCTCGTGGACGTGCTCTTGGAATTACTTTCCAGCTTCCAGAGATGGATAAGCACAGCCAAAGTAAGAAAGAGCTTTTAGCTCAGATCGATGTATGTATGGGAGGCAAGGCAGCAGAGGAGTACATTAATGGATCCGATAACGTCACCTCAGGCTGCTCGAGTGATTTGCGAAAGGCTACCCAAGTTGCGCGACAGATGGTTACTAGCTTTGGAATGTCTGAGAAAGTTGGCCCAGTAGAATTGGCCGAAGAATGGAACCAGTGGTCTGCTACAACTCGTCAGATAGCCGAGAATGAGATTCGTGATATTTTACAGAAATCTGAGGAACGCGCTCAGAAGCTACTTCGTGATCGGTCAGTCGAGCTGAACAGGTTAGCTGAGGCTTTAGTTGATTACGAGACTTTGGATCGGTCTGATATTGAGCGTGCTGTTAAGGGAGATAAACCTCAAAAAGCATTACCTAGTAAGGAATCGCCTCCGGTCAAGAAATCAGGTGGAAAACCTTACTTTCCAGCGCCAGCAACAGTAGTTACTAGAGACCAAAAGTCGTCTTGATCTTAATGTTGGCTTTCATATATAACTGCTAATTGATATCTCTCATTCGTACATAATTTCATTAATT
The DNA here is from genome assembly GCF_038497815.1 of [Lipomyces] oligophaga. Classification (NCBI taxonomy): domain Eukaryota; kingdom Fungi; phylum Ascomycota; class Lipomycetes; order Lipomycetales; family Lipomycetaceae; genus Lipomyces; species [Lipomyces] oligophaga. The sequence goes on along the minus strand of NW_027117785.1, from coordinate 1,473,767 downwards.
CTGTTTTGTCATTATTTGCTACTCCTTATCCTTTCTTTCATTTCTGCTGTGTCTTGTAAAACAGCACTTGTAATATTATTTGTTAAAAATTACTTTTGCCTATAGCAAGACCACAATGATCTGAAGAATAAAATCATTCGCTGTAAACAAATGGGTCTTGTATGTAAACAGAAAATTGGGATTTTCAAAAGCATTGAAATCGTAGATCAACAATTTTGAACGCCCATCCAGTTTGTGCAATTAAAGATCTTTGGCTGTTCAATTGGTGGAATCTGATTGGAGTAGTGGTAGGGGAATTTTACTGCTGATTAAGTGTTTTTTTGTGGTTGTTTTTTCCGCGGGGCTAGCAGGGAGAGCCGATTTGGAAATATTGTGATTTGACACTTCACAGTTTGTTTGATACAGACCTATTATTATTTATAAAGGATTGATCGATTTCCCAAAATGTCTGCTGACGTGGTCAGAGACACACTGACAACAATTCCAGAATCAGAGTATCGCCGATCGCTGGAGTTACTCGATAAACGGAACAAAGATCTCGCATTAGCAAAGGATGAGAATGACAGATTGCAGTTGAAAGTCCAGGAAACCAGAAAACATACGGTTGAACTTGAGAATAAGCTTCAAGAAGCTGAGAGTGCGAAGCTGTCATCAAAGGTAAATTTGCTTTTATACATTTAGGAAGTCGAGTTTGATCGTTGGGGCTAATTGATTTAGTTTCGTGAGCAACACTTAAATCAGGAAATCGAGCTGTTGAAAACAAACAACATTTGGCTAGACAATGAATTATCTACTAAGACCACCGAATTCTCGACTTTTCGGCGAGACAAATCGTCTCAAGTTTCTAAACTTCAATCTGAACTGGATGACGCGTTGACAAATGTGGAAGCGCTCACGAAGTCTCGAGACTCGCTGAATGATAGGGTTGCCTCGTTGTCCAGGGATCTTGAAAATGCTTTGCAACGCGAAAAAACCTTGAAGGACACGATTGCTTCTGCGGAGGATAATTTCAATAAGGAGATGGTTTCCCAAAAAAGATTGGTAGATTTATGGGAACGTTCGACAAATGAAGCTAGAGATCGTGTCGCAGAACTCGAGGAGTCATTGGAAGCTCAGCATGATAAAGAGGGTCAGCTCGCAGCTACTTGGCAGACCATCGCTGAGAAGGAGTCCGAGAGAGCTGACGAAGCAGAGTCAAAGCTGTCGGATTTGGAATCTGAAATTGAGAATCTTCATGCCACGAATGAGGAGTTACAGGCCCGAATAGAACAAGGCCTTTCTCCCAATGGGAATCATTCGACAACTATCACCCCTAGTACCCCAGCTAATAACAGTTCTCGAGCTGATTTGCTTAGTGAAACTCCAGCTGTTGCACTGTTTTCACCTTCTGCTCAGGTTATTAGTCAGACTCAGAAGAATGGCGTATCTCTCACCCAACTGTATCTTGATTTTTCGAAAGCGAAACATCAACTTGAACATGAGCGACGGCGTAATCAATCTCTGCAACAAAATTTTGATGAACTCATTCAAGATTTGGAAACCAGAGCTCCCCTGATTCAGGCTGAACGCGAAGAAGCTGGCCGATTAAAAGCTGAACTAGCTGATATGTCTATGCTCCTGGACGAAACAGAGAGAGATAAGGAGGATGCTGAAGATAAACTTGAAAAATTAGCAACTCGACTTAGTGATGAGGAACGAGAAGTAAGAATATATAGACAACGTAAGTTTTGGGCCTGTATTACTCATTCTGTTGCTTCATAAAATTTTCTGACATATTATATAGAGGTCCATGATCTATCTGTTCAAGTTCAAAATCTCGTTTTGCAGCTACGAAATCAAACGGAAGGCGCTGGCCTCTTGTCGGCTGCTGAATTCGCGGAACTTCGACAGCTTATGGAATCAACGAAACAAACCTCAGAATCCGATACGGCAGCATTAATTTCTGAGCGTTTAGTAACTTTTAAGAATATCGTTGAGTTGCAAGAACAGAATCAGAATTTACTCAGAGTTACCCGAGAACTAGGAGATAAATTAGAGCATGATGAAGCTGAGAATCGTCGGAAATTACAAGATCTTGAAGGTGCTGCAATTGAAGAAAAGCAAAAGATTATTGAGAAATTATCTAGCGATTTGAAAGCCACTAAGACCAAACTTGAATCTGCGCAACGCGAGAAGGACATGTTCAGAGACATGATATCCAAGCAATCTTCAGGTGAGCAATCATCATCTGTTGTCGTAGTTCAATCAGCGGTTGGAGAAGGAAACGTGTCTAGTGAGGAGTATAATCGCCTACGTCAGCAGTATGATGAAGTTTCTGCAAATTATTCTGATCTTCAAACGGTTTATAAGGATCTGCAACAACAATATGATGCTTATCGAACAGAAACTGATGTCAATATTAAGACTCTAAATGGTCAAATTTTGCAGCTTTCGAACGATAAAACCAACTTAATGCAGGAAGTGGGTCGCTCCAAAACTCAACTTGAGTTATTTTCGGAACGCCTACGTGTGATGACTGAGACTTTTGAAGCATCGAAACAAGAAAATGCGACATTAGCGGAGCGCAGTAAGAAGATTCAAGAGAACGCAGTGAAACAAGAACTACGGACCGAACAAGTTGCTACCGAGATTTATGAAGTTAAAATGGCAAACGAAAATCTTCGCAACGAAACTGCGAATTTAAAAGCCGAAAAGTCATTATTCGAAAGCATCAAGAATCGTCTTGAGCAAGATAATCAGTCTCTCAAAGATGAACGAACTCGATTGACTAGCATGATCAATTCTATTCAAGCCATGGAAAAAGAGCGCGAGCAATCAGATTCGGAAACTAGGAAACGATTAATGGTTCAAGTAGACTCTTTAGAGAGTGAACTGGCTTCAACAAACAAGAAGCTTGATTCTAAGATTGAAGAACTTTCCGAACTGTCTACTCGAAAAGAATACGAGCTTAAAGAGCTGCAAATGAAGTCAGAAAAACTGTCTGAAGAGCTCTCTGTAGCCAAGTCTGCTCTTTCTACCTCACAGGCTGAGCAAGAGAAACTTCAAGCCAGGATCTCTGAACTTACAGCAGAGATTACAGGATTAGAGGAAAAGAACGCCATGTATCAGCGAGAACAGGAAGAAGAAGAGTTCAGCATTCGTAAGAACTTGGAACTCGAAGTTCGAGAGCTCAAGACACAATTGGAGTCCATACGTGCTGAGCTTGAAGAAGCCAAAGAAAGAGCAGAACAATGTGCTGGAATTGCGACTGCTGCCGAAGAAGCGTTACAATCGATGAATGATAGTCATGATTTGTACAAAGCAACCATGGAGAAGGAAGCTCAGGCTCGTGTAACTCAGATTGATGAATTAAAATCTGAGGTTACTAAGTTGACCGAGAGTTTGACAACAACAGTGGAAGAGCTGACAAAGACTCAAGATAAGAATATCGAAGATTCTCGCAAATTTGAAGAGACCAAACAGAATCTTGAAGAGACTATTAAAAATTTACACTCGTCCGAGGAAACTCTTGCCCAAAATATTTTAGTTTTACGAGGAGATATCAGAGAACAATCAAAACTTACAAAAGAGGCGCAAGCATTATATGAAGATGAGCTTGTCAAGCATTCAACAACTACTCAGGAATTGCAGAAAATGCGGTCGGACTATAATTCTAATGTTCAATTGATTGAATCGTTCCGTGAAGATGCAGCGCAAGCTAGAAATGCTCTCGAGGCCAATGTAGCTAGCTGGGAAGAGCAGAAACTAGAATACGAGAAGGAGGTCAAAGAAATGCAAACGAGGTAAGTTAAAATATCGTTTATGTTTTGGACTTGATAAATTAATGAGCAATATTAGATGTAATGATCTGGTTGAGCAAAACACTTTGCTCCATAATCAATTTCAATCACTGAATGATCAGATGGCTCGAGTTAGATTAGCCGAGGCCGAGGTAGGCTCTATTGGTGGCACCCCTCGACGAACACGCCGGATATCTTTAGTTTCTATACCGCGACCATCAGGAGCTAGTGGAGAATCTAGTGCTGAGCAAATTACCGAGGAAGAAGCTGGGGACCAGACGATTGTGGTGGACGATGCAAGTGAGGAAATGCGGGAAATAATCAAATTCTTACGGCATGAGAAAGAATTAGTCGATGCGCAATTGGAATTGAGGTTGCATGAAGTGACGAGACTCCAAAGACGCCTAGATCTTACTTCCAAAGAGCTCGACGATACTCGAGTGCAGCTTGCCCAAGAACGAGAAATGAATTCGTCCAGCAAGGAGCAAGCCGCACAGCATGAGGAGCTTATTAGGAAGATTAATGATATCAATATTCTTCGTGAAAGTAATTCGACCCTGCGTGAGGAAGCCAAACGATCTTCTGATAATGTTCTACGACTTGAAGAAACAGTTGCGAAACTGAATGCGGAAATTGCTAAAATCCAGGATCAGCTCGTCTCTGCAGCGGCGGACGTGGAAGCGAAGGAAGCGAGAGTGAAGATGGTGGAAGAGGATAATGAGAGATGGAAAGCTCGTACACAACAAGTTTTACAAAAATATGAAAGGATTGATCCTGTTGAATTGCAGAATCTCACAAACGAAGTGACGAATCTTAAGTCTCAACTGGAGAGCTCAACCAAAGAGCGGGATGAGCTTAAGGCCGACCTTGTTCAGGTTCGAGAGGAAAAGGAGAACGAGGGTACGGTTCGAAACAAAAAAGAAGCGGAGATGAGTGCTGCTATTAAGGCGAAGGAAGAAGAGATCGAGAAGATTCAAGCTGAGCTAAAAACGGTTCAAGACGCTCTTAATGTCGAAAAGCAAGAGGTAGGATATTTTTATGATTACAATGCTGGTATGAAATTTAACTGTTAATTCCAGGCCGAGACGCGGAAAGCAAGATTTCAAAATCTTCGGAATGAATTCCAAACTAAACTCAGGAAGATGCGCACGGACAATACTGCCGCTATTGAAGAAAAGGATAAGGTGATTGAAGCCATGAAAGCAGAAGCCACGAGTCTGCATGAAAAGATAAAAGTTTTTGAGCAAGAAATTTCAACTTTGCAGAGCCAGATTGTCGAGAAGGACAAACAAGTTCTAGAAGCAAAGGCTGAGACAGAACAAGCGAAAGCAGCTGCAGTTGCAACAGTAGCAGGATCTGGCCAAACTGAAAGTGATTCTGAAACAAAAGCTGCGGCGGTAGCAGCAGCAGAAGCTGCAAGCTTGGCTGAAAAACAGTATCAGGAAGTCAGCGCTGAATTGGAGAAAGCCAAGACATTGCTTTCTGAATTGTCCACCGCTAATGAAGAACGGACTAAGGACCTTGCTAAGGTTCAGAGCGAGCTAGAGGTGGCTCAAGCTGCAATCAAAGATCATGAAGCGAAAGCTGTCGAGGCGGCGACAGCCGCAGCATCTGCAGCGACTGCTTCATCAGGAGCTCCAACTAGTTTGCCAGGGTCCACGACAATTGATGGAGGGAATCAGATTAGTGAGGAAGATATTGCGAAGAAAATAGCAGAAGCTCGAGCAGAAATGGAAGCCAAATTTGAAGAAGAAAAGCAGAAACGCGAGAAGGAGTTTGAGACAGAGAAAGTGGAGACTGTCAACAAAACGCGAGAATCTGCAAAGAAAGAGTCTGAGATGCGAACGAGACTATTGCAGAACAAGGCGGAACGGGTGGAGAAAGAGAAAAATGAGTTGCAAAAGAAGCTAGAAGAAATGGAGAAGAGATTGCAGGGTAGAAATGGTGGAAAAGCTGTTGAGGGATCATCAAGTCCCGCTCGGCAAGGCTTCCACCAGATTTCTGGTTCAGGCCCAGGCATGGCACCTGGAAGGGCGACCGCGCCTCCGATACCAGGCACACCAGTTCCAGCTTCGCCGGCTACTGGGGCTGGTGGACCAGCAAATGTTGTAGCCACCACTCCAACACCAGCAGGAGCTCCTGCCAATGCAGGACTGGCGACAGGCATTGCGCAACCTACGCGGACTACGTCACAGGGAACAGGTATTCCTGTACCTAGCAAGATTCAGGCACCACAAACCATTCCACCACCACGGACAGGAGTACGTCAGTCGATAGCACAATCATTTGCACAGAGCCAACAGCAGTCCAGCGCAGCAGGGCCCGCGAGCTCAACTGTTTCGCCTTCGGCGCCAGCAGGATCAGCAGCGGGTGGAAATGGTACAGGTCTACGGGGGACGGCTCGATCTGGTATTGCACGCGGTGGATCGCATCTTCCACAACTACAACGACCAACTAATATTCGATCTGGTCCTGGATCTACATCAGGAGCGGGACAGCCACCAGGACAAACTCCTGGAGGACAAAACCATCCAACATTGAAGCAACAACTCCAAGCTCCCGGAGGACCTCGCCGCGGGCCGCAGCTCATGCGGCCGGACCAAAGCGCGGTTGTGGGAGCAGCAGCTGTTGGAGACAGTTCTGTAGCTGGAGCTGCCGAAGGAGCGGCTGTAGGAGCAGGTAGCAGCAACAATGGTGCGAGCACTGTCAGGGATGAGGCGGGTCAAGGTCAGGGAATCAAACGATTGCATGAGGAAGACGGGACGGCCAGTAACGGAGAAGGGAGCGAAGGAGCGGGGAGTGGAGTAGGAGGAGCGCCGGTTGCTTTGAAGCGGCGACGCGAAGATGCACAGTGAAGTCATCTAAGCGAGAGAGATGTTAGATTTGGATTATATTTAATATTATGTTATAGTAAGGAGATGTTTCTATGAGCTGTTATTATTTGCTTTGTATTATCTGTTATTGTTAGCGCGGATAATATATTTTGTACATTAATTTCACTACACGCGGAACATTTCCAGATGCAGCCCGAGGGTCTGTAAACGGAAATGGGGGAGGCAGGACGCACGACAAGAAGCCGGGCCGGAAACACCCGAAGACGGACAGCCGAAGCGATGAGGAAGCAGTGGAGATGGGGCATAAGTGGAGCAACGACGATGTTTTAGCATATGACAGGCATCCGCTGAGTTGCGGGGCCCCCACCCACTCGGTCAAGCGGCCTTTTGGGTTGACTCTCGAGGAGACCAAAGGGTTTACTACGAACGGGACTGAGATAGAGACTGGGGGATTATAGCAATCCAAGAACAAGCTGTAGAACAAATATTAAATAACAGAATTCAAATTATGAGACTATGATAATATGAATGCTGAAACAGCCGTAGAATCCGCGGGGGACTCCGCGAGGAAAGTAGCATGACAATCGATCTAGCGGGGAGGAGTCGGCGATACCTCCAGCGATCGTAGCACGACCGAACAAGGGCAAGGCAGCGGTAAATGTGCGAGACCCTCAGGATTACAGGAAGAGGATCAGTAGGATGTGCTGTAAGGGAATCAAGGCTGTTTGTGAGTTGGAGGACGAGGGCAGAACGGGCGTGTGGGAGAAATGGCCCAGTGAGAGAGTGTGTGAGGGAGAGAGGAAGGTCGAGTGGGTTGAACGCGAGGGGAAGCTTTAAATAAGGACGAATTCCCGCTTGCGCACTAGTTCACATTTACAGCGGACTTTTTTAACCAGCTCTGATTTGACTCTGCGGGTTCTTCGTTTGAGACAAATTGAAAAATAAATAGCAGGAAAGTGAACTGCTTGAATCAATTGGAAATCGATTGGAAAGCAATTGTCCGATTGTGACCGATTAGCTGTGTTTCTGCTGCGCGTGCCCGTCTGTTTGTTCCAGGCCTGCATCTTCACGACCGGTAGTGTCCATTGCTCTACTGCACTAGTAATCTACTTCCTTGCTTGATATTCAAATATTCTTCACAATGTCGAACGGACTTGCTACCTCCGGACCGGAGGAAGATCTGATCAACAACATCAAGACCGACATCGTCACCTTGACCCGATTCATCCTCGACGAGCAATCGCGTCTCGCGTCGACGGCGACCGGAGACTTCACATTGCTTCTGAACTCGCTCCAGTTTGCATTCAAGTTTATTGCGCACAATATCCGTCGCTCGACGCTTGTTAACCTCGTCGGGCTTGCCGGAGCGACGAACTCTACCGGCGACGACCAGAAGAAGCTCGATGTTATTGGCGACGAAATCTTCATCAATGCCATGCGCGCTTCTGGTAAGGTCAAAATTCTTGTTTCCGAGGAGCAGGAAGAGATCATTGTTTTTGACGGCGACGGCAAGTACTGTGTTGTCTGCGACCCCATCGATGGCTCTTCTAACCTTGACGCTGGCGTCTCGGTCGGAACCATCTTCGGTGTCTACAAGCTACTCCCGGGATCTACTGGCACCGTTGCAGATGTTCTCCGGTCTGGAACGGAGATGGTTGCTGCCGGATACACCATGTATGGTGCCTCGTCCAATCTTGTTCTGACCACCGGCAATGGTGTCAACGGATTCACTCTCGATACCGCGCTTGGCGAGTTCATTCTTACACACCCCGACATCAAGCTGCCCAAGAAGCGTTCCATCTATTCGGTCAATGAGGGCAATACTGTTTACTGGGACAAGCCCACTCAGGAGTACTTCCATTCTCTCAAGTATCCGGAGGAGGGCAAGAAGCCTTACTCGGCGCGTTATATCGGGTCAATGGTCGCTGATATGCACCGTACTCTTCTCTATGGCGGTATATTTGCCTATCCTGCAGACTCGAAGAGCAAGAATGGAAAGCTTCGTATTCTTTACGAGTGCTTCCCCATGTCGTTACTTGTCGAGCAAGCGGGTGGTATTGCCACTGATGGTAAGAAACGCATTCTTGATATCGTCCCTGAACACATCCATTCGCGTTCCGGCATTTTCCTGGGTTCAGCTGATGAGGTTCAAAAGATTATTGATATCTATAAGAAGTACGAAGCTTAATTGGTGATTCTATTTTTTGTTTATTTATTCATTTAATTCATTTAATATTTCAGCTGTATCGTCCACGTATTTTCACATCGCTGGATCAGTTGTGCTCTGTATTGGTAAGCCCTGTCGTTCCAGGGTACCGCTAGTTCCACTCTCTCTTTTCATGGTCTCTTCCGCCTACTCGGGCAATTATCATTAGCCAATGGAGCCGATAAAGGCACCGAAATAAAATAAAATGGTAGAGCATCCCCACATGCCACCACCAATGATCCGACGAATGTAAGCTAGCTTCCACCGGAACCAGCCTCGACCCTCTTGAGTCGTCCTCTATGCTTTATTTGTCGTTGGGTCGTGCTTTGTGCTTTGTAAACTGTGCTGCATAACTTAACAGATGATATATTTTGTTTACAGTACACTACATCAAATATTTTGCTGATTTCTAAGTGAATTTCTATTTAGATTTAGTCTTATCCCTGATTGGTCACTTATTTTCTTGCACAGTGCGGACATTGGCCGTAAACTTTAGCTATCCGAATAACAAAGTGTCCTTCTGAACGAATATTCAACTCAGACTTGATTATTATTGATGACCTATATACAGCTATCAGTATATATAGATATGGAATACTATCTATGAATATCTCTATCTAAAGTATTTACTTACCTGATTAGAATTCATACTTAGACTTGGGTCACTTAATCTGTGGCTTAGTTCCCTCCCCTCAGGTGGATGAACATTGCAGATGCCGTACGCCCCCTAACAACAATCTGTCTTTAGAATAATTTATATTGTGATATTTTATATAAACTGCTTAGAGGTGACGGAAACTAACGGAGCCTATTCATTAACTTCCTAATAGCACAAGGTTTCGATAATATCGAACACGTGATGTATTATATGACTGAACTAAATAGTTTGGCATTCGATTATTATGCAGATTTCATGATAACTTTAAATATCTCTGATATCAAATAAGCTAATTTGATAATAGAAACTCAAAGACAGTTTTTATTATTTTGGTCTTAGATTGTAAGTTGTATACATTTCATTAATAATTCTTGATCTCAGAATTAAGCTTCCTTTGGTGGTTTCGACGACTAACGCCGGATTGCATTACTGTAATGAAGATTGTATATCCACGTGACATTACACGAGAGCCTTGTTTGATCGACAATTAGTACTCAACGCGAAGGTAGTGGACGCGTCGACAGCAACAGACTGTATAGGTTATTTCGCTCTGATTCACGCGAATTAAAACCGATAGTCATGATGAAAACCAAGAAAGCGAAGCGATCGGCTGAAGATAATGAAGCAGAACCTCCTAGATCTATAGAGGACGAATCTGCAGAGCAGTTTGAGCCGAAAGAGGAAGAATTGGAACTGGAATCGCTAGATCCATATGCAGTCCTAGGAATTGCAAAAACGGCATCGTCAGCAGACGTCAGGCGTGCATATCGGCGACTCGCTTTGATCTACCACCCCGACAAAGCCACATTCAATCAAACAGCTAGTCAAGCTCTGAATTCGTCTCTTGGAGTCCCCGAATCATCAGAAGATGCGCATGTCAAGTTCCAGCAACTGGTATTCGTGTACGGGATTCTGAGTGATGAGGAGAAGCGGAGAGTTTACGACTCGACAGGCAGTTTGATTGATTCGGAAGGATCTGCAGGTGTGGATGGGTACGAATGGAGAGAATTTTATAAGGATATATATAATAGATCAGTTAGTACGGAGATGATTGAGCAAGATAAAAGAGCATATCAAGGTTTGTTTGGCCCATTTTACTAATTTCCAATTTTTTTGGTTTAGATGACTCACAGAGCAGGCTCGGAAGAGGAAATGCAGGATGTTTTACAATCGTATAAGGACTTCAAGGGCGACATGAATTTACTTTTTGAAACCATAATTCACTCCGACCAAGACCTTGATCAAGATCGGTTCCGTACGATCATCGACGACGCAATCCAAGCAGGCACTGCGAAGACTTACAAAGCGTACAAAGTATACAAGAAGCTAGGACTGCAGAAGCCATCTGAAAAAGCCGTCCTAAGAGAAGCTCAGGAGGCGGAAGAACTAGCAAGAGAGCTGGGAATCGATAAAGCGCTTGAGGGAACTAAATCTGATGAACCTGATGGTGGCCTGGGCGCCCTGATCAGACAGCGCCAGTTAGATCGAATGGGCCGCATGAATTCGTTTTTAGACAATTTGGAATCGAAATACGCGACTTCTAAACAATCGAAAAAGAAACGTAAAACAAAGTGAAACTAATAATGCATGGAATCAAAACGAACGTACTTTCTATATTATCCCCACTAATCTTACATCTCGAGACTCTAAGCCTCACCGGGCTTTTTATAATTACATGCAACAATCTTGATTTTATCGCCCACTACAGGTTCGTTGCCTTCCATCTTAAACTTCATGTCTTTGATAATAAATGTCCATACATCATCACAAAACCGATATGTATCCAGATGGCCTTTAAATGTTAATCTGGCGGCCTTTGCCTTATCGTTCAACTCCTCTGTAATCGAACGGTCAAACTGATTTTTATCAATCATTGGATATTTGCTAGACGAGGAAGGGCTAAACTCACTGTGACTAAAATCTTGGTGGCAAGCTGCGGTTGGATCTTAGATTCCCTGTTCAATTAGCACAGATACCTCTATAGCAGATAGTACATACTTTATCAACTCATCCAGTGCATCAGTTAGCGCAACTCCAATGCTATTCAGTCAGTACGGATGCGATTATGAGAGTATAACTTGGCCAGATTTACCTGCTCTTTCGATATAATTCGTAGTATGCGTTAAACCCACTCATCACGCTCTTCTCGTTCAAGTTGCGTCCTGAAACTAAGCTAAATGATCACTGAAATTGTCAGACAGCCTGATGAATATGCCAAAAATCACGATAATTTAGTTCTTCCGACTATTTAGAAATCTAGACAACATATATATACTATGCCAGTATGTAATCAACCATTCTGAATCAATCACTCTAAGGAGTTGACATGAAACTCCCAACGTCACGTGTACATAACAGATGAATAATCCCGGCTATGACGATTATCTACTTCAGGTTCAAATAGTTTGGATAGATAATCACAATTGACTGTCAGACCTAATACGAATACGATTTCAATCAGAAAATTTCTTTTCATTATTGGAATTGCTGAGGAATGGCGTCGCTATTTCAAAATCTCATTCGGGCGGTAAAAGGGTCGTCGGCCGGTATTGTTCCTGCCACTGGCACGGGTGCAGGTACTCCTGGAATTGTCAGTTCATTGTCGCCTACAATGCAATATCCAGAGGGATCTGAGGTGGCTACAATTGCTGCTGGGTATGTATCTAAGTTAAGCTGGACATGCTACGGCTGAGTGCGGTGCAGTACAGGGTGGGTGTTGCTAACACAGGATAGATGTTTCTGGGGTAAACTAGTCTGATCGAACAGCCAAGTTTGAACTAAACTGACTTTCTAAACCTAGGCGTCGAGCATATTTATCGAAAATATTTTGGTGACGGAAAAGGCTTGATTGATTGCCGTGTAGGTTATTGTGGTGGTGTCAGCAAGAACCCAACATATCGAGAAGTCTGTTCCAGTGGAACTGGACGTAAGCCATCTCCTTTCCTTCTCATCATCTGCACATAAATAGTTAACATAGACAGATGCCGAGGCACTTCAGATTGTGTTCGATCCCAAGATCGTCACTTATGAAACACTGATTGACTTTTTCTTTCGCATCCATGATCCTACGACGACGAATCGCCAAGGCCCAGATGTCGGGACCCAATACCGATCCGCCATTTTTTATCATTCCGACGACCAGAAACTAATTGCGACTGAGGTTAAAGATCGCCTTCAGAAAACTTATTATCCCGATTCGCCAATCGTCACTCAGATCTTGAAAATTGACACCTTTTGGGACGCCGAAACATATCACCAGCTCTATCTTCATAAAAATCCATTTGGGTATGTTTAGTTTCTCTTTCATTTCATTTTCTTTGAGATTCTGTAATACTTGAGGATAATGTATTCTTGCAGGACCCGAACTATTCTAACTTATACTTAGTTACGAATGTCCAACTCATTTCTTGAGAACGACTCCTGCAACAGCATAAACTGTTTTGACATTTATTATCAAAGTACTGTGCAACTTTCCCTGACTAGTTAACGATATTTAATACAATAACGTATGGACAAGAATCCGTAATGTGAGTAGAAACGGTAATTCTTGGAAGGTAGAGCAAAACTGCAGAGCAAGGAATGACACATATTCATGCTATCTTATTTGTTTAATACAATTATCAAATTAATAGTGCTTTCCTCTTTACATATTCACAAAATTTGCATTTTGATCTGCAGCCAACCTCATACTACCTGATATTCAGCGACTGCCTTAGTTGAAAGTTATATTATACTTCCGTATTAGGAACTAGCCAGAAGCCCAAGAAACTAAGTTGGACACCTAAACACGTGATAAACGCGTCGCGTTCTGGAAACGAATTAGCATAAATGCGTAGACAGAGTTGTCAATATGGCTTATTGTAAGCGTAAGTGCGGATAGCGCGACGCGTTAAAATGATCAGACCGTAGTTATTAGATTACGGTTCACCTCCTTCCTTCCTTTTTTCACTTGCTAATACGCGTCGATCTGATTTCTAATATATTCACCCTAGTTTCGACATCTGAATTTTAATATCTATACCAATTCAATTAAATCAAGTCAAGTTAATCAATTCCATTTATATTGTAAGTGATGTCTTTCGTTACAGTTAATTCCACGGACATGGCTGTCAATCGATATGAAGACCCTGATGACGAGAACTCTTGGATCATATCTTGATTCACACGAAACGTGAACATGAAATTTCATCGAAGAGAATACATTATTTGCTAGATAGTATCTGAAGGGCATTGTTCTGAATTAAAGCAATGATGTGGATTGTACTAACTAAAATAGAACGATGTTGGAAGCTAAACTCGACGAGGCTGCTCTTTTCAAAAAGGTAATGAGAATGAGAAATTAAGAATTCTTTTGTTAATCTGGTTAGATTATCGACGCAGTCAAAGAGCTTGTCGAAAATTGTGATTTCAATTGCTCAGATACAGGAATCACGCTGCAGGCCGTAGATACATCTCATGTAGCCCTTGTTTCCCTCGTACTCAATTCTGATGGCTTTTCAGACTACCGATGCGATCGTTCGATGGCGCTTGGAATTCATTTGATTTCTTTGGCCAAGATTCTGCGCTGTGGTAATAATGAGGATTTACTTACTCTTGAAGCAGCAGATCAGCCCGATAGTTTGCTCGTCCGATTCGAGACAGCGCAGCAAGATCGCGTGTCTGAATACTCGCTTAAGCTTATGGACATCGATCAGGAGCTGCTTGGCATGCCTGATACAGAATACACTGCAACTATTTCGATGCCTTCGATAGAGTTCCAGCGGATTTGCAGAGACTTCCAGTCCATCTCCGAAAGCATCACTATCGAATGCACGAAGTCCGGTGTTAAGTTTTCTTGCGAAGGCGATATTGGTACTGGAGCAGTCACTCTCAAGCCATCAGGTTCCGCTGACAAACCTGACTCAGTTACCACCATTGAACTCTCGGAGCCGGTCTCAGTTACCTTGTCGACAAAATACTTACAGAATTTCTGTAAGGCTACCGGCTTATCCACCACTGTCAATTTGAAGATAGCAAATGCAAACCCAATGTTTGTTGAATATCCGTTGGCATCTGGGTATTTGCGGTTCTACTTGGCTCCGAAGTTGGATGATTAGTCGATTTCTAGGGTATGTTGAGATTTATTTTACGATCTCAAGTGTATGGTGTTTGCTTTCGTTTGGTTGAATATGTAATATTATGAAATTTACCAATTAAATATATGATTAGATTCAATATTTTAGAAATTTCGAGTTTGCCTGTAAAATGTGTCCAAATTGGTAGACTTAATATACCAATATGGCCTCCCTGCTGGATACACGTTGACATAATGGTATCATTCATGCTAGAGAGATAATCCCAAGCTAATATTTATCTAATTATATACACATTAAATGATCTATAGTACAATTGTAGTCATCCAGTAAATTTACACGTTCATCGATTTATTATCTGTCGGATAGAGCGGTTGTCCTTCACTGGCGAGTACGCAATATCTGGTAGCGCTTTTATCCGTAAGCGGGAGAATCAATCTAAAAGCATCGCTAGAGTTCATATAGTATCTATGCATGCGCTTATATCTGATGAACCCCATGTTTTCATATAATCTCAACGCGGCGACGTTTTCTACTTCAGCCTCCAATACAACCTCATCTGCGCCGGATTCCTGCATGCCGGATAATGCTAAGGAAACCAGTTTTTTTGCAATTCCATGGTGTCTGTATGCAGAGGTGACGGCAAGCATTGCAATGTATCCACGCAATTTGACTTGTCGATGAGGAGCCAACTGACAAACGATGACTCCGACAACTTCATTATTGTCGCGCGTGTCCGGGTTGTCTGCAAGCGCGAGAAAACAGAGATCCGGCCATTGGTAGATAAAATACCGATAGACATAAATTCCATAAGGTTCCGATAATTCGTTTGCAATAAGCTTCCGGATCGCATCTAGATCTTTCTCAGCACTGTCTGAGGGCGATGGTAGCGGTTCCCCCACTCGCACGTCTTGATTCTTTGGTGTGCATTTCACGCCTACATCGTTACCTCCACCACTACCACCTGTAGAAGGAGGCTCATATTTCCGGTATCGTATTTCCATTTAGATTTCACGGCCACATCAGTGTCATTTGAACGTGTTACAGACAGTTTTAGAGTAGAAAACCGATGATGATCACTCAGGGTCCACTATCCAGTGGTAAACAAGCCGCCCCACGCCAGAGTTTTTACATCATAACATAAAATCCACTGCAGTTGTGTAACCAAATTATTCAAGTATATCAGTACAATGGCGAATAAATCTGAATCATACACATCGATCTCGACAGCCGAACTAATTTCGGATCTGTCTTCGATTTTTGCCGTTATTGAATCCCCGCCTTCCTCTAATGTTTGGTCAGCGGCTTCGAATCAAGAGGATGAAAAGAACTCTGAGGACGAAGAATTTCTCGTCAAAGCCCGTGAAGCAATCACACTTTCTGATCGATTAATTAGCTATTCTTCTGGTTTCGGTGCGATCACTCCGAGTAGCAGCAATAATCTATCTGCTTCTGCAACTCCGCTGGGAAGAGTGTCTCCGGCTCCTCTCTCCGCACATGCTGCGAGCATGAAAGCCAGTAACGCACTTGTGAACGATATGCTGCGATCAGCGGCAGGTATGGCTACGTCGACAACAACATCTACTGCTCCTACAGAACAAGATGTCGCAATACTAGACACAGATGAGCGCGAAGTAATTAAGGTCAAGGAGCAAGTCGCTGCATTGCTTGACCGGCTCCATCAATCCGGAGTATTGGAGAAATAATATGCAATACGGAAAGGAATGGAAATTTTGATATATCAATTATACTAATCATTGATACCTTCAGTTTTGGAAAATTGCTCGAGGTCAGTGACTAAACTGAGAATCTCCGGGTCGGTATCGATGACAATAAAGTGAACGTTGGCTGGTTTTACTACCTCAAAATCTGATTCAATAGCATACGGATAACTATACGAGGATTTTGAATCAGATCTAGCATGAATCCGTACAAATTTGGTTTGATCAAGCTCGTCCGGCTCAGATCGTTCGGGAGCTGGGTTCAATACCAAATTTAAAAACAGGTTTTCGTTTGCCGATTCAAACGTCTCCAAGTTAGAATTTCGTATGAGATTCAGACTACTTGGCTGCGCTTGAATTTTCCAGTTGATCGGATCGGAATCGGCGAATTTGCCAAAAGGAAACTCGAAATAGATGTATCTAATTAATTTCGCACCGTTCATCGAATTCTGGAGTCTCTGCGTACCGATGTAGAATGGAATAATATTCGATTCGTTGAAAACGATATTATATTCTATTGGACATGTCCAAGTAATAGCCTGACTAGACGCAACCCTACCAAATGGGTATTTAAATTCCAGTCGGGTGTCTTTCTGGTTTTGAATCTGTGGGCTAGAACTTTGAAGGGGTTTATCGCTGAGTATATCAGACATGGTTTGGATTTGGTGCTCGCTCTCAGAGTAGCTGAACACCTGGCTATACGAATGACAGAATTGTATATCAGGGAACCACTCAAATGAAAACTGGCTTGAACCAAGCTCAGTTTCGGAATGGATACTCATTCGAGAATTGAATAGAGGCACTGTTTGTGTTTCTGTCTCCATTCTGTATTTGACCATGCAGATGTTACTCAATTGAATATTCCTTTAAAGTATTCTCTTTCGATGATGGACTCCTATCTTGATGCTATGCAGCTGAGTAATTATTAATACTGGTGCTGATTTTAGTGGACATATTAAAAATATGATGTTCAATTACCATGTATAACTATGCTTATATTTGCTCAATGCGCATGTAATGCTATTAGCGATGACTGGTTTTATAAACTGCCCAGCCAAATTGTTGATAACGTATTTCATTTTTACCGTACTCAACACATCCACGTGGCAACAACGACAGATTCCTATAATAATTACCATATTGCAAATTTCTCTTATTTTGCTATTAAACACGTCTGAAATCTATAACTTATAATTGTTTGGCTTCTACATGCTGCGTGTGTTTATCCTCTATCCGACGACAGAAGTTGTATGTCACGTGATCGTTGACTTATATAGGAAGCTATTGCTAGATGAAATTAATTATTGGATGAAATGATGAATAGGATTGAAATGAAACGCGGCTTATACTTCTCAGAGTCGAGAAGCTGTCAATTGGCATTTGAATTGACAATGCTCGCTGAATGGGAGACAGAAGTTCTATGAGCATACAGATTGACTGGAAACATCTTACGCCAAATTAATCTGCTAGATTCACAAGCAAAAATAGCAGATCCAAAAACAGCGTCAAAGACTTGTTAAATGACCTGATAGACAGCTATTGTTATGGTATTCTAATCAACAAAAAGTAAACAGACCTTGTTTCACACTTCACTTCCCGAACAGGCAGAACGTCAACAATCCAAAATTGATGATTAATAAAGAGTCCTAACTGGGCATCTATCCGTACCCTAAACCGAAGGCATTCACCAACAGGATCCTCGGGGTGCTGACGGAAGACGAGATTTGCTGATTTGGCTAGATTCGTAATTTCTGCAACATTTTTGCGTCAAATTTATATTCTCTAGAATAGTCCAATTTTAAATTGCGATTACTCTTTGACTTTTATGCTAAAGTACGTCCCCAATGCTTACAATGAGCTATCCGAGTCAGGACCTCCACCAAAAAAATTTCCTCGCCGCATGCTTTAACCCCTCGGAAAGGCTCTGTCATTCTGCCATAAATGTTCAATCATTACAATGTATACACCTTAAACATGAAACTTTGATCTATTATATCACGTGCCGTGGGGTGTTCGCCGCTGAACCCGTTCGTCCATCGTGAAATTCTGCTTGTGGAGGTGTTTTAGTTTTGCTGAGCAGAGGACCTGCATTCTAACTGTTGTTTTATTTGTGGAAATTATTTATTTATTTTTCAACTTGATTCAACTTTTCTTTCGCGTGTTTGACGCAGTTTCCATATTTTCATTTTCTGCTTTCATTTTTTTGTCTCTACTCGCTACAGGTTCTCTCTCTTCTGACAAAATGTCCAGCGGAATCGTAGCCTGCTCTCGGTCCTCCTCTGTGTCGGCTCGCGTCGTCCAGTCAGCAGCCTTTCCGGGATCTCGCTTTTATAGCTTGTCTCCTTCCACCTACGTTCGAATCCACAAGTTGTCTTCACTATCTGGTTATTCGTCCGGATCGGATCTCTCTTTAGCGTCCAGACTCGCTTGTTCAGCATTCTCGACAGCCTCCGCCGCTCGAATTAGTCAGTCCGCTGTTCGACAAGCTGACCCGGTTCCACACCACCAGCCGGAATCACCTAAGAAGCCTGTTGCGACACTAACTTCTGTAGAAGTGCCCGTTTCGCCAAAGGCAACCTCTACTTCAGTTCCCGCTGACAAACAAGCTTCAACTGCCACTGCTGATGTTCCAAAGCCTGCTGGTGAGAACTCCACAGGTTTATCGACCGCTGTTGCTCCTCCACCATCCGCGCCAGCCGCTTCCCCTGCAAAGGTTCCACTTCCCGCCAGAGTATGGACCTCCATTAAGGAAGGAGTCCGTCATACTTGGGATGGCTTCCGACTTCTTGGTATCGAACTTAAGATCTCGTTCAAGCTTCTGCTGAAACGTGTTGGCGGCTATGAACTCACTCGCCGCGAAAACCGGCAATTGAAGCGCACTTTGGAGGATCTTGGCCGTCTTGGACCGTTTGCTTTTTTCGTTCTTGTTCCATTTGCTGAACTGCTTATTCCTGTGGCCCTTCGCCTGTTTCCGAATTTGCTTCCATCGACTTTTGAATCCGTTGCTGCTAAAGAGAAAAAATTTAAAAACCTCAGATCAGCCCGCAAAGAAGTTTCAACCTATCTTCGGTCGACGCTGCGCGAATCTGGTCTTGTTCTCCCTCGTGTTGACTCGTCTCAGGATCGACAGCTATTTGCAGACTTTTTTCAGAAAATCAGATCCAGCGGCGAGCCTCCTTCGCGCGAAGATGTAATCAAAGTATGCCGTCTGTTTAAGGACGATGTCGTGCTTGACAATCTTTCTCGGCCACAGCTTGTCGCCATGGCTCGATATTTGAATTTGTCCAGTTTCGGCACTGATGTCTTTCTTCGATACCAGATTCGTAATAGGATGCGTCAGATCAAACGCGATGACAGGGCGATCGACTACGAAGGTGTTGACTCGCTCAGCGTTCCTGAGCTTCAAAGTGCTTGTCAAAGCAGAGGTATTAAATCTCACGGAGTTTCTCCTGCACGTCTGCGTATCGATCTTCAATATTGGCTGGAACTGAGACTGCGTCAGCGCGTTCCTAGTACTTTGCTTCTACTTTCTGCCGCCTATAATTACAGCTTTTCTGAGACTTTTGAGACCATCTATGATTCGCTTCTAGCCGTCTTGAGCTCTATTCCCGACGAACTTTATCATGAAGCTGAATTAGCTGTTAATCATGCTGAAGGTGCCGCGACCAACAAGCAGCGTTTGGAAGTCGTTAAAGAACAGGAAGAGCTTATCAAGGACGAAAACGCGCAGACCGTGAAGTCAGGAACGGTTGTTAAAGATGAAGTCGATTTAGATGAGGAGGCTCATCATCATCATAACCAGCAGGCGACCGCCTCTGGTTCTGTTGCCTCTTCTGAGCCTGAAGCCGTGAAGCCTACTGAAGAGCCTACTGAATCACTTGCACCTACTGAGAAGCCTGAATCTCTTGTTGAACAATCCGCCGCGCCTGAGCAAGATATTAAGTCATCTTCTCCAGCAGCTGCATCCACCCCTGCGTCTCCATCGACCTCCACAGAACCGAAACTAGACCCCATCACACTTTCTGGAGAATCTAAAAAAGAATCTCGGCCATCGGCCTAAATAGTTTTATAATTAATCCTACTCAAAGTATATACATTATCCAGGCCGCTTCTTCCTTCCTTTTCTGCTGCCATTGTTTTTGCAGCTCAGTGGCTTTTTCCTCTCTTCCTGATTGATTACTTATTTATTTGTTCGCCTTCGCTCCTCCTCTTTCGAGATCGCATGTACATTTCCTAGTTTGAACTAACCATATTTGTGCTTTCTGTTAAATTTGACTCGGCTTTCTACACTCGTTTGTTTCTTGTATACACTACTACTATTATTAAGTTATTATATTTTGGTTTCAAAAGAATTTTTTTAGACAACATGGAAATAAATTTTTTATCACTCATTTATAAAGTTAGTCAATTCAATTTTTTTGTCTGTCTTGTCACTGAGATTAATTCGTTCTCATGCCTGTACAGAATAAATTATCATGTAAATAATTCACTTCTATATTTATAAATTCTGATATTCAAAGTCAAACTAGATTGAATTCCATTTTACACTAATATAAACGCCTTGTATATGCTAATATTACTTACTCTCTATAAACGATCCTCCTCTCTTTCTTCCTCACCCCCTCAATCTAAATACTAAAAAAAACCAAAAAAAAAAACCAAAAAAAGCCAAAATTGTTGGAGTGAGCTATTTAGCAGAGTTGGGTCGCGACCTTTGTCTCTGGCGTGAACGATTTTGCCAGCCGTAGTCTATTTTGTCGATCAGTGTTGCGCGAACCTGGATAACAGCCAGAAGTTCTTTCAGGAATTCTTCGAATACAATGATATTTCCTAGTAAATGGGGCACACTAACATACCGACTTCGCCCCGACCCTGGACCAGAATATGCTCCGACTTGCACAACTGTTGGAACGTATCCTTCTGCCCCATTGGCTATGTTGTCAAGCTCAATTCGGGTTACCGATCGATTCGTTTTATGCCGACGTAAATTTGACCGGACCTGACCAACAGGCTCAGCTCCAGACTCTATTCCCATATTTACCGTGCTGGCTTCCTCTGCAGTCGCATTCAGCGCTTCCTCAAAATCGCTCGCGTCATCATCTTCGTTCTCGGCATCACTATTCGATTCGCGAAATGTTTCCCGAATTTCAGCACTTAATCGCGTAGCTGAAACGGCTTCCCCACTTAATGCTAGCTCAGCTACATCACTCTCTTCGGACTCAAGATTCGTGACGTCGCTTCCTTCTGGTCTTGGTGGCCGCGATAATCGTCGTTGTCGCTCTTGTAATGGCGATGAGAGTGCTGGATTAATGCGTGGCCGCGAAAATGAGTTCGTCGGTAAAAGATTACTGAATCGAGACAACTCATCCTGCGCAATTTCCCCTGTCCTATCGGTTTCGGGCCCTGCAGGTGGAGATGACATGAGAGATTCGAAAGCATTTAATGAATCTTGAGATCCAGATCGCAATAGTTCAGGTCGTGTTCGACGTATAGGCGATGACATTGCCCCTTTATTTCTCAATGGTGACGACATCGTAGCAATCGTAAACGTTGAACGGTGCCGACCAAGAGTAGGTAAATACTTGGAATTGATACTTCGAGAATCAGACGAATTGCCTCCATACGTATCGGCATGCTTCAGCGACATATTATTCGGAGTGGAAGACTGTAGACTTGGTTGATGATGACGTTGCTGTCGTAGCAGCCATTGACTGGGCTGATCTTGTAGCTGCTGTGCTTGACTTCGTGATAGCACCCCAAATCTGAACGCATCTCCTCGTCTCAACGGCGTAGGTGATGACGCGACAACTGGAGATGACGACAATAAAAGTTGCTCGGCCCGCTTCTGAGTATCTATCGGCGATAATGAGTATTTGGTCGGGTCAGGAGATAAATAGACAGACGTATCAGGCTTGCTAGCGACTATAGGACTTGAAAACGCAACCTCATTAACATCCACAACAATCTTATTGTCTTCGTCTTGAAGCATTGATCGCCTATCAGCCAACAGATCATCAAATCCAGGGATTTTCGCTCGAAACTGTTGAATTTTATCCGATAGAGTCCTTAAAACCTCCATTACGGGCGAAAATCCGGTCAACACTGTATGATCATATCCATCTTCCACTTTGGTACCCCAATACTCGTCGAATTCATCGTCTGAAGAAGACATATCATCCTCGTATTCTTTCAATCTCTGGAAATCTATTATAGACAAATCACAATTGTCCTCTTTGTTGCTTGTGGCAGATTCAGTTGAACGAGAACAAGAAACCTGCGTGGTAATATCTACAAGCATCCAACTTCTGAGTGAGACCCATCCACAACTAGCAAGTTCGACGAAGACTTTTGTAAGTACCAAATTGACCTCCACGCTATTCACAAAGAACTGCGATAGCAAGCGAAGCAAGTCGGAAAGTGTCTTGTCATCGTTGTTCAATGTATGAGAAAACAAATTTAATCTCTGCTCATTGGAATCCGAGTCATTTAATATTGAAAAGTCTGGAAAAAAGGGATGTGATTCAATCGAATTTCTTGTGTCACGTAGATAACTGTCATATGATTGACTCTGCATGTCGTCGGCAGAATCAAGGCTCGGTATCATTGTCACAAAAAACTCAATTTCGCTGGAATACACATTGAAAGGGACAACAGTAGGAATGAACTCTTTGTCTTTAGTTAAGCGAGTCACTTGAAATACGTTATCCAAAAGGTACGGATAGTGCTTCCTGACAAGAGTTGATACCAATCTCAAAGCAGAGGCCACTATTTGCTGAGACGAGGACTCCAATCCACTGGTAATCAAGCTCACAAGATTGAAATTCATGGATCGCTCATCGTTCAATTCTGGAGAATTGGGAATAGGCTTCCTAGTCATAGTCTGCATAAGAACGGAAATTAAAGTTGTAACCACATCTCGACCGTGCAAACAGTCAAAAATGGCTCGTAAATAAGTCATTACTGCAATAATCACAGTGCTACCAAATACGTCTGTACTTTCAACCAACGTCGGAAGAAGTAGTTGCTGCAAAAACAGAATCTTGAACTTTTCAAGTAGTTTCGTTTGGATTGTTGCCGATGCACAGTGCTCCTGAGTATCTTGCCAAAATTCAAGATAAGAAAGAAATGCCCTCAAATGCTCATCATTCTCGTCTAAATCAATTGCATTCGCTCCACCAAAATCTTTTATAGTAGTGCGAACTTTATATTCCGAGTCATTCACCATTTGAACAATTTTTGGTTGCTTCTGAGTCTGAAATGCATGCAGCATACGTCTAAAATATTGTCAATGATATACTGGAGGATAATCAAACCAAAATTTGAACATACCTGCTTAGTTGACTATATACGGCACCCAGACCAGAAGCCATGAGAGTTCCGAAATCACTTTTTAAAATCCAACCTTCAAGAGCAGTATCTGGAAGGGCACATTCAATGATGTATAGGATACCTGTCCGTGCAAATTCACCGCACTTGCCTTCATGATGAATAAAATCTAACAAAAAATAAAACAATGGAAACGAGCTCTTTTGTTGACTATGCTTAATATCATCTAGAAGACCATCAATTACCTTCGTCATACTATTCACATATTCCTCTGCTCTAGCTGTATCTGAAGTAATCAAGTTACCCTCGGGTTCAGAGTTTGATACCGCAGCAGCGTAGCTATTGAGACTCGTCTCCACGTGTAAAGAAACTTGGCTTTTAGATACCTGATCTTGACTTCGAGGCGGAGTCGTATATATGTTTGTTGCTTTATCGGTGCTGCTATATGATGAAACAGCAGGTCTTGATGACGGTGTCTTATCAGGACCTGAATGCACACCTTGACTCTTAAAAGAATTGATCTTATATTCTTCAGTTTGAGGTCCTGGAGTGAACTGACTATTGCGATCGTTCAATTCTGTTATAGGAGTAGAAACTTCAATCTCCGTATCAGAATCAGTAGAATCCGCTTGAAAACTAGGGGTGATTTCACCCTCATTCATCCCTTTGGGCAGTTCATATAAATACCCCTCCATATCTTCGTCCTCTATCCTTTCATCTGTTGGACCAGGTATCGATAACGATTCACTTCTAGTATAATTAGCAGCACTAGGCATCGTGACGGCCGTTGTTCTGTCGTCTTCGGATGGCTCGTCAGTAGTGATCCATTTTGCGATAGCTTTCGGCTCGGAACGTAATCGTAAGGCAACGGAAAATAAAATTTCTGCAAAATTTTCCTCCAAATTGCTATCACTTTTGACTTTGTCTAACTCTTTCAAGAAGATGCTCACACTCTGTATTACTTGACAATTACTCATCAACTCATCTTCACTGCTTCGGAGAAGAACCGAAAACAGACCGACAGATACTGTAATAAGAACAGGACCGCAAAGCTTCAAAAGCTCCGCTATCTCTGTAAATATCCGATGGTCCAGCGCATAATTAAGACAGGGCCGCTGGGAACCGCTGTGCTCCTCTAAATCTAGGATTTCAACAATACCTGAGATTTTTTCGGCAAGTTTCCGGTAAGCTTTTGCATCTCCCCTATCTCTAAGATTCGTTTCGTCATTCTAAATTAGTATTGTCAGTAAAAAAGCGTCTGGAATTGCAAGTCCTCGACCAATAATAATACCACTAGATCAGTCCATAGTCGCTCAAGACACTTTAACGGAGCTTCCAACTCATACACGTCATGTTTGGACTGTCTCCGCCACAGACTACCCCAGAATGACATTGTCGAGTCTATGAGCAGTCCTGCCGCTTCTCCTTATAAACAACACCCGGAATTGCTCGTATTTTATAAAACTAGCTGTAGACCACCAACAGCATCATATGACGGTCATTGTTCTGCCAGAGGACGAGCGCACCAAACCCGCATGTAGAAGTCACGCGAGTTGAAGACTATTAAATGTAAAGCCAAGGAAGGCATAGTACTAGCGGTTAATTGTCCTGACACAATTGCAGAGAGATGAATTCAGTCAAAATTGAGTAAACATTCGTTCTGAACTGTTTGATTGAGAGATATTGCGAGTCAGACTGTGTTTGAGGTGTATTTCTCAGTTCTAGCTCGTCATGGAGTCAAACAGGGCCGGGCTGCTGGTCTTCTTGCTGATCATCATGCTTCTTACGCCTGACTCGTCTTCTCCTGCACAGTTACAAGCATTCCAGGAGTTCTTGAAAGCTCAAAAATGGCGTCGATCCGTGTTGATGAACTCGACTTTTGCGGATGGTCCTGTAGATTTAGAGGGTATCCAAAATCCAGTATTACCTCCGGATATCGAACGGAAGGCACTAGATCTTTGGGACTCTCAGATTCCGGATGACGACGATACCGACGAAATATCAATGTACAGGAACATCACAGGTCTGATGCGCGGTGATTGGGAAAAGCTGGATTTAGGATTTGGACAGACCGAACTGCCACATTCAAGAGAATGGGAATTTCGAGAACAGGCTAATCAGACGAATGGGATTATGTGGGAGCCCTCTTCAGATACAAGAAATATCACTGATTCGGAAGGCATCATGTCGCTGGATATATCGGAAAAGGGATATGGACCAGTGCAGATGATTGAAGCAAGTTTGAATATCCAAGATGAAATGGGATGGAACGGACATGACATTCCGCTTCGAGGATTACATTTTGTCAAGACTGGAAATATTGTTATGACAACTACTTCACGAAAGTATGGCAATGCTGGGATTATTTTATTTATAGGTGACTTGACTAATGTACTAGATTTGCTGGAACTTTTGCTCTACCATTCTTGGCTCTCACAGAGGACCGTTTTAATCAGTCTTACGTACCGCTGTTGACTGCACTCAATGAATCGATTGACGAGTTCGATGCAATGTATAGAAGGGATATGAATCCACCATATAGTGGTCCGTCAGGGTCACCTGAAAATTGTGAATATGTTGTTTATGTTCAACTCCATGCTAGTTCAATAGCAACCAAGGATATGCTAATAGTCGAGGATGAGCTTCGCTTCCCTCAAGGACAGCCACACAAGTCAATACCGAAAGTTGTATTGTCATTATTGATTTATTCACCTAACTGTGGAACTGTGATAGAGAGTCAGAAATTAATTGGAGATAAAATCGAGCGATATTGGGATCGTGCAAGCAGTGCAGCGCAAGTTGGCGCTATTCTTACGTTATTGCAAATCTGGCTATTAATTCGACAAATGAATGACACCAATACGCCTTCTACAGTTTCGCGTTTAAGTTTTTGGACAGTAGGTATGATGGCTTTAGTAGATGGCTATCTATGCATGGGCTATCTTACGGCTGCAATATTTATTGAGTCTACATTTTTGCCTTTCATGACAGTTGCATTCTTATCGTTTTTGTTGGTTTCAGTTTTTGGTATGAGATATTTGATTCTTATATACAGAATCCAAAGACCCGAGCGAAGAACAAATCCTGTTCCACCTACCCCCACAGTTGCTCCAGCTGCAACTGTTAACGCTGATACTTTACCCCTTCCCGCGGTTGCTACTCCACAGACAGCTCAAGCAAACATAGGTACAATGCCTACAAATGGTAATACAACAAATCAAGCAGATGATGATGGCCGAGGAGATGTTAGCTTATTGTATTCTCGGTTTTACTTCATTTTGCTAGGACTCATATTTGCATCACTAAATGCATCGACTTGGCCGAAACCGTACCGAACCGTATTCCAGAACGTTATGTTTCTGACGGTGAACTCATATTGGATACCGCAGATCTACAGAAATGTTATGCGAGGCTGCAGACGAGCATTTAATTGGGAATTTGTGATTGGAATGTCAGTTTTAAGGCTGGTTCCGATGTTGTACTTGTATTTGTTCAAAGGCAATGTGGTCTTCCATGATGCCGAACCGCTATGGGCAATGATTATCGCGGGTTGGGTCTGGTTTCAGATTGTTATACTAGTTTCGCAAGAAGTTATCCATCCACGATTTTTTGTTCCTGGAAGCTATCTTCCTTCTTCCTATGATTATCATCCGGCGCTTACTGTTCCGGATATCGAGTCATCTGGAGATACCAGCGAGGGAGAAGGAATAGCAGTGAATTCTCGAGGAGGATTGTCGTTATTAGGTCCTACTGACTGTACGATCTGCATGCAGACGATTGAGCTTCCACGAGAACTTGTGGGGGTTCTAGACGTGGAAGGAAATAATAGTTCTTCTTCATTAGGACCAGGGGCAATTCTTGCAAGAAGAGCATATATGGTAACGCCCTGCCGGCACATATTTCATACGCATTGTCTTGAAAGTTGGATGAGGTTTAAGCTTCAATGTCCTTCTTGCCGAAGTTCATTACCACCTTTGTAAGACCAAGGAGGTTGATGCTGTTATTTTTGTTGATCTTGTGCATTACAAATTATAGTGTTTTGGAGTTAGTGTGTTCAGATGAAAGTTCAAGTTCGGTTTTGGTTAGGATTTAGACAATGGAAGGAATGAATTCATACTAATTGTAAAACTAGGTTCGATAACATTATCACGTATATACATTCAGCTGCCGAGCGAGCTGTCGTGCCTCGTAGTAACTTCTGAATTCATAATCCAGCGGATCTACAGCAGCTTGCAAGGGATCCGAAGAGAGTGAGTTGATTCCCACTGAGATATCTCGACGAAGGGGAGACTCTATATCGTCATCCATCTATCAAGGTTTTTAGATTAGGACACTTTTCTGGTTCATGACTAAATGCAACATACCATAGGAACTTGGAAAAGTGTATGAGAAGCTGATTGCCAAACATCTGTGGCGGATAGCAAATTACACACAACTTCCAGGGATGCCAGATCCGTACGTAACAGAGGATCTAGTTCGATCAAGTCATCTTGATCTTGTTTAGGACCAATAGATGTACATAACTTAAGGCAGTCAGGCACGAACGTGCTTTCGCTTAGTACTTTCTTCTCTGACTGATCCGGATCGTTTCTAGAATGTGGTATCATCCAATTCAGCCCTTTGCGATCATCACCAATAGCCATCTGACACCAGAACTGAAGATTTGTGATGGCCTTACGAAGATCACTGCCATAGCCGGAATCCGTCCAAGAGATTAGCTGCTCAACATCCGTACAACGCAATAAATGGCCTTCAGATAAAGCGATGGTCCACGCGATGGATGCCAGGAGTCGATTATCGATTGCGGTGAACAGTAATAGACTCCCTGGATTAGCAAGAAGTAGATCTTGTGGAATTAGAGATACGTCAGTACAAGTGAGTATAACAGGTCGTTTAGAAGTTTCAATAAATTTAATGACAGTAGGCCAAAACGATTTATCGTCTTCAAAGAGGATATCGACATCCTCAATCAGCACAAATCCTCGCCGATGATCAGATTCCTGAGTTTCAATTGTGAAATTAGTCCGATGCACTAATTGAGATTGACTCATTTCTCCAACTTGCTTGAGAATGTCTTTGCCTGATCGACGTTGTCCAGAGTTGATTTCAAAAACTTGATAACCAAATTCTCTGGCAACTGCATAAGTCGCACTCGTCTTCATACTAGAAGGAGGACCTGCAAGAATCAAGACATTAGAATTTATGCTCGGCCGTTCCGGAACAGCAGAATTAATTTGCGTCTCCTTCTCAGAGATAGAGGAAAGTGAGGAGGTAATTCGTTCCGACCTCCGAAGCTGTCGTTTATTAATTGAATCTTCAAAACTAAACGGCGCTGCTTCTTCTTCCATAGCGGACTCAGGATTCATAGCAGACATATATCTCGACAATTCAAAATCACTATTACTTAGCTCCACTTTTGCCTGTTCGGCAGCCAAAGTTTCTGAAACGATATCCACCTCCGGCTCATTGGAATCGTCTTCTGTTTGATTTTCTTCCTCATCATCGATAACGAAATCATCTAAGCTGTTAATACTTTTCGCACGAGCCAAATCCCGGCTCCTCTTCCAAGTTGATATAGTTAATGTTTTCGATTTGCGATCCGATCGGGCTGATAAACGTGCCTGAACCCATTTACGGATAACTAAACCACCGTCAGAAGATAAGGCTATTTGCTCGGCACTGATCGGCGCGTATTTCTGTGTCCATGGCTTTGTATCGTTTGAGTTCAACACTTTTTGTGATTTCGGTGTTGCCAAGATCTGGCATAGATATTTGAGATAAGGATGCCAAATATGGTCTCTTTGAGTTAATGTAGTCCGTGCAATATTGCTGATTTCAATCAAGGTCAATACATGACGATTTGGAATTCGAATCGGAACAGGATGTTGTATATTGGGAAGATGAGCTGAAAAAATCGAAGTTGTATGATTCGTCAAAGTTTTTCCTTTACCTTTTCGCGACTGTGTAACATGTACAGGTCTAGGTCTGGAAGGTTGATCGCTATATGGTCGTACATGGCGGTTTTCCATAGTCGGCCAAGGAGCGTGGACTTGATCTGTTTTAGCAAGCGGAGTTGATGATTTGAACGATGGAGAATTGTCGGCTTCATTATTACATTTCGACGATGAAATAGTGGCCGGAGTTCTGTCAATTAAGAAAAATGGATGAATTTTCCTTCCGGCATGATGATCTGGCTGTTTAACCTTCAGCGAGGAAGACTGCGAAAACTCGATTGTAGTTGGTAGAGGCGAGGATTCAGGAACTGAAGGTGAAGGTCTAGACTCACAAATAAACATTTGCTTGCGTTTTTTCTTCTCCTGAGGTTTCGTTATCTCTTGACATTCTTCTTCTGAGGAAGATTTAGATGTTGGTGGTGTTGGAGGACTCGCTTGAGATTCATTGGTAGGCGGAGACGAAGACATATCTTGTTCTCTATCGACTACTTCCAATTTCGCAGTAAACTGTCGTAGCAGCTGACTTGATATTTTTAACTTGACAATTGCAGATGGTGAGGCATTTGGCACAGTTTTGTTCCAAATACTCTCCAATGTAGTGACGCGTTGATTCACCAACTTCTTACGTTTGTTTGGCTTCCTACCTAGTCCAGACCGCCCAGATTTTGAAATATTTGGGTTAGCCGATTGCACCGACGCACTATTATCTTCAATATCATCGCAGCATGTATCTGATTCTGTGGATACAGGATCATCTGAAAGTTCCGCGGGTAGTAGTTCGTCCGAATCAGATGTAGTTCGAAATTTCTCAATCAATTGAATGTTTGATTGCATGCTTCTGGACGACGTAGTAGCTTTGGAGGATACCATTTGCATCATTGAAGAAAACGAACTATTTTCTGCGGCTTGCTCCATCGGTTTACTGGTCGTCGTGGTCACCTCGACTGAGCCTGTAGACCCTCCTGGCCGCCGACGAAGCACCACAAAGCGATCCATCCGCAGATCCTCGAGAGTTCAGTTTGTCAGATCCTAAACAACCAGACTATTCTCAGACGCGTAATAAAATAACTCTCATATGAAACCACTTTTGTTATCTATATGTTACTCTCTTTAAAGCCAGCCAATTTGAAATTAATCATACAGACCATGACTTGGACGCGCCTGCTCGACGCGTGAATAGTCGCAGCGACTAATTAACAAGATGACTATATTCTTACTAAGCATTTTTCTTTCGACTCAAGCCTTATTTCGAAATTATTCTGAAATTATTTTATGTAATAAAATGACGATAATATTTACGGCATTGCAGACAAACAGAAAATAGACAGTTAGAAATGTAAAAGCATATGCACAAGCAGAGCGAAATGCTCGGAAGGGATTTTTAGACAAGAAAAATAAGACGTAAAAATAGGCAGAACATTATAAAACACAAAAACCACTAAAACCGCAAGCTTGAGAAACTTGTTTATCTAAAATGAAATCAAATATCAACTATGAATGCATACTACCATAACTATCAGAATAAGTTGCTTATGCAACGATAGTAAGAACGAAAATTGATTTAGTATTATCCAATTACCTTGCCCGCACCAAAAAAGAGAACAAAAATCAAAAGGATTTTGCTTATGAAGCTTGAGTAGGAACTTCACTAATCTCATTTCCAAGAGTCCGCCAGTTTTCGGCAAATAATTCAGCATATTTGAGCCGTTCCTGAGCATAGTCTTGAAATAATTTAGCAACTGCATATTTCGTTTGCTGAAAGTATGCCAGTTCGTCACGCATACACTCTTTAATCAACCATGATCTTGTGTTTTGTTCCCGAATACCATCCTTATCACGACGAATAGCTTGTTCCACACGTTCGATATCGGAGGACTTGAAATCGGAACGATTTCGCATACCCGAAAGTCTAGTCTCATTGCTGCGAATTCGTCGTTCAAGATATGGAATTGTATTCACATCAAGCTTTTCGCGTCGGTCAAATAGTTCCTTTATGCTGATTAAAGTATCCCGATGACGTTTAAAATCTTCTAACACGCCGATCTCCCAGCCTCGAGACTCGTCCTCCAGTAAAGTTTGAGCATTGTTGAGATACTTCACGACATTGCTAACTCCATCGTTTATCAAATTAAGATCACTGTCATCTACAGAATATGTCTGCTTCGCAACATCTTGAAGCGTATTGAGAGAGTTTGCAAATCGTGCATGATCGGCCGCAACGCTTTCCTGACGCTTCTCCATTCTGTCAATCAGCAAACACAAATGAGTATAAAGTTCAGCCTCTGTTTTGACTCCTTCTTTGACGTCTTCCCAACGTTCGGCTTCCTCGTTACTCCATGACTCAACAAGACCTACAGGAAGAGAACGGCCAGTGAATTCATCTTCAACAGAAACAGAAGCTTGCTTACGCCAAACTTGAAGTTCAGTAGGAACCGACAGGAATACAACAACAAGCTGCTCCCGTGACAAAACAGGATGCTTCACGAGCTCGTTTATAAAACGGGACAAACCTCTGCGCCTTCTCTCAAGGAAAAATTCATCTGAAGAAAGATAATGCCCATTAACCGCAAAACGCTTAGGAGGCAGCAAAGGAAGGATCCGAAAAGGAAAACGTTTTAAAAGGCAGTTGAGAAGCCAGACGAAGTCGCTATAGCGACGCACGACTCTATATCCTCCACTAGTGGTAGATCCGTCACCAGTAGATGAGGAACCACCTTCCAGCAAGTAATTGACATGCTTGAAAACAAGAATTCCCTCTTTCTCAGGAATTATTGATACACGAATACGATCAGATTCATGCACATCATAGTATGGTTGTGCGCGTTCA
The DNA here is from genome assembly GCF_038497815.1 of [Lipomyces] oligophaga. NCBI lineage: Eukaryota > Fungi > Ascomycota > Lipomycetes > Lipomycetales > Lipomycetaceae > Lipomyces > [Lipomyces] oligophaga. The sequence continues at coordinate 1,441,390 of NW_027117785.1, read as the reverse complement.
TAAGGTAGTGAAGAGACATACACAGCATCGGCCGTATTTCCCTCATTTTCTTCATCGACGTCCGAGTCATCATCCTCGACTACCTGCGTGTCATCTTGCTGAGGAACTGGAATAGGCTCATCAGTAAACAGATCTTCATTGATGTTACGAGTAGGACGTGCAAGCTCGTTGTAGTCTGCTCCAAGGACAGATGAATAGTTACTATTCATATTATCGGCAACATAAGTACCAGGAACAGAGCTAGTAGCTGTAGGTGCGCTGTAGTCAGAAGCATAAGCAGAAGTAGATCCATTGGTCTGAGATGTATAAGCAGACGCAGGTGTTGGATTGCCATATTCATTATATTCACTGTATTCGCTAGTAGTGTATCTATTTGCCGAATATGAGGTGGAAGGATACCGGTTTGATGGCTTATAACTACCTTGATCATCGTCGTCATCGGCAGCCCACGGGTCAGAAACAGGAATCGAAGGCGGCGGCGGAGAAGCAGGCGATGGAGGAGTCATATTTGAAGGTTGGATTGGAGCAGGCTTAGAAGGTGGAATTGAGAGAGGCGAGGGAACAGGCACTGCATTTGTTCTGACGGAACGAATTGACGGAGCACGATTGGAATAGCGAGCGGGCGGAGGAATCGAAGCTGGCAAAGGCGCAACCACTGGCGCAGGCGCGACAGGTGCAGGAGCAGGGGCAGCGACTGAGTTTTTAGACTTTGATGACGAAAAGAAACGACGGCTAAATTTTGATTGTGAAGGTTGGGAAGCCGCCGGCGAAGCAGGCTGAACTGGAGCTTGCTGGGGCGGTTGTCGAGTAGGTGGAGCGGAGCGCTCGATACGCATGCGCACGACAGGTAAGCTGTACCTTCTGGAATCCACAGTATCAAGGGAAAGGTCATCCTCACCCTCCTGAGCAAGACCAATCAAAGCCATTGCGACACACCAGGTTCCACGATCGATTCGGTTATCGGGCTTCGAACGGATGATGAGCTCCGTGATGCGGTCCCCGAGAGGCGAGTTGGCGAAGCCAGCGCGGTTGACAGCTCTGCGGACGTTCTCGACTGTGAGCAGTCCGGCAACGGGATTTTCGGCCTGGAACGAATCTCGGTAGATCGGCGGACATTGCGACGGATCAAGAAGAGTCGAAATAGTCGGTTTCTGGGGGGCTACCGCGTTGCGAGCGCCAGCAGCAGCGGAAGGACGGGACCAGGGGTCGCCAGAGTCATCCGCGCCAAAGAGCATGGCAGCGTCGGAATTCGTGGAGGACCTTGCCGAGGAGGGAGCAGAGGACAGCGCAGAGAAGGCAGACGAGCCATTTGACCGCAGAGAAGAACGATTCGTGGACAAAGAATTGCGCGCGGCAGGCGAGCTGCTCGAGTTGTTGCTCTGGTCTCCGAAAAGCGAGCGGGCGGCAATGCCTTGAGGCTCGTAGTCGTCACCAAAGAGGGACATTGTAGGATGTCGTTTATTCGAGCAGAACGAGAAAGAGGACGGTCGGACGGACTATAGACTCGAGTTACAACAAGAAAAGAGCTGCGAAATAGCGCAGAAAATGAAGACACACCGGACGGAAATAATGAGAGTCTGAGATAGTCAGAAACCCGAGCGGACTGTTGAAGCGAGGCTGGCCAGTATTACTCTGTACCATACATTGCTGGCGTAGCACAAACCGTATGGTGGCCCTCGTCCTGGCTGGTCCTGACGCTCTCCCACGCTGGGCCTTCGCACTCGTTAGCCAACGTTATCACCTTTATCAGCTCAACAGGCGCCCGGGAACCAGACCCTTTCTATTACGTGCTCAGACTACAGCGGACGTGCGAGCTGATAGAGAGAAGATGCGGAGCTAATAATGTCACTGGAATTAGTGAAGACCAGGATAAGGAAGAAGAGATAGTCATAATTTCCTTTGCGGTGATATATAGTAATGGTGAAGGAAGCGATGGTAGTACTAGGGTCAGAGTTGTAAATAGGAAAGCTCCAACTATTCTTCTGTTTTAGGCAGTCCAGCTAGTTCTGTATGTCTAACTGTTGTGCTTCAAGCTGCTACAGTAGCGATAGCAATCCGCAGACGATTGTGGGGGCAATACAATGTAACCACATAACTCCACCAATTATTACATGAAAAAATCAGAATAAATAGGAAATATTAAAACCTGAAAGCATAAACACTCAAAATCTTGGAAATTTATAATAATTACGCTTCTCTAAAATATTCTACACATTCTATCGATTTAATATGTAAATTTGATAAAATTAGTTCTCCATAATACAAACTCTGTCCCTTCTCCAAAGACATGGATAGTAAAATTAATATAATAACAGCCTATTCGTGATCGGCCTTAAATAAATCCGTACAGCTGCCTTTCCCGATTAAAAACCAAAACCTTTGAAAAAAATGTGAAATATCCCAAACCATTAACGACAAAATGCAATCCTTGTCACCTTTCAAACAACCACCACCAATATCTAATGAGAAAAATATGACCAGGTCATCTAGATGTTCAACCTGGAGACATGCCATGATTGCCTCGAAATCATCTTCGAAAAATCAATAAAATAGAAAACCCCTCTTTTCCTTCGATCGAAATATATAACCTCTTTTCGATCGAATAACAAAAACTTCAAAACAAATAAACGAAATTGAAATACTAAAATGCTGAACATAAAAGGCAGATGTCGTCAACGTAATAAAAAGAATAATAAATATATCAACCACTAGAATTTAAAAATAAAGACTCGGCTTGTAGTGTTCTAGACCATCTCCCTTTTTAGGTGGGTCTTTTCATCCACAATACTGTCAGATTCAGAACTCTCAATGTCGGTCACAACGCTGTCCTCCTCTAGTGGTTCTAATTCGGGTTCTGGGATCTCCTCGATCTCTCGTTCCTCTTCTTCCTCATCCCAATGTCCAGGAATCTCGTAAACACATTCATCCAAAGCCTCAAGCGCTTCGGTTACACTCTCAAAGTATGCAGGTCGATGTCCATTATATGAAAGAAGTTTGCTAAGACCTGAGCGCTTGAACAATAATAGGATCTTCTTAGTAGCAGGAACCCGCACGAACAAAACATATTTGCCCTTCGATCGGTATGCCTCTACAATGGCAAGCAAAACCTTCACAGCGCTGACATCGCAGGAATCCATACCCTCCATATCCATAATGACATTCTGATCGCCTCGTCGCATAGCAGGAAGCGAAGGATGCATGCGCATAGTACCGTACTTCTCCAACCGACGCAAACGTTGCTGAAGCTCACTAGAATTTGCGAATGAAAGAGGTTCGGGGAATCGAACAAGAAGAACATTAGGAAGATGCTCAAGCGAAGAAAGAGCATCCTCACTCACATCATGAGATGGGAGATCAGCATTACGGAAAGTGGACGCAGTACCAGGAACACGAGCAAGAACCTGAATGCGTGCCTTAGTAGCATGCTTCAAGATCTGCACAAGAGAGATCACAATTCCAAGGGTGATACCAAGCTGAAGAGAAAGACCAAGAGTTACAGCAATAATAATGGTAACCATTGCAAGATCTCCCCAAGCATGCATCTTGAAGTATGCGACCAGATCTCCTGGAAGCTCTTCTAGAAGAGCAACACAAATAAGACCCAATACGGCAGAAAGAACAGCGCGAGGAAGATAGTAAATCAACGGAAGAAGTCCAAAAGCAACAATAATCGTAGAGAAGGCAAAAACCATGGAAGAAAGCTGAGTACGAGCACCAGCAAACTTGTTGGCTTTGCTTCGGCCATAACCACCAATAGAAGGCAAAGCGAACATAAACATACCCAATAAATTAGCAGTTCCCAGAGCAATCAACTCACGATTAGTAGAAATCGTAGGATTACGGGGAGGAGCAAGATGCGGGTTTGTGGGAGGATCAGGGAAAATATTCTTTGCAATGACTGCGGACTGGAAAAATCCAAGCAAAGCAATGATGAAAGCAGAAGTAAGAATATTGGTCATATACATAAATGTTGAAGAATTGACTGGCGACACCATGGTGATGTTCGGACGATCAACCATGCCAACAATTTCCGCTCCCTTTCCAGCCCAATCAAGCTTATAAGACATGATGATGGAAAAAATAACAATCATAAGAATGTCGGGAATATATACCAAGAACTTATACTTCTTTGCGAAGAACATACGGATTGTTCGCATACCAATGATAATTCCAAAAGCGGTAAAGGCGATAGCAGCAGTGAGACCATGTGCGTCCTTCAAATGAGTCAAAATAAAACCCAGCTTGCGACCAGCAGACGCGGTAGGAATACCCTCCATTGCGGCAATAGCAGATAGTCCGAGGGAAGAGATAAGCGTGTCCATGGTGAGAACGATGCCCACAGCGGAGATGAATCCTCGGAGAAAACCAGTCGAAAGAAGTGAGTCAAGGAAACCCAGACGAAGGAAACCCATAACGAGATACATGAAGGCAAAGAAAGAAGTAATCAGACCGATGTACATGATAGCACGACGCTCAACCTCTTCCGGAGAAGGATTGCCCTCGTAGATGAAAGGAGCAATGGCCTGACCGATCATGACTGAAATTGCCGGTTCGGGACCGGTAATCATGACAGGCACAGTTCCCATGAACGCATATACCAGCTGAGGAAACGCAAATCCTAGGAGACCGTACCGCTCAGGAACATGACACAGCGTTCTCGCATAGGACAACGAAAGCGGAATGTTGAAAGAAGCGACAGTCAAACCGGCAATGATATCTCCAGCGAGAGCCGCTCGGACGGGATAGTGAGGCAACCAGGTCAAGACAGGCAGATAATATTTGAGATAGTATCTTGACTTTGCACGGAAACGGTCGCGCCGACGCTTAGAGAAAAGTAACGGATCCGGAGACTCCGACTCCTTCTCGGACTCCTGGACCTGGGTTGCACACGAAGACAGCGAGGTCGAGGAGGCGAGAGCGCCGTATGTCGCCGAATGGTGGTCACGATGGCGATGGTGCAGATGCGCAGGCGAGCCGGACCGACGCGGTGCGCCGAGAATAGTCGAAGGATCAGGCACATCTGCAGTCGATAGAGCAGTGTATCCGGACGACGAAGGACCAGTTCCTGGGAACGACGCAGCCGGGGCTATGTCGTGAGAAGCAGATCCGAAAGATAGAACGCGGTTGCGGAAGAAGGACATTCCAGGAAACGACGACGAAGCTGTCGAGTGGACAGACACAGCGTCGTTCTGAGCGCGATCTTCAGACTCCCTCATAATTGAATTGTCTATAGAGTCCAGTCGAACGCGAGTAAGGAAACGCGAAGATGTGGAAAGAAAGGTAGAGAAGACAGAGGGACGAGCGAGATGAAAGAAAAGAGGAGTAGTGTAGGACCTGTGTCGGGGCGGACTTGAGTGAGCATTTCCTAGAACGTATCAGCTTTTACCCACGGTGGGCTTCTCGGTGCGGGTTTGCTGGCTGGGCCTCCTCTTCCCCCTACGATCTATATCGAGCCCGTTTGGCTGGACTCGTAATACCCCTCAGCAGATATGTAATTATATGCAGTTTTGTACCCATTGCCGTTCGTTATCAGGCCGTCCGCCCCGAGCTGGGTGCTCACGATTTCCTGTCTCATCTCGTATTCGCATGATCACGTGAATGTAGCAGGTATGGCGGGCCTGGATGGGTGCTTAGATGACTGTGGACTTGAGGTTCTGTTGTTAGAGGGCCAGGTTGGTGTGGTGTGGGATTATGCGATTGGGTGGATAGATCAGGATTGCAGTTATTTATTACTCCCCATGCTTATTTTCTGCTATTGCTACTGCTATTGCTACTGCTGTTGACTATTCGTTGACTTGTTGCTCGCTGTCCGTTGTCCGTTCAGAGTAGGGGTTACTCTCGTATCGACGGATTCTCCGAATCTTGGCCCTTGCCTGTCTCTACGGCTACGCGGCCCGGCACCAGCTTGGACGTTGCCTGCATTGTTGTGTTATGTAAGTTGTGACTAAGCAATCTTGTAAGCAGCCAGCCGCTTACCCTTGCCAGCTTGAGGCATCGCCGAGGCTGGGAGGAGTGCTGGGGCGCGAGAGAGATCTCGATGTCGGCAGGCTGACTAGACGTCACTATCAGGAGATTTCTGAAGGTGAGCAGGAAGAATATTACGTATAGAGGTCTTTAGGCAAGTCGGATCGTTGCACAAACAAGATGGTGATGTCGAATCAAATAGCAGTTCCAGTAAGAGGGTCTGTTTGACTGGGCCATTCCAGGCTATGGATATTTACTTGGCTCGCATCACATTGATACTGTGTAGCTGGGCGAATTCGCCAACGCTGGAGACGTAAACTGTTCTGTTGTAGTGGATACTGACAGTATTAGTCGCTGTCACTAGAAATGTAGCACTGTAATCCCGTAAACAAACCCGAGTCGCGTTGTGCCCGTAGAATAATAGCTTTGGTGACAGATTCTGGTAGAGGCAGAGCGAAGGACGCGTCGCCTCCTATCTAGATGTCAGATCACATTACATGCATGCTATACCGAACTGATGCATTAAAATCATAATAATGCTCTTTAGCAGACAAATCTACGATGTACGGCATGCTCTCAGACGTATCCCAATTAGTAGAAAGAAACTAGGATGAATTTTTTACATTGTCCACCAGGGCAAAAACTAAAAAACAAACGCGGACAGTCAAAACATAAAACGACAGTTTTAGGCAGTTCTCAAGATCAAATGCAGTCCACTGGCAGTCTTCACGATTCCACTCATCTCTCCTACCTGGAGTCCATATGCAGCCTCTTCAAACTCCTTCTGCATCTCGCCTCGAGCAAAATATCCCAAGTCTCCGCCAACTCTTGCAGATGAGCAATCGCTTTCGGTGACCGCGAGCTCAGGCAGTGTCGATTGCCCCGACCGAATCTTAGCCTCTAGGTCGGCTAGCATTTTAGCAGCTTCAGCTTCATCGCGGGTGATGACCTTTTCTCGCCACGACGAGGGTCGTCGGGACCCATTATGCTTGATTAGCAGGTGTGATGCTCGAACCTTGGAAGGCTGCTGCTGTCGTTGTAATAGCTCGTCCACTGGAAGAACATAGGAATAGTGCGTAGCCATGAATTGCTTGAGAGTTTCTGTGTCAGTTCCGGATGGAGGCTCCCAGGTCGATTCCTGCGTCGACACGTTAAAATAGTATGGAATACTGTGAGATCTCGACAAGCGCACTTCCCAGGACGCCGGTAAGCCCGATGATCCGTTCGACACGTTCATTCTTTCTCTCTGTTGGTCAATGGTCTTTACTGTCGCACACGCCGACTGATTTGCGGACCTTCCTTACTACGGCCGCTCACTTCTCCAATAGTAGGAATATGAGGTTCAGCTTGCGGACTGGCGTCTTCCCGTCTGTCTCTTCACACACGGTAAAACCAGACGCAGAAATCGTGAAACTCAGTGCCGGTCCTCTCGATAGCTGGGACTCGTCCGCCGTTCCTGGTGACCTACTCACAAATAGATTATTCCTGCGTTCGCGAACAAACGTCCAACTCCTGTGCCGCTTCCGAGACCAACCTAGGTCAAACTAAGTCTACGTCTACTAACACGCGGGGAACCCGCAATTTCTTCTTCTTCCCCAGCCAATGCCCTAACCTGATTGTTTGCGTAGGTTGGACTGGTGAGGAGTGGATTTGAGAAGACAAAGGCCAGAAAGGCTTAATGTTGTTCGTTGACCGGATCGGGATGGGTTTTTGCAATATTCTGTAAGGCCAGGTATGGTGATTGTAGTCGAAAGGTGAGAGTATATGTGTGGTGATGAAGGCACGGTGTATAGTAGTATTGTGGCCGTAGAGTGAGGTTAGTTAGTTTCAACATATTCGACTAGTATTCCAAAAGCATGCAATGCTATAAGTAATAAATCCCAAAGAAGTCATGCCCCAACTACTACAACCCCTAAACAGAACGTGAACGAACTCAAACGAGCGAAACTAGAATTCACGATATTGAAGTTCTGTAGCTCTGACTAGGATTTACTGGCTAGACGCGAAAAAACGCGTCCTAGATTTGTGCTACATAATATGACTATTTCTATATTTGAACAGCCTGATTCCGCTTCTGATTTTCTTGTATTTGGCAGCATCGATGGCGATTCAGCAGTAGTTGGTTTTTGACACGCAGAACAGGAGCATCGACCGATCGTATCTAGCTCGGTGGAATCAGACAGTGCGCACTGCCCAGATCAGACTGATTTCGGCCAGAACCATATTTCCTCCGTCCTCTCCAGACCTAGAACTCATACACATATTCAAATATCAATTATGTCCACAACACAAATGCTCTACTCGATTTCTGAGTCTATCAGAGTGATGTGGACGCGACTATTTGGCGACACCTCAGCACCAGAAACGGCATCTTCCTCACCGCTATTGGAAGATCCCAAATCGCAGCCTCAGGTAGACACAGAGTCTGTGTCAGATGAGCCTTCAAATCCCTTACTAAACCGACCTGTAGATTCCGGCACAGGTCCCTTGACAGTCGAATACATGACAACTTGCGATCCTCAGGCCTTAATAGGAACGTTGTTTTACGCTGGCTATGTAAACACTAAGCTACTTCCACCAGAACTTGGTTTATCCAGACAAGACAATGAAGCAGATTTCTAGCTGCTACTGCTATTAGATACACATTATTCCATTCGTTTCTGTATAATAGAACAATCGCTTATGCTGCTGGACAGCACCGCGACATATAAAAACATATTTCCTGCTCTCTCTATCTTAAACAAAGTGGTCTGCTCATCTGAAATTCTCTTAGCTCACGTTCTCAAATTGTTTGTCGCGAGTCGTCGACCAACTATGTTTCTTTTTTCTGAAAACTTTCCTCCAAATCCATACAAAGCCTCTGTAGACAATCTTACGCCAAAATTCCGGCGAAAACTCCGACGTCGGAAATCTGCCAGCATATTCAAAATGCTCCAGCCCACGAAAACTCCGCTCACATGATCCGGCGGCCCATAATCCCGCAAGCCGTCCAGGGGCCGCACTCGTTCGGCGAAAGCTGCTACTACCCAGAACGAATGAAGATTGATCTGGTGGTTGACGAGAACAGAGCCGAGGTAGATGTTTGAGGTGACGAGAAACTGATCATGAGAGAAAGAATATTCTAAAGAAATATTCAGGCAGGATTGATACAAATTACTCGTAAATTTACCAATATATAGTCTCGACTGTATCTCACCGCTCGCGTTAAACTCTCCCCGGTCTCTTAACTCATTTCTTCCCTCTTTAGCAAACTAGTTGTCTGCCTGATGCGACAGTTCTTGCTTTTCATGCGTCTTAACTGAACTCCTCGAACAATTTGTCTGTGAACACGAGTTCAGTCTCTCGTATTCTTCTTTAACCTGAGTTTCGACTACGGCGAGCACCGATGAGTGGAGCGCTAAGGACCTCTGCTCTTCGTTCGGAACCACGTCCTGCTGCGCAACCGCGCATCTTGTCCTCTTCATCTGCAGTGTCGTCCTCGGATCCCGCTGTTCTCATCAGAGAATTAAATAAAGCGGCTCACTCTACTACTCAACAATATACTGAGCCTGTGAGTCAATTAGTAAAACTCGACTGGAATACAAGGGCAATGATCGCTGAGCAAGATCCTAGACCACGTCCATTGTCGTCTACTCTTGCGGCTACTGCTGCTGCTGGGTCGCCGGACTCAACAGACCTCGATGATAGTGCTTCTACAGGATCAATTCACGACGGGGGCGTGGACATCCAAGACGATTTACATATGCGCCAAGTTTCTGCTTCTCCTCGACCACCAGATTCGAATAATAATTGCCATTCTCAGGAATCCTCACGACCAATTTCCTCTACTCAGCGTGCATGTACGCATTGTCAGCAACACAAGATCAAGTGCATTTCAGCAGGCCCTGGTCCCTGTGCACGTTGTTTGAAGAAAGGGCTCGAATGTCGAATTGCTCCAAGAAAAAAGCGCATCTCTAAAAAATTTCGCCTCTCATCAGATTCTTCTACAATTTTATACTCGGCCAATGAAGATCATGGTGGGGTGTCAATTTCGGGCTCCGACAAAAATAAGACTATGGAGTCAAGAATTCAACAACAACTTCCTGCGGTCTCAAGTTCGGCCCAAAATTCAGATTATGTCAGTGACGTTTCTTTACAGCCAACTCAAACCCTTTCAGATCCTAGACAGATTTTGAATAATGCCGGTGTCTTCACGCCCAGTGAATTTTCTCAAGATCAATTTACAAATACTTCATCTGTTCAAGAATCGTCAAGACCACATATTGTACCTAGTAATTTTCTTCAAAGCTCAATTTCTCCCTGCTCCTTGTACTCGGTCTATCTTTCTCCCTCTCTGAATTGTCCTGGATTGTTTCGCAGGATTTCTGACCTGAGCTCAAGTAGTTTGGACATCAGCTCTGAAGCTCTTTCGACTGCAATTCCAAAGTCTAACTTTAAAATGCTTCTTGATTTACCTACGATGCCCATTTTTTCTATTTCATATTCAAATGATGAACTTACTGCTGAGAATTACATACCTTACGGAACGCCGCAAGATGACCCTCTATATCTCGAATGGCGGCAAACCTTCGGGATAGCTATGGTGCGATTCTATTTCAACCGAATCAATCCTCTGAATCCAATCATTCACCGCCGAAGGTTCGTCCGTGCATATCTTGCAAACATGGAATCTCCGGCTCTGCTATTAGCCATTTTTGCGGCTTCTGTAATATATTATGCAGCTATTGGACCTCTTGAGCAACGGAAACAGCTCCAAACAAAGATAATACGGCATCTACTAAGTCGATATTCGTATGTTCTGATGATGCCTTCCATCGATGGTGTCCAGACATTATCTCTGGTTGCAGATTCGGTTTCTGATCGCACAGTGCTGATGTATCATGGAGCAATTGTTCGAGCAGCCGTCGAGCTCAGACTTCATTTGGACTGTTCAGAGTGGGATCTTCCTGGTTGGGAACGGGCATTACGAAAAGCCTTATGGCTCTCTACTATAGTCAGAGACACTTGGACAACAGTTCGATATGTCAACACGCCTTCCATTTCTCCAGAATATTACAGCAGGCGTGCTCCGACATTGACGGAGCTTACACAGATAGTCTCATCAGAACTTTATCCAATAACGGACAGCGAACGCGCACAAGTAGAATCAAGTTTGTTATCATTTATAGCAGGCACGAAAATTGCAGAAATTTTGGCGGACATAAATCGTGCTTTCTACCAGAATCAGCGAGAATTTCACCCGTCTTCGAATTCAAAATATTCTCATGCTGCTGGAGCGTCACATGTTGCTGTCTCTATAGAAGGAAGACTGAACGAATCTTTGGAGAGTTCCTTTGGCCGATCTGCTTGCAGAGGTCTGTATTATGATAGACAATTGTTTGAAACGCTCTGGGCTGGCATGAGAGCAAACGGTAGGGAATCTTGGCCGGATCAGAGCAGACATTCTGAGGCAAATCATAAAAATGGAGATCGAAGTGAGCCTGGAGAGTTATTTCCAAAAATCACAGCCAAGCTTTTGACCGAATTCGCCCGCTTCTTGCTGTACGTGCCCTTCCTGCCACATCAGAGCTTAGGCACTGTTCCAACGTCATATACTACAGACTTCAACGATAGGTTTTTGGATTCGATTGAGGGAATAATTCGATGCTTCAAGTTAATGGCCAAGGTCGATGCAGAATCAGGGTATTGTTTTCCAGTGTGGATCAGCCACGTGGTGCTTATGGCTCAAATGGTGTTGTCGGATGTGCTATTTGCAATGATGGAGGATCAATTCAAGGCGCGGCCGGACTATCTGAGACAGTACCTTCAGCAAGCTGAAGTCAGAAGTCCTCAAGGATATCGAATCACGGCATCCCAGAAAAGATCAATGTTCTTTCAGTTAGTTTATCATGACGTGTTCAGTACCAAGGTCCTAGAGCAATCTTCTGAACTTCAGAGTGTGATAGGTGTACTGGCAAAAAGATGGGACCAGTTCGAAGAAATTGACAAAGTGTTCATAAGAACCGCTCGGTTTTTAGGTGTTGAAAATTTGATTAATGATTATTATGCATGGAACAATCGCACAGCTCTGCCAGCTGGGAGTGGCTTGGACAATATAAATAAAGGAAGCTCGACAGATGAGAACGTTGAAATTCTACCATTCAATGCGCAAACAAGAACCCAACAGCAGCAAGCAGTAGATTCTACGTCGCAATCAGCAACTCCCGCAAGCGCTGGATCATCTTCGGCAACTTCAGGAAGCTCATCAGTGCCGTGTTTGCCGCCGGTATTCCATTTTGCAACAGTTGGAAAACCTTCTGCTTATAATGGGACAGGGTCCGGCATAGAAGGGACGCGAGAAGGAAGCGAAAGTGGTGTTATAATCGGTGTGGGCGACACCGGCATGATCCGGAACAGTCAAGCTGTACCCTCAATGAGTGCAGATATATCGAGGATTCTGAACTGCTCTGATATGAGTCAAATGGGATCATCTAGTTTGATGGCCAGTAATGAAACTTCATCTCCTGCTTCAAAATTAATACCAAGAATGAATCCACCGAACGTGGCGACGTTTTCGGCGGGCTCGACAGGAGCAGGAGGATGGAGTTCAACAGGTAGTATGCTCTCTCCGGAACGTACTCCTCTGTGCGCGCCGCAGACTTGTGCTGGAGCTAGAGAAGGAGCCGGTGGAAGAGCATCAGGGGCACCTGTGAGAGCAACGCCGGCAACGTCGAGAGAGGCCAATACAGCTGTCTCCGAAGCTAGAGAATCGGACCGGGCCCGTCCGATGATGGGTAGTGAAGATATTGTCGGTGCAACTGCAGCAGCAACCTCAGGACGAGGAATAGCAAAGTCTGGGTCTGTAGGAGGAGGAATAAGAGCAGATGGATCTAATAATAATACTAATGACAGCGGAATAGGCGGAGCAGGCGTCGGAGGAAGCGGGATGTTTGGGATGGACGACTTTTTTGTCAATATGTCTGGTAATTTTTTCGAACCAATTGGAGATTATTCCAAGGATATATTAATGTAATTTATGGTAAGTCTAGTGTGTATATGTGCGTGCAAATATTGGGATTGAGGAGAATGTTGGAATATAATAGTGTTGAATAAAAGTCAAAAGTACAAATTTAGTAATGTAATTGGTCGTGGACTCGGCACTGGGGTAGCAAAGAGCCAGCCGACTATGGCGTTTGCATTTGAGCACGGATCTACTGCCTGTGGGGTCCTGCCAGTCTGAGTTTACGCACTGCGTTGATCCACTTTGGGTCTTCTATGAGTGCAACTTGTGAGGGAACAACAACAGCGGCAAATTTTAATGAAGATATTCAAAAAATAGCACCGTCTTGCTTTAGCAAACGAAGATGCCGATAGAAAGTCAACCATGTGTGCTGGAGCAGTTAGTCACCCTGCCAGGGTCTTATCGGAATGTTGTGCCTGTTGTTATCGCGATAAGCCAAGCCTTTCAGCACTCTCGCTCATACCCCTCTGCTGTCTGCTCAGAGCAGTAGCCGACATACTCACTCTATGGCCAGGGTCTGGACTGCGAGCGGTTTCTCTTTTTTCCCTTGCCTACCTCTGTCCGGACGCTGTGAACACAGCCTCATCAAGAGCCAGCTTCTTTTGTTAAGGAGAAGAGCAAGCAAGGTCCGTTGAGCGGCGACCTTGCGCTTAGACTGAACTAACTGGGATCCTGCTGCGAGCTGCGAGCTGTGGAGTGCCTAGCGGAGGGCACGTGGTCGCCGAGCTGTTGGGGTTTGTACGTAGATGCTGTTCAGGTGAGAAATTGCCGAGTCTCGAAGAGTTGCCGAACTGTGCAAATGTTTGTATTTCTCTACAATCTGTAAATCCAGCTGACGGTTAGGCATTATTTGTGTCACTTTCATAATTTGCCATGTTCGAATCAATACTGATTTCTCGTCCTTGCGCTACATTTCATCTCTGCAATCCATGGCCACTCTTGTCCTTTCTTGCACCGTAACACACTCCTGACGAGTGCCAAGCGCGGCGCAGGGCTCTTGTGCTGCGCTCTTACCCTTTTGGGCATCTCCTATACTCACTGAGTTCTGGTTCACAGTATGTGTGTCTGGCAGACAACAGCAAGATCGTGTAAGCAAGACGCGAACACAAAGCTGTCTGATGTAGTTGCAGTTGTCTTCTCCTCCTTCCTGTTTTTTCTCTGCTTTAATTCCCGTCGTTTCTCGTCTTTTCTTGTCGTGTGCGCTCTCTCTTGTTGTGCTCGGCTTTGATTTCTCTCGGCCTGGCATCTTTGAGCCTATTCCTAGCACTTCATTTGAGCCCCACAATTATCAGCGGGACAAGCCATACACTGTCGTGCGCCTGACTTCTTCAAGTTACAGTCGTTGTTGCAGGCCTTCCACCAACCTGCTCTTTCTTCAGACAATTCCAACCTTCTTGAATATCTCGGTAGCTGCTTGAGATGAGGTCTGATCGACGTGCTTCTCCGCTTTATCTCTCTGCTCGCTCGAACGCGTTGCACTTTTATGATCCTTCCCCACAGCGAAGGCATCTGTTGGCGCCGGACCACTATCCTCGGCCAACACATGTCGACAACGACTCGCTCTCTCCCTTGAGCGCGACCTCGCCTTCGCAGTCGGAGAATCTCCTCAACAGAGTTCCTTTCTACAGTCTGTTTGCAGACAAATCATCCATTGCTGCTGAGCTTTCGCTCATAGACGCGGTCTCATCGCCAGCTCTACCCCCACCTTCTACCAAGCCCGCTAGACAAACGGCTGCCTCGCGGGATCAGTTTCGACCAGTCCCTTACCGTTCCCTGCTAGATCCACCAACTTTTGCTTCCTCTACAACTGCTCAGGCTTCTGTCTCAACTTCGACTTCGCCCTCATCGCACTCACCGACTGTTTCTCAGCCGACTGCCTCGGTCTCGGCCCAAGCTGCAGCTCCTGTGTCTATAGATTTATCCGATTCGTCTTCCGGTGGCTCTGATTCGGATGACTTTTCGTCCTCGGACTCGGACGATTGGGCTCCTTCCTCTTCTACATCACCGTATCGTCATGCGTCTACAAAGCACTCTTCTCACCATCACCACCACAGTCATGGCAAGCATGCGTCCCGTCTGTCGCAGC
The DNA here is from genome assembly GCF_038497815.1 of [Lipomyces] oligophaga. NCBI lineage: Eukaryota > Fungi > Ascomycota > Lipomycetes > Lipomycetales > Lipomycetaceae > Lipomyces > [Lipomyces] oligophaga. The sequence goes on along the minus strand of NW_027117785.1, from coordinate 1,426,340 downwards.
CTTCCCCCTCGACTTCACCAATAGTGTCGTCTCTCAAGCCAGCCTCTTCTCGAACCCATCAATCTTCTTCCACTTCATCCAGAAGTGGCCGAGGATCCGCTACTACCGCTGCAGCGCCGACGACTTCCAAGACGGAAACCATCACCACCACCGCCGACGCCAAAGCCGCCCCGGCGACTGCAATTAGCTTACCTTCTAGTGTAGGCACTGACCTCTCTATGTCTGTGCTCCCGCCTCCACTTCCTCTCGAGGCTATTCCTCCCACTTTGCTCTCGTCTGGTGCGTCTATCCGTTCTTTCCGCTCTCGAACTTCTGGGTTTTCTTCCTGGAGGCCGCGTAAATCAGCCCCACCTACACTAGATACTCTGCCTCTCGAGGTGCTTGATCAAATATGCTCGTTTATGGACCAGTCAACGCTTCTGGCTATGATCCATAGCTGCAAGATCCTTGCTTGCTCTGGTTATGTTTATCTTTACCAAAACCCTCAGTTCACTTCTACCTATCGCTTCGCTCAGTTTGTGTCGACAGTTACTCATGACCGTACAGTCGCGTCATATGTACGATCGTTAGATCTGTCTAAAATTGAAAATGGCGTTAAAGGCAATGTTATTCTAGCTGGCTGGCGTGATTGGAAGTACAGATCGGAACCACTCTATTGGTCTCGCAAACATCACCACCACCATCATCATCATCACCATCATGTCCGTCGACTTTCTGGTGATAATACCAACAGTGTATCTGCGACGCCAAAAGAACGGCGCCCATCACTTCGCAGATCGTCATTGTCGTTTGGTTCGTCTAGTTCTTCAAGTTCTTCATTGACTTCACTTTCTGGAGGGCTAGCCTCCACAACTTCACTTGTTTCGTCACAATCAGCACCACGCAAATCAGGCAGACGGCATTCTTCTGCTTCGTCAGGTACCACAACTGCCTCAACTACTCGCGCGCGCAGTTCAACTCTGGCGATACCGATAGACGTGTCTGCGTCCCCTGCTTCTCGTGCAGCAGCTCGCAAGGCGGCTCTTGCGGCCCAAAGAGCAGAGCAAAGTCCTGTGAGTCTTAAGCATCCTCTTCAAAGTCCACTTTTGAAGCAATACTCGCTTGCCCGCGATGTTCCGCTTGGAGCTGTGATACATGTTATCCGTGCTTGTCCTAAGATTCAGCACATTGATCTTTCCACCTTGCCACTTGCTGCTGACTATTATGTCGCTTCTCGCAAGTATAAGCCGACTGCATTCACAAACTTACTGTTTGTGTCTGATGTTCCAAAGTCATACACATGGAGACCAGAAGAAACAATCCATGTTCTGGCGGGTCGCGACCTCGTAGCCGCTCTGCTAGAACTGCGAGATTTGCGCACTCTTCGAATGCAAAGTCTTGTATGGGTTTCGAAGGAGATTGTCCAACGAATTCTGAGCCATGAACGACTGGGAGACACACTTGAGTATGTCAATTTTGCTCAGTGTGGAATGAGCCGGGGATTGCCTTGGGCCAAGGAGGGTGCGGTTGAAGATTTTCAGACCATTCTACGAGGAGAAAATTGATGCGCTTTGTATTTCTGTATTTCGTTCACTATTCGCTGATTTTTTTTTCATTTTTTTTTTATTTCATCAGTGCTTGACTTTTTTCTATTGTATGTGTTTTTTAAGTGCATTGGAAGGGAAATAGCAAAACGGTATTGCATATAGAGTGCATTTAGGAGATTATTTTTCGGTTTTTTTTTTTACAAGAGAAAGTATATTTTGAAATGAATGATGTATGGTTCCACGTACGAATATATATATCTGCGTTCGTATCAGAATGGAAAAAGTAAATAGCGAATTTTTTAGAGCTGAAGAGAAGGTATAGACTATTTTGGTGATTATTGCGCAAATCCGAGTGACCAAATCCAGCGTAGGGTGTGGATTGACCAAGTAACTGCAGAAAGAGCGCCCGCTCGCACAGCTCGATAAGAATCCGAGAGCTTGAACGTGGCAGAAATGGACTAGCGGAGCAATTAGGCTGCCCTGAAAGATGATACTGCTCGGGGCAGAGGTAACTGATAAAGGAAGCGAGATCACGGGGAACACGCTAGTTCAAAAGTCCCAAGGTTCAAATAAAGTGTATGGTTATGTCCGCATTGTTCACAGACAGAAGGAGTTCTCGAATCGAACGAGAAGTTGGCCAATTGAAGTCGACAACCTTGCTATAAACCGCCAACAAAAATCAAATCAAGGTAGCTGGCAATTCACGATGCCGGCGCAAATGAAAAGATTGATATATCCACAGTACACGACGCCTGACGGGTTCAAGTTTGAGACGGTACCCAAGCCAGTGCTAGGTGCTCCAAATGAAGTGCTAGTCAAGATCTATGCAGCCTCTATCAACCCGATCGACGTGAAGCGAGCCCGAGGCTCGCTGAAATTTCTTTTCAACAATCCCATGCCTTCACCGATCGGATTTGACTTCTCGGGAGTGGTCGAGGAAGTCGGAAAGGATGTTACTGAGTTTAGCTACGGCGATAGGGTGTTTGCTACTATGACTGAAGAGTACCGAGGCACTTTCCAGGAGTTTTGTGTGATACCCGCTGAAATGCTGAGCAAGATCCCGGAAAATATGTCCTTTGAAGATGCTGCCGCCTTGTCTTTGGCCGGACAAACTGCACTGGATGCTTTGGATATGGTCATTGCAGACAAAGAAGAAGGAGCAGAATGGTTCAAAGGAAAAACAGTCTTCATTGTGGCAGGTCTTTCATCGACGGGATCTACGGCAGCCATGCTGGCCAAAAACGTTTACGGCGCTGAGAAAGTCATCATAACGGCGTCTTCTAAAAAAGTTCCACTAGTTGCTGAATATCTCGGTGAAGGAGTTGTAGATCAAGGTAAGTAACTGTTGGATCATGCTGGGATTGGGCGGAGGGACATATGGGGAGGGGTATGTGATGCGGGGCTGATTCTCTCACTCAGTAATCGATTACAAGACCGAGGACCCGACAAAAGTGATTGCACCTAAATCAATTGATCTCGTTCTTGCAACTCAGGATTTTGGATTCCAATATCTTCATCTAATGAAGCCGGGCGGCGAAATCGTCTCTCTCGTCGCGATTCCGGACGTGCCTTTGTTTCTCAGGCCGGATTCGCCGTTTCCCAGTTACTTCGGCCCGGTTGTCCGTCTCTATTCAAAGATCGTAGAATACCGTGCGTCGAGATACCAGACAACCTTCCACGGCGCTATGTCTTATTCTACTAAAGAAAAACAGGATAGGCTAGCTAAATACGCAGCCGAAGGGAAAATCCATGCGGTAATTGCAAAAGTATGCAATTTTAGCGACCAGGATGCCGTGTTGGACATGTTTACTTTGGTGAACGCTGAAACCGGGTACACGGGTAAAATGGTTGCCCGAATCGGCCAGCCATTCAATGTCAGCGTTCCTCGGGGATTTTTTTATGCCTAGCAAAGAGTTTCATCTTGAATTGAAGTCTGGTTTTTGATCTGAACAAGTCTTATTTAAAGGGACCTGCTTCTCCACTTCGCCGGCAGGACGTTGTCGCTAAATGGCCTCACGATCTGCGGCGCATTCGTCCTCCATGCCCTCTCTACAGCTTTCTAGCTGGCTGTCTGGTTTGACCTTCTGCTACTAGACTGATTTAGTCCAACTGTAAATTTCCGTTGCCGCTCTTCGGGTGGTCATTTGCGCAGGTAATTATGCCTGGCAATCTAAGTCCTGCGCAATCCCTCAGACAGTCCTTGGACAGTTGTACTTGTGTTTGTTCGTTTCACCTGATTAAGCTGGTATCCATCTGCAAATCCAGTTGAATTTGACCGCCCTCCTGGCAACTGCTATTCCTCTTCCCATAATATATGGTAGTCGATGTTAGGGCTCCCACTTATTGAGTTCTTTCCCAAGCAGGGTGTAGGGTGTTAGACGTAACTCGATATTATCCGAGCGGAAGTGGCTTTAACTGCAACTGCGTCAGAATGTCTAAAGCCATAACTGCAAGATACAAGTAGATTTACGCTGTGGCGGCGGCGGGAACCATCGCAGTATAAAATTTTTTTTGTTAAAGGCGACGTTCTCCCACTAAAGCTCCTTCCTTCGTCTTCCTGTCTTCCTCTTTTCTTCTTTGTCGACCTTTTGTTCTCTGCAGAATTGCGTCTCCCGTTTCTATTTGTTTTAGAGAAGATATCTGCTGAGTGTAAGCTCGTCTGCCGATATTAAGTCGACTAGTTTTTGTCTCGAGTTATCCTGTTATAGTTGAAGTAAGTTGCTCCATTTTTGTCTGGTGGTTTTGTTGCTATTTTTTGGTTTGATTTTGTTCTCTTTATCTGCTGGTCTTGGACTGGTCGCACATAGCCAGTTTCGACTAACTCGATCTTCAGAATCCGTTAAATAATCATGTCTTCGGAGGCTGCTGTTTCTCTCCAGACCGTCACCGACCTTTTTTCCAAGCTCACGGTTGCCTCAACCGATGACGAGCGGGCTTCCCTTTCTACTTCCCTTGCTTCTATTCTTTCTAGTCCAATCGAGGATCACGATGTTCCCACCTCTCTTGTTGATTCGATCAAGAAGGCTCTTTCTAACAAGAAGGATGCCGTTGCTCGTCAGAATGCTCTGGAGGCTCTTAAAGCCATTGCCTCCGCTGAGCTCACTCCTTCCCTTGAGCCCTATATCGTCTCTCTAATTCCTGCTGTCATAGAAAAGGCTTCAGACAAAGTCGCAGCCATTAAGGCTCTGGCTGAGCCAACTGCTATCGCTATTGCCAAGGCCATCAACCCTAACGCTGTCAAGTTCATTCTTCCCTTAGTGTCCGAGGTCGTTTCGACTACTCCCAAGTGGCAGGAGAAGGCCACTGCGCTCAATACCATCATCGCATTAGTTGATACTGCTCCTGGTCAGATTTCTCTTCGTATGCCCGAGCTTATTCCCCTTCTTTCTGAGGCTATGTGGGATACTAAGGCTGATGTCAAGAAAGCTGCTCGTGCCGCCATGGTTAAGGCCACTGAGACCATTCAGAACAAGGATATCGAGAAGTTCATTCCTCAGCTTATTGAGTGTATTGCTAAGCCTACCATGGTTTCTGAGACCGTCCACTCTCTCGGTGCCACCACCTTCGTCCAGGAAGTCACTTCTGGTACTCTCTCCATCATGGTTCCTCTTCTTTCCCGTGGTCTCGCTGAGCGTGACACCGCCATCAAGCGTAAGGCCGCTGTTATTGTCGACAACATGTGTAAGCTTGTCGAAGATCCTCAGGTCGTTGCTCCTTTCTTGCCAAAGCTTATGCCTGGTCTGAAGACCAATTACGACAACATTGCTGATCCGGAAGCTCGTGATGTTACTCTCCGTGGTCTTAATACTCTTACACGTGTTGGTGATGTCAAGGATGGGAAGATCCCTGAAGTTTCCACTGCTGGTGACGTTAAGGTTTGTCTTGCTACTCTAGAAAGCTTAGTTAAGGACAAGAAGGTCGATAAGAAGTTTACTCTTATTGAGGAATACGCTGCTGCCATCGCGGGTACCCTTGTCGATGAACGAAATAACGAGGCTGTCACCTGGACTGAGACTATTGTTCCTTTCCTCACTGCCTTCCTTCATGAGGATGAAGCAAAGTCTATTGTCGAAGACTTCCGCAAGCGCTCCATTGCCAACATTCCTGGTGCTGCTATTCCTGAGGAAGAAGAGGAGGAGGGTGAAGATCTTTGCAACTGTGAATTCTCTCTTGCTTATGGTGCTAAGATCCTTCTTAACCGTACTGCTCTTCGTCTCAAGCGCGGTCGCCGGTATGGTCTCTGTGGACCTAACGGTTCCGGAAAGTCTACTCTTATGCGTGCTATTGCCAACGGCCAGGTCGAAGGTTTCCCTACTCAGGAGGAGTGTAAGACTGTCTACGTCGAGCATGATATTGATGGCTCTCAGGAGGAAATGACTGTTTTGGACTTTGTCTACAGCGATCCCGGTGTCCAGATTGATAACAAGGACGAGGCTGTTAAGGCCCTCAAGGATGTCGGTTTCTCAGATGAGATGATCCAGATGCCTATCTCTTCGCTATCAGGTGGATGGAAGATGAAACTTGCTCTTGCTCGTGCTGTCTTAAAGAAGGCTGATATTCTGTTATTGGATGAACCCACTAACCATCTTGACACTGTCAATGTTGCCTGGCTAGAAAATTATCTAAACACATGTGGTGTTACCTCTATCATTGTCTCGCACGATTCTGCTTTCCTTGATCATGTCGTCGAGTTCATCATCCACTACGAGCGCTTCAAGCTTAAGAAGTATAAGGGTAATCTTTCTGAGTTTGTCAAGAAGGTTCCTAACGCGAAGTCTTACTATGAGCTTGGTGCCTCTGAAATGGAGTTCAGCTTCCCTGAACCTGGTTTCCTTGAGGGTGTCAAGACCAAACAAAAGGCCATTGTTAAGGTTTCTAACATGACCTTCCAGTACCCTGGTACTTCCAAACCCCAGATTCGTGATATTACTTTCCAGTGCTCGCTTTCGTCTCGTATTGCTGTTATTGGACCCAACGGTGCAGGAAAGTCTACTTTGATCAACGTTTTGACTGGTGAGCTTCTTCCTACCAAGGGTGAAGTCTATGTTCACGAAAATTGCCGTATTGCATACATCAAGCAGCATGCTTTTGCTCATATTGATCACCATCTTGACAAGACTCCCTCCGAATATATTCAGTGGCGTTTCCAGACCGGTGAGGACCGTGAGACTATGGATCGTGCCAACCGTATCATCAATGAAGATGATGAGGCTGCAATGAACCATATCTACAAGATTGATGGTATTCCACGAAGAGTTGTGGCTGTCAATGCGCGCAGAAAATTCAAGAATACTTATGAATACGAATGTTCGTTTGTTCAGGGAGAGAATATTGGTCAGAAGAACGAGCGCTGGATTCCTATGTTGAGTGCTGACAACGCTTGGATTCCTCGTAATGAGCTTATCCAGACCCACGCTAAGATGGTAGCGGAAGTTGATATGAAGGAAGCTCTTGCCTCTGGACAGTTCCGTCCTCTTACTCGTAAGGAAATTGAAGCTCATTGTGCTATGCTTGGTCTTGAAGCGGAGCTTGTTTCCCACTCTCGTATCCGTGGTCTTTCTGGTGGTCAGAAGGTTAAGCTTGTGCTTGCGGCGTGCACCTGGCAGCGACCTCATTTGATCGTACTTGATGAGCCCACCAACTACCTTGATCGAGACTCTCTTGGTGCTTTATCTAAGGCACTTAAGAGTTTTGCAGGTGGTATTGTGATCATTACCCACTCCGCTGAGTTCACCAAGGATCTCACTGAGGAAGTCTGGGCTGTTTTGGATGGAAAGATGACACCATCTGGCCACAACTGGGTTCAAGGACAAGGCAGTGGACCTCGTCTTGATGCCAAGGCTGGAGACGAAGAAGATAAATTCGATGCTTTGGGCAATAAGATTGAAACTGTTAAGAAAGCCAAGAAGCTTTCTGCGGCCGAGCTGCGGAAGAAGAAGAAAGAGCGTATGGCGAAGAAGAAGAAATTGGGAGATGCTTACGTCTCATCTGATGATGAGTTTTAAAGATCCGGTTTTTTAATTTTATGTTAGACTTTTTTCATTTAGTTTTCACTGTTTTAACTCAAAATTTTATTACTTTTATATATGTTGCTCCTATTGATGTACGGCTTGGATGGTTGCTTTTATTTTTGAGGAATCATTATAAAATTTATATTTTTTTCTATCAACGTAAAAAATGCTGTTAAGTTAGACGCAGAATAATATTATCTTATCTTACTTAGTCAAGTTGTAATGAAGTCTGAACCCGCTAGACAAATATTACACAGCCGTAGCAGATTTGTCTCTGATAAGGGCCACGACATTTTCAACTTGGAGACAGATGCCCAAAATTTGATCATTTGAAGCTTTAATTCTTTCCGATTCTGCGTCAAACAAGGAAATGGACTGCGATTGATCTATGGACGAGGAGGACGAGCGGAAGAAAATGACTTTATCAACTCGGTCGATTATAGCACGAAGTCTCCGTTCTTGAATCATTTTGGCCGCGTAACCTTCTGCAGCTTTCGGCGACTCTAGACCCAGCAAATCTGCAAGCTCTGAAAAGGATATATTGAGATAGAGTTTTGAAGCAGCCAGAAGATTGTGTTCTGTGACTGCGCGGTCTAGGACAGAATCCGGTGCGTAGTTCGTGATGATGGCAGTGCTCGTGGTGGAGGTCGTGGTAGGCGGTGGAATTGATTCTGGAGGTAAAAGATGAATTTGAGGAATTGGTCTTCGAACAGAAGCAAGATATCTCTGCACTTTGGAAGCAGGTAAAAGTCGCTCGAATAGTAGATTGTCTAGCATATCTTGTTCAGAAGGCAGCTGTGAAGGAGTCGAGGGATCGAACAATAGTCGTTCATCCTTTGAAAGCAAGGACAACATCCGTCCTCTCGCTGGTCCTGCGGGAGCCAAAAGAGCACATGAAACAGCAGCAGATAGTAGTATAAGTCGATCGTCGGCGTCGACGGTGGGATCAGAGGCGGTAGTGGCTCCAGAAGCTGATGAAGACCCATGTGAAATTTCATAGTATCGGGCAGACGCCTCGAGAAATTTCCGTCGTGCTTCAAACACTTTAGCTTGCGCTAGCTTGAACTGTGATTTGGCTGCTTGATCTTCGCTCGATACTAATAGCGGTGCTATCTTCGAGATCAGGTCCTCCGCTTCGGAAGCTGTTTGCTTCGCCAGGGCGGGGACATCGAGGTCATCTAATATATTTCGGAGAATGCGAATCAGAATCGCGACTCGGTATCCATCCGAAATGACTCTTTGACCAGAATCTAGTCGAATTCCAAGCAAAATCGTTGCAGCCTGGCGTCCACGCGCTTGAGATTCGAAAAGCCCGGCTAATGCTTCGCGGACAATGGCGTCTTGATCTTCAAAGGACACCAAAACCGGCTGTAGAGCTTGAATGGTGGTAGAAAAAATTCGTTCCCTATCCGACGCTTCAGCTGAGAGTGATACAACATGAGACACATATGAAGCAACAACAGGTCTCATTACAACTAATCCAAGAGCTTCCAAGTTGGCCAGCACGGCCGATAGAAACGGAGGTAATGATGATGGTGTAGTCAACGGCGCCAGAAGCGCCTGGAGCTGTGCTGTTTTCTCGGGTTGAGCTGCTCCTGAGATTGCGATCTCGTCCACTCGAGACGATATTTCTGCCATTTATTTCAAAACGAATTTCGATAGACTAATATCGAATACTTGTCGCAGACATTAAAAGATAACCTTAGACCTTACAGTTTGTTTTCCGAGATCAAGTTCCAACGAAATCTGCGGCGTCGATCTAAAGTCGCTTAACCGACTCTTTACAAATTTTGGTCCCTAAACGAGTTTTTTGGTTTATTTCTATCCGTACAACTGGAAACATTAGTTTATTCTGATTCAAATCCAATTTCCTGTCGCAAAGAATCGAAGCTGAGTCGAGACATAACAGCTGCATCGCTACGACCAGTCGGATCAAATGCGGTCGCTGATCATCGACAGCTTTGTTCTCGAAGCGTGCTTGAGCGCCATTTCAGCCGTCGTCGCTGTTATTGTCGCTCGTAAAGTTCCTGATCCATATTTAGTAAGTTGATATCCGGTGAATATTCTTGCTTCGTTTCTAACAGGTTGATATTCAGGACGAAATATTCCACATTCCTCAGGCTTGTCGATATTACAATGGCGAATACACTTGGGACCCAAAAATCACAACCCCGCCGGGTTTGTATCTCGTTTCATTGCCAATTATTCGGCTAGCCCACTGGACTCTTGGCGAGTCGTGCACAGTATCTGTACTTCGAGCAGTTAATCTATTTGGAGTCTTGTTTGCTGTCCCGGCGTCTGTCCGATTATGTGCCGCCACCTCGAACAGAGATCTCCCTTTATTGATCCAGCTGTTTCCTCCGCTGTACTTCTTTGGATTTCTCTATTACACCGATGTTTGGTCAACCGTGTTTGTGCTGTTGGCCATGTCGCCTGCACTGGCCCCTACCGGATTATTAGCAACCAAAGTTCCCAGATATATAAGGATACCACTGACTGCGTTCTTAAGCTCAGCAGCTGTGCTCATGCGGCAAACAAATGTCGTCTGGATATGCTACGCGGCCGCCCTGGAACTTCTCTCCGCTTTGGTTTATCCAGCTGCAAAAGGTAAAGAACGAGCAAACGATATATACCTTTTGAATTCCAGTCGTCAAGTCGAGGATGTATCTTCCATCGCAGATATTTTCAGGGCAATCGTGGCGGCTTTCGTCCGGACTTGGACTAGAATAAAGCCAGGCAGGTCGAAAATACGCAAGGCACTCGTCGCACTCTCTTCTTATGGCTTTGTTGCGGTGGCTTTTTCTGCCTTTGTGTTTTACAATGGAGGAATAGCACTTGGTAAGTGTATCTAAATTCGCACATGAGAAACATGAAATTTAACGAATAATTAGGCGATAAAGATAATCATACAGCTGGAATTCATATTCCGCAAATATTCTATTTTACAGTTTTTTCATGCATTATTTCTGCTCCTACAACAATTCCAATATTCTTCAGCTCTTTGCAAAAAATCACAAGCGTTCGAGGATTATTCACAGTTACACTTGCTGTTCCAGTCGTACTTTTCGCCATCGACAGGACAACTATTGCACATCCGTTTCTTCTAGCTGACAACCGGCATTATCCGTTCTATATTTGGCGACGGATCATTAATTTGACTCCTAATTCGCGATATTGGCTAGCTCCTTTGTATATCGTTGCGACTTGGTTAGTGTTTTGGGTGCGTCTGCGGTCCGAGAGAGTACTATCTGTGATATTATTTTTTGGTGCGACAGCAGCCGTTCTTGTCCCATCACCATTGATTGAATGTCGCTATTTCATAGTGCCATATGTGGTTTGGCGACTCCGAGTTGCGGAGCTGGATTCTGTAGAAGAAGAACACTCCAGTGAAAGCCAGCAACAAGGAGTGGTCATGAGAAGGGTTGAAATTGCATGGTCCGCACTGATCAATGCAGTCACATTAGCACTGTTTCTTCTGAAATCATTCGAATGGCCGTCTGAACCAGGTGTCCGGCAACGGTTCATGTGGTGATTAGGAGAATGTTTTGCATAGTCCTTCTGATTTTGCTTTGAATACCCATTCCGATCCAAAAGTCTTTTTTATTATGTTTCTGTTAGTTAAAAGTTTAGCATTTCCATATCCGAGTCATCATAATTCTCCGATTTCAAAGGTTGCCCCGAATCTGCTGCAACTATGGAAGGAACATCCCATCCTAGTATCCGGCTTCTGTCCAAAGCTTTCTGCGCTTCAGATTTCCGACCGATGGACATCAGCCCCATCCCCAAATACGCATGCAGACCAGGGTCTTCGCTGAAAGGAAATTCAAGAAGTAACTCTTCCAATCGATCGACCATCTCGTCGATGCGTCCATGTGCTATATCATTCGCACATATTGCGCCTAAATAAAGTGTACTAGCTTGATTGTGCACCCGAATTCGAACTTGGCTTTGCGCAATCCTACGGTCCGGGATTTTTAGATACGCGCCTGTCGAGAGTAATAGCCATTCTCGTAGTTTTCTCTGCTCTCTTGGAGACGTATTCAGTAGCTCCATCATCTGCGTCCATAGAGGACTGATGATCTCAGCCGTAGTGCCGTTGTGATGTTTGGCATGTGAAGGATGACGAGGGGCCGGTGCACGCGATCGGAGAAGCAGCGCCAGAGCTCGTCGAGCTGTGCTTTCATCGTTGCGTAAGAGTGAATAAGCTAAAACATCACATAATGCTCGACGGTGCGTTGCTTCCGTAGAAGAAGTCACCATCTTGTGCCGTTAATATTAGCGTGTTAATTTTAACTGGGAATTTGCTTCAAGCTTGATTCAGGTGTTGTCTTGTTGGGACTTTCAAGTATGCTAAGTACACTTGATCAGACTGGACAAAACAGGAAATATTTTAAATCTACTTCATATTGTGACAAGATAAGCATAATTAAATCTATGAACGCTATGCTCAGTGATTGATTGTGCCTAATTCATCTGGACCTAGATGACTCTCTCCATTAGCTCATTACAGTACATCAAATGATATCAAACGCTGTATATATGTATATGTATCTGTATCCTGAGTGTACAGAACGTCTACGTAAAATGTAAACTAATAAAAAAAGGAGTCATGTACAGGCAAAGTACTCAATGAGACTAACGATAAAGAGATAATCGGAACAACCAAATGGTAAAACAGGAACCAGAAACCAGATTGGATACCTGTAACAAGACTAACAGAGAAAGGCCCACTTACGCAGTAGCCTCACGATACTTGTTCTCCTGCTCGGTTTGTAATTGGTCAATCTCCGGAGCCAACTCGGAGAGTATCTCGAAAGATGCCTTGTGGTAGGCAAGCTGAGCGGCAACCAAATCTGTTAAGTTACGTAGGGGCTCGGGAGTGTCGAGAACACTTTTCATGGTCGAAACGGCTTCTTCAGTCGCAGCAACGAAGTCATCCTCAGCTTGTTCAACTTCCACTCGCGCAGCATCTTGTCGTTCTGGTCGCGCAGTACGAGCAGTGGTCTTAGCCGCATCCAACGAAAGGCGTGCGTTGGTCACTTTACGACGGGCGCGATCGGCCATCTTGAGACTGGTATTGAGAGACGTTGTAAACGCCGCATTAAATCGCGAAGAGATCAAGGAATCTTGTGCAAGCTGCGCTTCGCCAACACGTTCCTCAGCAACAGCATACTTCTCTAAAGCAACTCCAAGAGGATCGGACATAGGCAGTTGGTGCGAAGCAGAAAGGGAAGCACGAGAAATTGCATGGGCAAAGGTTTTAGGCGCATGTTTCGATGTAGACGTAAGCGCAGCCTGCGCCTCGGCGGCAGTCTGAGCCTGCGCAAGAGTCTGAACTTTTTCAGAGACCGTACGAGACAGATCTACAAAAGATTCACGCTATAAATAGAAATAAAAAATCAGCGTTAGAAGTCAGCCAAAACCAAAGCATCAGATCGTCAAATCGCCAAAGCATGAATCGCTACCCATAGCCAAAACCGCTCGCCTGATGGGCCATGACAAGACTGCAAGAATTGGCAATGCAAACAATATACACTTACAAGATTAGGAGGATAATCGTATCCTTCATGAGAATATTGAGATCTGATAAGTCATTAAAATCACAGCTCTTCAAAATTCGATTATAAAATAGTTTAGTAACATGGAGTACTTACGTAACAGCAAGAAGTTTGGTGTGGACAGCTTTAAGCGCATCGACGCGTTTCTCCAGATCGACATACTCCTGCGGCAATTCGGTCTGAAGAGCAGAGTATTAGCAGACAGAAGGTGGTCATAGAATATTTATACATACTATTTCCTCAGCATTTCCAAGGCGTTCTTGAATTAATCTTCCAGTTCGACGCGCAAAAGGTGAGATCGACGACGTAAGACCTTTGAGGCTCTCATTGACTGAGTCCATGTTAAGCGATCCCGAAGCAAACGGGTTAAAAGAAGAGCTCATTGTTGTTTCAATTTCGATGCGATTGTAACTGGAGCAACTAGAAAGCGTCTAGATTGTAAGCACAAATATAAGAGTTACAGAATTGCGATTTGGTCAGACGCTTAAACAGTTCAAAGCACGATCAAAGATTCGAACCTGTTTGTTAGTTGTTACCTGTTTGTAAAATCGTAATCAGCTAGGTTGCGCGTGATAGGAGGCCGCAGCTGCTGCTGCTTCTGCTGCTTAGCATGAGTCAGGTGATGTCCGAGTGATGCATATGGCCAGATACAAGTCTGACTGAGCGAATTCAAGCATGCAAAGTACAAGAAATACAAGGGACTGGTGTAATACGGCGGTAAGCTGGATGCATAGGCTTGCGATCAGTATTTGTATATTACAACATACATCTAATTCCTATCGACAAGATACTTGCTTTTAATCTTGTTTCAGTGGATGGAACTAATTATACCTAAAGTTAGTGATATATGAAATATCTCGATTGAATAGGCAGTCAGTACAAATAACTCGCTAGAAGTAAATCAGTTGTACATGCTATGGGTTGTTACCTTGAGATTGTGTTTTGCTTTTATTTCGAGGGGAATACTTACGGTTCAAACAATTAATATACCATTTGCGGAAATAGAGAGTGCTCTGTGAAATACCTTTGTGGTGAATGACTTTGGACGGAGGACCGTCCTGGTTGTAGGGTGGGTTGTTATATCAACCCCCACTACGCTGAAATGATATCGAACTGTTTTATCGCTTGATACCATGGTATTGCAGTCAAGCAAAAGGCTATTACACTAATATGAAATTGCACTAATATGAAGTTAAGAATTATCCAGTCATAGATTGGTTGAATCATTCCGAACACCCGATGCCAAATATAGCATCGAGCATGAAAGCAAGCATTTATAATTTCATTTCCTCTTCTGGTGATGAAATTGAGACTTACGAATCCTGCATATTCTTATCTTTTGGATAGTCAGTGGGGTGTTAGGACTCTAAAGCAGTGACAAAACTTCGTCTTTGTACTGCTGTGAATATATTTTAGCTTGGACTTGGATTTCCGCTCTACTTGTCCTTTGAAACACAATCTTTATGATCAAATATTCTCACAATGTCGAAGACATCCTTTTCATGTGTATTCATTCACTGGATGCTAACACCAGTCGAGCAGTAACAATTTCAAAGTGGAGGTTGCCAAGCTATGCCGAGAAATTTGCTGAAAGGCTCTTCTTCATCGGACGAGAGAACTTCATTGTCTGCTCTTCAAAACGAATCTAGAAATCTAGTGTTCCTGAGGTGCAATCGGCAGCAACTGAGCAATTGAATAGCGTGCAGCTTTGTTCCTCAAAACGAGTATTCAATCTGATATCAAAATTCGTACCTTCGATGCTGATTGCATTTGTTATCATTTTCATGCCCTAATTGAGATTGGTAGTGGAGTTGATGTGAAAGGCAACCAAGCACTCTGTGGCACATCGTCTCATCCGGTTCCTTAACTTCCTGTCTATGGCCAATCGTCACACGCACGTGTCCGAGCCTCACGCACGATTCAGCCGCATGTATTCGTCGTCGAGGTTGGCGAAAGTGTAATTTGCTTGTCTGATCTTTTCTGATAAATGCTGGACTTTTGGCGCATATTTTGAGCTTTATGCCTTTTTAGCTTGTACAGTCTGAGTTATCAGCACGAAGTCAGAACTCTACGTTGAGAGCCGCACAGAACTGTCGTTGGGCCAAGTCTTTTGCCCAGCCGGGACTCGGACTCTGGCGTAAAGATCCTTCAATTTCTCCGTCAGAAACCTCTTTCTTCAGTTTGATATCCAGGCCAAGCCCGTCTGTTCTTTCTTTTCTGATTTAATATTCTCATTGCGTTGGCAAATATCGAGGTCTGCATGCCCTTTCTCGTTCTGTGAGTCGTCAGATGGATCCACGTGGACCTAAAGTCGCACTTGTATGTCGAGCACGTGTGTATTTATGATCACTCTCAACCTGCCTGATCCGGCCCTTAATTCTCTATATTGTCTCTATATGGCATGTTAATTGGCTGAATCCATGTTTTCTGAGTCGAGACTTTTGGTAGACTTTTTTTGATGTGCTTGGGGCTCGCTTTTTGTCGTCAGGTGGTCAAGTCCGTGTGTTTTCTTTCTCCAGTCACCTCGGTTCAACTTTCGTTCTTTGCCAGAAGCCTCGCAATAAAAAATTTCTTTTGTTTAGTTTGCTCTTCGTCGTTGCTAATCATAAATACCCCTTGTGTTCTCCCTTGCATTGCAATTGTTCACTCCTTGCTTGACATCGCTAGACATTGACACATTCTTCTGAATCATAATAGACTTAGCTTACCGAAATGAAGTTTGCTTCTGCTATTGCTGCTGCTGCAGTTCTGGTTATTCCATTTGTTGGAGCCACTAATTCCACGAAGCCTAGAAACTACATTTACTTTCTTCCTGATGGCTACGGTCCTGCTTCTGAGACTTTTGCCCGAGATTATGCTAATTACAAGAATAACGATACCAACAAACTACCGGTTGACAACTATGCAATTGGTTATGTTCGAACTTATGCTTCAGATACACTTGTAACTGACTCGGCTGCTGCTGCAACAGCTTATGGATGCGGCATTAAGACTTATAACGGTGCAATTGGTGTTGACCCCTCTTTCGCCCCGCATGGTAATATTGTCGAGGCTGCTAAGGTAAATTTCTTTTTCATCAGGCCATCCTTTCAATTCTGACTTTAATTACTAGCTGGCTGGCTTCCATACCGGTTTGGTTTCCACATCGCGAATTACGCACGCTTCGCCGGCAGGTTTTTCAACTCACGTCTTCGATCGCGATAGTGAAGCCGCAATCGCAGATCAACTCGTTGGATATGCTCATCCTCTTGGTCGCGTTGTTGACATCATGATGGGAGGCGGACGTTGCTTTTTCCTTCCTCAGTCTGATGAAGATTCGTGCCGAGATGACGACGTTGACCTTTGGTCTCTTGCTCAGACAGATTACAACTGGACTATGACATCTGGCCGCGAGAAATTCGATGAGCTTTCCAACGGTCTTGAAGGTGGAGAAATTCCTTTTGCCTTTATTCCTAATCTTTCTCATATGATGTACGAGGTTGACCGAGAGTCTTCCCTTGAACCCTCTCTTGAGGAAATGGCTATTACCACTCTCAACTGGTTAGATCGATTATCGAAGGACTCTGATAAAGGTTTTTTCCTTTTCATTGAGGCTGCTCGTATTGACCATGCTGGCCATAGTCATGACCCTATTGGTCATCTGCATGATATTCTAGAATACAACCGTGCAATGGAGGCAGTTATTCAATGGATTGCCACAGACCATACCGATACCGCCCTTCTGTCTGGTGCTGATCACGAATGTGGTGGTTTGACGATGGGAGTTCCGGATTACGCTTGGTACCCTGAGGTCCTTGAGCCAGGTTCGGGATCTGCAGAGCACTTTGTTTCCGTATACGAAGATTGGGAAGAGAGTTTTCCAAATGCCACTCAGGATGCCAAGAATACCTATGTTGCTACTCAGATTTTTGAACCTTACGGTATTTTTAATGCTACTGGATCCGAAGTTACTGGGTTTTACAATGCTTCCGATCCTGCTGTATATATGGGAAATCTTCTTGCAGCGCGTGCCGGCATAAACTGGTCTACCTTGGGTCATACTGCAGTGGACATCACTCTTTTTGGGTATGGCATTAACACCGACAGTCTTATTGGTAACTGGAACAATGTTGAAGTTGGCCACTTCATGGCTTCGCAACTTGGTCTTAATCTTAGCATAGCTACAGAAAAACTCCAGGCTAACGAGAGTTTCGTTGGTGGCATTTTGGCGGATGCCTCTGCTTCTTCATCTACTAAGAAGCTTCGTAAGCGTCTTCTTGCAGACCATGAGTCTGTACACCTTGGTCACAAACATTAAGTCGAAGTTATGTGGTATGAGGAGAGAGGAAGCGAATAAATTGGGTTTTAAAAAGTGAAGTTAGCCAATATAGATTATAATTAATTGAATGGGATTGCTTTAATAATGCTTTGGGATAAATAGTTTACAGTGCGCAAGTACTGTCTAGTAAAAGATTGCGTTCGTTGGGTGACCACACAGCCTGTCTTTTTGGAGGAGACTTTGTAGATTCGGGTTCATCACTAAAACAATTCCTTGTCTCTCTGCTCAGTTGGACAATTTACTAATTACTACAATTCTGAACAAATAGAAAGGAGTTCCGATGTCGTTAACTAATCTATCGTACAAAAATCTTCTTCCACAATCAGGAGAATGGAAAAACGACATTCGGCGGTTTCTTTCAGAAGATGTGCCAGCCTTTGATGTTGGAGGATATGTTGTAGGTGATTCTGTAAAGACGGCGACATTGAACTGCAAGCAATCTGTGAGTTTACTATTTAAGATGGATTATTCGATGATTCAAGGCTGAAGTACTATGACGCTAACTTCATTTTTCCAAGGGAGTGTTAGCCGGAGTTCCATTTGCTCAGGAGTTGGCGGATCAATGTGGATTGCAAATCAGCTGGCTGATTTCAGAAGGAGAATTCATTGATACGAGCTCTGCAGGGAAGATTGCTGTCGCAAAGGTATCGGGTCCAGTAAATAGCCTTCTATTATTTGAGCGGACTGCTTTGAATATTCTTGCGCGGTCGAGCGGAATCGCGACGAAGTAAGCGGAAACTTTGTTACTGGTGTGGTTATTTATGGGCTTTTGAAATGATTAATCCCCAAGTTAGGTCGCGCAAAATTATCACGCTGGCTCGTGAATCAGGCTATAACGGAATCATAGCAGGCACGAGAAAGACGACACCTGGCTTTCGACGAATCGAAAAATACGCGATGCTGGTTGGTGGTGTCGATACTCATCGTTATGATTTATCGTCTATGGTGATGTTGAAAGACAATCATGTCTGGGCGACAGGATCTATTACAAAAGCGGTTTGCGCAGCTCGGTCTGTATGTGGATTTTCGACCAAGATCGAAGTCGAATGTCAGTCTGAGGAAGAAGCCGACGAAGCCATCAATGCGGGCGCAGATGTGATAATGCTTGATAATTTTGAAGGTGACGGGCTACGAGTGGCTGCACAAAATTTGAAGTCTAAATGGAAATCTTCAGGAAAATCTTTTTTGCTCGAATGTTCCGGTGGTCTCCGCGAAGAAAATATTGAAGCGTATTTGACTGATGCAATTGATGTTTATAGCACTAGTAGCGTTCATCAGGGAACTGGGGTTATTGATTTCAATATGAAAATTGACCATTAATTATAATGAGTCTATCTGCAGAAATAAACTGTAAAATAAAATAGAACAAAACTCCTTCCGGTCCGAATATGCCAAAACAAGAAATAAGCAATAGGTAGAAAAAAACAATCAGATCGGATTATCTCCTTCGGGCCATGAGTGCATGACGACTCGAACTTTTGTATCGCCATATTTATTAAGCATACGGCCATGTTCTGAACCATTACGAAAGTTCCGGTCCTCTTGTACACCATAGCCGCCGGTTCCCAACCCGTTCGAACCTATTAATCCCCACATTCCTGTATCAATTCCGCCTGACTGAGCAAGCGCGATGTAATTTCTGGGCGTCATATGTAGTTCAATTTCCTCCAGTTTTGGCGGTATCGAAGCAAAAAACTCTGCAGCAGGATATCGAAATCCTTTAAGCGATAAAAAGCGGAGATAAATACAATTTTGGAGAATCGGATACCATGTCTTCTGACGCACCTGCGAGAACAGATTCAGATGTAGCACAAACGTTTCAATAGTTGTCGGCGGATTGACCGCGAGGTTTTTCAAGCGCTCAGAAAAGGTAAATGCCTCACATTTAATTGAATATTGTACGGACAAGTTTCGCAGATTTTTGAACAACGAAAGACTGAAAGGATAATTCCATTCGCAGTTGACAACTTCCAGATCTTTGACCTTAAGTAGCAGTGGTGTGGCACGCTCCTCAATAGGGTATTCGCACTGTAATCGGAAATAATTCAGATGTAAAATCTCAACTGCTTGGAACGCATGCAAATCCACGGTGTCAAATAGTGCTGGATCCGCGCTTGCCTGGTTGGATATCAATGTCAACTCGCGAACGGTTCGGATCGGCCGAAGATAGTGTATCCATTTCGATGATCCAGCCAGGACGATCGAAAGTTTAGACAGATTCACACATGAGTCCAGAATACATTGTAACACTTCTAATCGGTGCCATTCACCCCAACTGGATGGAACTATGATCGAGAGCGATCTAATGTAAGAGGACACATTCCGTAATGAATAATTGAGCTGCAAGTATAAGGCGTCGAGAAGCTCCCAAGTCAGAGAAATATCTGCGAGCAAAAACTGTTGACCCTGGCCAATATTAGTACTGCTCAACGAAATTTGGTAAATGCAAGAAAATACGAAACCGTACTATTGAGTACAATCGGTTGCAGGTATAAGCCAGATTCTGCAAATCGTTGCGCGTGCCGGACTCTTCTAGATCGCTGTAGATAGCCAATAATATTTCCTGCGGAAGCTCTTCTAAATGGCACTCTCCCGCCATTCTCCTCATCTGAATAACTCGTTGCGATCTTCCTCTAGCTGATTCGGCCTGCTCTCGTAGTAGATTGGAAATACTAAGGTATCCAATTCCGAGTCTGGTGTTGGGTATCTTTCGAGCCGCTCATATCTCTTCACATACCCGACCTCATCAGCTTAAATTTCCGGATACAGAACTGAGAAAAGACTTTCTTCAATTGAGAATAGTAAGATTGTTAAGTTTACGTTAAATAATCCTGATTTTCTTGTGTAATTAGCTTATGTGGTACGAATTTGCTTTACATTTTAATCTTTTTTGCTCCGAATATGTAGCACGTGCTATCAGGAAATATTTGATTCTTCCTCAATTGCCTATTTTTCCAACCACACAAAGGAGCGCCAGGTTTTATTGCCATCGCAATTGACCATTGAAGATCTATCTGCTGAATTCGGCTTATTTTTCGGGCTGTTACCTTTCACATTTGAATTGATTTAGGGTTTTTTATTTTCTACCTTCATTTCAACGACTAAAGTCCATGTATGGTCTTGATTCATCTTGAAAAATCCGCCCTCAATTTTTGTTAAACAAATTTATTACATCGCAAATAGTAGACAAAACTAAACCACCTAAAATTTAGCACATATAATTCCAATACAAGCCAAGGGAAACACAAGTCAATAACGAGTCAGAAGTTCCTGAAGTTTAAGAGCCACCTCCTCCACAACCTCCTCCACCTCCTCCACATCCGCCTCCTCCGCATCCACCTCCTCCGCATCCACCACCTCCTCCACATCCTCCTCCTCCTCCACATCCTCCACCGCCGCCACCACAACCGAAACCATAGGTGAGTGGAGCATAAGGAGCATACATTGGGAACCGATACCACTCAAGAGCCATAACATCATACATAAATGCCATGTTTCGATCAATCTCTTGAAGCGGGCCTTTCCCATTTGCACCTTTATAACTAACAGTCGGCTGCGCCTTTGGCGTGATCATTCCATAGCTTACAGCTTCGAGCCAATAGGGATGCTTGGGGACTTGGCCGGTATATCTCATGTTAGCAGGTAAGACTGCAACCGACATATCGCCTCGAGCTTGGGCATCCATGCATTTTTGAGTATAAAATGCATCAATCCGTTCGGACTTCTGTTTCTGGAACGTAGAGGTGAGGCCAGAAATTGAAAATGACTTGTTTTGTTTCTTATAAATTCTTTTGGACTCACAAAAAGCACACGTGCAACGATCCCAATCTTCGCTAAATTCGTGAGAAAAGTATTTCTTACTTCTTCCAATCATCGGTCCGAGACTAGTACCAAGATTATCATCATGATCAATCAATGTACCGGCTCCAACAATGCTAAAAGCGACGTATAAACCCGGATCACATTGAAGGGTATGCCAAGCAAGATCAGCATCCATTGGAGGGGACAAGCTTTCTTTATGATATTTCCGGAGTAATACAAAATATATCACAAACCTATAAATACAACGCGCTAGTGTAGTTGCTCTAAAAGGTGACTCGAGATAACCAAATTTCGTCATGCGGTCTATGAAATCACACTGTCGAATAACAGCTGGCTCCAAGTCAACTGAAAAATCCGAAGGATTGTCGCCGTAATTGGTCAAAATATTGTGCAGATTGCGCATTTTCTGTCGCTTAGCAAGATCGGCTCTCGACTTCGTTCGAGCCGTGACCTGGAGATTTGGAGGTAAAAACAGTTCGTTGTCTTTAAGATCTAATCGAGATTTGAAAATTTCAACTTTCTCGTCCCATGTCTTGTTTGGAAGCGGAAGATCAGGGAAACAAGACGCTATAATGTCATTTAAAGATGCAGGTCTGAGGTCGTCAGAGACTGTCTTTGGATGACTCGACGTAAAGAAATAAGATAAAGAACCTTTAATTGGCTTGCCAAAAGAGGCATAAGCCACGATGTCTTGCATTAATCGTTCGGCGCCAAGTTCCTTTCGTAAAATAACACCTTCACAAGTAGAGCATGCCAGTTTGAAGTCTGATTGAGCCCAACCCGAAGCGTCATCGTGATAGAATTCAAGAGGCACAGATGAACCACATCTATAGCAAGTAACCCCAAGTGAGCTTGTATCATCAAAAATGTTAAAGCTGCGACCCGTTGATTTCTCAAATGCGTCAATTGCAGATTGGGAAACATTGTAAACCAAGTCTGAATTTAAATCGAGAGAATCAGGCAGAACTTCAACTATTTCTTGCCATGGCATTCGCAAACTGGTCACGAGTGAACGACGGTTAGACCGTACGAGATCTTCCCAGTACGCCCGCGGATGGAGCATATGAGTGTGCCAGACCATCAGCACATCAATGGGAGGCAAGTTGTTACTGGTGATTTCATACTCGCCGGGGAGATAAAAGGATTTTTGCAGGTCAAGAGGCTTGCGGTCGGTGGGTAGAGAATTAAACCATTGTTGGTAGCGGTCTACAGCGTGAGCAACACAGCTCCTGAACCGAAGATACCCAGGATCATAATCGCTGTCCTGAGGAGCCTTATCAGACAACTGTTTGTCGTAAATGCCGTACAACCCATCTTTCTTCATGACCATGTCGCGAAAAATTCGAAACACTCGAAGAACTTTCAAATGCGCGTAAAGTTCGTCAATGTTTGGAAGAGCAGTGGCAGGAATCTCTTGAGAAAGTCTGCCCAGAAGATTGCTTACTGGATTGCGCACTTTCGTTTGATATAATTTATACTTGACTCGCTCTCCGGTACCAAAGGAGTCACCCAATGTGGTTTCGATAAAGTTGCGATTAATATCATTGCGAGTGTCCGAGGGGAATTTCACGGAATCTGTGTCTGCGAGTGTGGTTGAGGCAGACAGAACAGACGCAGCTGAGGATTGAATATATTCTGCCTTTGCCATATTGAAATTTGGCGTTGACATTGGATTGATAGTTTGTGTTTTTGCTTGCAATTAACTAAAACTCTCGAAGGTGCAGCGCAGCCTATTTATGTACTTTTTTGCTTCCAAGATACCGTGGTTTTCCGTCTTAGTACAGCAACAGACAAACTCCGACTTAAGAGTCAGCCGTATGGGTCACGATGGACAGTTTTCGCTTCTCTGAGAAGCTAATCTACTTGGCTTAATAGTTTGTGGATTGCGATTCGCTGACTAGTTCTACAGCTCTTATGGACTGCGTGAAGCATTGAAGTCTAATCGCAGACTTCCTCCTATGCACGTTCATAATCTCAGCCCTAAGCCGGTACTCGGCTGATAAGCATTTTCCAAGAAACGCCAGCGGGGCTGTACCCATATCCCATGACGTCACAGGCGTTGACCACTTTAGTAGTGTTCGTCTGATAGCCCGACCAGAGTATTTAAGTTGAATGATTGCTCGT
This sequence comes from [Lipomyces] oligophaga, assembly GCF_038497815.1. Taxonomy (NCBI): domain Eukaryota; kingdom Fungi; phylum Ascomycota; class Lipomycetes; order Lipomycetales; family Lipomycetaceae; genus Lipomyces; species [Lipomyces] oligophaga. The sequence goes on along the minus strand of NW_027117785.1, from coordinate 1,402,981 downwards.
TCAATTCGTACAAAAATGTGGGTGCAATATTTAATAATAGCGTTGTGGAGTAATATCCGATAAGTCCAGGCGTAGTCGGCTGTTTCACGGTCATGTAGAGCGGAACACAACCGCTCCTGCGTCTGCACTTTCACGATAGTCGCACAGCCATGTTCTAGCGAGGCCGTATCCTAGGAAAGCCATCAGCTAGTGCAGCCGTGTCCTAGTGAAACCTTAAGTAAATTCTCCTTTAGTCTTTTCGAAAACCGCCAATTACCGATCCTGCCTAAGCCAATTTCAATATTAGCTTGTGAAAGACTTTATTATCGTTTGCATCTGAAAGTCGACACCTATCAGCAGACCGAACTTCAGTCAATCAGTCTATACCAACCAATTATATCCAACAGCAAGACTTATTATTGCTTATAGATTTTAGCTTAGCATGGCAATAGTGCCGGTCCAGTCCATAGAAACGAAGACATATAACTTAAATTACATCAGATCACTGAAAGTAGCGAGGCCTAAACGAAAACTGTTTTGCGAGAACGACCGATCTCAACTCTAATTATTACGGGCTTCGATGAGATAGTTTGTACTCTCAATGTCAGGGCTTGGACATGCCTTTATCAGACAAAGCCATTTAGTGTCATTCTATATGAAAAGCTTTAAATTTCTCACCATCTAAAAGGGATGCTGGTTCTGATAGTGTACACTTGAATAGATGTCCCACTCGAAACCGAGACGAATGTGCAATTGACAGATTGCAGCTTGGATTATTATAATACAGTAGTACGTCAGCATTGCCAGAACTTCAAGTTATGCCGTAGTGTTCAGAAGATGAGTTATTTTGGTCCTGGACTACTCCAGTGCAAGATGCAGAGAAACCTCAATTGAACCCAAAAATCTACTTAATGATCCTACCTAGTCAAGTCTGAAGTACTTCCGTTTTTGACGGCGTAGAATATGAGTTTATTACACTGAGATATCTCGAATCAGATTAGCTCTTGCGCTTTTAACTTTAAGGATGTGTCCCTGATATAATTGTTGAGAGAGATAATGAGCATGGCCCTTTCCTGTGAGCTCAGGCAAGAATTATACCTCAAGTGTAAGTACATGTCACTGAAGCGAAATTCCAAAAGAATTTTGTTCCAGCAAATTACTTAAGAGCTGACTAAAATAGCATTCGCATATACAGACGATTTGTGCAATGCTGTATGCTCTGGAAAAACTGATAATCAAAGCTCCGTACACGAAGTTTTGCTCAAAGACTGAAAGAACATAATATACATCCAGCGTGTCCGCCTAAAAGTAATTGGCTAAATTAGTTTGGAAACCACGATCACTACAGACACACTATTTCGAACAAGAGGCAAAATTCTAGAAACTCGCCAGGTAAGAGCAGATTCGGGAATCTGTTGTTTTCGTCAATGCTTAAAAAGGCCGCAAGCTTGATTTACCAAGAACTTTTCCCATTGGGTTATAATACTTCTGCCCATCATAGTGCACCCAATGTCCTCTAGCAGAGCACGGCTTTCGGTACTATCAGCTCCAATCGTCCGGCTTAGCTTACACATTTCGGTAGACAATAAATCATGATACAGTATACGCTAAAATGGCTAAAAATGGACCTTAAATACATTATATACAACTTCCGACAGACATATCATACGACAAACCAGTTGCCGGCGAAAACAAACTTTTCTGTTTCAAGCAACTAAACACTCGAAAACGAATAAAAACAAATACTTTTTAATTACCTCCCAATGAATTAAAGTAGAAGTATCAGCCAACAATAATGATCTCCAATAATTGGTTGACTCTACAATCTCAGAATCACCTAGATAGCATTCCATAGCGCAAGGCCAACAACATAACTCAATAATCCGCCCACAAGGGTCATGAAGGTGACTCCGACAACACCAAACCTAGTATGTGTTAGTATCAAATGCGCACATATTTAGTAATTATGAGCAAATACGAACCTCATGATACCAATTCCCCAAATCGCTCTTAGGATACCGCGGTAGAATGCCACGGCAAATATAACACCAAGTTTAGCTCTAAAATCGATTGGAAGGCTTAGCAGAAGAGAAAATCCCAAATGATGTAACAGAGCCGAACAGCGCCAGAAAAAAGGGAAATATGTAGGTAAGTCAATCAAAGATGTCCCGATCAATGGAGCAATAGGATCTTCTCGCTGGCCCTGACTGATTTGAGCAGCCGTCGAGAAATCAGCAGCGGCCTGAGCCTCCTGGCTGTGATTTCGGTGATGATGATGGTGATGATGATGATGATGATGGTGCTCAGGTCCAGCCTCGTTGCCCTCTAATTCAGTCGAGCTGCGCGTAGTAGTGCGAGAAATATTGTTGTCATCACCTTCGAAAGTCAAATCAAATTCCTGAGCGCCTTCACCGGAGTCATTTGTGTTCCCGCTGAGAGCAGTTGAAGCAATAGCATCATCATCAAATTCTGCAGTACCAAAATCACTTTCAGAATCGAGACGAGAATAGCGGTACTGCTTTGACGGAACGAGCTGGCCAAGCGAAACACGGCACTCAGCCAGCGACCATGTGAAACCAAGAATATAAGCTAGATGCCAAGTCGAAGTGCTCAAGGGGAGTAAGAGCGCATAATGTACTAACTCCTCGGCAATACCAACAACAAACAGGATCAAAGATGTAAAGTACACAGAACTGAGCGGGAAGAACGAAAGTAGTAGACGCAGACCTAACATAATGCCAAATCCCGTCAAGCCAAGTCCGATCGCAGAAAAAATTTGGCCTGCAGATAGTTGCACGCCATGCGTCGGAAGAAACAGCATTAGCAATGCCAGAACATGGAAAGCGGCTAGTGATGGCAAGAGAATGCGGAAATACTCTGAGCGATGCATATTTGCAGGCAGATCAGATCAGATCAGATCAGAGGATCCGAACAGAGACAAATACTAGATAACTGGAAAACAACAATGAAAAAAGTTGCGAATCCTAATCGATCAACTAATAGTGAAAGGCTCTTATCTGAAATTAGCAAATCAGCAAAATTTGAACAAAAATCGACGGAGTTATAAATATGAGAAGAAAAGAATGCCGAGTAAAAATTGGCATAAGAAATCATCTCATCGAGGAAAAGGATTTTCCAATTGTGATTGTCCCGTGACTCTGTGATCGGTTTGTGAATTGGGACTTTGTGAACCTATTTCACCCCGGATTTGGCTCCTGGGTATTCCATCTCTTTTTGTCGTTGTCACAAAATCAAAAGCCGACTTGCACGTGTCGATCTGTTTGGATCGGGCAATTCCGGTAATTGTTCATGCTGCTGTTTGGAACGAGAAGTAAATGTATCTGTGAGAACTCCTGAAGTCGAATCGGCGAAGTAAAGTGATATGGAAGGGACTTGGGAATGGGTAAAATGTGAGCTGGTACGCTAGTCCAAGTCAGGCTACGCTGGCGTGTCAGCTGTCTACGCGCGTACTCTCGTACTCAAAGAAAAAGCTAGACGATAATTCCAACGCATATAGGACATAAATGTTGCCTAGTCAGTTACGATTCAGAACGTGTAATTTTGGCCGCATCCGCAGTCTATGTATTAAGAACACTAAGAATTATATAAATCACGTGACTATTCACGTGATTTGACCTTGTGCCTGGAGAGATTACGTACCTCTCTGCTCTGCTAAGATTTCTTTGTTTCACTGAGAGAAAAAATCAATTCTGAACGACTGTTTTCGCAATTTAGTGGCTCTTGTATGCTGGCGGGTAGCAGCAGAATTTGCTGACTTTTGCTGCTACTGTTTAAGGAATTTGCTGCGATTATTAGTGGTTGAATCGGCTGGTTTCGTTGCGCGTGTGCAACTCAAACTTCCAGGCTGTGTGCTTACAGTTGGTTTCTGCCTCGATCTTTTCAGTAGGCACGGCTTTCATCATGGATAGTCAGTCTTCGTTTTATCGACCGCGTGAGATCCTGCGTTCAGAATCTAAATCCTCGGCGCCGTCTTTATTGAGCAAACTGTCGGCCATGGCCACGGACTTTTCACCGTCGCTGTCGTCGATCCTGCCGCTTAATTCTTCACTTCCTTCCCCTCCATACAAGGACAAAGCTGGTCCTCGAATGAACATCCACTCAGCTCAATCTCTTCATATGCCTCCTTTCCGACCCTCCCGTTCTCGGATATGGATGCGCATAATCCAATTGACCCCACTCATCCTGATTATAGCCTTCATCACTTTCGTGTTTGCTCATTTCTCATCATCTTCTGTTCAAGCGCCCATGCATGCAGAGGTTACACGCAATAAACCTGAAGAGTTGGGCAAATTTTACACAGAAGAACAATTTTTGGCGAGCTACGGTCTCAAGAAAGATGATTTAACTCGTCTACGCCCTGCTCCGTTCCAGCTTGGCCATGAGAACGCGACTTTAGTTATGCTAGTCCGGTCAGTTACTTATTCTTCATCTTTCATCTTCTGTCGTATTATTGACTTGCATTCAGAAATCGCGAACTTGGAGATGCTCTCAGAACCATGCGAATGCTCGAGGATCGATTCAACCGCAATTATCGGTACCCTTGGATATTCCTGAATGACGAACCGTTTGAAGCTTCGGTAAGTTGATTTTGCTCAAACAATTCGCTGCTAGAAAATAATTAATGCAAAATTCTAGTTTATCGAGTATACAAAAGGCATGGCTTCTGGCCAAACTCACTACGGCTTAATTGATTATGATCAATGGAGTGTTCCAAGCTTTATAGATACAGAAAAAACCAAAATTAGTATGGAAAAGCTTGTTCAGGAGAACGTCATTTATGCGGGGAGCATGAGCTATAGACACATGTGTAGATACAATTCAGGCTTTTTTTTCAGGCATCCGCTTGTTCAGTCATATGAATGGTACTGGCGCGTTGAGCCAGGTGTCGAATATTTTTGCGATTTAACTTACGATCCTTTTACATACATGAAAGATCACGATAAAACATATGGGTTTGTGATGGCAATGTATGAATATCAAGCAACCATTCCTACATTATGGGACGCCACAAAACAATTTGTAGCCGAGCATCCTCAGTACTTGGCTGTCAACAACTCACTAGATTTTTTTGTCGATTTTCATCAAGCAACAAAGGAAGGAGAGGTTACGATTGAAGGTGATTTCAATTTATGCCATTTCTGGTCAAATTTCGAAATTGCGAACCTGAACTTTTGGCGGTCGGAAGCGTATATGGAGTATTTTTCTTTTCTTGATAAGCAAGGCGGATTTTTTTACGAGGTATGTCTCATATCTATCTGTATACTGGAATTTGCTAATTAGATGTTTAGCGCTGGGGTGATGCTCCGGTTCATTCACTAGCGGTAGGTCTATTTTTACCAAAATCAAAGATCCACCATTTCGGCGACATTGGATATAAGCATCCGCCCTACTCTCGATGTCCGCAGGATGAGGAATCGCATTCATCCGGTCGTTGCTTCTGCTCGAGGGGAGACCATTTTGATGATGATAGTTATTCATGTCTGCCTCGATGGTGGAACGTAGCGGGTATGTCACCAGGCGCAGGAAACAAAAAGATAGATTAGTACACTACGATCTGTGTACATCATAGAATGGATTTAGATCGAGCTTGCTCAGTGATTTAACTGTATAAAAGTAAATTTAACGATTGCATTACCTGTAAGTTTGCGCTGAGGTTGTAGTAGTGAGCCGCGTATTGTAGATCGGTAACACGATTATCCATTGTGAGTTTTCAAATATTTAATTTCGCTTCTATTGGATTTATAAATCTTTTGACGTCTGTAGCACGAGATTACATCGTTGTAATTAGGAGATTTATTCATTATATTGTCTCCAAAATGAGATTCAACGCATGTATTAGTCAATTCCGTTCACAGCTCCTTCAGCGTTCTTCATATAGCACAATCTGTTGCAAATTCGTTGGATCCATTTACACACCCCAGAAAGTCAATATACGTCAATTTTCGTCTGGATCCGGACGGCAAAATGAGTTAGTGCCAGTTACCTCTTTAGCTGATCTAGAGACCGATCTTTACGATGTCGTGATTGTAGGAGGTGGTGTTTCGGGACTGACACTAGCTGCTGCCCTCAGTAAGTATCTTATTAGAACTTTCGTCGGACGACTCTCATACTCCAGAATCCCAGCAGAGAACATCACAGTTAAAAGTAGCTCTTGTGGAAAGTATGTCACTGGAGCCAGCTTCTAATTGGGATCCCAGTGCGGACGTTTACTCAAACCGATGTTCTAGTCTCACCCCCTCCTCAAGGAATTACCTGATGCAAATCGGCGCCTGGGATCATATAGCGGCAACCCGAATCCAGCAGTATAAAAACATGCGAGTTTGGGATGGTGTATCTGATGCTCGAATCACGTTTGACTCTGAGATTCAGGCCGGTGTCAATTCAGAGAGACCTTTGGCATATATGGCTGAGAACATCAATTTACAGAACGGTCTGCTTGCATATTTGGCAGCAGATTCGAGTGAAAAAGTGACGATTTGGGATAAAACTAAAGTTCAAGAGATATCTTATGGGCCGAAGTTGACAGATGTCGATCTGACAACTTGGCCAAAGTTAAGTCTAGATAATGGGTCACAAATGATCACTCGTCTATTGATTGGCGCAGACGGAGTCATGTCACCGGTGCGCCAATTTGCTGGAATTGAATCTCGAGGTTGGGATTATGGACAGCATGGAGTTGTGGCCAGTTTGGATCTTGAGTGGGACGACTTCCAGTCTGTCGCATGGCAAAGATTTTTACCCACTGGTCCGATCGCCTTGTTGCCTCTCCCAGATGGCAAAGCGAGCTTGGTATGGACCACGACGCCAAAATTAGCTAGCCATTTGAAATCACTAGATTCGGATGGGTTTTGCACGATGGTCAATGCCGCATTCAGATTGTCGATGGTCGATATCAATTATATGTACAATCTGACAGATTCATCTGAATTGGAAACTGAGTTTGAGTGGCGCGATGAGCTGCTTCCTCTCGAAGACGAGGCCGTTAAATACCCCATTCGTGTCGTAAAGGCTACCGGAGTTGCAAGCTTTCCTTTGCGGATGCGTCATTGCGATTGCTACTCTGCACCTCGAATCGCACTTGTCGGAGACGCAGCACACACTACGCATCCTCTAGCCGGTCAGGGCCTGAATCTTGGCCAAGGGGATATTGCCTCACTGGCTCCGATTCTTGAAATGGCTTTGTCGAGAGGTCAAGATATTGGTGACGAGACAGTTTTACAGGAATATTGGGCAAATCGGTATCCCATAAACCATTTCATGCTCGGTGTTGTGGATAAACTGCAGAAACTATATTGCACGGATTTTCCACCCCTAGTGGCTCTCAGAAGTGCTGGACTAGAAATTGTAGATAATGTTCCATTTCTGAAACAGTTCATTGTTGCTCAGGCTACAGGTGCTTAGTTTCTGTATTTAATAATCATCTCTTACCATTTTCTCCTACATATTGCATTGTTTGCATACTTATCCGCCGCCTTTGCTGTGGCTCTAAGTTCTCGGTCTCGCTCCCTCCCCTAATGGGCGGAACGATTTCCTTCATCCAATATAAACTATTCAAAATGTTCTACCAAGCGATGAAATAATGGGAACCTCTACAATTATTTCAGATTGGATGTGGAGGTGCGTGAAAACGCCTTCCGGCTACGAGAAGTATATTTCGAGGGAATTCGAGCCAAGTGTGAAGAATGGCCGAGGTACGGCACTGATTCACACAGATCTGATATCGCGAGGTGTGATCCCAGATCCTTTTTTAGACAGAAATGAAAATTTAGTTCAATGGATTGGCGAGTCTGACTGGGAATATATAACCGAGTTCACGTATGATAGTCACCTCCAGCACGCTGATTTGGTGTTTGGTGGGTTGGATACGTTTGCGACCGTGGTGTTGAACGATACCAAGATACTTACGTCCAACAACATGTTTCAAAATCATCGTGTTGATGTTACTGAAATTATTCGAAACGGGAAAAACTCGCTCTCCATTTTATTTGAATCCACTTATTTAAAAGGAAAAGAGCTTGAAAGCAAGGCTAATGTATTGCCATGTTGGAATGGAGATGCTTCAAGACTGTACGTTCGGAAGGCCCAATATCATTATGGCTGGGATTGGGGACCGGTTCTACTGACATGTGGCATTTTTTCACCTGTAAAACTGGATGTATATGATGCTAGCATTACCGATGTCGGTATTTTAACCGACGTGGAAGAATCACTGGATCTGGTTCATATCAAAGTGTTGGTGTATGCGTCTGGAGAATACAGTGAGATAATCGTGCAGGTGAACGATGAGAGTGGCGAATTAGTTGCAAGGACAAATGTCAAGGGCAGTGATTCGATCGTGACAGTGCCCATTGATATTGAAAGTCCCCATTTATGGTATCCGCACAAATATGGGCCGCAACCGCTGTACTCATTTTATATCAGTCTGCTATCACGAGACCGCCAAGTTATTTCGACGTTTGAACGTAAAGCTGGATTCCGTCGAGCTGAAGTCATTCAAGAGCAACTGACCGACCAGAGTGGGACTTCTTTCTACTTTAAAATTAACAATATACCGGTTTTCTGCGCAGGCTCTAACTGGATTCCCGCTCATAGTTTCCATACTGCTCTCACCGAAAGGGACTATAAGGACTGGATCAGATTGGCCGTCGATGGGAACCAAGATATGCTTCGAATTTGGGGAGGTGGCGTTTATGAATATGACATTTTCTACGAGCTGTGTGATCAATATGGGATTCTCGTCTGGCAAGATTTCATGTTTGGTTGCGGGTTGTATCCTTATTGCTCCGATTTAGCTGAAAGTATCAGCCTGGAGGCAGAGCAACAAGTCTGCCGACTACGTAATTATTGTTCCGTGGTGCTGTTCGCAGGAAATAATGAAGACTATCAGGTCGCAGAGGCAAATGGAATAAAAATTGATACTCCCGGCGACTTGACGAAGACTGATTTCCCTGCTCGAGAATACTACGAAAAAATCTTACCCCATGTGACTGAAAAGCACTACCCTGGTATATATTATCACCGCGGTTCACCATATGGGGGTGCAACGACAAAAGACAGGAGTATAGGAGATATCCATCAATGGAATGTGTGGCATGGAACGCAGGAAAAATATCAGGACTGGGCAAAGCTCAGTGGTAGGTTTGTGTCTGAGTTTGGTATGCTTGCGTTCCCTAAACTGCAAACTATCCAGGCTATGATTACGGATCCTGACGAATTGTATCCCCAATCGAAGACGATGGATCATCATGATAAAGCGGACGGATTTGAACGACGACTAGCACTGTATGTTATGGAAAACCTTCGTGTGACGGATATGAATCTTGCTAGTTGGATTTATGCGACTCAACTCATGCAAGCAGAATGCTTGGCTTATGCATATCGCTGCTGGAGACGAGAGTGGAGAGGTTCCGGCCGGGAGTATGTTGCGGGAGCATTGGTTTGGCAGGTATGTTTTTTTTTGCGAGTCGAACTGAGATGTATTAACGTGTGAATAGCTGGATGATTGTTGGCCAGTTACTTCCTGGGCTATCTGCGATTTTTTCAAACGTCCAAAATTGGCATACTTCGCAATTAAGCGAGAATGTGCAAAAATCCAAATTGGTATGTACAGAAATAATGACGACACAATTGATATTTGGGGAGTGAACTCGACTTTAAAATGTGAAAGCCTTCAGTTCAGATATCAAGTAATCGAAGTACATTCGGGAAAGGTTGTGATGTCAGAGAATCTGTTGGTACAGCTGCTTCCTAATCAGTCAACCGAGCTTATTACTGGGTATAAGATCGAGCCAAGTCCATATGTTTTCGTGTTTGCACAGCTGATTGATTCTCATGGATTCGAAGTTGGCCGTGCTTTTGATTGGCCCCAGCCTCTAAAGTATTTGAAATTCAGTCAGAGTACAAAAGTTACTACAGAAATAGTGGATAACAAGACAGTCAAGATCAGATCCGACTTTCCCGTAAAGGGAGTTGCGATTGAAGCGGATTCTGGTACTGTTGAATTTCATGATAATGGGATAGATTTAGCTGGTCCAGATGATATATTTGAATTGAAAGTTGTGAACGGATCTCTAACCGAGGATACTTTATTTTCGGTTGAATACTACATGAAAAATCAAGAATCGACATAGATTTAGTTATTTATAAAAAAATGGTGATATTAGGACTGCATTGCTAACCAGGAGCTGTCACTGATCGTCTTCAAGAACGAGTGCAAGCAGCTTCTGTACGGCTCCAACACTTGCCGCGGTTTCAGAAGGTACTAATGCGTTAGCTATACGATGCTGGCTCCTCTCCGAGTCGCTCAATACAGCAGACTATAGTCACCGATGGCCAATATTTGCATGCTGCCCAATACCGATCGTTCCAAACTATCGTATACATATCTACATTTATGTATTCATGGAACAGAATTAACACTTGACCATGAACGGGTTGGGCGGGGGCGGGGAAGCGGGGGTGGGGCATTGCGCTGAAATAGACCAACCAGAATTGAGAAAGAAGAACAAACAGGAACCGCGCAGGAAGCGAAATCTGAAGTTTGAAATAGTTTGCATACCTTTCAGTTAATTTGCAACATTTCGAATTGGCAATTGTTGCCGTGTTGCCGAATGTTCTTTTGCTGATCCGGTGGGATTCAATGGGTTTTTTTCCTATTTGGGTCTGGACTACGAGCAACAGCTGATCCGGATCGTGTTTTTTAATTGTTTCTGTACTTAACAAATATAATTTGGAACTGCACGAAATCTCTACAGAAGTAAACTGCAGAACAGTGCGATCTTTTCGGATGATTTTTTTCGTAGCTCGCTCTCTAGGCCGTTGTTTGCCGTAGTCACTTTTTCTCGATGCCCTCGGTGGGGGGAGGCCCGCTCAGCATAGGTGCAGGTCTAGGGTTACGTCCCGACTCCCGCAGTAAGAACGCTTGGTTGATCGCGGCCGGTCGACAAACAGCTGAGAGCTCTCTCTGTTACATTTAGATTTTATTCCGATTCTACTCAATTGCCGACTTTCTACAGTTTTGTTGTGTCTGCTGAATCGCTCTCTTTTGAGTTCTGTCTAGATCTTTCGTTTAATCGACGCATAACTGCTCTTCGAATTATCCTTGCCCGCTGTCTGTGCAATGTCTGCTATAGCTGTCGCACGTCTGGCATCCGCAACTGCAGGCGTCCGCCGTGCCGGCTTCTCGTAAGTTCAGATTTTTATTCCTGTTCTACTGGTGCCCTGCCATTCTAATATTGGTTGTGAATTGCGCCGGGACTGATGCCCTACTTGTGTTAATGCTAATTTTTCCGTTTAGTAACTGCATGCGCATTCCTTCTTCCTCGAGGCTGGTCCTCCCGAATCTGATCCGACTATATGCTTCCAAGTGTGAGTTACCTGTTCTATGTTTCTCCAGTCCCTTTATATTACTTCTACCATTCTACAACCATGCTTGATTTATATTCAGAATTGCAGCTGTCTAATTGCTCGAGCTCTGCTGACCTTGTTTCTCCAGCCTACCCGCCGCACACTGTCATTGACATGCCCGCTCTATCTCCAACCATGACCATGGGAAACGTCGGAAAATGGCAGAAATCTATTGGTGATTCTCTGGCACCTGGTGATATCTTAGTAGAGATCGAAACCGACAAAGCTCAGATGGACTTTGAATTTCAGGATGATGGTTTCCTCGCAAAGATTCTCGTCGAAGAAGGTGCTAAGGAAGTTCCAGTAGGCAAGGTTCGATGATCTCAGTCCGCCAAAGATATAAGAGAGCGTACTAACATTCCGCAATTAGCCCATCGGTGTTTATGTTTCGAATGAGGATGATGTCGCTGCCTTTGCTGATTTTTCCTTGGGAGACTCCCCGGCTTCGGCTCCTGCTGCTCCTGCTGCCTCCGTGCCTGCTGAAGAGCCTGCTACCACTGCTGCTGCTGCACCTGCTTCGTCGCCTGCTCCTTCATCTGCTTCTGCTGCTTCATCTGTTGTTTCTCCAGCAGGCAGAATTTTTGCTTCTCCTATTGCCAAGAGCATTGCTCTTGAGCAAGGAATTCCACTCAAGGACATCAAGGGATCCGGCCCTGGAGGTCGGATCATTAAACGGGACGTCGAGAACTGGAAGCCGGCGCAGGCGCCTTCTCCTGCTGCATCGTCTGCTGTATCTTCTCAAGCGCCTGCTCCCTCTGCACCAGTTTCAGCTAGCTATACAGATATCCCGATCACCTCCATGCGCAAGACAATTGCCAGTCGCCTCACACAATCTGTGCTTACGTCTCCTCACTACTATGTTAGTACCACTTTGACTGTTTCGAAGCTCCTGAAGCTCCGTGAATCACTCAATTCAACAGCCGATGGTAGATACAAGCTATCTGTAAATGACATTTTAGTGAAAGCAATGGCGCTGGCGTCATTGCAAGTCCCAGCTGCTAACTCGGCCTGGATTGAAGCCGAGGGTGTCATTCGCCAATATTCGGTTGTTGATGTTTCTGTTGCGGTTTCGACTCCGACAGGACTAATCACTCCTATTGTCAAGAGCGCCCATGCCAAGGGACTTGCAGCAATTTCGGCTGAAGTCAAAGATCTTGGTAAGCGTGCGCGTGATGGCAAACTCAAGCCTGAGGAGTACTCTGGCGGTACGATCACGATTTCCAATATGGGTATGAATCCTGCTGTGTCTAGCTTCACTTCAATCATCAACCCTCCTCAAAGTGCAATTCTTGCTGTTGGTACAGTCGAGCGTCGCGCAGTTGAAGATGAAGATGGTGGCATCAAGTTTGAAAGTGTCATGACTGTTACTGCATCTTTCGATCATCGTGTCGTTGACGGCGCTACAGGTGGTGAATGGATAAAAGCGTTTAAACGTATTATTGAAAATCCGCTTGAGCTTCTGTTGTAGAAGAGAGAAGCGCCAGTAAAAAATCGAACAAATTGATGGCAGTTCAGTGTTTATATTTTTCAGACAACAATTCTCTTAAACAAATGATGAAAAGCAAATTATCCAGTAACTTTGCTCAATACACATTTGGGATAAATTGGATTTTCTTTTGTCTTTTCTTTTGTTTTTGATATATAGAAGAGATTATAGATAAAAGAAAATCTCTACTGGAATTTTTCTGCTGTCCATGATCTTCATTCGAACTCGCACGTAACTATTTTTGTTTTAAATTTTCTTTGTTCATTCTTTGTTTATTTATTTTTAGCTAAGATTAATCTGATATTTTTATTTCTAATGAGTTTGATATTACGGCCAAACTGAAGTCGTTCTATTAACCACTATATTTTTGTCGAAAATTTTGCTCTAAATTAACCAAAAGAAGGTAATGATAAGTAAATCAATACAACAATAACAATAAGAAAACTCCGGTATCAAGAATTGAAATGAAAAACAGATAAATTTAAACAAATGAGCCCCAGAATCATATTCGAGTCCTAATCTAAGCAATTATATGAATGAATGTATGCTAGTTACAAAACACCGCCGGGAGTACCAGTCACAAGAGCGCCCTGCTGATCATGCTTGTAGCCCTGGATAGCCCGTAGCATAAATACAGGCTGCTGCCCTTGGTCTTGCAGTTCTTTGAAGACACCCAGCGGTTTCTCGTCGAGCCCAAGAACCCGTTCCTGATCGCCGAAACAAACTAGTAAGGCATACTGCCGCCAATCGTCGTTAATTCGGTGGCCCTTTAATACTGCGGGTAATACTTTGTAACAAGGATCGTCTGGTTTGAATCGAAACCGTTTAATTGCTTCCGATAACGAGAGAGAGGAGCCTCCAGAGTTAGATGCAGAAGAAGTTTGCTGCTGGCCTATGGATGAAGGTGAGTGTATTGTCGGCGCTACAGACGGTGCATAAGTCGATTGAACGGTAGACATTGGTGGTGGCGAGTTCCGCCGTCTATGACTCGCAAAGCTAAGTGGCGGCTGTTGCAGCTGGAATCCGGGTGGAACTGTGGCCGGCGAATTGCTCATACTCACTATACTTGTCGTATTTGTACCTGATCCAGTCGGAGCAACCATCGTCGATGTCCTTCTACTTCCCAGTCCTGCAGTTTGTGGCGTGTTGCCTGTTGGAGAAGGCGAATGGCCATAAAAAGTTGGTGACACTGTGGAAGATCCGGTTCCAGTTTGCGACAAATTGTTCGTGTTAGAAGATTGTGTAGGCACCATTGGTGGTGCGTCGACAATCCAGTTTGGTTGATGTGTGGGCGAACTGTTGTTACTTCCAACACCACTGGTAGAAGTATTTGCATTTACTAAGTTATTTTTCACAGAAAAGAAGGCTGATGGAGTTTTGCTCAAATTTGAGTCAATTGGCTGCGATGAAGGAACAAACATCGAGTGCCGAGTCGGTCCGTGGTACTGATGGTGCGGTGGCCCTTGGCCAGTCCCAGGCGTAGGTAAAGGCTGCATATATACAGTTAGTACAGGCCTAATTTCTCAAAACTGATAGTTTTGAATTACACACCTCAGATTCTTTGACCATCTTGAAAATAGGTAATAGGTCTTCTCGAAGTCTTGCATAGTCATCGCGCAGACGTGACCAATTGTCAGAGAGCCTTTTTATATCTTGTTCTGCGTATAGTAATCTCCTATCTCGGAGTTCCAGTGACCGCATTAGTCGATCAACATCTACCAGTTCTCGGTCTCCCGTGTTGGCAGCACCTTCTTCTTGCACCGCGACTGGAACGAACTGACCGGGTTCAATTGGAATATGTTCTGACATCTTGATGTTATATATCGCCCGCAAAATGTGCAATCGATGACCGACAGCTTGGACGTCCAGCTCTTTCAAGAAGTCATGATCGAGATGAACAAGAACGTCCCCAGTAATTTCATTCTCAACAAACGCTTCCTGATATTGGCTCAATCCTAACTCTTCAAGCCAGGAACATACTGCTTTGATATCCCACGTCAAAATCGATGGCTTTGATCCGGACCCAGCTCCTCCTCCAGCTAGCGGCTGCGTAGAATCCCGAGTAACTGAGATTAAAGGTGCCATATGGTGAACGCTCGTCTGATCCCACGACACGGATCGTGAGAGACCGGTACTGCGGGGAGTCGGTTGTTCGTGCCAATTTCAGTTAACCACACCGGAAAATCAGTAAAGCAGCACAAACGCAGAAAATGTTATAGTGTCACCTGCAGATGTAAGAGAGTTTCCAAAATAACTAGTTGTGTACATGAAGTTGGTGTCTGAAAGCTGGGCGCGCACTCCTTATACAATTACGAAACGCCGTACTCAGTAAGAAAATGGGGTGTCTCTGGGTTTTGTACGCTCGTGCGGCACCTCTTTGAGAGAGCAACCAAAGCAAACTAAACCAGCCGGTAGAACTGGCGGCAGTGGGCCAGTCAATACAGAATTTCTATTACAAATACTTTTGATCACAGGTAGAGCTTTTAAAATATTTCAAGTAGAAAATCCACAATCTAAACACTTATACTCTTCCAAACACTCATTCCATCTCCTCCAGTACTCATGAGCATGCCTGGAATCTGCTTGTGCCAGTGCACCTCCTTTACATCTCTTTGCCAGTGCACAAATAGTAGCTGTGCAGGAATATTGTCTAGCTGACCTGCAGAGTCCTGTCGCTTTTGCATGGCTATTTCTTCGTCGTCTGCTTCGACGGATAGATCCCAGAGCATAACGGTATTGTCTGCCGACGATACTGCAACAACACTTTCCTCCGTAGGGTGAAATTCAATCGAAGTAATAGGGGATTTGTTGAAACTAAATGACGCTGCAGGTTGTATGTTCGCCCCATTCGAGCTCCCGGTGAATGTTCTTAGGTCCCAAATACCCCAAGAGCCATCGTCGTGTCCACTGGCCAATAAGTAAGATACAGATTTACTCCAAGACATTACATTCACATCCGACGACGACGCAAAGACTGAAAGAGCAGGTTTGTGCTTCTTACTTCGAACATCCCACACTCTGATATATCCATCACTCCCACCGCTAGCAAAAACAGATTTTTCACTTTGACTCCATTGTATTTCTTCGACGCTAGCGCCATCTTCATGGCCCATGAAAGGAGTTTTGTCTGTAGTCCAATTACTGGTTCCTCTAGTTGTGAGATGGATGCGACCCGTCACGTCACCAGTAAGCAACTGACCACTGACTGCATGTGGTGACCAATCAACAGCATAACCTTCAACTCCTCCATGTGCTCGAATCGTATGCACTGGCCGGTTTTGAGCCTTCGTAATCGAAGCACCTGGGGTGTTAAACGCATTCATGTGAGGTGACAAATCCCAAATATAAACGTCTCCACATTCTGACAGAGACGCAGTTAAATATTCGCCAGTATTTGCTGCGTGAGGGGAAACTCGGATGCGATTAGTTGTATCAACTGTTGGCAATGATCGCGACTCTAAAACTGGATCACTGTCAACAGCATCTTCGTCAACTTCATTCTCATCATCGGAGTCATTTTCCAAGGTTTTACTCAAATCAGTGAGCTTGATAACGGTGATTTCATTTTCCTTTTTTCTCTTAGCTTGAGTGCTAGCGACAAAGTAAGTAGTCTTGGGGTAATCTCTCCGCTCCTCTCCAAGATTATCTGCCAATATGTCAAATGAGAGACACGGCCAGTTTAAATTGATTCGATGTAGCATTTCATATACTGTTGGGTCAGGCTCTAAAATTTCGTCCTTTCCAAGTTGATCTAGATTCGGTAGGAAAATTCTTGGCCCCTCTGTTTCTTAGATTAGCAAAAATAATTCGGATGAATCGTGAAAAATCTCACCTTTTTTGTCTGGCTTATGCTCACTTACGGCATTGGATTCCGCAGTTGCCTCACCCTCATCTTCATCTACAAGTTCGATAATTTCGTCTTCCTCTACTTCGTTTTCGCTCTCGAATTCATCTTCGTATGGGTCTTCAAACTCTCCCATTTGAGAATCTTCATTCTCGACACCTTTTACCCCCTCTCTTTCTCCATTTTTGAGCGGAGTAGATTGAGAAACACCACTTTCTGTGTCTTCTTCTTCCTCAGCTCTTCGTTTGGACATCTTATGCTAAATCTCTGTATCGAACAATAAAATGTGGTGATAAAATGAACTTGCTACAGAGGATCCAGCTAATTTTTTCTGTCATCGTTGGGACTTCGGCATTTAATTGAATTCGTCCCAGCAGCTCTCCGGCATACAATAGAAACGAACCCCAATATTTGCTCTCTTGGAAGCCAGTTTCTGAGCAGCCCAGGCCCAGAAGTGTACAATTGCAAACTTATACAAAACTGTCTGGTCCCGCTTGTTTTTGGTAGACTTTTTCATTAATTCGTCTATATCGTACAATTTTTTCATCAGAGCGTCTAATTGTTTACATTACTATACAACAGGTCTCACTACCCGTTCTGTTAAGTTTTGTTGGCTGTTTACTGAGCTCCTTGCTTTGAGGAATGATTGGGTCTCGGTTTTCAGACGACATTTCCTTCGGTGGTAGCCTCAAAGGTTTGATCTCATAGGCTGAATGTGAGCCAGCCAGAACCGGGGAGGAAGTTGTCGTTGTTTGAGAGCCAGAATTATACGCATTTGTTGAACTGTTCGATTGCGATCCTGTTGAAATTCGAGAAGACTTTCGACTTCGATAGCTGCTGTTCGATGGTAAAGGTGGAAGAGCAGGAAGCCCCTGTAGGCTTTGAACAGATGTCAATGATTTTATTTCAAGAGGTTCAGGTTGTGAAGACGTTGAAGTGATTTCTGGGTCCTCTAGTCCATCCTGTTCCAGTAGTTGTCGCTCAGCTACCTTTCTAACGATACTTTCAAATGCCTCTTCTATATTGATATTGGCTAGTGAGCTTGTCTCCATAAAGCCTGTCGATATCTTGTTAAAACGTTCCTGCATATTTTTGAAATACCTACCACAATCGTGTTTCCTAGCCCATCGATGTCCTAAGTCTGCTGGCACTGCTCGGTAGTCTTTTAGATCGCACTTGTTTCCAACTACCAATTTGACAGGCGGTGGGCGATATGATGGTCCTTTTGCTTCCTCTCCTTCTCGTATTAGAAGATCGAATTCGTCTAGCGCCTTTAGAGTATATGGGTCTGTTATGTCGTATACGAGCAGGTATGCATCCGCAGCTTTGCCTACCTGCCAAACACTGCTGAGCAGGCCTCGGTATTCTTCCTGTCCTGCTGTGTCTACAATATCCAATTGATATATTGTTCCTCCTATAACATATCAGCATATAATTGTGAGCCTGTGGAGACAAAACTAGTTACCGATATTTCTCATAGCAGTATAGGAGTCCTCTGCACAGTCGATTAGACTACTTCTCGAACGAGAAAGGTTTGTAACTAACCAATAGTCGGATCGTATTCTTCCATCCAAAGCTTCCGAACAAATCTCATAGTTATGCAAGATTTGCCGGTTCCTAATGTGGTTCTTAGCACTCACACCGATAATGTAATGTGCAATGTGCTTTTAAACATACCTCCCTCGCCCAGAAGAACAATTGAAATTTTTCGAGGACTTATCGAATAGGGCCTATGCATGTTAGCTTGAAAGTGTCCGGTTTATACTTAGGATACCCTACATTAGGCGAATCGATTAAAGGTCTAGCTTTCTAATAAGTAGTTCAAGGAGGAAATAGCAAGGAGATTGAAGTTGTGAGACTGGATCAAAGTATGGGAGCGGCGAGATTTGCTAAAATATGTCAGCTCTCCATACCCCTTGATATTTTTTTATTCTTGTATGTGATAGTACGACGAACATGATCGGACCCTGGTTGGCGTCAAAGCTTTGTAGCCGAGAGGAGAAGGCTGAGGATTATTAGCGCTGTGAACTGGTAAACTTTGACGTGCACCTCGAGACTGAAGATATCGGGCGGTGGAGAAACATAAAACACCACTGCAGCGCTGCTGTCACTTTGTCAACGGAAACCTAGATCCCTGGTTTGAGAAATGCAAGGGATGTAGGTATCAGTCATTCGCACTGGAGAGTCACTGTAATGATTCGATAGCTAATGGTAAGGCTATTTACTTGAACAAGAGAGTTTCTACAGATTGGCCTGGGATTTGGTTTACTAGCTCCCGCTTTGACTGGGAAAGCTGAGAGATAGGCGAGTTGTAAGATTAACTAATATATTTTTACCTAGAGGCGCAGAAAACTCGTTACAAAACGGGTTTACCGTCGTGATATACTCAGAGTATAATCATCTTCTGCTCCCTTAAAATCTGCGTAAAAAGTAATCGTTTCTAATCACTTTCATCGTTATAGATAGGATCTTTGGCCCTTCTCAGATGTAACATGGTTGTATTTCACCCGACCCCCTTGCAGATACGCCGTTGCTGGGGCTGAGGTTACTCGCCATCTTCAGCAGTTAACCAGATTTCCGACAATATAACCCCATTGATTGAACATCAGTGCGTTTCCGGATACTCCTCTCCAATGCTAATTCATTTGAATAATTTATTTTTGCTTGCAATCGCTCGGGGCACACCTACTTGAGGCATCACTTACTCCCTGATACCCTCTGGTTTGGGGAAAGCTAGTTTCGCACGAGATCAAAGCCAGGGGTATACTTATGTATCAATAAGCTCTTACTGACCAAAATTCAGTTGATATCGGTAAACTTATTATATTAGGGAAGAGCATTAGCAGAATTCCATCGAACTTTTCACTCTCAAAAGATCAGGGGATATGCAGGGCATAATAATGAATTGATGAAACAGAATTTGATTGTAATATGGGGGATGGAAATTTCTCATTAAAATTTTGACCAAGACCGAGCATAATTACTTAGTAAATTTGAAACTAAATTTTTTTATTTATCTATAGTTTGTTCTGCTTGACTTTTTATAACATCACCTCTGCAGCTATTTGTCAAGATTGGTCAATACCTTCCAAAATCTAGTTTGGAAAGCTTTCCTGCCAATTATCAGCAAACCATTTTAGGAATGAAAGACACAATAAAACAATCCTGAAATTTTCCGTACATATAAGCAAAATTCATTTCTAGTGAATTATTATTACATTTCATGTGAGGAGCAAAAATTATGAAACGGACAGGAATTGAACCTGCAACCCTTCGATTATCACCATTTAATACTGGAGTCGAAAGCTCTACCATTGAGCCACCGCTTCATATTTATACTATTGCTTATCAATTTTTATCCATACAGCATAGGTTTTAATATGTGATCAACTTGCTTATGTCTCGGATGGATATCTTGGAATTTTGCTCTTCTAAGATTATCTTTCAGAGAAAAAGCTAAAAAAAAACAAGGGCGCAGACTCTCTATTATAGCAAATTTGCCGTAAGCTTTTTTAGTGACTGACTAGGAAACATGAAGATCCAACGTCACTTATCAATTGAGTATCATTATAGTAAAGATAAGTTAGACTTATCCCCACTATGAAACATCATTTGATTCAACAGTATATGAAGTGTCAATACTCATAACTAGATTAATCTTTTAGTATAGCTACAGATCCGATTCGTTCGATTTGTTAGAGATAACAGCATTAAGTTAGCAGGATATATGTTAAACGGTTAATTTCAATCTATACTATAGACTACGGCTCCTAGAGCATACCTCCAGATCACAAGTCCTGGATAATTTTTACCCTCTAGATAGTTGGAGTTGTTGGAGTTGTTAGCGATAGTTCTCTAGAATGAAATCGGATTCTTGGCAAAAATACTCAAAGTTCATATCGAGTTGAAATTTCTATAGGTCAGCTAGCCACAGCTAAATGAGGTTCATAGCTGCAATATTATTTTGTTCCTCTGTGTTCTTGTACCTAACAGTTATAACCTGCAACTATCGATAACTTCAATTGTCTCAGCAAAAATTCGTTTCATATCCAGCATAGCTTTTGGATAAGAAGAATTCAAATATGATTTTTTTTGAGAAGAGTTGGATTGGACAGAGAAAAAAAATGAAACGGACAGGAATTGAACCTGCAACCCTTCGATTATCACCATTTAATACTGGAGTCGAAAGCTCTACCATTGAGCCACCGCTTCAATTAAAGTTCATAGGTCGATTTAGTCCTAGTTAGCCATAGAATGGAGGTAAATCATTTGGATTTCCAATCTAGTTTTGCTTATGATAGAGATTTTATAATACTGTGCTAAAGAGATTTGAAAGTGTATTACTTCTATACTCCAATGTTATTGAAACTTCTATGCGACTCCACAAAAAGTTTTGAGACACTTTCTTCGCTCTCGGCGAATGAGGCACTGTAAGTAGATCAAAAACAGTCGTCGCATTAAAGCTCAAAATCATCAAAGGAGAAAATATTATACATTAGTTTTACATTAATTTAACTGCAATGCTTGTTTAAAATGAAAATTTTGAGTGCTTGGAGGACATATGAACAGACATAGATACGAATAAAATTCAGATTTCAAAACTAAAGGCTACGACCCCTAAGTTAATCTTATTAGCGCAATAAAGATAAGTATGTATGTATTGAAATGTGAATTTTGGAGGTTTTGCAGTGGAAGACAGTGCGTGTATGCAACCAGATCCTTGATAATTGAAGCAAATAAATCAGATCAATTAATTAGCTCTACATCTTTACTCCCGACGCTTTAACCCAAATCACCCCAGAAAATAAACGAGACAAGGAAAAATTACCTATTTAGCACAGTAAGAGACATACTAGAACAAAGACTATCATAAAATTAAAATCATTCAATTAATATTTATGATAGCTTGGAAAATGGAAGATTTTAAAACTACAACTAATCTCAGAGGTCGCATGGGTGATGGCTATTCAGCCTTCAGAGCAACTACAGGACTTGGAGCATTTAGAGCAGTAAATTGCATAGCGGAATGATGTCTACTAGCAGTAATCAAAATGACTATCTTGCAATTCATTACTAAGTTAAGTATAACTTCCACGACGAAATTTATCAACGCTACGACTAATAGATCCTGCGGTATAAATACAATTATTGAGCAGAAATATGATCTTGAACAATCAACAGATTGGTTAAAAGAAATAAGAAAAAAGTGACAACATTACTGGCGATAGCAATGATGTCACAGAATACGAATATCTTAAATTCGGAAATTTTATACGAAAGGTTGAGTCGGGATTATGAGAAACCTGGTTCAAATTGGGCACAGTCGTGAACTATCCGCGAGTACGAGTGACTAGTTTGCACGAGGTCGGGAATTCCAAGACCAAAAAATCATGAGTCCTTCCAATGAGCGAGTAAGGGTTCTCTGAATACATAGCATCTCACACCCCAACCGGCTTTGTGAAGGATGCTCGGGCTTTCGCACCGAGGGGTGTTACAAACTAGAAGGTTGTTGATTCGATACCTCGGATTGCATCATCTCATCAACCGATCCTGATGGCTGGAAACTTTAACTTCGGAAGAAGCAATGAATTCTGCATCCTGTTCTACCTCAAACGTCTATTAAAAACTTTACAAAACTTGCAACTGTAGTTCATTTGGCAACGAAATCAACGTAAATTTCATGCTCTGCCAAACGGGATATTTCAAGTAGCAGTGGGAGGATGGCAATAAATTTCACGTGCGTGGCAGCTGATTTAGGCGAAATCAGTCCACAATCTTGATGGCGGGAGAGGCTCAGCAGCATAGCTGCCACACTAGCCACATCAAATGTCAGCCCACAAGAGCCGCGTCTCGAGCGGGACCTTTCTTTGGGGATTTTGCCTGTGCTAACGTAGTTAAGCTGTCTTTTGGTCATCTCCCACCGTGTGCCATTCCTCACTTACGGCTTCTTCAAGCGAAACTCCAATCAATCCTAGAAGGACCAAGTCTTTCTGCACAATTTTACCCTCGCTCCCTTTCCGACCTCCGACCTCTCCCTAATCGCTCAACATATACCTTTTATTACTCTTTCACTTCGCTGTCTGGGTTTTTTCCTCTCTTCTCTTCTTCTCTTTTTTCCCCATTTCACCCTCCCCCCAATTTACAAACTGCCGTCGTTTCTTCATCAAGCACCTAGTGTGCCATCAGCCTACGGCATGAATATGGATGAATTTTCTGCTCTTCCTACAGGCAACGAGTCTTTCGACTTCGCGGACTGCGAGGATTTCCTTGCTCGTCTAGATGCCGAAGATAGCATCTCGTCGTATCAGTCCTCGCAATTATCGCACTCACTCTCTCCTGATGATATCCTCTCTTCTGGCCACGGCTCGTCACCTCTCTCAACGTTTTCTCCAAACAACAACGAGGAATCGGTAGAGTCCGCTTCATCATCTTGGGGAGTAGACTCCTTTTTGTTTCCTGTGGATCAACAGGGTTCGGCTACTTCCGCTCCAGTCGGTGTTCCGTCTAATGAACAGCCGTCGTCAGTATTTCCTAGCCAGATTCGCGTCAACCCCGATATAGTCAAATCGGAGTATGAATCTTCTGCTCAACCCGAACAGGTTTTGAATAATAGTTTCAACTCTTATCCTCCTGCTGATTTTAATGTTCATCATGGTTCGATTTCGTCTGCGTCGTCGTTGTCGCCTTCTTCGCTGTCTCCGGCCTCATCCGCTTCGTCACATATGATGTCTCCTCCTTATAAAGGCTATGGACTTTCACCTTCTCAATATGCTCCCGATCAATTACCCCCAGCAAATCTTACCATCAAGCAGTCTTACTCCTCTCCCGAGCAGCAGCCTTTCATGGTTCCTAGACCTTCTGTAGTTGACGTGAAGCCCGTCGTTCAGGTCAACGTGACCCCGGAGTCCATCAAGCAATCAGCGGCAACTACCAAGCGTGCACCATCCACTTCACATGGAGCTGTTCGTCGTACCTCTGCTTCGACTCGAGGATCTCAGTCTTCTGGAGGCCAGTCTCCACCAGAGTCAGCAAAGACCGGCAAGGTCACTAAACCTAAGAAGGTTTGCCATTTTTGTTTTTGTGATTTTATGTTTTGCATGCTAATTTATTTTTGATAGACTGCTCACAACATGATCGAAAAAAGGTATCGTACTAATCTTAATGATAAGATTGCAGCTCTCCGAGATTGTGTTCCAGCTCTTCGGTGTGCTGTCACTGGCAATTTCGATGAGGAGGAGGATGAACTTGATGGTCTTGCACCCGCCAATAAGCTCAACAAGGCCACAGTCCTTACAAAGGCTACTGAATACATAATGCACTTGCAACAGAGAAATGCTCAACTTATGCGTGAAAACAAGGCATTGATGGACTGCAAATTTCCTGATCGTGTTGAAAGCAACATGATGGCGGAAGATTCTCAGACTGGGATGGATGCTTCTATGATGCACGGTGTTATGAGAGCGCCTCAGGCTCCAGTCAATAACGGTATTTCTACTGATTCACATATGTATAATCTCGGTCGTAATACACTAGGCAAAGCTATGATGGGCGGAATGGCAGTCATGATGGTTGGAAATTCATTTGGAGATGAGGGCCACAACTCCCGTGGCTTGGCTGCAGTTCCCTTTATGATTCGATCTTACGCTCAGTCAGCCTTGGGGCCCTATTCTCCTGTTGTTATGGGGGCTCTTCGCGGGGTTCTCCTACTCGGAACTCTCATGTATATTTTCTATCCCTCACTTTTTGATAATCAGCCGAGCAAGGGATCTAAAAAGCAGACTCTCGCGTCTATGTCATTCCAGCGAATGTCCGTTAGCAGTCCTCTAGAAGTTCGTCAGCAGGCCTGGCTTTCTGCCTTCCGTACCGTCTATCTTCCTCCCCGCGTTCTTCCTCTTGAGATGTACATGGTTTTTAAGAAGCTGGGCAAGCTTTCTCTTCGCCGATTAGTAGGTGTGGATGGGTATCGTCTTCTTATGAATACCACTGAAGAAGAAGATATGCTAAGAACATCTGCATGGAAGATGGCAATTGATGCTCAACTTGGTGGTGGAGATCCTGAATGTTCTTCGTTCCGTCTTTTCATCACTCTGCTTGCAAGCTTTTTGATTCCAGCTACTCCAGTTTCTGCAATGCTGCAAGCTCTTCATGTAAAGATTCTTCTCCATGATTACAAATTTCTTAGTGGACTGTCAGATCGTGTTGAAAGATCACTTTGGAACCAAGCACGTAAGCTTCAGCAAGCTCAGAACGAAGCTGGAGTTCCCGCAGATTCTTCAGAGAAAACGCCTGAGTATCTTGTGAATTTATTGGAGTGTGATGATGTGTTTGACGAGGATACTGTTACTCGAGCATATAACTTGACATGGAACAAGTCTCCTAACAAGGGATTGATTTGTTCATATCGCGACGAGGGAATTCGTTCGGTAACTGATGACATTGCTCTCAAGTCTCCGCTTGACGCCCTTGCAGCTTGGTATTCTTCTCGCAAGCTCCGAGGAGCACTTATCGAAGCTATTGATGGTATTCCGGATGCTACTGTGTTGGCTACTAGCGTTAAAGTTGCTCCTTCTAATTCGGTAGTTAATCGACGGGCTTTGATTGCTCGGTCAATTCTTCTTGGTGATATTTGTCCAGAATTTACGAAAGAGATGATGGAGGCTATTCGGGAAGATCTTAAGGCCACCGCTGCTAAGAATGTCGAGCCAAAGTCTCATATCGCAGAAGTGCCGGCTTCTGAGCACAGCGAGGAATCTTTTGAAGAAGAGGACGAAGATCAAATCGAAGAAGCCGATGTTAAGGCTGATATTGATGCTATTTCTGTTTCGCTCTCTTCAGAATTGACTGATGATTCTGTTGATCTTCCATCATCTAGTATAGCGGTTGGTGCAGTCCGTATGCTGGCTTCTGCGGATCTGCGAGCAGCCATTCGCTGTGCCCTTGTACAGACTCTTCTGCCTTCTCGGCCTTATGTTGCCGAGAAGTTATATGCATCGCTCAAGGCTTATTCCACTTGTGAGATGGGTCTTCTAGGATTTGTCGCTGTTCTCACTACTGTTCGCAAGATGCAACGGAGATCAGCAGTTGATAAGACTAGCGAAGCCTTAGTAGGTCGGGCGCGGATCTGGATTGGTGGTGATGAAGGTATTGCTGCCGGTATTGCTACCGATACGCGAAGGGCGATTGTGAACGAATGTGTGAAGACAGGAATGCGTTTGGGGGGTTACGGCGATGTTATTGAAGAGGAAGACGAAGGATATGCTACAAGCGAGTAAGCATTGCAGGCTTGAGTTTTGTTCTCATCAACATTTCAATTTTGTGTTTGAAGTCTATGTATCTCAAAAGAAGTGGAATGGTTTTGATTGGTTTTGTTGCTATGTTATCGTTTGATTCTACTCTATAGAGGATCAGGCTTTCTAAGTGAGTATTTGTTTTTTTACGTGCGTTTTCGGGCTATTTGGGGAAGTGTGTAATGTAATTTGACAAATGTTTGTAGAATTGAATCAATTCAAGTCAGAAATATTATCCTTTTGAATTCTGCTAAACTTATATAGACTAGGCGATTAATGGCAGCATCTAGGGAGGAATCTGGCTACTGCAAGCGACAAGTATTAGTAGATATGATTCTGTCGGTGGTAGGAATGAATAATCAGGTGGTACGAAGGGAAGAGTATCAATCTGTTATTTATTGATACAGTATATGAGTTCGCATATTCAGAATTCGAGAAATTGAAATTAATGTGTGCAAATGTAGTCGGGTTGAAGAAGATGAGATTTGGAATCATAGATTATTACTGATATAATAGCATATTAGTAACTAACGTAGTTAAGGAATGAAATTTGTTCAGATCAAGTAATGATGCATTATGAGAGAATTGATGTTATCAGTCTGCATTGTAGGGGATCAAGGTCTCCCGCAAGTGTAGAGTCAAATACGTCAGAGAAACTTGAGCTGAATCAAGAATAAATAAACTCAGTGAAAAAAACAAAATGACTAAACCTCTTATTAAGGATTAGTTTCGCTGAACAAGCATTGTATGGTTTGGGACTATTCAGAGTTGGGAGTAGAAAGTGAGTATACTAGACCCTCGTAAAAACACATACTTTGTAGGGTTATAAAAGCCCTATTTGTGACTGCGGTTTCCTGCGGCTAAGTGACTGTGTGCCACACAAATTGGATATTGGCTGTTTGGTCGTAATGAGTGTGAGCGGGAACTAGGGTGAGGAGAGCTCTGAGGTTGAGTTAGGAAACGCTTTAGCGACTTTCTATTTTTCTTTACACACTGTTGCAGCTTGTCTTTTTTTATTTCTACTTTTCCATTTGTTAGAAGTCAGCAATAATGGGTAAGAGGTAAGTTTTATCGAACAGCGACCGTCTTCAAATTTGAAGAAGGACTTTTGTGTTGTATATTTCGAGGTCGAGTTAGTCTGACACAGTTTATAGTCACGGATACAGATCTGGAACGCGCTATGCGTTTTCCCGCGATTACAAGAAGCATGGCATCATTCCGTAAGTTTGTGGTTGATGTTTTCGAGTCGAGGATATGGTTTTGAAATTTAAAAAATCGATTCCGTGGCTCCTGAAGGTTTGAAGGTTACTAATTGGATTGTGTAGGATGACTATATATCTCAAGACTTACAAGGTCGGAGATATTGTTGACATCAAGGCCAATGGTGCTGTCCAGAAGGGTATGCCACACAAGTTCTACCACGGCAAGACTGGTATTGTCTACAATGTGACCAAGTCGTCGGTCGGTGTGATCATCTACAAGGTTGTCGGTACCCGATACTTGGAGAAGCGTATCAATCTCCGCATTGAGCACGTTAAGCACTCTAAGTGCCGTGAGAACTTTGTTAAGCGTGTCAAGGAGAATGCTGAGCGGAAACAGGAGGCAAAGGAGAAGGGTGAGGCAGTTAGCCTTAAGAGACAGCCTATTCTTCCCCGAGCAGCCCACACTCTCGAGGTTGGTGGTAACGCTCCGGTCACTCTCGCTCCTATTGCCTACGAGACCTACATCTAAATCATGTATATTTTTCATTTTTGTATTTGTCAATGGTTTTAGTTAATTTGGTCTGTCGGGAATAAAAGTTAGATCATTATTCACTTGTTCCGTAGATTTGTGTAGATCAGAGGAATCCGAGGGAATATAGAACTGAATTGGTATATATTGTTGAAGCTAACGTTGTATAATTTTGAAGACTATTGCAATATCTGGGTCACTTGCTATAATTCAACTTTCGAAGGTTTTACATGCTAAAATGAGCCCAGGAACTAAGTGATGAAATATTATCGCTTGCAAATTTGAGATAAATTGTTGATAAATTGCTTAGAAGTGAACTGAGTTGTAACGTGCTTTATGTTATATCAGTACGCAAAACATTCATTTTTTTATCCAGTTACTTTTGTATTACATATTTTTATGAAATATATATTTCCAAAGAATAGAAATGACATATATCTTTCGATATTGAGAGACATAGATCAGTTTGCAATACTTGTTCCGTAGAAAGTGCATTCAATATTTGAGTTTAGGACAGACTTGCGAGTAATTGGCCTTAGAACCAGAGCCATAGCTAATTACGGTCAGTCTGCGTTTACAGTACACAAATCTCCTTGCAGTTCGCTCTGTCACAGAGCTCAAAACGATAAATCCAAGGAATCAGAATCAGATTATTACGCAAACAATCAACTTCCATCTACATTTATAGTTTTTGCATTGCGATCTCGTTAGTCCTTGATTACTGAATTGATTAGAGGTTACATTTTGATTGATGGTATCAACCAGTCGATTCGAAATTAGCTCGAAACAGGTAGAAAAAATATCGCTGATCTGTGTTGCTCAACAATTATAATGCCGCCACGACGGCAGAACAGGTAATTGCAGTAGAACTAGTGGAAAGAGCGAGATAAAAACCTGAAAAAACAGAATTCTAGAAATTACAAGATCAAATCAGCGACTTCGATCTGTTCCAAAAACGTTGTAGAAGTCACATCGTAGGATGTTGGATCAGCGCAGACGGTGGGTGAGCAGATCAAATGCGAGTGGATCAAAATGAAGAATTCTGAGCACCAATACAGACCAAAAAAGCCAATTCGCCTCAGAAAGAATAGGATCTAGCCGTTGACTTGCTAATCTCTGACTCGATATAAAGTTACAAATAGGCAAATAGGATATTGATACTATACAAATCAGGAAATCGATAAACAGTACCTGTTCGGAGAATAGCGAGACAAAACCTCATTCTCTGGAGTCGGAACCAAAACAGTGTTTGAGAAAAGTGCGCGCATTGCCGGCATTATTTTCTGCTTTTTCTCGCATTGGATACACATTGAATGTATTATTGATATATGTGGATGTTGAGAAGCAATGAAATCGTGAAATTGGTTGGAAAGCGTACAGCTGCCGTAGACCCCCAAAAGTGCAACTAACAATTCGCATTATCAATCAAGACCGCGGATTCTATCCAGACACGACAAAGAACAATAATACACTATTCCAAATTGCAATACCAAATCAATCAAAATAGCAAGTTCACAACAAACGTGAGCTCCGGATTAGACCGCGGGGAGTGAGAGTGCAAAGGCCGGTACGATGCGCTTAAGAGTGAGCTTTGCTGACAACAGCAGTGATGCTATGTCGCGTCGCGTCGTTCTGTGTCGAGCAATCTTGAGTCAACGGCAAATGACCGAAAGAAGGAGGACGAGGCGTCGACCAGTATCGTCGGTTTTGTATTCGCATCTTAGTGAGTCTGACCCGGGTCCGAGGACGAGGGGGGGCCAAGGCGAGCTATCTGCGGAATGGACAACCATCCCGACGAGAGTCAAATAGATAATCTTACTTAAAAGTTAGGAGAAATTCGACCAGCAAAAAAGTCAGTTTTCTCGACTGACAGACATGGCGATATCTTTCGATGACGATGACGACGACAACAATAACTACAACAGCTGAATAGGAAAACACATGAGAGATTTTACAGGCGCTTTGCATGCTGTCAATCGGCATCAAGACAGTCTCAGGACAGATGACGATAAGTACGTTTGGTCCGGCGTGCAAACAAAGTTCATTCAAGTGGGTCCTTGCAGCCTGGTTGATTACGACCGGGGACCGACAGGCACCCCAATACATGAACGACAACGCGAGAAAGGTGTCTCTATTACTTGCTGATTCTGCACCTTTTCTCCGGACTGCATTTGTCATGGATCCGAATTCCGAACTTTTCGAGATCAGGTTCATCCGGCCTCGACGAAGCTGCAGCAGTCAAATGTCCACTGCCGGCCCGGGGATGCCGTAATAGAGTAGTAGATCAATGGCCGGGCCTACTTATCCTACCTGAATGCCACATACACAGACACGCGCGCACTCGCCGCTGCTCTAAGAGCTGGCGGCGATAACGTTTAAAGATGCCGGCCTCCTGTGCATATCCATGGGCTCGATGATAAGCTCATCCATCAGGCGCTGCAAGAGGGCAGTCGGCGCCATTTCACATGCACTCCGGCGCTCGCTGGCCAGCCCTGGGATTTAATGGGGTGGATTGATCGAACAAACAACTGTTCTTCTCCCGTCCAGCCAGCCACCGCCGCCGCCATAACTCAGTCAGTCCCCAGCGGTGCTCGGAAAATAGTGTTCTCGATATCGAGATTGAGATTTGGACTTCGACAAGCGATCTCCGGAAATCGGAAGTCAGCCTTGAAATAGAAATGGCAACCAATTAAAATGGGACTGAGGTTGAATTGCAACCACCGTTGTCCTCGTAGTCCGGAATCCGTAATTCGTACTCCCCGACATGAAATTCTCGTTAGTCATTGCAACATCACCCCTGCGTCCATTCAACCACTTGCTCGCTCACTCGCTTCCTCATGCAACCGCCTGACCAAATCCACACTAAAATCACCTTACTCACAAGTCTATCAAGCTACCATCTCCGCAGTTCCAGTGTCTGACTCTGTCCGAGCCAATAACAACTAGTAATAACGCATGCCATAGTGTAATTTATCATACTCCTTAGCTAGCCTGTTTGCCACGATCTGTCTCAAAAAACGGCATTTCTGTGGGGACGCCACTGGCATGATGGCCAAAAGCCTTTTTGGAGATGGATTATCACCCTAACTAATATTTGAAGCAATTCAAAACTATATCGAAACGATTTCAAAAAGAGACTGAAACAATCAATAAACACAAGAATTACAAACAAAAATGAAACAAAAATAAATAAAATAAATAAGATAAAAAGAAACACCTGAAACCATAACCATATTACCATGGAACTCATTGAAGAAGAAGAAAAATAAGTATCATCAGCGAAATCATCAACAAAAATAGAACAACCCAATCATGTGTATATATAAAAAAAAGGCATGCAACTAATGAACTAAGGCAAACTGAAGCAAACATATCTGAACAAACAATCAAAGGCAACCTAACCAAAAATAACTGCAATAGTAACAAAAATAAATAAAATAAACAAAACTAGAAATTTTCCTAATTTGTAGCTTGCGACTCAATCGTCGTCGTTGCAGCACTCCGTGGAGTAGTAGCAGCAGTACCATTGCTCGTCGACGAGGCAGAAGTTGCAGCAGCAGCAGCAGTAGCAGCAGCAGCAGATCCTCCTCCGCATCCTTTCACAAGTGTATGACGCTTCAGAGCGTCCTTTCGTGAAAATGTCTTGTCGCAATTTAGGCACGGGAAAGGTTTCACGTCAAGATGAATGCGTTTATGACGCTTCAGATCGTGGTTCCGGTTGAAGCTCTGAGGACATTGGTTGCACTTGAAAGGACGATTCTGAGTGTTATTCGCAGAGTTAGAGGCACCTGTCGGTACGGCACCCATGCTAGGAGCACCCATTGCCGGTCCGGACACGCCTAAATGAGAAGGCGCGACAACTTGTTGGCCGGCCTGCCCAGTTAGAGCTCCTGGCTGGCCCATCAAATGAGGTGGAGGAAGATGAGCAGTGGCTCCAGTAGCTGGAAGCGGAGGATACGCATATCGATTATCGGTAAACGAC
This sequence comes from [Lipomyces] oligophaga, assembly GCF_038497815.1. Lineage (NCBI taxonomy): Eukaryota > Fungi > Ascomycota > Lipomycetes > Lipomycetales > Lipomycetaceae > Lipomyces > [Lipomyces] oligophaga. The sequence continues at coordinate 1,371,245 of NW_027117785.1, read as the reverse complement.
CGAGGAGCCGTTAGTGATGGTCGACGATTTAGTCCTGCGACAGCTGCTGCCTGTTGCTGTGCGTAAGGTGTGGTCTGCGCAGTCACACCTGCAGCGCCTACCAAAGCAGACTGCCAGGACTGAGGAGTCTGATATATATCTGAATAAAATGATTGCTGTTGTTGCTGGACCTGCTGGACCTGCTGGAGCTGCTGAACCTGCTGTTGTTGTTGATGCTGTTGTTGATGTGGTTGTTGGACCTGCTGCTGCTGTTGAGAATATGATGGGAATGCAGCAGCCGAGTAGTCTGGGGGAGATGGAACAAGAGAAGAAATTAATGGCTGTGGTGGAGGAGGGGCCGTGGCAGTCGCGTAAGGATGAGGAGGCATTCCGCCAGCAGTCGGTGTACCATTTGGACCTGGCAACGGGAGGAGAGTGGTCGGATGGGTTGGATAGTAGGAGGCCATGGAATACGACGATGCATACGGCGATGCACCTGTAACAACCGAGGCGGGAGAGGCAGAAGTCGCAAGAGAAGGAAGTGGGTAAGGAGACGAGGCAGTCGAAGCAGCCGAGTATGAGAATCTTCGTTCCGTGCCGGGTGTGGAAGCCGCTGTGAGAGGTAGAGAGGAGGAGGAGGAGGCGGCCGAAGAGGAGGAGGAGGAGGAAGATATGGAAGATGACGCAGAGGATGCAGCATGTCCGCCAGCAGCAGCAGCGTAGAAAGAGAGAGATGAATTATTGGGAAAGGAGGAAGAAGGAAGGTACTGAGGTTGATGTTGGTCGGGTGTGGTAGATGTCATGTTTGTAGAAGAAGACTGGGGAATGGACGAGGCGGACGACATTGACGAGGTCGAAGAGGCCAAAGAAATAGAGGAACCTGAGCTTTGCTGGCTCGAGGGAGAAACCGAAGGCTGGTGGATGGAGGTATGAGCAAGCTGGTGGAAAGAAGGCAGAGAGTTCAAATGGAGCGGAGGCAAAGGTCGCGAGGCAGCAGCGAAGGAAGAAGAGGCAGACGAAGGTATCGAGACCGGAGTCGCGGCCATAGGAATTTGGTGGAAATGCTGGAGAGAGGAGTTTGCAGCTGCGCCCGAGGTGTCTGGAGCAGCAGCAGTAGTAGAGAACTTTTCGTAGTCGAGATAGGTGGAGCCAGACGTAGATGAGAATTCAGTAGACGACGGCGGTTCGCGAGTGTACATCGCGCGCAGGGAGGGCGACGGAGGGAATACGACTAAGAAGACTGCTAGTCTAGGTTGCGCTTGGTAGAACTGAGTCGATGAGAACGCTAGAAAGAAGTTACAAGGTGAAAAAATGCGATTCGGTATGGACGAAAGAGAGAGAAAGAAGAGAAGAAGAGAGCGAGACTGAAAAAAAAAGGTTGGTCTCAGAAGTGTGAGAGGTAGTCGACACGAAGATAATCAGAATCGTGAACCGTCGTAGTTGTGGGCGGCGGGGGCGGGAGGAGACAGAACGAGGCGTGCGATAGCGAGAACCGGGCGGCGGCGGCGGTTGAAGACGGATGAGGACCGCAGAACATTGAGATAGATAGTGGTGAGGACAACTACGATAACTGCTGATTTCTGTCGGATTTACTACTACGATGAGCGCAATAAAGCTCTTCTATCGAATAAATGTAATTCTATGCGTCTATCGCATATTTTGAAAAACTGTCGCTGGACTACCACGGCAGTGCAGATATCGAAGTAGACAGTCTAAGTAGCAGAATCCCATGTCGCAAACTCCACCGCAACCACCACTTTTCGATATCTTCGGAGACCGTGCAGAAGCGCGACAGACGCCGAGAGTGTCCTCTGGCTGGCCAACCGGGCGCCGTCGAAAGACTTACTGTCCCGCCCTCGATTCTCTGCGACCAGAGCCCAGGGAGAGGACAGAAGTAAAAGAAAGCCTAGTAACGACGTCGGTCGAACCGTCGCCGACAGGCGCCCAGGGCGACATGGAGGCGTCTCGAGGCGGTCTTGGGTGGAGATCGCTGAGAGTCCCCTACACTTTGAGGGGCCTACACTGCGTCCGGGCTTGCTGAAAAGATTGGATTTTATCTTTTCTCTCTAGCCAGCCTTCTTAATGGCGGTGCCCGTTTCAACTCAACTGTTATCATATGCCACGGCAAGCCGGAGAATACTGCAATTTCTCGGTTGCCGAAACACATCTGATTTAGATATTCAGACTGCGCTGATATCGTAATTCTGGGTTTGTCGAAGAAGGCTTGAGTTCTCGAGTCTCGCCTCGGGCCCGCTGGTCGCCGCCTCCTTCGCCGCCACCACCACCACCATCAGAGAGTCAGGACTGTCGCCAGCACCGAGCCAGATCGTTCCTCGACGCTCTTACCGATAACAGACGCAGACCTACAGTTCAACCGACTAGGACATATCTGCAGTAAGCGGCTAGTGCACTGCTACAACAACTGTGGCAGTCCTATGAAATGGTCTGGTTCGACAGGTCTCCGCACAGAATCGTGCGGATCCTTGTCCCCATCACGTAGCTTGTCATCTTCGTATCAGTTTCCTTTCGCCTGCCTCTACTGATAAGGACAGGCTTTTTCTCCCCGTTTAAGGTTATGGCCCAACAGTCACGTCTGTGTCTTTATATCGCTCTGCTCGCGACCCGGCACTCTCTGCCTGGCCAGAGCTTTTTCTGTCCATTCTCTGCCTGGCGTCGCGTTGAGTTTGCGTCGACTCGACTTGTACTCGCGATAAGAGTCCAATCTTTCTCGAGTCCTACCGCGTTGGCGACTCAGACCGTTCAGTCTGGCTGTCCTTCCTGTCGTTGCTCTGCACTACTAAACTGCAGCTAACCAAACTGCTACCGACTCTGTACTGTTTACTGGACTCTTCGCAATTTGCATCTCGTTCGGCCGCCTCTTCATCTCGGGTCCAGTTCGGGGTCCAGTCTTTTTTCCTCGGTGCTCTACATACACCTACTGGTCTACAGCTCTCCCGGTCTGTCTCCTCCCCCCCCGCGTGCGCCCCTCCCCTAGACAGACCCTGTCCTCGACCCAGCTCTCTCGCTGCAGAGCCGGATAACCATATACTGTAATCTACGACACCTTCACTATCTATGACATCTTCCTGTCTGCTTAGCAAGCCACTAGCCAGTCTGTTGCAACCCTGGTTCTCGTCCTAATCCTTCTCTTTCCAATCCTCATTCTCCAATCCTCCGCCAGCACAAGCTTCAACCTAACGGTCTTCAACGTTCTCGCGCTCCTCTCCTTTGTCCCTCACCTTTTCGGGCCGGCCATCCAGACATACCTTATACCGTTTTATCTCTATCACCGCGAGTTACCGGCACTTGCCGACCACTGCTACTTTGGCTTAGTTTGAGTTCTATTATAGCTGTGCTTGGCTTTTGAGTATGTCGGCTTTGGCCAGGTATGGTTTGGGTCTAGTAAAATCTTGATACGTTCACCTAAAAAGCATCTTGGTTTCATTTCATGATTCTTTTGTTAATGCAATCCTGCAACTTTGTAACTTTGTAACTTTATAATTTTATTCATTCATTTACTTATTTATTTTTCATATCATTCATATAGATTCCTCTTACATAAAAATATTTTCCTACTTCCTCCTTTTATTCATTTTTATTTGGCGTTAATAGTCCCCTCTATCCTTCATATATATAATAAATAGACTGTGTTTAGCATTCCCGGCTACTAGTACTCACTCGTCGTCTCCAGCTATCGACCAAATAAGTACTATTGATCAATACCGCAGACCACCGCTCGTACACTTCCTCGGGAACATGCAAGCGCCATTCTAGCGCACTCAAAAACGCAAGCTCATTCATATTGATCTCGCTAGTGCTCAACCCCGAGATTTTGCTCCAAGCTCGCGCACTGTAGTTTTTGTCTTGTAGGTACTTACTTGCAAGCATCAAACTTGTCAAAAACGCTCGCCTACCGCACTGTAGACCACCTTCAACCCTACCAGGCTCTTGAACTTGCGGCCTCAACAAAAATAAATAATACAGCGCTACTTGCAAGGTGGAGTATGACGTCCTCGATCGCCGTAAAGTCTCCTCAATGAACGTACGCAATGGAAGAATCGGACCACCTCCATCCACTCCTGTGCTAGCATCTCGAGCTGACGGCCAGATTCCTTCGATCATCAACGTAGCTGAATCTTTAAAACGAAATCATCGTTAACCTTTCGAAACATTCTTTATTTCATCCAACTCCAAATGAAGCACCACCCCAAATCACTTTGGAATAGCAAGAAAATATTTTCGCTTACCTACTAAACAGCTCACAAATGAGCCCCGTCGTTCCGCATGTCGAACTATTGATGCTATAGTCTCAGTAGAGGAGACCTTGCCAGTCGAACTACCGGTCAAGCTTGCGGCTTTCACGCGTGCCGGCTCTAGGCTGCCTGGAGATACAGGCCCAGTATATCCATCACAAAATCCTTGCTGACAACAAGAGGTGGATGTAGATTTCGTAATCTTTGTAGAAGACGAAGTACGCGCACCCAATGCTGGCGGCCGTGTAGCTGGCGCACTATACGTCCCTACTGAATGACGTCTAGAAACAGAACCTCTTCGTTCCTTGAGCCGCAGCAGTTTGGCCTGGAGCAGAGAAGTTGTGTTCGCATCGTTAGTTGGTGATAATCGCTGAGAGCTTGTCGAGGACGAAGTCGATATCGAAGACAAAGACAAGCTCGAGTTAGTCAAAGAGGAGTCACTGCTGTTAGTGAGTGGAAGAAAATGGCGGGCTGCAGAATCTAAAACCGGAGACGAATTCGTCGACAATCTCAGAGAAGCCAGGGAAGAAACAGACGACACTGACGAAACAGAGGACGCCAACGAGGGCGTATATTCATCGGATGACGAAGAACCTGGAACACTCATGGGAGAGGTCCCAGACAATTCTAAGCCGGCGCTTGCGGTCCCCACGATCGATCTGGGAACAGAAGAGTCGGCAGAAGAATGTGTAAATTGTGGAACAGCAACTTGTTTTGGTGCATTCTGCTCCAAACAGTGCTCAAGAAGAGTAGAAATAGAAATCATGACTGTGAAAAAATAAAGAGATAAAATGGAAAGTAAAAATGAGTCAAGAGAAATTTAGAAAAGTTGGTCAGGGTGACCAGGACAAAACCGGGGACAGGTAAAACCAAATCAGACAGACAACACCAAGAGACGAATTCTGTAAGCTACGAAAGCACAGCAGATTGCACCAAGGACGTTGAAGGTGTAGTTAACAGATGAAAAGGAAGGAAGGCAGGTCTCACACCGAGAAACCTGACCGTAATCAATCCTTATTCTGAAATACAACAAGGGACAAGTCGAAAATCGGGCGGAACCAGGACAACTAAGGCCGAAAACTTGCTGTGTGAACGAAGTCCGAACACCTTAGCAGCAAGCAAACAGCTCGACAGGGAGAAAGCAACAAAGGCGGTGTATAGACTTGATGAGAATACCCCAAGGGCCGAACGAGATCTCTGAGGCAAAAAAAAAGACTGAAGAGACCTGATGGCGGGTAAGGAGGACCTGCTGCTAGACACACACACAACCTCTTTGAAATTTCGAATCACGGTAGGCAGCTGGAGCCGCTTAGAAGACAACGACGGCAGCCATGACGAAGAAAAATAATCAAAATATATCAGGAAATAAGAAAAAACAAGAGGCTGGAGAAGGCCAGTAGGAATAGTGCAGTCGAGGATGCAGCAGTAGCAGCAGCAACAGCGGCGAGACCAGGCTATGTGGAGATGTGACTTATGACTGACGAACGTACACCGCTAGCACGCAACAACCGCGATATCACGAAAACGGAGCCTAGTACACAGACAAAAGCGACAGAAGATGCACAAAACCAAAAACACGGCACAACTGAAACCAAACAGTCGCTTTGTGAGATAGAAAAGCAAGTCAAGCAGCCCAACAAGGTCAGTCAGAAAATTGTGGTCTTCCTCTGCTATGACTAAATATCTAGAGACGCTCAGTTTGCTTGACCAGCGACGGCGGCAAAAAGATAAAAGAGCGCGGCCAGCCCGCTCGCCAGCCTGAGCCTCACGTGCTGTCCTCCTGCCCTCCCTCATGCGCAGCCAATCACATACCGGACCAGCCGCCACTTGCCCGATCCAGTAATTCACAGCCGCACGCCGCCCTCTCGCCACTGGCACGTGATAGATCTGAGCAGAATGGGCAGAGTGAAAACAAGCTGGGTTGCAGAAGCCAGTGAACTGTGGGAGGTTATGATTCATACAGACAAAGGTACGAAGACTAGTGAACCTTGTGGAGACTTTGTGGATTTGTATTAATCGCGCTCTACAGTTAATTTGCCATCCGAATACAATTCTAATCTTCATACACGCCGAAATCAAGCTTTCGCTTCGTGTGTCCCAGCCAGTCCTCTCCTGGAGCAGGCCCAAATACCTTGTAGATCTTGCCCGGCGCACTTAATGGCCATTCGTCCACAGCTCTCTTTTCAAGCAACTTGCTGGCTTCGTCGGCTGGATCAAACTTTTGTATTCTAGGCCGCATTGGCGTAGCCCAAGCTGGTAGTTGATCTTCTTCGGTGAGTATCGTCCTGCTCATAATTGCAGGAGGCCGAGCCGCTGCCTCATTCGCGAACGGTTCAGGATCACCCTGGTTTGCCTGCTCCAACTCTTTGGCGATCGCGGAAAGATCTGCTACTTCTACCATTTGTGCCGATATGCTAAGATCTGATTTATCAGTCGTTTCCCGATCGTGTCCTCCTTCGAGGCGCCGTCGAAAGTCTCCCGCTGGGATATCCGCAAATACTTGGCGATTAGAAGATCTGGCGGTTCCTCCCAGTCTCGCGTTTCTAGACTTGAAGCTGGAATTATTGGTTTCAGAGGCGAGATTTGGTTGAGATTCAAGCACATCCACGGCCTGACGTAGTTTGTTTTCTTTGTTCTCGTCAAAATCGTCCTCCGCATCACTGTCTCTGTCATCCATGTAAATCTTGATCTGAGAACGCTGTTCATAGCTTCTCGCCCGGCCAACACCATCCAATCCTGCACTTCCCGGAGTATGCACAGGTCGTCGAGGACTCGCGCTTTTTTCTTTTTTAGTTTTCAGCCCTTCGGTCTCGCTTTCACTGATATTCGCGTCTAACGCCTGTAGAGGCTGTGACAGAACCTGCCGTCGAGTATCTTTATATTTCTTCGGTGAGGGTGTCCGCATGGGTCTATTGATTGCTGAATCAAAGAATTAATTAGCATAAACATCTTGTAGCCCGAGTTATGAACAGCATCAGGAAAACGAACGCGTGTACGCGTTCGCATGCCGACGCGTTGATTTACTCACAGTCCTCCATAGTTCGAAATTCAAGAAAGTTTGAGCAAGTTCCTAATATATCACGCTCTTAGGAATTTGAAATCACGTCTCAGATACTCAAATAGCCATCCTTCATCAGCTCCGTTCGACACGTTCTATATCTGCCTGAGTGAATGAATATCCATTCATAGTTTAGTCCGTGCAAGAGAACTCCCAAGTCAGTATCACGTGAATTGGTGTCTCCGAGCTATTATGTAATCAGACAGTCGTCATAATGCGCTCTCGTCTCTGGCTCAGGTCTTCCATATCTTTGGAGGGTTGAAAAGTCGTGTTGGACCTGAATGTAGAATTTTCCATCTGAACTACTCTAAAATGCTTTTGTGAAGTGTACTATACCTCATCTAATGCTCTAATTATGGTTTCTCTAAATATCCAATCTGCGCCACTTTTATCGCCTCATCCTGTACCGATCCTTGTCTTTCATTATTCTTTCTGAAACAATCAAGGACTATCAGTGCAAGATTGCGGAGTTATGCAAAACTCTCATGTTTGCACCCACTTTCTATCATTGGAAAACTATTTATCAGCCTATAATTTCATCCATCTGACATGAAATGGCTGCCAATGTTGCTCCTGCGCCTGTCCTTGTCATTGTTGCGTGATATTCTGATAAAGCCTGCAACGGGAACCTGCATTATTTTCACAATGCACACACTTGTAAGATGAACTAGGCAGGATCTCAGTTGACATTGTGGTCTTGGGATCCTCCAAAATGAATCAGTCTTAGCTACCTATCATGGCTCACGTGATAAAGGTACAAATGTAGTAATTGTAAACTAACTGGATACCAGGGTAGCTGGTCAAGCGCATTTCATTACACTAAACTATTTTCCAACTTTATTCCATGTTTCCTAGAGTAATGTACAAGATCAGATTTGTGATGAGTTGCTAACTGATGCATGATTGCGCCTTCCTTGCCATGGAGGACCAGACAGCGGCGCCCCATATTTGGAATCTTTTTGCGTCGCGAAAGTTATAATTTCGGAATGGGAAAGAAGCTTTGCAGAGTTCTCAACTAATAACCAGATCTATACCCAGATTAATAAGCTATTCTAAATCAGCACATATACAACCAGGGAATGACTAATCAATGGTCTTCCCTTAGTATTGAGATTTTTTGCTTTACACGTTCGTAAATACGCAGTTTCATTCTCTCGCGAAAATCAAACTGTCACAAAATTGAATGGTTAATGTAGTAGACGTTGTTATCTTCATGAGAGTCTTGCTCTCTTGTTTGCAAAATGTGTGCGAGAGGATAATCTTCCATTCTCAGGTGAGAAGCAATTGATCGTAGTATCAGTATTCCTTAAAATTGGTATGCAAAATTTTCTCTAACCACTTCTAATTATAATTACTCTTTTTCTGATTCTCTTTTGCTCTGCAAATCTCGCTGATCTAATCTGCCGACCTTTTTGTCTTGCTGCATAATTTTTTTCCTTGACATATAGCATAGCTGCTAATCAGCCTTCCACAGGATTGTCACGAGCTGTATAACTTATTCATCACGTGATAATCGCGACAAGGCGCGTTGTTGTTTCATGGGGAGATCAGGTTTGGCAGACCAAGCTATCTGTCCTAGACACTTTACGAGAGCACTTCTTTTATTCCTAATCCTTATTAGGGGCTTACTTTTTGAAGGTATATCGTTCATATCCGATGCAGTCTACGCCTTCTGGCTCCGTGAATGAGAGCAGTGCAGCTGCAGTTACCTTCTCAACTACCTCTCTTGCTGCGAACCTCGAGCGCGCGTATGAAATCTTAACTGATCGATGCTTATATGAATCTGCTAAATGGTAAACCGCTTACAATTTTTCTTGATTTTGCTGTTTCAGGACTGACGTTTGACTTACAGGGCCGCTGAGGCGCTGAATGGACTGCCTCAAGATGAAGACTCTGAAGAAGAAATGCAAGATTCTGATAGTTCGATAATTGATGATCCAGATATCGAAACAACTGCAGGAATGACAACCTCAGAAAGACGCAAATATAAATTAGCAAAATCATGTTTTGATTGTCGAGAATATGATCGGTCTGCACGTTTTTTGGAAGGCTGTACCAACTCGAAGGCTTTGTTTTTGAAGTTTTATGCTAGATATATGTCCGGTGAGAAAAAGAAGGAAGAACAGAGTGAAGTCATACTAGGTCCACTGGACGGAGATGGGACTCCAAATAAGCAACTAGTCCCTTTAATTAACGAGCTTGAAGAGCTATTCCGGTCCGACGACCACTCAAAGACCGATCCATTTCTGCTATATATTTACGGAATCGCTCTAATAAAGCACAAGTGCGAGAAGGCAGCTCTAGAGCCATTACTTCGGTCTGTTAAAATATATCCGTATAACTGGGGAGCCTGGCTTGAGCTGAGCCTTTGTATTGCTACTGTCAACGAGCTCTCTCCGGTAATTGAACAAGTATTGGATTGTCGGTCACCTATAATGGCGATGATATTCAACGTTGTGACATCACAGGAACTTTTCCAAAGTACTGACACAATATTTGATACGCTTTCCAAATTAGACGATATATTTCCTAGGTTCAATTTTCTCAAAATTCAGCGAGCGATTCTGTGCTATCATGCGCTTGAATATGCCGAGTCCGAGCAACTATTTGATCAAGTTATCAGCTCTGATCCACACCGTCTCGACGACATGGATATGTATTCTAATATTCTGTACGTTACTGAACACAAAGCGAAGTTGTCCTATCTTGCACAGCTTGCTTCCGAAACAGATAAATTTCGGCCTGAAACTTGCTGCATCATTGCAAATTATTATTCCTTACAGTCGGATCATGAAAAGGCTGTCTTATATTATCGTCGCGCACTCACATTAAACCGTAATTGTCTAGGGGCTTGGACGCTTATGGGCCATGAGTATGTTGAGTTAAAGAACATCCGGGCAGCGATAGAAAGCTATCGGCGTGCTATTAGCGTCAATACTAAGGACGTTCGAGCATGGTATGGCTTAGGACAGGCTTATGAGGTTATCGAGATGTATTATTATTCATTTTATTACTATCAACGTGCTGCGTCTATTAAGCCATATGATCATCGAATGTGGATAGCCGTTGGAAATTGTCTAGAGAAGCTTGATCGCTTACCGGAGGCCGCCAAAGCTTACCGCCGGGCATTAAGCTTGTCCGACATGGACACTCTGATTCTTCAAAAACTAGTCAATGTGTTTACGTTATTGGGTGATGGCTCGTCTGTCGCTCGATACACACAGCTTCGGAGAGAAGCAGAGAAACTCGAAGCAAAGAATGCTGCAGATGGAGATCAAACCATGGGTCCCGAGCTAGCTCCAACAGCTCCAACGCCCACAACAGGTTCAAGAGCAGCGAGAAGAAGTCATATAGGTACTGTATGAGTCAACTGCGTGTTATTCAATAAGATAATTCGATGTAGAGAGAAGATAAGTCCTGTTGCATTTCTATCGAGGTTTAAATGGAGTTTTTGTGTTTAGTGTTTGCATTGATCTACATGTCCACATGCTTGATATCAAGATTTTCGAAAAATTGGTGGTGTCTTGTTAGGGTGATACTATAATAATAATAATGATAATAATGGTAATGATAATGATAATAATGCTAGCTGACCCTTGATCTAATTGGGCAGATTCATTTCCAGCCAGTTGATAACCATCATTGCCTTCAGCAGATTGACTTCAACAGTATTATGTGCGCCGTCAGCCGAGAAGGAAGTTTGTACGGTTGCGTTCCAGAAACCTAAGACAGGTATTTGTAACTCACTGTCAGACGCTGACAGCGCAGCTCTGATCTTGTTTTCGAACTCTTGCGTAGCTTTGACGCCTCGGTCAAAGATCTGATCGTCCGGAATTTGGGGCCCCGTCGCGCCTGACGTTATAAACAGTTCTTTGATTGGAATAGATTCTGGAACTGAGTTCAAAAATACTTGATGTACATTTTGAAGCCACTGCAGTGTTCTGCCGACGTCATTGTTGACCGAATGACCAAGACCATAGATTACCGCAATAGGCTTTGAATCTCCTGCCTGGTAGCTGCTTCGGTGCTCCAGTCGCTGTTTCAACATGTCCAAAACCTCCTGTGAGACTGGATCTTGCGACATTGGAATCATTTCTGTCGCGAGTAATTCCCTGGAATAGCAATTAATCGAAGGATAGTCATTTTCGATTACTTGATCAATATCCTTGACTCTCAATTCTGCGCAATAGGAATCATCGACTGAATGTTGGCAACCACAAGACATATCTTTAAGGTCTCTGAAGTCCCACGTTTTCATGGCTCCATAGTTTGCATCTTGCCGTATAATCATCATGAGTCCTCCAAATACGTTTTCAAGGAGCTCATCGCCCACAAACCAGATTTTTGCATACTGCTCGAAAACATCGCAAACTTCCTGCGTATTATGCCACCATATCGAGCAGCCTCGAGCCCGATACGTCGCGTCGGTGCCCAGTCGGCCGCCGAATGAAGCTGACTCCAGAAAGTCTTTGGCAGACTCACAAGGAGGTTGATCCATTGAATTAACAATACTAGTGCTGGAAACAAAGCACTGGTCGAGCTCTTTCCAGTTGCCTAATCTGTCTACTGCTGGTTGGCCATGCTTAGTCGCGCGACTTGCACGTAAAGACAAAGGATATATTGAATATGGATCTAGGTTCTCGACATCTGTCCATTCTTCATCTAGCGATTCATCTCCTTCGTCCCCATACGAATTATAGTTGATCATCTTCATATTGCCTCCATGACGATAACTATGATATACGTTGATTCCTAGAAGAAGCAAAGTAACAACAGTAGTCGCTTGAAATAATAGTGTCAATCGTCGTCCATAAAGCAGTGCATGGATCTGAGGCGACATCATTATTGTAGTCGGCTCTGGAAGCAGCTCACTAATCAAACTTCCTTCGGCAGGCAATGTTCTAGATTATTATCTAAATGAATTTTTGGCAGCTTGGATATTACATTTTGTGTAACAAATCAACAGTTACCAGATTAGGAAATTGATCATATCAATCAATGACATTTATATTTGTCTATCACAATCAAAACAAGGTAATTAACAATATAAATCAAAGGTGAAGCAAATGCTTATGAGTGTCTTCTTCTAATGCAAAGTACTATTAATTATCCCAATACTCGTCTCATGAATGGACTCGGCAAGTCACTATCATCTGCTTCGTTCTTCATTAGCCAACCTGCACGTCTCATTCCTGACTGCTTTTTGGCTGAATCGCGTTGGATATCAAGAATTGTCCTGCCCATGTCTCCGGCCCTCCATGACTCTCCGGAAGAAGTTTTGGATCCGGTAGCAGAAGCCATAATCTTTGCTCTCGCTGCAGCAGCTCCGAGACCGGCTCCAGATGATGTAGCTGCTGGGATTTGCTGGATAGAGATCTCAACGTTGTCGTCTAAAGCTGACAATTGTCTAACGCCTCCTGATGCTTTGGTCGTCTCGCGGGCCTTCCGTCGATGAGGAACTGATGGTGATATGGTCATTGGTGAAGCAGACGGAAGGAATGGAGAAGTTCTTCCCCCTTCCGTTCGTCGATGTTGTATTTCATTCACGGTCCGCGGCCGAATTGGTGTCCGCGCCGATGCTGCTGCTGCTATAACTCTTGAAGGAAATGTACCCAGTGGAGACGCACTTGGATATGGAGAATACGAAATATCCATAGGGGATGCTGATACAGCGGAGTTTGAATTATATGCTTGCCTAAGATCAGATATGCTATGCCTAGTGGCAAGACTATTCCGAGGAGTAGTAGCTAGCATAACTTCCGGAATATTTTCAGGCTGATCTAGTCGTAATTGCTGCGGTGGTTGAAGATATAGATCTTGCTGAATCGCTTGCTGTTGAGAGAGAATAAATTGCTGTGCGAGTTCCTGAGCCCGAATTTCAACAGCCTCTTCAAAAGACAGTTGCATCATTTGGTGCTGCTGAATTAGTTCCTTTTCTGACTGCTCGTGTTTCTCCCAAAGTAGCACAATCTCCGACTCTTTTCCTACGATTTCCTGTTCGCGTCTGGAAATCGTTTCTTCCCGCAATTTGAGTTCACGGTGTAGTTCTACAAGTTCACGTTCTCGTCTATGAATCCGAATTTTTTCTATCTGAAGCAAGTCATGTGTCGTTGGCCGTTTTTGTGGATTTAGAGTCAAGCATGCTGCGATGACGTGTTGCAGTGCAGTTGAGTATCCGCTCGGTAGTGGGGGGTATCTACCTTCCTTTATTGTCTGTGCGAGTTGCAAATGGGATTTCCCTGTGAATGGAGGATGGAGAGCGCAGAGCTCATAAATAACACATCCTAAAGACCACATGTCAGATTGGGGGGTATAAGGCTGGTCTAGTAAAACTTCGGGACTCATATAATATGGTGTTCCAACGTAGGTAGTTGCAAGTGTATGTTCGGGCCCTATCATTTTACTAAGACCGAAATCTCCTAGTTTGACAGAATTTTCAGAGTCTAAAAATACGTTTTCAGGTTTGATGTCTCGATGTAATATCACACTCGATGGTGTAGCAGGTGGATCTTCAACTGGAGCAAACAGGTTTGTAAGCGGTGGAGCATCAACACCGTAATGGCAGCGATATAGCGCGAGCAAAATCTGTGTCAAAATACTCCAAACAATTGTTTCTGGAACATATTGGCTGTAAATCATTAGATTTTACATCGTTTTGAATGGCTCATATATCAGCTACTCACTTTGAATCTCTGCAGTTACGGATCAGCTGAGACAGATCACCACCTCCGCAGTATTCCATATACAGATGCACTTCTTCATTGTCCGGGTCACGCTCATGATGAACGTATTGAACAATATTTTGATGTCGTAAACCTTTCAATATCCTCAGTTCGGCAAGTAATTGATTTCTCTCCCGTTGGCTCATTCGCCCATATGAAATCTCCTTTCGTACAAGTATATGGCCATCAACCTTGTGCTTGACTTTCCGAATCTGGCCAAAAGTTCCTCGGCCGATGAGTTCTAAAGGCTCATAGTGATCACGAATATTGGTTTGTACGGTTGTTGGCCCGGAAAGACCACTAGAGAAAGACTGTGCAGTAGCTGTTGTGGCACTCGACGAGATCGACATCGAACCTGACTCACTGCTCCCGTCTGTGTTGATGGATTTGACTAATTTTTGCACCGTTCTCTCCTATAGATCATGGCCATGCTCATGCAGAGCTCTATAATTTATAGTCAAATAAGACCGTGATATGTACAATTAAACTTGTGACTGTGTGTCTTGACAGGCTAGAACAAGATCTTCATACAATTTTGAGCGGCTTTACTTTGAGCCATCTACTGATTTGTTTATTCCCAGGTCCCACGGTTGCCATAGAAACCCACTCAAAAACATCTCGACAACGACAAATAGTATTTGATCAATGCTCCTTTAGCAAAAAAATAATTTGCCGAAGGCCTCACCAATGTAAGTAGACTAAAACAAGAATCTGCAGCATATTCATGTTTGAAAGTCAAATAGGTTTCTTTTGTTAAGTAGCTGGTTAGACAGGCAGTACCGAAACGTACCCCTTATAGTATGCTACGTGCGCGTCAAATTCTGATTCTAGTCGATCAAATCAACACTCCTACGCGCCTTTAAAATATTGATTCTCCTGCATTGGCTCTTAATAATACAAACACAGTTAGACATGTATTCAAATAGATCTAGCATATCGTTGTCGTCTACTCAAAGCTCGCAAAAACCTCGACAAATGTCTCACCTTCATTCGCAGCTTGCCCAACTGCAAGCGAACCTCAGCGATCTCGATAATTTACTCGCGGTAACGGCGGTTCAAGCTCAGCATATGCGACTACTAGGAGGGATTCATGGGTCGATGTATGTCCTAATATAAAGCTGTTTCAATTTTAATGACATGCAAAACTCACGTATTCTAGGTTTATGGCTGCAGGAAGAGTGTTCGAAAAGTCGGCTGTTCCGTCCGATCAGCAGCTTCAGAGTACTTCTACATTATCCTCAGATTCCAATAGCACTCATTAAAAAAATCTATGATCAAATAAAGATTTTTTTTCATTTTGCGATTTTTGGCGTTTATAAATTTGGAGAAATAGCATAATAATATATTTATCACAAAGAGGGAAAAGACAAAAACCATGTATGCCTTTTCACATTAACACCACCCTGATGTAGAAGAAGAACGAACAAAAAAAAACCCAATGACAAATACAATTACGATTCACAAAATATCACAAGCAAGAGTACCTCAGCTCAATCAGATTAATTAAAAAAGAGAAGTGAGATAGGTGTAAAGAGGAAAACGGGCCTTCTTGGTCTGAGCATGTAGCATCTTAAAATGGGCATCGTGCTTCATTCCACTTTTCTTATGGCATTTCTTCTTAGTCTTCCGAGTCGAGCAATCATTAATGACATCTTG
Source organism: [Lipomyces] oligophaga (assembly GCF_038497815.1). NCBI lineage: Eukaryota > Fungi > Ascomycota > Lipomycetes > Lipomycetales > Lipomycetaceae > Lipomyces > [Lipomyces] oligophaga. Next base: position 1,355,577 of record NW_027117785.1, on the reverse strand, counting down.
TACAATTGCTTTAGATGCTCCGGAAGTCATCATATCCAAAACAACTTCAGGAGGCATGGTATTGAAATGCTTGGAAAATTGGTGTGCCACGCAGCGAGTAAAGTCAGTAGATGCAACCTTTTCTCCTTTTGGTCCTGACCAGCTGCCTTTCCGGTGTTTCTGAGAAGAAGTGGTGCGGACCTGTCCTTCGCCAAACTCCACCTCTCCTGACTCACCTTCATCATCGTGATGAGGCTCCTCATCATCATCGCCATGGTGAGGAGGACCGTGAGGAGGTCCATGAGGAGGCCCATGAGGGGGCTCATCATCATCGTCATCTCCATCATCATCTCCATGGTGAGGGAAGTGAGGAGGAAACTTGTGATGTGGAGGTCCATGAGGGGGCTCATCATCATCGTCATCTCCATCATCATCTCCATGGTGAGGGAAGTGAGGAGGAAACTTGTGATGTGGAGGTCCATGAGGAGGCTCGTCATCATCGTCGTCTCCATCTTCATCGCCATGGTGAGGGAAGTGAGGAGGGAACTTGTGATGTGGAGGTCCATGAGGAGGCTTGTCATCGTCATCATCTCCATCTTCATCGCCATGGTGAGGGAAGTGAGGAGGAAACTTGTGATGTGGAGGTCCATGAGGAGGCTTGTCATCGTCATCATCTCCATCTTCATCGCCATGGTGAGGGAAGTGAGGAGGAAACTTGTGAGGGAATCTATTCTCATCGTCGCCGAGATTGACCATAGCTTTCCCATCCTCGATAACTACCTGGTAACACATATCCATAATTTCTACGGACTTCGGGTCAAACGTAAGTGCACTGTCATCACCCTCAGCAGGCTGGTGAGGATGTTTGAATGGAGGTTTCGGATGTCCCTCAAGAGTAACATTCTTGTACATGTCAACAGGAATATCGCCAATATAAGCGACATTTCCAAAGCCACCCAACCAGTAAACTGATTCGACATCGAACTTCATAAAAGAAGTGTCATGGACCTTGTTTCCAGGCAACCAAGCTTTAGCATCAGGATGACGGTGAAGGAAACAGCTCTGTGCCTTTGAAATGGCGTCCTCATCATCAGTATCGATGTAGGAGAGAGAACCGACAAGCGACGCGCGAGGCTCAGAAGCAGGAGAGAATGAAAACCCGAAAGGCGGAGAATGCTTGATCGAGAAAGAAATAGGTGATCCAGCTTCCCAATTCTTGAATTGATGACCAACTTTGACCATCAGAATTGTGAGAGAACCGTCTTCGTCACAATCAGCGTAGTACTCAAGAAGTCCAAGAGCAGATCCATTAAGAGGACCATCTTGATAGACTGTGTTAAGCTCAGCAAAAGATTCTGAACGCACGAGCTTTCGAAGCTGGACTGCGGACTCTTCGACCGTGGGCCGGTGGGACAGATCGTGAGAATTAGAGAGTGAGAAGACGCCTTCGCGCGATGAAGAGTCGCCATTGCCAAACAAACCTTTCACATAGGAGAGCGGCGATGCAGAAGTTTGTCCAACAAGAATACAGGTCACTGCTGCTGCTGCTGAGTAGCTGAAACGCATTTTTGATCGTAGGCACCGTTCGTAAAACGAGAGCAAACTTGAACGAGCGAGAGATCTAACAAAAAAAACTACTTAGACGACAAATATTGCAGGGAAGAGCAGGGCTGGATTCTAGATAAATCAAGTGCTTCATGCCCTGGCCGCGTAACCACCGTGCGGCCGTCCATGGTCCAGAAGGATCCTTCCGGCCAAGACAAAGTCATGTGACAGAGCACAGCCTGATGCACTGTATTTAACGTGCTTGATATGGACCTGTTAGGCTGTGCTAGGGCGAGTTGGGAATAGTTAGGGCTACTGGATCCCGGCTAGAACAGTTTTGAAGTCGCGTGTTTAGTATTGGCTTACTGGCAGAGCAGTTGGCTGGAAGATTTTCTCGCTTCCAATCGCAAAACAAAGAGAACGTCACGAGTTATCGGCACGGTCGCTGTGGGGACAAGAAAGATGAGTGGAAGGACCGGCCAGTGGCATAAAATAGTAGCTATCGGCAAACTTCAACTGATCGAGCGCACAGCAGGACTTCACGGAAAGTACACCTCTCTAATTTCTCAGAAAGTGATGTAGAGTCAAGTTCTGTATAAATTGCAGATAAAAATCTTCATATCAGTATGTCTACATATGCAAACACAGTTTGTAGAGACTACGCGCACATGCATAGTCTCCATGACTTTTCGCTGCCGCTCGGCTTTCCAAGACTGAACAATATTCAAAAGCCGCTCGGTCCAACTTTCAGCGCACCAAATCTGACCGTATCGTACAAAATCTTTTCTGCTCCTCTGTATCGCTCTTATCGGCATCTTGCTCTCCAATCAGTTTGAGATTCGATTCAAATATGATCAAAACGGCAATTACTTCACGTCCTGCGCTTCTCGCAAAGCCTCGGCTGGGACTCTTTCGACGGCACATCTCAGTTCCCTCGCAACTATCGATCGACCCGGAGGTGGCCGATGCCATTGCCTCTAAAAAGCCGGTTCTGGCGCTCGAGTCGACGATCCTGACTCATGGAATTCCCTATCCCCATAATCTCACATTAGCGAACGATCTCAACAAGATCATCCGGAAAGAAGGAGTTGTTCCGGCCACAATCGCGTTGATCGATGGACGCCCCGTCGTTGGTGCCTCCGACGCAGAGCTGGAAGTGCTCTGCACGCCTCCACCGGAAGGCAAGAAATTCATCAAAGTTTCCCGTCGTGATATTGCTTATTCGGTTGCTCACGGTGTCACTGGAGGAACAACGATTGCAGGAACCATGATTCTTGCACATGCTGCTGGAATCCGGGTTTTCGCGACTGGTGGCTTGGGAGGTGTGCACCGAGGCGTCGAGCACACGCTCGATATTTCTGCAGATCTTGAGGAACTTGGCCGCACTCCGGTTGCTGTTGTCAGTGCCGGTGCCAAAGCTATTTTGGATCTTGCGAAGACATTTGAATATCTTGAGACCAAAGGAGTTCATGTCTCGACTTACGGTCCGAAGGGAACAAACATTCCTGCATTCTATTCGCGCGACTCGGGCATTCCTTCGCCGTTCAATTTCACTAGTCCCGAAGATGCCGCCGCTGTGATTCATGCGAACAACCTCCTTCAACTTGAGTCTGGCATGTTGTTCTGTATACCACCTCCTCACGAACATGCTATCCCGTCCGAGGAAATTGATGAGGCTATTAACGAGGCTGTCATTGCGGCCAACGAAGCCCGGGTTTCGGGTAAAGATATCACGCCGTTTTTGCTTGATCGGATCCTCACTTTGACTGATGGTCGATCGTTGCAGTCTAATGTCGGATTTGTCAAGAACAACATTCTAGTAGGAGCTAGGATTGCCAGCGCACTGTCAAAGATCGGGAGTTCAGAGGTGAGCTAGACCCACCATCCGACTGTTTTTCTGCTTTCATTATTTCAATAAAAAATATTTTGGCTTTGATATTTTTGTTTGAGTGAGCGTTGATCGTGCTCTATTTTTGGCCCTCCTGTACTTTGAATATATGTTGTTCTAGGATAATACATGCTTTATTGTTCTGACCGGTAGCTTATTTTCTCTTAGGCGTCTCCGAACAAAAATGTGCAGCCTGCGCCGGTTTCCCCGAGCGTATTTGAAACGACGAGGCCCACAGCGGTGGTGTCTGCGCCGGCAGATGCTTTGGTGATAGGAGCAGTAGCTGTGGATTTAACGTGCGACCTGACTCATGCCACATTGGAGGCTCCGAAGTCATACATGCACACTTCGAACCCCGGAATCATCCACCGAACACCAGGTGGAGTGGGATTCAATGTTGGACTAGCGGCGACATATGCAAGCTCTGCCTATGTTGCGAAAGGAGAGGACATTTCGATTAGAATGGTGTCTGCGGTGGGGCCAGACGCCCGAGATCTGCATGCGTCGCTAGGTTTACAAGATGATTTGGAGGGACCGAATCCAGACATGTCTGGTGTTGAGGTTGTGAATACTGCTCGGACAGCGCAGTACGTTGCAATGCATGACTTGAAAGGAGACTTGATATTTGCTTGTGCAGATATGGCACTGGTCGAGGGATTGCCTGTAGCACATATTACAGGGCAGTATGAACGGTGTCTAGCTGAAGAGCGGGTGCCTTCGTGGGTTACGGTGGATGCGAATTTAGACCCAGAACCTTTCACAGCTGCATTAGCTGGAGCAAGAAAGATCATAGGGGCGAATACATTAGTTGAACCTACGTCTGTCATCAAGGCTTGTACGTTGCTTGATCTTGGACCGGAAGTTTTAGGAGTGTTTCCTAGCCAACATGCCGTGGACGTGATGACACCCAACGAATTCGAGCTAGCTGCGTTGTTCTCGCACGCAAAAAAGAAGGGACTATTTGATGATCGTGCAGACTGGTGGCAAGTGATTTCGTCATTGGGATTGAATGCCGACTTTCGCGACCGGGTCGCTAGATTGGCACAAGCTGCCGGAGTGTATGAAGAACTAGTTGACCAAGGTTTAGTCCAGCAAGCGGTGCATCTTTCGCCCTTTGTTCCTTGTCTGCTGGTGAAGCTTGGCCGGAAGGGCGTCGTGTCAGTTGTTCTTTCGTCTGCAGAGGCGGTTGTCGCTGCCGACTCAAGCCAGGCCTCCAAGTTTTCATTTACGTGGCAAGGAAGTCAACTTGACGGACTGTCAGGTCCTGTCGCGTTAACAGTAACCTACCATGCACCGGAGACGGTTTCACCAGCAGATGTCGTCAGTGTTACGGGTGCAGGTGACTCGTTCGCGGGTGTGGTTTTAACAGAGCTTGTTCGACGCTCGAAAGCGGCCTCGTCGGCCTCGTCGTCATCATCGTCATCATCATTATCAGCTGGCCAATCCATACTAGCGGATGGACCTCAGCTAAACCAGATCGTCCGGCGTGCCCAGAGAGCCGCTGTTCTCACGATCCAAAACCGGGCGGCAGTGTCACCTGCAATCCGGACGCTTGCTTAACATTCGCTGTATTACTTCTATATTTCATCTTAAATGTTCCAAACAGATCTAAAAACCTTCCTAGCCTACATGCAGCTGCAAACCCTACGTTTTCTACCAGTTATTGGCTACGATTCGTTCACTACGTTGTTTTCAGATCAGCGGGTCAAACGCGTCGTCCACGTCGTCAACGTCCCCCTGTCCAGCGAAAACGTGAGCGCCGCTCTCCATGTCACGAGACCGGCAACCACGATCACCTTAAGCGACCGTCTGTCTTACAGCGCGGCCACGAGTGTCCAACGCAAACTCTGTTTGTCCTCTGCCTTCTGTCCTCCAACCCCCGTCTTTCCTATTCGAGAATCTCCATCCAACCGGAGCCTAGCTCACAACTTTATTTGTGACAAACTTTATTTTGTTCTTGTTGGTTTTCATTCACTTCAGAACAAATTCCCGGAGACGCTTGGACTCTCTTAGGTCTCGGACCTCCTTGAAATGACGTCATGATCTCGATACTCAGGCGGCGGGGACTAAATAACCAAAACACACTGGCTGAGGCGGCAGCAAGTGTTGCTGTCTGAGGTCTAAACAGACACACTCAACTATGGCGCATGAGAGAACAGCGTCAAAAATTTTCTCATTACCGCTAGCATTGTTGTCCAAGTGCAGGAAATGAGTATTGATGGCTGTACCGTACAAAGATTTCTCTAGTGTTCTCGTAGCAGTCAGCGATGGTCTCGAACTGTCAGCTGGCATATCACTTCTGTAGAATATGATCAGTAAGCATCGGTAAGCACAATTCATGTCTAGCTCTACAGCAAACTAGCAATAGATACTACATATCAGCAAAAGCTCGAAATACCAACCAATTTTAGGAAACAAAGAAAACCTCGCAGCAGAATCCCTTGACCTTTCATTAATCAATTATATTAGTAGCAGATTGGACCGGGATAGCAATATCATACATATCCCAGTGGATTTGCGCCACCGGAGTAGAAATCTAACGACGTACGGAGATCCAAAACACACCCCCAACCGAATAATGATAAAATAAACTATGCGATTAGAAATACAAACTCCAGACAAATGGCATAGAAAGAAAACAAAACAAAGTAAAATAATTAATACTCCATATGCAAACAATATAGAAATGCTGAGCTGAAAGCATCACATCGAAACGCCGACGATGGTCAATAATAACTTCAAAAAGTTCCAAAACAAAAACTCAACCCATTCCTAACCTCGGCATACCTTAACAATTCCTTCCATATTCATTCCTTTACCCCCTCCAAACTGTATAAACTCCGAGAACTTCATAATTCAATATCCCGCTCTGACTGCAATACCGGTCGTTGCCTTATTCATACAGGTCTCCGTGGTGGGCAACGTCGTCCGCTCACGGTTACTTCCCGCCTTTTGTGACTCTTCAATCCGTCGTAACTTCCACTCCAAAATGCTTTCATAGCAAATCACAAATTGCCTCAAACACTGTACCATAGACAATCTTTGCGTCCTTAGCTCGTGAACTACGCGCGCAACAAGATCCTCTGCACTTTCAGCAGAATCGGACTTCTCAGCCTGCTGGCGCGACATGATATCGATCACCGAGTCGACTGTACAAAATGTTCCTGTACGACCACAGCCGGCACTACAGTGCACGACTACTGGGTTCTGCAAATCCTCGTCATTCGAATCACATTCGTGCTCAACGTTGTACTTCGTGCTAAGTTCACTCAATGAGACCAAATCGATCGGATCCGCAGGCTCGCCCAAGTCCGGCCATGAAACATACTGAATATGAACAATTTCTCGCTCGGCATCAACATCCTTATTATTCAGTCGGAACTTACGAACTCGCACATTAGCGTGCGTTTTTGCGGAAAGCTCGACGGACTCCTCCGACACAAGCGTTAACGTCAAGGGGCCGTATGAAGCATCTTTCCAATATTGGTGGCATTTAACTTGACCACCTTCCGTTGTAGGTGTTAACATGACAATAACACAAACTCCTTGATCCCAGACGACCGACCAAAAGTCACAAAATGTTTCAGGAAGTGGACCTTGTGTCGCAATATAACGCTTCTTCGAGCCATGCGCCGAAACGAAACTGGCATTGATGTAATCACACTGGCCAGGTAATTTGCCCATCAATTTAACGCGCGCATGGTCATACGGAAAAATGTTATTGTAACGATTCTTTGTTCCACGCTCAAGAGCAGCACACATAGAATACTTCTCCGGTTCCTTGTAGTCTTCATTAGAAACAGATCCTTGGCGTTGATTGCGTAGTACAGTCGCACCACCAGTTGCAATCGCCTGCACAGCAGCCACACTAGCCTTCAATGAAGAGAAAGAACATGAAGTTTGGAATGCACCCTCAAGTCTCCCTTTCTCCGCCTTCTCAATCTCGTAAAATCTTTCAGCAATGGATTTGGCGCCCTCGCGAGTGCTAATAGCCTCCAATAGCCAAGATGGTAGCAGACTCTGCTTGTGTGGAGTACATGAATCTGGAACTCGCACAGGAATCGGATCACCAACGCCACCAACTAGATCTGTATACTGACGAATATTACCAAAGAACGGCGTAGACTTCTTGTTGCTCTTGAAATTAGGCATTCTGAGTCCTGACAGAATAGGGCACGATGCACTAATAGTAGTGCTATTGCTGATGGACTTCTTCGCTTCGGCGTCAGAGCTGCTCGCAGTGGAGCTACCTTGAACAACAAAAGAACGGAAACCCATGGAAAAGTCGCAAAAACCACCTGTAGATTCACAAGTCAGCAAACTATCAAATCTATAAAACAAATAACTAAATATATTCTTTACCCTTTAAATAGTGAACCCGCCCATGATAAGTATCATCATCAAGAAACTTCCGTGCCACTAGATAGACAGGCGAACAGCCATTCAAGCTGACCGAACCAGAGTCGTACACAACAATGTCAGACATCGACTTCCAATTATCCAACGCTTGACTATGAGATGCTGGAGGCAAAGAGTCGACAATCTTAGACACCGTGAACGCAGGTCGGCGAAGGAGAGTAGAAGGAAGACATAGATTGATGGCACCCTTCAAGTGCTGCCGAGAAAATTGATCAAATGGACGAACATCGAAAATGAGAACCTCTGGACTTTGTGTGCCAATTAATTTTGCAACTTCTTGAGCACAAAGTGAGGGAACAGCGCTCTCGAGATCAGCCATAGAAGTAGAATTACTTGATCTTCGCGTCGATGGCGCAGAGAGCGATGACAAAGAAATACAAGAAGCGGTCGACGAAATGAAAGGAATAGACGAGACAGAGCCACGACCAAGACAATTGAGATTGGAATAGGAGGTCATATTTGGAAGTGAGTTGGTCGAAGGCAAGCGGCCTGTGAGCTCTGGGTCATCAAAAGGATTGGTCGTTGAACCGAAAGTGCATGTTGGAAGAGGCATGGAGGAGCAACTCGGAAGAGTAGCAAGAGGAGGGGCACCAGTAGAGGTAGGAGCAGACGAAGAAAGAAAAGAGCTCGAAGGAGATGCAGAGGGAGGAAAAGCTTGAAGAGAAGGAGATGAGGACGAAGATGAGGTCTGGTCAGGAGCACAGCTGCAGTCGGAACCGGCATCTGAGGACACGCTCTGAACAGACAAGGGAGGAGTGGGTAAAGACGCGTGATCAAAAAACGATGTAGAAGAGGCGTTTTCGACCACTGGAGCAGGTGTTGGAGGTAAAACGGAGGAGGAGGTCAGAGGAGTCGAGGCGGTAGAGGGAATGCCAGAGACCCGGGGAGAAAAAGAGAATGATTGGAGGGACAATGATAAATCTCGTAATCGGGGTGTGTCTCGCAAACTATCAGGGGAGGAAGTTGCTGGTGCTATGGGCGAGGGAGCAGTGGGACCTTGAGAATGAGAGGACGGAAGAGTTGATTGAGAGCCAGAGGTTGAACGGAGGGTCACCTTACGAAGCAGCCTGCAGGTAGAATTGTCTCGTTGAAGAGCTGAAGTGTTGTCAGAGGTCTCACCGTACGAGGCCGAGGAGGCGGTCGAGGAGGGTGCAGACGAGAGAGCACTAGTACCAGCGAAAGACATTGCGAGAAGAGGCGACGCGGAAAAAAAAGCAGATGCGAGCAGATATATAAAAAAGAACTAAATTGCGGGCGAGATGGCGAGAAAAAAAATCGGAGGGCTGGAACGGACGAGCACTGGATAGGCAAGCGAGCAGTCAAGAAGGTGGACACTAATGTCAGGAAGCGAGGCAGACGAAGAACGACCAGACTCTGAAAATATACTTGCAAGATTCAGCTACCTCTTCACGGACAAGCAGACCATCAAAGCTAGCAAGACGATGCAAATTATAAGGAGGACGAAGACAAGTTGGAGACTGAAGAAACGCGAAATGAGCGGCAAGAGGCGACGAGGAAGCCAGATGAATAAAAGGAAATCCGGGAAAGTAAGAATGAGGGTTGCTGGGATGGATTGATTTGATTGTAAATAGAATTGAGGGCGGTTGAAAATAGCGGCGAGGTACATGTGTGACGCGCCATGGCATTTAATCATCAAGTGCGTAGCCGTTGTGCAGCTATGCGCTATGACGCAGTTGTCGGTCTACCAGCTGCAAGAGTGTCGAGCCACGGGCTAAACAGACTTACGCAAAAGAGCAAGAGAGCAAAAGAGGCGCCGGTGTGCGTGCGAGAGAAGCAGACCGCCTCCCCGGCCAAAATGCGCACACACACCAGCTGCTTAAGGGGGTTGAGGGGGCGCACAGCCAGTCCATCCAGTGCGCTGTTGCACAAGGACTACAAAGGAGATGAACAAATAGAGGATAAAGTTGAACTGGTCTGGTCTACGTTGGTAAGGTGGTGAGTTGGTGAGGTTGCAATGGTGAGGTGGTGAGATGATGAGGTGGTGAAGGTAAGCTTCCGTGGCCCTCCGCTGCAGGCAACAGCAGCAGCTGCTGCTGTTGCTGTTGCCATTGGCAGGGCCGACGAGTCTGGCCAGAGAGTAGGTTTTTCCGAAATGCTTTCCGTCCAGTCAGAGGTCGCTCGTTCGCTGCTCGACGCGGCGTTACTAAGACCGATTTGCAGATAGATATTGTCGTCGCCTGTCTCGTTCGCCACGGTTTTATAACCTGATCGCGGCCTCAGATGCAGCTTTGCTGTTCCCGACCAGGGTGCACACATACAATATATGCACTCGTAATACAGTTTGTGTCTGACACGATACCGTTCCCGCTCCCATTGGTTGGCGATCCCTCCTTGTTCGACAGACCGGTCAACGAGAGGTCGTTGAGAAACAGCTAAACCTGGCAAACATCGCGCTGCCTCCCTCATAGTGCACTCTACGGGAACAGAGAACCGCAGTGCTTCCTTTCCTTTCTTATTCCGTTGTTCTTTGCTTGCTTTTTTCCTTCCTTCTGTATGCTATATTTCGCAGCTCTGCGTTGTGTCCGTCGTCTACGTTCTCTGTCGTAAGCTTCTACAACGACATCCATCCGAACGACATCCGGCGTCGATCACCACTTGCTGCTCGGCTGCCATCCACCTTTCATTGCTTGCAACTCGTCAGTCGTGGTCGGTCGTAGTCCTTCGTCACACGTATCTAAACAACAATCGACCGTCGACCGTCGACCGTCGACCGCACACAATCCCTACATCTTGCCAGAATCACCCCACCTCTCGCCGCACTACGCTTAAACTTTGTTACAGATTGTTTCCCCATCGGCGACTAGCCCGCCCTTTCTCCCTTAATTTTTTCCCGCCTGTCCCTTCGCTCTCGACGCCAGGCTGAGGAAGACAGCAGCTAGTGATCGCGAAGGGGCCACGCTCACCGCTAGCAAAACCAAAGCCGTTGAGAACGCTCGGTCGGCTAAACCGTTGACCTGTCTGTAGGCTTCTTCTGCTTCCTTCCTCATGATCTTTATTTACATTCTTCCAAACTGGGGCCAGCGGCTTGCTTCTCTACATTTTTCGCTCTGCACACATGCCTCTCTGTCGGTTGAGTTAATTCACTGATAATCGATATCACAGTCTCCTGTTCTGCTCGCTCACATCATCCCTGCGCAATCTACAATTCAGGACCCGGCACATAGCAATCTGACGTAGCATTCATTCATTTACATTTTACATCTCCTCTCTTTCCTTCTATTACCGCAACTTCATGTAAACAGTGTGTCACATCCACACACATCGAAAATGGGTTCTAGTCTGGGTGCCACTGGATTTCACCCTCCTCCCCCCCGGTCAATAGTCCCACTGGATTCCCGCAGAAATCCTCCCCCTTCGTCCCTGATCAGAGCTCCGTCTCCATCGTAGTCAAGCGACCGCAAACCCTATTCAATCTTGTTAGTGCTTCTATTCTCTGCATCGTCCATCAGCGATCCTGTCTTTTGGTCCTTTGGTATTCCTCCTGGCTCTTTGCTCTCGAGCACTGAACATCTATCCATCCATCTATCAAATCCTTATTCACATCCACATCCTTCTTTGATTTCTTGCTTTCATATCTGTTCCATCTGGGAATGCATTCTTGGTCGAAAGTCGAAGATCCAATTCCCCGTTAAGGTCCGTTCTCAGAACCGCTCGCTCGTCCCCTCAGATAGCCATTCTCCCCCCCCGGCCGGCAAGCACCCTATCGCATAATAACCTAAGTCTCGTGCGACATCCAGTGTGCCAGAAGTGTGCCAGAAAGTACCTCACAATCAATCCACGACAGATCATATGGACAAGCCATACCCCTCTCAGTTTTCAGTCTCCTCATTTTCGCTCATCCTCTGCCCCTGGACTACTCGTACCCGTAATCTCCCGCCGACCAATCTCGGCCGGGCGTTCTTGGCTCACGAAAAAGTAAAGAGATAAGACAGACACACAGTTCCAGATTGCTTTTCACGCCAAAACACCACAAAGTTAATAACTCGGACTTCGTTATTGCATGGCTATTGCGACCTCCTGGTTTGCATGTTCTTCTAGCTTCATCTCTCGACCGGTTTCGTATCGTTTTGATTGCCTTCTCTTCCCCCCCCCCCTTTGGTCTCCACTTCCCTGCCATCCCGCTTCGCAACATCTAACGTATTCATATTCGTTGCTTTTTCATACCAAAAACTCCATCGTTTTCGTTTTTCTCGGTATAATTCTATACTTTCCGTCGCAGAGACCACAGCCCTCAAAGCACCAAAAGACAGACCTCTATAGCGAAATTAATTAAAAAAACAATGCTTTGTACTTACTCTCGTGGAATCCGGTATTGGATCATACCGGCATATATCATACAATTCTTTGCCCGAATTCGTAATTCCGCGATTTTCTATCTCAGTTAGTTCACATTTGCATTCGTTATCTTTCTTGCTTTCTGTCCATCTCTCTCTTCTGTCTGCGGAACTTTAAACTCAATTCCTATTAATATCTTTCCGCAACTACTTCCTCGGTCTGGTGACTGTTCTGTTCCTTGCCCAATTGCAGCTAGTTTGCGAAGTTGATAATAGCTCAAATATGCCCTCTCTTCCTCATCTGTCGTCATTCTATCCGTTTCTGCGATAGCTGCCTTTGTCTTCGATTCTTCTTTGTCCACCATAACGCATTAGCAGCCATCAGCTGCATACCTCCACTTTCGCAACTGCCGAAATCTCTTCTGGTCTACCTCATATCTCAATGACCACTAGTTAAGCCACTCCGCTAGAAAAAAATTAATCCTTTAGCCTCTTTACCGTCTCTTCCAAGACAAGTAGAAGGCTTTGCTCAGAAAGTCGACTATCGTTGTTCGATCTTCCAATTCGATCAAAAAGCCCTCTAATATTTCCTCGAACACATGGTTATGTCAGAATCACAGCAACATGGCTGTCTTCTAACCACTGGTCCACAAGATAAGTATTGGTTGCTTGGCGAAAGGTGGAGGTACTTTATGTCTCGTGATTCACAGTCTGTAAATGTAGAACATTCACTTTAAGCTTCACATTTATCAGAATGAAATCGATCCTAGTACCCTCGGATCAGAATTGACAATAACCGTAATGTCGACTCAATTGCGAAACAGTCACTCGGAGGTATCGAATATTTGTAGTTTAAGCAAAAATATCCGCAAAACAGAAGAAATAGAAATCAAGTTTCAAAATGATTAGCAGTACGGCACTCACCTTTGTTCGTGTAGAGTCAGCATATTGAATACTATCCATCTGTCTCGTCAGCCTAACACAGCACTCCATAGTCATGACAAGCAGCATTGGAACATTTCTCGCAACGTTATCATCCAAACCACTAAATTGTTGGGCCCTACGTCTGATACTTCCTGTGTCATTATCCATTTCCAGCGGTAAGACGTTGACATGAATAATATTCGTGAGACATGATTCCCAGTCCCCTTCCTCGTAGGCCAGACGTGCATCTCTGATGCCAATCAGCATTTTGCATGCCTCTCGATTCACCGGAGATAGATGGCTTAAGATCTCACTGTTACGGAAGTACACTTGGATGACCTCATCGACAACTTTGGATGCACTATCTTTGCCGGCAAGCGATAAACTTGTTCCGCTGATACCCGACTCAAGAGTTAAATCCACAACTGCAAGCAATTCCCCAAGTGTCTTGTTCACTATCTTCATAACGGTGTCATATTCCTCAGATAGATGGTAAAGTAAGATTGCATTAGCAACCCGTCCATCTTGATCTGCTTGGAGTGCAGCCTGCTGTGTGATTGTCTGCAGAAAGTCTGTTTCGTTTGTGATACGGATTAGCGCCATCTTTCGCTCTATAACACCAGGTTCACGTCGACCATCAGACCGAACATCGCCCAACAGTTTTGAAAACTCTCGCGTTTCAAGCACCATCTCGCGGATAGCCTCGTGGCACAGCGTAATATACTTCTCTCCCTTTCCGTCTTTAGTAAGGTCCCAATTCAGACAAATGAGAGCAAGATAGTCGAACGCATTGATAGGATCTTCACGTCTGAAATCCCTCGTATAGTATCCAATCAATCTGGCAAAATTGATTTCGGGTCGCTGGCTGTAGGTGTCAAGCGTCATTAGATCAACATCGAGCGTCTCAGCGTCTGCAGAGACTCGAAGCAGTCCGTAATACGCCAGAGCAATCGCAAAATGGACAGCGTCAATTGGCTGTGTTCTGTACAGATAGTGGACTGCTCTTTCGTATTGTCCACTCAAAAGAAGGATTTGGAAGTAGAGCATCACATTTGTGCCTCGAGGATTGAAGTGTCTTGATCCAAGCTGCACAAGAATATTACGCAGATCGTTCAAAGTATATCTTTCCGATGAGGACATGCCAAACACATCTGTCGGTACTGCTGGTGAATCTTCAATGAGCTTCAACTGAGCCCACATCCAATCTTCGGCAACAAGTAGTACCTCCGGCATATTTTTCCGACTGAGTTCACAACGTCCAAGAAGTTTGTAAAGTGCGAATTTGAAAGGATCGTCCGTCTTGGGATCGTAAAGTCTAATGTGATTGTTGAACTCCAATAATAACCTTTCGCCGAGTTCTCTAGGCAGTCGATTATCGTCGGCTTTCGCATACGCTTTCAGATAACTAGGGAAAGTTCGCTCTATTTTTTGAAAGTAGCTCTGATTTTCTAGCGTGAAGTCAAGAGCCTCCTGAATATGACCCGATCGAAACATATAGTATATTAACCCCCATACTGGTACATTGTTGATGATCTAAAATTGTCATTGTCAGGATCATTTATCACAAGACCTGTTAATAGACTCACCTCAAGGTTTGCTTTAACCCAATTACCATTTTTGGCAAACCGAAGTTTTAAATAAGCCAATATTTTGTTCACGACGGAAGGAATTCCACCGAGTTCAGCTTCTTGAGGATACTTGGCAATTTCAGTCTCGACCAAATCAAAAAATTGGTTTTCCAAGTATCTTCGAGAAGTACCCGCAATCAGCCTCCTCATTTTTATCCCTTCCGGAGAATCATCTGAGCTTTCGCAGTACATCTTGCTGTAATATCTTTCCGGCGTTTCGGCCGGGAGTAATCCCTCTAAAATCAACCAAGAATCATAAATTTGTTGCGTGCGAGAGTCTGCACCCATGCTTCTTGCGACATCAGCAAATTCACCGACAAGAGGATACAATTGGCCCTCGAGTCTGAAATTATTTAAAGTGCTGACGACCTGAGCATATCTAATACGGCGGTTCTGCAATATGACTGCAGATTGAGGTTGCTGTTGTTGAAATTGACCACTCTGCTGTGATTGCTGCTGCTGAAGATCCATGGCGCCGACATCGGCAAATCCTACGGGCCCGGAGACTGGTCCTAAAACACTTCGCCCTAGTGATGATGTCTTCCAACCTGCAGACCCATGCTGAGATCTAAATTTCGAGTTGCTTTCCTCCGTTGCAGAAACAGACATTTTCTCGGTCGCGGATCCGTCAGATTGGTTACTGATTCCAAGCTCACTGGACAGTTTCTCTGCTGTTCCCCTAGGGACCAGACCAAAGTGCTCACAAACCAATAACTTTTCATAATTCCAATCCAGTCTAATGTTGGCATTCACAAAGTCATCGAATTTCCTAGTTGTCTGTTTTACAGATTCTTCGATCGAGTTAACTATATTTTCATCCCGTTTGTATCGTAAATAGCCCGCGACATCAGTGTCTAATGATCCTGAAATCGTGCTCAGCGGTTCAAGCGTTGTTTTCAAAACAATCGTATCTAGATCTTGAGCAATATCCTCAGCATTGATCCCAGATCCAGCAAGTAAATAGTGCGCTTTAGTGTCACCATCTGTGGAGGGCCCTGCATGCTCGCGCAGTACTCTTGCCTGTGCTGTAATCTCGCCCACGCCGAGATTAATATCACCTAATCCCGTGGTATTTCTTGGAAGACTTTTGGTATTCTCAAGCAACTGGTTCAATAATGACGCGACTGATGTTCGAAATTTCTCGCCTGTTCCGGCTCCATCTGTGGTTCCCGAAGGCTTCTTAGCGGTAGCCACGGACGGCACATTTGACGTTGCAGCTACTGCAGTTGATGTGAGCGACATATCCTCGTCTTCTTGATTCCGTACGATTACTGTTTTGATGAAGTACTTGTTGCACGGCGATCAGCGCGTATGCTACAGCGAAAACGCGTACAATTTGTGTCTCGGGGATCCAAATAATCGCGAGTCAACAATTGCCTGGACAAGCAGATTTTCTGTGCGGCGGTATCTGCACTTTCAGAACAGATCTGTCGGCACAAACCTCGCAGAAACCAGATCAGATTATCATTATTAAATTATTCATTTTATTTATGCTTAAATTATATGTGATTACTGTTAAACTGAAGAAATTACATAAAACCCTTTTATTAACTTATGTGAAAAATTATGCAATAGGATCAGTTACAATGCTCAATTAGGTTATTCACGGCGTAATTACAGATCAAATAGTCTCTGACAGAAGAACTTTCAAGTCATCCGACAAGCAGAATTTTTTTGAAGCTGGAATATATTCAAACCAAGATGTCTCCTATATGCCAGTCAGAACAACCAGTGCAAAAAAATATGAATTTATTAACTCACCCTAGTCAGCCTAAACGCTAACCATAATATTCTATCAACACGGATAGAACTTCTCTTATCTCTATCCTTTAAATCAGGGCTTATGAGAGGCCCAACTTCGCCTTGAATAAACGCCTGATGGATGGCATTGGTATCAACAACGCTAGGAAAATACTGCTGTGAAAGATTTATTGTAGGGTTGGAGCTATCCACGGAAGTCTCGAGCTCATAAATCACATTAGGGGGCCGCGGAGGGAGATTATAAGGATATTCCTTTGACCATATCAAACCGTAAATCGCCCAGTCATCTTTCAAAGGAGATGGAGAAGGATATGATTGGGCTTCATATAAACTGTCAGTGTCCGCAAGATAGGTCAATGTGGTTAGAAAATGCATTAGCTCTGACCAAGGAAATATTACATGGTCATGCTCTGAACTAACCAATAATAACTTCCAGACATGCACGTAATCTTTAATGTAATCCAGAAACACAAGCCAGGCAAAAATATGGCTGTAATGATCCGGAGTTGCTACTGTGAGTGCCATGCTCAGCATTGAGTATGAGAGATCTTTAGCTTTTCCTATTGTGATCAGAGATAACTTGAACGCATCAGAATCCATGTATTCTTCAAGCGTGAGGATAGGCACTTTCTCACTATATGGTGGCGGCGAATTTCTCTCTCCACTTGAGGATTTTGTGGTAATATCAACAGAGAGCGAGCCAAGGTTAATGGCCGAGATTTCGTCCTCTAAATCAGAGAACGAGGCAAGAGGGTCTTCATCAAAATCATGCAGTTCTTTATCAATATTTTCTTTAATGTTTGGACGGAAGAGAAGAAACTCATCTTTACTGACTTTGTCATAAAATGTGAGCTGGTGTAGGGCATTACATTTAAGGCCCAATTGAAACAAACTGGCCACATTCACGATAGCATATTTGATTCCATCAGCTACCCAAGCCCTTGGTTTGTTAACAGAACGTAGAAATGATGCAAGATTTATGGAAAAGTTTTTGGCCTTTCCGAGAGTAAACAACATCGCATGGAGCTGGACAAACATCAGATCAACTTTCTGCTGGTTTCTTTCAAAAAGATCGAAAGCAAGGTCGAATAAAGGCACAACAGAATCTCTAGAAGACGCATATTTTTCCCAGGATGATAAACTTTTGCACTGGTAATACAGTTGATCTAAAATAGCGTTCTCTGATGTGAATGACAAGTGATGGTAAATGCGGCCAATGCCTGGAGTGACAAGCGAACAACGAGTATACCACATGAATGACTGTTCTTGCCAGCACTGTCTCGAATGAGAGTCTTCGCGTTCAAGAACCATGCGACATCTAGCAAGGTCGCCGAGTAATTCCATCCACGTAAGCCGACTAACTGGATTGCACTCATACAATCGTCCCACTAAGACGTAAACATAATCGACGAAATTACACAGAACCTCGTTCGACTGAGGAAGGTAAACGCGTAAAATTTCAATTAATAAACGAACGCCTATTTTCCATATCCGAATCGGAATCTTGTGGGTTTGAGGTAATGCTCTGATGGATGAAGTTGCATTAGCAATGCTGCAAGCAAATATGAAATCATCATATTCCTCTATTAATTCTTCATAGAGTCGAACTATGGCGCTCCAGGATCGTTGTGAAAAATGGCTTGATGTTATTTCAGTAGCACAGTGCGACTGAGCTAGGAATATATCAATGCATACATGCTCTAGATAAAGAATCCGAGTATATAACAGGCTTATCAGAGATTTGATTTCATCGACAGATAAATGTGGATAGTCCAAACCGGATTTAGGTGGAAGTGATCTAACCGGAGAAGAAGATAAATTACTGGGGTTTTTTAACACCATTACTCGACCAGATTGCCTGCTAGTCGACATTGAAAAATCAGGAATAGTAGTAGACAAAGATCGATGCTTTTCTTCATTGATGAGACCACCAGCAATATTATCTCGAGTGCGATGCCCACGCCTTCGTCGTCGCGGATTCAATGTCCTGGGGTCTCCAGTAGTACCATCATTCTGATGTATTTGTGGCGAAGCTGGGGAATTGTCTGTCTCGTTTGCAAAACCGGGGAAGAGGTCACCATCTGTACCATGTTCTGCCGAAGTCCTAAACGACTTGGACTGAGCAGTGTCATGAATCGCA
The DNA here is from genome assembly GCF_038497815.1 of [Lipomyces] oligophaga. Classification (NCBI taxonomy): domain Eukaryota; kingdom Fungi; phylum Ascomycota; class Lipomycetes; order Lipomycetales; family Lipomycetaceae; genus Lipomyces; species [Lipomyces] oligophaga. The sequence continues at coordinate 1,336,998 of NW_027117785.1, read as the reverse complement.
GTCACAGCCAAATCTTCCCCTGAATTAAGAGGATGTGCGTAGCGAGGATTCACAGGTTGTTCCTTGATCCCTCTCCGACTGTTTAGAGCCTCCTTTAAGGACAAAGAGGTAGCCGCAATCGAATCCGTGCGGGGATCATAAAGCTGCTTCTGCTTGGAACGCGGAGCCTGATTCAAGTCGACTGACAGCTGAGAAAGACTAGAAGCAGTCACATCAACTTGTGACTGAATTGAGGATGATTCACTTGCCGCATTAGCACTTGCAGAAGATGCTGCGGCAGGTATGAGCACAGGCAGCGAGCGATCATAGTCGGGGTCTCGGTCGGGTAGCACAGCACCAGGAATCTGAGTTCCCAAAGCACCTCCGCGACGACCAGTCGTACGACGACGACGTCGACCAGATGTCGAACTAGAATTAGGCGTCTGGCCGGAGTTGTTCGAAGTTGACCCTGCAGGTCTTATTGCGAGGGAAGAGGCCGCTTGTACAGCGGCTGATCCAGCTCGAGAAGAAGGATTGGAAAACGGACGATCTTCTTTCATCCCGAAATCCGAACAATAAAGTTGGTGTTGGAGTAGCTGGTGTTGGTTGGCAAAATCAGTTGCTAATCCTCAAGGCAAAATAGAAGGTGGATTGATTTGGGTGGGCTGAAAACGAGGGTTCATTGGGCAAGTCGCGTGTAGAAATCGAGCCGAACGGAGAACAGAGAAACAAGGAAATGTGACTGGAAACGTTAGTAAATGATAGAGAAACCAAAAAAGAAGGACAAAGTTACCTTCAAGTCTGACAAATGAGTTTACACCCTTATGATTGCAGCTCTGAAAGTGTGCGCGCGCTTGTTCGAAAAATGGAAATAGAAGAGTAAAATATTACGATCGAATGCTTGGCTAGTTAATCTCGCCCACAGCCTTTACAAAATGCTGGTGGACTTTGAAACATAATACAATGTTCCAGAGAAAAACTAGTGAAATTTTCAGGTTCGATATGTCTTAAACCAGAATAGGATATCAATTTGCGGATTTCGTAGAGAACGTTGTTAAGTAGCAGTTCGACAATGGGCCAGAGAGGTACAAATAGCTAGCAGAGTCAAGGGACTTACCCGGATTATCTCAGATGACCAAGATATGCTCTAATAAGGAGTTCGTGTACAACAAGAGAACCTGAGACCTGGAAAAATTAGAACGCAGTTTGGATCAAAAGAAAATTTCCAAGTAATTGTCAAATATTTCATGTGAATGATAGCTGTTCCGCTTATTTGATCTAAATTTTGCGATTTCGACCACAAATCGGGTGCAAGTTTTAGCCAAATAGGACATTTCTGATTTGCAGCACTACAGCACCGCCGCATGCTTTACGTGTCAATCCCAATACTTCCTTTGATCTTACATTCGCGCAGCCAAAGAACAGAGAGTGCGAGCAAGCTAGTTTGGCGATAGAATCAGCCAATCTCTGGTAGTCAGGTTCAAATTCAAACGAGCATTTGATCAAGACATTACTCTAGTTGCGGCAATTCTGTAATAAGAATTTATTTTTTTTGACAAAGCAGCCATGATTGTTTCTACCGCTATCAACCGGCTGTCAGATAGTAAGAGAACACCTTGCAGTTCCTGGAATTACTATTTTTGTACTAATTGATATCTACAGAACTTCCTCTCACCGCATATACAGATGATACTTTGGTAAGTGCCTCAAATTAACTGATATCGCGACGGATCTGACTAACTGCAATCCCAGAGTGCGAGCGAGATATCAAAGTATATTGCAGAACAAAAGGATCTGATCCGGAAACTCAATGCCTCATCAGAGCCTCGAGCGTCAATTGAGTCTGGTCCATACACGCATCATTACTTGATTTCAGATGGCGTCATATTCATCACCTTCTGCGATAAATCCTATCCGAGGAAACTAGCGTTCACTTATCTCGACGAGCTCAGCAGGGAGTTTATTAACTCATATGGTCGGAATATCGAGCAACCGGATCTACGACCGTTTGCTTATATCACTTTTGGTAAGATTTAATTTTTCCGGAAACTTATTGTTATTGTCTAACATGACCAGAAAATTTCATCCAGAAAACTCGCCGAGTTTATGAGGACACAAGAACCAATGTGAATCTTGACAAACTAAACGCGGAACTGCAAGATGTAACTCGAGTTATGACCAAAAACATTGAGGATTTATTATACCGCGGGGACAGTCTCGACCGTATGTCTGATATGTCATCGTCTCTACGTGCAGAGTCGTCGAAGTACCGCAAAGCGGCAAAGAAGATAAACTTTGATGCCATGATCAGACAGTATGCGCCTGTTGCAGGAGCAGGCCTTATTTTTGTATTTCTAATCTGGTGGCTCTTTCTGCGATGAATAAGATGTACCAATATATATATTTATTTGAAGCATTTGTCATTATTTTGTACAAAAAGATAGACTCAATAAACTCCTCAGCGCCGGAATAGTATAAATGAAATTAACGAATGTATCAAAATGGATCTTCATATGGATCTTCTTCATCATAATCATCGTCTTTTTCGAATTGATACACAATCGCTCCTGTACCTACTGCAGTCTCGTCCTCCTGGGCCTTCATATACGGTAGCTCAACTTGGTCTCGCGCTAGACGCTGCTTTTCAGTTGTTCCGAGATTAAAAGTTGTCAAATCACCCGCCAGGTTATCTGAATCATCTGTTGAAGAAGAAGCGGCACGAGGAGATAAATACGTGAACGTATGACAATCGAAGTCGTAGACGTAAGAACCTTCAACTGCACGACCGGATTTCCGGCGTTGCACTAGGTCAAGTCGGCACTTACGAGCATGTGATCCGAATGGAAGAAGATATGTGCCAGAGTTACTTTTGAACTGAATTTCTTCATATTCCATCTCTGCATTGGATTCACGATATGGATGAACAGAGATTATGGTCGTAGCTAGGTAATTCAGCTGAGCGAGTAATGAAGGAGTATATATGCTCGAAACAGGATATGCATAAGGAAACGCCTCTGACCGAGTCACAACAACCAAAGAGGAATTCTGTCGAATAAGAGGAACAATAAAGGAAGTCAGTTCGCTCGGCAAAATAAAATCAAGTGTGTCAATCAGGATCAGAGTTCTCTTAGGAGAATCCAAGAAAGGTCGAACTTGATCATGAATTTGAGCTATTGACAATCGATGGCATTTCAAAACCGATACACTTTTGCCTGTCAACCAGGTTAATTCGCCGGACGTAGTTTCAAAGGATAATACGACGACGGCCACATTACTATCACCTTGATGTTTGTATGCGAATTCAAACAGAAGATATTTCGCGCTTTGCGACGACGATGACAGTAGCAATATGAGTGGAGAAACGTCTTTCAGCGCGACCAGACGAGGTAATAGCTGGATGATCTGCTGTTGAGCGTACTTTTGCATCGAAACCAGCCAGTCAGTAAACACAGTCTAATCCGCTAACTGATTCTAGAACTAATTTGACTTAAAAATTACTTTTATCTCCAATGTTATCAATCAATTGTAGTGAAATGCAAAAATGCTACTTCAACCAGAAAATTCATGGAGGAAGAACTCCACTGGAGCGCCGCAGGGTACGTTCATGTCTGACCCCGGCTGTCCGAGAGAAAAAATATTACAAAGTTCAGGTTGTTTGCACTTACCTTGTATATTACTTCCAACACATCTACTGAAGAGTTCTGTAAGACTTGAGGAACTAGCGACACTACAAAATGCTGCGAGTAATGTCTACTGCGACATCAGTCGTCAGCTGGACACGCGCATGGAGCTCTACTAATTCTCGACGAGGACTGGCGACGACAGTTACAGTAGTCCCGCAGAACTTAACTGAAAAAATTGTGCAAAAATATAGCGTTGGCCTTGCTCCTGGGAAATTTGTGCGTTCAGGAGACTTTGTGTCTATTAAACCGCAACATTGCATGACTCATGATAACTCGTGGCCAGTGGCAATGAAGTTCATGGGCCTTGGAGCTACAAAGGTGTATGATAATAGACAGGTTGTGTTGACACTGGACCATGATGTGCAGAATAAGTCTGAAAAAAATCTGGAAAAGTATGCGAACATCGAAAATTTTGGCAAATCTCACGGCATAGATTTTTATCCTGCCGGACGTGGAATTGGCCATCAGATTTTGGTCGAAGAAGGCTACGCCTTCCCAGGAACGTTAACCGTAGCCTCGGACTCGCATTCAAATACATATGGCGGCGTGGGCTGTCTTGGAACACCTATGGTCCGAACGGATGCCGCTGCTATCTGGGCTACAGGTCAGACATGGTGGCAGATCCCTGCTGTCGCTAAGGTCGAGCTCAAAGGTAGACTTCCCGACGGAGTCTCTGGGAAGGACGTCATTGTAGCGTTGTGTGGGGCCTTTAATAATGATGAAGTCCTCAATCATGCCATAGAATTCACTGGAGATGCTGTCGCAGACTTGACCGTGGACGACAGACTTACGATTGCTAATATGACCACAGAGTGGGGCGCATTATCTGGTTTGTTCCCGGTGGACGATATCCTCATTAATTGGTTGCGAGGACGCGTTCTACGCCTTCGACAACCGCATCCGAGAATTTGGTCAGACAGAGTTGAGCAACTCGCCACAGCGCTTGCGAACGGTGATGAATCCTTGCGGGCGTCCGCAAATGCGTCGTATGCCAAACATCTGGTTCTTGATTTATCTACTCTTGCTCCCTACGTTTCTGGTCCTAATTCAGTTAAAGTGATGAACTCTTTAACAGATCTTTCGCGACAGAACATAGCTATCCAAAAGGCTTATCTCGTTTCGTGCACGAACTCCCGTCTATCTGACATTCGCTCCGCTGCAAACGTAATCAAGGGACACAAAGTTGCTCCTGGAGTTGAGTTCTACATCGCTGCAGCTAGCTCAAATGTTCAGAAAGATGCTGAGGCTGATGGATCTTGGCAGACCATTCTTGATGCAGGAGCAAAACCACTTCCTGCCGGTTGCGGGCCATGCATTGGCTTAGGAACGGGTCTGCTGAAGGATGGCGAGGTCGGTATATCTGCCACAAACCGAAATTTTAAAGGTCGTATGGGTAGTCGGGAGGCACTGGCGTATCTAGCATCTCCGGCAGTCGTTGCTGCGTCTGCCGTACTCGGAAAAATAGGATCTCCGGTGGAGGTGGCCGGGCTTTCAGTTCCCGAGACAGCTGTACTTTCCAGTACCGAGATTCCGGTTACCGATGCTGTAGACGCTGCAGAGGGTGATGCTCCAGCGACACAGGTTTTGGATGGATTCCCAGCTTTAATCGAAGGAGAGCTTGTTTTCTGCGACGCAGACAATATGTGAGTTAGCATCTTTGTTTGGTGCCGCATTGAAAGCTAACACAGGTACAATCAGCAATACCGATGGCATTTATCCTGGAAAATACACTTATCAGGATGATGTACCTCGGGACAAAATGGCCGAGGTTTGCATGGAGAATTACGATCCGGAGTTTGGTCAGAAGACCAAGGCTGGTGATGTTATTATTAGCGGATTCAATTTTGGCACCGGCAGTTCTCGAGAGCAAGCTGCTACTTGTATTTTAGCTCGAGATATCCGCTTGGTAGTTTCGGGTTCTTTTGGAAATATTTTCTTTCGCAACAGCATCAACAACGCCTTACTGACTTTGGAACTTCCAGCTTTGGTTGCACTTCTACGCCAGCGATACGCCAGTGCAGAGCCGGAACTGACTCGAAGAACAGGTCTTTTCATTCGTTGGGATGTTCCGAGAGCAAGAGTCCAGGTTCGTGAGGGTGAAGATGCAGATGCCAAAGTCATTTTGGAACAGAAGGTTGGTGATCTGGGCCCTAATTTGCAAGATATTATCATCCAGGGAGGATTAGAGGGATGGGTGAAAAACGAAATTACGAATTAAATTTGTACATCTAATTTATAGACTTCTTTGATATAAGTTATTGAACTACTTTATGCTGTTACATATCTTCTAACTAATAATATCGTTATTGCACATGTATAGCTGGCCAAGGAAACTGTAGTGAGCCGCAGCAAAGTTCTCCCAATGTGAGGCTTGTTTCCCCGCAGTGACTGCAGTGACCTCAGTGGCCGCAGAGGGGATCGATCGGTGTCCCAGGCTGGAAAGGACGGTCCCCGCAGCGAAGTGAGCCCAAGAATAGAGAGAACAGGCAAGCACGGAGGGCCGTGAAATACGGAAGAATGAGATATAGGTTAAAACTGGGACTCCGACGGAGACTGGTCGGAGTACTGACGGAAAGAAGGAGATATGTATGTCGTGACAATGAATGCACACATATCACAACCGAATACTGAGTGCCAAATGAGGTAATTACTACTGAGCGGGGTCTCTAGACTGGCCGAATCGATTTAGTATTTACCCGCATGTCAGGCATGATGTTTAACCAGGCTGGTCTAGCCGATCGCCGCGGGGTTGAAGGAAGAGATATAAATTGCGAGCAGCAGAACGTGAGGTCTATTGAAGTTGCAATTTGAGTTGTTGCAGAGCTTATATCAGCAAAGGTGCATTATATTATCATTTAGAATTTTCCCAGCCATTACTATCTATCAGGACAATGAAGGTTCTCGCTGTTCTCTACAAGGGCGGCCAGCATGCTAAGGACGAACCTCGAATGTACGGGTGTCTCGAGAACGAGCTTGGTCTGCGCGGATATCTGGAAAGCAAAGGACATACCTTTGTCGTCACAGATGACAAAGAGGGTGCGAATAGTACACTTGATAAGGAAATTGTTGATGCAGAAGTATGAACTGAAACCAAAATGTTGGATGCTCTAGGCTCACAACTACTAGATTGTCATCACGACTCCCTTCCATCCTGGATACATCACTCGCGAACGTATCGAAAAGGCAAAGAAGCTGAAGGTGTGCGTCACGGCCGGCGTTGGCTCTGATCACATTGATCTTACCGCTGCAAATGAACGTAAGATTCTTGTTGCAGAAGTGACGGGATCTAATGTGGTCTCTGTTGCTGAGCACGTTGTGATGACAATTTTGGATGTAAGTGTCTTTCTGAGTTCGTATGAAGCTTACATGGACTGACGGTTCCAGCTTGTGCGTAATTTTGTACCTGCTCATGAGCAAATCATCTCGGGCGGTTGGGATGTTGCTGCGGTGGCCAAGAACTCGTTCGATGTCGAAGGCAAAGTCATTGCTACCATTGGGGCTGGCAGAATTGGACAGCGGGTATTGAAACGTTTGATTGCCTTTGATCCTAAGGAGCTTTTATATTATGACTACCAGGGACTACCTGCTGAAGTTGAAAAGGAGCTTAACTGTCGCCGCGTGGAATCTCTCGAGGAACTTGTAGCTCAGGCTGATATTGTTACCGTGAACTGTCCGCTTCACGAGACTACAAAAGGACTTGTCAACAAGGCATTGTTGGCCAAATTCAAGCCAGGCTCATGGCTGGTGAATACCGCACGCGGAGCTATCTGCGTTAAGGAAGACGTAGCTGCTGCCTTGAAGTCTGGCCATCTGCGTGGATACGGCGGCGATGTGTGGTTCCCCCAGCCAGCGCCGGCCAGTCACCCTTGGAGAGACATGCGCAATCCATATGGAGGTGGAAATGCCATGACGCCGCATATTTCTGGCACTTCAATCGATGCTCAGGTTCGATATGCCAACGGAACGAAGGCGATCATTGAGACGTATCTGAACGGTACGAACGATTACCGCCCGCAAGATCTGATTGTTATCGACGGCCACTATGCTACGCGCGCTTACGGATCCGACAAAACTACAAAATAAGAGGCCCAATCTTCTTTTAGACTTTAGTGTGAGAGAAAGTGAATATATAAATATATTTGAGAGCAGCATCGTATAAATGTAAAAGAGTGGTCCCGAATATCAAGTAGCCCGATTAAGATCGACTTCATGTGTCAGGCAGATCAGTGATCTGAAGCCACGGAGCATCAGCGAGCGCAACTCACATGCAGTCATAGAACTATTGCGACATAGCAGGTTGTATGAGGTGATGGCATTTGAAGGTGGAATATAAGACGCGGGCGGAGAACAAGCACATTTAGCTGGATCAGATCTACGAAGGAGAATAAACACCTAGCAGGATTGCAGAAAGACCGACAAACCGCAGAAGGACAAAATGGTATCGAAAATAATTGAAGAGGTCACGGCGGCCAACGCAGAATACGCCTCGAAGTTCACAAAGGGCTCGCTGCCTCTTCCGCCCGGTCGCAAATTCGCTGTCGGTAAGCCCACATAAACGCGGAGTTCTGCGGTATGCGCACACTCAAAGCAAGATCGCGCTGACCTAGCAATATTGCTCAGTAACTTGCATGGACGCTCGTCTTGATCCTGCTAAGGCATTGGGACTCGAGGAAGGAGACGCACACGTGATTCGCAATGCTGGTCAGTGAACACAATAAGGGGAGAGGGGGTGGTGGTCCGGAAGGGCAAGCAAGGAGAGGATGGGAGGAGCTGACAAGGGGGTGGTTGCTGTTGTAGGCGGTCGAGCGAAGGACGCGTTGAGATCGATCATTATTTCGCAGCAGCTTCTAGGCACCGAGGAGGTGATTGTGATCCACCACACGGACTGTGGTATGCTCACGTTCGAAGACTCTGAGTTGCATGGTCTGTTGAAGGAGCGTTTTGGCAAAGACATTGCAGACCTCGACTTTCTGCCATTTTCCAAGTAAGTTGGAGAGAGAGAGGAGCCTCGTCCAAAACGCGTTGAACGCGTTTTGGACACCGTCCTGGGCGGAAACTGCCGGAGAGCTAGCTGTGCTTAGTGCCGGCAGAGACACGTGAGATGCTCGAGCTGAGACGTCAGTCGACGGAACCAGCCTGGTAGAGAGACGCCGAGAGAGATATACAGATATACAGAACGACTGACATGGCGTGAAATAGTGTGGAAGCTAGCGTAAGGGACGATATAGCGCTGATTCGCAGTAGCGGCGTCGTTCGATCCGAGATCCCAGTCAGCGGATATGTGTACGAAGTCGAAACAGGCCGGATCCGACCAGTGGAGCAGTAATCAAAATTTCTCAGCAGCCGGCGCTGGAGACGCAGGATGTGCAGGACTCGGACGGATTCGCCGTAGATGAACAATAGACTGCAGATATCTCATGCATGAGGATCTATTACACAGCCGTATCTGGTAATATAATGAATGATATATTTGCACACATAGTGCTCGCCCCGCGTTAAACATGGCAGATCCAATCCCATCTCAGTGCCCAACAAGGTCTAGCGTGCAACGATGCGACCCCCTTAGCCGCCCCTTAAGAGTGTTTTTTACCGATTAGGGTCGCAAGAAGCCCTAGCCCGCAGCACGCCACTGTAATTCGAGCTGTTTGTGTACAGGGGGCTTCAGAGCAGAGTTCTGCGACCGCGCAGAGGTGCATTCGAAACGAAGAACAAGAGCTTGACAGAGGGTCCCCCCGGGCAGGGTTTTACTCTCGAGAAAGTATCCTGTTTGCACGAGAACCCCCTTATCTGGCCCTGGTTTCCTATTACCTATTGTTGGCCGGATATACACAGACAAAACATTTATCTGTAGGTTTCGTTGGTGCGATGAGCTTGTTTCTGCGTCGTCCACTTGTCCCTTCTCACTACTAGTGCGACTGTTTCTCCTGCTCCGTCTGCGTTTTTTCTGTTCTCCCTCTCTCTGCTTCTTCTTCTTTTTCCTCTTCCTCCTCCTCCTCATACTCTCACACTACATTCTCTTACACATCCTCGCACAAAGTCTCCCATCGTCGCCCGCATAGCAGCCTTTCCGCTTCCGTCCTCCGTACTCATCGTCCGCTTTCTTGCAGTCTCTGTCTCGAGTCGCCCTTCTTCCTGACGGGCCTCTCACGAAATGTCTTCGCCCCAGTCCGACGTGCTCTCGAGTGCCTCTTCTCTTAATACCCACTGCAGTCCTTCCTCGTCCATGTCGTCCATGTCGTCCAGTTCTTCTCGTCCTTCCTCTCCTTCTTGCCTTCCGTCTGCTTCTTCTGCGTCTCCCTCTTCGTCGCCTGCAGTCTCGCCCTTCTTCACTCCTTCGACCGCTGCTTCGCTCCATCGTGCCTACTCAGAACGTCGACCCTCCGCTGCGACTTCCTCTGCCACCTTTTCCAGTGCTTCTCCAATCGCTCCTCTGACAGTCGAGCCTCTCTCGCGCTCATCGTCGACCTCCTCGGCCGCCTCCATCGCCACTGCGATCTCGCGTTCGACTTCTGAAAACAACCTGCTTTCGACGTCTCTCTCGTCGCTACGTCGTTCCCATACCGTGCAAGTCGGATCCTCTTCTGCCTTCGCGCACTCGCAGGAGCTGCTCCAGTCAGACTGCCAATCGACTCCTGCGCAGCCAGATCAGCCGCCACTTCACCCTCTTTCCCGAACCTCGTCTCTGAATTCAGTCTGCTCATCGGCCTCCTTTGCCTCGCGATCTTTGCTCGACCCGCCTACGCCTTCAACGCCCTCGAACTCGTCGATCCGACGCTCTTCCTCACTTCGCTTGGGATCTTCCTCAATTAGATCCGAAACCGTTTCGAACCACAGCTCTCGTTCTCTCTCTCTCTCCGTCCCCACTGCCTCACCCACCGCCTCCACAGGACCAACATCTGCTACTTCATCTCCCATCCAGATGACGTCCTCTTCGTCTGCCTCAAGTCCGGCTAGAAATGTGGCAAGGACCATAGAGGATGTCACGCTTCCGGGTCCGCCCATGAGAGACATCTGGCTCAAGGAGGAGAAAAAGAAAATTCGCAGGGATAATCTTCGTATGTTTCATTCGCTGCAATGTTTTTGTGCTGTATTATGCAACTACTAACTCGCTAATGCAGGTTCTTCGTTGATGTGGTCATCCAAGCGAATATTCCGCTCAGACATCTCTCAAACCAAAGCCCCACTAACTTCGAAACTGTCAGCCCCAGGACAGCTACGGTCCTCGCCCTCAAAGATGGCCTCAAACGCAGCTTTGTCCTTCAAATCATCACCATCAGAGTCCACAATATCTGAAGAAAGCTCGCCTACTAGCACAATCTCTGGTCCTTACAACGTGTCACATGTACTCCATGTTGATCTGGACGACATGATGGGGCACTCTCATATGGGTGCTGCCACGCATAGTGCATCACTCAGCATGTCTAGCGGAACCCTCAATTTCCATAGATCTGATGACTCCTCCGTTTCTGCTGATTCTTATCCGTTCACAAACTCGCGCTCCACTTCCTCTCAGTCCTCCACATCTTATCCTGAATTCAAGAGTTTGGCTTATGATGAAGTTGTCACGCCTCCTCTATCTCCGACTTCCAAATCTGCGTCCTCTTATTCTTCTCCCTCCGACACTACCAGCCCTGTGTCCGCGTATAAATATACATCGCATTCGAGAGTGAGCCCTCCCTCTCCTACAAACTCCGAAACTCAATCATCTGAAACTTCTTTCATTATACCTTCAGCGCTGAGATCCACTTTTGGATCCGAAAAATCGTCGCTTACGGAGCAAACTATCCATGCTCCGCCAGTACCACCTAAGGACAGACGACGTGCTGCCGCAAGAGCGGCTGCTAATATCAGCAAATTTATGGGTACTCACTCGAATTTCAACTGCGATCCAGCGCTCACGCATGCTCCCCGGCGACCCGAGCGACCAGAGAGACCAGCCGAAATAGATACTATTCAGAATCTAACTGATTTGACAATGATCGATCAGTTAGTGGACGAATATTACAAAAGAGTTAATACAGCCATGCCTTCGTTACGACCCGTGACCGAATCTTCTCCTGTCAATATTGTTTCGGGTGAGAAAATCACCAGCAGACGGCCATCTGCACTCGACGACTCGTTGGGTTCTCGACAGTATCCCATCACTCCTTTGAACATTTCGCGACTGAGCAATACGTCTTTCGAGTCAGATTCTAGACCTTCGAGTTCTTCATCTGGATCTTCTCCGAGCGTCACTTCCAATGCTTCTCCTATTTTCCCTATTCGTAATCAGTCACTTAAGCACAGCGGTGGTGGCTCATTTATTCTACATGAACGTCGCATTACCGAGGAACTTGAAGACTCTGATATACCAGTATCCAGCGATTCCTCCACGCCATCCTCGGTGCCAAACTTCGCTCAGCCTCGTTTCAACAGTCATTTTGCAAGTACCGGATATCCTGCAGAGCAATTCATGGGGAACCATATCGAGACTGCTCCTCTTGGTAGCACAGGATTTATTTAGTAGTTAGTTTTTTTTATCATTTAGTCTCTTGTATTTTTTTTCGTATCGCTCATTATTTATTTCATTATTTATGTATTTCGTTCGGCTCATTCCGAGTATGGAGTTTGTTTGTTTTAATACTTTATTCATTAGTTAATATTTATCGTAGATATCAACCTCGAGTATGCACTTGACTTGTGACCACCGCACTTTAGCTGGAGATCCTGCGCGGCTCGTGCTCTGGAGCCAGTGCAACGGATGGAACTACACTCAGGACGTGGACCGCTAATAGTATATAATTCTTCGAGTTATTGTAGTTGTTTACATTCAAGATCTAAATGTCGTCAGGTGAATGGCCACCTGCACCTAGTCCGGAGCTATGCTATTCTGCGCAAACCTTGCGTGCATTTTTGAATCGGTCTCGGGCACTAACGGACGATGTTATATCAGTCGACCTCAACGGACTTCCCATAGGAGCTAGCACTGCAGAACGCACGTCAGACCAGCGAGGAGCGGCACGAAAGAGAGATTGCGGAGAGTTTGTCAAGTCTAGAGTATTTTCAGCATGGGACAGTAGAGATAGCATTATCGAATACTGCAAAGACATTGCCTCTACTAGCAAAGCTGAGCAAATGAACACGGTTCCAACGCACGAGATTCCTGTTGACCCTCGCTATGATCCATATGCGCAGCGAACTGCAGCAGAAACTTCTAAAGACGATCAGGTTCTTGGATGGGTCGCAAACGAATCATTAATTGAAGATATTGTTCGGGATAGGAGCTGGTCGATAGTGTGCGATAAATGCGCCGACATTGAAGGAGCCACCGGGATCAATGGAAATGGCTGGAAAGCTGCATATGAAGTCTGGCGAAAAAATAAAAAACAGTAATCTTCGGGCTTTCTATTCCAGGGAAATCTGAAATTGTTCTACTTTTGACTTCTCTATGTTTGTTGAAAGCAGAACAGCAGCTGGTTAACGCTTACATCAATATTCAGCTTCTGTAAAGTTGGTGGCGACCATTTTGCTTTAAGAGCGCTACTTGTATATATTTGTGCATTCTTTTCCATTTTTACTCGATATAATGTAAATAATTGCAAGACAGGACAATGATTACGTAATGGAATCTAATTTCTTTGCACAGGACGCGGTTTTTGTACCGGCCTAAGTCAATCACGTCCTGGCGGGCACAGCGCTGCGGACAGTCCATCAAACGAGAAAGTCGAGATAGGCGGGTTTCACATTTCCCGGCCTGAAAAGCTTTTGTTCTCCGCAGAGATCGGAGACAAATTATCTTGGAAGTACCTTGGAACCAGCGACGAGCTGTGTTTGCACGAATTGCGCGAACCGGAGCGATTGTGGGCGCCTTTCCTCTAGCTTCGTGGTCTGGATAGATTGGTGTCAACCAGCTCATTGATCGCTTAGGTCGCAGTTTTGCGGTTCGGTATCCAACGAGACTTATACATCTGACGATCGTGTTTGAGAAATTTTAACAATCGGAGCTTTCTTGTGTATAGAGCGCTGCCTAGTGACAAAGGGTTGGCTTCGTTGTTCTGCTGACCTTCATTCTCAATTATCTCTAGCTTGTCTAGATAGACAAAAAATTTATGCTAGGAGTGGTAGCTGGTTTTTGATTCTGTTTCCGCTTTGCTGTTCTAAAATCGCTGGGCGTTACTTCTGCAGAATTGGTATAGTCGCGGTCCTATTTTCCGCAGTGCACGAAGCAATCCTTTTACACAGCCGCCAGCTTCAGCATGCAACATCTCACATTTTTGCCCGTACATGCTAGTGCGGATCCAGGTGCAAACAAGTTGGTTCCCACTCCGCGTACGCCTGTAAATCCTTTTCTCGCTGCATTATTCTATCCTAAGCCTCAGACACCCCGATCAAGAGACCTTGCCACAGCTCTTCAATCTCCTCAGAGCTACGCGCTGCTCGTGCCTGTTACGCCATCCATATTGTTCACTATCGACTCTGAGACATCTATACCGTTCGCTGAGCTTTGCACTCAGGATGATTTTCTGTCTTCTCATATTTTAAAGATTGGAGTTTCTACCAAAGCTATTGGTCGCGCCCGCGTATTTTGGACTTTGAGCGGACGCAGCGTTGTTATCCGTGACGATTACATATACACGAATAAAGGTACACATTCACTTCATATAACAGTATAGCTGTCGAGATAGTTGGCTAATGATATTACAGGTTTTAAAAGTTTTGGGCAAGCTCGAATGGTAGGCGATAAGGTTTATATGTCGACCTCAGATTTAGTTCCTCCGAGTAGTGAATTTTTGACGTACTACATTTCAAAACCACTAATTGGCTCCGCTCTACCTTTATACGATTTCAAAGCATTGAGTGAGCCTCAATTACCAGCTCTTCCGGCTGCTAGTGCCAGCAACGGAACGCCTTCTTCGTCTGTTCCAACGAAGACAGTCACAACTTTTGGTCAGCTACTTTCAAGTTTTCCATTGATCGCTCGACATATTCAAGAGCCTCTGAATCGAATTTTTGAGGAATTTGACTGCACTGACGCCACAGAGCCTGACCTAGTAACTATGATTGAAGAAGTTATGCAGAAGGGTATTGCGTTGTTTCAGAATATCGATCATAGTGCGGTCAATACTATGGCGAGTACGACAGGTTTAACAGGTCCTGAAATCGAAAAGATGATGGAAAATTATGTTGGAAAACATTTGCATAATAAAATATGGCCTCGACTGATCGTTCTTAGGTCTTTAAAAGATTCAATTATTAGACTTGCCGTCAAGAACATGAAGAATACTAGTCTTGGACAGCTTGGTGTTCAGCCTTATTGGGAAGAAGGAGGGGATAGTATAGAACGTATGGTTATGGGTGCAATCGTTGATTTAGAAAATCTGACGAAAGGTGAAAACGCGGCCGCGCAGATAGAGCGGCTGGTCAACATATTACGAAGTCTTGGAGTTGTCCCCCCTTCACAGCATGAGTCACAAGTGAATGGTAACGGAAAGGATGATTCGTCCAACACCTCGAAAGAAAGCAAAGAAAAAGCAGCTGTTCAATCTAACGTAAGCGCCGATGTATTAGTCAGTTTGATGATTATTGTGGTTGCCTGGTCCAAACTAGATCATTTGGATTCTCTATTGTTTTACATGCGTAATTTTTCGTTTATGGATGTTGATACTGGTGAAGTGGGATATGCTCTATCCACTTTTGAGGCGGTCATATTTCATATTATGAACAATTCCTCAAAACTGGCAATTGTATCCAGTGCAAATACTCGATTTTGGAAGAGCATCAAGTCTGGTGAGGATATTGCTCCTGCATTTGATTCTCCTAGTGAGTATTTCGGAGCCGGTGGAATTGATGTATCCGAAATAGACTCGCTGGAACAAGTTTACCGTGCACGGAACTCGTTGGGCGAAAGTGCGTTAATGATGGCAGTTCAAGCTCAGCCAACTAACTTAGCCAACTTCGATCTGCTTCTCTCGAAACGAGACGTGTTTCCTATTGAAGCTGTTCAGAAGGACCAGAATAAATTTCAGACCACGCTACTATCTGCTGCTGTTCAGACTGGCGACAAGCGAATAGTCGATACGATTTGGGATTTTCTAAAATCTATATACGATCAAGATGGATTAAAGTTCTATTTGGCCCGAAAAGATGAATGGCAGCGAGGGGTCGGGCATTATTTGTTCAATATCCCTGAGCTTATCAATACCGTTGGGGAATTGATTGTCTGGACCGATAAGGATCAAAATGGACAGACTCCATTGTTCGCTCTTTGTAGATCTTATGACCATCCCGAATACACCGAACTTGTAAAGTCTGGAATTGCTGCCGCTACAAAATATCAGGCTGGAGGCGGCTCATTACGATTTTTAGATCACGTTGATTTAAAGGGAAACACTCTTTTACATGTAATGAAGGATATTCCATCGCTTGAGATGCTGCTCGATATTTGCGATATTGATCTGAATCGGGTGAATGAAAAGGGATTGACGCCTTTCATGGTGAACAGTAAATTTTCAAGAACAGCAGCCATTGATGTGCTCGCGCAGCGACCAGAGGTTGATATTACTCGTCGAAATTTTCGAGGTCTCAATGCTGCAGAACTAGCGAAAGATGAATCAACGCAAGCTAGAATTGAAAATATCATGCTGTTCCGACACGCCGCTATGCCAGATGGCCGAGTCACCTCTGTTTTACGCGGACTTTTTGCCGATGAAACTGTACAATTTGTGATAAAGTCTGGCATTAAGCCGAATTCCGATGCCATCACTCGAGTTCTGCGCACATATGGAGATTTCACATTCATGGCCAAATGGCTTGCGTACGAGCTTCCATCATCTTGGATTCCCAAATTGCAATTGCCTCACAATCCATTTTCAATTCCATCGAGGCCGTCTCGGGCTGTTATTCGTGACGTGCAGTCAAAGCTAGATGCATTTCTACGTACTTTGCTTTTACATCCTACCTTTGGTACGCATGAACTATTGTGGGAATTTTTTCTAGTCTCTCAATTTTCACATGAGCAAACTGAAAAACGCAGTCGACAAAAGGCAGCTAGTCATGAAGATAGTTTATTAGACGAATATGCTCCTGTCGATAGTGTTGACGAAGTAGTCACGTTTTTTAACCATGCTTTGCGGGAAATGGATAGTCTTGACGAGTCATTTCATGAAGTAACTGTTTGTTCGACAGTGATTTATCACAAGCGATTAGACCTTGCAGATGCATACCAATGTATTAGCGGATATTTCAAGACATTGACATTTCTACCTCTTTCCTTTGTCGAGGCTCTGTCGGAGTTTACTGCATTATTACAAGTTGTAAGTGGTAAAATGGAACAGCACCGTTAATTTAACTAATTACATCTAGAATGATTCACATGAGGAGAACTTTGCGATAGAACTTCGGAATTCATATAGCATTATTAAAGCTGTGATTGAATCACTGAAATATCCAAATACGTTAGTACAAGAACTGGTTTCCAAGACGTCGCAATTATCAAAATATCAATCTTCGCTAAACCGGATGTCAACGCGATTACCGCTGGGAATTCTTAACGATGCAAGAGCCCGGTATGCTAACGATACGTCAGTGAGCATTGAGAGCACCAAGGAAGACATCGTTCGCTTAGGAGCCAAGATTAGGTACTCACAGACTGTTTTGGCAACCGAACTGGGAGGATTCAATGATCTTCACGAGCAGGAGGGATTGCGAATAATTAAGGAATACGCTACCGAGAAAATCAAATGGGAAAAAGTCCGTTTGAAAGGGTTGCGCGGGGTCTTGGATAAAGTGAAACTGTGTAGCAGGGAGTAATGAAGGAGGAGATGTAGAAGTGATAGAGTGGGAGAATATTTTATTTATCATTGTGCTTTATTTTGTTCATTATGTTATGTTTGTCTTGTATAATGGGTGCACAGTAGAATTGATGTTGAGGTGCTGTAATGAACCATCTGATGCATTTGCTAGTTTATTCTCTTTTGTATGTATTATCATTATTATTATTACAAAGTGACACCGCGATTATAATCTATCAACACAGTCTAGACTCCAGGGGCCTGGAAAGATGGAGTATGAGAAAGAACGGTACCTAAAGACGGATGAATTTCGACTTGGAAAGGAGCAAAATCAAAAAATTCGCCATCGATGGAAATATATCCACTTTTTGCTTTCGGAATAATCCGATAGGCATCTACTTTATAATAATGTACATGGGACGACTCAAAGTGAGAGCCGTGCTCGACACCAAGGAGAATTTTCGCAATCTCCAAAATCGGAACCTTTGAGTCGATGATGACGATATCGAATAGTCCGTCGCGAGGCAGTGCGGCAGGAAAAAATAGCGCGTCGGACGACATCCAGGGCATTTGACCTGCGTAAAACACGGCGAGATTCGGGGCATCAAATCTGAACCAATCTCCAGGAACGCTATCGTTGATTGTGCCGTATTTCAAATCTACTAAAGGCTCCGGCTGGTCGGGAAGAGCCAGAGGTAAATCGTCATGAGGATAAGGCTTGCTGGAATGATGCCTGTAATTTTTCCGTAACTCTGCACGGGAATCGTGAACGACATGCATATATATTTCAGCAGGATAACTAGCGCGGGTCAGCACTCGTTGAACAACGCCGAGTGTGAACCGAGATTCTCCCATCCATCGCAAATGTTCGGTTCCAATATCACAGTCCGCTATCATTCCAAGAGCTTGCGAAAGAAATGTCATAGACCGTTTATTGCCTTGACTCAGGGAGCACAAATCGAAATGAACTGGAACACCTTTCACGACACAGAGGGCTGCAAACGGCACATTTTTGCAACCCACAAGATTGGCACAAAGCGCATTTCCAGAACCACCCGGGAGCTGACATACAGGAACACTAGCAAATGCGTGAGCTGGATTTGGTCGCTGCGCGAGTCCATTGAATACTTCGTGCACAATGCCGTCCCCCGAACAGCAGACAATAGCATCATATTTCGTTTCTAAATCTGGAGCCTCAGAAACCAAGTCGGTGGCATGGCATTTATATTGGGTCTGGATTTCGTCGACTTCACAATGTGCTGCGTTGAAGATAGGTAAGGCTAGTTCACGGAAATATCGTATTGCTCTGCCCTGTCCGCTGAATGGATTTACCAGTGCCATAAACTTCTTGCATCTTGTAATATTAATTTGTCTAGTCGGTCCGCCGGCCGTCAATGGAGGTGCGGACAAGCAATATGCTCTTTGAAGTAGCTGCTCTATCCAAGTATCACACATGTCCTTTGTGTCAGGATCAACAGCAAACGTAACCTTTTCAAGTGCAGCTGTCTTATTAGCTGTTGTACTGCAGTAATCTATACATAATGTTGCTCTTGCTGATGATGGGGTCGTTGTTTGGTATTCCACCCATAAAATATTGAAATAATATATTGAATTTCTGTGATGAGCGCCAGTGGCTAAGGAAAATTGTCAGCAAAGAGATTCTTAACAGTAATTTAACAAGTACTCACGAGCCGAACATGCTATAGCAGGTAGACATCCGGTGGGCTGAAGTGCATTTTGTGCTGCTTCTAAGGGAAAAATTAGTCGAGATGATCCAAATATTATCTATATCCGAACGGGTCACACTTACGTTCATAATCTAAATGCAGAAACTTGTCTTCCAAGATAAGTTTCACACGAGTGCTTTCCGGAATTGAATACACAAAGAGCGAATCTGGAACCATTTTTAACGAAATCTAACTGTTCTGCGTGTGCCTGACGAAATGAAAGAACTTGCATATGGCACTCTGAACTAGGGCCATTACTGATAGACTATCTCGGAACTTTCCCATGCAGAACTAGTGGTGCGGCATCGGAACCGAGACCTGAAGAGAGGTATTCAGTAATAGCGCTAGCATAATTGATACAACAATTTCATGCTCACTTCTGTTCCTACGCACTTTCTATATAATAAGTTTAACTATTTACAGTTCTATGATACCCGAGCTCCATTAGGCGCCGGTCCATCAACTCCGAGCAAAGATATTGCTCCATCACCCAGCTTATCGACGCCCAGCACCAGCACTTGGCTCTTGACACCAGCAATTCTCCGTTCACCAAGATTCACTGCAGCAATGATCTGTCGTCCTACCAATGATTCTGGCGGTGAATAAAAGTGCGTAATCTGCGCAGATGAAGTCTTGACCCCGATCACCGGTCCAAAATCAATTGTCAGCACAAAAGCCGGCTTACGCGCCTTTTTGTTTGGTTTCGCCGCCGTAATAGTCCCTACACGTAGATCAATAGATCCAAAAGTTTCCCCGGCTACATCAGCTAGTTTTGGAATCTCTGAGGGACTCTTAAATATTTCTTCGCCAGTTGGCGAGGAGGCGGTTCCATCGATGTCCTTAGTCTCCGTACTCATATTGTAGCAAGCAAACTGAAACTTCAAAACGGGTCGAGACGCCCAAGATATCAGAGACGAACGACAAACAATTGAATATCCACAATGAAAGACTCTTTTTGACGATATTGACATACCAACTTATAAGTAGGCAAATAAGTTGTTTCCCCAATCTTGAATGCTAATGCGACCGTCATGCCGAATTGCACAAGACCCAAGAGCTAAAAGCCAATTCAATTGCCTAGATAAGCTGCTAGCAAAATCTTTGACCCTTTTGACTCAAAATGAGCTGTAGTTATGTCATTTCAACTTGCTTTAATGATCTAGCTGTTATATTATCGAGAAAAGTTTCAAGAGCGTCTCCAACTACCCACAATGTCGATAGACAGGGAGCCTTACCTTTGGTAGCTACCTCTGACATTCTTCCCTTTGAACTATACCTAGACAAGTAGTGTATATCGATTTTAATTTTTAATTTTATGTCTTTAGAAAGTTCATATAATAGAATTCCAGAAACTCACTACAAATATGTAGTCAACTCATTTTCCTTCAAATTGATCTTTAATTCGAATGTTCAATACGACTGAAAAATCGAAAAATTAAAGGACCTGCCAGAGGAGAAACCCAACCTCAATCTCAGTCTTAGGGTCTATTGCATTTCAAAAAAAATAGCTAGTTTCCGAACCAGCTTTACAACCCCAGAACTTGCTACCTCTTCAAAGACTCATTGCTTGCTTAAGTTCATATTCGTATTCAAGACTATACAAACAACAAATATAAATTCACGGCATAAATGAAACATTTCTTGTAATCCAATCGTGATACCAAAATCTTGGAGCTCAATATTCTAATCATGATATTGCTGATGAGGTCGGTCTATCTCCAAATCTTCTTCACTTGCCAGCACATCTCGTGTATAAAGCGATGGAAATTTATTGGTCTTTAACACCAATGAAAGCATGAACATAAAACTAGATATAGATATAAGTGCAACAAAGAATAGACCTGGAAACCACGCTACTGAGAAAGTATAGATAGTAGCAAACATAGTAGGCGCAAGAATGCTACATAATGAATGCATTAAGCTCAAGGCTCCCTGCAATGCGCCAGTATCTTGCATAGCAACATGCTTCGTCAATGCCGATTCAATAGTGGCTGGAGCGATACTGCCCGCAGCATTGAGAGCACCACTAATTGCAAATTGGTCTCCAGTTTGAGAAAGGAGAAGCATAATACTAGCAATGATTTCTATCAAGATAGCACCTCGAAGCAAGAAGATGTCAGAAAACGAAGCTCCAACATGATTGACACTGGACACATCGCGTGAACGTAAATATCTCATCAAAACAGGCAATAATCCGATCAAGACGACAGCTCGAACTGTGTTAAGCATGGAAATGAAATAGCCTGTTTCCGCACTCGCCCAGCCAAACGTCAACTCTGAATATAAAATCGTTATCGTAGCGGAGCCACCTCTAATGCCAATCATTGCAGTATCGATAAGTGCAAGAATAACAAGGTTACGACGAATATCCAAACGAACACCATTCGTCGGCCGTAACACTTTAAGCGGAGCAATGAAGTTGATTCGGTGCACCAAATCGTGGAGTGAGGATGCAGATCCAAACTGTTCGGCCTGATCTTGGATCGCTCTCGCATGAGCTTGACGTGCACTCTCACGACTTTGTGCTGATATTGACTCTGGCAAAACAAATGCAACAAAAACCATGAAGATTACTTGCATCACAATTGCAAAATAAAATGTGCTCATCATATTGCCAGTAACTTTGATGATATACCCACCCATAGCCGGACCAGTTGCGAAGCCCAAAAATAGACAAGCATGGAAAAGTCCAAAAACTGATGCTCGATCTTCCGGCATCGTACAGTCAGTAGCATAAGCCTGAGCTGTAGCCATGACAGCAGCAGCAGAGCCAGTAATACCGTCAAAAATGGCGGCTGCCCAAAACCAACGGTAGTCATATATTCCTGACGAGCGAGAAATCAGAATGACAATGACATTGGCAATCAGAGGTCCAACAACACTAAATACCAAAATCGGACATCTACCTAAGCGGTCTGATAAGTTTCCTAGCTTGGGTGCGACGATGGCAGCTTTGAAGGGAAGCCCTGTTAATTATAGCAAAGAATATGTCTCGAAAACTTACACAGAATGCCCTGGATTAAACCAACTGTCATGTTGAACTTAGACAGATGCGCATGAACAACAGGAGTCTGACAGGAAGGGTCAACATCGCCGACTGAAGCCAGCAATTCTATATCATTACTACTTGACCGACAGATAAGCGAGAGCAGAATGTTCAGTTTGGGAGCCATCAATCTATACTGTTACAACAAAATTTCACAGTATACGAATTCGTACCTGTATACTTACGCTCCACGTTCAGTAGTCAGAAGTAGGAAAGCAGGTAAAAGAAAATATACCTGAAAAGTGAGTCAGTTTGATGAGCTCGCGAGCAGTATGCGCATTCAATAATACCCACCGAAGGATTTCTAATTGGCGAAAAGTGAGCCTTAAACCAGTCCATAGAATTCAATATTGACGATGACTGATCATGCGAGCGATGACCAAATTCGTCTGAGAACGGAGTAGATGTATCAGTAAGATCAGACGATCCGGAGTTCCGACTCGATCCAGAGTTGGATCTAATGCAGCGTGAATATTCTCAGACGTCTACAGACACCGGAAGACTACTCACGGGATATTTTTCTGGTCGTCAGAATTCTGGTCGATAATCATACCAGTCTCCTCAATCAGCATTTCCTCTACCTCGAGTTCGTCAGACATAATGAACGATGATGATGAAAAGCTATTTTTGGATACGACAAGATCAATGAATGAATCAACCGTGAAAATACGGTAACACTGTGTTCTCAGTCTACAGAATATTCCCGTTTCTTTCGAAATTTCAAACTGAATCTGCTAATGTCCTAATAAGATCTCCAACTCGATAAAAGGAAGATCTCGATATCTTATCTGCCTAACTTATGGCTCGTAGGAAAGTAGCACACGTGGTCTAAGACGTCTCGGATCATTGGGAGAACCATAACTGGAGGCCCTGAATTGAGACCAGTGCTAATTCACTGCAATCGAATTGATAACAGAACGCTAGGCTAATTCCCCGCGCAGAGGTCGAAATTGACGCAAAAGTGGAAACAGTGTCAAAGGCAAACGAACACCGGTCTACCTAAAATCTGCACGGGCCCGACGGAGTTACTGTTTTTGGAAATATTACCGACAGTGTCCTTCACGTCTGCATCTCAAGCTGAAACAGATGTACCAAAAAATAGTGCTGAAAGACTTCAATGAGAATTGTAATTGAAATCACTAATTTTGCTCCGCAACTAACAACTCTTTATTAGTGATCGATCCATGAACTCTGGAGTCGCCATTTCTCTACTAGTAATTAGTGCGTTACCACCAACTTCTCCCCTCCATGAGCCTGTTGCATTAATCGTCCGGTGAATTTATATTCGACTCCAGGAGTGAAGAGAGCTAAGAAATGAAAAAGCCAAGTTCACTATTTTTTCTCAGATACCCAATATCAAATTAGTGAGGAGCGTACTTACTGTCCAAGAATCTAAGATAAAGAAAGGAAATTATATATTCAGGTAGAGGGTATATGCTAAGCAAACGACCCATCGCAGTCTTGACCGAAGGAGTAACTCCGCGATGCGCTCAGAAATCTATCGGCATTCTATTACTGTCGAGGAAAGTAGCCTCAAATTTGACTGCAAGGTATTTGCCTGATCTGAAACTTTCATATACTAGAAACTGCAGTATTGCGCAATCATATAGATATTCTTGGCAATATTTATATCCAACCAAAGCATGATCAGCGATAAAGTTGATACATATAAAAGAGATAAATCCGTCCAGCGAAGCACGCGTCACAAACTGGAATCCAGAACCTAAAGACTAGTCCACTTGCTCATCTGTATAACTTGTCAAGTTCGTAGATTCTCAGAGCCGGTACATTCATAAAGATGCTTTTCAAATTGGAAAAAATCGATCAACCATAAGAATTTCGTTCTTTCGAAACAGAGTACAATTATAATATCTCAGCAAAATCAAATATATAGATAGAGTTTATAGTCAAGATTCAAAGCAGTTTCAAGCCAATATCAGATAACACAATAGTTTTGATTGCACGTGATTATAATCACATGATTTATGGCTTAGTTCTGGGATGTTCGAGGTGGTTCAGCAAGAAAAGACAGATAGTACAATAGATTTGCTCAAACTAACGATCTTAATCGGATTATCTTGTCAGATCTTACCAAATTAAGATCACAACCTTTTGCAATAAGTCAAAACTACTGCATTCGCATGTGCGGAAAAGGAAACGGAATGGCAGATACGGCAGTGATAGGCGCAGGAGAGGAATTTGCTCCTACGTTGCAAAATATTTTGGATCAAAAGAGCCTTAGGTGGATCTTCGTTGGAGGTAAAGGAGGTGTTGGAAAGACTACTACATCATGCTCTCTCGCTGTCCAAATGGCACAAGTGCGAAGTAAAGTGCTACTCATCAGTACTGATCCTGCTCACAACTTGAGTGACGCATTTGGCCAACAATTCGGCAAAGATGCTCAGAAGGTTGAAAATGTCGATAATCTATGGGCGATGGAAATTGATCCCAGTGCTACGCTTGAAGAAATGTTTGAACAGAGCAATCAGTTAGCGGCTGGTGCTGGCAGTGGAGGCTCTGGAGGCGCTGCCAATCCATTAGGTATGGGTGGTTTGCTGGAAGACATCACCGCTTCGATCCCAGGTGTTGACGAGGCCATGTCGTTTGCAGAAGTCATGAAGCAAGTAAAGAGCACGAATTTTGATGTGATTATTTTCGATACTGCGCCGACTGGACATACTTTGCGATTTTTGTCTTTCCCGACGGTGCTAGAGAAGGCGTTGGGAAAGGTCAGCGAGTTGACGGGCAGATTAGGGCCCTTGTTAAACGGCATGTTAGGACAAGCTGGCGGTGGAAATGCCGATGCTTCTGCTATGCTGTCGAAGCTAGAAACCATGCGACAGACAATTTCTGAGGTCAATACGCAGTTCAAGAACCCAGACCTGACGACTTTTGTCGCTGTATGTATTCCTGAGTTCCTGTCGCTTTATGAAATGGAGCGAATGATTCAAGAATTGGCTGGATTTCACATCGATATTCACTGTATTGTTGTAAACCAAATGCTGTTTCCTGGTTCAACATCTACGTGCGCGCAGTGCAATGCTCGTTACAAGATGCAGCAAAAGTACTACGAGCAGATCATGGACTTGTATGAAGACTTTCACGTGGTTCGGATGCCCCTATTGACCGAGGAAGTTCGAGGAGCTGCTCGGATCAAGGAGTTTTCACAGATGCTGATTGAACCTTACAATCCGCCTAATTAGATCAAATGCGACGACCAAATTTTTTTACATTTTCCAAATGGGAAAAATGTGTAGTATGGCCCGAGAAACATGTCGGGCGGGAGGAGACAAGCTTGGTCAGGCCTAAATACGTCGGGAACTGGTTCATGTTCGGGGCGACGGGGTGAGTTGGGCCAAGGGCTGCGACCGGTGACCACCCGATTACAGAGTGTGGAATAGTCGAAATGGAAGTAGCTATTATATAATCTTATTTCGTCTGCATCAATCGATTGCTTCCTGATTATCGGATCAGCTTCTATTGTAGGAAATGCGTTGTCTGGGGTAGATAATGATCCAGGTCATTGCTGCTTGGGTTGTCATCATGTGGTGTCGACAACGCTGGCCATGAGATCATGCCGATCAAAGACGGTCAATACAAGACCAAGCAACCCTGCACCACGGGTACATAGATTTGTGGTGGTAACTCTAGGTATCTGACACTGAATATGTATTTATCAAAACGTAATATAGCGTCCAGTTTATGCATTTTTTTCGATCACCTCCACGAATATTCGCAATCTTAGCTGAATCACATTTTTGCGCTTCATCGGTACCAACTGATCCCGCCGGAGACAATTAAGTGATCCACGTGATAATTTCCCCGGATCCGGTCCCACTCCAGCAACTGCACCGCTAAAATAAGAGCAATAAACGCGCCCAAAGATCGGAACATTCTCGTTCTGCAGCAATAAAAAATCAACTGAATATCAATAATATTAGTTATTTGTTTTATTTATCTTATTTTTTACTATTGTTTTTCTATATCACTGGTCAGTCCGATCCGCAACTCCGAACCAGCTCCGACGTGGCTGCTCCGTGATCCGTTCCACGTGATTCATCACATGACTCGCTCCGCCCGCCCGCCACGGTCCGTCTCACTGGCCGTAGCGGCGGCCGTGGTCTCAGGACTGTTGAGCATTCATATTTAAACCAGAACGAATCCACTTTGGACTTCCTAAGGTTCTATATTGAGGATATCTGTGTTAGAAGAAGATTAACCGACCATCAGACAATATGCCATACTCACCCATCGATGTTGCTGCTGAGCAGCGCCAGTACGAAGAAGATGTCGCTGCCGTTAAGAAATGGTGGACCGACTCTCGCTGGAAGCACACTACTCGTCCCTACACTGCTGAGGCAATTGTTCAGAAGCGTGGAACTATTAAAATGGAATATCCTGTCAATCAAATGAGCAAGAAGCTCTTCGCTCTTCTCCAGGAGCACGATAAGGTAATGATTCACAGATTTGATTTGTGTGATATGGCAATGAACTTTCGATCTCTAACATTTTCCAGAATAAAACTGTTTCTTTCACTTTCGGTGCTCTTGATCCTATTCATGTAGCCCAGATGGCTAAATACCTTGACTCTGTAAGTATTTTTTTCTATTTCTTCTTCAATGCGTTTCTTATGCGTATGGGAATGCCTTCCCCAGAAGCGCTGTCTCTCCACGTCTCCGTGCGGCGGTGGCGTCCCCACAAATTCGGCCTATGACCAAAGATGCTAACATTTATTTGTAGGTATATGTTTCGGGCTGGCAATGTTCCTCCACTGCTTCGTCATCGAATGAACCTTCTCCTGATCTTGCCGATTATCCTATGGATACCGTTCCTAATAAGGTCGAGCACCTCTGGTTCGCACAGCTTTTCCACGACCGAAAGCAGCATGAAGACCGTCTTTCAAAACCTATCTCTGAGCGTGCCAAGTTGGATTACATTGACTTCCTCCGACCGCTCATTGCTGATGCCGACACTGGACATGGTGGTATCACTGCTATTCTGAAATTGACCAAGATGTTTGTCGAGCGCGGTGCAGCTGGCATTCATATTGAAGATCAGGCCCCCGGTACAAAGAAGTGCGGTCACATGGCCGGAAAGGTTCTTGTTCCTACCTCCGAGCATATCAACCGTCTTGTTGCTATCCGTGCTCAGGCTGATATCATGGGTGTTGACCTCCTTGCTATCGCCCGTACTGATTCTGAGGCTGCTACTCTTATTACTTCTACCATTGACCCCCGTGACCATCCTTTCATTCTCGGATCTACCAATTCTACTCTTCCTGCTCTCAGCACCATTATGTACCAGGCTGAGCAGGCTGGCAAGCAGGGAGATGAACTCCAGAAGATCGAGGACGAATGGCTTGCTGTTGCTGGCATTAAGTCTTACAAGGATGCCGTCATTGACGCCATTCGTTCCGGATCTTTCTCAAGCAAAGATGCTCTCATTGCTAAGTTTGAGGCTGCTATTAAGGGCAAATCTAATCCTGAGGCTCGTGCCATTACCAAGTCTTTGACTGGTCTCGAAGTTTTCTTCGATTGGGATGCTCCACGTACCCGTGAAGGTTACTACAGAATTCAGGGCGGTACCGCTTATGCTGTTGCTCGTGCTGTTGCTTACTCTCCTTACGCCGATCTCCTTTGGATGGAGTCCAAGTATCCCGATTACAAGCAGGCCGAGGAATTCGCCCTTGGTGTCAAGGCTGTTCATCCCCATCAGTGGCTCGCATACAACTTGTCCCCCTCTTTCAATTGGACTACTGCTATGTCCGCAGATGATCAGGAGACTTATATTAAGCGTCTTGCTAAACTTGGATATGTTTGGCAGTTCATTACTCTTGCTGGTCTCCATACCACTGCTCTTTCTGTTGACTCTTTTGCCCGTCAATATGCTGAGACTGGTATGCGTGCTTATGGTCAATTTGTCCAGAAGCCTGAAATCGATCAGAAGGTCGAGGTTGTCAAGCATCAGAAATGGTCTGGTGCTGAGTACATTGACTCTTTGCTGAAGATGGTCTCTGGCGGTGTCAGCTCGACTGCTGCAATGGGCAAGGGTGTCACTGAGGAGCAGTTCAAGGGTGCATAAACGTGACATGGTAAAAAGTGTGGTAGTTTGTACTTTTGGTTTTTTTTAAGGGAAATTCTTCTGGATATTTATTTTGTGTTTTGAAAAGATGAAAAAGACGTGGAGAAAAAACTTAAAAATTTGAAGCGCACTCTTTTTTCATCTATTGCAAAAGGTGTTGGTCTAATTTTGTCGTCTTAGTATTGTCTAACGCAATGATTTTTGTTTCATATTACAGTATTAGTGTTCAGTAGAACTGAAATTTGATTCTGGTATTTACAATCAATACAAGTAACCTTGAAACGCACATACTCTATATATACGTAAGTATACGTTTGTAACTAATATCCTACAACTCCGCTTGTATAAATTTGATTCGCTATGAAGGACGACCATCGTCGACATTCCTCAGACTATATTTGGCAAATCACCATAATGTAGCCAGGACATTTGGTCTTCATCCGCGTTTCCGACATCCACACCATCATCGTCTTCATCGCCCGGAGTAGCGCCAATACCAAGGGCATTTGCGACTGCGTTCGCGACCGCAGTTGCATCAGCTCCATTATCGACAACTTCATTTTGGGGACTAACATGAACACCCAAGCCCACTTGTCCATCCGGGTCAACGACATTGCCATTTTGAACCTGCTCTTGTTGATTTTGTTGGTGTTGCTGTGAGTGAAGCACGCCAGCTGCATTTGCTTGTGCGGACGAAGGCAGCTTATGGGAGGACACAGTTTGATGGTGATGGCGGTGATTGTGCTGGCTATGATGATGATCAAAATGTTGTGTTCGCTGGTGTTGTAAATGATGTGATTGATTGTGCAAAACATTTTGACGGTCCGAAGAGACTGTAAGTGTTGTTGGTGCTCTAGATGTAGGAGCCGGCGAAGCCACTGCCGGAGGTACGCGAGCGCTTTCTCTACATTCAGCGCATAGGCGAATCGCTGCCGCAGCAGTCTCTTTTATTCGAGGCCAATGATATTTTTCAGCGATTGTGGCAGTAGTTTTGTTGATGCCAACATGACCAGCCATATGCACTTCCGTCGCTATGGAAAGCTGACGATCCGGCTCAGGGATGACTTCTCGGTCTTTTAGCATTAAACGTCCGTCTCGCAGCTTGTAGTGAGCCGCAGAAGAACGCAACCGAGACTTCTCTTGACGATCTGCCTGTGGTGGATATCTACCGGTCTCTAGATAAAATTTGATCCTATCAAATCGTAATTCTCCAACGGGATCTTCTTGAGCCCCGATCAGATCTCGCCCGTACATGATAGCGTCGACAGGGTGCTCGTGGTTTTTTAGATAGGCGGCACCTTTAACGCGTCCAATACGTTTAAATCCAATGCTCTCCCATATTCGGCGCGCAGCCACATTGGTTTCAAAGACTAAGTTGAAAACAGAATATGTATAACCCAATTTTGGAGCCCAAGTGATATAGCATTCACCCAGTACGCGACCAATACCTTTTGACCGTGCTCTAGCAGGAACTATGAATCCGGCTGAGCATATGTGAGCCGACCGACCTGGATAGTTTGGCTTAATGTAGAAAGACCCAAAACATTCTTTAGACCAATCTCTATCTTCCGTCATCGTAGGAGCATCCCCTAGAAGCATAATTGCAGCGAAAGAAGAAAACCAATACGACAGAAATGCCTCCAGTGGAAGAGGATCTATCATTGGGAAAGTTTCGCCTCGTTCAATTTCGATATTAAGCTGATTGCATAGAAACGCCTGTAACGACACAGGCACAGAGTCGAAGCTCGTAATCGGATACACGGTCGCAGGAGTCCGGTCACGGAGTAGATAAGTGCAAGGAGAAACACCAGCTGGCAGCTCGTCTGCCAAGGTCAAAGGACCTACTGAGGCAGCGACGGCAGCGGCAGCGGCAGCTGCTGCAGCAGCTGCTGCTTGACTCGAATTTGAATATTGGAACGCCGCCAAAGCGGGCGTCTCAAGCATGCTCTGATGGATTGGATGAGCAGGGATCATTCTGGTCGGTCGTATTGCAAAAATAGACTGACAGATTAAAAAATATAGAAGTTAAACGCGTGCTTCGTCGAAAGTATTTGCGTTGCTCGCTCTAGCTCTCCCTCTCTCTCGTCTTTTTTCAATCGGGCGCAATTCACCGCGATACGCACAAGAGAGCGTCCGCAAACACGGGCAAAGAAACTTCAAAGCACGCGTGCGAGTGCGCGGAATCCAGCAATTTTCGATCTTTTCTCTGGTCTTTTGTGCTCAGTTTTGCTCTCGCGGCTCTTGCACAATCTTCACGTGTAGAAATTTCGTTCCTGTGGGCAAGACAGCTTCGCGAGTATTTTTCAGACGACTCTCAGCGTAGTCGTCGTCACTTATCAGAAGGATGACCACAGTGACCTGAGCTGCCTGGGGAGAAAGGCTGAGATAATTTGTCACGATGCAGTATTCCTCAGAATGGATTGATTGGTCATCTATGTGATCATGTGACAAATCATGTGACAAATTTGAATTGCATTGTATTTATCCCAAAAGTAACATGAATTAGACGGAAGAGTTGATTCAATCCGCCAGGGTCCTGGAATATGGACAAAGGAACGCGATTAACTACTATTCCGAAACTTGTGACGGCTGCAGACATAAATAACTGGCAAAGATACAGATTCATAGGAAAGGTTGAACATTATGATTCTGCTTTGTGCATCCTTACAGTAACAGATTCCGTGTCGGACAGTGATCTGTATACCGCCTCTGTCAACGTGGAGGTACCTTTGCTAGATACGAAACGCTTCAATATAGCTTGTACGCAACGAGAAGCTTGGGTGAATATTATCGGAAGGGTAACTGCAAATGATACAGAACGAAACACTATTGAAGTTACTGCAGTACTGGTCTGGGAATTTACGAATTCAAGGTTGCTGGAATCTAGACAGTTACTTCGAGACCTAATTGCTGCTCGAGAGGACAACTCTAACCAGATATAACAATTATGAAGATCATCACTAATAAACATACCCGAAACATTTATTATATTATACAAGGCTACATTTCATCTACTCGAGTTTACGTTGTGGGGTTGCAATCAGCCACCACAAGAAGCATAACGAAGCAAAGAGTGATATGGCAATAGGGTGTACCACATATACACCCTTCGATTGAGCGAGCATACCGGTAATAAATGGCCATAGAGCGGCACCAGACGAACCGAATGCCGACGCCAATGTGAGCGAAAACTGCTGGATCTTGCGCGGAAGGTTCCCACTAACGTACGTGATGACGGTCGGAAAGACCGGACCAATAAAAAATCCTGCAATGGAAATTGCGACTGCACTTCCTATAACATTCGGAATCAACCATGTCATGAGCTCGAATGCGATAATAACAAGCAGGAGAATGTATACAACAAATTGGATAGGCATGAGACGTGATAAAAATTGGTTGAGAATGAATCTACCCAAAGTAATTCCAGCCCAGAAACCAGCAGAAACATACCCAACCTTATTAGGGTCACCGCCACGAATATCAATCATGAACGACACAATCCAGCCTCCAAGTGCAACCTCTGCTCCTTGGTAAAAGAGATAGAAAACTGCCATAACGATTGTCACTTTGCTTCGAAGAGCATCATGATACACTGAATTTTCTATAATTGATGCTGTAGCAGGGATGGCTTCCTCTCCAGCTTCCTCTGTTACTCCCGACCGCTGTAGTTTCTTGTATTTGTGCAGCATATGAAGATTACCTAGATCTCTGTCACATCCAAAGAAGGCCCAAGAACTGAATGCTGCAGTCAGCACGTTAAGGCCCAACAGAATCGCATAGAAATTAGACCAATACACTCCCTTTGAAATAAGTGCTGTCGCAACCAAGGGACTGATTGTTGCTCCAATTCCATAACTTCCATGCACAATACCAAAAAGGATTTCCATGGGCTCGAGATGCGATAGATACACATTGACTTGACCGATAATCAACGCCATTCCTAGGCCGCCCACGAAAAACGCAACAGCGACAACCGGAAATGGTGGAGAGGGAATGATCATTGCGTACATGATGACGAGCAAGAGCGGTCCACCTGAGATCATCACATTTCGACCGATTCTCGTGTAGATGAATTGGCTCAGTACCCCGATAATAATGAATCCGATCGAGTTGGCCAACCACAAAGTTGAAACTGCTCCATAGCTGAGACCGTAATGACTTTCTATGTAGGGTAGAATTGCGCCGACAACACCGTCATTGCAGCCTATGACCAGAATAGTAAGAGCGGCGCTTGCTACTCGCATGCGATCTCGAAAACTCCTAGGACGTAATGTTAGTCTGTAATTCCATAGCTTTCTCATTTGATTTAGAACAATAGAATCCACACATACGTTTTTACATGCACTCGTTGTGGTAAATGTATAGAATCTTGATGAGTAGCGTTAGGTAGGTCTGTTTGCTGGTCGCTGGAGGAGGGTTCACTTCTGTTCACTGTGAGCACTCTTTCTACACAGCTGTCTGATTTCTCCAAATTCACGAGTTCAATAATTTCTGAGTCTTCAGCGATTCCTGACTCTCCATGACTGTAACTGCTGCTAAGAGCGCGATGATTCGACAAATTTATTACCGACCGACCCCGTTCGATGGTCACCGTGTTTTCGGGCAGTGAAACTGTTGGTTCGAGAGTCGGCTGAATGGTATGAACGGAAGACATAATTGCACGAATGTTTTTCTCAGTCAGAGCCGGCGCACTGGAGAAAGATCACAGTAGAGAGATACAGAGATGGAGTGTGAATTTTGGCGAGAGATCTGGTCTCGCAAATAAATACATTTATATATAGCCTTCGTACTGCGAGAACAGCTCCCCCGCGCTTGTGAAGACTAATCTAGGTCCACTTCCTAAACGAAAATCCCATCTACTGCAGATTAACCACCACATATGATATTGAGCACAGACTTCTGGGAAATCCTTCTACATTTCCTTGTTTTTCACCGCCACAGCGATGGCTTTTTCAGAGTCTATTCCTAATGAGTTATCGTAGTTTCTCCTGAATTCACGGTTGGCTGTATGCTGTTGTCGTGTCCCAAGGCTTTTCCCACTCTAGTCTCCATAGTAAATACGTCAGGTTTCCAGATATAGAAGTCCATCCCACTGAATCGTCGACCTTCCCTTGCTTGAGCTCCAGCAACGGCTTTGTCACGTACGGGCTTGTTCTCTCTGTATTTGCATTCAAACTCCACTCTTATATTTCTTATCGTTCGTAATTTATGGGTATCCGGCGCATAATCCAGGCGAAAAGATGCCACTTTATTCGAGCCTCTCGAACCCCACAGCCTTTTGCAGACTTCGTTTCTGCAGATCACATTTCGCTTGCTATGTGTATCCGTTATAGGAACTCCTAATCAGATACATGCATTTATACGTAATAATCATGATCATAACATTAATAAGAATAATGATATATACATTCATAATATATGCAATAATAGTTACATCTCCTAATCTTCCTATCTGTCTTCACACCTCTCTCCGCTATATCCCCCCCACTTGAATCACAGCAATACTTCTTCTCTGGCAGCTTACTCTTAATCCTCATCCGTTCTTGATCAGCGGTTACAACGCCGCACTCCTTGCGAACGTTTCTCACGTTTGCACCTCATCTCTTACTCTCTTGAGTGTTCTTCCCGATTTATCGTCTTGTACAAGATCTGCTACACCTAAACTTTGCAGTTCGTCGTCACTGCCTGAAATCAAGTCTCCGATTTTTCTGCCTTCGTTACTTGCATTGACCACTTGTTGCACTGTGATCCTCAATAGCCAACGCAACATTCTCTCGCTCACTAAGAGCGATAAATAGGCTCCGCATGATACTCCCATCAAGAAGCCAAACACAGCTGTAATCCCAATCGGAAGACCAACAAACCCAATCAAAAGTGATATCATGTACAGATCGGACAAGATCCACAAATGCAAATATGGATGATCAACAGTCACGCCGGCGAGAGGAAACAACGAAGGGAATCTAACCCCACTAACACATTCTAGCGTAGGCTGATAGGCGCCAGTGTCCGCAGCACACCTGCCGTATATTGTCAGTCAAACGCACATGTAAAAAAATTCGTAACTTAGTTAACTCACTCGTAGATTCTTGTCCGCAGGCTCATGACATCTCTTCCATCGCTGTCAATCCATGAACAGGTGCTCACGAACACTATTCCGACGATCACAATTGCACAAGCTATTCCGATAACCACGTCAAAGTTCTCCTGAGCCCATTCCCAGACATCTATTCCTCCAGCAGACAGTTTAAGAAATAATAAAAACTTCTTGCATGTGTTCGTTGTTTTAAACTTCCAGCTGTCAATAACTTCCCATAATAAACTGACAATGTCATCAAGATTAGTTCTCTCTACTGCATATTCGGCTGTTAAATCAGAGTCACTATCTGATACATTATAATCTGACTTTGTCTCAGTTCTTGCAATCTTATGCCGGAGCGGATAACGCCGATTCTGTCCTGAACGTTCGTACGATTGCTTGAATCCTTGGCCCTTCTGAATCTGGACATTACGGTGCCTCATTCCAAAAACACCCATATCATGTGGAAACGTAAGCGAACGCTGTCTAACTGTACTTGTAGTAATCACCGCTTCATCCATTGCCCTAGTATCTTGTATCTGAGTTTGAAACTCAAGCAAATCAGACTCACGGCCTTTAGCTAGCTTCAAGCGTTCTGTGCTTCCTCTAGAATTTGCGGATTTGGATAAATTCATGGAAAGCTCGTCCATCGCGCGACGACCGCTAACTGTACGATACACAAAACCAGCTGGTGAACTTGCAAGGTCAGGTCGGTCAGAATTAGACGTTCTGGAATTTTCAGATGATTGAGTCGTGGACAACGACACTTTTCTCGAGAAGGCCGAATTATGTTGAGTCCCGATATTGCCAGCAAAGTTATGAACCGGATATGGGTCAAGAAGATAATCTTTCATTGGCGTTTCAGGAGAGACATCTGGGAAGTTATCGATGATAATTTCAATAGAGTCTTCTTGGAAATCCGATGGCGCTTCCTCCGAAACTCCTGTCTCAGACAGCTGGAGCAATGTATTTGCACTTTCCACTCGCGCTGGTTCCTCTTTGATCTGCTCTTCGGTAGGTGAGGTCGACGGCTCGCACGCCATTGAAATGGAAGTCAAACACGCAGTCTGCCCAGATTCAATACTTTCAGGGAGCATTACCTCCTCTTCATCGAACTCAGGAAGAGTATTACAGATCAATCTTGGAAGCTCTGGATATTCACGAATTTCAGACTTTCCATCAGGGTTGCTGTATTGGTATTCAATCGGTGGTGAGAAATCGGAAACTTCAAATCCATCTGTATCGAAAGCAGGATTAAAATCTGAAACAGCAAGTCCAATATCGGATTCTTGCAGGGCATTTGGAGAATGATAAATAGCAGATCCTAAATTATGATCATGTCCAACTTGTTGAGAAGCGCAATCTTCATAATCAGGCAACTCTGAATCGAGTTCGTCTACATCCTTTGCTTCAAACAAATCCTCTTCGGGAACAGTATCCAGAATTTCGGGTGATCTAATGCTTGTGTCTTCTTTAAGATCATTCAAATCATTTGAGCTCAAAGCTATTCTTTCCAGTTGATCTCGTAGCAACTTTGATTCGCCTGCAATTTTCAGATATTCAGAATATCTACTGGTAACTGAGTCATTTGCTGCAACAGGCTCGCCAGGTGTGCGATTTGGCGAGGTTTGACTGTCAAGAAGAAGATTAGCCTGGATACTAGCAGATATTGGACGTTCAGGGGATGGATTTGGAGGAATTAGTGCCTCCATCGAGTTCTGATCTAAAGAATCAGAGTTCACCAAACTCTCATTTTCTGATTGTTCGGCTAATTCGGCTTCTTCCATAAGAGTAACAAATATTTCTGCCATCGTGTCCGAAATGATATTTTTATGGGAAGGAGAAGTGTTAGATCAAGAAAGTCCAGGGTGCGTGGTAGAGCGTATTTGTTCACCTTGGAACAAACGAATCGTGAGATGGTATTTAGAAGTGACGTTGACCGAAATTCTAGACGCTTTCATTTTAAATTAATCTAGAATATCCCAAACCAATTAAATTAAATTCTCATTTATGCTCCAAAAGCAAACGCCAGATAAATGCTGCTTCGATGAATCAAATAGTAAGAAAGTCAGTTACAAGTTTCGGTCCGTTCTCTAAAAGGATTTTGTCGTGAGCGGTCTGTTAGACCGAATCATAACTACTCCTAGAAAACTACCAAGCATTCCCATAATTAATAATAATATGATAACAGGAACTTTGATTGCCCATTCTCGAGGTGGAAAGTACTTTTGTACAGGTTGCGTACTATCAACAAATGGCTACACTTCAATTAGTTATCACTGCCGTAGTATGATGCCGCTAGACCTACCATAACCAATGCCCATATTGTATAATATATAAACAATAACGTTGACATAAAAAACAGAATCCCCATTATTACGACGAACTGTATTTCCGCTTGAACATAGTCTTGTTAACAGAGGTTGATATCTGGCTTCACCTCGATCTATGGATATCACGTGGACCTCTTCTCAGATCTACGATTCATCTTAAGCCTGTATTAAATCGGATGAGCATATCAGCAAATTTTAATATTAAACATGGGGAGTTGACTCTAGCAAGATAAGATAGTGCTTCAAAAATTATATGACAAGAGTCAAGAAAATCAAAATAAATCAAAGAGCTATAATCCTGGAAACAGTAAAATGCAAATAGCAAATGAAGATTTCAGAGTTTTTAATCTCACACAGCAGAGAAAGATCGGCGACTTTAATAGCTAATCCGTGCTCATTGGGACTTAATAAAATGGGCTTCTCATTAGAAAGCATCAGACTGCGTCTCAGGTGAATACTGCAAATGAATTTTGCGGAAAGTGAAAATCTGATACGTAACGTCAGCTAAGGACATTGTCTAAGTTTGCAAGAGCAGCCAAATGTGCGGACTACATAAAAGAGATAGTTCAGGCAAGACTATGAAATTTTTTGATGGATGAATTGTGTTTTGCTGGTAGGCGACAACTTGGGAGCCTGAATCGTCCAATTTCAGTTGCATGTCACAAGAGTTGAAGCGCGTCAGTTTGGAGAAATGTAAATACTGTCTGGCCCATTTTTAAACTGCATCTAAACAACTAATGGCCGATGGCTGGAATTTAAGAATGTTTTTCGTTCTGTTTTAGAGCTCTTATTCCATCTCTGCTTCTACTTCTTCTCCTGCTACTCTCTTCATATCATGGCTCCGGTGATTTCAAAACTTGGTTTTGAAGATAATCCGGCAGCTCGACGTTTACTTTCTAAGCAGACTCTTGCTGGTGCGATTGTTGGAATAAACGCTTTATTATTTGCCACTCAGATGGGCCTCGTTGCAACGAAAATCCTGTTTCCGAAATTTGTACAACGGCATTCGTCCGCACTAGAAGCTTCACAAGAGTTTATACCGTCTCGGGAAATTGCAGATCAAACCTGGAAAGAGACAACAGATGTTATTTTAGAGTCCAAATCTGAACCACAGTCAGACGTTCTCAAAGTTTTAGTAGATATTCCGGAATATCTTACGGAGTGAGTAGATTTACTGTGTGCAAGGATTGCTTACTTATCAATTTAGATGTGTGGCCGAAGCATCACGAGCATCACCAAACAGCTCGGTCTTAGATCAACTTCATCAATGCATGATTGTTTCTAAATCGGCTGATGTAACCCCAGTACCATGGTATTCGAATATATCATTGGTGGATCTTGTATTTTACGTCGGACTATTAGCAGCCAGTCTATATTACTATTGGAAATCTGAGACTGGTCAAGCCGAGGCTGAACTGGTGCCAGACGGAGATGAAGTAATTGCAGCTACAGCTAGTCCAAACTTAGTCGAGGATATTTCAAATAATATTACAGCACAAGAACCTTCAGCTATGGATTATGAAGAAGGTATCGAGGAACCTTCACCATCCACTACTGAAGTTGCTACTCAGGACAATAGCAACAATTTCATGGATCTCCGCCCTGGCTTGGATAACTCTCACGGTTCAGAAAATTCAGTCACATTAAACTCCACTGTCTACACTCCTCTGAGTGGTGGTTCAACTCAGATAAATTCAGATGTTACAACTGAGCTTTCACACGCGCTTCTTAAGCAACTTCAAATTGGGCTCCAAAGTAACAATCGAGAGATTGAGATGATGAAGGAGAAGATTCTTGAAGTTGCGCAAACAGCCAAATCTGACTCGCGCAATCTTCAGGGTCGTTTAAACCGTGGAGGAGATGTACGCCGAGAACTGGAAAAGCTGAAGGAATCACTAGGTCGATTGTGGCAGTGGGTATATCAATTAACTGACGGTAATGGCGCCACTCTGTTTCAGAATTCAGGGCCTTTACCATATTCTCAAGGCGAGAATGGTCAATTTTCAGAAGAATATTACAATGTCGAGCAAGATGTAGGCAATATGATCAGTAGTGGTCCTATGGCGATGAACCAGAATGGTCAGTCGAGATGCATTGTCACACTAGATGGCAATCGGTTTGATTTAGGGACAAGCGAAGGAAGGAATTATTGGCGGACATATATGGCTACACGGAGTGCGATGAATGGATCGAAATATGATCAGCAATGGCAATCTGTTGGATACGACCAGCAACCTGTGATGCAGCCTGTGCCTATTCGAGGATCAACAGTCTATGGCACGGTAGTGCAATCTTCACCTGGTCCATTTGGACAGCCTAGTACAGTAAATGATCCCAACATGTATTCTATAGTGCTGTCGGACAAGTCTTCGGATGATAACAACGCGGAAATTGCACCTCCAGTTCAAGTAGAAATCTCAGCAGGATCCAAGCCAGTCTTAAGTGTTGATACGCAGGTTAGCAGTCCAAAAGCCCCAACGAGTGGGACAGTTCCAGCGTCGATTGGTGTTGGATCGACTGAGATTAAAAATCCACTTGTCAATGAAGAAAGATCCGAGGTACCAGGGCGACCTAAAGGGCTTTCACCGGTTCAAACGATGCTTGCCGACCAAGCGATCGAGAAGTCCATTCCTGTTTCGCAATCCGAGCTTGATTCTAGTATAAGCCGTGTTTCTGCACTTGCTTCTGCACGTATGCGGGAGGTCCAACGTCGACTTTCAGGAAGTGTGCCTGACGATGAAAAGCCAGTTCTTCGGTCTCGGACTGGTCCATTTAGTGTTCCTACTACTCCTGTGCAAGATAGCATGGTGTCTGAAAAGGTTTTTCGAGCGGAGTTGGGTACAAAGTCCGAAACATCAAGTCCTGTTACTGTCGAATCAGCTAGTAGGCCTTACAGATCTACACGGATTCCGCCAAACATGTATTCACGACGGACAAACGGAAATTCATTTCAGCAGCAGCAGCATCAGTCTCAACCCGATTCAAACCGGATTACACCGTCTCGTGTTCGAACAGAATGGGGAAGGAATTAGAGTGTTCAACTGTTTCAGTATTCATAGGCGTTTGCTAGGATTGTTATTTGGCGTGTGATACACACGGTTGTTTTTCAGAGCATCAATGTAGTTTAATAATGAGTTTAATGAAATAGATGAATTATATCGCGATTATAGCATTTTAGAGAGGAGATAAATGATTAAATCTTATTTTCCCTGGACAAAAATCGCTTGCGCAAAGTGACCGGTAAAAAATTAAATAGCCCTAGTATATACCAACAAGAAAAAACCAGAAAGTACAAATAGAAAAAAAAACATACTTTGATAGAGAGGTAGCATTCATTAAAAAATTCGAGGTATAACTCATATAGTTCATCAGATCTTGAAGAAAATTGTTGATTTGAGAAAACCTAGTGGAAGGAAGCGCACCCCAGCCAACCACAAATAAACAGCAAGTAGCAAAAACTTTTATAAAACAAGGAAACAAATGAAAGAGAAACAAAAAAATAGAGAATAAAGAATAAATCATATACTGAAAAATCATATATAGATTCATTAACCCAAAATGCCCGATAAATGTATACAAGAACCCAAACCGAATCATATGATTTGTACTTCTATGTAAAAAGAAGTACTATATTTTCTGGAGCTTGTAAACTCGTGGAAGAAGCTCAAATAGAAGAATGACTATGCGCGAGAATTGTCATGCGCGACCGATACTCATGATCATGGATCAAAAGTACGAAAGAGAACCTTCAAACACCGAAGATAAAAAAAACCCAAATAGAAAAAAAAATAGAAATGGAGAGCTGAAGCATATTCCGAAAGACCTCGTAAATATAAGCTTCTATCAAGACGAAAACTCACAACAATAGATCGCCAACAACAACACCGAGACCGACCATCTCACGACCTTTCCCCATAGCAAAGCTGCGTCGTTTTAGACCGTAGACAGAGGCAGGAGCAGTGGCTCTGCGAGTCAAACTGGACGGGCGTTGCGTTGAGATAACAGAGGAAGCCGATACAGTTGCAGAAGGTGTCGAAGTAGGGCCAGCCATCCGTCTGTTGAAAGATTTAACCGGTCGAGATTGCAATGCGACTTGCTGAGTGGAAGGAGGCTCAAGTGCACGGTCGGCGATAGGACGATTAAGATAACCGCAGATAGGGATTGTCGCATAGCGATCGATCCATAACTTGACAGAATCATCGACAGGATTCTCGACTACATTGGTAACATCGAGGTATTGTTCAAGCAGAGCCTCGAAACTAGCCGAAGTCGAGTCTTGGATTGGGACATGCGTCGAATTCTTTGGGAGACGAGCAGACCCAACAGCTGGATTCGGAGTACGTGTGTGTGTAGATGCGATTATAGCGGAATTATTGGGCCGATCATTGCTCCATTGGCCTAGAACTGGTCCTGACATATTAATTAATTTCGAACGTGCGGGCGAGGAGACATTATTACCCCGTGAGGTAGAGACAGAAGTAGCGGTAGAGGTGGTGGTGGTTGGGAGGGGTGCGGGTGGGAAGAGAGCAAAAGTAGAATGTTTGGCTGAGGACGGCAAGCGAGAAGCCTCGTTGTAGTCGTCACGGTCAGAAAACAGACTGTCGTCCTGGAAAGACGATTCGAAAGGTAGAAACGAGTTTAATACGGAAGACTCTGTAGTTTCGGGAAGGGAAAGCAGCGAGGATGCGGACTCGACAGTCGAGCCGACGGGACTGGAAAATTCGCCATCGAGTCCAAACGAGTCCAAGGACGCCTGCGTAGAGGGAGTGAAAATGTCGAAGAGGTCGCTCCTGTCGTCGGGCGAGGAAACAGCAGAATCTGCTAAACCTGATGTTAGTCGGAGAACAGAGAAATGTAGTAACTGGCTGGGCTGTCTGTCGTGCAGGCGAGACATGGAGCAGACCGTACGCACACATACCTTTGGAGTCGTCGAGCTGCTGCACATCGAAGCGGAAACGCTTTGAGAACACTAGTTCCGGAGTCGATGCAGACGAGACGGAAGACAGGTCGGCGTCGTCGCTATCGAGACGACGCTTGAGCGAAGTAAAAGAGTCCATGGTCGAGTGTGGTGTGCGTGGACGATATCGAGCTCGGGAAAGAAACAGAAGGGCTACGGACAAGTGTGTGCGTGTGTGATGAGGAAGTTTGTATTGTGTGCCGCGATCAGAGGAAGTTGGCAGAGCGAGACACAACCCAGAGTGAAACGGACGAAACGCACGAGAAATATTAGGAAAAAGGGAAGGTTGAGTTCGTGATAACGAACTAAAGCTCTTTCGACTGGTCAATTATCGCTTTGCTGCTTATACATCTGCTGGGTGCTGGTGCCTGCTCTTTTCCAGTCTCTTGTCTCTCGTGCTTCTTCACGCTGCCTCGCACGCACCTTTTTTTTTTCCCGCTGGTTCGTCAAACAAAAAAAAATTAAAGTTTCTACAGAGATGGCGCCTATGTGTACTGAATCGGGTTTAGCGCAGGGGTCGAGCTTATGCTCAGCGAGGGTTTAGTGCGACCTTCTATGTGAGGTTCACGCGACCAGAGGATAAATGATCGGGTTTAAAGGTGTCCATAAACACCACGCAAGGAGTGTAACTGTTTCCTATCACTCAGCGAACAAGATGGACGAGTTTTGAGAGAACAGTACGACAGGGCTACGAAACCACGCTGTTTTCGACCGGACCGGTCGTCACGAGAGATCTAATAAAGTACGCAGCTTGCTGTTGACGGGTGCAAACATTCTCCCATCAAAAGTGAAGAAAAAAAAATTATGACATAGTGGCGGGGCCTTCTCTGGTGGACGTTTGTTTGCCACTGTTTGTCCAGTTCATCCCACCTTCCTTCCTGATTTTGGCTCCTTCACTGCAGTCTGCATAGTGCTAGCGACCGTCTATCGTACGCTGTGTCGCTATGTCGTTTGCTGTTCCATACTCTGTCGTCCACGGTCTGTCTTTACTTCATCCGCTGTCGGCTATCCGTTGTCCTCTGTCCTCCGCTCCTCCTACTGCCTACACACACTAGCACACACTAGCACTCGCCTACCCACTAACTCTCAACCTCTGAGCCGCAATTGAAGCGGCAAATATGGTAGAGTGCATCGGACAGCAACTGAGCAACTAACTAGTGGGACTGGCAGAACAAAGCAGAGTACAAGCAAGAAATGCGATAGTGCTGCGGTCCGAAGAATGGATGTCATAAGCGTGTGTGTTTTCATATTGATCTTGTCGATATTTGCTCGATAGAACAGTAAGTTTCTAGTAGCAAGCTCTCATCTAATATAGTGCGGCCTGCTGAAACTCGTCCGTTTTTGTTTGTTCATTTATTAGTAGCAGCAGAGCAGCAGCAGCAGCACAGGCCCTTGCCATCAGACCAGTGAGAACTCCATCAATGGTCTCTCGTTGGTTGAAACCACCAGCCTTTTTTGTTCTGTTTACGATCTCCAATTATTAAGATCTTTCTTTGCCCTAAATCATCGCATTGGTCTCTCTGTCAGGATCTAGAATTTCAAGCTAGAGCAATCCATTCTGCCAAGCTTGTTGTTCTCAATAAATCCATCTTTCCTCGCCTCACCCAATCTCAGTTCCCGTCGCTCGCAGCCTCGCCTCTGGACCGCTCGGGCCAAACCAAAC
The DNA here is from genome assembly GCF_038497815.1 of [Lipomyces] oligophaga. Classification (NCBI taxonomy): domain Eukaryota; kingdom Fungi; phylum Ascomycota; class Lipomycetes; order Lipomycetales; family Lipomycetaceae; genus Lipomyces; species [Lipomyces] oligophaga. The sequence continues at coordinate 1,293,681 of NW_027117785.1, read as the reverse complement.
AAGACCCCGTTAGTTGCTTCTTACTCGACTTCCGCTGCTTTCTTCTTGCTCTCATTGGCTGGAGCCAGGGTTAATTCAAATCGTCTAATTTCGGCTCATAGGTAATATAATCCTGTTATTTCGAACCAGTCTGGCCATAATTTCTGGATCCCTACTCTTCGAGAGAGATTGGACTTCTATGGCCGTGGCTAGGCCCTAGTATAAGAAGCTCATAAAATCAGCAGCAATTCAGGTCCAGACGTACCTATCTCCAGGTTCATCGTTCCTGCTACGGCTTCTACAGATTACACCTCGAGCATTTCTCTATCACTTCTATACCATTCAACCAACTCAGAGAGTCCATACTTAATCAGAAACTCCGTAAACAAATTTGCATCCTACTAGTCCTTGCTGTCTTATCCAACCAAGACAACACTAGATCATGAACCGGAAACCGGTACGCCCATCAAGATTGTCAACACTTCCTCCACGCTCGAGAATCTTGTTGCGTCTTTCCAGCACGCCTCGCAACACAAACGCAGAAACAATTGCACTCAAAGCAAAAAAACCGCAGACTGTGAATCCTAGATAGAAATGCGGCTCGCTACCTGTGTAAAACAGGTATGGAACAATGATGTTGGGCACATTGCCTCCTAGGTTAACGATTCCAACTGCGGCGGCGCGTTTAATGGGCGGTCGAGGAATCGTAGTCGCCATCCACGCAAACCCCAGCGACCAGGAGTTGTAGTTTTGAAGCATCAGAAGCATCGCCAAATATCGCCAACCCGTAGTGAGCGTCAACAATGAGATTGCGACTCCCGCAAACGCAAGTCCTGTTCCCCAGACCATATGGAGACATCGCTCGCCAGTCATGTCGGAGTGGAAACTATTCCATACTGAAGTGACCGAGCAAAGAAGCCATGGAGGGGCAGTCAAAAGAAGAGTCTTCGCCTGGCTGAATCCCAGCGAGCCCACGATGGACGGGAACACGGTATTGAGTCCACCCATCATGGCGAAACTGAACTGCATCCACAAAATTAAAAGTACTTTCTCGTCTTTAATTGCCATTTTAAATCCCTCCAAGGCCGACCAGAACCCTTTCTTCTTCGCTGTGCCGCTCTGAGCGTCGTCATCGTCCCGCTGGCCAACATCATTAATCATTCTCATGACTCCCAGAAGACGTTCTTCCTTAGAAAGCCATTTTGTAGTTGCGGGTAGATTAGGCAATATTGGTATGGCTGCGAGCGCAACCGCAACAGTAACTGTCCCTTCAAGAAGAAATAGCCATCTCCAGGCCGCGAGGCCGAAGACGCCATCAAGGTTTTCCAGCACTTCATAGGCAATGAGTCCTGAGAATGCGCCCGAAATCCAGCTACCGCAAACAAAAATGGCACTTCGCTTGGCAATTTCATATTTGGTATACCAGCAAGACAGATAAAACACGGTGCCAGGATAAAATGCTGCCTCCGCGAATCCTACAAGAAACCGGATAAAGACTAATGAATGATACCCTTTTACAAATGCTGTCCAAAGAGAAAGAGCTCCCCAAATGGCCATGGCAGACGGAAGATAGATGTTTGGATGGCCAAGTTTTCCAAGCAGTAGATTTGACGGAATTTGCATCAATGTATAGGGCACAAACAAAATCGAGACCGCTGTTGAATATTGAGTCCCGGTCAGATTCAGATCCTCCATTAACGTGCCCAGCTTTGCGGCCGCAATATTATTCCGGTCAAGGTAATTCAGCATGTACATGGCTATTACGATTGGCAGAATCGCGTAGTCAATTTTCCGTTTGAATTCTAGTTCCATCTCATCTCGTTCTGGTGTCCCCTTGGCTGGTAACGATACACCTTGAAATATACCACCATGCAACTCGGCCAGGTCGACGTCGAGATCAGTTTCCACCATCGATTCTCGTGATGTCACGTTTGTACTGCCGTTTTTATGAACATCCCTATGTCGGACTCGTCCCTCTTCGACATCGGCGCCGCCATGAGTGTCAATGTTAATGTCTATCGCGTTTTCATCGACTGATTGTCTATTTTCTCGCGTGTTTAGTAATGGATCTTCCGAGTCCGTAGAATTAAACGAATTCGTCCGTCGCCAGTCCCCTGCGGTTTCCTCGGCCATGGCTGTTATTTATGATTTCTCGAGCTTGTATAGCCGCTGATGAAAATGGGATTGCTGTTTTGGACCAGACCAGAGTCAATCGTGAAAGTACAGTCCAACAATAGTCAGATGGTAGGAAACTGAGTCCAGTAATCAAGACGATAAATAATATAGTACTAATTACATGCTATTACAACATCTGTGCCTATCGGTTCGTTACTATCGAAGCCCCCACGACAGTCAAATGCGCCGACTGCCGATCTGGGCCATTTCCCGAGCCGCATCCTACACAATTTCAAGTTTGGCTCTTTTCCGGCCGCGGCTGTCAGATACATAACTCAAGTACAACACACAAAGGTGATACCCAATATCCTGCATTATTCAGCAATATCGAACAATATCTAACGAATTTCAACATCGCAGATATAGAATATCTATTGATCAAATGGACGTTGGATCTTGCGCTGGTTCCAATTCAAAGTTGAGCTCAAGCTCTCAAACCAATCACTACCCAACCTTTTGTTCTGAATCATCGGGAATGGGAACCGCGACGCGCTGATCGTCAAGTAATCGCCTTGTTGAAGCTCAATTCGATCTTTACCGTCAAAGCAAGTCCAGGCTGATGTTCGCGCGTTATATGGGACTCCGATACGCAAGACAGCCGAATCAGGAACAACTAACGGACGGAACGACAGCGAATGTGGACAAATCGGGGAAATCAACATGCCCGGAATGTCTGGATGTACTAATGATCCTCCGGCGGAAAGTGAATATGCCGTCGAGCCAGTAGGAGTGGCTATCACTAAACCGTCTGCTTCTGCCGTCGTCAAATGGTCGTTGTCAACGTAGATCTCAGCGGTACACATCGTACCTATGGGACCTCGATCGATAACCATATCATTGAGAATACTAAAAGTCGCCTGTGGAACGTGTGTCATTTCTGCTTCGACTCTATCTAGAATCTCGGTCGATAGATCCTCGGTCGAGTCTTTATAGATATGCCGTGACTTCATCACCGTGCATTCGAACCTCATCCGCAGTGACACAACTACGCCTTCGTTCATCAATTTTTTGATAACCGTTTCGTAATTTGAAAAATCAAACTTTGTTAGAAACCCGAGCGAGCCAAGATTGAAGCTCAATACCGGAGGAACAATCTGCTGAAATAACCGACTTGTATAAAGAACCGTGCCGTCGCCGCCTAATGTAATCACTAGATCAAACATGTGGGGATGTTCAACACATAATTCGTTCGACCAGAATTGTAATCGGTCTTTTCTTGAAGCATCTTTGGCGAGAATCAGCCCGGTGTCAAAATTAACGTCCGTCTTCAATACATCTTCGACGTAGACAGTCCATCCACCAAGGCGAGAGCGGTAATCGCAGGGTTGTTGTTGCTGCTGCTTCTGGTCGCGAGCGGTGGTAGTATTTATATCAAGTAAGTAGTCAACCAGAGCAGAGGTGTGTTTGATTGTTTCATGATCCCAAATCTTTGTAACAATCATTACTTTGCTCACTCTCATTTTTATCCGCAAAGTACCCAGATATTTGCTTAAATCTCGCACACTGAACGCCATATCAGCTAGCTGACGTCTACTCATTTGATGTGAAAATATATTGTTCCGTCTCATCCGCGATATCGGCGATTTTCGAACAGAACCTGTATTTCGACCAGTGGAGATATCTGCAGTTGAATTTCGAAGAAATCCAGATTTTCGCGGTTTCTCATCCGGCTGCTGCCGGCCCTTGGAAATCCAATCATTGATATCGACTTTGTCTGCGACTTCGCTGTCCACGTCTCCATCGCGATCGTCTTCATCTAAATCGCTTTCGGACGCAATAGCATTATTCGATCCAGCAAGTCCAAAATTCGGCTTTTCTATGGATCGACGGCGACTCTGTCGCTCAGTGTCGAGCAACGCATGGAGCAAGCATCCACTCTGAGATCCACCGCCGATCATGAAGGAAGTCAGAGACGGGTTTGCAAGCGAGGCGCGCCGTCGGCGAGATGCGAGCTCATTTTGCGGATCGACAACAATCTCAACGCTTCTCATTTCATCCGAAGAAGTGTTGGACACGTTGTCGAATTCGATATCGTTCATGCCGTCTGAGGTCCTCCTTCCAAATGGGAGATCATCGCTGGTATCCAGCGGACCGATCGCAGGCGACTCCGCGTACTGCGTTTTGGAGCGCGGAGAATTGGCCATAATACTGATGCAATAGTCGTATTTGCGTTTTCTGTATACAAGCAGCAGAAGTTTAGTCCAAAGTTTTTGCAACCAAGATCGTCCACTGATACCGAAAGTACGCCGTGGTCGAACAAGACCCGCAATGGACTCTCCGCATAACGTTCATCGTGACATCTACATATGACATCGTCCACTGTGACAGTTGGGAGAACAGAATAAGATTTATTTTAGGCCGACAATGTCCAACACTAGAAGTAACCTATTCACGGCGTATACTGCTGACTGCAATGGCACCGCGTACAGTTCCATTTCGTGATGTAGCCGAGTTTCTGAGTATCAAAAGTGCATTCGATAGCGCCATTCACGAGCAATTCGGCTCTGCAGCTGTCCTCAGCACCGATGAAATCTTGTCCGCGTTGGATACAGTCACCAGCTGGGAACTTCGAGGAAATGCACCGGTCTCTTCGGTTCTAACAGCAAATCTGATCAGCGCTCGAATGGTTAAATCAAATCAGGCACGACGATTAGCTTTAGCGGCTGCGCTTGTGCGCTTTGTTAATTTGCTTTTGGATCCTTTGCAGAATGGCCAGTATGCGCTGCCGCTATATATTCTCGCTGATCAGATTGCGTTGCCTGCACGGTTTGTTGACGTGCGTCATGCTTGTACCCATGAAAACTTGCCCGGATTGGAAATTCTTGAATCCTCTGCAAAGGAAGCGATCTTATACTTGAAAGATCACTACTGGGAGCCTGAACTCAGAAGATTGAATTCGGTTGATACCGAGCTTGCACTTCAGATTCAAGGGTTTACGGCCAATGCGCCATTGGAAACTCTAGTCGCTAGTGTAGGTGGAGGATCTCTTTACAATAATATCAAATCTGAAGATCAATCTTTGTTGCTGTTACGATCAACTTTGACAGATTATGATGTCCCGATTTCTGATGACTTACTCGTTCGACTTTCAACTGCCGAGTTAGTAAAGCTAGCCAATGAGAAACCTAATAAAGAAGAGCGACAGCACTGGTATCTCACTATATTTGGATACTTTGCGCACGACATGTCGACCTTAAATCGACTGCCTGATTCGGCAACAAGTATCAAGCGATTAAGTCCTGTTCTGAAAGATGTAGCTGCAAAAGTGCAACGAGGATTTGTTGTCTATTGTTTACAAGTCGTTTTGGCTGATCCAGTAGGTTACAGCGCTTTCACTTCTCATACCCCCAAAATCTTGCAAGGCCAATACTCTATTCGAGTACACCATGCACTTGACTGGATCCGAGAACTTGTCAACGCCCGTGATTCAAAATCAGGTGAGCCAGTTTTTCATATCTCGATTACGACGTTTCTAGGCTTGACTTCTACATTGAAGTTGGCACCTTGTCAAGCTATCCGGAAGCTGATTCTTAGAGATCCAGCTGATAAAACAGAGAAATTGTTTTTACAAACTTATGAGGAGCAAGTCAATTCCTTGTCACAGTTAGATGTAAATTCAGACGACCCTCGAGAAGTCATTCCGATATCCGAATCTATCGGCGAAAGTTCTCACCAACAGTCAGTCGACGAAACGCTAAACAATATCTCTCGAATCTCGTCCAAATTAGACGACTTTATCAGCCATAGATCGAAACGTGTGAAAACTTCCGCAAGTTCAGCACAAAATTGGGAATTAGTACCTGAAAGTGAATGGTCGACACGGCCAATTGGAATTTTTTAGTTTCATACTTTATTTGGCATGGAAATATACACTGTAAATAGAATTATCTTGAAATATCAATAGAATTAATCCAAAAGTTTTTACTCTTCTTCAAATATCTATGAGCCTTTCTTCCTCCGTGGAATACAATGGAAATATCTAACAACGCAAACAAATGTATAAAATCAAACGAGGTCATGAACAGCACTTTACTGCACCTTCTCGATCTTGCAAGTCCAGCCGGTCGTTCCTTGATCCAGCAATGGCAGCGACGCACCAAGACACCAGCCCAATTCGTTTCCTTTCAGTTTCTTCGCAATCTTGACTTCGCGATCAAGAGGAATGTCGTAACCAGCATGAAGCATTGCAACCATGAAGTTCAGATCCAGACACCATTCTGGCCTACCTTGAAGTTCCTCCAGGGCGCCGGGAATTGCCCCAAAACTGTCCCAGCTAGGCGTTCCTTTGCAAACACGTGCAGTTAAGTCTCGCAGTTCAGACAGCGTGAAAGAATGCGGCATGCCCAGCGGGAACGTGCGATCATAGAAATAAGAGAAAATAAAAATATCTTCCTTTGCAAATGTACGCAAAAGACTTGGCTGGTGTACGCCATTGAACGAGCATGGCGGCACTGAACATTCAGCCTCCTTTTGGAGGATCTGCTCAGTCAAATACCGACATTGAGTACCAGATGGCTCAGTAGGCCCGACCATGCTCACCGTGACCGTCTTCTTATCAGTCAGAGCGACTTCGACTTCCCGTGTCATGCCTGGCGGAATACAAGGATTTGTTACGGTCTTTGGCACAACATCGCTATTATCAGCCATAGCTGCACGAAGAACCGCAAGATGGACTTTCTTGCGCGCTTCCATCAGACCATAGCCAAGATGAGAATGCTGATAGAGCGTAAACTTACGACCACCAAAATCGAGATCGTACTTATGATCTCCGTTGGTCATGACTTCGGAGACGCCGGCTTCAGACACCGGGAATGTGGGCTCGAATACGATTTGAGTGGAACCACCGCCGAGATCGAAGACAGCAGCGGTCGAGTGCTCAGCCTTGGTACCAATGTTGCCTAGAAGATAGTTCGTCGTGATCCACGCATACACACCTTCGTCGGAGCCATCCATAATGGAAACACCATCACCAGGAACAACTGGAAACGGATAGTTCTTCTCAAGACGCTCTCGAACTTTGAGAAGAATCCGCTCGGACGCATAAGATCCAAGAATGCGTAGTCCAGCAGTGGCCTTGACAGCAATGGGAGTGCACGACTTGTATTCGTCGGGAACTTCTTTCATAGCAACTGCGAGCAGAGGATCAAGAGACCGAGCAGCTGCATTGGAATCGGTCGGGTACGAAGAAAGGCCAGGCTTGGTCATTTCGAAAACCTCGCGAACTAGCTCGGGCATCTCATAGCAATTGTGGAACTCATACACGTGGATGCGAGAGCCAGTGGATCCTGCATCGATCATGAGAGCGTACTGCGTGACGGGTTTTTTGCCATCATACGACCGAGAACAAGTTCCAGCAGGAGAATCCTCCTGGTTAAGATCAACGGATTCAGTGGTTACTTTGAGCGAGTCTAAGTAAGGTGTGAGCGATGGGCGCTTTCAAAGCAACAATTAAAGAAGTAATTGCAGGACCAAGGTAGGCCTAAAGCAAAAACAATTCCAAAATAAAAAAAAATTAATATAAATATATATAAGTAGCTTACCTGTAACTAACTTGGCCATTGATGCGGGCGGAGACAAGTACAGCACAAGACTGGCAATCAGTAGAAGGCCAACCAAAAAGGTCTTGCCAATACGCGAGCGCAGCGCAAGACCAAGCGACAACGACGGCTTAGATCGTCCAGACGGCAACTTGTCTAGCAAGCCGGAGCCGGAGCTGTACGAAGATGAGGAGCCATTGAGCGAGTTGCCGTCGGTTGATGAACGAAACGAGAGAAACGAAAAGATTGTTGGACGACGACGCATACCGTTCTCAGTGTCTTGTGCAGACTGTGGGAACTCCATGGCCGACGATCGGGCTTCTGACGACAGAGTGAACGAAGGGGTTACGTTTTATAATAGCAAAAAGAAAGCGTGCCGAAGCAATTGTCGCCAATCGTGAAATCAGACTGCGAGCAATAACAGAAAAAAGGACGCTAGAACGCGCGCTCGAAATTGGCACGCAAGGTGGACTTTTTAAACGACGGGCGTCCGACACTTTGTCCTTGACTGTCAGACCTGGATGGCTGCCTCTGTACCTGTTGCCCCCGACGCGATCGCGTTGGGATGTATGCGGCCGCCTCCATATTGTGATCCACAAGGGTCCTGTGTCAAGAACAAGCATGAATGAGAATGGACCCGTTTGCAGCCAGTTTGCAGCCAGCCCAGCCACGGACACGGTGTAAGGCTGCCCATAGCCTGTCTGGTCCAGTAACAACAGTGCAGACACTAGTTGTTGGTTGATAGGGTTGAAATAAACATTGGCTTTTAATTCGGGCTAAATTGGTTGCAGCTCAGTCAATCTGTACCTTTTTAGAGCTTATTTCTGGAGAGATTTCAGGTCTGTTTCCGGCATGCGGCAGGACCTAAAATAATAAAATATAATAATAAAAGTCCCCCCCCCCTAATCTACGATGAGTAGTCATAGAACCCACGGCCAGTCTTCTTGCCCAGCCAACCGGCCTCGACCATCCGCCGAAGCAGCGCACTCGCGCGATATTTGGAGTCCTGCGTCTCCTCAAACAAAACGTTCATGATCGACAAACAGGTATCCAGGCCGATAAAATCGGCTAATGCAAGTGGGCCCATAGGCATAGCACACCCGTTGACCATAATGCTATCTATGCCATCGCGTGTGCCTGTACCGTTTTCCAAACACAAAATCGCCTCGTTGATGTACGGAATGAGCACTCTGTTCGCCAGAAACCCAGCACGATCTTCGCTCACGCTCGCCAGTTTGCCCATCGCCTTTACCAGCGCTTCCGCTCGCTCAACCGTAGCGTCCGACGTTTGCAAGCCTCGGATGATCTCGACTCCTCTCTGAACCGGCACCGGATTCATAAAATGCGTAGCTACGACTCTATCTTCGCGTCCCTTCGCGGCCGCGGCTATCTTCGTAATCGAGATCGACGATGTGTTAGTCGCCAACGTCGCATCTGCCGCCGTACTCATCGCCAGCTCTGCAAAAATCTGCTGCTTCAAGCTTGCAATCTCTGGTACGGCTTCGATTACAAAATCACACTGCCCGACTCGAGAAAATTCGTCCGTCATCTCGATCATCCCTCGTAGTTCTTCAGCCTGCTCCCCAGTCATTTTGCCCTTCGCTACGTCTTTCTCGCTTAGCTTTTCTTCTCACCGTTAGTCATCCTCACTCCCCTCTTCCTATAAAATATTCTCACTTAAAAATTTTCCAGCCTTTGCTAGCGACTCCGCCGAATTGTCGATTAGCAGCACCGGGACTCTAGCTCGCATCGCAGCAACATATGCGATCCCAAATCCCTACCCCGTCAGTTCCTCCTTCGGCTATAATCTCATAAATGGTCATTTACTTACCATCTGTCCGGCTCCAATGACTCCTAATCGCTCCACTTGGTGTCTGCCTGCAGCACTCGTTTGAAATCCTCTAAAGCACAGGTGATTCAAGGTCCGGATCATCCTCGGTCTTGTCGTAACTACAGGGCTTATCATCTTCATGCTTTTATTGTCACTGAGTTAAAACAAATCCTCGCTCAAGCTAATTCTCTGCTGTCGACTTCTCGCAGACTACCATTTATACTAAATCCAAATCTAATTATTGTTTAGATCACCCGTCTTCTCCACATCTTGTTCTCCACATTGCACGTGAAGCTCGGCTCGAAACACCACTAATCCCCGACCTCTCCCAACCTGTACCGGCCCCTACGTACTATTCCCATTTGTTCAGAATACTGTTACATTTTTTGCTCTACTATCTAGAACATCACATTTCTCCCTCTTTTTTATATCCTCATTTTAACCCTCTTCATTCATTCAATAACGCACTGTGTCGGTTCGGTCGGGAAACATTCTGGGCGCACTAAAAATATTCATGTTAGTTAATCCACTTCCATTCGAGCGCACTTCAATCACTTACATATTCATAGCCATCAGCTCCTGAAATAATAGTTTGGCTGCATATGGAATATGAATCTGGAAAATATTTGTCTTATTTTTGCAAGCCCGGCACTCAAACTGATTTGCCTTCAAATTCGTGATCACCGACATTAATCCACATACTCCGCAAACGTGCACTCGGAAAGCATCCGATGCCTCGAACAAACGTTCCTTCAAAAAGGCAGCAGCTCCATGCGCAATCATGCAATCTCGCTCCATCTCTCCGAATCGAAGGCCTCCGTCTCGTGATCGACCCTCCACAGGCTGGCGAGTCAGAATTTGCACAGGTCCTCGTGCTCGGGCATGAATCTTGTCGTCCACCATGTGTCGTAGTCGCTGATAATATGTTGGCCCAAAGAATACTTGCGCCATCAATTTCTTGCCCGTGTGCCCATTATACATAACCTCAAATCCTCGAGAATGATAACCATGCTCGCGAAGCAATTTGGAAACTGCATCTACTGTGACTTCCGTGAACGGCGTTGCGTCACCCTCAAGTCCAGACAGAGAAGATACTTTACTTAACAGACATTCAATCAAATGCGCAACCGTCATACGCGAAGGAATGGCATGTGGATTGATAATGATATCCGGAACTACTCCTTCGACTGTGAACGGCATATCTTCATGTCGATATGTAACTCCAATGGTTCCTTTCTGGCCATGGCGTGATGCAAACTTGTCACCAATTTGAGGAATCTTGGTCGTCCGCATCCGAATTTTAACAAAACGCAATCCTTCTCCATTCGTCGTTAAAAGAACTTGATCAACAATTCCACTTTCGGTACTACGCAAAGGTGTCGATACATCCCGCTTCGTATGTGACTCGGTACGTTGACCGAGCTCTTCAGTCTCCGATTCCGCAGGAATAGGAGCTGTCTTTCCTATAATAATATCCTCACCAGATACACGAACTCCTGGAGCAATCAAGCCATCATCATCCAGCTTGTCATAAGTTCCATGCTTCATACGTAGAGTATTCGATCGCATGGGCTTCTCAAACTCTTCCACCCAGGCCATGCCTACTCGCTTCTCTTGGTCCATGTAGGACCGCAAATACATACTCCGGAATAGGCCTCGATCAATACTGCTCTGATTCATAATAACGGAATCTTCTTGATTATATCCACTATAACAGAGAATTGCAACTATCGCATTTTGTCCAGCTGGAAGTTCTCGGAACTTCATATATTCCATTGAACGGGTGGTTGCTAAGGGCTTTTGTGGATAGTACAAAATGTTTGCCATAGTGTCCATTCGAACTGAGTAATTAGTCAAGTAAACTCCCATAGCCTGCTTACCCATAGCAGACTGATATGTGTTACGTGGTGACTGATTATGGTCCGGAAACGGAATAATACTGGCGCAGATACCAAGAATCATACTGGGATGAATTTCACAATGCGTCCAAGTATGCGCGCCTGCCCGAGACTTGACACGGTGAGAGGGATCCAAATTTTCAAACGATTGACCCCCGTAATTCATCTGCCTTGAAAATTCCAAATCTTCTGGAGTCATCGCAATCATAACAGTCTCTTCTTCTTCCGCATCGATATATTCGACTACTCCTTCTTCTACCAGAGAATCCCATCCAAAACGATCACTGTTGGTGGAATCAAAATCGTCGATAAGTTTGTTAATGTGCTCCTTACGCAGGACAAGATCTCCTTGAGTAGGACTCATTGGATTATTGTCGACGATAAATAACGGACGGTACACTCTGCCGGCATCAGTGAAAATACGAAATTCCTTTTCTCGAATATCGCGAGTAATGCTAACTTCTGGCGATATTTTAGCACGCCGACGGAGAGATCTCAGAGTGTCTGCTAAGCTATTTGGATTATTGTGGGTACCGATCCATACACCATTCAGAAAAATGCGGGTGGCATTTGGTTTCATATGAGGAGTATAGTCTTCGAGCGGTTCCATGCCCCATTCCTCAGCAAATAATGTAACAGGCTCGGCAGGCGTGCCAATAGAGACGCAACTCATAAGAGACAAATTCTTCACTAAACCGCAAGCTTGCCCTTCTGGTGTCTCCGCAGGACAGACGAGACCCCAGTGAGTATTGTGCAATTGACGAGGCTTCGCAATTTTACCATCACGTCCAATAGGAGTATTCGTACGACGCAGATGTGAAAGCGTCGAAGAAAACGTATATCGATTTAATACCTGCGACACACCTGCACGAGAAGACATAGCTTTTTTCTGTTCACCCCAGTTACCAGTTGCTAACGAATATCTCAATCCATTTGTAATGGTGTTAGGTTTGACAGCAAGAGTTAGATTGAAATCTCGGTTAGTTTCAACGCACTTCTGCATATATTTGTACATATCTCGTGTGAGCTTCTTGAACAAAATTCGGAAAAGATTTGCAAGCAAGGGTCCAGCTAGATCAAGACGCTTTTTACCGAAATGATCACGATCATCCAATTCACGTCGACCTAGAGCACATTGCAGCATTTTATGTACCATGTAGCCTAAGAAGTAAGCCTTCCGAGTTTCGTAACCCTCACTCTGAGTAATATGAGGCAGCAATTCTCTTTGCAAAATATCTCGCGCGTATCTCAAGCGTCTCTCCTTGCCCCCACCCATCAAAGTACCACGTCGGCCAATGTAGTCCAGAGCAACTTCTCTGTCTTGGATAACAAAGGCTTCTTCGATACAAGGTTTAAGCATTTCCAGAATCTGAGAATCCGTCTGATCAAAACAAATGTGCTCCAAAATATCGCCATCGGGTACAACTCCAAGGGCACGAAAAACGATAACAATGGGGACGTCATCACGAATATAGGGAAGGGTTGCCTTAATAATAGGCCCTGACTTATCCTGACCTCCTTTCTCGTAGAGCTTTATTTGCATACTACTAATGAGTCTGGAACCTTTCTCGATAGCTGATCGAATCTCGGCAAGATAGCTGACAGGTGAAGGAGCAGCTTTTTTGAAGACTTGCACGATATTGGCAGCACTTCTCTCCTGAGCAATCAAAACCTTTTCGGACCCATTAATGATGAAATAGCCACCTTGGTCATAAGGACATTCATTGACATCATAGAAATCATGCTCTTTTAATTCACTAAGTTTGCAGTACTGAGAGCGCAGCATCATGGGGACCTTTCCGATAAATACGGTACTATTTGTTTCCTGGGTTTCAGATTCGTCTTCTTCCCAGACAACTTCCTGACCTGGCATTAAGTCACCATCGCGAGATACAAGAGCTCGCTTCGACATGGACACATAAAGCGGCGAAGAGTATGTCAAATTTCTTAAGCGTGCTTCCTGGGGAAACATAGCGTGAGTACTGCCATCAGCCTCAGTCATTGTAGGCGGAGAAATGAAAACACTACCAAACGTAATTTCATATCTTCTGTTGATATCATCGTTAGGTCCGGTATGCTGGGCTGGCTGATCTAAAGTGAGCGTAGGCTCCTCGACAACGAGTTCTTGAATTGTGTGGTTGATGAAAACATCGAACGATTCCAGCTGCTGCGAAACCAAACCTTTGTCATTGAAAAAAGCCGAAATCACCGTCCAACAATCCTCTGAAGTGATTTGCGACTCCTCATCATACCCGTATGCATCATTACCATATGCTATGTCGTTAGATTCACAAATCGGTTGTAAAATCAAGTCTCTCGACCACCTGGCTTTCAGCTACTTACCATCCGCCATCGCGCGCTAGTCGAGCAATCGTCCAGCAAAAAACCACGTTTTTACTGTGATTATCTTAAAGATCTATCAAGGAACCCGGCTGCCACAGGATCCTGCCAACCAAACAAACGGATCGAATGGTTATACAGACAAGAAAACCAGACCGGCAAACGTTGATTTCGAGATTTCCTGTTACGCCGCGCTGGAAATTCGAATGTTACAAATTCAGCGTTCTGAATTTTACTTATATGCATTCCACGATTTACACTCAGTCACGTGAACTGGCAACTTGGCTGAATGTATACTTGAAATATGGGTTGTAATTAAAAGAAGAGAGATTGAATTTTAGACTCAAATATTAATTGATTTTAGTTGGACCTTAGCTAGGTTCCACTATGCCCAAAATGTTCAAAGGATAGGGGCTCAACATATTATTTAGTCCAGCAACCTGATAAACTCGAAAATAGCTTCACAGATTTGAACGACACCATTCATGTTGAGCTCATGCGCTGGATACTGCTATATATCATACAAAGGTAGTACTAATTTCACAATTCCTTTCACTCTAGGCAGTCTTGAAAATTAAAATGGCGATCTGACCCAGATAAAAGTAAAGAAAATGTCGAGTTTCTAAACAGTCAGATCTACTGTTGCCTAGCACACTCATCGTACATACCATGCGTCACATAACTTCCAAAATTTCGTCCTACTACACAGTGCCATGTCTGTCCAAAACGCGCGTCAAGCTGGGTGTAAGGTTAATACTAGGAGAAGTCGTAGGCAATATATGTCAAGATCTCGTATCTTACCTCCTTTTTGATGTGGGCCGCAATATCCTTATAATGTCAGTAAGCATCATCATGTATACTAGGTCATCGTACTTTTTCAATGTTATATCTCTCCATTCCTTGTGTCGCTATTGAATTCGGTGTTAGAACAGTCCATGAATATTAAGGCGGATCTACTTACCTAGATCAATCACGATCTCCTGCATCTCTTCAGACTATGCAAGTCAGCATGTTAATACAAAGTTATTCAGAATAATTCAATAAAGGTCAGATTATCCTGAATGGATAGGAAGAAGTGCTTAAAAATTCAAACTCGGCCACGCGGGGGTGGTCAAGCTTCGTAGGTGCTTCATCATGTTCAAGACCAAACATACCATATCTGCAGCTTTGATTACAGCTAGATTCAGTAAGTAAATATTTTCCTTGCTTCAATTTCAACACTAAAACTTATACTACCTTTTCCATCCCATGAATATCCACCTGTGTGGCCCTTTGATTTTGTGTTTGACATTGCCGTAATTTTATGTCGTCAATGCTAACTAGCTGCTGCAGGAATCACAACGACCTAAATTTAATTTCGACTGAGTTCTATCTATTATATTGAGCTGAATCCATAGAATCAGAATAATCCAGTGCGACAAAAAATGATAAGACAAATACAGCGAATATACGTGTATAGAACGGTCTATCCGGCATAGTTGAAAACACATAGAGCCGTCCTAACGGTTGATTGTCCCAATCTATTGTGAGAATCAATTGTACTCAAAGAGACTAATATTATATTATGCTGAATATTATTACAAATACTTTTAGGCCTATTCATAACTACATGAAGTTGCGGACACGGAAAACATTAAACGTGATGTTGTGTACATGATTTCGATATTCTGGGGTCGACCTAGACAAAACTGTCACCTATAGCAGCAGCCAGATATCGAAATTTCGCTCCAGTTACGAACTACATATCTGTGAATCGCATCCGTGACAATTATGATTACGAATGAATTATAGCAGAAGGAAATGTAGCATAACAAACGAGCAGCCAAGAAATATCATATAGTAATTTACTCGGCAATTGGCTTTGGACTGTACTTGTTACGGTAATCCTCCATTTTCTTGATATCCTCTGCAGGGAGCTTACCGGTAAAGTAAGTAATGATATCAGCGAACGTGATGATGCTCAAAACTGGAACACCATATTCTTTTCGGACTTGAGCAATCATGGAATGCTCAAATTCTACCATGCGCTCCTGCCTATCGAGAATAAGAAGAACACCAGCCAAAGTGCCTCCTTCAGCCTTGATAATCCCCAGAGACTCGCGGATGGCAGTACCAGCAGTCATAACATCGTCCAGAATGAGAACTCGCTTGCCTTTGAGAGACCCACCAACAGTGTTTCCGCCTTCTCCATGGTCTTTCTTCTCCTGAACAAAAATTAGATCTATACTCTGACTAGCCTGTTTAGAAAATTGAGATCATTCGCGGCTTACCTTCCGATTATAAGCATATTCAAGAGAACCAAATTTTTCAGGCGCAAGTTCAGCGAGCTTGACAAGAGTAACAGCTGCAAGAGGAATTCCCTTGTACGCAGGGCCTAGTATGATATCGAACTCCAACTCGGGATGATCAATAATGGTCTGGGCATAGGAATATGCCACAGCTTTGAGAACACTTCCCGACTTAAACAGACCCGAATTGAAAAAATAAGGCGACTTTCTTCCAGATTTCAAAGTGAAATCTCCAAGAGAGATGATTTGGTTCTCATAGGAAAGTTCGATAAGCTTGGATTGGTGTTCCTTCATCGCGATAATACGATATAAGGTTTGAGTAGCTATATTATGAAAAAACTTATATACAGATACTAGAAATACAAAACGATTTCCTATCTGTTTAAAATAACAGAGAAGAAAAATAAAAAATAACAAATAGCGATAGAGACACGATAAGATCCAGAGCTTGAAAATTTGTCATAGAGAGAGTGCGGCGAGGACCTAAGGGGACCATCATATTACGGTGACAAACGATACTGGCGGACTTCGTGCAGTTCTATGATATATAAATGCGATGTTGCAAATTCTTTGGAAATAGACAAAACATAACAGTTTATTGATCGCATTTAAATTTACTGACATTATCTTAGAGCCTGTATGACCTTTTGGACGATGGCGAATCACCTTGTTGGATTCACTGAGCTCCCAGAGTCATGTGTTTTGCCGATTGTGAAAGGGAAATTACAGTACTGCGGCCCAAAACCAAACACACCGAAGGTAAGGGCAGGCCCGAGTCACCGCCGCCGGCGTGTTGTTCACAGGGATCTTTTCGCTGTCGGGAACTCCTGCAGATATTTTTCCTTTTCATCGTATACATCCTAATATACAACAAAACTCGCTGCCAGCGTGCTATTTCCATACATTAGAGGAGTTGGGTTTACAGGTTTATCCCCTGCCTCTGTGTTAATTTTATTACTTGAGTGTCGTTCGTCGGATACTCGCAAATACCTGGTTAACTTTAGCCAGTAGTGACTCAACTTTGTTGGTGACTGCTGTGCTTTTCTTTCCTTTGTTTGAGTTGGTTGTTAATACGAGAGTTGCAAGTTTATCAAGTTTTATTTTCGTTTGAGATTTATTTTCAGCTGTGCGACTTTTTTTTGATTCAATTTCTTGCTTTATCACGAAATGAAGGTTTCTCAAACTCTTCAAGAGAACTGGAAAGATGAAGTGGTGTCGTTTTCGTTTGAATACTTTGTTCCCAAGACCGCGCAGGTTAGTTTTTTCTTTAAGAGATTTATGAGGTGGGTGTACTAACAAGTGTTTTGTTTGCAGGGAGTTCAGAATTTGTTGGAACGTATTGACCGCATGAAGGAGTTACATCCTCTGTTTGTTGATGTCACTTGGAACGCTGGCGGTGCTAGCCGACAGCCGGTTACAAGCACCAACGAGCTCATTGGGAAGGCCCAGAAGCTCTATGGCCTCAACACCTGTATGCATTTGACATGTACTGGTATGTCTCAAGAGGATGTTGATCTCGCGTTGTCCAAGGCGTACAACAGTGGCTGCCGATGCATTCTCGCTCTGCGTGGTGATGCTCTTGTTGATGATGAGAAATGGGACCCGTCCAGCGAAAAGTTCATGTATGCGCGAGATCTAGTCAAGTACATTCGTGCAAAGTACGACGATCACTTTGAGATTGGTGTTGCCGGATATCCCGAAGGCCATCCTGAGCAGCACGATTCCGAGATTCTGATCGACCATTTGAAGGAGAAACTGGATGCTGGTGCTTCATTTGTGATTACTCAGATGTTTTATGATGTCGAGAACTTTCTTTCATGGGTCGATCGTTGCCGTGTGAAGGGAATAACCGCACCTATTATCCCTGGTATCATGCCTATTTCGAATTACGCTAGTTTCGTTCGCAGGGTGAAATGGTGTGAGATTGCTGTTCCCAAAGATATCATGTGTGCTCTTGATAGTGTTAAGGACGATGAGGCTGCTGTCCGTGATTTGGGTGTCGATATTATGGCTAATATGTGCAAGACAATCATGGAGCGTGGACACATTTATCATTTGCACTTTTACACCATGAATTTGGAGAAGTCAACAAAGTCTATCATGGACCATCTGGGCGTGACCTATTAGGATTATTCGTTTCTTGGTATTATTTTTTTTGATTTATTAACTGGTTTTTTTTTGCTTAATGTTATGTATTATTTAGTCTGGTCGTTTCTTTGGGCGAAACTAGAGGTGGCGCACAAAAAAAGTTATGTCTTTTTCAACAAAAGCATTGAATTTTTCTTTATCAGGGCACAAGTTATCCTGTTCCTTATTATTTTTATTTATTTGATGATTTCATCGTTATATGAGTCCTGATGATCGATACGAATATTTTTTTTATTCTTGCAAATGGTGGGCTTAGAACAAGCTCTCTTGCCGGATGATTATTCGCAGCAAATGGTGCAACTTGTGTGTTGAACCGATATTCCAACATATACAGAAAACGGAAAAGCAGAAAAACAGCAGAAAAGCAGGAAATTTACCTGGCAGAAATTCGTGAAATGAAAGGAACGACCATTCGAGCTTATGCTTTTTTCAACAGAGAAGTATAACAGTAATGTTATTGTTTTAATTTAATTAAGTATAACTATAACTATATACTCAATTAGACGTCAACAGATATGTAATTTATAATGCCGGATTCGATTATATTGAACGATTAGGACCGTGATCATGTCCAAGAACAGTTTAAATAGAATAGTATTAGCTAGTTATATACATACATCGTGCTACCTGATATCCAATGAAAAGCACAGCTAATAAGCATAAAAAATTGTGACGTTACAAACCAAAACCCAAGCAATATGCTACAAGAAAAATCAAAACCTGTGGACCAATATCGACAGAACCAAAAACTATAATACAGGGGAATTCCTCGAAAATGTAGCAGTTACAAACATATAACAAGTTTCAACAAAACATTAAATTGTAACTCGAAGTAGACCGAAGGAACCGTTTAAAGTTATGACCGCTGAATAGAATAGTCTACTCCATTAAGGTCAATATTTTGCCATTTCGACTCGACTGGATCAGATTGACTGTCCTGATCCTCCACCAGATCACGAACAAAAGCTGCCCCGGACTCGGATATTTGCACGACGACGACGCGGGGTTTCTTTTTCGGTCGGCTGGCAGACAAGATTGAAGATTCGGAGGAGAGTGTAGAGACGGAATCGTCGCTAATCGTGCTGGAATCAGAGTCACGACTAGTTATCGATGAAGCATAGATTTCGTCATCGTCGTCTTCATCATCGGGGAACGTTATACGAATTTCGGGAACAGTTGTTTCTTTGCGTTGCTGTTGACGACCGAAAAAGGGGAGTCGGGAGATATAACGCATGACTGGAGATCGGTCGTCGGGGGCACCAAAATGGACAGCATCAGGAGAAGAAGAAAATAGTGGTGGTAAATTGTCAGACCGCTTCTTGACAACAAGAGTGTCTGAAAAATTTGGAGGCTCTCCTACGACAGTTGTCATGGAGGACTGCTTGCTCGGTTGGGGTAGCTCGACCGTTTCGGGAGAAGAGTCGCATGAGCTCATGAGTGCCGTCGTAGACGGAGTCCGTTGATGAGACCGCGTTCTTGAGCGCGGTGACGGCGACGCAGACTTTGACAACTTTTCAGTAAAATCAATAGACGAAATCCTGCTGTGGCCTCGGCTAGCTTCTTGTATCCGATCGATACGTCGCATATATGCTTGATACGCCGCTGTCAATAGCGCGATCGACGACGCGACAACAACGACAACAAGAAGTGCAACGATTGTCCTTCGCAGAATAGTGCTCGGCGAACTAGATGATGACATGGCTGGTGAAATAGAGGCACTGGATAGATTTAACGTGTATAGCGCGAGAATGGGGTTCTGTTTACTGCAGAGAAGACCCCGGAAGCTATGTAAACAAGCTGTTTCGTCGACCTTGTTCGACAAGGGAA
Organism: [Lipomyces] oligophaga; assembly: GCF_038497815.1. Taxonomy (NCBI): domain Eukaryota; kingdom Fungi; phylum Ascomycota; class Lipomycetes; order Lipomycetales; family Lipomycetaceae; genus Lipomyces; species [Lipomyces] oligophaga. Next base: position 1,273,658 of record NW_027117785.1, on the reverse strand, counting down.
ATCCTGGTATAGAACGATTTTGAACTGTTATTGAATGAGTCTCGAATTCTGACTGTGTGTGAAAAGGCAGTCGACCCAATTTTCATAGACACTCAGCGCGAACAACGGACGATCTTCAATATTTGATTCCTGCACTTCCCTGCCAGAGGGTGTAGAAACATTTCTGCAGGGAAGCGGACTTCTAATATGGACGACCAGAAAAGCATGAAAAGGGGCCCCCAAAGTGGAATGCTGGAAATTGCTATATTGGGATGCGCCCCCGGCCAAATTGGGATTCAGCCTCACGAAACGCGGCAGAAGGCGCAGTTGAACAGCCTCGTTCGGTGATTTTGCTGCGGAGAGAACAGTAGTGGAGAGCTGGCGAGACGGCTGTAAAGAGAGCGGATTAGTGACTGAGTTCAGCAATGGACGTAAGAGCTGACGTTAGTATGCGCAGCAAAATTACAATTCTGTGCAAACAAAATAGTTATTGATCTCCAGTCCACTCAGCTCACAGCCGGTCACGATACGACCGTACAGTACCGGTCAACAATACGTACCGCGATCTAAATTCCAGTTGACAGATGACTATGGCCGCTCCGCTTGCTTACCATTCCATGGTGTTAGTATAATCAGCCATATATGTCATCAAATAAGTCACCTGATATAAATCATGTGATACGTGGATCCAGCACCAGAAAAACGTTCTGCTAGGAGACTAAAAGACAAATACTTTGGAGAGACCACGGCGGCTTCAACTTCGTCGTGCTGTCGAGGAGAAGGTCAGTAAATCGAAGACGAACAAGTTTTTCTTTATCTCAGGATTTGTTCTTGATTATTTTCATCACATTGCATTTCCTGACAGTGGGAGCTCAGCAGTTTTGATTGATATTGGAAGTCAGAGAAGCGATTGCTGGCTTAATTTACGAGTGATACTGAATCCTATTTTACTTCCTTCTCATTGATCAGTTCCAGACAGACATGGCCCAATCAAACGTCACTCTCTTCACAGTCAATGCAATCCTTATTTTAGACAATGACTCGCATCGCATCCTCACACAGTACTACCAACCACCTCATCCCTATCCACACAACCAGTACGCTAGTGCTTATCCGACCATTAAGGAGCAGCGGATTTTTGAAAAAGGACTTTTCGACAAGACTCATAAGCAAGGAACTGACATTATCCTCTATGACAATCATATAGTTGTCTACAAAGAGGTTGTTGATGTTATCATCTACGTCGTCGGTGGACTCAATGAGAACGAAACCATGTTGTATCAGGTTGTTCTTGCTCTGCGCGACTCGCTAGAAATTCTACTCAAACATTCATTGGACAAGCGCACAATCATTGACAATTATGACCTGGTTTCTCTTGCAGTCGATGAAACCGTTGATGACGGTATTATTCTAGAAACCGACCCGATCGTTATTTCTACTCGCGTCACTCGTCCGCCCACTAATGACACGACCATCAATCTCGATCTCAGTGAACAAGGCGTATGTATTCCCAAGTTCTGCTCAATGTTTTTTGAATTTTATTAATATCTTTCTCTAGCTCATGAGTGCTTTACAACTTGTTCGTGCGAAGGTTTCCGAAAGAGTCAAACAGGCTTTGTAATTCAAAATATACCTCTATGCTTTTGTTCAGTTTTGCTGTAAATTACTTTTCATGTGATGCAATAACTAAGATCGACTTAAATGTACATGCCAACTACTGCTTCCCATTTTTCTTGCTACTCTTTTTGTTTCCAGATTTTCCACTTTCTGCCAGCTTTGGTTTCGAGGAGTTTGTAGGTTTCCCTGACGGGATTGTCACTCTGAATTTCTGGATGCCGACCGGAAGTCCAATTTCGGTATCATCCAAGGCACCGATCAATTGGACCTCAGACTTCCAGCATCTCTCCTTGTCCGTATTTTTAAAATCGACAGCCGAACCCATTCCTGACACAAAGAAGTCTGTACATTTCCTGAGTGTTTTGCCGCGCTTGCCCATACCGGGCATTAATTTGATTTTATATTTTAATTTGTGAAGCGCAGGCCAAGGAGCGCATACAGCAATCGCAGCGACTAGAACATCATCACGATCAGGTTTTGCAACCAGGTTCCGGATCGGAAGTGTGAAGTCTACTCCGCGGTCTTCTTCTAGCAACTGCGTCAATGAATTTAGCGGAACACGTTGCTTTTCAAGAACTTCCTTTCTTCGATCTCGATTCTTAAGCTTTGCTTCTTCGTCTTGCATCTTCTGAGCTCGTTCCTCAGCCTCTCTAGCTTCGCGCTTCGATCGACGCACTGATTCGGCCTCCTGCCGCCGAGAATTACTATTTGCCGATCCTAGAAGCTGCATACGGAGATTACGGTCTTCATCATCTTGTTCTGCGTATTTAGTAGCAATCTTTTTCAGTTTCGATTTCTTGCCGCGGGGAATGCTCGACGTCACTGGTGTATCATCCCGCGATACTGCAGTAGCCGATTCAGTCGTGCTTTCGTAATCATCTGAACTTTCGATATCCTTGCTCTCCGACCTTTCATGATCTTCTTCTGCATCAGAACCAGCATCAGAACCTGAAATAGAAATAATCTTGGCAAGTTTCGAAACAGTTGCGGGCTCGTCAGTCGAACTTAGTGCCAATTCCGATAAATCAAGGACGGCTGCATCCGAACGAAGTTTGGCTCGTCGGTCAGCGCTAGCATCGTCTATAATGAACATAAATCCATAGCCCATGATCAAAGGTGGAACGCCAATTTTCACTTTTTTATCAATAATGACATTTAATTCGAGTTCTACGTCAGATTCAGCTGCAAGAGCCTGCTCGACATTCGTACTAACTTTGCACGAACTGGATCGACACCACCAAGCTTCCACTGCTCCGTTAGTCTCCCAAGCAATAGAAGTTGATACGGCAAGAGTGGCGGCCTGCATTATTGTACTCGGTGGAACAACATCGACATTCAGATGGTTCAAAACGACGACATACTCTGATCCTGGAACGTCTGCCGAAACTATTATATCATGTGGACCCAAGTGCCGTTTAAGCAAAACCGCAGACTGGTAAGCGTAGCGCCCACACAGCACGAGATATCCATCGCTTGATAAAAACCATAGATACTTTTCAAACCAAAACGCTTGGCGATTTGGTTTAGATGGCTTGGGCTCTTTGATAGTCGCGGCTGCTGTCTCTGCTCGGTCGATCTTTCGTCGAGTGGTTTCTTTTCTGATCTCACGTTTCTTGGCTTTATTTGAAATAGAAAGAGGATCTTTTTCCTTCTCTATTAATTTCTGAGTTCCAATTTCTTTTTTCTGTTGAGGTACTTCATTCGGAGAAATCTGTTCTGCGATATGGTTGTTTGCGCGTGCAAGCAACTCCTCTAGAGCTTGAGAGATATCCACTCGAGTTGTGGCCGGTGCAGGCTTGAAAGTGTGATAGTACTTTATTGCACCTGAAGCTGGCCAAGTCATAATCTCTGCTTTATTTTGTTGAATAGTTTTGAAGACTACAATCTTGAAAAAGAGAGTCGCGAGTTCTTTACTTAGACCTGGATATTGCATCCTGCGGGTTAGGTCACTATTTTGCCATAAATGGATGACTGCCATGGGTCTTCTGAATGCTGTTATTACATTTATATTCTGAAATATAGTGGTCGTAAAGAATGCGTCGTCATGGGCATTTACGGACTGGAATTCAAAAGGATACACATAAGCGAGTTAAAAGAAATCCTTTTGGAGATGAAAGTGAGGAGGGAAGAGAGATAGTGAAATCTAGGGATCGGATCAAGAAAGATGAAGGTTGGAAACCAAAATTTCTTCCTGGAATGGAGAGCGAAATTGAGGAGACAACCCAGAGAGCAATAGGACAACAGAATAGAGAGGGACAACAAGAAGAAGACTACATGAACATGGAAATTGCTGATCTACCTACAACAGATATTCGCGACATGACCTATTCGGAGCGACGACAGGCCCAACAGCGCAAACAAGAACAGAAATCGCGAACAATAGCTCCTTTAACTGTACAGCGGGAAAAGCTTCTTCAGGGACTCAAAACCTCAATATTGGAGTCCCCTGGATCGGAAAATGAAGACTCGTCCAGCATAGGCATGAGTATGATGAAGAAAATGGGATTTGAACCGGGAAGAGGACTTGGAAAGCAGAATGCAGACGATTTAGAAACAAAAGATCTTGAGCCTATTAAACTTGAAATCAAGGATAGTATGTATTGGTTAAGAATTATACTTTACTCCATACTAATACTTTCGTGCAGATCGACATGGAATCGGTATGGATAGCGCCCGTCTGCTCGAGATACAATCAAAACTTAATAGCAAGATCAAAGCTCAAGAACAACACGTGCAGAATTATATGGACCGTGTTAGCCAAGAGCGATCTGATAAGCACATTCGAGCGCAGGTTGCAGCTGCCCAGAAAATGTGTCGCGATCTCGATTTGGCTGCGAACCCAGATCTCGAGGTGGTGTTATATACGGACGAGACACACGCCTTGCTTGTTCCTACTATACGGAGCGTGAATTTACTTTGGAGAGAACTTGTAGTCGAACAAGAAGAGGCACGGCAACAAGCCTTGTTTCGAAAAAAACTTATGGACCGGCCGACCAGCTTAGACGAAATAGCTGTCAGTGCCGGCCCAGAAGACTATGCAAATGTAGTCCAAGAAGACCTAGCTCCTCTTCCTCTAGAAACCAGACAAGATGAAGAACCAACAGAGGAGGAAAAGGAGTTTGCACAACAGACTCCACTTGAGAGATTGGATCGAGTTGTTATGTACATGCGTGAACAGTACTTCTACTGTTTCTGGTGTGGATGCCGATTCGCTTCAGCGGAAGAACTTGATGAGGAATGTCCAGGATTGACCGAAGAAGATCATGAATGATGTTTCATAGTATTCTCGCCCTTTATTATTTTCACTAATGATAAAGTAATTTGTAATTTTAAAATAATATAATTGAAACCCGTGAACTCTATTATACACCTCTAGCTTTAGAGAGATGCGGCTTGTGGTACTTATTCCCACAAGACCAGAACTTTGGTTCCGCGACAACTTCTTTTGTAAATCGTTATATTTTATCGCAAAAAGTACCTTAGACTTCTATTGCACGTTTATAGCTGTTTGCGATACTGCTAAAATGTCGAATAGCGGAGCTCCGGACCTGACAAACATAGGTGCAAGTCACGAGCATCAGACGACTTCTGGATCTTCGACTTTCTCCGCTTCCGGACAGTACTCGATTGATCCGTTTTCGATTGCTCAGGTGTATTATGGATCTGACCGCGATCTCACGACTTCGCAAACGGGTCACAATCTAGTTCGTGCTCGAACTATGAGTAGCGTATGTCGATAAATTTTGTGCAGGCCGTATTCGTTTATCTGATGAGGTCATGTTGATAACGGGCGGTTACTGGTTATTTCTGTTATTGTTGGTGGCTCGACTAACTTGATACAGAGCGGAGCACCTTCTTTTGCAAATGTGTCTGAATTTCGATCTGGCCTTCGACGCCGTGCTTCTCAAGGTAAGCTTAACTAAGTTTCCGACGAATCTGCTGATCTGACAAATTGTCTAGATGCTCAGTCACTTACACCGCGCAAATTTCTGCTCGATGTTGAATCTACATTGCAAACGCTTTTAGAAAGCGAGGATACAGATAAAAACATGCAAATTACCATCGAGGACTTAGGTCCAAAAGTGCTTCAAGTCGGAACCGCAAACTCGAATGGGTTTAATAAGTTCGATATTCGCGGCACTTATATGTTATCGAATTTGCTGCAAGAACTGACAATTGCTAAAGAGTACGGTCGGAAGGCGATTATCCTGGACGAACAACGACTTTCCGAGAATCCTGTTCATCGGCTTTCTCGGCTTATTCGTACGCAGTTTTGGGATGCCTTGACCCGACGTATCGACGGTTCCGCCCTCGAAATTGCCGCGGTGGATCCTAAAAATCGGTCGCCCGATCAAAAACCTCGCATTTATGTGCCATATGGAGAAATCGAACAGTATGAGTATTATCAAAAGGAAGGCGCCAAGCGACCACATATGAATTTACAGGTTGAATATCTCCCGCAGAAAATCACGGCCGAATGGATGAGGTCTGTGAATGATCGGCCAGGACTATTGGCACTTGCCATGGAGCATTCCACAGATCCCGAGACAGGTGAAAAATTGCTTCGAGGAAAGCCTTTTGTTGTACCGGGTGGCCGATTCAATGAACTCTACGGCTGGGACTCGTATATGATAGCGCTCGGGCTGCTGGTGGACGACCGAGTGGAGTTAGCTAAAAGCATGGTTGAGAATTTCTCGTTTGAAATACGCCATTACGGCAAGATTTTGAATGCGAATCGATCGTATTACTTGTGTCGTTCGCAGCCGCCTTTTATGACAGATATGGCCTTACAAGTCTACGAACAGATTCAACATGAGGAAGGATCACTCAAGTTTCTCCGTGAATCATTCATTAGCGCTATCAAAGAGTATAAAGAAGTTTGGACTGCCGAGCCTCGCTTGGATCCGGTGACAGGGTTGTCTCGATACCGTCCCGATGGTATTGGTATTCCTCCAGAAACCGAAGCATCGCATTTCGAGCATATTCTCCAGCCCTATGCGGCGAAGCATGGATTGACAGTAAAAGACTTTCAGGAAAAGTATAACGACGGAAAGATCAAGGTCCCCGAGCTAGACGAGTACTTTCTCCATGACCGAGCTGTTCGAGAGTCAGGCCATGATACTACATATCGGCTTGAAAAACGATGTGCCAATCTCGCAACAATCGATCTTAATAGTCTACTTTACAAATATGAGGTTGACATTTCGTATGTGATTCGTCGCAAATTCGATGATCGGCTGGAGTTGGATGATGGGAGTATCGAGACTTCAGCTATCTGGGATCGTCGCGCGCGGAAGAGAAAACAAATGATTGATAAATATTTATGGGACGAAGACAAACAAATGTATTTTGACTATGATACAGTATTGCATGCCCGGTCTGATTACGAGTCTGCGACTTTGTTTTGGGCTATGTGGGCCGGTTGTGCGTCACCTCAGCAAGCAGCGCAGCTGGTAAAGGCGGCGATCCCAAAATTTGAAGAGTTTGGAGGATTAGTATCAGGCACGGAGAAGTCGAGGGGTACTATTGGTCTTGATCGGCCGAATCGGCAGTGGGATTATCCGTATGGTTGGGCTCCGCAACAGATTCTTGCATGGGTAGGACTGATCCGGTACGGATACCGAGATGAGGCGGAGCGGCTTGTGTATAGATGGCTATACATGATGACGAAAGCTTTTGTGGATTTTAATGGTATCGTTGTGGAGAAGTACGATGTCACACGTCCAGTTGATCCTCATCGAGTAGATGCCGAGTATGGCAATCAAGGCGCAGATTTCAAAGGTGTAGCAAAAGAAGGATTCGGATGGGTCAATACTTCGTTTAATTACGGGCTGACGCTAATTTCAAGCCACGCTATTCGTGCTTTAGGCGCATGCACTCCACCTGGATTATTCTATTCTAGTTATCGTTCGGAAGAAAGCTGAAAAGAGATGGTAGATGGATAAGATGATAAATAGCTATGCTTGCAAGAGGTATTATGGAAAAAGAGGTATAATTGAATGGTTTGTATTAGTTACTTGTGTTTGTATATATTATCTGCATATAAGAATGTAAAATTGTAACTAAAGATCTTTAGTTTGGTTTGGCTGGTTTGATGTCTCCCTAGGATGGAAAGCCACGTGAAAAGGTAGGTTAGGGAACGTATAGATCAAAAAGTCGCAGGAGGAAGCGATGTATTTTAAGGACTGGAAGTGATTTTGAGCTCGTTTCGAAGACAGAAGCCAGAGAAATAGAGTCTGATTGGCGGTATCAAATAGATAAGGAGAGTGCATAAAACGATTACGAATTGCATTGTCAGAACAACCCGGAGATCATGAGACCGAGCATAAGATTAGTAATTGGGATGAGAACTCGAGGCGTCAGAGCAGCAAGTAATGGACGAACACTGAGCAGCCGGATCAGTAGGAGTCGATCGAACGCTTGCGGATCCTCCGAGTCTGATGATGGACAAAGAAACGAGAAGCCGAAGTTGCCTACTCATTTTTCTGATCCAGGAGAAGCAGGACTCCCAGAGCCTATAATAGTTGGCGAGAGAAGACGGGCAAATGGTCAAGTAGGAGGAAGCGGAGAAGCAAATACAGGGCTGAACGTGGGAACGAATACAGGAACAAATGCAGCAGCAAATCCCGGACTGCCACCGACAAATTTTGCATCTGATCTCGTACCTGACGAAGGAACACAGCGCAACGTGATGAGGGATGCGATTTTATGTATCATGGTGGTTATTCTGACTTACGTTGCATTCGAGGGAGCTCGAGAGCGCAAAGAACATGAGCGTAAGCTGAAGTCAGTGCTTACCTGGGGAAGGGAGAACCAGGAACGTGTGCAAGGCGAGCTTGAACGAAAGATGACCGCTGTCGAGAAAGTAGTCACCGAACACGTTTCCGAGGAGAACCGAAATTACATGATGCTACGAATGCATATTGCCATGTTGCGACAGCAACTTGTCGAGAGCGGGATTGAGCCTGGTAAGTTATATACATATATACATATATATACATATATATATCTTTATATATCTTTATATATATATCTACTTTGTTGGATCATGCAGACGAGAGGGATCATTAACAATCAACAGCATCCGCAGACGAAGTTGTTAAGAAATTCAGAGAACTAGCGCAAGCGAAATATAAGCCTATGAACAAAGATGGCCGAAGAGTAAGAACATACGAAGCACGTCCTTCAGGTAGGTAGAGTATATCATGAATTGGGTGTAGAGTTTGTGCTAATATTGAATCTTTCAGATTTGGATCCCTATTGGCCAGAGCTTGATCAATACGGAGGAAAACATGCTCGGAAATAGAATAATAATTTAATTTACATGCATAGCATATCTTAGATTGTCCATTTTCTGAAAACAAAAACAAAACAAAAAACCGACCTACATTTTAAGATTTCACTGATTTTCAGCTCTCTCCATCTTTCCTTCGAGACGCTGCATCTTCGTCCACGATCGTTCCCAGTTCGAGGTCACGTGTACTCACATGACAATCAATGATATCACATGATTCAACATGATTTCACATGATTTCACATGATTTCACATGACTGCACCTGATGGCGGCGGCTCCGGAACATTCTCCCGCAGTGCTGCCATACTTCCGAGATTTACACGTGACAAGACTCTTGACCGGGCTCCGGGTGACGGGCGGCGGTCGTGGCCAATGAATGCGCTGGCAAAAGTCCCAAGGGAACCGTCGGCCGATAAAAATTCGTGCACGCGAGAAGAATGAGGCGTTTTTACCGTTTCTTAGGCGGCAATTTTTCGCCGTCGCCGCCTGGCTGGCTGGGCTCTTCAGCGGTAGTCTTTGCCAGGATTTTCCTTCGTCCCGAAGACGACTTATATAGAAGTCTGCGTCCGATAGACTGCAACCAAATACACAATTGATACTAATAGTTTGTATTGTTTTTTTTATCTCAAAATGAAGGTGTTTTCATCACAGTGTTCTTTTGATTATCCTTGGAATCATGTAAGTGTTGTCATGTGCTACATCTGAACTTCATGTTCGTCGCAAGCGTGCAAAATTCACGTCTGGCCGCCCCCTCCTCCTGCGCTGGTCGCAGCTGCTCGCGTGCCCGTTCGCTATTTGTGCTGGCTTTTCACAGAAACTTGTTGAATGTATCTGCTGGAGTCAGAAATGGGATCATCGACGGCGGCAGATTGAATTTTCTTGTTTGCGCAGTTTGTTTGCTTGTTCCGTGTTGTCGCGTGGATGCTGACCGCGTTGTTTCTCTTTATAGGTATCCGCCTCTGCGTGGAAGAAATATCCAAATGAGATGTCGACGCATGTAATTGCTGTTGACGTACTTCGTCGAGAAATAGATCCTACCACTGGTGTCCTTACGACTGAACGACTGATCACTTGCCGACAGAATATTCCATCCTGGATTCTTGCTCTCGTCGGCGGGTCGAATATTTCCTATGTTCGGGAGGTCTCGGAGGCTGACCCCAGGTCGCGTTCGCTCACCCTGCGATCTGTCAACTTGACCATGAACCATTTGTTGTCTGTCAATGAGACTTGCGTTTACCATCCGGATGCCGTCGATGCCAACAAGACCATTTTCCGCCAGACGGCCCGCATAGAAGCTTATGCCACCTTCCAGCGACTCTGCAACAAGATTGAAGACTGGTCGGTAGACCGTTTCCGTCACAACGCAGCCATTGGTAAAGTCGGGTTTGAGTCGGTTTTGCGTCGTCTGGCAGAAACGGTTCCCGATGTCTCCATGTTCAAGGAGTCGGCTGTACAGGCCGCCTAAATTTGATCTCTCTCAATCGACCCGACATACCAAAAAGTTCTTATCTCAGTGTATTCATGTTTCTCCATAGTGACTCGTTTATCTGCCTGCATTACATTCCAGCATATTTTCTAGTATAACTAGTGTGACTTGGTGTCTACCTCTCAATTCTCAGCTCTCAACTTTACACCGCTTTTGCTTTTCTATTCACTTAACTTGGATATCCAAGCTAAGACCGAATCAATCAAAACTACTATTTATTATCAGCAAGTCATAGATTTAGAGTTACTCTTACAGCATCACTGTCTTATTGTTTATGATTATATTATAGAATATCTTCCTTCGATTATTGGTCGACGGTCTCGTTATGTTTTCCGTCTCATTATGTCTCGTTTCTCCTTGTTCAAACAAGCAAAAGCATCCAAGGGCGCTTCGTGGGTTTTAAATTATTACTTTTTCTCTCTTCCTTTCTCTCTGGCGTCCATGTTTTTGCATTTATTTGTGTTTTTATATTTATCTCGAATGCATCTGCACTTTGTATTTGTAACTAAGACATGTTAGTTCTGTATCTTCACCGTTCTTTGAATGGCGAAATTATCTGCTATAAATTCTTTCACATGCTCTTGCGTCATGTGATATAGCACGGGATTATATATCACGTGACTGAATATTTATTTCAGGTATCTGAATAAGTGAAATGAATTGATTCTGCTAAAGGTTATTGTACATATTTCGCTATAAATAAAAATGCGTATTCTTATAAAATTAGACATTATTACAAAACTTTCCTATTCAAAATTTATAAGGAGTTTGGTTCAATTCCATTTCTATTTTCAAATCTTTCGTCTTGCATTATCCATTGTTCATCCAAGTTTGTGAATAATTTCCTCGAATATTTCAACTCTTGATATTCCATTACGTTCAAACATTTAATATCAGCATGTTTGATGAGTTTTAGTCAGTCCGTAAAAGGTTTTGATCCAATCAATTCCATTATTATGTTCATTCAAACGATCCACATTGAGCTACCTCAACCCTCATACATCCACGTGACATAAATTTTTATCCCAACTTTAAAAGTATCTAGCGACCAAAAATTTAGAGAAGTACTGAAGTAGTACAATTTGCAGTGGAATCCTAAATTCGGCAATTCGAGGAGATATTCAAAGTGGTTGTGAATTCACATTCACACAAAGGTACAATTGATTTTGTATTTCAATTATCGTATGTTAGGTACTTGAAATTAATTTTTGCGATTGCGTCATACAATACACAAAACTGCTGCGTGGAATCCAGATATGTCTGTTGAAGAAGCGGGCCTAGAACAAGACACCTCGAGTGTGACCGACCAGTTTTCTGCACTGTGTGCAGAAAACGGTATTGCAATGAGTGGACTGCCTGAAGAAGTTTTGAAAGCTTTGAGCGCGGAAGGAGACGTGATAGGGTCCTTGGATGGACTAGATCAGGCGACCTTGGAGTCGTTGGGGCTGTCATTCGCAGACAAGAGGAGAGTTGAAGAGGACCTCGAATCAGACTTGGATATGGCCAAACGGCAGAAACTTGACAAGCACGTCGATATTGACGCTCAGCACGGTCAGAGCGAGCTACCTGTTGATCTAGAACAGGAAATCAACGAGCTATTTAGTGATGGGATCGTGGCTTCAAATGGGAATGTTGATTCAATCGACGATAAAAATGCTGAACAGAAAACCGAACATAATATTTCCGTTGATGATTTGTCGTGGCTCGAAGAATTGCCCGGCATATCAGCATCCGAGCCAAGTGCGAACCAGCATGCTTCTACCGATGCGAGTTCGAGCATGATCACTCCGCCCTACCAGACATCCGATCAGCTATCTGAGATTCGGAGCGATGATACGCTAAAAGAGCTGAATTCAGGCAAGGTTGAGAATTCGCAGATTCAACTGTCGACTACTCCCCTGGCAACTCCGTTTGCCTCTCCTGCGCAGGCAGTTAAGCAAAATCCACTCATGGCTATCACGCTTAGCGAAGCCGATACTTTGAAGAGAAATCTCGCCGATGCAAAAACCAAGATTCTCTCTCAACATTCACTTGTAACCACATATGCTGCACTAAAATCAGCTTATACACAAGTATGCGAGACTAGTCGGACAAACGCACAGCAATTATCTGCAAGTCGCCGCCAGCTAACCGACTTGGAACAGAGATACACTGTAATGGCCAACAAGGCTCGTGCGGCAACCGCCAAAGCTGATGAGTTAATGGGCGTTATCAAAAGATTACCAGATCAGAGCGAGATTCTCAAGACTATTTCCCGTCTTGAACAAGAAGTTGTCTCTAAAAACCGCCAACTTGAAACATTAAAGACAGCTCTAGCGCAGTCAAAATCAAGTGGCATGCAGAATGGTCTTAGGACGCCTAGTGAGACTGGCCATCCTATCATTACATCTGCTGAAGCCACTTCAATTAATTGATGCCAATTGCAAATCAGCTCATAGTGTATAAATAACTACTGTTTTTTTGGGTTGTGGCTATGCTGATCGGATGCTGTCATTATGTAATTTATGCAGACCTGTTTTAGTTTACGTTGGTGAAAATGCATTGCATCTCTGTTCCAAAGGAGTTATTGATTCTAATGTTTCTAATAAAAAGTATTGAGTAGTATTGTTTAGTATTCTGGTGGGAATCTCCATACATTCATTTAACTTGCTTACTATATTAATTCTGGACGGTACTATTGTACCCGACTCCTCCCAAACAAAACTCCCAGCGAACCGTACTGATAAATACGCATTTCGTTCTGATACATTCGCAGAGAAGTTCAAATTTTTGACGCTCTTCTCCCAAGTGGATTTTTTATTTGGACCTGATAGTGTTTGACCGGTACACTACGAATGTATATGTTGAAGGTTGCTGGACATTTCCATTCACACATAGAAGATATTACAACTTGATGGGTATTGAAATTTCAATTGTGCCTGAAGAATTGAATAGTTTAGCTGAAAACAGAGTCTGATTTCACAGTCGGAGCATATTTTCTTTCTTTCCTCCCAAAGTCCTTTACGGGATTGTTTTGGAATCTAATTATCGCGCAGTTATTACGCAGTCGTCGCGGAGCAAAAATAATTAGATTTTGAGCGAGAACGAAGTACAGTCGGATAGTCATCCATTCATTTTGCCGAGATTCATATCGCCCAACTAACCTCACAACGATAACGCGTGTGGTTTCTGTTAGATGTCCACATCTCCGGGCTCGGCGGCCCTCTCAGCTTCCGTGCCCGCCGTCATTTCAGACCATGAATTAGGCACACTAGATTCATTACCTAGTTTTTCACTTGCTCCAGAATTCACTGGAATAACGGCCTCGAATCTCCATGATTCTGCGATGGATATCGACGGCATCCGGCCGAATCATACTAATGATGGATCTCACGAGGACGCAATTGTTGAGACCTCATTGTCGAGCCAGGAAGTTACGCACGATCCAGATGTCGTTATGACGGACTTCTCATTTGATTTACATGGTCAATCTTCAGCTGAACAAGCAATTCCGGCTTTGGCCGTCGCATCAACGAGCAGCCATTCGACTCCCTTGACTACCACAGCTTTGCCGGAGACCCCCGCTCGACACATCATTGCCGATGACCATCCTGATATCACGGTATATGCACCACCAAGCTCAGCAGGTGGCGCCAGTGTAGTCGATGGTATCGACGACACGATCATTTTAGACGCGATCAAGTTCAACGCGTCTTCAGATATGAACTCACATGATGATACACATGACATATTTAATCCTCGGCGTCGAACCAGCCTCCCGAAACCGACTTCAAGACCTATGTCGCCATTCGCACATGCTGATTTAAGTAGGAGTGTTTCACTTCACGATCCGCTCAAACAAAACCATTCTCATGACAATTCTCCGCACTTATCGAATGATTTCCTCCAACGCGATCCGCTACAGCCAAATCAAATCCAAAATGCGGAGTCCCGAATCTCTGCATACGCGCGTCTGGATTTCGCGTCCTTCACCTTCTACGTTCAAACTCTGCAGGTAGTTATGGGGAGAGGGGTCGAGTCTAGTCCGGGCTCGGCGTTTTCCTCAACGACTGCTAATAAACATATGAAAACGCCGTCTCGGAAACCTTCAGATCCATCAATCAGCGATCTTGCTGATCGGTCAAGATCCCTTACACCTTCAAGAGCTCAACAGGCCGTGACTACTTCGGAGGCTACGGCATCCGTACCTGTGTCTACAGGCGGCAGCGGCTCGATCGATGTCCATCTCGGAACGGCAAAGGCCATTTCTCGCCGACATGCCAAAATTTTTTACAATTTTGCGAGCCAGCAGTTCGAATTTTCGGTTCTTGGACGTAACGGCGCATTTGTTGATGACGTCTTTGTTGAGAAGGGAGCAACCGTGTCACTTAACCACGGGTAGGTCTACGTGAATTTCAAATGATCTCTAAAAGCCTTTATATATTAACAAAACAGTTCGCGAGTCCAGATTGGTCAGGTCGGATTTACATTTTTATTGCCGAGCACAGCCAACGATGATACCGATGGCATCTCATCTCCGCGGACGATGAGACCAGCAGATGCTATCTCCATGCGTGATACCAAAGGACTTCCCGAAGCACTGAAAACTTCTTTTGAAGTCGATTCGGCAGCAAAGGTAGATCAAGGGATTGTGAAGACCGAGCTGGACCCAGTACGCGGAGCTCCATCGTTGGACTTGCCGGGATCAGAAAATCATGGTTATGCATTTGAACCTCTATTCGGGTCTTCGGCGACTGCCGCCGCTAGTACTGCGGGCATCCAAGATTCAATTATTAGCCAGAGTGAGTCTCAAAATCAGGTTATTTCCACTCACGTCGATGCCGCTGGCCAGCCATTACCAGATAGTGATGTCCGCATGATTGAAGCGCTGACTGGGATTGGTGGCGACTCTAATCTCGGCGGCTTGGCCCAACTGATGAGTAGTGGCCTTCCTGACGTTCCTACCGATCCTGCACTACTCGCTGCTTCCGCCGGAGCTCTGGATGGAACGTCCACAGTCAGTAAATCAGGGATTAAAACACCCGGTAGCAATGCTAAACCAAGTACCAAACGGCAAGAACGACGACATCCGACACCGCCGTCACCTTCATCAATACCGCCAGAGTATCGGGAAAAACCTGCGAATTCTTATTCGAGCTTAATCGAAGTATCTTTGCGAGCGTTTGCTACGGAGCGGGGAATGTCACTGGCAGAGATATATGGGGCCATACAGGAGCTTTTCCCGTATTACCGATATGCGCCTTACGGATGGCAGAATTCTGTGCGTCATAATCTTTCTTTAAACAAAGTATTTGTCAAAATCGCGAAGGAAGGTAAAGGTTGGCTATGGGGACTTGATGAAGAGCTTGTCCGAGAGAGGGAGGCCAAAAAGAACCGACCATTGGCTAGAGAGCGGCGAGAACAAGAACGAAAGGAGCGGAAAGAACGAGAAAAGAAGGAAAAGGAAGAGAAAGAAAAGAGGATAAGAGAAGAGAAAGAGAGACTGGACAAGGAGAGAAAAGAACGAGAGAAGAGGGAGCGAGAGAGGAAGGATAAAGAAATGGCAGAGAAGGCTAACAAAGCGTTGACTGCACTTGCACAAGCAGCAGCAGCAAAAAATGTTGCGGCCGCAGTTGCAGGAGGTTCGCAGGCAAAAGGAACCGCAGCTGCTGTCTTGGGTAGTATGAATCCTGGTCTTACAAGTACTCTCCGAGCAGGGCTAGCTAAAACTGTTACCGGAGCAGTTGGTGCTCGAACACCTTTGAAAGCAGGGACAGGGCGAACGACAGCTTCTATTCAGAAACCTGGGTCGGCTACGCGACCAGCGATTAACAAAGATACGCTGAAGGCGCTGCAGCTTCTTCAGCGGACGATCACAGCGCAGCTGGAGAATGGGAAATCTGGGATGCCGAAACCGAACTCGGAATCTACGATTGCTAGTACAAGTATAATCGCTCCGGAGCCTGTTGCAGTTAACACACCGGTTAGTGCTGTGGCAATAAAATCTGAAGTAGCCAGTCCGGTAACGCCTTCTACACCTGTTCCCGCATCTCGAAGCAATAGTGCAGTGACCAACACATTGAGGCCCCCCAATAATGGCGCAGCAGCTGATCTATTGAGTGCGCTTGCTCGAGCCAACAGTAATGGTAGCGGACAATCATTAATCAAAGGTCAACAACCTGTGACGTCAGTCCGTCCAGTTTCTGATACTAGCAGTAAATCTACGGGCTCGACAGGTCTAGCAAGCGGGAAGCGGGCCGTAACACTGAATAATGCCGCGACTAATGCGAAAGCAGCGGCTATTGCTAAAGCATTAGTGATGAAACTTGCACAATCCATGGCTAAACCGGGGGTCAATACCTCTAGTCCGGGACAAAGTCATGCCCAAGTACAAGCTATGAATCCGACAAAGACTAGCGGCAGCACTGTGATGCCGGTCGTGCAAGGTAGTACTCAGTTAGCAGGTGCCACATCTGCAGGAGTCACTAATACAAATGTCAAACCTGCTGTTAATGATGGTACTGGTGGTCCATGAATTTTTTTATGAATGAAAAGTTTACGCGAAAGCCATCGAAAAAGTTGAGGTTGATTACCAGGTTGATTACCAAATGTTTGTGGAGAATGTAAAATGCGGACGTGTAAGATAGGCTGGACAAAAGAGGAAGTGAGGAGGCGGCGTTATTTTGATTTGTTTTTAGATTACACATGCAATTGATTTCACCTTACGTTAGTGGGAACGAGTAGATATACTATATTACATAATCGTTGCAATCTTTTTGAATGATTGGAGACTGAAATTAGCGAGCCCCTACCCGCTGCGACACAAGAACCATTGTATTGACAATTACAGGGGCGACTCAAGTGGGCTAGTATGGAAATGCCAAAGTATGGAAATGCCAATTGACTTGGCTAAGGGTATGACATGTATTGAATTTGAAGTTTTATATAGGCCGGAAATGCAATTTGCAGGAAGCAAAATGATGAGAAGTAATAATTCAATAAAACTTTTGAGGAAGAAAATAGTGATTAAGTGGTCTGAATCATTGTAAGGCATGCACATGATTATCTGAAATCGAACGGCTAAGACAGAGAATGCATGGATTTTTATCTTAGTGTACTATTTAACTCATTATTACAAATGCTGACTATTTTTCAAAAATCTGGACGAGAGATTCGGTTATTTTGGGAGAAGCAAGTGGCAAGTGATGAGCATTGAAGGGTGAAGTAAGGGAGGAATAGAGAAGAGATTTCGAGTGCATGAACATTGTTTTATCCGTACCAACTTCAGCGCTCCCGCTCAATATTATGGCGAGGAGAGACCCACGGCAAAGGGAATCTCAACTCAGTCTGAGCACGAATACTCGCATGAAAAGAGCCTCGATCTGCACAGCAAATCTTTTAATAATAATAGGAATTTCATGCTGTATCTTCAAAAACTAAGCAGAATCTCGTTAGTTTTTTTGGTACGAAACTACACTGCGCCAGCCGCGGTCAACGAGGCCCTTCCGTGGCTTAGGCGAAATCGCCTCGAGATTCATGCTCACTTAAAGCGGTTTGTAAGAAAAAATATCTTAAATTGCCAAAGCCGACTGCGATTAATTAGCAATTTCCGTTGTAAATCTTGTCTGTGCGACAAGCTCGCCGGTTATTTTTCATTCCATTTTTCCGGTTTCAAGTTATCTATCTGATTGCCGTCTCCTTTGGTTGCTTTTTATCTCGAGATTTATTGCAGCCCGTTCCCGCTTCCTTCGCTCCTTTCTCCCCTCTCCTCCTTCCTTTTCCCTCATATTTAGCCCGTTCCCGTTCTGCTGCCGCAAATGACGACAATCATCGTCGGCGGAGGTATACTAGGTCTGTCGACCGCTTTTTACCTTTCAACGGCGCACAGCTCGCATCGGCCTAAACAAATTATTGTCGTCGACCCTGCGCGGCGACTGTTCACATGTGCATCTGGTCGAGGAGCAGGATTCATTTCCCGGTCATGGTATTCCCGGGCTTCCTCGTCGCTAGGTGAACTTTCGTTTGTTCTTCACGCAGAGCTTGCAGAGATTTTTGACGGCAAAAATAATTGGGGATATCGTCCTTCACAGGCTTTTTCCGTCTGTCCTCGAGACGAAGTCGATGCCCTTGGACCTGAGGAATACCAGCGCTTAAAACGACTCCGCCTACGAAAACAATACGAACAGCGCGCCCTCTACTTCGAAGACAATCCTTCTAGGACAAGTCAACAAGACTTCGTTTGGAACGATGATCTTAACGAAGAGCAAATGATATTTACTGCCGAGCCAGATCCTCCCGATTGGCTGTTTTGCGACGAAGATAACTCCTTTTGTATTTCTGATAAGGGTGAATGCGCCCAAATGTGTGTATAGTTTTTGCCTTCCTTATTTCTGATTTTTTTGCTGACTGTTTAGAAATCCCCTACAATTGTGCGAATTTTTACTGCAAGAATGCATAAAGAATGGAGTCCGAGTAATGAATCCATGTCAGTTGGCGTCAATCTCTATTGACCACCAAGGCTTGTTACAACATGCCGTCATTCGTAATCTTCATACACAGCAGTCCGAGGTATTTAAAGATATTGATAGTATTGTGATTGCCGCAGGTGCGTGGTCGCCTAGTGTCTTCCAAAATTTGTTCCCTCAGGCGTCATTTGTGCCTGCTATTTCTTCACTTTCGGGGTTTTCCATGATTGTTACTTCGCCTTTATCGCAATATACAGGTCCACCACCAAGCTCGGCCAGTAATGCTTCATCATCCTCATCGGCATCGTCGCCCTCCCTGTTTGGAGATCATAAACTAGATGAGTCAGATGAAGACATTGAAGACACTGCAGAACAGACAAACGAAGACGACGACAATGACAATGAGGTAATCAATTTATCTGACATCGACTTGGACCCAATTCGAAGCGCATTGTTTGTGCGATCATCTATATATTCCCGCTGGTCTCCAGAGATATTTTCTAGGAGTAATGGCGAAATATATATAGCCGGGATTAACGAGCATGGATTTCATGGGACCCAGATGGCGATGGCTCCCGATCCTTCAACTTTGTCAGAATCTTCAACAGCCACACAGAGTATTCGTACGCGATTAGAATCCACATACAAAGCTGAGCGTGCTGCTCAAACTCTGTTTGACGAATCGTCCGGCTCGGAGTCTGATTCATCGAAATGGACTTACAACAGCGGCCAGATAGCGCCAGCCATTTCGACCGACAAATTCAAGGCGCTAGAAAAAGTTGCACAGTCCTTACTGGGTCCTGAAATCAAAGTTATGAAACGATCCGTGTGCGTCCGGCCTGTTACGCCTCGCGGCGAACCGATCATTGGCCTCGTACATCCAGATCATGTTTGCGGTGCAAAGCGGGTGTTTATGAATTCCGGCCATGGGGCCTGGGGCATCAGTCTATGTTTGGGCAGCGGCAAAGTTGTGACTGAACTCATAACCGAAGGAGTCGCGCGAAGCGCGGAAATATCGAAACTGTCCCCGATCTAATTTTACGTTCTTTCCCAAAAAGTTTGTGCTCGTTCAATTGTTGGCGTCTCTTGGAGTTTTTTCAAAATTTACACGTGCATTATGTAAACAGGTTAATAATAATATACTACATTTTGGTATTCATATTATTTTTTCTATGACAGTTCTAAAGTTGTTGCAAGTTTCGGCGCATGTTGAAAACTATTACTAATTTTCTTCTTCGACGGAAACTAAACTGATTTGATATTGAGATTTTTCAGAAAATCACTCTTCGCCCAGACGAAGCTTGGTGTCCTCTTTGAATTTAGAAGGATAGAAGATACCCAGCTACACTGCTTTTATTGGCTGTAAGCCGTGTATGCCTACAAATGAATATAATACAAATCTACTGGTTCGTCGTATAGTATTCCAACTATAAAGCATGGAGGTTCTCGTTCATTGACTCCTGCTCATGTTAATATCTTTAGTCAAACTTTCGTCTGCAAAATATACAAGAATCCACTTTGTAGCTGGTGTTATAACACTACCTAAGACTATACTATTATGATTCAAACCAGTTAACCTATGGTATGCACAAGTGTTTCTTTAGCCATGTGTTGCTGGAGTTGATATCAGATATGGTATGCAAAAGGATAACTACATTTAAACTCTCGGTAGACGAATTTGAAGTCCTCACTTTTGGCAAAGAATAGCAGTTAAACAAAGAAATGATCTGAATCAGTTTTAGGCAGGCTAAGAAGATCGTCTGCACAATATGGCGACGATCATTTCAATTCAGAGTTACGGAGTTCCATTTTCGGCAATCATGTCAGAAAGACTAGTAGTCTTCTCTCAATCGGATATACTTTCCGAATTATTACTATATAGTGCTCATGGTATTTTAGTGCAAGGTCGGAAGCGAATTTAAAACTATCTACCTGAGTTTCCCCAGCTTTTGGCGCGGCTCGTAGCTACTTGGAGCCACAGCTTGGGATCCGCCAGCGTCTAAGTTCGTTGATAGTGATTTGTTCGTTACCGAACTCGACCTGCAAGTCTTGCGAGAAGCACTACCAGAAATAAATCAGAAAGGATTACAAAATGTCGTTACCATCAACAAGAAGACTTCTGAAAGAATACAAAAGTGGACAGAAAGCCGACAATTCCTTGAGTTCCGAGTCATCCGAGGACTTAATTAGTATAGCTCCTGTGGATCAAGATGACTTATTCTACTGGGCTGGCGAGATCAGAGGAAGTTCCGGTACTCCCTATGAAGGTATGATGCTTATAGCTTTAATATAATACAAATCGTTGACAGATGGACAGGCGGAACATGGAAAATAGAGCTCCGGATACCAGTATCGTATCCTATTCATCCTCCGGAGATTAAATTTCTTACACCTATTTGTCATCCAAACATCCATTTCAAGGTAATTATTAGATTTGAAATATTTTGTATCATTGCTGAGATTGGAAAGACTGGAGAAATATGTTTGGATATTTTAAAAACTCAATGGACAGCGGCATGGACTCTACAATCTTCCTGTCTAGCAATCGTAGCTCTGCTCAACAGTCCAGCTCCAGATAGTCCGCTGAATATTGATATTGGTAGGTCGGAATATATGTCGATGGATTCTTCGAGCTGATCAAATTTTAGCAAATGTAATGAGATTGGAAGATAACGAGGCAAAGGAGAGCTTGATTCGCTATTTTACAGAGAAATACGCTATGCAATAGAGTATTGCTGATAGATTTGTGCATCCTTATTTAGGCGTTGGTATTCTATGAATTTATAAATTAATACAAAATATCAAATTGAAAGTGCAATGATGATACACCTTAATCAACGTACATATATGCATAGAGTCAAGAGATTATATACAACTAGAACAAGACAGATAAATACAAACTTCAATGGCCAAGCTTGCGCTTAAGAGCACGCTGAGCTCGTCTCCTCTTTCTCAGTTTATGCTTTTTCATTTTTAACCTTCGCTTTCGAACGACACTGGTCATTTCCATTCTGTCCTTCAGCTTGTGGCCAAGCCCATTGCGAAAAGTACTCTGAGAAGTAGTCCGTTCTTCTAGCAACTCCTCTGGAGCTTTTGATGTTTCGTCGATGATGACAAACGAATGAACACCCTTCTCGTCAAGACGGCTCTTTAACTCCTTGATGCCCCTCATGTCCGGGTCCATCATAGCACAACATTTCAAAGTTGAAAATAGATCCATCGATTCCAAGATATCAGCTGTAGGATCGACATCGTAAATAACCCCCCTGGCAGCAGCATCAAACTTTGATTCGATTATGCTCATGGCTCCATCCGAAATCGCAGATTTACTTGACGGCACAGCACCAGGTAAAGTTGGTGGCCGATTACCACGCAATTCGACCAGAATATTAGGCGAAAGCGAGCGCATCACAGGGTCGAGCACCTTCCCACTGGCAGACATAGTACCCAGTGGATATGCAAAAGCATCTGTGTCGAAAGAGTAATGCTCAGCGTCATCAAAAGCATCCGCCTTGTAAGTAATGTCGACCGACGGCTGGACACCATGATTAAGAGCTGCGACCCTTGATGTTCCATGAAAACCAAGCAAAGGTTTATTACCCGAAAAAAACATCTCGCAAGCAACATCTGAAAATAATTTGCGTGAATATTCAGACAGATCATTTATGCTCAAGCGACAAAGCACATACCTTTCAATTCCGGAGAATTATATTGCACTCCAGCCTCGTTTTTGTAGGCCGATAACGCTTTTTTCGGAGGCCTTCTTCCTCGTGACGGCCACGAATATAAGGAGGACGAGTAACGACGAGATAACAGATATCCACTCGGCGTGAAAAAAACTTTGGATGCTGCTCGCTGGACAGGTGTTGTCGGAACAAAGATGGTCACCATTGGCCGTCCAGCAACAGCTCGAAGTACGGCACCTGAAACCATTGTGTAATGCTGATTCAGGCCCGTGTAGTTCCAAATCGGCCAAATCGATTGCAGGAATGAGACTAAGCAAAGCCGGTTCTTTTAATTATTTCAAAGTTGGCAGGAAGTAAAAAAGATGAGGGTTGGTTTGTGAGAAATAGAAATTGCGTATATTGTGGTTGTGGTTGGGGCAAGTCTTGACTAGTACCTTAGTCCTTCAACCAGATTAGTCAGAAGTACAGAAGTTTGATTATTGTAGAAATTAGGTATACAGAACTAATACATTTAGAAGCGATTAAATACACAACCTAGCTTCTATGAAATTAAATAAGAATGAAGAAAAAAATAAATGCTAAATTCAATTGTACTATCAGTCATAGATCAGAGTAGTAATACTCTGCATATCTTGTTCCATGGAGTGTGTGAACTTTGAGGGAGAGAAAACCTGACGATCTCCCAAAGGGCATAGTATCTGATTGATGCACAGCATTTAAAATTATTTCGATTTGCCATTCTGTCGTCAGACGTTATCACAATGAGCAGTGATGACGAACTAGCTCTCGAAGACAGTGCTGGGCTGTTCGATGAACCGGAAGATTTCTACAAACCACCGGCACCAGACACATTTGATACATATGAGCGTAAGCCCGAATTTGTTAAGGCAGGCGAGTAAGTTGCGACGACTTCTGGATCCTTCACACCTTATTAACTTTCGATGATTAGACCCTCAAGTATAAAGCTGAAATTAGTCGGCAAGTCTCCGCTTTGGGGTCATCTTCTTTGGAATGCAAGCAAAGTGACGGCTAACTATCTCGACCAGCACGGTGAGAGTTTACTAGCTGGTAAAACTGTTCTTGAGCTAGGCGCAGGTGCAGCATTACCCTCGTTTATCGCGGGAATACACAAAGCTCGCCGAGTAGTCGTGACGGATTATCCTGAATTTGAGCTCATTGATAACATCAAGTACAATGTGGATCACGTCGACGGAATTGATAAAACCGTTTTCGAGGTTGAAGGATATGTTTGGGGAGCTGACGTTGCTCCTCTCAAAAACCTTCTTGGTGGAGCAGAAAGCAGCGATGGGTTCGATTTACTAATTCTATCCGATGTCGTATTTAATCACTCTGAGCATGCAAAACTGTTGAAGACGTGCTGGAACACACTTTCTCGGTCCAACAAAGACGCAAAAGTGTTTGTCGTCTTCACTCCTCACCGTGCTCGGCTCGTCCACCGAGATTTTCAGTTCTTTGACGATGCAAAGAAAATGGGATTTAAGGTCGAAAAATTGTTTGAAGAAAAATGGTGGCCCATGTTTATAGAAGATGAAGGATCAAAAGATATTCGAAGTATGGTCTACGGATACTATTTAAGTCTGTAAATAACTTTTGGAATAAATTGCTGCAGTAATATCATTTCATTATATCGTTTAATATCATAAGTCGTAAATCCAATCCTTGTCATAACCATAAACATAATATATCATTGTTGTTGCGCTGGATGCGCATGATGCCGATGATGTCTTCTTGCTTTGCTTCCCACACCACGACGCACTTTCTTCGTCGCAGATCCAAATATTCGCGAAATATCACTAGGCGTATCACACACAATGCTGACAGTTGTAGCACCATCGCCATTAGGTAATGCCACACAAGTAGTTCCTGTTCCACAACTGAAAGTAACCCATGAACCGTAAGCACATTGAGCATACAAGGAACCAATACATCCGATTTCTCCCTCCGAGCATGATTCGGACGCTGAGACTGACTGATACGCGGTGTTCAAACAGCTAGCAAGTTCAGTTCCAGTCAAGGATACACAGCTCGCTAGGCTAGATGAGTTCGACGATACGGAAATTGTCGCTGTTCCAGTAGGTGCAGAATTAGTGGGATCGGAAGAGATTGTAAATGAGTTTGACTCGATCGAAGACGCACTGATGGTATACGTGACATACGATGTCACAGTCTGGGTCGATGAAAGCATCATAATCGTTGTGCTTGTTTGGTCCTCAGATATAGTTTCACTGTCAGTGGGTGAAGGCGAAGGTGTCACGGAGGGTATCGCTGTCGTGGAGCTCAAGGTTACTTCCGAAACAGCATAGAGATCTACAGCAGCTAGGGAGGATTTGAGTGCCATATCTGAGACCGACATCACCTGAGCAAGAGAAGTTTCAACCGGTATGAATAAACTGGTCGATGCAGAACTCGACGTAACGCTTTCCACCGAACTAGATACAGAACTGGTTGCAGCAGTCGAGTCAATATCTGACAACATGTCCTTGACGGCAGAAACAAACGAGGCGCCATCGATCATGTTTTGCGTACACTGACTCGCATCCCAAATCATTACTCCTCCCAATGCTGACTTATCTGAGATAGCCGAAACAACTGTCTGCAATTCCGACGGCGTAGCATAGCCTGAACCAGCAGCACTTGAACTTCCCGGAACACCTACGAAGAGCTTGGCGTCCCTGTTCAGAGAAGTTCCCGACAACCATCCCATCCAGTCGGAATCGTAATTGAATTGATCGGGGGCCGTCACCGCGCAATAGTTGTTATAAAATTGGATAAATACAAAATCAAACCAAGCATTATCTAATGCATCTCCAATACTAGCATCAGGAAATGGGCATTGAGGAGCTGCGGAAAGATAATAGTCACCACCATTGTAGTTATTTCGCATCTGCGTGGCAAACGCTGCGTAACCGACTGAATTGCCATTTTCAATGTCCAGGTCAAATCCATCAACTATTGCATCTCCAAATGGTCGATATTCTGCACCGCTACCTGCACCAAAGATGCTCCATAATGTGTCAGCAAATTCGATAGCCTGATCATCACCGGTGAAGCCATATGAACCGGAAGCACCTCCTAAGGAAAGCAATACTTTTTTACCAGCAGATTGACATGTTTTGATGTCCTCACTAGATTTAATCAGTTTCAGATTGGTCAAATACAGGTAGTATCAATGACTTACGCAATTGTATCACACTCAAGCAGTGATGTTCCTGAAAACGTGTCCGAACATGCACTTGCAAAATTGATTTCAGGCAGATCGTCACTTGAGAAAAAGGTGGTCAGAAAGGCCAATATGACAATATCGACCGAATCTTGACAATAGGAAGACAATCGTTCCTGAGAGCCTGCTGATGCTTGTCCCCAATACACGGCAACATTATTGCTTGAACCTGAATCATAAGCTGTTGCTAGTCGTAAGCATAGTACTAGAATTGATAAAAAATAAAGCTGAAGACCCATTTCAATTGTACCAACTGGGAAGACAATCGTACAACATTCACAGCTTATTCTTGCAGTTCAACTCATTTTGCGATATTAAGTCGTCGAGAGAATCAAGTCGACTAATAACTAAATCACCAAAAATCTATGAATAGGTATGACTTCCTGTAGCGTCTGTCTAGCCCAGGGTAGTGCAAGGGGGATGGTCCTGGTCCTCATTCCAATTGTAGCCAGGAACAATTTCGAAACGTGGATCGCGAACTTTTGATCCGCTTCAAAACGTCTCAAGCCACCGCCGCAGGCGCATACAAGGGGGAAAGGGGGAAGAGAACAAAATCTGTTTTTGCAGTTCCCGCGATAAATTCTTGCAAACTTATTCCCCTGGCTCCTGCGCCCCTTCTCTTGGAATACTGGTTGCTATTAACGCATTAACAGCTAAATAACGCGTTCGATTAGCTAAGGTTCAGCAGCGAAATGATCCAATTATTGGATTCCATGAAATTGGCAGGTCAGCTAGAGCCACTGAAATAGTGCGACTCCTACTTGTCCTGCAATTCTCGACGCGCCGCCAGCCGTGCGAGAAGAACGCGCATTCTGGTCAGTTCCCTTTCTATGGCTCCGTCGCGTGAAATTAGATTTGGCTGGACGTTGCTCACGGGATCTCGAAACTGTTCGACTAGTCGGTGGAGTTCGTCCAATTGAGCCGCGCGACGACGTGAAGCGCGTAAGGCTGATGCGAGCGTCAGTAGCTGATCTCTCAGCAACAAATATCTATTTCGCGGAGGTTAAAATATGTCTAGCTTGAGTAGATGCGTATATATGGTGCTGTTAATTTCGTAGATAACATACCTCTCTAGATCGTCCGCATTTTCGGCCTGGGAGCTGCCAGAAAGTTCCTCCCATGTCTCAGGTAATTGCTCGATTGTGCTGGAATATTAGTAAATTTCATAACTAATTGCTGAGTCATGGAAATACACACTCAGGATCCACGAGATCTCTTTCGTTTCGGAGAATCGCCTGACGCTCATCGCCGGCGACAAATGCTACGGCAGAATCGCTCGTGGTAGCCGCCCGTACGCGTTCGCGATATAGCTGATTGAGCTGTAGAGCTACGTGATTGATGGCCTGAATTGAAAAAATCTGTCTCATTTGTTTACGCTGAGTATGCTGAACTAGATTAATTTTTAATACAATTATCAATTTTGAAGTATCATTCTGTAGAACGCACCCTTCCGTATCGCTCGTTCAAGAAAACTCTTGCCTGCTGTCTCTTTGAATTGAGTCTCCCATTCTGCTGACGGTCGCAAGGGTACAGCCAAAAGTCGAATCTGCGACTCTATGAACGCTCGTTTCTGATCATATATTGATTGTGCCATCTTGGTTGGTTACTATTGTTATGACTCTTTCTCCAATTTGTTTTATAGTCATGTCACTTGATATCGTTAGTTGTTTGACTGGGACATATCAGCAATTGGATTATAACCCTCAATATTGTAATCCTTTTCGTAACCGATTGAACGGAAATCAATGTGTCTTTTCAGTAATATCATTAATTAATTAATCATACAAAATCCTAGTCCGACTCATTACCAGCTATTTCGCCAAACGAAGCCCATAATTTATTATAGGCTTCACTCATACTGGAGATTTTTTGCTCTAGTTCTAGTATTTTCAGCCTATCTGCTCTAGAAGAATCTTCTATTGGAGGACTTGACGGTGATTGAATCATTGTTGGTTCTTCTAAAGATCCAAGAGAAAAATGCTCGGTTTCTGAATCTACGCTAGCCGGTATTGTGAGCCAGCAGTTGTGACTACTGGACATATCGGAGCCAGACGTAAATTTCAACGATTCTAGAGGATAGAAGGTGTCTTGTGGAAGATTCTGTAAAATCATAGTCGAATGAACTACGCCTTTTCCTGTCTTCAAATTATGGAGCACCTGAAGAGTAGCAATATCCCAAATAATGACTGAGCCATCATTACCGCCTGAAACTAGCTGAGTCCCATCATAACTCAAGTCCAGAGCCAGAACGTCACCTTGATGACATTGGAACGTTTTTGTATCCTCGAGCGACATATCGACCACTTTTTGAAGACCACCAGTATACTCAACTCCCGTGCTCTCTTGAACCGAGTGATATAAGGGAACGTTGTAAATTAACCCCGAGTTACTGCCCGTAAACGCTGTCCTTTCTGCGGAATCTACTACCAGAGATTTGAGTGGCTTTTCGAACACAAATGTAGAGTACAAGGTTAAATCTGAGGCGTTCCAAACCTAGATACATGAAACGTAAGAATGGCTGAATTGTACGCATCAATGTCAACTTACTCGTAGAGAAGCGTCGTCCGATATGCTATACAAACGAGCGTCATGTATGGAGCCGTATCCACAATAGATTCCAGTTATCGATAGACTATGTTGATTGCCTGTAGCTACTGGTTTCAGATGTTCATAGTTCTCTTGTATCGAGCATAAAGTGTAGGTGGACCAGCAATGTATTCTGGCGTCCGTCCCACCCGTAAACAAACAGGCATCATCGTGGCTAAACACTAAACAGTTTATTGCTCCAAAATGAACCTCCTTATAAATCAAGCATGATCCAGAGGTAATCTCGTCAAGTTAGCCCAAAATAGGCGGCTCCTCAGGAACAGTATACGCACCTCCCAGAGTATGAGTTTGCCAGTCGGAGTCCCTGCAGCCAATAATTTCTTTGACCTCGACAAGCACAAGCAAGATAATTTTTCTGGGACGACAATCCGCTGAAGAGGAGCTTCCTTTTTCAATCCGTATATATTAATAATCGGCCTGTCAGTTAAGGCAGCTAGAATACAATTCTCATGAACAGCTATTTTGTTGCTGGCGGTCAAACTCTGCTTGAATGTCCTCAGATTTGCTCCTCGAGTGTGCAATTTTGTAATTCCTATTGTTCCCTCCCCTTTGGATCCTTCTAAACTTGAAGTCCCATACAGAATGTATGCCTCGTTCATCGTTACTGAAACAGTATTGCTGCTGATCGTTTGTGCTCTCGTCAGAGAACTTGATCAAGATTAGTTGGGAAGAAAAAATCTGGCGCGGCTTCAGGGGACATGCCCTAAGTACCCAGACAGATCTGGGATTCATGAGATTTTTGAAAATTTGGAAGACTCAAAGGAACCAGCAGAGTAATAGCAATAGAGACTATTGGACAGGATTAAATGATGAAATACGTGGCCACATTGATTGCAAAGACCGCTATTTCCGCAGATCAGCGGCAGGCTTGGAATGCACTGCTTGAAACCTTACAGATAACTGTTACCAAGACATCGATACTGTCTGACCGGGCAGAAGATTATTATTTTGATTTGCCGACTTCACTAGAATTTTCTAGTTTGAAATCCTTTGTAAATTCAATGTGCTTGAAGGAGTCAATTGATATCAGTCTCCAGCCCGACGATAGGCATAGAAAGGGAAAACAACTGGTCGTGTTT